>NC_090269.1:222490461-223740461 GCF_040414725.1 Anabrus simplex | reverse complement strand
TCGGTTTTCGTCTTCTGTACTTCCTTCTTGATTCATTCGTTTGCTAAATTATATCTTGCATCATCACAAACAGTTGTTCAATATTCTTATCACTATTCGTATTACCTTTCTCGCCCCCCTTCCTAGCTACATGAGATTCTGTACTATTTTCCATGTTCCCACCACTCTGTACCGATTTATCTACTTCAATACTTTCATCTACAACATTCCTAGAATTCAGTATCTCGCCTCCCTTTACTAAGTTTCCACTACGTAATTTCATGTCCTTTTCACCATGTGCAGCCATGATTCCCCCAACATCACACATACAAATTATATGGACACTCACTTAACCCCCACAAACACAGACTCTACTTTTACTGCTTCCCTTCCACGAATACTTAATGGTTTTCGAGCTCCACGTTGGTGCGACAAATGTAACTGTTCCCTCTCTTCAAAACAATTGAGGAGATGAAAGTTATTATCTTGGGACACATGAATATTAAATAAACTATTTGTGGCTTGCCCGCAAATTGCCACGCAAATAGAAACAATTAACATTCCATGGTTCCCCATTTCTCTATGTAATGTTTGGGCGCCATGGTTACAGTTTTAAATAAAACTGTACACCAAAATTTATATTTACTAGCATAGAAACTTATAATTAAATCACAGGGGTAGGATTTTAAATAATTAACCATTAAGTATCGCTTATAAAGAAAATTAACGCAATATCAAATACAAATGAATTTATTACACAAAAAAATGAAATGAATCGGAAAAGTTTCCTTAAAGCGTGGAGGGATTTAGAATTTAATTTACTGAATTTACTTATTGCTTGCTTTACCTAATTGAAGCTCACCAATTGCAGCTTCCGTTGGAGTCATCTGGTTTCCGTGGTTACTCGTTCTCTTCTTCTCGATGTAGACTCTGCTCCATGGACATCCTTCCTTCCTTCTCTGATATGGTACGGGCTATCTGGACTAACACTCCCTGCTTGCCTAGTCTTTGAATTAAACATTGGCCCTATACAGTACTTGTAAAAAGTGATCAGCGTTGATCGTATGAGGAGAAAATTCAGAGATATGAATTTTTCCATATTAGGAGAAATCTCAATCCAACTGAGCTATACTATTTATACGCTACAGACTTCTACCAAAATTCCGTAGACTTGAACTAAACATAGTTCTTCGTCCACAATATTTACTGAAAATAACACAAGCCGTAAGCTTGTTTATTGTCACGTAGATCCGAAAACATAACCGAATCTAAGTACAGTATCGAAGCGATAACACATTGTACAAAAATAACTATGTCGCGGAGCGACCACACACTGTTTCAAATATCAAATCACGTCGTTCAAAGTAGATGTTCACAGTAGAAGTACTAGTGATGGAGTATCCGTAGTTAGGTTGTAAGGCTGTAAGGTGGTAAGGTCGCGTTCTCGTGTTGAGAATCAGTATATATCCGGGCTCACCCCCACACTTGGTAACAGTTCAATCTCAAAACTCATACAACGAAGTATCTGATTCGATAGATCGAAGTATCGACTCCCCTTCTCTTCCTCGACAAGTCCAGAAGGCGTGGCGATGATATAGCTGACCAGCTTGCAAGCCTCGCGCACGGGTGGCTGTTTACTAGCCTTGGTCATAAAATAAACCCATGACTCACGCAAAATCCCAAGCTTCAAGAATAACCCTCCGTATACACAAACATGAGATGAAATGAAAACAACTATGTCTCAACATATTGACCGTATTTACAACATAATGAATTCTTATCCTACATAATATAATAATTTAAATAATAAAACGATGTTATAATATATACAATATGATTCCAAAATGCCTTGATTACAAATGATTGGCGTTGAATAAATATGTTATTACAAATAATTGCCGATGGCGGATAAACTTGATATCAATGATATCGCGTAAAATGATATTATATTAAATTAGTAGGGCTGGAGAAGCCTGGACGGTTACAAAGTTAGTTTGAGAACAAAACCCCGCACTTTCTTGCAGACGAGGGATATGGGTTCCACCGTTCAGACCAAGAGACAGAATGTGTAAAGTAGGCGTAGGGGGTTTCTTTTATACCCTCTGGAGGGACGCAACCCTCTCCACGAGGCTCGATTCTAAAATATGCTGATTCCACATCCACTGGACCCATTTTCTTGAAATTTATTCCGTAAATTCGGACAGATTTACAATTCACCTTGGTATTAATTTCATATTTTTCCCATACTTGCAACAGGCGAAATGAATTATTTCTGCCGTGGAATTTCGCGGCTTTTCATCAGGAAAATGACCTCTCCACGTTTCGCCGCTCCGCGAACAGGACACAAACTTTCTTTTAGGCTTAACTGCATTTATATTTACCCTCGGGATTATATCTTCACATACGGTTTGTAAATAATTTAGTTACTTTATTCCTGGATTTACCATGTCGCCAAAATCTCTCCTTATGGACGATTTTTCGAAATTGGTAGATTATTCATTACTCGAGGTCGACCGAAATGTCCCGGCATTTCACGAGCTCGCGGCTCGCTTGTCACGGAGAGCTGTGTTCCAACGAGGGAGCCAGACTCTTGAAATAAAAATATGGCTACTCTCAAAAAGTTGTTTGTAGCTGAAATAAATAAATAAATAAATAAATAAATAAATAAATAAATATTTGAAATTATTTTTCTTCGTAGAATTATGGTTTCAATATAAGTCTATCGGAATGATCAAATGAACATATAGATTTCATTGCATGTAATTTTGCTCTTTAAACTTCACAAATACAGTGAATATACTGTATTTCACATGTTTATTAATGAAATGTTGTATGGCTTTTAGTGCCGGGATATCCCAGGACGGGTTCGGCTCGCCAGGTGCAGGTCTTTCTATTTGACTCCCGTAGGCGACCTGCGCGTCGTGATGAGGATGAAATGATGATGAAGACAACACATACACCCAGCCCCCGTGCCGTAGGAATTAACCAATTAAGGTTAAAATCCCCGACCCGGCCGGGAATCGAACCCGGGACCCTCTGAACCGAAGGCCAGTACGCTGACCGTTCAGCCAACGAGTCGGACATGTTTATTAATAACATTATATAACACGGTTACATTCATTTGCAATATACACTTATCGAACGTATTTATTTAAACGTATTGCGATTTGTACATGTAGGATATAGCTAGTAAATAGCAATATTAGTGGATATTATTAGTCCGGTGCTATTCTTGTAGGTAAAAGTCGATGGTCACAGATCACATGGAATGTACATCTTCTCAGGAAATATTTTAAAATTAGTGGAATAATGACATGATACCTAATATTGCAAGGTATAGCAGAGTAATAGCGATATCTTCTTATGAAATAAATTAAGATGATTGAAAAATAAATATGCTCTCTCGATTCACTCTTGTAACCGAGGATTAAAGTGTTAGCATATTGTCTAATGTCTTCATGGGCTAAAGGTCTATTTTTAATTTTTTAGGAGACGATACACTTTGTTGAATAACAACATCTGGCATTCATATAATTTTGCCCTAATCATAGTTTGCTGTCAACACTGAAGATTCTTGAGGAGCTATCTAATTCCTAACATATAGGTATATTATCGTCAAAGTCATCGATTATATTGGCTCCTTGTTAGCTAGTTCTAGCCTGCTGGTCTGTAGTTGTTTGTTTGTTTTTTCGGCAGGTTGGTTGGTTGGTTGGTTCGTTGGTTGGTTGGTTGGTCGGTTGGTTGGTTGGTTGGTTGGTTGGTTGGTCGGTCGGTCGGTCGGTCGGTCGGTCGGTCGGTCGGTCGGTCGGTCGGTCGGTCGGTCGGTCGGTCGGTCGGTCGGTCCGTCGGTCGTTCGGTCGGTCGGTCTGTCGGTTTGCTGTAAAAGTGCATTATCTGGGCGTAACGTTAGGACAATGGTATTTCATCCAGAGATAAAATTTCAGAATAATGAAACCCTACAACTAGTATTTTGTTAGTTTATGTCTCAAAAGAACCAACAACCACTTCCCTCATCTCCATTACGGCGGTAGATAAATCGTACGAATGACACAAGACACTTAAACTCATGAAGCGTTCCTTTATAAATATTAATCGCAAGATATAATTGAACCTTATTTGGAGAGGGAATCTCTTACCATTTAGCATTTAGCAATTGTCTCCTCAAGAATAAAACTGCAATTTTCGCTTTGCAGAGGTTTTGAAGATCAGCCTGTTAGGGAATGGAGAATAGATCAATCTAGCGGTTTGTTTTCAATTGATGAAATTCCTTGCGCTTGGTGGATAGATCCTCCCTTCTCGGGAAGCATATCAAAAGAGAACATCAGGATTATTAACGAAGTGGTTGACAAGTTGAACGTGTTATTTCATTAATTAATTGGTCTGCATTCTATCGAGAAGTGAATGTCTCTGAGTACATGAGCCTATACTATCTTCATGTAATGTTCTTAGAGACAGCAATGAAGAGAAAGATCTCTTCAGCCTTTTGCTAATTACTCCACATTCGAAGCTTAATGAAGGCTCCACTTTGTCTCTTTTGATGGAGGTATTACTTCCATTGTTCTCCTTATGGAAGCTTCTTGTGCTATTCTTTCAAATTCTACGAGCGTGAACCTCTCATAAACTAAACACGCCACAACCTGGACTGAAATCTCGCTAAGTATAATTGGTTCTTTCGTATATGTAACATCAAATATACGGGCAAATTTACGCATGCGGTGTCACCGTTTTACAACGTTTCTCACCAATTGCAATTGTATATGAAGCCCAAGTCTTTTACCCCACACTTTTCTATTGTGGTTTCCGCAGTTGAAAATTCTAGTTGGAAATTTACTTTTCTCTTTGCAGGACTTTAAGGATAAAATTAAAATTTCCTTTTGTGCGTGTGATCGATTGTCAAGAATTCATAAACACCTGTGAGCTTATTTTTACGCTAACCAACTGAATACTACTACTACTAATAATAATAATAATAATAATAACAATAATTAAAAGTGGACCCGTGCAACTCCGCAGCGTTGCTTATAAATACAAACCTGTCGCAGTCAAATTGCTTTCCCTGCCCTATTCAATGTTTTAATGAACATTTAATACCGGTAATGCAGTTTATAGCACTTCTTTACATGCAAATTTATCTGTGCTTCAACCATTTGGCCGTAACTGGATCTTAACATTTTCAAACGATCTTGCCCGGGATACTCCAACATAAAATTGGCCGTGGCTGTATACTGGTTCGAGTAAGCTGACTACCCACCTCTTCAATAGTTTGTCCCTGCGATTTATTAATGCTGGTACAAAATGCTGGTCAACTTGATGCCTCTCCGTCTGTACGTATGTCGACCAATTCCTCTTAGCAGCGTGTATGTTACTAGGAACGTTCTGCCATCTGTTGAATATATAAAGAAGCTGGGGGAGGTCAGAGAATCAAAGAGTATCTAGCAGAGAATAGAATTCTCCTATTATCAGGGGAGGTGTATACTCTCTGGCTTCACAGGGAGTAATCATTCATCGCTGCATGAAACGACATTATTAGGTAAGGACGAAAATCACATATATCAGAATACTAGCAAATCTACCCGTGCAACATACGGTATTCTGCTTTGATTACGGGTATCGAAGTAAATTACTGTACATGCAGTGAATAAGATTTTTTTTAAATTGCATGCCTGCTAGCGTTATCCAGAGATATTAGGGGGAGGTTCCATACGTTGTTTCCAATGTAAAGTGCGATTTGCGGAGACTGTCCAATTCACAATCGAGTAGGAAAGTTTTCATTATAAGGGGAGGCCTCATTACTTACTGTTGTTGTTGTTGATAGTCGTTTAGTCGCTTTCGACTCTCCGTAACCCCATAGACCAAAGTGCGCCATTTCTTCCTGTCGTATGCTATTTTCCGAAGTCTTTCTAAATTGAGAGCCGTGGCTTCCTTGATGTCATCAATCCACCTCATCCGTTGTCGCCCTCTTCTCCTGTTACCATCAGTCTTCCCCAGCATTAAGGTCTTTTCCAGTGAATCATGTTTTCTCATGATATGACCGAAGTACTTTAGTTTTTGCCTGAGTATTTGACTTTCCAGTGAACAGCCTGGGTTGATTTCCTGTAATATGGACTTATTAGATCTCTTCGCAGTCCATGGAACTCTAAGGAGTTTTCTCCAACACCATAGTTCAAATGCATCTATTCTTCGGCGCTCAGCCTTTCTTACTGTCCAGGTTTCTCTTCCGTACATTGCTACTGGGAACACCATAGCCTTCACTATACGAATCTTCGTTCTTAAAGTTACGACTCTACTCTTGAAAACGTTATCAAGGTTGGCCATTGCCTTCCTCCCAAGGAGCAAGCGTCTCTTAATTTCATGGCTGCAATCGCCATCAGCAGTTATTTTGGAGCCCAAGTAGATGAAACTAGGAACAACCTCCATTGTTTCACCATTTATATGCCAGGAGGTGATAGGTTTAGTTGACATGATCTTTGTTTTCTTGACATTCAACCTTAGTCCAGCTTTTGTACTTTCTTCTTTCACCTTCATTAGTAGATACTTAAGTTGTTCTTCACTTTCTGCCAACAGGGTGGTGTCATCAGCATATCTAAGGTTATTTATATGTATCCCACCAATTTTAGCTCCAGTTTCTGTTTCATCTAACTTGGCATTCCTCATCACATACTCTGCATATAAGTTGAATAAGTAAGGTGACAATATGCAGCCTTGACGTACACCTTTCTCAATCTTGACCCATTCAGTTGTTCCATATAGGGTTCTCACCGTAGCTTCCTGATCAGAGTAGAGATTTCTCATAAGGCAAATAAGATGATCTGGTACTCCCATAGTCTTGAGTACTTGCCACAATTTATTGTGGTCGACACAGTCAAAGGCTTGAGCATAGTCAATAAAGCATAAGTATAGGTCTTTCTGGAATTCTCTTGCTTTCTCCATAATCCAGCGAATATTAGCAATTTGATCTCTGGTTCCTCTGCCTTTGCGGAACCGGCTTGTTCTTCAGGTAGTTCTCGATCTACATACTGCCGAAGCCTATTTTGCAGGATCTTGAGCATAACCTTACTAGCATGCGATATAAGTGCGATTGTTCGGTAGTTTGAACATTCTTTAGCGCTGCGGTCACAATCGATTTGGGGAGTTTTCGTTACAATGGCAGGCGTCCTTTCCTACTTCCAGACAAATTACAGTTGAGGAGTCGTTATTATAATAGAAGGCACCTTCGTTAGTACCAGTCAAAATTGAGTTCTGCTGTTATCATTATAACTAGCGAATGTACCCGTGCTTCGCTACGGTATTCTACATTGTATTCGAATATCGAAGTAAATAGTGTACATGCAGTAAATAAGATAGTTTTAAAATTGCATGTCTCTTAGCGTTATCCGAGAAAGAGCATGGGGAGGTCCCCGTACGTTTCCAATGTAAAGTGTTTGTTACGGATTTGTGATATAACGGCAGGCTCACTTGCCTACTGGCATTCACAATCAGGTTGGGAAGTTTACATTATAATTGCAGGCCCCATTGCCTACTATGCGGACAGAATCGATTTGGGGAGTTTTCGTTAAAATGGCAGCCCCCCTTTCCTACCTCCAGACAGATTACAGTTTTTATTATAATGGCAGGCAATTACCCTACTATCACTCGAAATTGAGTTGTGCAGTTATCATTATAATGACAGGCCCCTTTTCCTACTGCCAGCCAGCGTACTGCCAGTCACACCAAGTTGGTGAGTTTCCATCAAAATAGCAGGCCACTATGCCTAATGCCAGTCACATTTTAGATGAGTACATTTCTTTATAATGGCGGGCACCCTTGCCTACTGCCAAACACAATCGGGTAGGGGAGTTTTAAACAAAACTGCATGCTCACTTACCTTCTGCAAGTCAAATCGAGAAGGGAACTATTCATTACAATTGTAGGCCTTCCTTACTAATGACAGTTACACAGGAGTTGGAGAAGGAACCCTTTCCTACTGCCAGTCAAAGTCGGTGTGGGGAGTACTGATTACAATAGCAGACCGACCCTTTCTCGATCGCTAAATCGACATCAGTGAATATATATAGATCGACATACGAAAGTATATGCGTGTTTACAATATTGAAGACCTTCATTTACAGATTAACTGCTACTAAACGTACGTCATATCGACAAAGGATTATACCATAAGACACGCCGGATTTAGTGGCCTAAATGGCTGGTCCAATGATATGTCATCTATTCTTGGGTCAGATTTAGAAACGTGGAACAGGGTAAAGGTTTTGTAAGATCATCTCACATTACATTACTTTTCGGATAATAATGTGACAGCTACATACGTAGCATTTGGCTCACATATGGCTACTGAGTGGGCCAATTTTCGTGAAGAGTTTGATGATTCTGTATTTCATATAAGTAATTGAAAGTATGAATAATGCATGTGAAAATTCCAAATTGACTTAACATCGATTAATAGAGAAAAATCAAACGTAAAAGGGATACAGATACGGCATAAAGTCATAAGACCAAGGTTGTAGATCATTCCAAATTGAACGGAGATTGTGCAATCCGTTACGTGATAGGAATTTCCGAAGGTCTGCACCATCATTAAAATTGCCTGCATATTTCGATATTCTTCGGGGATAAAAAATGAAAAATTTAATGATATAGGATTTTTCATTCGTTACGGGCTAAAACGTATAATTTTGTCAAATTTCAATTATCTTCTTATTCTTCTGGCAGATTATGCCACAATGTGGATTATGGGCGAGGCGGGTAAAAATTAGGACTTTCAGGAAATCAAAAATTATGGAGATTGTTATTATTACCCCTTAAACGGAAAGCTGTACGAAAATTTCGCCAAAATAGTCAGTGTAGAGGTACACAGTTGTTACGATTTGATTTATATAGATAAGGAATCTGCTCCATGTAAAACACCTTTTTGGCTATGTCCGCTGGACTTAACCTGCAAAAGTGACCATTCATGATATCTCCCTTATTAATCCTCCTGACGAAAAAATTCACATGAAAAAAAAGGTTTAGAGGTGGAATTCCATCAGGTTTGGTCGATTTCCAGTCAGGTTGGTCTTGTTCTGTATATATTGTGGAAGAGTAAAATCACCATTTCGGTTCCTTATAAACCGCCAGTCCATTCCGGAACATGAAATGTTATTTACGTTTAAAACCTACCTTTGGACAGGTGGATGCTAAATATAAATTTTGTTTCGAATGTCTTCAGTAGTTTTCAAGTTGTAAGGAATACGCTTTACACGCACCCGCTCGTGAGTTAAGTCCGATGGGACTTGTACAGAAAAACGGTCCTTTAATGATATCTCCCTTATTGATCCTCGTATCGAAATGATGCACATGAGAAAAAAAGGTTTAGACATTAATTTCTACCAAGGTAGGTAGACTTCCATAAACTTTTGTTGTGTATATTTTTTGGAAGTGCAAAATCACTGTTTCGGTTTCGTATAAACCCCCAGTTAGTTCAGGGATTTAGAAACAATATTTGCCCTGAAACCTATCAAGGACAGGTGTATTCTAAATACGAATCTTGGTGGAAATGCATCCAGTAGTTTCTAGCATTCACGTACATACGGCGTAATTAAGGAAGAAAATAATACAGTTAAGAATGTTGAAACTAATAGAAAATGGATTATAACTGAGGACAGCCGGATAACGACAAATAAATAAATGCCGTGAGTTATGGATATAATAAAGCGCTAACAGAGGAGAAATTTAGGTTCAGTGATTCTTAGGTAAACAAATATGAAGATGACTAATGGTGTTATTACTTAATCTATTCGAGGGCGGTTATAACCTCCAACGATATTCCGCCAATATCCCGCAGATGAGCCGATTGATGCCTCTCTTGCCATCTACCAAGGAACAACCACGAATTTAAAAGCATGATGAGGAAAATGGCAATACGTTACTTCCCTACTGGCATGCAGTCAGAGACGTTGCCATGGTAACCTGTAGGTTCGTTGTCGGTCTGTTGGTCACTAAATGCAGAGCATGATACCAGCAGAAAATTGTAAATTTCTCCGTCATGTGAAGAGTAAGGTAAATTATGAACATAACGAAAGTTGTTTATAATGAAGAGACGTTTCACGTACGGTAAACGAAGTTTACAGAAAATCAATAGTATAAGAGAAAATAGAGGAAAACCACTGTGGTTTTCCTATAAACACCCCGTCTATTCAAAGATTTTAAAATTATATGCATATCGGAACCTTTCCTGGGATGAGTATACTCTAAATATGAAGTTTGGCTGAGATCTATCCAGCCGTTTCGACGTGATGGTGGGAAAACCACTCTGGTTTTCCTATAAACCCCCCGTCTATTCAAGGATTTTAAAATGATATGCATATCTAAACCTTCCCCGGGATTAGTATACTCTAAATACAATGTTTGGTTGAGATCCATCCAGCCGTTTCGACGTGATGGTGGAAAAACCATTCTTATTTTCCTATAAACCCCCCATATATTCAAATATTTTAAAATGATATGCATATGGAAAACTTCCCCGCGATGGGTATCCTCTAAATATGAAGTTTGGTTGAGATCTATCCAGCCGTTTCGACGTGATGGTGGAAAAACCATTCTGGTTTTCCTATAAACCCCCTGTCTATTCAAGGATTTTAAAATGATATGCATATCAAAACCTTCTCCGGGATGAGTATACCCTAAATATGAAGTTTGGTTGAGATCTATCCAGCCGTTTCGACGTGATGGTGGAACAGACAAACAGACAGACAAACAGAAACAATTTTATTTATATAGATTTTTACACTCGTTCTTCACCCCCTTTCCATCCCCGCCCAAAGGAGTCCTATGAGTCCCTTACACAACAGTATATTTTTTCCCCAGATATTAAGTCTTATTTGTACCTATTTTGGTTGACAGCTATGCCCAAACGTACATGCATAATCTCACTGCTCTAGAATCCTGGAGCTGACGTTGCCATGGTTACGGCAGTTCATTTCTTTATCCGATTCCTAGAGCAGGGGTAGTGTGGTGCCAATATCTCCGTAACGGTTGGTTTTAGGGCCTTAAAACATGGTTTTCGGGCCCGTAGGGCTTACCGAGTTTTGTTCTTTGCGTCAAGATGATTAAATTGAGCTTTGTCTCGTCCTTATACGACAAATTCGATATTTTGCCTATAATAGTATAAGAGAAAATGGAGGAAAACCGTTTTTCCTATAAAACCCCCGTCTTTTCAAAGATTTTAAAATGATATGCATATCGAAACCTTCCCCGGGGTCAGTATACTCTAAATATGAAGTTTGGTTGAGATCTATCCAGCCGTTTCGACGTGATGGTGGAACAGACAGACAAACAGACAAACAGAAACAATTTTATTTATATAGATGACTGATAAGCATGAGCACGTTGAAAAGTGCAGACTTCCACTTCGAGATTCATATCTCCTAAACGGTTTATGATATTAAGAATCGGTTTGCGCCATCAGACGCCTCATGTATCGCTCTACATGTTTATTTCTAAACCACTTCCTCGTATCTCCCATATTAAGGGGGTAAATTGAGATCAAATTTTCAATAGGGTGACATTTGGGTGCATTTTTAACATTTGACATTACTTTTTGCCTACTTATGTATAAGCTAGAATCATGAAATTTGGTACACACATGTCCCTTAATCGTGCCAATGTGCGCACACAACGTGATGATCCTATCATTCTTATAAGTGTGTCAAACAATGAAATATACTTGTAAAAATCACCAAATTTACGAACAATCCAGACATACGGCCAAATTTAACGTATAAGGGAGAGAGATACGACAAAATGTCACAGGACCAAAGTTGTAGATCACTCCGAATTGAAGGGACATTGTGCCATCCGTTTTGTGATACGACTTACCGTTTAGCCAAAAAATAGCTCAAAAGGAATGTCTGCACAGTCATTAAAATTGCCTCCATATTTCGATATCTTTGGGGGGTAAAAAGTGAAAAATTTGAACATCTTGGAATTTTGCCGTCGGTTAGGGACCAAAAGCTATAATTTCACCAAATTTCAATTGTCTACTTCGTCTGGCAGGTTGTGCCGCCATTTTGATTTGGGGGGATAGGGGATAAAAAAGAGGAAATTCTCGAAAATTTTTAAGCCCACGAAACCTATAGGTTATCGTTTTGCATATACTATACGACTGTGTTCTTATGCTGAGCCCAAAATTTGAGCCCCCCCAGCGTGCCCCCTTCAGGGAATTTTGAGAATTTCCGATTTTTCTAGGGATCCTGGGGTCATCAGTTTCCTCCGTACCAAGTTTCAAATTTCTGAGATTTCTGGAAGTGCCTCATTAATTCACATCTTTTTTCATTTTTAAATATTTATATATACATCGCTCCAGCCCGACTTGCTTTTATATATATAGATAGATGACGGATAAGCATGAGCACGTTGAAAAGTGCAGACTTCCACTTCGAGATTCATATTTCCTAAACGGTTTATGATATTAAGAAACGGTTTGCGCCATCAGACGCCTCATTTATTGCTCTACATGTTTGTTTCTAAACCATTTCCTCGTATCTCCCATATTAAGGAGGTAAATTGAGATTATATTTTGAATAGGGTGAAATTTGGGTGCATTTTTAACATTTTACATTACTTTTTGCCTACTTATGTATAAGCTAGAATCATGAAATTTGGTACACATATGTCCCTTAATCGTGCCAATGTGCGCACACAACGTGATGATCCTATCATTCTTATAAGTGTGTCAAACAATGAAATATACTTGTAAAAATCACCAAATTTACGAACAATCCAGAAATACGGCCAAATTGAACGTATAAGGGAGAGAGATACGACAAAATGTCACAGGACCAAAGTTGTAGATCATTCCGAATTGAAGGGATATTGTGCCATCCGTATTGTGATACGACTTACCGTTTAGCCAAAAAATAGCTCAAAAGGAATGTCTGCACAGTCATTAAAATTGCCTCCATATTTCGATATCTTTGGGGGGTAAAAAGTGAAAAATTTGAACATCTTGGAATTTTTCCGTCGGTTAGGGACCAAAAGCTATAATTTCACCAAATTTCAATTGTCTACTTCGTCTGGCAGGTTGTGCCGCCATTTTGATTTGGGGGGATAGGGGATAAAAAAGAGGAAATTCTCGAAAATTTTTAAGCCCACGAAACCTATAGGTTATCGTTTTGGATATACTATACGACTGTGTTCTTATGCTGAGCCCAAAATTTGAGCCCCCCCAGCGTGCCCCCTTCAGGGAATTTTGAGAATTTCCGATTTTTCTAGGGATCCTGGGGTCATCAGTTTCCTCCGTACCAAGTTTCAAATTTCTGAGATTTCTGGAAGTGCCTCATTAATTCACGTCTTTTTTCATTTTTAAATATTTATATATACATCGCTCCAGCCCGACTTGCTTTTATATATATAGATAGATGACTGATAAGCATGAGCACGTTGAAAAGTGCAGACTTCCACTTCGAGATTCATATCTCCTAAACGGTTTATGATATTAAGAATCGGTTTGCCTCATCAGACGCCTCATGTATCGCTCTACATGTTTATTTCTAAACCACTTCCTCGTATCTCCCATATTAAGGGGGTAAATTGAGATCAAATTTTGAATAGGGTGACATTTGGGTGCATTTTTAACATTTGACATTACTTTTTGCCTACTTATGTATAAGCTAGAATCATGAAATTTGGTACACACATGTCCCTTAATCGTGCCAATGTGCGCACACAACGTGATGATCCTATCATTCTTATAAGTGTGTCAAACAATGAAATATACTTGTAAAAATCACCAAATTTACGAACAATCCAGAAATACGGCCAAATTTAACGTATAAGGGAGAGAGATACGACAAAATGTCACAGGACCAAAGTTGTAGATCACTCCGAATTGTAGTGACATTGTGCCATCCGTTTTGTGATACGACTTACCGTTTAGCCAAAAAATAGCTCAAAAGGAATGTCTGCACAGTCATTAAAATTGCCTCCATATTTCGATATCTTTGGGGGGTAAAAAGTGAAAAATTTGAACATCTTGGAATTTTTCCGTCGGTTAGGGACCAAAAGCTATAATTTCACCAAATTTCAATTGTCTACTTCGTCTGGCAGGTTGTGCCGCCATTTTGATTTGGGGGGATAGGGGATAAAAAAGAGGAAATTCTCGAAAATTTTTAAGCCCACGAAACCTATAGGTTATCGTTTTGGATATACTATACGACTGTGTTCTTATGCTGAGCCCAAAATTTGAGCCCCCCCAGCGTGCCCCCTTCAGGGAATTTTGAGAATTTCCGATTTTTCTTGGGATCCTGGGGTCATCAGTTTCCTCCGTACCAAGTTTCAAATTTCTGAGATTTCTGGAAGTGCCTCATTAATTCACGTCTTTTTTCATTTTTAAATATTTATATATACATCGCTCCAGCCCGACTTGCTTTTATATATATAGATGACTGATAAGCATGAGCACGTTGAAAAGTGCAGACTTCCACTTCGAGATTCATATCTCCTAAACGGTTTATGATATTAAGAATCGGTTTGCGCCATCAGACGCTTCATGTATCGCTCTACATGTTTATTTCTAAACCACTTCCTCGTATCTCCCATATTAAGGGGGTAAATTGAGATCAAATTTTGAATAGGGTGACATTTGGGTGCATTTTTAACATTTGACATTACTTTTTGCCTACTTATGTATAAGCTAGAATCATGAAATTTGGTACACACATGTCCCTTAATCGTGCCAATGTGCGCACACAACGTGATGATCCTATCATTCTTATAAGTGTGTCAAACAATGAAATATACTTGTAAAAATCACCAAATTTACGAACAATCCAGACATACGGCCAAATTTAACGTATAAGGGAGAGAGATACGACAAAATGTCACAGGACCAAAGTTGTAGATCACTCCGAATTGAAGTGACATTGTGCCATCCGTTTTGTGATACGACTTACCGTTTAGCCAAAAAATAGCTCAAAAGGAATGTCTGCACAGTCATTAAAATTGCCTCCATATTTCGATATCTTTGGGGGGTAAAAAGTGAAAAATTTGAACATCTTGGAATTTTTCCGTCGGTTAGGGACCAAAAGCTATAATTTCACCAAATTTCAATTGTCTACTTCGTCTGGCAGGTTGTGCCGCCATTTTGATTTGGGGGGATAGGGGATAAAAAAGAGGAAATTCTCGAAAATTTTTAAGCCCACGAAACCTATAGGTTATCGTTTTGCATATACTATACGACTGTGTTCTTATGCTGAGCCCAAAATTTGGGCCCCCCCAGCGTGCCCCCTTCAGGGAATTTTGAGAATTTCCGATTTTTCTAGGGATCCTGGGGTCATCAGTTTCCTCCGTACCAAGTTTCAAATTTCTGAGATTTCTGGAAGTGCCTCATTAATTCACGTCTTTTTTCATTTTTAAATATTTATATATACATCGCTCCAGCCCGACTTGCTTTTATATATATAGATAGATGACGGATAAGCATGAGCACGTTGAAAAGTGCAGACTTCCACTTCGAGATTCATATTTCCTAAACGGTTTATGATATTAAGAAACGGTTTGCGCCATCAGACGCCTCATTTATTGCTCTACATGTTTGTTTCTAAACCATTTCCTCGTATCTCCCATATTAAGGGGGTAAATTGAGATTAAATTTTGAATAGGGTGAAATTTGGGTGCATTTTTAACATTTTACATTACTTTTTGCCTACTTATGTATAAGCTAGAATCATGAAATTTGGTACACATATGTCCCTTAATCGTGCCAATGTGCGCACACAACGTGATGATCCTATCATTCTTATAAGTGTGTCAAACAATGAAATATACTTGTAAAAATCACCAAATTTACGAACAATCCAGAAATACGGCCAAATTGAACGTATAAGGGAGAGAGATACGACAAAATGTCACAGGACCAAAGTTGTAGATCATTCCGAATTGAAGGGATATTGTGCCATCCGTATTGTGATACGACTTACCGTTTAGCCAAAAAATAGCTCAAAAGGAATGTCTGCACAGTCATTAAAATTGCCTCCATATTTCGATATCTTTGGGGGGTAAAAAGTGAAAAATTTGAACATCTTGGAATTTTTCCGTCGGTTAGGGACCAAAAGCTATAATTTCACCAAATTTCAATTGTCTACTTCGTCTGGCAGGTTGTGCCGCCATTTTGATTTGGGGGGATAGGGGATAAAAAAGAGGAAATTCTCGAAAATTTTTAAGCCCACGAAACCTATAGGTTATCGTTTTGGATATACTATACGACTGTGTTCTTATGCTGAGCCCAAAATTTGAGCCCCCCCAGCGTGCCCCCTTCAGGGAATTTTGAGAATTTCCGATTTTTCTAGGGATCCTGGGGTCATCAGTTTCCTCCGTACCAAGTTTCAAATTTCTGAGATTTCTGGAAGTGCCTCATTAATTCACGTCTTTTTTCATTTTTAAATATTTATATATACATCGCTCCAGCCCGACTTGCTTTTATATATATAGATGACAACCCCTTTTCTTAGTGTTAAACACACTGAGTTGGCGAGTTTCCATTATAATAGCAAGGCCACAATGCCTAATGCCCGTCACATTTTAGAGGAGTAAATTTGTTTATAATGGGCGGCACTCTTGCCTACTCCCAAACACAATCGGTTAAGGGAGTTTTGAACAAAATTGCATGCTCCCTTGACTTCTGTCAGTCAAATCGAGGAGGGAGTTATCACGATGGTAGTCCTCCCTTACTAATGCTAGTTACAAAGGAGTTGCAGAAGGGTCCCATTCCTTCTGCGACTCAAAGTCGATGTGGAGAGTAATGGTTACAATAGCAGACTCTCTCCAGCTCAGAGTCGAAATCGATGTAAAATATTAATTATAATGACAAACACACACTTTCTACGTCGCTAAAAATCGATTTCAATGAGTACATATAGATTGACATACGTGGTACATGCATGTTCACAATATTGCAAACTTCCATATACAGAATAACTGCTGCTAAGCGATTCATCATATCCATAAGCGGATTTTACCATGAGACGCTTCATTTAGCGGTCTAAATGACTGGTTGTACGACTTACCATTTGGCCGCGAAATACCTCGAAGCGAAGGTCTGCACGAACATTAAAATTACCTCAATATTACGACATTTTTAAGGGGTTAAAAATAAAATATTTAAATATCTTGGAACCTTCACGTCGATTACAGGTTAAGGGATATAATTTTGCCAAACTTCAGATTTCTAGCTCGTCTGTCAGATTGTGCCTAAATCGTGCTTTGGGGGAAAAGTGGTTAAAAATGAGAACTTTCAGGAACCTGAAGCTAATAAATACGAAGATGGTGATTATTACATTTGAGACGGATAACTGTACGGAAATATCGGCAATACAGTCAATGTACACACACACGAAAATTAAAATTTAATTTACATAAATTAATTCTCGTATAGAAATGATGTACATGAGAAAAAAGGTTTAGAAATTTATTTCCATTAAGGCAGGTGGATTTTCATTAAGTTTGGTTGTGCATGTTTTGTGGGAGTGCAAAATCACGAGTTCGGTATCGTATAAACCCCGCAGTAAACTAAGGTATTTAGAAACAATATTGGCCCCAAAACCTACCCAGAGGGCAGGTGGATTCTAGATATGAAGTTTACTAGAAATATATTCAGTAGTATTCTAGTTGTAGACAAGCAAACAGACAAAGAGACACCAAAGCTAAAAATATGAAGATGGTCACTCTTACACCTGAAACGGATAATTGTACGTAAATTTCACCAAAATAGTCAGTGTACAGACACACGGTCGTTACGATTTTATTTATATAGACTAGCAAACGTACCTGTGCTTCGCTTCGGTATTCTACATTATATTCGAATATCGAAGTAAATACTATACATGCAGTAAATAAGATTGTTTTAAAATTGCATGTCTCTTAGCGTTATCCGAGAAACAGCATGGGGAGTTCCCCATACGTTGTTTCCAATGAAAGTGTCTGTTACGGATTTGTAATGATAACGGGAGGCTCACTTGCCTACTGCCATTCACAATCGAGTTGGGAAGTTTACAATATGATTGCAGGCCCCATTGCCTACTGCGCGGTCAAAATCGATATGGGGAGTTTATTTACAATGGCAGTCCCCTTTCCTACTTCCAGACGGTTTACAGTTAAGGAGTTTTTATTGTAATGGCAGGCAACTTCCCTTCTACCAGTCTAAATTGAGTTGTGCAGCTATCATTTTAATGACAAGCCCCTTTTCCTACTGCCAGCCAGCTTACTGCCAGGTTGGTGTGTTCCATCAAAATAGCAGGCCACTATGCGTAATACCAACCAGATTTTATATGGGTACATTTGTTTATAATGGTGCCACCCTTGCCTACTGCCAAGCACAAACGGGTACGGGAGTTTTAAACAAAACTGCAAGCTCCCTTGCCTTCTGCAAGTCAAATAGTGAAGTCAATTATTCATTACAATGGTAGGCCTTCCTTACTAATGCCAGTTACACAGGAGTTGGAGAAGGACCCCATTTCTACTCCCAGTGAAAGTCGGTGTGCGGAGTATACATTACAATAGCAGACACACCCTTTCTCGATCGCTACAAATCGACATCAGTGAATATATATAGATCGACATACGAAAGTATATGCATTTTTACAATATTGCAGACCTTCATTTACAGATTAAGTGCTGCTAAACGGTACGTCATATCGACAAAAGGATTGTACCATACGACGCCGGATTTAGCGGCCTAAATGGCTGGTCCTATGATTTATCATCTACTCATGGGTCAGATTGAGTTAGAAATGTTGAATAGGGTAAAAGTTTTGTAAGATTATCTCATATTGCATTACATTTCGGATAATTATGTGACAGCTATATACATAGCATTTGGCTCATATATGGCTACTGGGTGGGCCAATTTTCGTGTAGAGTTTGATGATTCGAACTTTCCTATAAATGATTGAAAGTATGAATTATGCATGTGAAAAGTACAAATTTACATATCATCGAGAAATAGAGAAAAATCAAACGCAAAAGGAATGCAAATACGACAAAAAGTAATAAGACTCCAAATAGAACGGAGTTTGTGCCAACCGTTATGTGATAGGACTTCCCAAAGGTCTGCGCCATCATTAAAATTGCCTCCATATTTCGATATTCTTCGGGGATCAAAAGTGAAAAAATTAAATATCTTGGAAGTTTTCCGACCATTACAGGCTAAAATGTATAATTTTGGCAAATTTCAATTTTCCGGAACCGACGAAAGGCCAGCATTCTAACAATTTAGCTATGCATCTGGACAATATTTGTCCTAAAACCTACCCAAGGAGAGGTGGGTTCTAAATATGAAGTATGGTGGACAGACAAACAAACAAACAAACAAATAGACAAACAGACAGACAAACTGACACCAAAGCTAAAAATATGCAGATGGTTATTATTACACCTGAAATGGATAACTGTACGAAAATATCGCCAAAATAGTCAATGTACAGACACACTCTAGAAGTGCACACCTTTATTTCGAGTGTTACTGGTTTGAAACTGTAAGACATATCTACAAACGGACTTGTGATTTGTGATACGACTTACCGATTAGCCACCAATTATCCCGAAACGAATGCCTGCACCGTCGTTAAAATTGCGTCCATATTTCGATATTTTCCGGGGCAAAAAGATATACATTTACATAGCTTAGAATATTCCTCAAAGAAAAGAGTGTCCAACTTTCGGGATTAACACTCGCATACATACGGAGTAATGAAGGAAGAAAATAATACAGTTGAGAAAGCTGACATTAATAGAAAACGGATTATAACTGAGGATAGCCGGATGAAGACAAGTATGCAAATACGAAGTGAATGTTTTGAAAAACCAAATGTCCCTCAATAAATTATGCTGGTGTGAGTTATGGATATAAGAAAGCGGTAATAGAGGAGAAATTTAGGCGCAGGGATTCTTAGGTAAACACATGAGAAGATGACTAATGGTGTTATTACTTAAGCTATTCGAGGATGGTTATATCCTCCAACGATATTCCACCAATATCCCGCAGAATGGCCGATTGACGCCTCTCTTGCCTTGTACCCCAGGAACAACCACGAATTTAATGACATGATGAGGAAAATGGCAATACGTTACTTCCCTGCTGGCATGCAATCAGAGACTTTGCCATAGTAACCTGTAGGTTCGTTGTCGGTCTGTCGGTCACTCAATGCAGAGCATGATACCCGCAGAAAATAGTAAATTTCTCCGTTATTTGAAGAGTAAGGTAAATTATTAACATAACGAAAGTTGTTTATAATGAATATGCGTTTCACATACGATCCGCGGAGTTTACAGAAAATCAATAGTATAAGAGATAATGGAGGATTTTCCTATTAACCACCCGTCCATTGAAACATTTTAAAATGATATCATATCGAAACCTTCCTACGGATGAGTATGAGTATGATCTAAATATGAAGTTTCGTTGAGATCTATCCAGCCATTTCGCCATGATAGTGGAACAAACAGACAGACACGAAAAATAAAAACCACCGATTCGGTTTTGAGTTGACCTAAAACGGATAAATATCTGAAAAATTGGCAAAACAAAACGAAATTACAGACAGCAGACCCCCTACAACTTTATTTATATAGATTAATGAAAGTGTTAGTCGCTCTGCGACCTGAAAAGTACAGAAAGTATTGCTGGTTAGGGTAAGCATTCGCCTGCAATTATTGGAGTGATCATTTAATGATTTGATGTTAGGATTACTCAAAGTTGGCTGACCTAACATTGACTCATGATTCACAGGTAGGTAATTCAGGGGAGAATAAAACAGAAATGAAGCAAATCTGTCCTGAAAAATGGATGGACATGTTTGCCTAATCTGTTTCTTTTGTAGATAATAATACTCTACAAAAGTAAAATCATAACGACCGTGTTTCTCTACTCTACCCTTCCAGTCTATAAGTTGGGCGCCGATGTTCGGATCGAAGACGTGCAATCTCAGGTGATATTTTGAGAACTTTAAAACTAAAACACAACTTAACAGGTAAGGAAAGATAAAGAGTAAAAATAAAATAAAAAAGTATGAATGAGAACTCTTTGCGTTGCATTTATTTAAAACGTTGACAGTACGACAGAAAAAATTAAAACACCCTTTAAAAATAGAAATCATTGTTATAGAATCATAAGGTCAATTGACAAGAAAGTTACACTAATACATCCATTCGGATCCATTACATCTTCTAAGTTTTATTGTTCCATTGAGCACAAATGCACCACTTGCTAAATATGTTAAGTCGGTTTGCTTTAATCTCATTTACACACATTAATTCTTTAACTCATTACAACCCTCCCTCAATAATCTTGAAATCCTAGAGAAAAATACTCATCTAGGTGTTTAAGGTTTGTTTACATTACTTTAAAAATACACTTTTACGGTCTATTTACAAAAAAATACGGACGTAAATCATTACAAATCATTGCAGTTCGTTTGCCCTTTTGTTGTGTTCCATTATTGAAATATAATTGACCTGTTATCTTTTTAACATTTCAATCATCATTTTCCCGGGTCATTCCTTTCATTTCATTTCATTTCATTATTCTCACTTATTTTTTTAAATAATTTTCTAGGGTTATTCCCTTACATTTTCACTAGCTCTAGCCATCTAGTATTGACATTCACATTATAATTGCCCTTATGATTATCTTTCATATTATATGGATGAATCAACCATACAACCCATATATTTGCCCACATAATCCCTCAAGGAACACGCCCTGTCCTTATACCTTTTATGGTTTGTATTGAAACTATTAGAAATATTATTCGCCCAGGAACATTAGCTATTCGCTTAGCTGCTAATATAATTGCAGGCTATCTCCTTTTAAATCTTTTAGGAAATACTGGGCCTTCCTTAATTCTTTCTACACTTTCTACTTATCGCTCAGATACTTTTAATAATGTTGGAATCAGCCGTAGCCATCATTCAATAATATGTCTTTGCTACGTTGGCCACCCTTTATTCTAGAGAAGTAAACTATAGTAACACATTCAAATCACCCTTATCATTTAGTTAACCCAAGACCTTGACCCCTAACTGGTGCTATTGGAGCTATAGCAACTGAACGAGTTTATCTGTTCTAATTTATTGACATGAGTAGATCCAACTAAAATACAATCACATAAACAAACACAACTAACTGTCTAATAACTACAGTATATTCCACCAACAAGGAAATTTACGTTAACTAAATCACACTATTAATAATTTTGTAGCGAATAAATAAAATCCCCAAAAATCTTACAACTACACTGGTTTTACTGCAATGGGAATGGAACCTCTGCCTCAAAGACGTGGCAATCACATGGTACTGCGTCCACAATCAACAAATTACCACAACCACAAAACAGAATTTGTGTTGTCAAGTACATAAAAAAGAAAGGTAAACCAAAAATGTAAACAGATAAAGCGTAATGTCAACCATCAGTGAAAACCCAAATCTAGTGACCCGGTCGAGAATTGAAGAGATGTCTTTCAAGTCATCCAATTACAGCGTACCTGAAATGCCCTAACTTCCAAGCAAAATGATGTTCAAATGACCTTAATTAATTAAATAAACTTGTGCTGTGGTCCTAGTTATTCAATTGAAACTATTTATGAAAATAAAGCATTTGAAATTCTTAACGACCCTATCGCAACATGACATAATCTTTCAGAGTCAGACACGGTGACGAGGATGCTCATATACTTGATAGTAAAGATTTATCTCCCAACACTCCCTTGACGTAACGCACATGTCAGTATTTTATCTCGCTATCTCCATAACAAGGAATGAACTGTAGATATTCACACTTTACTCAGAATACCTTTTAATTTTTTGCCTATCTCTGGCTCCCTATTAACTTCCACTGGTTCAATGTCTCACCAGGATTATGTATATTCCTCAAATCATCATAATGCGGAATACACAATTTCTTACCTTTATTGTTATGTGTCTCATAGTGTCCCATCTCATGTCTCTCATTTTTTTCGTCTTTCCTCACTACCTATCTGCTGTTGAAAAGAAATCCTATCTCAACATGTCCGTAAATAAATCACACAAAGGGCCGTGCGCGTAGAGGCGCGCGGCTGTGAGCTTGCATCTGGGAGATAGTAGGTTCGAATCCCACTATCGGCAGCCCTGAAGATGGTTTTCCGTGGTTTCCCATTTTCACACCAGGCAAATGCTGGGGCTGTACCTTAATTAAGGCCACGGCCGCTTCCTTCCAACTCCTAGGCCTGTCCTATCCCATCGTCGCCATAAGACCTATCTGTGTCGGTGCGACGTAAAGCCCCTAGCAAAAAAAAAAATCACACAAAGGAACGTCGAAAACGAATTACCTCGCAGCACATATCTTTATCTAAACCAAAATGGAATAATTTATTCTCATACGAAGATTCTAAGTATAAGCTGTAATATTCGTTGATGGTTACTGGTTCAAGTCCGCAGCACGACACTAATGACTTTTCTCGAAGAAAAAAATCCACATGCAACATGCCCATGCAAACTACTTTAAGTGTACTTAATGCCAGCCGATCTTTGTATCCCAATTAACTCACCCACCCTGATATTTCATTAACACAGAATATAAATTCAAACGTTACATGCAATAAATGACTAAATACAAATTTATATGACAGCTAGCTGTTATTGTCCATAAATTAAATTGGAACAAATATAGTCATCCTTGTCCGGGTACTTCCATGATTCCGTATTGCACCAATTTAGGCCATCAAGTCAGCCCAACGATGACTTGTTCACTCCATCATCACACTGGAAATGCGATGGTCTATATATTTCGTCTCCAGGGTCAGTTCCTGACGTGCACTGTCCCGAAATGACACGATTCACGACACAGTTCTGCAGCTTATGTCCAGCACAAAACGAAATACAATGAGCATGGGAAAACAGGCGGTATAAATTATCACAGCACAGGCAAATACACAATGAAATAATCACTTTCACGATTCCGTCTGCGTTATAGTTCAGTCCTGTAGTCTACTAGTAGTTAATGTTAGTTCAAATAGTTACGATCTCTATGCAAGTTCTAATTTGACTCACGATTTCGTTACTTATCAAGTTTCACTCTGCTCGCACAACAAGTGGCTTACTACTCCACACAGCTATTGACGTATCAGTATGTAAAATCAACCATTAATACAGTATTTCCCCTATGGAAAAATCCCTTCGGATTAAGTTCGTTTCTCCAATTTTACAGTCATTATCTCTTCCTACAGAAATACGTATTGCCATCACTCCACGTTTTTCAGATGACGTTCATACACACGACCGGCCCGTTCAATTCAATTCATCAGAGTGAGCTCTGGCTAGCGCGTGGCGTCATCCGCCGCTTGCTCACTTCCTGGTATACAGAGCACGGCTTCCCCTTTACATTACATCATACTTCCTGTCTCTGGTTATCTATATATATAAAATAACTTGTCCTGACTGACTGACTGACTGACTGACTGACTGACTGATTCATCATTGCAGAGCCAAAACTACTGGACGTAAAGAAGTGAAATTTTGGGGATATATTCATATTAAGATGTAGGTGCTCGCTAAGAGAGGATTTTTGGATATTCCTTCGCTAAGGGGGTGAAAAGAGGGGTGAAATTTTAAAATGAGTGTGTCTATATCTCGAAAGTTTAAAAGTTTACAGATGTAAAAATTGGTATTTAGAATCTTCTTTAAAAATAAGGAAACACGTATTTTTTGTTTTCAGAAAATCCCAATAGTAGGGGTGAAAAGGGGTGAAAATGAGGAAAATGGGTTGAATGCCCTTAATCAGGATACCAGTACTTATATCTCAGAAACTGAAGATATTACAGACCTGAAAATTGGTACTTTTGATCTCTTTTAAAAATAAAGAAACACGTATTTTTTGGTTTTTGGAAAATCCAATTAATGGGGGGGTGAAAAGGGGGTGAATTTTTAAAATGAGTGAATCTATATCTCCAAACTTTTAAAGTTTGCAGATGTAAAAATTGGTATTTAGAATCTTCATTAAACATAAAGGAACAATTATTTTTTTCGTTTTCGGAAAATCTCAATAGGTGGGGTGAAAAGGGGTGAAAAAGGGGTTGTATGCCTTTGATGAAGCTACTTATATTTCAGAAACTGAGGATATTACAGACCTGAAAATTGGTGTTTGGGATCTCCTTTCAAAATAAAGAAACACGTATTTTTTTGTTTTTGGAAAATCCAGTTAATGGGGGGTGAAAAGGGGGTGATATTTTTAAATGAGTGTATCTATATCTCAAAACTGTTACAGTTTATAGATGTAAAAATTGGTATTTAGAATCTCCTTTAAAAATAAAGAAACACGTATTCTTTTGTTTTCGGAAAATCCCAATAAGAAGGGTGTAAAAGGGCGAATAATGGGTTGAATGCTTTTAATGAGGCTACTTATATTTCAGAACCTGAAGATATTACAGACCTGAAAATTGGTATTTGGGATCTACTTTAAATGTAAAGAAACACGTATTTTTTCGTTTTTGGAAAATCCAAATATTGAGGGGTGAAAAGGGGGGTGAATTTTTTAAAATGAATGTGTCTACATCTTAAAACTTTAAAATTTACAGATGTAAAAATTGGTAGTTAGAATCTCCTCTAAAAATAAAAGAACACGTATTTTTTTGTTTCCTGTAAATCCCAATAAGAGGGGTGTAAAAGGGTGAAAAATTGGTTGAATGCCTTTAATGAGGATACATATATCTCAGAAACGGAAGATATTACAGAACTGAAAATTTGTATATGGGATCTCCTTTAAAAATAAAGAAACACGTATTTTTTTAGTTTTTGGAAAATCCTATTAATGGCGGTTAAACAGAAGTGACAAATTGGGGTAAATTTTTGAAAGATTATCTTGGAAACGTGAAATGTTACAGACGTAAAAAGTGGGTGTTTGGAATCTCCTGTAAATGTAAAGAAACATAGGTGATTTGTTTTTGGAAACTCCATTTAAGGGGAACCCAAAAAGGGTGAAATTTTAAAATGAGAATTTTTACAGTATATCTAAAAAAACTTAACATGTTACAGAAGTGAAAAATGGTATTTTTATCTCTATTAAACCTAAAGAAACGTGTATTTTTAATTTTCGGAAATACCACTTGGGTGGAGGGGGGGTGAAAGTGACTGAACATGGTGTTGAATTCTTTTAATTAGGCTACTGATATCTTAAAAATGAAGATGTTACAGACGTGAAATTTGATATTTGCAATCTGCTTTAAAAGTAAAGAAACACGTATTCTCGGAAAATCCAATGAAGCGGGGGGAGGGGGGAAAGAATTGAAAAATTAATTGACTTTAATTGTATGAGAATATATACATCTAATAAAAACTAAAGTTGTTACAGACGTGAAAATTCGTATTTGGATCTCCTTTAAAAACGAAGAAAAACGCGTTTTGGGGGGAAACCATCTTGGGGGGCGGGAGTGTAAAGGAGTTGAATTCCTTTCATGAGGACACATAAATCAAAAAGTGAAGAAGTTAGAGTCGTGATAATTGGTATTTAAAAGATCCTTCACTATTAAAGAAACAAGTATTTTTTGCGGGGAAATTCACTAAGGGGGGGGGGAGTAGTTTGAAATGAAGTGAAAAAAGTAAATTATATTTATGGGGATACTTATATCTCAAAACTGAAGGTAATAGACGTGAACATTGGTGTTTGGAATCTCCCTTAAACATAAAGAAACACGCGTTCTTTTAATTTGGGGGGGGAGGGGGGTTGGCAGTAAAAACTAACGGCGGTGGGGTGTAAAAGGAGGTGAGACCAATTGATTTTACTGTTCTTAATGTACTTATAAGGATCCTCCGTTGCTCAGGCGGCAGCGCGCCGGCCTCTCACAGCTGGGGTTCCGTGGTTCAAATCCCGGTCACTCCATGTGACATTCGTGCTGGACATCGTGTCATCATTCATAGCAACACATAATAATAATAATAATAATAATAATAATAATAATAATAATAATAATAATAATAATAATAATAATAATAATAATAATAATAGCATTAATAATAATAATAATAATAATAATAATAATAATAATAATAATAATAATATTCCGGACCGTCGTCAAATGTGCGGACCGCGCAGGAAACGGCTCCTGGACGGGTAATGACTTAGAATGCAGTCCGGCCGCGGGTTCAGTGCCGCCAAGGCACCCAATATGACACCACGCCGGATCACCTGAAGGATTTTATCCAGATTAAAAATGATTAAAATAAAATACGGTCTGGCAAAGATTTACGGACCCAACTGACCGGGAAGAATACCTGAGCCTAGCCCGGGAAGTACGAAATCGATTGCTGGAAAGGAAGATTGAAAAATGGGAGGAAGCGTGGCGTAATCTAATAGAAAACGAGTCAGATCGGCAATATTGGTGGATTCTCGCTGAAAACGTGTCAGACCGCGAATTTTGGCGGATTATATATCTAAAACAATAAGCATTCAATTACAAATTTCAGTATAATACCGTAGCGAAGCACGGGTACCTTGCTAGTCATATATATTAGCTTCACAAGCAGCCAGGATCCTTTTACTCAATGTATACATGATTATAAGTGCCTTATTTACATTTTATGATATTTCTTCTGAACTTCAACCTTCCTTTGGAATGTTATTATTTCGGTACTACTGCTATCATTCCAATTACTCATTTGCGCGCTGATTTGTGATTCTTCGGTTCAAATTTTCCGTCGGTAGATATCTTTAGCTCCGTCTCGTCTCGTTCTCAAGCCTCTCTCTACTGTACGGAAAATTCCAGAGACTTATATGATGAAACATCCGCCAATCCTTTACACGTGTAGCTCTGGAGACATGATTCGGCTTGCCGGATTTCCTCATACATCCTGATCAAATATGGAATATCCTCCCCCATATTTCATTTTCATAACATCTTATTTAGCGCCGCCTCTGTGGAGTAGTGATTAGTGTGATTAGCTGCCACCCCCCGGAGGCCCTGGTTCGATTCCCGGCTCTGCCACGAAATTTGAAAAGTGGTACGAGGGCTGGAACGGGGTACACTTAGCCTCGGCAGGTCAACTGAGTAGAGGTGGGTTCGATTCCAACCTCAGCCACCCTGGAAGTAGTTTTCCGTGGTTTCCCACTTCTCCTCCAGGCAAATGCCGGGATGGTACCTAACTTAAGGCCACTGCCACTTCCTTCCTTCTTCCTTGTCTATCCTTTCTAATCTTCCCATACTCCCGCAAGGCCCCTGTGCAGCATAACAGGTGAGGCCGCCTGGGCGAGGTACTGGTCATACTCCCCACTTGTATCTCCCGACCCAGAGTGTGATGCTCCAGGACACTGCCCTTGAGGCGGTAGAGGTGGGATCCCTCACTGAGTCCGAAGGATAATCCGACCCTGGAGTGTAAATAGATAAAGAAGAAGACATCTTATTTATATACCAATGGCATCTAAACCAATTTGGTTCAGTACATTGAACATTTTGGCCGAATTTTCCTACAGTTATCCGTTTCAGGTATAATAATGACCATCTGCATATTTTATAGCATTGGTGTCTGTTTGTCCGTTCGTCAGTCTCTATGAGTTCTTATAATTTGGAAACTACAGGATATATTTCTACCAAACTTCATAGATAGAATCCACATGCCCTTGGGCAGGTTTTGGGGTCAATATTATTTCTAAGCCTGTGACTGGCCTGGAGGTTTATTGGAAGATCAGAACTGATTTTACCCTCCCACACAATGACCTTAGATGTTAGGCCCCATTAAACAACAAACATCATCATTACCAAAGGGCCGTTCTTCAGTCTACGTCACAGTGTACTTAGCCTGAAAGCGGGTGCGTATAAAGGATATTCCTTATAACTGAAAAACTAATGGAAATATTTAAACCAAACATCATAATTAGCATCCAACTGTCCAAAGGTTGTTTTTAAGGCCCATATAATTTTAAATTCCAGGAATGGACTCGGGGTTTACGGGAAACCAAAACAGTGATTTTACTCTCCCACAAAACATACAAGACCAACCTGAATGGAAATCTGCCTAAATTGGTGGAAATCGTTTTCTAAAGCTTCTTTCTCATCTGCACTATTTGACGGGAGGGTGAATGAGGTATATACTCACTATACTCACTTCATCACTTTTAAATTACTCCAAATGATATTGTAGGTTCTGATGCATAAGAGTCCAATATTCTAAAAATTATGAATCTCGACACGAATGTTGATATAGTTATATCTTCCTTACATGCGGAGAACAAAACACTCAATATTCCTGTGCGTACATTTCTTTCTTATTTCTGTACAGGAATCAAAAGTAGATTCCCTTTCTGGATAAAATCTGAAAATACACAGGAAAAATACTACTTCCTTCTACATTCTGGACGATTTCCTCATGTTACTGTGATGTAATATTTTACTCTTGTCATGTACTTTAGATGAAGGCTTCAAGTTTTACGTTCACTTTTATTTTCTTCTTCAGAGTTAAAAATTAATCCGTCATGTCTTGGAATGTCACGTCGCTCCCCGTCTTGTATCTTTATAACTTTTATACCCATGCCATGAGACGGAGGATCTTATATTTGTGTAACAACATAAAAGAATAAATCGCTTGTGAAGTTAAAGGGCACTATACTGAAATACTCATGCAACAGTACTTTATTTTACGTTAGCTACATAAATACACAGGACACATGATGACCGGAATAATATCTTTTGTATAGCATAAAAAAGCAATAAACTTCAATACATCGCAAAACTCACAATACGTCAGTCCAAGCAAAGGCAGTTATAATGATTTGTTGATTCTGCAACTGTTTAAGGAGGATAAATTAATATAAGTAGAATATAATTAAATAACTTGGGCTTCTCGGTCAGTATTCTTGTTAATTACGGAAGATAATAGATATACTGAATTAAATTAGGAAAACAAATTGTAGGAAAGTATAAATAAATAGAATTTTAGATGATGTATTAATAGGATATAATACAGCAACATCTGTGGTATTTTCTATCTCCTAATTTTAACTGGTTTACGAACTATATTTTGCGTACTATTTGATATAGGCTACAGTATATAAATTTAAATATGCTGAAACTATTCATACTGTTTTGATAATACTGAATTTAGTAATACTGTTTGTGCTGTTAACAATATAAATAATAATAATAATAATAATAATAATAATAATAATAATAATAATAATAATAATAATAATAATAATTGTTCCGGGGTATATGTGGAACAGCAGAGGTGAAAGAAGGTGCCGGGGTGAATGGGTTATATTTTCAAAAATAGCAAATTTAACAATTTTCACATAGAATTTCAAAATTTAACAAATTCTCACTTAGTGAGATAACAATAACATAGCAATAAAAAAATACAAGATTCGGCAAAGAAAGGAATTCAATATTTTAAATCTTTAACATATTTCTGTTACAAGACCTTAGTTTTACAATTTAGCGGTAGCTCAAAAACCAAAATTTGTTTCAAGAGCAGAAATACCATAATCCGCGGAGCCCTTGCTCCTCATTACACTATCCGGCCTCCTGGAGGCACGTTTACAATACATTAAAGAGCTGACCCGCTCTCACTTTTCTGAGCCTATTAAAAGCCATAACAGACCTTAGCATTAATTGCCCTCAAGGCACGACTTACAAGGAAACGGGGGTATCTTGTACCCAACCTACTGGGCCTTAGCAGAAAAGAACAGGTTAAGTAAATGGCCCGCAACATCAAGTAAAATGGAGGCGTGTACTTGCACTCCTACATGAAACTTTCTAAAACCTACGAGGCACTAGGCCGATGAAACAGGGGCTATACCCAAACTATGGAGGTGAATCGTATAAGACATTACAGAAAGGAAGAAAACCAGTTACAAAACGTAGTCACCTCCAATCAATATGAAGGGGAGCTCGAGAGGGTAAAGTACTCTCTACCCCGAATTGCAGTTACAGATTTTAATGAAGTTTTTACATCAAACGGCAAAGAAAAATGACATGCCGGAAAGATAGATTACATTGTAAAGGGGATTCGGACCTTTCCCGAGGGTTAAGCTGCTGAGCTACCAAGAAATGAAGATGTTAAATGGCCATTACCTTATTGAAGAGCTGCTGCCTGATGAAAGAGGCGCTTCCCGCCTCCTGCTACATGTCCATACACTAGGTTATAAGTAGATGAAGTGGCCCAGAGACAAGAAAATCAGCAGTTTTTATACCCTCGGGGAAGATTCGAGACCTTTCATGAATAATTAAGACACACCCACGGGCATTTATTGGCTACAGTACACAGTTACACACAAAATCGAAGAAGAAAGACACGATTGGTCAAAAATTAATTACATAAATAATTGATTGGCTAGCTTCAAAACTGGCGGAAAGAAAAGATTAATATTGGAAACCCACAAATGAAATAACGAAATTTAGTAATAAAAAAACTTATGGGTACAAAATATCTTCAAGAAAGTTCCCTCACTTCGCACCAGGGTGCATGATCATAGTTTTTAGTAGAGACCTCTATGAGACAATGTCCAAACTTCTTGATCAATGGAAAACAAAACAAGTTGAAATCCACACAGTATTGACAACTTCGTAATCACAAAATTTACGGTAGTGACATCTTCTGAGAAACTTATGAGTTGATCCAGTTTTTAAAGTTCGGAGTTTCTCCTGTAGAGGAGGATTTATTGGCGCAAGATTTAAAACTGCGACGTAGGGTTGTACCGCCCGGTATAATAATAATAATAATAATAATAATAATAATAATAATAATAATAATAATAATAATAATAATAATAATAATAATATCCAGGAGTGTCCCACTTAAGAAAAAACTCCAAGAACATCAGAGTTACCAACCAAAGCCGAAGATGAAAACTTGAAACGCATGGACAAAAGAGCGAAAGGAGCAACACCGTATACGAATAAAGGAACAACATTAAAGCTCAAGGGAAACAGTTGAAATGACGTGGTCCTTAGTTGGCCGAAACGAAACAAGAAGAAGAATATGTAATAACCACGGATATTATAGTTATACACAAATGTGATGTATTATTTTCACCTTAGAATCTACGAACTTAGGAATGGGTATTAAGACTGCTTCTTTTACAACGCTAGTTTTGAAGACCAGGTCATAAGAAGCAACAGCGTTCGAAGTACCTTCTTGCAGAAATTATTAACTATAGTAATATTTTCTCTGGTAGTGGTGTAACTTCGCATTTACGTACGATTGTCTCCAGTGGCTCTGGAATAAGAAATGAAGAAAATGGCATGATAGTGGCCGTTGCTTTAATTAAGGTTCACTATGGAATTTTCTTGGAGTGAAATTTTGAATCTACGGAAAACCATCTTCAGTGTTATTGTCTGTGAGATTTGGACCAAACTTTTCCAGAATGCAAGCTTGCAGATACATGACAAACGCTGCGTGAAGTACTCGTTCAGTTTTTAAACATTTTAAATAGCAGTTATGACTTCCTTTAATAGTGAAGTGTAATGTGCCGTGAACTCAATATTGCTAAATACCTATTTGTTATTCTGATGGCAATAGTTGTTAACCATTATTCATTCTTTGATTGTACAAAGATTTTAGCTGATTTAATCCACTTTGGGAAAACCAGTTCCTGATATTTTAGATATTACTCAACTTTGCGAAGGTTAAATTATTTGAAAACTATTATTCCATTGCCACTTTATCAAACGTCGTTATATAAGTTATTTATTATTGTTCTGGTGGTAATGCCGAAGTAACTATACTATCAAAGCACTGCACGTGCACAATGTGGAAACAATGTTGCAGAATTACTCGTAAATGCTGTCTATATTTCGATAGCAATGACATATACTTCCCGTGTCAATTAACGAATGGTCGTTAAGATAGTAGAATTTCAGCAAAGCAGGAAACTACAGCTGGATGTGAGGCTTATATTTTCTCTGAGATTCCGAATAAATCAATCACGAACTTCAAGAAACACATGAGTGAATTCCACGTAAATAAAAAATGAAATGTTCAGAAAATCCACTTACTGTTATTGTCTAATCAACAATCACAAAACGAGTACCGAAGGAAGCTTTGAGAAGCATGCAGCGTACTCGTCAAATATCCTGTCATGGCCAAATTGTTCTGTACATTTGTTTAAGAAATTTTCATCATTCCAAGGTTGTCGAAATATCAGAACTGTGAGCTATTTGTTAGCAGCACTGAGAACATGAGAACAGGTCTGTTTTGTGATAGAATGTTAAAAACATGGAACTGTTACTATGTATTCATTGTGGTTGTAGACATACCTTGTTATATTTTAACACGGATACAAACTGAGAACATTAGGACATCAGTAGTGGATATAATCAATAAGAATGGCTGAAAATACCACACAGACATATTCCGGATTATGTTCTGTCGCTTGCTAGGCAGTTAATGACTGGTTTTCAGAATTCCGGAAAGGAAAATCATTTCTCAACAAGAAAAGTGTAAAGCACACCCCGAATATAAACCTTACGACAGCATCGGTCATGTGAATACAAGCTTAATAAGAATCTGTGGGTGTATAAAATGGACCGTGTATCAGCAAGTGTAACTATATAATAGACTGCATATATTCGTCAATTCTTCAAAAGCGTACAAGTTCCTTTTATGTGTAAGAAAGTGCTGCGGGCGAGAAAAATTGCGCATATGATTATATTATTATATTATATTTGCCTTTATTAATAGTGGCGAAGTTAGAACTCATGGCCCTCTCTTACACTTAACCTCAATCCATTAGAATTGCACATTTGAACGAAATATTTATAATCATATCTTACAAACTAGAAGTCTCATGACACACATAGCATAAGCAAAATAAATATTCTTAATATTAGAAACTACATAAGTACAGCAGACGTACATTCACACACACATTCACGCCTATGATTCATTCAGTCTGGCGACACACATCAAGGAGATGCTCATGGAAAGACGACTTAAAAGGGATTTATTCTTTTTTATGCCTCTAATATTATGGGGGAGAGAGTTCCATATTCTAGTTTCATTTGCAACAAATGAACGGCTGTATGCTTCTGACCCGCTGAGAGGGATACCAAGTGTGCTGTAGGAGCGTGTGTTATGCGCGTGGAAATGGGATAGGAAATTCAGTTGTGGGAAAGTAGTATGGGATATTTTCGTTTAATACTCAAATATTAGTACCGCTACGGGAAGGTTTCAATACTGTTCAAATTTTTGAAATGATAGTTTACGATAATAAGGGGTAAAATGAACATCATAGCGTAAGGAAAAGTAAATTGAAAACAAGAGTTCATAAAACTTTGTTACCGGTTTAGTGGTTCTCACGTGGCATCAATTAGTATTATGTCACAGTAAAATATATAGGAAGGGTAAGAGTATTTATAAGCCTAATTCTCATGTTAAGTGGATGCAGATTTTGATGATATTTTAGTGGGTGAAGGGAGGCGTACTCTTTTCTTCATTGGTAATGTGCTGTTCCCAGTTAATACTCTCATTTATAATAACACCTAGATTTATTACCGCTTTTTCGTACGAAATATTTTCCCAGATAAAGTTAGTGGAGGAATGCATTTTTGCTTTCTTAGTACACTGATTTGTTTCATCTGTCCAACAATAATAGATTTAGATTTTGATGGATTAATGAAAATATAGTTGTCATGAGCGTATGTACAGATATTATATAAGTCAGAATTCATATAAGCTAGTACTTGATTGATGTACGAAATTGTAGAGTGATTATAGATTTCCACATCGTCAGCATACAAGTGGTACTTATAGTGTCTTAGCCGTATCAATATATCATTAATATAGATTACAAAGAGAATTGGGCCAAGTACTGAGCTCTGTGGTACTCCTGATTATTACGTTACCCATTCATATTACCTGTTATAAATAATTACGCATTGTTTTCGTTCGGTAAGATATGCGTGAAGGAATTATAGATCTGTCTGCCCAGGGTGAAGTGATTTCAATTTAACAACCAATATTTCTATACTTCCTGTGTCAAACGCGCTGCTAAAATCAAGAAGTTAAAGTAATTTCATCTGCCGTTCATCCATCGCATTTCTCATGTCTGAAACCTTCATTAGGCAGGGGCCGTACTGTATCCCTTTTCAAAACCCGACTGTAAAGGGTGAAATAGTTTGTATTTATTTAAATAGTCAGCTAATTTGCACGTGTGCTATGCGTTCAAAAGGCTTGGAAAGAGATGAAAGTATGCAAACAGGTCGATAATCTGTTGTAAGTACAGGTGAGAGATTTTTTGGAATAGGTTTTATAATGGCATTTTCCCACATTGTTGGAAAGAGGCCACTTGTGAGGAAGGTGTTGGTAAAAGAAAATTTGTCAATGATGTGTTTTATTATAAGTATGGGTATTTCATCAGGTCCTATAGCAGGTAATGTGATTGATAGTTGTTCACGTTTCACGTAAATCTCTCTAACTTTACGAAATTCAAAGAATGGCCTTTCTGGTGGTAATTGGTTCAGAAGAGAATCTATAGCCTGACGGATTGTTTGCATTTCTGGTTTATTTTTATAAAAAAAATGAGCTTTTATTCTCTGTAGAGAGATGTCTGGATTACGTATCTGGGGCAAAGCTTTCCCAATTCGAATGGTTCGAAGTTGTTTCCAAGTTTTTGACACTTCTAAATTTCCAGCCAGGTGTTGGTAAAAAAAATCTTATTACGGATTATTACTCTAATTCTATTCCGAAGTGTCCGATACTGTTCAAGCCCACTGGGAGAGAAAGTGCGTCTGTAGAGGCGATGTAACACATCGCGGGGAGACATCATTTGTTTGATATCTTCGGTCAGCCGTGTAGAAGGAGGTCGGAGGACTTGGACCGTGCGCTTAGGTTTATGTTTGTCAAGGAGGCCAAGTATAAATGAACTGAAAGATTCAAATTTCTTATCGATATCGTTTACATTTTTACGTTATCCCAAGGACTATCCAAGACATCAACTCTTCGATGATCTAAGTTGATATGTTTAATGTCCCTGAATGTGATGTATCTCGTTTTATACTTGGGTACTTTGAGAGAGAAAGACAATTATATTAAGTCATGTGTCAATATGCTGGGAGTAGGGAGCTGACCATGTGACACTATCTGTAGATTGTTAGTGATGTGAAGCGTATGTGAAGATGAGGTATGATTTGTCGGTTCCAGTAAATTAGTATTCAAGTCTCTACATATTAAAGTATGGTCATAAGCAGGTGATAAACTCTGTACAATGTCTTCAATGTCTGAGAGGTGACCAAGCCGTGGTGGCCGATAAACTACTCCTATCAGGACTTTAACTGTTATCACAGTGATCTCAGCAAAAGTAAACTCAGGTCTTGGGTCAGCACAGTGGGAAGAAGTGCAAACAATTTTACATTTAATATCATCTCTACAGAACAAGGCCACTCCTCCACCTCTTTTATCTATTCGGTCATGCCTGTAAATATTATAGCCCGTTATATGTAAAATACTACTATAGTTGGGCCCTCGAGAGTTGGAGTCTGACATTTGAGAGGCGAAGGCAGTAACTACGAAGTACGCTACGTTGCCATATACGCTGCGTTTTCATGCATCCATCTGCGGCATATCACCCTTTCATACAGGCTAAATAATTAACCAAATATTTAGGCCTAATGGAATTCACTAAGCTTTGACCCTGTTCCTAACCTCGTGCTAAGAATTCCAGCATATAAGACAGAACACGTCATTGCCGATAAATATGAGATTTCATAATCACTAAACTGACAATAACCTCAACAAATGTACATGTTAAATAGAGAATATAACTCTACAACTAGCCCCTGATTAACTTAAAAAAAGCTAACAACGACAATAATATTCAGGGAACAAACACGTAAATAAGTACATAAACCAGCAACAACCAACACAGAACCACTCCAAATAATATCACAAAAGCGAATGAGAGCAAGCCAACCCACGTGGCGATAGTTTCCTTAAATGTGGCATTTCTGTTATCGTTGCCATAGCAACAGACCATTTTCAAGCATCTTTAGTCAAGTTATTTTCGCCAGTGACGCTGAACGTCAGACTCCAACTGACATGGGCTCAACTAAAGGAATAGTTGCGCGTAACCAGCTTCCAGTAACACAAGCTACATGTACATTGCTGTTTTCAAGAAGATCTGTTAGATCCTCGTGACGAGCAGGTATCGATTGGAAATTTAAGGAATGCAGTTCAATGATCGTGAGTTTGCCTGAAATAATTTCACTATTGAGCTCTGGCAGCGGGGTGCCTCCCGTCTCGGATGGGAGTGGTTAGGGGTAGGGGGACAGTCAGGTCCACAGCTGGCAGTAGCTATAACGGCACTCGTCACACAAAACAGAATTCAAAGTAGAATACATGCTTCTTACCCCCGAATCTCATCCGAAGTCGCGCCAGCTTTTCGTGCACTCACATGCACACTCAAAAATAAAACACTATAATATAAACTTAAGCAAATTGTCACTTTCTTTTGTTGTCTGCATCTTGCCGATTGAGTAATATGTCCATCTCCGCGGGTGCGTATAAATAGTGTTTCCTCCCGTCATTGTCCATTACCACTATTCGACCATCCTGTGATCAGGCCGGTCTTCCCACCACCTCACGCGCCTTGTTGAGCATCCCTTTCCGAGTAACAGTGAGAGACTCTGTGACCAAGAGATCCTACCCTTAAGGGCACGTTTAGCCCGCATTACGTTAATGATAGCGCGTAAATATCACTATTATCGGCTTCTTTTCTGTTGTTAAAACATCAGCAGAAGTTCTAATACGCGCCGCCAGGCTGTGACAGTCCAAATGTACAGTAATTTAAATTGAACTCCAGTGCCGTTTTCGCTTTAGCGATCCTCACCTGGACTGTTCGGAAAATAGGTATAAGAGTAATAAATATAATTTAGCTGATAGTGATAATAATATTAATAATAATAATAAATGTGATATATTGGCATTCGTAGAAAAGGACTGCTGATAGTAAGTTCTTTGGAGTGATGAGTTTCTCTGTGTGTTATACCATGGTTGTCGGTTTGTTTTTAATGAACAGTTTGTTTCAGTGGCAGGTGGCAGATCTGGGTGGTCAGCCTTTCGGGTACTGACCATGCCCAATGTTGCTTTACTGCAGCAGTCGCAGTTTCAGCATCAGTGGGCCCCGGAATATTATTAATTCGCGTGTGCCGGTTGTTAGTGGCACTAGTGGCTATGACAGCGGTCAATGCTCTCCGTGGTACGCTCGATATTTAGCTTCTGCTTCATCATACTCAGTCCTTTAGCCGCTGTATCTTCCTCAGGGCACTCACTGATCTTGAGGATGAAGAGGCAAATTCGTCTGAAGTATTGCTCCGCTTGGTCCAGTTTTTCCTCCTGTACTTTCACTGTTCGCTGCAATGAGACCAACTCCTTCTTTATGGAGACCAATTCAGCTGCAACAGTAACCGAGAAACCAGTGAAATCCGAGCAAAGATCCTGGAGCATGTCGTGGGAGTTGGGAGCATGGTTAGCAGCCACGGTCGCTTGGTCGAGACGAGCTTGAAATTCTTTCATCCGATTTTCAAACATTGAAACTTTATTCTGTACGACTTAAGAATCATAGTGAAATTCGTAAACTCTTAACGGTACTTTAATTAAACTGTTTTGGTTATTCCTGTCAACTAAATGAATCTGTAAACGAGGACTTGGCTTGATTAACACAGAGCTACTTCTCAGACGAACCTCACTACCTCGGCTTTAAATAACAGTCAGTGGTCAGTTAATGCTCACCCTGTGTAGGTGAAAGGATGGCTGAGTGAGATATCGAAGTTACTAAACAGCACAGTCTCGAAAGAAGGCTGCATAGATAGCTGGACATGGTTATTCTCGAACCACAAGCACTATTGAAGTACCCGTTAATCTAAAGTGGGAGAGCTCTTTGTTGCCGTGGAATCTCGTGCCTTTTTCTTCTATAATTTTTACTTTATTTCCTGTGAACTCTTACATATACCTTGAGGGCTTGTCAATATTTTTCTAAATGTTCAGGAACCCTGTCACTCAACTGGTTCACGAGGCGTCATATCCTCCCAGTAATACATGTAAATTTGGCACTTTTTGTTATCAAATTTCAGAACGTCCTTTTAAAACTTTTGCTGTCCTCCCTAATTACACTGTACATTCTTGAATTGAAAATAAATCACTTGATTTGGAAAGCGTGTCCTGGGCATATATCAATGCAGATGTTTATCATTGCCTCATTGCTCATTGTACTAGCCTCTTTCGAGATACTGATTTTCGTTCTATGGTCCTGCCTTTTTATTCTGGCTTCTAAGACAACGCTGATGATATTTTTCCAGAAATGTTTAGTGATTCTGTCAGTGGTCCAAGTCTCGCATCCACGTGTGGTATTCTAGTACTCATAAACCTTTACAGCCCAACACTTACAAGTAATGCGACAATGGATGAAATGTTATATAAATTCTAAGCACGATATACCGAACGAATGTGTAGCAAAGTCTGAGCAGCATTCCTTTGATCCCATAGAACGAAGAACAAAATGCATTTGTAAACACCGCGATGTTGTTTAGTACTCGGATGCCCGCGAAGGATAGAATATTAATTTTGTTCAAATCGAACACGTACGATTAAAGTGACGCGGACGAGAAGCACATTAGCCATACGAATAGCATAGAGCAGTTGAACATGTTACTGATCCTCATTTAGTCAGGAGATAATGCTACTAACTGCTACACTACAACACATTATTATTATTGTTATTCTCCATGTGTTTTCAGGATTCCCCGGTGTTCAGTTATCATTAGCGGGATTAATATCCGAACCCAGTGACTTATTATGCATCTTCGCATAACCTCGCGTTATGTATTCTTCAAACCACTATTCAGCACAATACTGCAGGTTTCATAAAACTATTCTAGAGTTCAATATAGATGTTCTACTTGACCTTTAGATGATAAAGTACATAACTCGGCTGGTGAAGACGTTGTCTTGGTTCTCACACGACTATTTTAACAACAACGGGATATCACTGATTGGCATGCCCTTTTCCCAACCCATTCTTCCGAATAAATTTCTTTCCCAAAACAGTTGTCACCAACAAATGTTGATTTCCGAGTGAAACGTTTGCAAACACGCTTGCTCCAAATTCAATAAAATGTTATATTATGTCCAACAGCGTTCACGAATACTTTATATTGTTGGAGATTGTGAAACAATATTTAAAATGTAGGACCCTGAAATTTCTTGACGGCGCCATCGTAATATCCTAACGGTTTCGTTTAGTTTTGCTTCAGTGTCTGCGTATTCAATCACTAGTTCTGTTAAGAACTAGTAAAGGCTTGCATGTAGGAGTCCCAGAATTATTAGTAGGTGATTATACTACCCGCGGAAAGATTATTAATCTTAAAATGTCGTTGAATCTGTGAATCATATTTGTTCTATCGTTCTACTGGAGAGTAATTGCTTGTTGGCATCCGTTTGTTATGCTTCTGCGGAAATAGTTTCAAAATATTCACCAATAGGAAGGACTTCCTGTGCGTCATCATCAGGAAAATACTAAAAGTGCTGGACAACTACCTATTGGGACAAATACACTGAATTATAACCAATTTTTCCCCTCTAAATTTTTGATTGCGAGCTGAGCTACCCATCATCGTTGAGAAGGAACAGATTTATGCACGACATATATGTCCTTTTAGAGCATGCCATGTTGATGCTGAAATAGCGGGTCATAAGACTCATTCAACACCGTCTTATGGCGGACTCTCTAACACCAGTTAGAATACTATTCTTCAACCCATGAGTGCTTTGCTGATCAAAACTCATGAATACAATTTTGAACATCGTTCATATTATGGCGAGCGCCACTTTATAGACTCCCTCATAGTCCAAGCACTACAGCATGTGAATTTAAACAAAGCTGGAAAGATCTGTGAGAATTTATTTGCGACAACCCTGCACTGATGATCTTACCAATATCGGCAGTAAGTATCTTAAAATGTCAAGGAATGGTAGAACACAATACCCTATTGGATATCAGATTAATACACATTGAGTCCATCAGATGCTTTCTCACACCGCGAGTTATCTATGGAAAATCCCTAAATATAACATAGTCTTAAGACATCAGCCAACGCACTTTACAATTCAAATCCCCCAAGTAGTGTTCGAATAAAAAAGTGGGGTCCTTCGATTATATTTGTAAATTCAGACTCGGGACTAGTGGTGTTCGGTGGCTTCTTACAAAGATATATAGTGATATGGTCACCATTTAGTAGGAAACTACCAATACACTCGTATTTGTTGCAGTTGAACCCTCCGAAAATCAATGATGACTCAATTTCAACAAAAGCTACGTCTCCCAGCATGCTATTTACATTACGTGGCCAATCCATTTTCACACAGTTGAAGAGTTTGCATTGTAACACTGTTTGGAATCTTGTTCATTTCCACGCCATTTCTTTAGCTTGGCATCGTTCCATAATGGCCACGTCCACACACTCATCTAGTCAAATTTACAAGTACGTTCCTTCTTTAACTTCATTTCAATGCATCCTGCAAGATACATTTCCAATGTACTCCAGCATAGGTGACAGATATTACTATAAAGGAGAACTTCAGCCCTATTTATTCACTCCTGTCGACGAGTACGTATATATATATATATATATATATAAGTAAATTCGATTTTATAAATGGTCAGTAAAAACATTACTTATATTTTAGCTTACTTCGCTGCAGATATCGTTCTCGTAGCCAAAATGTCTCAAATTTTTCAATAAATATGATCCACAACGTAATGATTTCGCTTTTTAACAATTAAACATACATTTTCCAGGATTTTGGGGTTGTACCGAATTGGTCAGAAACCAGCGAAGATATTATTCCGCCATAAAGATTCAGGCGAATTTTAAATTGCTCCTTGTTCTTTAAGATGGGCGTTATTAAGGAGGAAATTCATTTTAGTAAACTTCTTTTCATAAAAGAATTATTAATATATGCCAATTGAATATTACATTCCACTCTTTGATAATTATGTGACTGAATCAACCTTATATTCGTCTATAGCAGTATTAAAACTCTGAATCGTCACTGGAGGTAGGAGGTTTAATTTTGTTCGTACATGTAATTGCGCATTGCAGTTTCCAGCTTATTTGCTTTACAGACGTGTTCCAATCATATTTAAACTCGTCTAGAATAATTAGATAACCAGAATAGAAACGCGCGGCTTATGAACGGTTTTATCCAACTGATTACCAACAAAAGCAAGAACAAATGAACATGTAATTAGTTGCTGAATATTGATAGTTGACTCTAGTCAATTTCTTCTTCAGTTTTCACAGGTAATTATACATATGTACTACATAATTATGAAATTTAGTACCAATCAATAATTTATTTCGCGCGTTATGTGCATTTCACCCGTCGTTGTTGGCGATCGCGTATCGAACGCGGCTGGCAGGTGCCGAACGCAACACTGATGGCAGGAGTTTGAATGCCATAGTTCCAATATCGTATGTTTGTTAGTTTAACACACTTCAAAATTAATGCGGGAAGGAGCCAGTTTCTGTGTCCTCATCGATTGTTCAGTTCATAGACGCTTCAAAACGAATGTGAACGTGGTGTTCACCCTGAGGCCAATGCAGGGTTAACTACACATCAGTCCGGAGCTTTTCAGTGATGCAATAATGATCAAATGTGTTTGTATTTTGTTTTTATTTTAACATGCTATTCATATTGTACACGGAGCGTCAAAAATATATACGTTGAATGGACGGATAGACCGATACCATAATGGGAACGTGTGGTAACACTGCGTGCATGCACACGTGAATCGAGAGACATCTCCATAATCTGTAATTGGCGTTGACCACACGGACCTGACCAGTCGTACGTAGTAGTGTGAAGACTCGTGTCATAGTGCAATGGAGCAAGAAATTAACATTCACGTTTTGTTAAAAATCGGCAAAAAAAAGGCAACTGAGATGCATGAGCTTTTTGTAGGACAGAAACCGTAAGCATACAATGTGTTTACGACCTTTTTTAAACGCCTTGTTACCCCACCTGCAGGGAGTCCTGAATGGCACACAATTTGTTGACATATCAGACATCTAAACACATGTGATATCAGTGCTTCAGTCAGTTCCAAAAGACGCCTACGCTGCCAGTTTCCAGCTGCTGCAGCCACCTGGTCAAAAGCGTGTTATGAATAATTGGGGCAGATTTTGAAGGTGACTATATTTTGTTTCTAACTTCTGTTTTATTTATAGCATTCACCGAACTTTTCAGACGCACCTGGTATAATCCTCGGGGTATGCTCACAACCTAAACTAAATTATGATAGGTTGACAGACCTTCTGAATTGAGTACTTCAGTAGTGCCCCTTTCGGACCTTACAATGATTGGAAGAAATTTCGCCAGACTTCAAGGAAATCGAAGATGGTACTTGACTACATTGAGAGTGAAGGCTTATCTTTACAGTCTCAAAAAGATAACATATACAACTGTCGGAGGAGAAGCAACAACATCAATATTTCCTTGAGCAACCTAAAATGAGTAAGGTCCGGAAAATTTGGAACCACGGAAACGTAACTATCAGAAAATGCCTCTTAAGAGAACTGACTTTGGTCTTGGATTCCGAATTTCCTTAATACTGTATTCACAAAGTATCCATATCCAAGGATTTGGATAAAGGTATGATTAAAAATTTCACGGAAGATTTTTTTCTTTACAAGTTGCTTTACGTCGCAACGACTCAGAAAGATTTTATGGCGACGATGAAACAGGAAGGGCCTAGGAGTGGGAAGGAAGCGGCCGTGGCCTTAATTAAGGTACAGCCCCAGCATTTGCTTCGTGTGAAAACGGTAAACCACGGAAAACCATCTTCAGAGCTGCCGACAGTGGGGTTCGAACCCACTATCTCCCAAATACTGGATACTGGCCGCACTTAATCGACTACAGCTATCGAGCACGGTCACGGAAGAATTAGCAAGGATTATGAGAGCGAGGGAGATGGGAGGGAGAGACAGAGTTGGGCGATGTGAATAAAACAGTGGCGTAGGTAGAGAATAAACTTAAGCAAGCCAATATCCCTAGAAGCCAAAGAATTGCTAAATACATAATGCTACACAGTCAGCAAAAACAGTAGCACAGCCTTACAATAAAGTTCGATACGGCAGAATAAGTTATGTTTTTTTGAAATAGGCCCTATGCAAACGAGAGGAAAAAGTACAAGACCATCGTATAAAGTGCAAGTATAGATCATACTAGAAAGAAGATAATAAAGTGTTGAAATTGGCATAAAATGAGACAGAGTTACCGATACATGGAAGACAGCGGACAATAAACAGCATGAAACAAACTGTTCTTATGAATAAAATTGTTATGGAGGAAGTTGAAAACGCAAAGTACGGAGTGGGAATTGGATGTACTTGACGAAATTCTTAACGCGCGCATCAAAACTAGTTAGCTTTATTTTTTAAAAGCAGTAACTTGCCTGTAGGAATAATGTCTCCTTCAAAGCACTGTACCTGATTTACGAAGGCAAATGACACCTAGAGTGCTGTATAGACTGAAAGGAGACCAATATGACCCAATTCTTCTTGGAGTTGCCTTGGAATGCGTGTTCCTCGGTATTCCGATCCAGATCTTAGTGAACCAGATAACGAATAATGAGTATCCCACAGAAGCAATTCTTCTTCCGTTCAGGAAGATCTGCAATGTAGGCAATGAACTTTATTCCTAATGACATTGTGGTGGTTCTGCGACTCACCCGATGAAACTGATTTGAAAAATTTACAAACTTAGTAAAATCCTTCACGGAAGGCAGGTCCATACTGCAGTCAAAATACAAAACCTGCAGATTAAATATTGAATTACAGGATTAATGCGAAGTATACTATCCGAAAACTGCATAACTGTAAATGGCGATATAACAAGCTACAGACTTTTACTTTAATGTGTCAGGGTTTTAAGAGGGTATTCAGTAAGCCTCAGTGATACGAACAGAGCTCGTCTACAGTACATGTAAATATACGTTGATTGTATGACAAATCAGACCCCACGAAGCTTTCTATAAAATTCTTGTAAGTACAAATGAACTCTAAATTAATGGCAAGAATACGGTAATTATGGTACCGAGGAGGAGGCAAGTTAAGTATTGGAAATATGACACCTACAAAGACGAATAAACACTCAGAGTAGTGAATAACTCATAGAAATGCAGAGAAGTGCAGAACCGTGGGGTGTGGTTTGCAGTTCATATGCTGAAGGGGTCCAAGAAGCAGTATTGCCGATAGGCGATATTCCTTATTAGAACCGAATATCCCCTGAGACGATAAAGAATCTCTTCCAACTCGATATTTTTCCTGTAGTGACTTAAAGGGTTGGACCTCACCTGGGAATACGAACGAGCTGTATAAATCTGAATCAGCTAAGTCATTTCACCTAAAACGGATTCGATTATTGCGAAATATATTCACTTACTCCAGTGGTTTATGAGATTGATAGAAAGTCCGTATTTACAAAAGTTGTGAGGTTTTAAATGACGCTGCCGTCTACCTTTCTCAGTAAAACTCTGATGCAGGCGATTAAAGAAAAATCATCCCTGTACAATTCTATTGAAAGGACGTCAGGGCATACGAGTAGTGGGCAAATATAAATTATAAGCTGTGGCATACAATCACACGCTTTGCAGTACGTGCATTTCACCACAACGTAAGCTAAAACAAGCTAATTCATTAACCTACCCCAGCTTATTGTTGTGAATGGTGCAGGGAAACTATCTGTCATAAATCCCCAGTGCATGCAAATACGACAATTTACGTACATTAACTTTGCACTAATTAAGTAGCAGTTCTGTAAAATATACACGTAATATACACGTTGTACGCTCTTCTCTGTAATTAAAAATATAGAGAATGTTTAAATGCATGTACCACGTCGACATTGTCTGATTGGTCAGGTTTTGTTGATGTTATTCATTCCAGCATGGCCCGGAGACAGCATTTCGGGGAATAAGTGTGACGAGTGCAGCCTAGGATTTTGGTATTGCTCACAGCCTTGTTTCATGTCCATGGAGAGCATTCCGAACCACAGGTGCTGCTGCCAGAAGGAGAGGAGGGGTTCGACTACAGCAGTAGCTGACCGCTACGTTGAGTAACAGGCAAGAAGAGACTTACGTCAGACAGCGGGTGCAATTGAAACCACATTTAACAAGACTGCAAGGTACCAAACTCAAGCTCCACAGTGGCACAACAACTGCATTGGGATGGTCTTTTTCCCCGACGACCTTAATGTTGTGTTCCGTTGACACCCGAACATCGGCGGCACCGTTTTCGCTGGAGCCAAGAGCATTAGATCTGGACCGACGAGGAGTGGGGTCATGTGCTCTTCTCAGATGAGACAAGATTCAATCTGAGTAGTGATTCTAGACGTACCTTCCTCTGGCGAGAGGTGGGAGCACGCAATGCACCCAGGAACATTGTCGAACGTAATAATTTTGGTCGTTCAGTTGCTATGGTGTGGGGAGGCATAATGTTGCATGGGCATACCGACCTCCAAATCTTTGAACGGGGTACACTCACCAGTCAACTTTATTGTGTCAGTGCTCTTCCTTCTCCATGTGAATCTTTTCAGGGGTGCATTCGGCTCTGACTTCATTTTCATGGAATACAATGCTCGACCGCATCGAACAGCGCAGGCGGATGGGCACTTGGAACGAGGCGATATTCGGCGTCTGGACTGGCCTGTGCGTTCCCCAAGCACGTTTGGGACATGTTGGGCAGATGTATTGCAGTACGTCCACATGCACCAACGACCATCCAGCAGTCGTCATCCGCGCAGGTGGAGGAATGGAACGCCCTACCACAGCAACTCCTTACCGATCTTGTGGCCAGCATGGGGACACATTGCAGAGCATTCATCGCTGTCCGTGGTGATCACACACCCGTTCAAGAACCATGACCCTTCTTTTGTGCTGTTCAGGGGCCATCATAAGTCGCAGTGATTGTGTATGATACAAGTTTCGTCGAGCTATGTTACTTGGCAGTGACACAACATGCGAAAGTAACTTTCATCCTTAAGTTTTGCACAGCAGTGTATAAAACCTAGAGTGTTAGGAAATAGTGGTTGATGATGTGTTTTCCAAGCGGAATATTGAATGTCAAAGGGTTAAAAACCGAGACTAAACATCGCCTCTTAGGTGTACTTATACTGAACTTCTCTGGCATAGTCAATTAATTTTATAAGCAACCTCTCCTGCTCTAGAAACATTTAAAGAATTCACCACAACAGCTCTTTACAACGTGTCCATTTGTTATATTGTTACCTATGCCATTCTATCGTTCTTTTCACCTCTTTATACCTTAAATGATTCTTGTTACACCCACCTCTGCTACTCTTGGTAACTCTCGTTTATGAATATTAATTTATAGTCTACGCAGCTTTCACCCGCTAATACAAATGTTGCATGAAACATAGAGAAATAACAATAATTAAGTTACATTTTTTATCTACAAGTCCCATTCACTGATACTGTGATTTAATTGTACCGGGATTACCGGGCTAGTTGGCCGTGCGCGTAGAGGCGCGCGGCTGTGAACTTGCAACCGGGAGATAGTAGGTTCGAATCCCACTATCGGCAGCCCTGAAAATGGTTTTCCGTGGTTTCCCATTTTCACACCAGGCAAATGCTGGGGCTGTAGCTTAATTAAGGCCACGGCCGCTTCCTTCCAACTCCTAAGCCTTTCCTATCCCATCGTCGCCATAAGACCTATCTGTGTCGGTGCGATGTAAAGCCCCTAGCAAAAAAAAATTGTACCGGGAGGTACACCCCAGTGCCACGCATTTAAATCTAGCGCCTAAAAGAACTCCCATACTGGTGAAACAGTGAAATTAAAACCTATACCTGCTTAGAACTTTACTCAGAAGGTACCACCACTAAAATCTGATGTAATTTTGTTATTGTGAAGTTTCCTGAACTGTGTGAATTTCTACTTGTTTTGTTTTCCATTCATCAACAAGTTTGGACATTCTCTCATAGATGACACTACCAAAGAACTATGATCATGCACCCTGGTGCGAATTGAAAGATATTTTGATTTAAAGAAGTTTTCTATTCATAAGTTCCTTTACTAATTGATGTTCATTTATTTTTGGGTTGGCAATATTTATCTTTCCTTTCCGCCAGTTTTGAATCCAGCCAATCCCTAATTTATGTAATTAATTTTGTACCAATCACAGTCTTCTTCTTCTTCGATTTTCAGTGTAACTTTTAAATTCACCCATAAAAGTGAGAGGGAGCGGCTAGTTTAATCTTGAATGATATCGAACTTTCCCTGAGGGTTTATAAAATGCCGATTTTTAAGTCTCTTGGCCAATTGATCGTCATCTGACCTAGTGTGTGTGTCAAAGCAGGAGGCGGGCGGCGCCTCTTTCATCAGGCAGCAGTACACCGACCAGGTAATGGCCACATAACATCTTTATTTCGTGCTAGGTATGCAGTTTAACCTGAGGGAAAGGTCCGAATCATTAGCTATGTAACCCAGTTTTCCTAAAAATGTATCTTTCTGCCGGCTAATGTAAAAACTTCATAACATCTTTAACTGTAAATCTGAGATAGAGGTGACTACGTTCTGTAAATGGTTTTCTTCCTTTCCGTAATGTCTTAATTTATTCTTATACGAGTCACCTCCATAGTTTGGGAATAGCCCCTGTTTCACCGGCTTAGTGCCCTTTAGGTTTTAAGTGTTCATATCTAGGAGTGCAAGTATTCGCCCCCATTCCTTTTGTGTTTGGGCTATTTATTTAGCCATTTTTCATTTGCCATGAAGGCCCAGTAGGGCCCGGTTAATCATTTTCCTCGTAAGTTGTGCCTTGAGAGGCCAGGAATTTTAAGTTGATGTTGCCTTGAATAGGCTTGGAAAACTGAGGGCCTGTTAGCTCTTTTTCAAAGATTAATGAATGCCCCTTGAAGACTAGACGTGGTAATTTGGGAGCAAGTGCTCCATGAATTATGGGGATTTCTGCCCTTGAATGAATTTGTGCTCTTTGTAAATTTGAGCTGAGAGCTCAGGAAATGTAAAGCGAGGGACTTGAAGCCCAGGACTTGTGGAATTCACTATCTTGTATTTTCCTTGACTTATTTCTTAATTGCTAATTGTACGTGTTACGTTGTTATTTGTTGATTTTTAAAATTCTAAAGAAATATAAACTTTGTTAAAGTTTTATATCAACTTTAATATTGTAGTTTGACCCATTCCCCCCGGCACCTGCTTTAACCTCTTTCTGCTCCACGGGTAACTCCGTAACAAATTATTTTTAGTTAGGTACAGCTTGGCAAATTCACATACTATACTATCATACCAAGAAAATACTCATCACTTGTATTTTAAATTGCCACGTATTCCTGGATTTATGTTTGTAACATGGCATTTATTCCTGTTTAATTTCCTTAAAAACGACATTCAGTTCACCATATTCCAATTTTTGAAAATTTGCTGGACCTTGAGTTCAATCTCTTATAGTGAGAATAGCTCATATGAGCTATTCAGATTTTAACTGAATTCACTGGTATTTGTTCCAACAAACTTGTATACAACCTTGCGCCTTAACCACCTGTACTACGCAGTCTATCATATTTTAGTATTACGAGTAGCAATAATATTATTAATAATATTATTAATACACTACATTTGGTGATTAAGGAGGCCTTTTCTGTTTGCAAAAGTAAATCAACTGCACGGTTTCACTTTTGCTTGTAGTTTGGACACCCTCCTAGGTGCACCGAATTGTAAGATAGGAGAGGGTAACTTAGTGCCCCGATTCATTTCCGTCATCCGTCCTGTCTAATCCCCAAACAAACAAGGACATAAATAAGGCCGTTAACAAGGGAAACGAGTTTCACGTGACACATCATATAAAATGGAACAAAACGCATATGTATTAGCCTGAAGTAAAACTGCCGCCAACTTGCTAAGAAGACAGTGACATTATCGTTCAGCTGTCACGTCTCTCCATATAAATATCCTTGAACCAATGTTGATCCTGTCATACCTTCCCTATCGCTGATTTTGCTAAGATCGCACCAGTCACTTACTGCTCAAATTAATCCTAAAATATTTTATCCCTCATTAAAAACACCATCATCACCACTAACATATCTCTGAGCTCTCACCAAATATGCTCGTCATAACTTAAAGTGAAGCTTCAAAAGGCTTTCTTTTAAACCACAGAAGACAATGAGTAATCACAAAAACCGATGCACGTTCATTGAAAGACATTTCTTTATTTCCGTAGGAAGAATGATGAAGCATCGATTATGTTCAGACAGTGTAGATCATTGAACGCATATTCCTTCGTACAATGTCTTCAATCGAAATATATATATATACACAAATGATTTCTCTTTACATTTGCTGTTTGTACTCGTTCTTGACAATAAATCTTTTTCATTCTGGATGTGTCATGCTTTGCTTTATTTGCTCAGTGCTTCGTCAATGCTTACGCAAAGAAACAACAGCCGTAAAAAGCTGGTGGACGGGGAGAAAAGTGGGGGATTAGCTGTGAGTAAGCGGCAGTCCCGACAAACAAGTGGGCTTGTTACGAGGGAGAAATACGGTTTGTTTCAGGCTGACAAGCTGATAGAGGATTTCATTGTTTTTCTTTTTCACAAAACGTGAAGCTTGCTATCTGTAGCCTGAATAACCTCAAGGACTTTTCTACAAAGAAAATGTTTGTCTTTGTGATGTAACTTTGGAATCAGCCCAGGGGCATGCTAATAATAGAGAATAATTTCATTTTAAGAAAAGAACGATAACTATAAGACTAATGAACAGAAAAGTTAGAGTTGCCTAACCACTTCATAATATAACAGAGCACGCAGAAGAGAACGCTTCATCTTAACAAAGAGTAGAATTATCATTCTTTTATAAATGACATTCGTTCGACTTTTATTAAAGATATATTTTTAACACATAATATTAATAAATTTCAGTGTAAACTTTCCAACGAATTTCTCTGACATAGCGGAGAGATGAAGTCATCTATTTTTTTCATTATCGACAAGAACATTTTCCTCTGGTTGCAATTATGTACATTAATCCTTTTTTGGCCGACCATTATTAGTATCAGGGGCTGGCTGGCCGAGGCGGTAAAGGCGTGCTCGGTTCGCCCGGAAGGACGTGGGTTCGAATTCCCGTCAGGAAGTCATAAAATTTAAGAAACGATATTTCCACTTCCGGAGGTGCATATGGCCCTGAGGTTCACTCAGCCTACACCAAAAATGAGTACCAGGCAAAGGCGGCCGGGCGTAGAGCTAACCACTCTACCACATCACGTGCCACGGTTAACAATGGTGGAAGCCTTTACCTTCCACTCCTTCGAGGCCTTCATGGCCTGTACGGAGGTGTCTTTGTCTTTGTCTTATTAGTATCGGTCGACTGGTGCCCGACTTCAGAGACGGCTGAGGATAATTCTATGAAAATAAATAAGTCGTGAGAAATAAGTCGGGTTATCAAGCTATACATTATAATTTTAAGGTTGTGTATGGCATTAAATTCTACAACAAATTCGGAAATATTTCCTTCTATTTTTTTCCTGATGAATATATTAATAACTATTTTCCCATAATTCATTTTTCATATGGCGAATGGTATTGAGGATAATGGAGACAATACTTCTAGTTAATTTCTTCAAATAGTTTGTTTGAATTATTTAGACACTGAAAATACTTTGCAAGGACAGGGAACACATTGAGAGATTATGAGATTATGTGTACCGAACTCTGAACAGACTGGAAGGATGAGCAATATGAGATAAGGAAGTTTAAGCGCAGAAAAGGGACAGTATGATTTCTTTATCTCAGCCGGTGCCTTTCTCCACCCCAATCATCCTCGATATACGTTAGTCAAAGGATCCACATTACATTTTTCCCTATATTAATCGTATGTGTTTTCTAAGAACTCCCCATGATAGACTTCATCTTTTTCTTATTGATGAGGGCTTCCTCATAATTTTGGATCGAATTTATTTCGAATAATAATAAATCAAATGTTACTTGTTTTACGTCCGACCAACTACTTTTACGGCTTTCGGACATGCCGAGGTGCCGGAATTTTGTCCTGCAGGCGTTCCTTTTCGTGCGAATAATTTTATCGATACGAGGTTGAAGTATTTGAGCACCTTCAAATACCACAGGACTGAACAAGGATCGAACCTGCCAAGTTGGGGTCAGAAGGCCAACGCCTCAACCGTCTGGGCCACTTAGCCCGGCTCTATTTTGAATATATTTACTGAAAGAAGTTTACTCGCTGGTGTAGTGAGTGTTATTTCACCTCGACGTCGAAGGATGGAATCCCAGCGGATCCTTTTTGGTGAAAATTGTGATTATTATTTTAGGAAAAGTAAAAGTGGGTAACCATCCTTTCTGAGCAATAATGAAAAGAAAAACTTGTATGGGTCAGATCTTTCGAAGAATGAAGGAACTGACCAAAGCAAAAGCAAATGGGAGAACCGAAAACTTAAAATCACCGGGGTAGGAAAAGAAAAAGTGTTGAAAAATGGAGGTCATATACAAAAGATCTGAATGAAGAGACCGGTACTATTAAAGGAAAGTAATGGCAGCCTAATCTAGGAGATCCCTGGTCGTCAATCCATGCTTCCAAATTGAGAGCGACTGATCACCATTTTACTCACCTCCTATGACAGGCAGGAAATAATGTGGATGTATCTTACTACCAAGCCATGCGGGATCACATAACTCCGTCACCCGCCATCCGCGAACATGTACTGCAGACTCTACAACATCCTGTGAGTTCCAGCACAGTGTCTTGACGACTAACATCCGCCGAACTGGTGTCCTACGGCCTCATGCGTCGGTTGCAACTGACATCGGAACACCAACGCCTGCGTTTGGAGTGGCGCATTGCCCGGGAGGAATAGACGGAGGACGACTCGCGTCGTATCATATTCAGTGATGAGTCCTGCTTCTCCATAACCTCCGATGACAATTGTTTGGGAGTTTGGCGAAGTCGAGGGCAGAGGCCAGATCCTGCCCATATTGTGCAAAGACACACGGGCTCAAGGTGGGGCCGCGGCCCCCCACCCTTAGCTCTCAGGGAAAGGCAAACATCTAGTGTAGTCAGGTGTTTTCCTTTCAAGAAAACGGTTTAAAAGTCAGTATTTCGTAGAAGCGTTAGTACCGTCCCCCACCAACAGGCAGGGAATACCGTAGATTATTCTACCGCAGAATACAAGTCGCCATTTATCTTCCAAAATGTTAAAAATACTACGTACCTCGTGATCTGACACCCCCCCCCACCCCACCCATACAAACTGTCATGTGTGCCCCCATGCATGGGCTTAATCCCTGACATCATGGTGTGCGGAGCCATAGTATATGCATTCAGATCATCTGATAGTGCTTAGGCAGACTTTGACAGTACAGCGATACGTAACAGATATTTTGCGTCCGCATGTGCTACTCCTTATGGCACAGCACCCTGGGACAGTGTTCCAACAAGCTAATGCACGTCAACACGCAGCGCGTTCGTCTATGGACTGCTAAGGATCACCAGCAATAATGGCCGGCTAACAAGAGAGTTGTTCTTTCCAAATATCCAAGACAGATTACAAAGTATGTTTTTGCAACATGAACATATTACTACTCAGTTTTTGACAGGACATGGAAAGTTTGGATCATACCTCGAGAGGTTTGGAATCAGTCTTCAGAAGCCCTACACTTGCACCTGTGAAATGCAACAAACTGTTCCTCATCTCTTATTTGAGTGTACGATTTTTAACAGGAGTAGATATGAATTATTAATGCATTTAAACATGTGTAATATAGAATACCAAGCACCTCTCACTATGGTATTTCAGAGAAGATGTTGTTATAAAGTGTTTGTTAAATTTCTCCATCTAACTTATAAGTCATCTCTATTTTAATTGAATTGTCATGTATTAACTTAGTCTCACTATCTATAACCCTAATATACTACTTGTAAAATGGGGCTTGTAATGGGAAATTCAATAATAATAATAATAAGAGCATATTGAGGTCCTCCCGTGGCCAGCAAGATCCCCGGACATTACCATACTTGAACACGTGTGGGTTGACACGGGAAGGGGACTCCGTCCTAGTACCAGCCTGCGGGATCTGTAAGGACAGCTGCAACAACTGTGGAAGGCTGTTTGACATCATTCCGAACCGCCTAAGGGCATGCTACACAGCCAGGGGTTGCGACACCCTACTGATCTGGCGTTAACATTCCAACTGTAACTGCCAACGACCTTGACTTTTCCATCCTATATTGTAATCAGTTCAATAAATGCACACGGTCTTCCAGCATGGGTAGCTTCATCCACTTTCAACCTCTACTACAGTAGAACTATAGTAGTATATTCGTATGCCATCTGTGTGCTTGTTCTCCATTATTAAGGAAGAATGGATCTATTATTCACCTTGCAGTTATAGCATCCTCTAGGATTGTGAAACATGCGCCGATTTCATCAATATACAGTATGTATACTTCCGTCAGAACTCTTCGTTTCGGATTAGAATTTTAGTGTTTAGCTATCCCATTATTCTCTGTTTATTAACAAGAATATTATCAGTTCCTATTCCTCGTATTCGAATACCTAGAACTTTCATTCGAAATTGTCTACACGAATAAGGTTTTACACACGTGTCGTATATCTAAACTCTTTAATCATGCGTAAACATTTCAGTTGGCACTGCAGTAGAGTAGTCTGGTATATTTGCGCGCTAATTAAATGATTATTTGCTCATGCTGAATTTTAAATCACTTGTAAGAATATTGAATGCCCGTTGAAGCAAATAACCGGAAGAGACTGGAATTTAAGAATCTTACGCTACACGGTCAAGGGAAGAGCTAAAATGAAAACTTTTACGCGACTAAGACCATCGAAATACTTTCCTTCCGTAGGCAACACCAGCAGCTACCGCTTCGCTTGTAAGCGCTATTCGGGCCCAAAACCCAAGGCCGAACTAAACGCTCTGCACTTGATTTATTTTATATTTACGCACCTTCATGAACATTACTTACTTAATTTTTGTATTCATTCGCTAAATAGTCAAATTAATACAAGTTCCAGTTTCTCTCTCATTTCTTTAATACCGAATATTTTTGGTGAAAGGGACATCTTAATACGCCGATATAAACCTTCCCCATCCCATCGTCACCGCAAGAACTGTGTAAATTAGTGTGAAGTAAAAGAAATATTTGGGGCACAGTCTTGTAATGTAGACCTAAGGTGAATACACCTAATTCTGCTACTGATATTAAACTGTGTTGTGTGGGTAATTCGAGAGTTTTTTTACTCGAAGCCTCCTTCATTTAAATTGTTGCGACATACTTCACTCAGAGTTTATTCTCTCTTCTGAGGGTTTACTAATTAACCTCTTTCATACATTCCAGCCGCAATATGAACTCAGCTCCTATAAAATAAGACAGCAGTGACAAACTAGGAGGTAGCTGGTGATAATCTAATGGAATTTTCTAGGTCGTTCCTAGAAATCCCATGCCTCTAGTGATGGGCGATCTTTAATAAATTACTTTCTAGTCTTCCAATAAAAGATTCGGGTACGCTGCATTTATTACGAGAAGTTCGTAGCAAGCTGAGGTGATATAGTACATTGTTTCATTACTTCTCCTGCTCCCACAGCTTTTCTGTGGTGTAGTTCTAAAGCGGTTGTCACTGTTCTATCACCAGATTTTGCCAAAATATCTGCTGATAGTAAGTCACATTTGGAGCAAGTACACGCATGCACATTAATGGTTTCCCGACATAAACAATCAACATTGCCCCACTTCAGTACTGAAAAGGAGGGGAAGGAAGTGAACAGGTAGTGCTGAATACACAGTGTGTGTATTCCGGCGTAATGAGATGGCTCCTATCCTCTCGCAGGTGAATCGAGGACGTATTATTGGCATGTGGGAGGCTCACATGGTCCCCCAAGCAATAGCACAAGCAATACCATGCAGTCTTAAGACAGTTTGGAGATGAATAAAAGTATGGCAAGAGCGAGGTGAAGAAGGATTGGTAGACCCGATATAACGCAGCTACAAAATATTCCTAACTAGTATAAAATACTTTTCGGTTAAAAACCTCCTTTACCTCTTAATACTGTAATTAACAGAGTAGGCTACTTTTTAATTTTTTTAAATGTTAAAATGCTATTTGTTCGGGACGTCAACCTATAGAGTTCTTTTGCCCCTACTTGCACAATATATGAACCTGCATGTAATTGGAATTGCGGAAGTGTTGAGTGTTGAATGTGAGAAACGTTAAGGACGACACAAACACGCAGTCCCCAGGCCAGGGATATAATCATTTACAATTAAATCCCCCTGACCCGGCCGGGAATCGAGCCCGTACACCACGGGGCCGGACGAGTAGGTAACCTAATGCTGTACTTCAATACATCCACCACTGTGCCCATTTCGATCACAACGAAGTCTGGTAGCGGGCTGTCTGCATGCAGTCCATGCAGCAATGCGTTAAGCGAGAAGGTGGGTCATTGTGCCTTCGACACTACCCCTTCACTCCCTTCCCCCATGTTTTGTACTGGATTGGCCTTCAGCACTACCCACTTCCTCTCTCCCCTTCTTTTCAGTACTGGAGTGGGGCAGTGTTGATTGTTTATGTCGGGACACCATTAATGTGCACGTCTGTACCAGTGCGTGGTCGATGGAATGAAATTTGTGGAAATTTTTGTGTAAACGTTTGGTAGTAATACTTATACGTAATCTTGGATTCTGGATGTTCCTTAAAGGTACAGTACAGCCTGCTGATATTCAGATCATGGCTCAAATACTCCTTGTTATTTTTTCTTCTCCCGTAATAACTTTCGTCCCTCGGAAAAGAGTTAACATGCTTAATAACAAGACCCACATCTGATGGTCTGAACTTACATTTTTGGGCCTTATTACCGAGCTTTTCTATGAATAATATTTCACTTTTCTTGGCTGATACGAGTGTTTCGATTCTGTGTTTGGTTATTGGAAAAACATACGTAAAGGTGTTCCTACACACTTGTACAACGTCACCCTTTCCATCTGGCAATAAGAAACAAACCGTACCTTGCCACCTCCTGTCTTCTGGATCATCATATTGACCATTCCGCCTTGAGTTTACAGGAGTAACGACCATCAGCCCCATCAAATAAGAGTTTTGAATCACATTGTATTTAAGGCCACAGAAGTCATGGAAAAGAACCTTTCTTTGCTTATGCGGTACGTAAACACAACGAAACTTACACTTGCAACTGAACTGAAACAAAACGGGGCAGATTCCGTCAACCTACACGCTAAAGATTCGAAATTGATTAATTATTTTGAAAATATTCTATAAAATGCGGTATTGAATTATATATACATATGTTACATTACAGGCTTGGATAAATTACAATATTCAGACTTTTAAAGAACAATTACAATGACGGAATACCATTAAATATTAGAAGTAAATACTTTGTACATACCTCTTCACAAGGCTCAGTTTCTCCTTCCACCAATATTATTTTACTGTTCACGTAGGTTTTCCCTTCACTTCTACGGCGTTTTCTCAAAAGAATTAGGTTAAAATTCACAGCGATGTTGTGACGCAACAGTAAATGATCGGTGGCACATAGCCCGTAGAAACTCCACCAGCGGCCCGGCACATGTCTCTCATGCCATCTCTCGGGTCTTGCATGCACTACAATCATGGTCATGGCAGTTAGCCCGCTTTATAGGTTGTTGGCAATGGCACAGAGCTTGTTCTTTTTAGGGTATGAACATTTTTAATTGTTTTGGCACTTAGCCTGTTACTGTTGTCCAGTCTTCAGTGTGATATCCGTGGTAACACTACAAGAAGTCGATTATCGGTTTATAATCTTAAAATTAATTTCATACGACTGCCACTGTCATTTCCGTTACATTTCACTGCATCGATATAATTATAGAATAGGATCTTCTATAAATAACTTTACGAATATTTCATGAGCAATTTCCCGGTAAAACCAAGATTTATTTAACAGTCTCCTTCTTAAGCCGCCTTGCTGGTGAACATATTTGAAAGAAACATATCCAAAACCCTGCTAGCCATTATCGTAAACTTAAATTCCAAGATTCATTAAGATCCACCTATCCGTTTTCTCGTGATGTTGTAACATACAGACAAACATATAGGTCATGACGACTGTTCTTTTAAGAGGAAGTACAACAGAGAAAGCATCCTTGATTAATACTAATCACAAAGAAAATGGAACAGGTCCGAAACGTCGCTGAAGAATGAAGGGAGTGGCAAGGGAAACGGTAGGGTCACGAAGCCCGTGAAAATGAAAGACTCCCTAGTCCTCATAAATCTAATATTTTCGTGGTCGGGAGAGAACCAAAATTGACCAAGGGATATCAGAGAGGAAGTTTAACTGTTACGAGACGGACACAACTTAGTAGAAACAATTACAAGCTTACCTCGAAGCCTCATATTCGCCAACTTCCACACCCAAGTTCAGAGCACCTGAGCCATTTTAATAGCCCTTTACGACAAGTAGGCGATACAGAAGATGGACCGACAAACAGATAATCGTACAAAAATTGAATTGAAATCTTCATTGGCCATTACTTGTGTAGTCCGATGAAAATACCAATTATCAAGTTGATATTTAAAAAGTTGAAATTGAGAGACGAGTTTATATAACCACGGTTTTAGGTTGTACCGGACGAGTTGACTGTGCGGTTAGGGGTGCTCAGCTGTGAGCTTGCATCCGGGAGATAGTGGCTTCGAACCCCACTGTCGGCAGCCCTGAAGATGGTTTTCCGTGGTTTCCCATTTTCACACCATGCAAACGCTGGGGATGTACCTTAATTAAGGACACGACCGCTTCCTTCCCGCTCCCAAGCCTTTCCTATCCCATCGTCGCCATAAGATTTATTTGTGTCAGTGCGACGTAAAACAAATTGTAAAAATAAACTTTAGATTGCAATCATATTCAAATGTACAGGATCTCACATAGGAACAGGCATTGGTTGCCTTCATAGTATATACATAGAAGGTTCACTGTGTATCATGCAATTATTTGTTCGGCATGAACATACACATTCTTGTAATTGCTACATTGACCATTTGGTCAGCCGCAGGCGTATTTCATAGTGGCAAGATGTTTTTGTGGAATGGCTTCCAACCAGCTGGGAAATTTCCTGCATTGCAGTGGATAGAAAATATTCACCATCGTTGGAATTCAGATGGAGAGGATTCTGTACCATTACACTTCCAATCTAGCTGTAGATGTTTTCTTGCTCCTTTATATTAGTAATTTAAACACGCAGCGCAGGACGTAGGTCGATTCGGAGCGAAATAGGACGAGTATTATGCAGCTAATATTGAGATATAGCGACCTTGTTCCTTGAATACATTACAGAAGGGAAACTTGACTCATTTACAAATGCTGTTTCTCATACTGCCACGGCGTACTAGCTGAAGATAAGACTAATCTCAGAATAGAGATCTGAAATCATAAAATATCGGCATGAATGATTTAATCGGTTTCGCCAAGACTATTCCTTGAAGAAGAAAATGTATTTTTCAATCTCTGATGACGAAGAACTTTATATCGAATGTCTAGTTTTACGATGTTAACCCCATTCAAATTTCGTTGGCAGTTCCAGTTTGTAATTTATCGGAACCACAGTTGATAAATACTTAAGAAACATAAAATTCATAGGATAAGTTTGAGAATTATCCCTCAGCTTACTGTACTTCAAATCATACTTCACCCGTCGGTCACAAGTAGTTATCTTGTTTGACGATCTCCCTAGTCTAAATATTACTGAAAACATGTGTAGCCAAACATTTAGTGTCCAGTCCACTAATAAATGTACGATCATTGTAAGAAAAAAGCCATACACGACAAAAAAGTATTCAGAATCACTTCATACTTCATATTGGTGTTTGTAATGATGATGTAAGAGATTATATTACCATAGTAGTAGTAGTAGTAGTAGTAGTAGTAGTAGTAGTAGTAGTAGTAGTAGTAGTAGTAGTAGTAGTAGTAGTATTTATTCATTCATCATGTCGTTTACATATTTACAGGACTCTGTTTTATATATACATAACTCTTCTAATAACATTATTACTTGAGAAATATTAATCTTATAACTAAACCACATATATTACAGAAGTAGTAGTATTATTATCAACATATTAATACTTAAAATAAATTGAACTTGTAACTATCTCTTGCATACATTAAATAAATTATTATTATTATTATTATTATTATTATTATTATTATTATTATTATTATTATTATTATTATTATTATTATTATTATTATTATTATTATTATTATTATTATTATTATTATTATACAAAATCACACCAACCTCAACAGAGTCGAGTAGATATCAGTAAAACACCATGTAAGGTGAAACCTTGTGTGTGGTAATTTAGAATATTAATTACATAGTGAGAAATATATTTTAAATTATGCCTGAAATACGAGTATGGGTATGAGTGAATGATGGATATGATCAACAGCACATGGTGGAGCATTGAATAGAAATTGGATATGGTGACGTGATATTCTCATTTAGTTATTTCTTCCATAAGAGTTTTATTATCCCTGACAAAGGATTTAAGACAATTCAGACTCATTTTCTGACCTAATAAAGTAGACTGTCAAAGAATTACGGAAAACTGATCACTTCAATGGACACTCACGTACCTTGTGGGGAAGTCTCGAACATGGATACAAGGTGATTTACGAGTGGACACATACGTCCACTTGTGTTACAAATTAACCTCTAGATCATTTAATTGCTAGATATAGAGGTATTGGCGCCCCAAGTGGTTACAGGTATGCTATAATCTAGTGATCGGATAGGTCACCGAAATGTGGTACCATCGCCGTGGAACGCTTGGTGTGTGCTGCCGAGTATTATACTGCTGGAAATTACCTCCTGGAAACCGTGCCATGAAGGCAAACGCATGCAACCGCAATATTCCCTGTACATATCACATTTCTGTCAATGTCCCTAGTATTACTACTAGGGATGACTGATTGTCGTAAGTGATGATCTCTCAGATTCGAACACAAGTAGTGTCGGCAGTGTTTCCTGCCATAACAAAAGAAGAATTGAGGCGCTCGCTACGATGCCTCCAGACACGAACGCGACTGTCATCACTGTTCAAAGAAAACCCAGATTCTTCACTAAAGGCAGGCAGATCCAGTCCGCAGCATCCTGTTGTAAACGGAGATGACACTGGGTGGGTGTTAATACCAGGACGTGCAATGGACTCATGAAATTAAATTTAATCCAGCCAAGCGCCTGAAAATAGTTCGGGCAGATACATTGGTCAAGGTGTCTGGAAGGTGACACAACAACAATTGGATCTGCTCGCGCTGGTCGAAGAATTTGGAGTATTCCCGGCCTTTGTAGCAGTAGAGAGTGGTTTGAGCCAAATTGCCGTGAGTGCTTAAGGTAACTTGGCAATATTTTCACTACGGCCTAAGTGGAGAGCAATTCGTTCATTTGAACTTTCCGACTCCTACATTTCAAAAGTGCACTTATTCTCAAAATTGAACACTGGGTATAACCTTTTCGACTGCATCGTAGAGGTATGTCCAGAGGTCGACAAACTTTCACAACCGGAAGTAGCATTCCATACGAGTAGCTTCTGCGAGCCTTTGAATATGCCACAAGTGGTAGCATGTTGACTGCCTCTTGAGCCAAGGCTTTCAGATAATCACATGATTCGACTAAGTGTTTGGGATTTAACTGTATTTAAAATATTGCGGTAAATGTAAACCCTCTTCTTTCGAGTGATATTATTTTCGGTTTGTTTATTCAGGGTGGAAGGAAACTGATGCACGAATTTAAAGCAAGTAATTGACCTTGGGGAGAGTATAACAATGTCGCAAGTTTCAGTTTGAGCTATAGTATCAAAAAGAAATCAGTGATATAAAGGGCAAATGGATCAAAACGTAAGACATGTCAACAAACACATAGGAATATGTGTCAGAACAAACTCTTATTGGTAATTCGACCTGTATCTCGATATGTTCAGCGATGGAAAATTAAAAGTAATAACTTGAATGATATCAAAAGGTATGTAACAACACAATTTTGATCAACAAAATTGTGCATAAAGTCGGTAGTTCCAATGAGGGGAGAAAGTTGACCTGCAACGTAATGTCCATAACCCAGACAAGACCAGTGTGTGGGTAGTAAACATATACTGTTCAGCCATGGAAAAGTTCAAATCGAGGGAGTAGTTTGACATGATTTTAATTTATGGGGAAGAAGGACAGTATACTCGTTCATCCCACAAAGAAGGGATCCACATCGCCGTAGGTCACCATTGATCTGCACTCACCCACGTGGCGAATTCCGTATCAGTTGTCTAGTCTTTTCTTACATGATTTCAAATGATTCAAATGAATTGAAAATTTATCAAACATCTCCCTTTATAAATTATTCCAGTCCATAATTCCGTTTCCAATACAAGAGTATTGGCCCAAATATATTCCTGTAATTCAAAATTTATCTTAATCTTATTATGTTTCCTACATTAATATTAATTATTCAGTCAAATTTCCTACATCTACATTTAGGGCTATCGCACAGGTTGCAGATCGCCAGTCAGTTTTTACCTAAGATTTTCTTAAGTGATTTCGCAGAAATTGGAAATTTCTTGAATATCTCATTTCTTAAATCATTCCAATCCCTAATTCCTTTTCGTATATCTTCACATTACTAAATTTCTAACATAAAATATCTCCCTCCAGCATATAATCTACTAATATCATTCCATGCCATATCTCTACTCACAGCTCGGAACATAACGCTTAGTAGAGGAACTCATCTTCTCATTCACAAGTTTTACCATACAAAAGTTTGCAACATTTTGGTGAAGAAAAATAGTATCCTCGTCCCAAGTTGGCTCTGCCCTTTTCATGCACTCTCTCATTGTAGGTGAGCTCTTGCCAATCTTAGCATACTTCCAGAGAGTTATAGGAAGTGTACTGTAACGGTTCAAATCCCGTTACAAGATGATATCTGTATTTTTATTATTTTATTATTTTATTATTATTATTATTATTATTATTATTATGTTATCTGTGATATTGTACTATTATTGTAATTATCCGTTTTATTCAATTTTGCAATTGCCTGTTGCTTGCAAGATTGCACTTAGATGTATGCATATATACGTATGTGTAGTATAACACTCAATACCTGTACAGTGAGAATTGTTGTATATATCAGAGATTAGATGTGACGTTGGTGCATTGTGCAATATTGTTGGCGATTCTGCCAAGTCATCGCCGCGCCATGGCTACGTCATCGTATTTATTTAGCAATGCGCGCACGGAGTTAGTCGCCGCGGGGCTATTTCACAACTGTATGTAATATCTGTCGCGTAGGTGGGAGTATGTCATTGTTATTTCTGGAGATTACGTAGTTGTGTCAACCAACGTCTATATAAGGTAGCTCCATATTGTAGCGTCAGTCATTACTTATACGGATGCAGTACAGTGAAGTAGTCTACTAGATCAAGAGGCCTTAGTTGGTCCGTCAACCAGTGTGAACGAGAGATGGTGAAGACTCAGTGAGCCATTATTGGTCATTGAGAGAGTGAAACCAAATGGTTGGTCCGTCACTTAGTGGAAGACGCGGACGCAAGGCTTACCAAGGAGTCAGAGAGGGCAACCCTGGACCTGCCAAGAGGTCATACCATATTGACTTACAAAGAAGTCAGATGATATGGAGAAGAAGCAGTCGCAAGGATGTATCACCACGTTAGGCGTGACACATCTACAGTAAACACCAGAGCAAAGGAATACGTCGTAATTATACTAAAAGTGTTGAAGGTACAGTCAAGTGAATCAGTGAGGGAAATATTTCGTATAAATTGTTAAATGTCCGGTCAAGAAGAATTCAAATTCATGCCTAGTTTCTTTCAGTTGCAATGTCATAATTTCATATTCTCATCTGTTTTATCGCAACAAGACTCACTATTTTTTTGATATATTATTTAAAGAATATATATTGTTCTATCAAACGAATTCATAGTTTCATTTCATTGAAAGTAAAATATCTTAACCTCAAAATTAATGGGGAAGCCGAACGCCAATCTCCTTTTCCCAGAACTTATATGGTATGTTGTCAACAGTAAGCTTATTACCCCACACCCTAGAGATGGTCAAGAGTCTCATTCTATTATTGCTGTACTGAGTGACAGCTGGCGCCCTTCAAATAACGTATGTGTAAGTAAGCAGGTAACAAGTAAGTGTGAGTACAAGGTCAGACGAGTGTGTATTTTATTTAATGAATGTTAATTTTCAGATTTTCCATTTTAAATGCAGATATTCAGATTTTCAAGTTTAATGCAGTTTTATATGTTTGTAAATTCAGTCAGACAGTTAGGAAGCATTTTGGCCCCGCAACGTGGTGCACGATGAAATTCAGAATTTGGTCTGAATGACAGCATATCATAGGTTCATTTGGGAAGAGTATGCACATTTAAGCCAACGGAATTATTACTGGTAAATGTTAAGAGTGTAATTTTGTGATATATATTTGTATTTTGGGGATATGTCAAGGGATTTGAAGAGGGAAATTAATTTGAGATCGCGTACTATCACTAGTGAACCAAAGATGGACAAGGAAGACAATAACAAGTCATGTGACGACGAGGTCATTGCTTCGGCGGACATCCAAGGTGAAATTCAGAGTAGGGAGCAGGTGAATACGATGGAAGGTTCTGGGATAATTCAGGAAAGTGCAGAAATTGAGAAGCACACTGAAACCCAAAAGGAAATCGTGGGGGGAATGAATCAAGATTTTCTAAATTTGCTGATGGCCAAATTTACCGAGATCAGTAATGAAAGTCAGAAACGAATGGAGGAAAATAAAAAAGAGATGAAAGAATTTTTTAGTAGTAGTGAAAATAGTCAGAAACGTATGGAGGAAAAGATTGATACTAATAGTGAAAATAATAAGAAAGAGATGAAAGAATTTTTTAGTAGTAGTAGTAGTGAAAATAATAAAGAGATAAAAGAATTAATTAATACTAATAATGAAAATTGTAAGAAACTGATTGAAAATAGTAAGGAAGAGATGAAAGAGATGAAGGAATTATTTAGTAGTAGTAGTGAAAATAATAAGAAAGAGATGAAAGAATTAATTAGTACTAATAATGAAAATTGTAATAAACAGATTAACTCTCTAAGTAATAAAATGGAACAAATGATTGGTATTAGTAATGAAAATAATAAGAAGCAAATGGAAGAGTTAATTGGCAGTAATAAAGAAAATTTTAATGTGACCAATGAGAAAATAGATGCTTTAAGTGAATCACTAAATTATAAAATAGATACTAAGATAGTAGAGGTAACTAATCAAATATCTACGTTAGAAAATAAGTTAAATAAAGAGTGTGTTGACCTTAGAGAAGAAATGGAGTCGAGTCGGAGCGAGCTTCATACTCAAATTGAGCATGTCAAAGGAACTTGTACAGAGAATATCTTAGAGTTAAGTAATAAGATTGCGAGTAATCGGGAAGAAATTCATGAGGTAGTCGAGAAAAGATTGGACAGGATTTACAATACAGTTAGGGAAGATACGAGGGAACAGATTAGTAGAATTGAACAAATTGAAAGCAAACTTGTGGAGGTCACTGAACTACGGAACGAACAGGAAATGCTATCACAGCAGGTGAGAGAGAGGAAGAATTGCAGGAAGACGTGAGAATAGTGGAAGAGAATTCTGAGAGAGCAGCGGAAGAAGAAGAAGAAGAAGTTGTGAACTGCCAGGGATTGATTCGGCAGGAATTTGAATTTGCAGGTGAGATGACGGGAGAAATGATAGTGGTGAGTGGTTTGTTCAGTAGGGATTGTGATTTAACCCAGTTTTCTGGAAAACAGTTCAGTACTACAGAATTTGTAAAAGTAGTCGAGAAAAGATTTGCAAGTAAGTTGAGGAATAATATTATTGAATGGGAATATGTGTTGGAGATTTTGTCTAATGTTTTTGTCGGTGAAAGTAGAATATGGTTTCGAGTATACTGGAATAATATGTCTAATTTAGGAGAGTTTAAAGTGTTCATTGATAGGCTTTGGAAAGAATGTGTGCAAGGGCGCGCGCGCGAGAGAGAGCGCATGATGTCTAGGGAAAGTAATATTGTAGAGAGAAGGGGGAAAATGTTAGCCGTGTATCAGAGGAGAGGGGGTGATCATGATCCGCAGAGGATTAATAGTTGTGTTGATGGTGATAGTGATCAGAAGAGTAACGAGAGAGAATCAGAAAATGGGAGGCGTATGGATTTGAGTTGTGAGAGAGAGGATCAGAAGAGTAATCAGAGAGAATCGGAAGATGGGAGGCGTATGTATTTGAGTTATGAGAGAGAAGGTCAGAAGAGTAATCAGAGAGAATCGGAAGATGGGAGGCGTATGTATTTGAGGTATGAGAGAGAAGGTCAGAAGAGTAATCAGAGAGAATCGGAAGATGGGAGGCGTACGGATTTGAGTTATCAGAGAGACTATGGTAGTCTTAATATGAATGGTATCCAGGTGTCTTTATCGAGCCAGAGTATCTCAGATTCACAGGGAATCGGGTAAGTTACCGGTAAGTGGACAGGCTGAAGGTAGAAAATGAACAGGTATTTAGTATAAGTAGTTATGTAGTGAAAGTAGATTTAAGAGTAGTGTGATTGTGACCTAAGTAATGTTAAGTGAGATATTTAAGTAGTGACGTAGTCGTAGATAATGAAGTACTTAATGGTAGCAGTAAGTTAGACGTAAGAAGTGTTCTGTTAAAGTGATGTAAGTACTTGTAATACTGGGAATATACTGTCAGTAGTGAGGGAATAACTCCGATGAGGGAAATTGTGATATGAAGAAGGTAAGTGAAGGTACTATCAAATATTATAACAGCCGTTGGGTAAGTCAAAGTGAGTAAATAAAATGATAGCGGTACCGATCATAAGTAAAGATAATTGTAAGTTTCAGCCATGCCTTGTGGTACCAAAACTTGTGTATTCAGTTGTTTGAGGAGCTGACTTGGTTGCAAATCATGGAAGTAGAATAGACTTTAATTTAGGTAGTGTGTGTTTGTTCTATGAGGAAACTGGCAAAGAAGTACGTGTTAATTATGATGGTCTGAGGTAAGTGTTTGGTAACGTGTGTTCTTTGAAAAATATGAGAGGTAAGTGAAGTTGTTCCTAGTGAGAGGAAATGTTTTGTTGGGTGTGTTAGTGTCTATAACGACCAGTATCCGCGGGATAGTCGGTATGAGACAGTGACGTGAGGTAATTTGAGTGAATTACAGGAGGAGTAATTGGGTTCGATGTTAGGTAAGCATCGAGAGGTATTTAGTGGTAAGTGAGGAAGAACACGTATATGAACATAAATTTGTAGTAGATGACCATTCATAATTTGTGGGAGGTAAGTACCCCATTCAACTTAAAAATGCTAGTGAAGTCTAAGAACAAATAAACATTATGCTGGATTACGGAATAATTGAACCATCTTGTAGCCATAGTATTGATTCTTTAATTATTGTTGCCAAGTAGGATGTGATTTTTTTGAGATATGTAAGTCAATGAGGGCAAAATTGATTCAGTTTGAGTGACAGAGTGCTACTCAGAGTTCCATTTCATCATCTGCAGAGGCGGGAAATATCTTGAAGTTATTCTTTTGTATCAGGGGTATTTCACTATTGTGAACCGTATCGGGAAGTGTGCATATTCCTTAAAAAGTTCAGGAAGGGGATATTGTCGGTATTTATAGTATTATATATGTAAAGAAGTATTTCACCTGAGATTTGTTGAAATAAGAGTAAGATGATTAAATTTTGTGAGAAACTGGCAAAATAAAATTAACATCTGCGATATGCGTGTGAACCAAGTGTCGTATTGGTGTATTGGAAGAATAAGTGGTACATTGTCATGTACTGTGTGACAAAAAAAACGGAGAACAGGACATTGGACAGTTATCTGCGATAACAATATGCGAGAACAGTTCTCATATAAGTGATATTTCACAAAACGTTTTGATATGTTAAAAAAAGAGAAGAATGTTGTATATTGATTGAAAATTATTTGTGTGTGTTAAATTAAGGGCTATGCTCTTGTGTATTGTATGAGAATGGGACACTGGATAGTTATCTGCGATGACAATGTGCGAGAAAAATTCTCATATATGTGATGTATTATAAAATGTATGGATGTGGAAAAAGAAAATTTTTGTTGTACACTCATTTAAAGTGTTTATATGTGTCAGTGTTATATATATATATAATTTTGTTCATAAATCAATCGATTTTTTGTTCTTCTATTTATTTATGAGGGAGGCGAATTGTAACGGTTCAAATCCCGTTACAAGATGATATCTGTATTTTTATTATTTTATTATTTTATCTGTATTTTATTATTATTATTATTATTATTATTATTATTATTATTATTATGTTATCTGTGATATTGTACTATTATTGTAATTATCCGTTTTATTCAATTTTGCAATTGCCTGTTGCTTGCAAGATTGCACTTAGATGTATGCATATATACGTATGTGTAGTATAACACTCAATACCTGTACAGTGAGAATTGTTGTATATATCAGAGATTAGATGTGACGTTGGTGCATTGTGCAATATTGTTGGCGATTCTGCCAAGTCATCGCCGCGCCATGGCTACGTCATCGTATTTATTTAGCAATGCGCGCACGGAGTTAGTCGCCGCGGGGCTATTTCACAACTGTATGTAATATCTGTCGCGTAGGTGGGAGTATGTCATTGTTATTTCTGGAGATTACGTAGTTGTGTCAACCAACGTCTATATAAGGTAGCTCCATATTGTAGCGTCAGTCATTACTTATACGGATGCAGTACAGTGAAGTAGTCTACTAGATCAAGAGGCCTTAGTTGGTCCGTCAACCAGTGTGAACGAGAGATGGTGAAGACTCAGTGAGCCATTATTGGTCATTGAGAGAGTGAGACCAAATGGTTGGTCCGTCACTTAGTGGAAGACGCGGACGCAAGGCTTACCAAGGAGTCAGAGAGGGCAACCCTGGACCTGCCAAGAGGTCATACCATATTGACTTACAAAGAAGTCAGATGATATGGAGAAGAAGCAGTCGCAAGGATGTATCACCACGTTAGGCGTGACACATCTACAGTAAACACCAGAGCAAAGGAATACGTCGTAATTACACTAAAAGTGTTGAAGGTACAGTCAAGTGAATCAGTGAGGGAAATATTTCGTATAAATTGTTAAATGTCCGGTCAAGAAGAATTCAAATTCATGCCTAGTTTCTTTCAGTTGCAATGTCATAATTTCATATTCTCATCTGTTTTATCGCAACAAGACTCACTATTTTTTGATATATTATTTAAAGAATATATATTGTTCTATCAAACGAATTCATAGTTTCATTTCATTGAAAGTAAAATATCTTAACCTCAAAATTAATGGGGAAACCGAACGCCAATCTCCTTTTCCCAGAACTTATATGGTATGTTGTCAACAGTAAGCTTATTACCCCACATCCTAGAGATGGTCAAGAGTCTCATTCTATTATTGCTGTACTGAGTGACAGCTGGCGCCCTTCAAATAACGTATGTGTAAGTAAGCAGGTAACAAGTAAGTGTGAGTACAAGGTCAGACGAGTGTGTATTTTATTTAATGAATGTTAATTTTCAGATTTTCCATTTTAAATGCAGATATTCAGATTTTCAAGTTTAATGCAGTTTTATATGTTTGTAAATTCAGTCAGACAGTTAGGAAGTTCTCAGTACGTAAGACAGAAAGGACAGACGACTTGGCTGTGAATGATGTCTACGTTACCCAACGATCGCTAAAGCTGAATGTTCTTTCATCTCACATCTAGTTTAGTAGTAAAGGCTAGTCCACACCAACCGACAAAGTTGCGGAACACGTGTATCGCGACAAGTCCCAGCGGTGTCCTACGACATTTTTTCCGTGTTTGGGACTGTCGCGATACAAAAGTTGCAAGTCGCAGGTCTCCCATTCGAAATGGGATACCTGATACAAATGTTGCGCAATATGATGTAGTCTGGACGTGTCGCGAGACAAAGTCCTGGACACGCCGATGCAAGTATGCAGGTAGCAGCCAAATGTTGGTGTTGTGTTCCATGTTCTGTTGTTTTGCGATGGAAACTACTCTAAAAATCATTGAGGATTTACACACCCTCCCTTGTCTTCGGGATGTTATGTCTACCGACTATAAACACATAGACAAAAGGAGGGAAGCAATGGAGTCTCTGGCTAAAAAATTAACTATGTCCATTCACGAGATGGAGGAAAACATTCACAATATTAAAAGCACATAAAGCTATTTCTTGCACCATTTCGCGCCGATTCCTGTGGTGCAACTGGCTCTATAGATGTGGACGCGGGACATTGTATCGCAACAGTCTAGGACAGTGTCCCGCAACTGTCCCCATACAATGTCCCGCGACTTTGTCGCTTGGTGTGTACTAGCCTTAAGGAAAACATAAATTAACAACTGGTGTTGTGGAGAATCGCGCCTGCCTACGTTTTATCAGCACTTCACTTCGCCCATTCCTGTAAGAAGTGTTTATCCTAGTCCAGAGTCTGACCACTCTAGATCAATAGATTAATTTTATTCTCGTCACTTACTATGAGAGGCTATCTAGCCTAGAACAGAATCTGACCTCCCTAGGTCAGAATCATCACTTCATTCTCATATCTTCCTTTAAGACAGGGCCTCTCAAACGCCCAAAATTTCACACGTGCAGAGCGAGGCGCAAGAGCTCCGTGCACTGTGTATCGGTGCCGCTCGGTATTGCTCGGATCAACACTTCGTCTCTGGGCTACTCGGCTAAGCTCGGCTCTACTCGGCTATACTCGGCTCAACTCAGCCCGGATTTGGAGCGCTACGGCGCAAGTGGGGGAGAGGGAGACAGGCAGAGCGAGCGAGAGAGGCGTGAGGAAAGAGAGAGTAAGCGCTATTGCTCCAAATCGAGGAGTGGGGGGGGGGGTCTGCACTCTGGTCAACCAAGCCAAGTCGTCTTTTGCACCGTGCACAGTGCATGCACCAAGCGCATGCACCCTGAGAGGCCCTGCTTTAAGAGTTTGTCTATCCTAACCCACAGTCTGAACTCTGTTACCAGCTCCCTAATCATATTCACTACGTTGATGTTTGATCTTACATTCTGCCTACTTTGCCGGCTTGCTGCTGTCTATATTGCAACTCAACTCATCTTGCACCGTCTGCTCGCACGGCCCACCTGCGACTGTTTGCTGCCTCTACTTCCTGACCTCCATTCCAATACGTCGCGGTGTTCTCGCATGTTCTCTGCTCCGCTTCTCTTGCGCTGTATAAATCGCCGCTGCCCTGTTACCGGCAGTCAGGCATTCTGTGTTAACTCGAGCGGAGGGAGAAGAAACAGTTACACACGGCTGGTCCCTTGCGATTTTATCATTTTTTCATCTTTACCGTGACTTTGTGTTATCTTCACTATACTGGGTGAGCAGAACTTTATTATGTCACTCTAGATACTCTGGATTAATCTTCTCCAACTTTGCCCATCAGGCCTTATTTGTATTTCAAACTCAGCCCTTTGTAGGGCAGTTCTTACTATGTATTTGATGAACTTTTATCAACACGCTTAGTTACTAAATTTGGCACGTTTCTGCCACAATGATTCATAGCTTGGGCGAAACTTTTAATATTGAATCAAGTGAAAGAGTGACTAATACGGAACTTTTATGTACGACGTGTGTGCGTGCGATAGAATAATTTTCAATTATTGCAGCCTGATCTTTACCATCTCTCACCCTCGCCACTCATATTTTCTCTCTCTTTTTCTTGTCACTGTTAACATTGTTTATTATTTCCTGTCCTTTCCTGTCCCTCTAATCTGTTTTATCTTCCATAATTTCCGTGAGTGTAAATTTGTAAAAGTGGCCTTCGTGTTTCATATACTATGAATATCGGTGTTTAGCTATTGCACATATTTTACTAAGGTGTATAAATCATTATTTTCATCTCTTCTTAATGTCGATAAAAGTTTTCTAGTTTCAAAGAACTCTAGTCACGATCTCATAATCATTACCTTTCATGGTCATGTTATTTGTATCTACGCAATTGTACCTACTGTCGGATTTTTTATTATGGACACTCGAGTTTAGGCTTTAATTACAAACGAACCAATAGGCCTATGGAAATTTGAGTTATACCAACATTTTTCTTGTTTAATTCTACGTTACCGTATATAAGACGCATTGTTTTCGACGTTCATTAAATATTTTTTATTTGTGGTTGTAATAAATATTGCCCGGGTTTTTGGCTTCTTCTCTACGATGCGCTCACTTAGGAATATATACAAGGAAAACGACTTGTCTGATTCTAATGAAATTTTTATATGTTATAACCACATGTATTTGTAGTGTAATACTCAAGTTACAATTTTTTTCAACCACCCTGAAAAACGTTCTTATCATTTTTCTAAAGCAACTCTTTCTAAGCCCAGGATAAACGTACAACAGCAAACTTGGGCTTATTTTGAAGCACGCAGTCATGGTTATCAGAAACTACAACAACTGTAACAGTACAGAGTGGTACCGAATTTATGTAGAGTAATATTGAGGGGAGGTTTTGTCCACGTCGGACCGTACGATTAACAGCAGGCCGGGTGGTGAAATTGGACGCAGTGTTGCCGCGTTCATCACGCGCTCAACGAACACAGTACGATCGCCCCGGGCAGTTGTGAAACGGAATGCCCGTGACCTTGGTTTTTCCGGAAGCCATTTTCAGTTTTCCTATGTTCTGCATGTTGGCCACGTCACTTCAAGATGCCTCCGAGACCGCCGTTATCAGAGGGTGAACTTGCAATGATTGTTTTTTTTTTTTGTTATTTGCTTTACGTCGCACCGACATAGGTAGGTCTTATGGCGACGATGGGAGAGGAATGGGAAGGAAGCGGCCGTGGCCTTAATTAAGGTACAGCCCCAGCATTTGCCTGGTCTGAAATTGGGAAACCACGGAAAAACATCTTCCGGGCTGCCCTCAGTGGGGTTCGAACCCACTATCTCCCGGATGCGAGCTCACAGCTGCGCGTTCGTAACCGCATGGCCAACTCGCCCGGTTTGCAATGATACTGAGTGCTATTTTTTCTTTCAATGTGAGGGGGAAAAGTACGGGACAAGAGGTTCCCTGTGTACCAGAAGGTGGCAGATTGTCTTGGATTATCGCTGTCGTCAGTGAAGATAGTAGGAGCCACTTCAAAGGAGAATGATGGAAATACGTCATCCAGGTCATAATTTTACACATCGGAAGTGAAGAACGATTTCTTGACGGTGCAGAACTTTGTTTTAATGGCAAGAAAAGTAGTGGTGATTACCAGAATAAGATGAACTCGACTCATTATGAAGAATGGTTCACGAAAGTCCTGAGTTTATTGCCTCAAAGTTCGGCTGTCGTTATAGATCAAGCTCCATATCATACGAGGGTCGATCCTTCATCTAAAAACCCGAACATGTCATGGCTGAAACGTTGGATACATTGGATAACGTCAAAGAATATTTCACTACCACCTGGAGTTGACGATTATAACAAATTAACTAAATCAGAGCTGATTGTCTTTGCCAGGCTTAGTTCTTTTTTTTTTTTTTTTTTTTTTTTTGCTAGGGGCTTTACGTCACACCGACACAGATAGGTCTTATGGCGACGATGGGATAGGAAAGGCCTAGGAGTTGGAAGGAAGCGGCCGTGGCCTTAAGGTACAGCCCCAGCATTTGCCTGGTGAGAAAATGGGAAACCACGGAAAACCATCTTCAGGGCTGCCGATAGTGGGATTCGAACCTACTATCTCCCGGATGCAAGCTCACAGCCGCGCGCCTCTACGCGCACGGCTAACTCGCCCGGTAGGCCTTAGTTTCAAACGCCGACAAAGAAGCTGGAACAACTGACTAAACGACTTCGACCAGATGTAGGGTAGGGACACATTCATTATCGGTGTTTACATTGAGGTTAGTTTGTTATGGTTATGTCTGGTGATTTTAATATGTAACCAGGCAGGTTGGCAGCAGTGATCAGCCATTACAAAAAAGAGAAAAGAAGAGCATCGGGCGGCGATATTTACTTTCTGGGGTATTTCCTTACGCGGTGAATACTATACAGATTATTTGGTTACCAGTGGCCCATTGCGAGCGTAATCCAATCGAGCTCATTTGGGCTTACGTAAAAGGGAAAATAGCAAAAACAAATATAGCTAACACATTAGAAAATGGTAGAGGTATGGAAGCAATTTACGCATTATGCCGAGAAGCCTTACGTACCGTGACCCCTGAACTCTGGAAACAAGGTATTAAACACGCGAAGAAAATTGAAGACTACTACTGGGAAAAAGATGGACTGTCTACAAATGTCCCTTATTTCGAGCCAGTCATAACATGAATGACAGCAGCACAGATTCTTCGGAACACAGTGATTTTTCAGACGAAGAAAATTGATAGAATTAAATACCGTAAATATATGTAAATAATAATTCAAATAACTCTTGTAAAAATTGTACAGTGTGATATTTCTAAATTAGGAAGTTAACGATTTTTAAACCTGCCGTTGAAGGTCCAAAGCCCTTATGAGAAAAGGTGATGGGAAGTGGAATTTACAAGAGGAAATAAAATTAAAGGTTGAAAGTAAACGAATGAAAGTAAAGGAAAAGCTGTGTTCGTTGTGCGCGTGAATACTACTGAACGCGGCAACACTGCGCCCAATTTCACCACCCGGCCTGCTGTTAATCGCACGGTTCGGCGTACACAAAACCTTCTTTCAATATTACTCTTCATAAATTCGGTACCAAACTGTACTGTTACAGTTGTTGTAGTTTCTGATAACCATGACTGAGTGCTTCAAAACAAGCCCATGTTTGCTGTTGTACGTTTATCCTGGGCTGAGAAAGAGTTGCCTTAGAAAAATGATAAGAACTTTTTTCAGAGTGGTTGAAAAAAATCGTAACTTGAGTATTACACTACAAATACATTTGGTTATAACATATAAAAATTTCATTAGAATCAGACAAGTGGTTTTCCTTGTATATATTCCTAAGTGAGCGCTTCGTAGAGAAGAAACCAAAAATCCGGGCAATATTTATTACAACCACAAATAAAAATTATTTAATGAGCGCCGAAAACAATGTGTTTTATATACGCTAATGTAGAATTAAACAAGGAAAATATTGGTATAACTCGAATTTCGATAGGCCTATTGGTTCGTTTGTAATTAAAGCCTAAACTCGAGTGTCCATAATAAAAAATCCGACAGTAGGTCTAGTCATGGTCTAATGATCAGTTATTTTTATATTGTATTGTATTGCCAAAGCAATATTGTAAAATTCTAGTCACGATCTTAATAAAAGTCTTCCTTAATGAGAACCATAACGTATTTTAAATTCTTTATTTATGGTTTGATGGTAAAGATATCACAATTTAATGTTGGTATTTGTGGAAATACCTGATTGTGAAATTCTTTCTTCTTAGGGTCTTATCAATATATTTTTGTGATTTGGAACTTCGTTATTTGAGATTCCCTAGCTGTCCTAACTTCCCCTTCTCTTTTTATCCTGCTTGTTATGTGCTTACCATGTCATACCTACTGAAAAAATGGGCCAGCAAACTCTGTGCTTATTCTGCTGGTATGTTGAGGTTTTGAATTGTGATAATGCTTCGCGGTGTTTTTCCCTTGTTTGATCTGGCGCTGGAACTTGGTAATATTTTTTGTCTGCTACGTAACTATTTTGCCTTGTGGTCTCTATTGTGCACGTCCTTTGGCCCAGGGTTTCATTTCTGCTTCAGCACACAGGCAGATTGCTACTTAGTTTAGCATTGGTACACTATTACTCATATTATTTATCATCACCGACTATTCACTGAGCTTGTTCTGTTTAACACACCTAATCTGGATTCACTTAATGTATCCCCCGCCCCACAACAAATTGATACGTAACAACTCTCAAGGTTAACATTTCACATTATTCTCATCTCTTCCTATGAGAGATTGTATATAATAATGCAAAGTCTGATCTCAAGTCAATGACTTCACTTCATTCTCGGCTCTTCTTATTCCTCTGTCTGACCTCTCAACTTTAAAAACATCATTCCATTCTCGTCTGTTCAAGCGAGAGGTAGTCTATCCTAGTCCACAGCCTGACATATGTAGGTAAATAGTTTCACTTTATTTTCATCCCTTCCTACGAGATGTTGCCTAACCTAGTCCAAAGTCTTACCTCTAGGTCCACGACTTCACTTCATTCTCGTCTCTTCCTTCACGAGGTTGTCTTGCAGCAGCAATACAGAGAATAGCTGACACTGGAAATACCATGCACAGGCTGGTGGGCTTATATGCTATTTTTGTGCAGAGGACCACATATTAGAACTTACTGCAGAGGATCACGTCATGGGCACTCGCTAAATAGCGACAGTGGTAGGAGTGTCCCGCTCGACCATTGTACGAAACAGGACTCCCGGACCATCAGCAGCACCTATCGGAGGGAGATTATGCACCGCGCACGGCCTGCTGGCAATGGGTACATCTTCAACCCGAAAATGTCGTGAATCATATTTTGATCACAGGAAAGGCTTCCTTTACCAAAAGTGGCATCTTCAGTTTTCACAACACGCTTATGTGGTAGGAGAGCAATTCCCATGCTATGAGACGTTCCGACCACCAACTCGGATTTTCGTTTATGCTTGGACGGAGATGCTAGGAGGCATTATCATAGGACCTGTGATGTTAATTCATAGACTGAGGCTGCCGTATATCATTTTGTATTGTAAAATTTGCTTTTATGCCGCACCGACACAGATAGGTCTTAAGGCGACGATAGGATAGGAAATGCCTAGGAGTGTGAAAGAAGCGGCCGTGGCTTTAAGTAAGGCACAGCCCTAGCATTTGCCTGGTGTGATAATGGGAAACAACGGAAAACCATCTTTATCGCTGCCGACAGTGGGATTCGAACACACCATCTCTCGGATGCAAACTCACAGACGCACGCACCCTAACCGCACGGTCAACTCGCCCGGTCGTATATCATCTACAGTTTCTGGAAAGCACTACACCACTAATAATAGAGGATGTTTCACTCCATACCCGATGGCCCTCGCGGTTCCAACATTATGGAGCACACCCCACACTTCACAAACGCAGCGTGCCACAGTCTGGACGCCTCCTGTCCTCAGGGATGGATTGGCCGGTAAGGAGACCGGATCTGAACACCTTATATTACTTCTTTTGGGGTTCATGAAATCTAAGATGAATCTCATAGATGAGGAAACTCTGCAAGAGCCCCGAATACGTGTCTTGGAATCTCCTCAGGACATCAGTCAAAACTTCGAAATACTCAGGCGGGTTAATTTTCTCCGACGGTGCAGAGAATGCATTGTTGGCATGGATATTCCGAACACTTGTTGTAACAATGTGCACCATTTCCCATGACCAGTATGGTCGAGTGTGTCAGTCTTTAAATGGCACACAAATGCTTTGCTGTTGTGTTCTCATTTTGTCTATTGCAAAGGTAAATTACGCTTAGAGTTTTATATGAAAATTACTTTTGTGATTATACGCCACGGGTCTTCCAGTTTTATGTGGAAACCGACTCATGGAATGTGACATCCTTTCGTAAATCTCACATGCATTCGTAGGGAATCAAACCTCGGTCAGAAGCCGACAGCGATGAAACGAGGACTGTTTCTATTATATATTACTTTGTTCGATTTTCGCTGCTGGGTCTGCGGTTGTAGGATATTTGACAGAGTCTGACAGTCGGATGCCCTTCTTAACCCCAACCGTCAGAGGATTTTCTTTTCACAAATGACTTTAAGTCGCACCGATACAGTTAAGTCGATGGGATAGGAAAAGGCTGGGAGTGGAAAAGAACCGGCCGTAGCCTTAATTAAGTACAGACTGGTATGAAAATGAAAAAGCTCGGAAAACCATCTTCAGTGATGTCGAGAGTGGGGTTCGAACCCACTCTCTCCCGAATGCAAGCTCACAGCTGTGCGCATCCAATCGTACAGCCCACTCGCTCGGTACCGTTAGAGGAGGAATGCTCTGTGTTAATATGGTGGTGGTTGTGAGTGTCGTGTCTTGTCGTGCGTTCATGACGACTGAAACACCAATTTCCCGAGGAAGGCAAATGCACTTTATTGATTTTACCTGACAATGTTGACGAAAACTTAACCAATAAATAATAAGTACCTAACATGAAATCTGAAATTATGTCCTAAACTACTGAATTAAGTAATGTACTGTACACGACTTATACACTACATAATATACAAAATGAGAGCTCATACTGTTTCCTAAACGCAATAATGCAGTAATACTTATATAGGACTTAACGGAAATAGTAAAATTTATAATCATTTTAATAATTAAGGTAATCGTTCTATTATTTAAAATTAATTATAACGTATTTAAATTTTGCACGTCTTTGCTGGCAGGACTTTGTGTTTACAGTCCACTATGTCTTCTGGTATAGGCTAGAGCAATTTTGTTACTTTCATAGATCTGCCTCTGTCTTATCCTTGGCTTTGACAATATGAAAGTGACTGAGGTATGAGCGATGCTAGTAATGCCACTCCTTATGCAGCCAGTCCCTGCTATGAACAGTGTGAAAATGTTGCTCATAGGGTCGGTTGGTGTTTGCATTTCAGTGGGCTTGGCAGACTGATATGTAATAGCAACTCTGGCTAGGTGAGAAAAGCAACGGGAAACTACCTCACTCCTCATTTCCCTAGTACGCCTCTTCAGTGGTGCCTAGGCCATCTACGACAGCTGATGGCAGAGCTGTTGAGGATCCCACCAGCGGAATCGCTGACGGACTGAACATACATACAATAAGACCCATGGTTCAATATATTATTAAACTGGACATAGAATAACGATTATAATCAGGGAATCACAGATGAATACTACTTCTACTACTAAGCTACAACTTACTTTGAATAAAACTAACGATGATAATAATAACAACAGTAATAAGGAAGTAATGGAAAGGAGAAGAACACCTGCCGTCCTTCTACGAGCCCACCCCATGGAGATATTTTAAGCAGGATTGTCTGATGCTTCTGTGATTTTTTATGCCTTTGACCTCTTGTGGAAAGAAGTTCTATTCATACATGACATCCCCGTTCATGGCACACTCAAACTCTCTTCTGCACATCATCACGGCATTTTAATACATTTGATCGTCATAGATTTAAAAATTTCACTTATATCACGTCTCTGAAATGAACTTAACTATCTCTTTACTGGACGGACACAAAATCTGCGTGTGGGTGCACAAACTAACATGAACATAAACCGTCTAAAAACGAATGCATTTAAAGAAATATTTATAGTTGCTTTTCCTTGAAGGTGGATTTACTGATTTCGGCAGTAGTTAAAGTCAAACTACCTCCTCGTTGTCCATCAAAATCATAGTTGTTTACTGCAAACGAATTAACCAATTTGAATTAGTTTATTAACTAACTTGTTGTATTCTTAATGGAAGTTACAACTTATTTTCTCTTAAACTATACGGATTTACATTTCTATGGTTAATTACAAAAACTACCCGGTGTTTCACAAATTTTCAAGTTTATCGACACAACATGTAGTACAAATGAAGCTGCCAACTACACTACAGAAGTTCTGAACAATATGGAGTCACCTGGAGTGCCACAAACATCTTAGAGTGGACGATTGTGGCAACGATTATCCTTCTCAGCAATAATAATAATAATAATAATAATAAAAATTAATATAAATATATATAATAAATAATATGAATCCTCCTTGCCTCTGCAAAGGAATATGATCAGTCAAGAAAGTGATGCCGAATAGATTGAAGCCACTATCATGACTGGTTATGCCGCGGCTGTATACTATTCATTCCTCGGATTCAAATTATCTCTTCGGATATACCGTTTCAATTTAGATATTTTAAGTTCCGCCATTTGTTTGAGTTTCGATATGCACATCAACGAGGCACAAGGGCAATCGCTCAAAGTTGTAGCACTGGATAATCGGAAACTGTGCTTCTTTCATGGTCAACTGTATGTGGGTTATTCAGGAGTTCGAATGGAAAACACACTATACATCTTAGCTCCAAACGAAAGGGCAATTAATATAGTTTATCCGGAAGCTCTGTTATGTTGTTTTATTAATATTTGTAGCCTCCGCCAACTCGGTACGTATTAAGCATTGGAGTTATAATAGTTTAAAAATAACATAATGTAATTAATTCAATTTATCTAAAAGCTACCTCTGTTAATAAATATTTGAATCAGCTTTTAATTAAATGGTTTTAAAACAACTAGCAGTTGAATTAATAAACGTGAAGCCGCGGGTAAATGCTAGTGCTCCATAAAACCTGTCAAATTTATCCTCATCTGCATCCTCACATGGTGAATACATTGAGACAATTCTCGTCCTAATTCCTCCAACCTCCAAATCTACCCATATCATTGGCTCATTTGAGTGCCTAACAGGAGCTATGTTGCACGGAATAGTATTCCTGATATACAGCCGTAGCCCACACTTTGCCCTTCCCTTGTTAACACCCTTCAAGTACACTTCATAATATCCTATCTCTTCCTCGTTATCGCCCCTTACCCGAATATCACTTACTCCTAGCACATCCAGATGCATCTTTTTTTGCTGATTCAGCCAGTTCTACTTTCTCTCCTCCATAAGCCCCATTGATATTGATAGCTCCCCATCGAATTCCATTTCGTTCACCAAGCTGTTTCCTAGGAGTCCCTTGCCTGTCAAATGCGAGTGGGACTCCGTTACTCCCATAAGTCCGAGGCTTGCTTGAAATGTCCTGAGCACGGTAATTTCATGAAGCAGGATACTACACTAATTACACATAGTCCAAGTGAGGATTTATCCTCTATCGGGTTAGGGACCTCCAGTGGATTGTATAGTCCAAGCCGTCTGAGCACAAGGAGAGCCATGACTCAGAATAAGTCGGAGATGCCCGCTCTCATTCCAGAGCAACTGGTATCCTGACTCTCTGGACCACTTACTAGGCCAATCCGCCGTTGCCCATGGTTCACGAACTAGGACGTGACTACAGTAACCCACACCTTGAACCATAGAAGACAAGAAAAAAATAATTAATGGTATTCTGCAGTATTAATAATCAATGGAAGGTCAAAATAATCAGGAAAATATGATTGCCGATATATTGTTGACTATTACCAGAAAAAACCTGTTTTGATCGAAAATGAGCATAAGCCAAAGAGGGAACGAGTGTTCTTTCCTATCTCAACACCGTTTTAATATGTTTTAGAGAAGGTCAAAGGAATGGTTGTTTCATAGTTTACACCACCGTCAAATGGTTCTTACTTCGTACATTTTAGAAGTCACTCAATAAACATCAAGTGCTCGAACCCACGAACTGACTAGGATATCGAGCAGAGAAGAGCGATTTTAGGAGACTGATAACTTATGTAGCAGAGGAGAAGTCTCAACTTCATCATGAAATGTTGGATTCGCGAGTAACAAACTGTGTCTTGTTAGGAGACTCCTAGGTAGTGTTATTTGGTGCAATGCTTAAAGCTCAAAATTATCCAAGAATACTTTTAACACGTAGCATTTCCAGTGTTTGTGTACGTAGTATACAATATTATTCTCTAAATGAAAATAACATTTTGATTTCTAATGTAATTTATGTTGTCCTTATGTCTAGTTGGCCAGCCCCGTGGTGTAGGGGTAGCGTTCCTGCCTCTTCCCGGAGGCCCCGGGTTCGATTCCCGGCCAGGTCAGGGATTTTTACCTGGACCTGAGGGCTGGTTCGAGGTTGACTCAGCCTACGTGATTAGAATTGAGGAGCTATCTGACGGTGAGATAGCGGCCCCGGTCTAGAAAGCCAAGAATAACGGCGGAGGGGATTCGTCGTGCTGACCACACGATACCTAGTAATCTGCAGGCCTTCGGGCTGAGCAGCGGTCGCTTGGTAGGCCAAGGCCCTTCAAGGGCTGTAGTGCCATGGGGTTTGGTTTGGGTTTATGTCTAGTTGGAATTTTTGTCTTACATTTAGAGGGTATTATTTCTCTAATGTACGATAGTCCATCACAATGGCTAAATGGATAGCGTTCTGGGCTCTTTTTCCAAAGGGTTCCGGGCTCGATTGTCGGCTGGATCGAGGATTTTGACTTTCATTATGTAATTCCGCTGGTTCGAGAATGGGTGCGTGTGCCGTCTTCAGCATAGGAATTTATCGAAAGTAAGGGTCCATTTTTGCATACGCGCAGTTCGGCTGTCAGGCGTCAACTTCAGAAAATGCAACATGCCTTTCCGGAAGCCACACGCCATTATAATAATTATTCTACCATTCGACAGAGCTTTATATCTTTATTTTATGAAACACAAACTATTTTTAAATGTCAATCAAGGTTAGGAAAGATAAAATTATGCAAAAAGTCATGTATATAGCTGTGTTTCTCGTAATACTTTCTTTTGTTGATTTCCTAAAGTTTACTTTCTATGGCAGATAAGCTTTCAGAACAGTTATCTACATATTTCTAGGAGGAGTTACATGGAATTTTATGTGTATATATATATATATATATATATATACATACTACATAGTAACAGTTCCTCAATTAAGAGGTTGCCTAAAAGGCGAAGTATTGAAAAATCTATATAGATAAAGTTGTAGGGGGTTCGCTGTCTGTAATTTCTTTTGTTTTGCCAATTTTTCAGATATTCATCCGTTTTAGGTCAACTCAAGACCGAATCTGTGGTTTTTACTTTCCGTGCCTGCTTGTCTGTTTGTTCCACCATCAAGTCGAAACGGCTAGATAGATCTCAACCATACTTCATATTTAGAGTATACTCAAACCGGGGAAGGTTCTGATATGCATATCATAAAATATTTGAACAGGCGGGGTGGTTATAGGAAAACCAGAACGGTTTACCTCCATTTACTCTTATACTATTGATTTCCTGTAAACACCGTTGACCGTACGTGAAACGTCTCTTCATTATAAACAACTTTCGTTATGTTCATAATTTACATTACTTTTCACATGACGGAGAAATTTACTACTTTCTGCGGGTATCATGCTCTGCATTGAGTACGACAGACCGACAACGAACCTACATGTTACCATGGCAACGTCTCTGACTGCATGCCAGTAGGGAAGTAACGTATTGCCATTTTCCTCATCATGCTTTTAAATTCGTGTTTGTTCCTTGGGTAGAAGGCAAGAGAGGCGTCAATCGGCCTATCTGCGGGATATTGGCGGAATATATTTGGAGGTTATAACCGCCCTCGAATAGATAAAGTAATAACACCATTAGTCATCTTTTTATCTGTTTACGTAAGAATCACTGTGCCTAAATTAACTCCTCCGTTACCGCTTTCTTATATCCATAAATCACACCAGCAAAATTTATTGGTGGGCATTTGATTTTCCAATACTTTCACTTGGCATTTACATATTTGTCGTTATCCGGCAGTCCCCAGTTATAATCCATTTTCTATTAATTTCAACTTTCTTAACTGTATTATTTTCTTCCTTAATTACTCCGTATGTACGCGACTGCTAGAATCTACTGGATATATTTCCACCGAACTTCATATTTAGAATCCACCTGTCCTTAGGTAGGTTTTAGGGCAAATATTATTTGTAATCCCTGAACTGACTGGGAGTGTATACGAAACCGAAACCATTATTTTGCACTCCCACAAAATATACACAACCAAACTTAATGCAAAACTACCTGCCTTAATGGACCTTTTTCCGGTACAACTCCCATCGGACTTAATTCAAGAGCGTGTGCGTGTAAGGCGTATTTCTTACAATTTGAAAACTACTGAAGATATTCGAACCTAACTTTATATTTTGCATCCACCTGTCCAAAGGTAGGTTTTAATGGTCAATAACATTTCATGTTCCTGGAATGGACTGGTGGTTTATAGGGAACCGAAATGGTGATTTTACTCTTCCACAATATATAAAGTACAAGACCACCCTGACTGTAAATCGACCAAACGTGATGGAATTCAATCTCTAAAACTTTCTTCATGTGCATTTTTCGTCAGCAGGATTAATAAAGGAGATATCATGAATGGTCAGTTTTGCAGGTCCAGCGGACGTAGCCCAAAAGGTGTTTTAGGTGGAGCATATTCCTTATCTATCAATACAAATAAAATCGTAACGACTGTGTGCCTCTACATTGACTATTCTGGCGAAATTTTCGCACAGCTACTCGTTTAAGGGGTAATAATGACCATCTGCATTTTTTGGTTTAGTTCCTGAAAGTCCTAATGTTTACCCTCCTCGCCCAAAATCCAGTTTGACTGGCAGTAGAAAAGGGGTTCTTCTCAAACTGCTGTATAACTGGCATTAGTAAGGAAGGCCTGAAATTTTAAGGAATAGTTCACTTCTCGATCAGACCTGCAGACGGCAAGGGAGCATGCAGTTTTGTTTAAAACTCCCCCACCCGATTGTGTTTGGCAGTAGGCAAGGGTGCCAGCAATTATAAACCAATGCCCTCATCTAAAATATGACTGGCATTCGGCATAGTGGCCTGCTGTTTTGATTGAAACTCACAAACCTGGTGTGACTGGCAGTAAGCTGGTTGCAGTAGGAAAAGGTGCCTGACATTATAATGATAACTGCACAACTCAATTTCGACTGATAGTAGGATAGTTTCCAGCCATTATAATAAAAACTCCTCAGCTGTTATCTGTCTGGAGGTAGGAAATGGGGGCTACCGTTGTAACGAAAACTTCTCAATTCGATTGTGACCGCGCAGTAGGCAATGGGGCCTGCAATTATAATGTAAACTTCCCAACTCGATTGCGAATGGCAGTAGGCAAGTGAGCCTGCCGTTATACCACAAATCCGTAACAAACATTTTAGATTAGAAACAGCGTAAGGGGACCTCCCCATGCTGTTTCTCGGATAACGCTAAGAGACATGCAATTTTAAAACAATCTTATTTACTGCATGTACAGTATTTACTTTGATATTCAAATACAATGCAGAATACCGTAGCGAAGCACGGGTACATATGTCAGTAATTAAATAAAAATCCATTGAATTTCAAATAAAATCGCCGAATATGGTTTCTTAAGTTACTTATTGTGGATGTCAAGGCAATTCAAGAGAAAAGTTATGATAATGGTACTTGAAATCATGAGTATGAATCTTCCTTAATATACTTAAGAATATTTATGGTTCACCTTTGCTTTCTCCATAATTTATAGTTACGGAAAATGAGAAAACATTTGTTCATTTGGAGGTTAATTAACACGTTTGCCATCAGATGATGTATATACGCGTGTTAGCACGTAACTAAATGTTGCAAGTGAAGTAAATTCAAACCATATTTCTCGCTCGATGCAAAGGGATTAAAATCTGGGGAAACTTAAGAGCAATGTGTTGAGAGTGAGGGAGTGGCATTCAGGATTAACGTATAGACACTTCCTTCTAAACTAGTGGTTAAGTGCTGGTGAAGGCATACAAAAATTATTTAAAACGGAACACAATATTTATCAAATCCCGTTTACAAAATTAAGTATGACTGCATACTTCTACTTCAATTTTTACAATCAAACCAGATTTATAGTGCTCTAGCCCTGAACGGCGTTGTTCTACCAAGAGACCGATGTTCAGCTCGTAGGCCTAGAGCAGGGCCTCTCAGGGTGCATGCACCTGGTGAATGCACTGTGCACGGTGCGAAAGACGACTTCGCTTGGTTAACCAGAGTGAAGGCCTCCACTCCTCGATTTGGAGCAATAGCGCTCGCTCGCTCTCTCTCTCTCTCTCTCTCTCTCTTTCCCCACGCCTGTCTCGCTCGCTCCACCTGTCTCCCTCTTCCTCACTTGTTCCGTAGCGCTCCAAATCCTAGCCGAGTTGAGCCGAGCTTAGCCGAGTACCCCAGAGACGAAGCGTTGGTCCGACCCGAGCCGAGTGGGACCGATGCACTTTACATAGGAACTCTGTGCCTTAGTTTGCACGCTTGAGATTTTGGGCGTTTGAGAGGCCCTGTTCTAGAGACTACAAGATGACTCTTGGTCAGTGCGATGTGCCTTCTCGGTCATTATTATTGGTATTCTGACCGGTGCGGCTTTCTTTCAGTCAGATAGCTCCTCTGTTGTGCCTTTAGAATCAGTCCTATTATATAGCGGGAAACCAATCCGAGACCTGGATGTAAGACACAGGCTTGCACGTCAAATATGACAGGCTAACTAAAATAGTATCAAACGAAGCACTTCCTAGATATGTATTTCTTCATTTTGCTTCCGTTTTTTAATGAAAAGTGGATATAGCATTTCGGAGAATAAATATTCTCTTATTTGTATCAAAATATTATATTAGTTGAGTAACAAAATACTTTTCGACAGTGATATACGGACTTACGACTTCCATTCCCTATCACATGAATTACAAATCCCAACAGTTCTGACGTACCCCCGTAACAAGTCCTCCAGCTCGATATTATATTTCCAATCCCTTTCACATGGAATACAAATCCCAACAATTCTGACGCATTCCCTCAACAAGTCCTCCAGCTCGATATTATACTTCCAATGAATTCAAAATGTTCAGAGATTGTTGCTAATTCTTAACCGCAGCAACATTCGTTCGTTAGAAGAAGGACTCCTCCTACTTCCTCTTTACGAAATATTTTGATTTGAAACACGTACACCCACTCTGTGGATCAGTTTTAGAATGTCAGCTTCCAGGCTCCATTAGCGTGGGTCCCACACGCCAGAGATAGTAGGATTTATGAACGGCGGAAGGAAGGCAGGTCGGCTCTCTATGCAGTGGAATATCGGCATGTGCAGGAGATTTGGTAAAATACTTGGTCCTCATAAGTCAAAAGCATCTATTATTGTTTAACGAGATCAGTTTTTCACCTCGAAGAATACTGAAAAGGAGATGTGACCAGTTAAAATTAGATGGATAGTCACTCAGTATAACATAGAACGGGTTGACTGAATTTCTCGGGCAATGTGAGCTTGCAGTCGAAGATAGTGGTTTCAAACCCCACCAATAGTAGCCCTAAGGATCATTCTCCTTTCATTTTCACATCATAAAAATACTGGTGCTGTTCCTTGCTTTTCACAATGGTCGCTCCCATCTCGTTCCCAGTGTTTCCTAAGTGCATCGGCACAATAAACATGTCTGGGTTGAGGCAACACTAAACCACCAGCTAAAATGTATTCGATGAACATGTGTTTCCTACAATCAGCCGATTGCGAATTTACTTCACCAGTACACACATTCAGATGTTAAATATTGAACAGAAGAGATTCATATATGTTATAATCCAAATGTATCAATTAAAATTGAAGCAATCTTATCGTACTAACTTAACCGAGTTTACTAACATTTTGCCATTTCACAGAAGCGAATGAATTGCTTCAGGTGTATTAAATTTAGTAAGTTTTACTATACAACTAATTATGACACTACACGTAGTGTATTCTTCATTATAACTGTCACAATTGATTTTTATGTTCCAGAGGGAACGCTTGACTGAAAATAGAAATTTGAAGTCATCTTAATTTAGGAATGGCTCGTAGGTATTTATTCTAATGTATCAGTATGAACCACATACTCCTATAACTTAAAGAGTATTTTCTAAGTTATATTTGGTTTTATCCATAGCTAATTTAAGAAGGTTCGAGCGCACATTGAAGACGATCGCGTTTTTACAATATATCAACATACTTAGAAGATATTTATTGTAAGCATTAAAATACAATTCAAATGTCAGTAATAGCAAAATTCACGTAAGAAGCAGGTATTTCAAGTATGTTCAATTAAATACTTGGTTTGGGTCATAATATAATGATGTCATAAACATACCATGAGATATCTGATCTTGATCGATATTTATTAATATCAAATTACGAGTAAATGTCGGCTTTCACATCAGAACGGTCACGGGTTCAAACCCGACAGGGGTAGTAGAATTCTTGAAGGGTGAAATAAAAGTCCATTCAACACTCCATGTCGTAAGATGTTGGCATTTGAAAATCTCTGGTAACACACTTGGTGTTTACCCGCCAAATATAACTAAACTTGAGCGAAAGATGACCCTACAGAAATCACACCTAGTAAAGTAAAATGGAACATTCAAATTGATGCGTAGGGTGCACACGGTAGGCGAGGCCGTACGATTATTATTATTATTATTATTATTATTATTATTATTATTATTATTATTATTATTATTATTATTATTTTCCGCCTCTGTGGTGTAGTGGTTAGTGTAATTAGCTGCCACCCGCGCAGGCCCGAGTTCGATTCCCGGCTCTGCAACGAAATGTGAAAAGTGGTACGAGGGCTGGAACGGGGTCCACTCAGCCGCGGAAGGTCAACTGAGTAGAGGTGGGTTCGATTTCCACCTCAGCCATCCTGGAAGTGGTTTACCGTGGTTTCCCACTTCTCCAGGCAAATGGCGAGATGGTAGGCATACCTAACTTAAGGCCACGGCCGCTTCCTTCACACTTTCTTGTCTACCCCTTCCAATATTTCTATCCCCCCGCAAGGCCCCTGTTCAGCAAAGCAGGTGAGGCCGCCTGGGTGAGGTACTGGTCATCCTCCCCAGTTGTATCCCCGACCCAATGTCTCACGCTCCAGGACACTGCCCTTGTGGCGATAGAGGTGGGATCGCTTGTTGAGTCCGAGGGAAAAACCAACCCTGGAGGGTAAGCCCATTAAGAAAGGAAAGATTATTATTATTATTATTATTATTATTATTATTATTATTATTATTATTATTATTATTATTATTATTATTATTATTTCTATTGTTATTATTATTAGTACACCCACATACAAATTCTACTGCCTGAATGAGTAGGCCTATCTGCATAATGTACTAAATTACACGATTAGCTTCTGTTACTCAAGATGTCCTTAAAAGTGTTCAAAGCTAGAGATAACTTTGCAAATATTATTTTTAATTTTTAGCAAGAACGGATAGAATGAATTACAGAAATACAAGCACCTCAAATGTGAATGGATAGTGAAACCTTAATCACATGGCATCTGAGAAAAGAAGGTTATGTCACACAAATTGAAAGCGCACATGAACAATTTACAAAGTGTTCCCAGTCATCTACCCTCCTTTACCCGTGCCATTCGATTCCTTGAAGTTTTGCCACATTAGTGATCATCGTTATATATTCGATCCTCCGTCGAAATTGTACATTTACGTATATACGCGTGCGTAGGTGGTGTCTTTGATATTGAGCTGTCGACCTATGGATGGAAAGCAAGATACTAACGAATTATTTGCAGACTTCCTCACCAGAATGGTTGGTGATGCAATGTTTGAGATAGAGGCCATAAAATTAATATAATACCGCATTCCAGTGAAGATTTACAGCACTTAATGTAACCTCAAATCTAGCCACTGAAATTCCATAGGGAGCAATGTTGGTTGCATACCACATCCATGTGTTATTACTCATTACAAATGGAAGCCTAGCGCCGTACATCGCAGAGGACCAAGAAATAAATTACTAGGTTTATTCTGCTAGTCATAATATCCAATATAACGTATCCTGAGTGGTAGAGTCACTATCCACTTTCTGTTTATATATTTGTTATTTTACTATATGCATTCTAAAGTATACAGAATACATTATACGGCAAGTAACCACATAGTAACTGTCTGGCTCCTTTAATCTATACTACATTTTTTTAGTTACCGTACAGTAAGTTTTGCCTTCGAGTTCATACGACATTAGTCTTCAATTTTTATTTATTTTAAAAACAAAATAGTTCCGTCTATAATTTATAAAACTGCAGATTTGGCACTCTGATGCGAGTATGTGATAACTAGAAACGGGAATTTGCCTATTTGCCTATTTTATTCCTGTGTTCAGAAACATAGAGTTTCAGATATAAATCCGTTTTAGGGTCTCTTTAGCTATATTTCGTTGATTTTATTGTGCTTATAAATGCCTATTTCAGTGGTTTGTACCTATTTGGAGAATAATTGCCTATTTGATGCCTATTCACTTTATTTTAAAAAGGCCACTTTTCTTCCAGTGCGTTATATTGTAGCGAGTGTGCTCGACAGAATTATCTTCTCTTTTCTTGATATCTGTTTACCCCACGAACAACATGGGAATTCTTAGAAGTCACCAGAAATAGTTCTAGGGAAATTTCCACCAGGAGAAACGAGGAACAATTTGACCTTGAAGCCTTCACCCCCTCCAGCCTCCTAAGACATACGCGAGAACCAGTCAATGTGTCGAACTATGTTGGACAACCCATATGCCCTGTACCTCCCTTTCGATGTGAACTGTTGTACGCGTTTGCTTTATGTTCAGAACGTGTTGTGATTTATTGTAAAGTGGAAGACGAAGAAGAAAAAGAAGTGTGTTTGCAGCAATGCCCAAAGAAAAATACGAAATCTTACTGGCTGAAGCAGTGGATCATAGGGGATCCCAATTTCACAACGGATGGAAGGGTAGTCTGTCAAGATTGCTGTAAGGAGGTAAGTTCGTTTGTTCCTTTTACATTTTCTGTGATTGAGAACTATGATCGCATTTCATTGTAGCTTATATAGGCCTATTAATTTATGTATTGAGGCAAGTTGTATTGTTGCAATGCTGTATTAGTCGTGAACTTTCAATAATTTATGTTGCTACAATGTAAATAATCCTTAAGTTACTGAAGGAGGAGTTAGAATGCCAGTGGTCTCTTGTCACAGAATGGATGAAAATAAAATCGGTATTTTGAACTGAGATTTATTTCCTGTGATAGTAGAGATTTACAACTGTAATGCGATTTTCAGAACTCCCTTTAAAAAACGTGAATTCTATACATTTCCGCTAAGCTTTCACGAAACACAGGTTGCAGATTCAATGTAGCCCGGCTAGGACGAGGCCACAGCGTGTTTTACAAGGTTGCCAAGACTATCTTTACAAGACCAGGTCAGGATTGATGAGATCCGGTTAGTAACCGTTGTGCTTCGGGAGGGGGGTGGGAGGGAAAGCAAAGAGAGTCTGAGGGGCGTAAGGTCCCAGGTTAACAAGCCTCTAGCATCCCCTCTAGAGTCTTGCTAAATTGTGACAAAAAATTAGGTTATGTTTCCATCTCACAGCAATTTCAAATTGCGCCGTTTTTAATTTTCAACGAGGTTGGCGGCCTTGTGGACACACATTATGCAGGATCTATTGCAGGCAACAGAAAATAATCTTCATGACAGCTGACCCGGCTGACCAAAGCCGGCGAATATAAACAAATACAATGTTCACAAATCTGAGATTTATAGTACCTCCGTCTTCATTCTTCTATATATGTCAGAATACTGCTAGTGCAAGCTTGGTGGGTACTTTGCAAGCATAAAGGACGGATCTCTCTTCTACTCTACTCCCGTATCGTTCCACGTCTTTTATTATATTTTTCACGCTGTGAACTCGACACGATACTGCCAAATTACAACTGAAAATCCTTGAGGACATATTTCCATGTAAATTACTAATTCCCGTGTTCCTACTTTAAAGTTTTGTACTTCTAGAATCATCATCTCTAATAGTCTTTTTTTTTCATGAAACAAATGCATGATATATACTAAGCATTATTGCCAATTAGCCCAACTGTAGAAATTTAAGATATAGGGACAATGTATTTGATGTCAATGTTATTATTTTTCAGATCAAATGTGAGAAAAATACCACATAGATCAACTTAGAAATACCGTGATGCATCCGATACGAGTACAGAAATCTGTATCAACCCAACCTTTCTACCAGTCCACTTTGGGCAGCGACCAACGACCATTTTCTTCAGACCTATACGCTGCAATGTTGGGAGCTAATATGCCCCTGCATAAACCAGAGCATCTTCAAATTTCAACAAGCTGTCGGGAGCAGTCACTAAGTTGGAGAAGACTGACTTGCCCCTGGTGGAGTCATTTAGGATTGTGGAAGAAGTCAGTGGAAGTTTTGACCGAACGTCTGGGAAGGCAGCCGCTGTCACCGAAATAAAACCAGATGAAGTGACTTCATTGAAGTTTTGTCCAATCACTTCATGTGATGTTGAGAGACCTTTCTCTCAGTACAAAAACTTTATGCTTGACAGGAGAACAAGATTGTTTACGGGAAACATTAAAACGTTGCTTGTAAATTCCTTTTATAGTAACTAAATGTGTTTTTAAATTATAAGTCATTTTTTCAAGCCATTGTTCCCCATTTTACACGTTAGTGCCAATTTAAATGCCTATTTTGTCTAATTTAAGAGCCTGTATGCCTGCCTATTTTAACTGCTTTTAGTGCCTATAATTCTCGTCTCTAGTGATAACTATTATGATCCTCTTTAATGGTCTAACACCGATCCAATCCCTACATTCTGATATCGTTATCCTCTAGAACTTACGGATTGCCCAAGGTAACATGTCGGTGACATCCTTACATATAAAAAAACTTGTCTCACAAGCCTTTATCATCCTGAGTGATGTTGTATGTAATCACTGCGATGTCTTGGTGTCATTCCCGTGGCGATAAAGATGGTTTCTGTTTAACAATTTCAGAAACATTTTGTCATTAAAAAAATAGAATGATCACTTACTAGAAGCAATAATGTCGTCCGATTGCATACCTATATACAGTATACCGAGCCAGGTGGCCATGCGGTTAGGGGCGCACATCTGTGATCTTGCTTTCGGGAGAGAGTGGATTCGAACCCCACTTTCCACAGCCCTGAAGATGGTTTTAATTGGTTTCCGATTTTCACACCAGACCAATGCTGGGGCTTTACATTAATTAAGGTAACGGCCGCTTCGTTCCCACTCCTAGCCGTTTCCTATTTCGTCGTAGCCATAAGACCTACCTGTGTCTCCGAAAAGTAGTTAGTGGGTCGTGATGTAAATCTTCTTTTTCTTGTTCTTTTCCTACCGCTTTTCCCATACGTGTAGGGTCGCGGGTGCGAATTGCGTCGTACATGAAGATTTGATCCTGTTGTACGGCCGGATGGCCTTCCTGCCGCCAACCCTATATGGAGGAATGAAATCACTGTTGCGTGTTTCTGTAGTGGTTGGTAGTGTAGTGTGTTGTGTGAATATGAAGAGGGGAGTGTTAGGACGGACACAAACACACAGTCCCCGATTCACAATAATTAACCAGAAGCGATTAAAATCCCCGATCTGACCGGGAATCGAACCCGGGGCCCTCTGAACTAAAGGCCAGTACGGTGACCATTCAGCCAAGGAGTCGGACGTGGGTCATGAATCAAATAGCATTATTATAAGACCTATCTGTGCCGTTGCGACATAAAGCAAAATAGAAAAATATATACAGTACATTAACAAAATTATACTGAATTATAAACGTTACGTAGTTCATGTTCCGTCCTGTACAACCTCTGAAAAATAAGCACAAAATCAACATTTACATCACCGTATTTACATTCAAAGAAATGAAAACCAATTTTGTTCCTTTTCTTCTTCTTCTCCTCCCTAACCTTAACTCATTTATTTTGGGTCAGTACTGTGGTTGGATTATGCGCAGTTTTACAGTTGGATGACCTTCACGACGCCAGCCGTATGTGATGGGATGTATTCGACACTGCATATTTCTCTTGTGGTGTGAAGTAATGGGCGTACATAGAGATATGTATTACGTCCCCTAACTAGAAGAATTAACCAGACATGATCAAGATTCCCAACCTGGACGGGAATCGAACCCAGTAACAACTAAGCCGAAGATCACTACGCTGAACATCCATTCAAGAAGTCGGGCGAATAATACAAAGCAAAGGTATAACTTTATTACGAGCTTTTCTTGCGCACTCTTCGTGATTTGTGTACAACGTTGAATCATCTTCTGCAAGCAGTAAGCACCGAAAATGCCTAGTTGTTCACTTGGTGAGAAGAGAAAATCACATTAGACAAAATGTGAAGTAATTGTAAATTCTGGGTAAAAGCAATACTAATAACTGTGGCTGTGCCAGAACAAGCCTTGCCTTATAAAATACTTTCGCGTTTCTGAAGGACTGCTCTTCATGACTCTGATATTTCACCAATGCTATACGTGACATACTCCCCGCAATGTACATATTTCATACTTAGGTTATATTACGCTGAAAATAACTAGTTGTTTTGAAAGAAAATTTTACACACATTTCCAAAACAAAATAACAAAATGCGCGTCATGAGCGAATCATGCAAGTACATCGAAGGTTGCCACACTGGATCGTCATAGGTATCCCTTTTGCGTTTAATGCTGTTTCCTTTAGAGGAAGTTCCAGTAGGGGACGTAAATTTCCTTTTTTAATTTCATAGATTCAAAACACCGGAGCAAGGATTTTGTAGTGCTGTAAGTGACACAGCTGATTTGAGTGAAAAGCAGCGTGTCCTGGCAGCACATCTGACAAGTCTTTGACCAGCTGGATGAGTTTGAGGGAGGCAGCTTAGTCGGACTAAAGGAGGCAGGTTGGGCGGTCTGGCGCATTGCTCGCAGCTTGAGCGGTTCTAACTATACTGTGTGACGGTCTTGGACTCATTGGGAACGTGATGGTATACAGAGTGTTGAGAAGGCTGAGGTAGATCCCAGAGGACAATACGAAAGGTTGTAACCACTCCACGGTCATTGCTGTGCGCTATCCAGAGACATATTTGTCTGCGACAGTTCGGAAGCTCTTAAGGCTGAATTTTTTCCCGGTAGTTTACCTTCGCGCTAACATATCGCAGGTTTCCTACGGCGGGAGGATGGGAAAAGGCAAGGAATTGAGAAGGCAGTGGCAGTGGCTTTAATTAACGTACAATCACAGCATTTGCCTGGTATGAAAATGGAAAACCTGGGAAAACATCATCAGGGCTCCCGATGGTGGGATTTGAACGCACCATCTTCCAAATGCAAGCCTAAAGCTCCGAGATCCACTCCCGGATGAGTAATGACATACTTCGGAAGACTCTTGCGTATGGATTCCACGACAGGTATTACTAATAGCGTCAGTAATTCTCCGATATTACTACCTGACTCAGGGCAGAAAGCGGTGTTTGACTCCTCCACTCCTCATTATTACTCGTTTTCCGTACAATCTTCAGTGGTTCTGTATGAGGAAACAATCATCCTCCACGCTGATTAAAATATACTGTAGACATTATTGTTATTGTTATTGTTATTTGCGTATGGACCCTTGCAGTGCTTTTATGATTCGCATTTTCGACCTTCCATATGGCTTTCATTTTTTTTCCGTGGGCTCTCTTCCTTTCTTCACTCCACTTGGTTCCTGGTCTCCTTGGAACTGCAATCTCTGGTTGTACTACCCATCTGCTTACTCTTTTACGTGACAGATTTCTGTCTAATATTTCTGATATATCTATCTTACTCCACGTACTTTTTGACTTCTTAGATCCATGGTTGATTGTTCAAATTTTTGCACGATGTCATGATCTTGAGTGTAAGCCTTTTTGTTCTGAGCCTTTGAACGCGTCCATAAAATTTAGATCATTATTATTATTCGTATTCCTATAATTTGCTCTTCAATTGTCAAATTTTATGGTTTTATGGCACACCATCGAAGTGGCATTAATGCTTACCTCCGTGGAATATGAGTGAGCGACTTTAACCTCATAGTGGAGATAACAACCAGTGATTATGATATCATGGAAGAGAGACCCCGAAGCAATTTCACGTCCATGCCGCCATGCATATAGAGTGAGATGAAATGAAACAGTTAATCCACTGAAGCATTAAGACAAATCTCTCTATTCTAGCTATGCCACATGGATGTGTTTGTTCTAGTGCAGCGAGTATTACCGGAGAGGCAAATTTTACTGCAGTAAAAGGGACAACTATTCATCAATGGCTAGGGAAGCACAAGGCACAGTGAGTACTAGTGAAGTAAAGTAGATAATTCCTAGCGTAATGCAATTTTGATAATGAGTTTGTCAGTGAGGTAGATGGTCATCATGCCTGTGGATATGGAAGCTGTCCACTTCAGCTACCGAATGTTGTACCTAAAGCCGAGATTTATGTTATTCCTGATGAAGCCAATAATTTTTAATAATCAATAGTAACAAGGATAGGACCTCTGCCCGCCAGCCATGCTTGAGGTCTTGATGTTCACAATTCAAATGACATACTTCGCATGACACTCTGCATAGCCACCTGCTGGCTGAGAAATGAACACGATAGACGTCAGTGACACCATACTAACTTGTTCATACCGTTGCCAAGATAGGCATATAATTTACCTTGGCTAGTAGTTCGAATAAGATGGCCTAGGCTGTATAGAAGCAATGTGCAAAACGTGTTATCTGAGTTCAGCGGACTCAATATTCCATGTCACAAGAATCTTAAATATAATCCTAGGATTTAATCATTTATATTAGCTTTAGACACTCGCATTGAAGGATTATCCCGAATCAAGGTACGGTTAACTAAGCGGAATATTCGAAATAAATATGTTTGCTTTGCATTGCCTACTGTAGGAGCTAAGTAAACATGGTCTCCACCCATTGTTATTATTTTCACTTCGTATCCCGAAACAGTTTAACATTGCAGAAAGTACACGTAGCGCACATATTGAATTTTTGACGCTTACATTTGAGGCCAATTCTATATTAGAGATACTAGAAATCCGTCATTTAATCTAATGATTCGTTATATACCACTTTCGTCGTCGTGTTACCAGGAGCACAATCGAACATGGGAGTATCCAACATACAGTTAGCCAACTGAGTAGCGGCTCGAACTGAGGTCAGGTCCTGCTATTATCATATTCTAACACTGTGACTTGTTCAGAGCCATCTACAAGTGTAGACTGACGGATAACTGCAAATGAAAACTGGTAGAAAATTTATGTTACAGTAGTATGTATGGAAGTGAGTGTACTGCTCTTATTAGCGCAGGGATAGAATAGGTGCTTAGGTACGCGAAATGACGTACTACCTAAACATTTCTTTCTAATATGCGAGGAAAACCACGTGGAATATCCACATTGATAATGTCCGGTGTAGGCGTCTAATTTTTACCCCCAAGCCTCTTAACCAAATAAGAAAGAAAAGTGCGCAGAAGTTTTCAATTATAATAAACCAGCATTACACGCACCTACTGCTGGTGTATGTCAGCCAGAACTTAAACTGCAGATCATTAATACTGTATCTCACTTATTAGTCTAGTTTTGCAGTTGTATAAAATCAGCATTACACACACCCGCTGCTGGGCTCTGACCGCTAGGACGTAGACTGTGGAACGTTCTGTATTAATAGGTTCCTTATTAATCCCCCTATAGAGAAAGCGAACGTCATCAAATGTTCTAGATTTCCGTTAAGGATCGTCTGTGATATTTTCTGGAGACTAGAACACCGTTTAGGCCTTCCTATAAATCCCCAATTCATTCAGTGATTTTGAGAATGTATGGATCTTAAAACTACCTTTAGTTAGGTGGATACTAAATAATTATAAATGGTTAAATATTTCCAGTAGCTTACCAGGTATTACAATCTGTAATATAATTATGGGGATGTTAGGTGGTGTAATACTCATGATATCCTGAACTCACAATCAGAGTATTCTAATGTCATTTAGTGGTCCTGAAAGTATATGTCTTAAGAACCAAATTAAATCAAATCAGATGGAGGTGGTTGGTGTATCTAATAGAAGTAGCATTCCACTTTCAAGGTACGATGCTGTAAATCGAATGCTACAAAATAATTACCGAGTTGTACTGTATTATCACGCCGGTGAATCTCTCCGCTGCCCGAGCTGATGGATATGAAATATGAACCAATATAACTTGCAGTAAGTGTAGCACACTCTCACCAATTTATCATCGTGTCATTTACAAATGAGTATGGCTTATGAAATCCATACCTTGTGTTCATGTCCACTCATTCATTACCAACTAAATTACTTAACAGAGAAATAAGTCGTAATTCATTTGAAAATTAACAGTAACTTTTACCAAAGCTTGGATTTGTTTCTATCGTATAAATTACATTGCAACATCTGTTTTATTTAAAGCTTGAAACCGTGGTTTATTAATGTGCAAAGTGTACAGCCTATCTTCTTTCCCATTTATAATGTAGGGCCTAGTCGTATAAAATTCAACACTGAATGTATTTATGGTCCAATACTGAAGGGTGTGATAAGCCAATAATATAACTTCCGCCTTTCCACAGTTGCAGCTAATGAATTCAACTTCCAGTATAGGTACTATCTTGAAAAATTCAAGTAACGTCTCAAAAGACAACCGACATTCAAAATACAACCAAATAATAATGAGGTTTACAGTCGAACTCTTCATCTTAGAAAAGATCTAAGGTAAACCGACCTAGTCGCCTTAGTTTATGCAATCATACTGTTTCATATACATGAGCGTTTCAATAGCGTTGAATCATCGTAAGGCGAGGGGTTTAAAGAAGTTAGATTAAAATTGTTGGTACTCAGGATTTGGCAGGATGTATATTTGTGAGAAAGTGGAATAGCTCGAAAGAAATTGTAGTAATATTAACATCACTACCTCACAGAAAACTTCAAAATTTTTACTAGTAATGCCAGTCTCGAATACTAATGAAAACCGAAAACTCGAATAAAATGTTGGAGACAGAAAGATAAATTCCCTAACAAATATAATTACAAGATACAATTAAAATAGTCACAATTGAAGTTAAAATATCTCAAATACTGCCTGATTATTAGGGAAACCAAAACTGATAGTAGCCTTTACATCAACCACACCTGAAAATGAGCTTCTGATTATAAGTAAGCTAGTTGTAAAGCAAATAAATAAAAACCTCTTTCGGGGCTATACCAGGACACGGTCAGAACGATTGCATGCGTCGAATACGTCTATATACATAGTGACTATAGCAGGCGGGTGTGAAATGAAAGAATTTATTTATTGAGACTTGAATTTCATTTCATGTTACTACGAAGGTGGCACAGAAAATAATGAATCACAACTTTTTTCTCAGCCCCCAGCAATAGTACGAATGCGAAGCTTTAGGTATGAATTCTTTGAAGTTTTCGGAGTGCGCGCGCAAAGTTTCCGTTTATTCCGACAGATAGCGTACTCGCTGAAATGGTTCAACATGACGTCTGTAAGTGATGTATGTTACAAGCAGGATTTCGTAATTGAATTTCTCACTGCGGATAAGAAAAGGTTGGAAACAATCACAAGCGTCTATGTGCAGTTTATGGGGCATCAGCAGTCGACAGAAGTACGGCTAGTCGCTGGGCACAGACGATGAGGCCATCTGAAAGCGGTTCGGCAGAACTCCAAGATTTGCAGCGGTCGGAGAGCCCACCCACGGCTGTCACACCTGACATGATGCAGCGTGCTGATGTGCTTATTCGCGAGGACCGGCGCAGACCTACTCGGCAGTTGGCTCGGGAGCTGTCAATCCGCAAAGGAAGTGTAGTTGTAATCATCAGTGCTTTTGAATGGGTAAAAAAGTGTTCACGACGGGTTCCGCGCCGTCTTACGGAGAAATACAAAACTCTCAGAAAATATATTTCTTCTGAGTTCCTGCAACGTTTTCAACCTGAGGTGGAAGTCTTCTTGTCCTGGATTGTGACAGTTGATGTAAACTCGACTCATCATTTTGAACCCGAAACTAAACGGCAATCGAAGGAATGGCGGCATCTTGACTCTCCACAGAAAAAAACAATTCAAAACAACTTCTTCCATGATCACTACGTTTTGGGACGGTGATGGTATCATACTAATTGATGCTGAGAGGAACCACCACTAAGTCTGAGGCATATGCGAACACATTGACCAAACTCAAGAAGAGCTTCCAGAGACTTGGATGCCATAAAAATCCAGGTGGTTATTTGCTTCAACATGATAACACACGCCCTCACACATATGAGGACGTCGGAACACATCACGAAACAGGGTTGGACAGTGTTACTGCACCCTACTTACAGTATAGCCCTGACCTAGTTCCCTCAGGCTTTCACTTGTTTGGGGCATTGAAGAATGCCATTCGCAGGAGACCCTTTCAGGATGACGAAGAGATGATTCGCACAGTGAGGAAATGGCTTCGTGAGCAGAACAAGGAGTGGTACAAGCCCTTGTGTTTCACTGGAGAAAAGATATAGAACGGGAAGGAGATTACGCGGAAAAATAAGGAGTGTAGAAGAAACATCTTTCTTTCTTGTGTTTAAGTTTCATTGTGTTAAAAAAACTGTGGGCCGATGACCTTCGATGTTAGCCCCCTTAAAACAACAAGCATCATCATCATCATCATCATCATCATCATCATCATCATCATCATCATCATCATCATCATCATCATCAAAAATAACTGTGAAAGAAAAAAAAAGGTGCATTAGTTTTTGGACTATTTACAATATGAAAACTGGACAAGAGACATTTACGAATTCTTACCATCTAGGCACGTCAGAAATACTCATCGTTCTCTTCACATCACTACGCACCAAGCAGTTTGTGAGCCAAAGAAGTATTACGTCGTGATTCCATACACCAGGTTTTGAAACGCTCCCGTTCAACTCGTTTCGACTCAGCACCTACCATGGGTCGCATTTTCGAGTCTCCACGAGGAATTCTATCTCCTGCTATCGTTTCCACATGTTAAAAAATATTTATTAACCGTGTTTCGACTCAGCTTGAATTTTAAAGACTTTTATGGACTAGCTCTTGCGTCTCGATGCAACGAGACCTGAAGCTGTGTTAATTTAAGGCGCGTGGGGGAGGCCATTATGCCATACTAATGTATCACATGTCATCAATGGCGTATGGCATCATAAGATAGTATGAGTGATCACATGCTAGAGAATGCACGAACGAGAGAAACCTCGCCCACGGAGCTTGCATGCTATGTTTAGTGGAATTTTTTTTTTTGCATTTCAAATCCGTCATGAAAGCGTGACAGGCATTCTCCAACAAAGACCATCCGGATGAGGCGTGTTCTCCATCTAAACGGTAGTATTTAATTTACATTATATATATGACACGAAATGAAAGTACAATACTAATTTATTGAAAATTACTGACATGGTACTAAGTTGCTAGTAGCTTGAAAATAACATTTACAAACTGGTACTTCTTATTAATGTTGAAAACCTTCCTTTGGATTCTCCAGAATGACATTCAGAGTCGCAATAGAACTGAAGTTTGATTTTCAGTTTGATTTTCGTTCCTCTAGCTGATGATCTCCAAGAATTAACATTAATGAAAAGTACGATCAACATACGTAATTGTTGAACTTGTACAACTTGTAAAGGGGTAAATTGTGTCCTTAAATGCTACCATATGAGAAGTTTTAAGAAGTGAAAACTTGACTATATATTCCTACGGACTTTAATAAAACTTGAATTGATCGTTCTCGCTACAAAATTTACGGGTGGCCTACACGTTTGATTCCCAGTAATCAGGATGACTCCACAGTTCTGTTACTTTTATCTCTTCACAGTATTCACTGATTTTCAAATCAGACACTTTCTCAGTTGACATCACGATACGTATTAATACAGTTAATATTCGTAACTATTAACAGTGCTACTAATATTATTATTATTATTAATAATAATGATAATATTAATAATAATAATAATATTTTCCTATCGCGTGTGCGAACTGCGGCGCACATGGAAATATGGCACTGTTTTACGACCGGAAGCCCTTCCTGACGCCTACTCAGTATGAAGCGATGTAATTACTATTGCGCGTTTCTGTGGTAGTTGGTAGTGTGGTATGTTATCTGAATATGAAGAGGAGAGTGTTGGGACGGGCAAAAACAGCTAGTCCCCGAGCCACAAGAATTAATCAGAAGCAATTAAAATCCCCGACCCGGGACCCTTTGAACCGAAGGGCAGTACGCTGACCATTCAGCCAACGAGTCGGACACTACTACTACTACTACTACTACTACTACTACTACTACGACTACTATACTCCAGTTCAGCAACAATGGTGAAATTCATCCAATTATTACAGCTATCGAGCCTGACAGAAGCCCTTAAACCTTCATCTTGTCGGTGTGATGGGAGGAGAAACTATAAAATACCGTACATTCGGAAATAGACCTCAAATTTTCTCGATTTGGTTCAATGTTAATACAGTTCACGCTACTGTCGCGTGCTTCAGGACAAATATAGTAGTTTACCATATTTTATGAAACATGCGAATGGATCCAAGCAGGCTATATAAATATAATCATAATGGTCACAAGTCCATACATTTATTATTTCAGAAAATCTTGTTCATAATTATTCGTTTCATTCATGATACTGATCATCGAAAGGTGTTCTTACTTTTGGAGTCTTCCTTTCTGTCTGTCTGTCTGTCTGTCTGTCTGTCTGTCTGTCTGTCTGTCTGTCTGTCTGTCTGTCTGTCTGTCTGTCTGTCTGTCTGTCTGTCTGTCTGTCTGTCTGTCTGTCTGTCTGTCTGTCTGTCTGTCTGTGTTCCTAAACTGAAAAATAACAATTACCGAATATATCCTTGACGAAAGTTGTGGAAAATTGTCCCACTTCCAAGTTACATACAAGTTTATCTGACCGCTGGTTAATACTGATTTGTTCCTCCTGTAAACTGTCTGAATGTTTTCATGTTTACATTTGGTATCTGTTTGTTTAAATTTCTAATACTGGAATATATCAGGACATATGACAATGGAACTCCGTATTTGGAAAATAATCATTCAGGGTTGTGCAAACACATGCATATGACTTGATGTACATAAAGTGGAGCACAAGTTTGTAGGAAGATCAAGCCGGTTAATGTTAGGTCTATTGAAAGAAGGTAAAAAGGAAAAATTATGTAGACTTCAATTTTCGATGGTTATTGCAATTAAACAACCATCTTTCGGCGGATTATAATAAATATAAGTACGAACATTTTATTTTTTGTCAATGGTTCACTGAAAAACTCGGTGAATGTCACTTCAGAACCACTTTATGAATACTGTACAGGAGGAACAAGCACGAATTTTTTATTGAGTTGATAATAAGGAAGATCATGAATTTTCAGTCACAGGCCCATAGCCAAGTGGTGTGATAAGTTGTATGTAAGTTCGAACCGGGGCAGTTTCGCAGAACTTTTGTCAAAAAACTCTGTCATGCAATACATTCGAAAATCGTTCTCGTTCTGTCTCGATTTGGATCAGCCTTATTGTACTTCACGAATCTATTACATACTTCCAGATAGGGGTATCAGTTTAATACGCCATTAATTTAGTGTAAATTGAGCTACGGAATTTTTGCTTAAACTCGTATAAATGACATATATTCTATTGTTCAAAATTAAGCCAGATCACCTCTACTTAAATAACTAGCTGCAATGAATATCTTGTATGTTTACTGACTTGTTCTACGAATCAGGAGATGATGATAATGAATTATTACTTCTTTTCTACACATGTGAAACCCTCGGATGTTTGTGAAGTAGTAGTGGAATTAACTGTATAATAAGCTGCATAAAGAGGTATTGAAAACTTTAACCGTCGATCGTTTGTCAACTCACTCAGCTGCATTGGAAGCAAGTATTATTTGACCCTTCTACAGTATCTCTGGGTGTTTACGGACTGTTTATTGTCACTTAATCGAATGATCGGTAGTATTCGAAGGACGTTAGCAAGATTAACTCATCTTATAACTGACATCAACCAACCATGAAAGTCTATGATATTCAAGTAACATAACCAGACAATACCACTATTTCAAACATCCATATATTAATGGTTAGAACCAGCCACCGTTATCTGGCTTTTCATGCGAAATATTACCTACTCCATGCCTGATTTCTAAACACCAGTATGGAATATACATCGCAACTGATTTATTAACCCACGCCTGCCATGACCTGCCTTAGTTCCCACTAACACTCTATCATGGACAGAATCAGCCACTAAGTACACGAACACTAATCAGACAGCAATCTCAATGACTGAATCCAAAAACTATTTACAAAAAGAAACTGCCTGTTCATTCCTTTCTTGAATATGACAAACATTCCATCATTTACCTAAGCCATCACTAAGTACACGAATACTAATCACACAACAATCTCAATTACGGAATCTCGAAACTATTTACAACACGAAAAGTATCTGCTCTGTCCTTTCCATTACCATTCCCTTTAACGAAAAAATTAAATTCAAAACCGAACAGTTAACTCATGGTATCCCAATTATGGTCACATGTGAATACACAAACCGTCTCAACTGTCAATGGATAATAACGAGAATCAAAATTTCCTCCGATATAATTGTTCACTAAGTGAAGATTTTAACTAAACAGTGATATTCTGTTATATTGAATATCAAAGGTGAAATCACCCTATCATAAGATACGTCTACTTATCTCAATGAAACACTATAATCATTAGGCAATGTTCACATATGAAACTGAAATCAACGTGTAATTTTAACATAAACGGAATCCTTATATTTCAACTGAAATATATTTCCCTTTCCACTCTCCAAATGTTAAAATGGTTGACACTTATTGATGATCTCCATTTCATATGTTAAGTTCGGAGACATTGGATGGGCACAAACAAAATCGAACCACTTGGACATACAATTTAACGAGGAATGAAAACCAGGGAACAAAATCACTCTTTAAAAATTAGCACTTCGGACATCTCTCAACTTACAGGGGCATTATAAGCACTTCCTGAACTAGATTCTATGATGTAAAACACATCAATAGGCAGGGTTCTCCCCTGATGTAGCCTTCCTAATAAGTTCATTCAACATTTCATCTCATCTCACTTTTTAATCTTCGCAGGGCATTCAACCTCTTGCTAACTCATCGTAACAAATTTAACCGCGCCTCAACAAGCAATTTCGTAATGCAACAAAATACAGTTCAGTCCTAAATGATGGCAACAAAATATACCACATTAAGGTATAAAATGATGATCGTAATGTTTAAACATTTTATATCCAAATTATCCAAAGAGTCAAATCTATTTAATTTCCTCAGTATATTCACGTTTTACTTCACGGGCAAATTGAGTAGTAATTATGAACGATTCCTTATTATTATCTGTATTGATCATATTTTTATTCTTTCTTATTGACAATAAAAATGGACACAGAATTACTAAACGACCTGATTTTTCGACATGTACAACTTAGACTGGTATACACACTCAAATACAGTCTATTTACATTTATATACGCAAATGATGGATTACTACTAAACTAACAAACGTAAATTTATGGCGAAATTTGCCATCGGGGAAACGCTGAAGTGATATGACACGCACATTTATCTCTAAATATTGACAGTCATTGTATAGAGCTGTTTGTATAGCGTCTTCAGCCACATTATACCGATCCGCTTCTCCATATAATTACTCTATTTTAATAATCATCATGGAATCCATGGTACGCATTAGTGTCACAGACTGCACATAATTCTTCAACATTACACGCGTCTTACACTAGACACAAAATAACGTATATATTCACAGACCTTCGCTAGGTGGTATCGTCACAACCGCCTTTATATTTTTCTTCCTGCGAGATGACACGTATTTCACGCACTTCCGTGCACAACTGGAAAAATCCGTCCTCTCAGTCAGTCAATTGTTCAACGCACGTTATCCGGGACGGTCTCCTACTCTCGGGCGCGTTTTATCTCAGAATCCACACTTAAAATAACACAGTACCCTCGCTTGCTATTAGCGGGACAGTGATCTCGAACTGAAATGTAGAATATTTGTCAAATCATTCTCCTCAATAGACCAAGTTTACAATCACTGTAGCCGACAAGAGCTTCACTAGCCGTACCAGCGTGATATTATTTTAGAGAGTTCCATAATATATTACTTGAAAACTAGTCAATGTTATGTAGTGTCACTTAAAGTGTGTACAACTCCTAGTATCCTCAACATAAAAACTTTTCAGAATCCACGCATATTTCCTCTAATTTAAGTTTCAGTAACTATTCCTTCCTACTTGATAAAATATTAAGAGTGTCGACTTCACGTCTCCAAATCTCATTAAGTATTTCTATCACATTTTCACATAGCTGAAAGCAGGAGAGATTCCCTCAATGCAAAGCTCAAGACCTAAAAGGAAAACACGTTTTACCTGTCACGATACTGCTGACGCGTCTTTCCAGATCATCAATCTGACCTCGCACCAAAAAGTCGTACAGTGATTGCACCATGTTCACCAATTTTTATCTTCCGCTGGGTTCAACTACAGACATTTTAAGTTCACATAGTTCAGAAAGTTCTTCCCGTCTCAAAATTCATAAGCACATCATTATCCTGGTGATTTAAATGGGCATACTGTAATTATGAAAGCGTTTCTTGGGAATTTCACCTTTTCTAGAAGACGATGTCACCTATGGTTAAAAATCTTAGAAAGCCGCACCTGCTGTCAAAATATTTTTCATACTTGAAGTTTAAACCAACTTGCCTACTTGGAAATTACTTTGTTATAACAGCATCTTTACTTGCTGATCATTGCTTGATCATGTGCCCAAATATCCTGATTTTCATGATTACGATGAATGGAACCATGCCTACCAATGATGTTTATAAGAATATTTAACTATATTCGTGAAAATGCTATTAAATATTATGTAATAATTCTTGAAAGAAAATTATTCTTTCAGATTTTGAACTGGATGCAATTCATATCGTCGCTTCACCGGTAAAAGGTTGTAATCCACAAAGCTCTCCCTGTCGATTATTCTCCTTAAGACTGGTCACGCCTCCCAGCCACATACGGTTATGCAGTCCATCAGAACAAATTTTGTTGTGTTCATTTTCCTATGTCCATGTGTAAAGTAAAATTAACCTTACTGTACCGTACTATACGAATGTATGCTTGCATTACGTATTTACGCACTCCTATTGTATAATGCATGTTAGGTTCATTTTCGGTTACTCGTCGCCATAGGAAAACGAACAAAACGGACATTGTTCTGATGGGCTGCATATCCATATGTGGCTGGGAGGCGTGACCAGTCTTAAGGAGAATAATCGTTAGGAAGAGCTTTGTGGATTACAATCTTTTACCGGTGAAGCGACGATATGGAATAGTGTGTTTACGTGAGACAAGTTACATACCTGCTTATTCAATTATCCGAAGGCAGTCGGAGCAAGTCAAGGCCAATCATTTAGGCCGTAAATTGCCATACACTAAGAATGCGGTCATTAAGTGACTTATTCATAAGCTTCTAGGGCTGCCAACTATACCAATTGAATATGTAGACGAAGTTCCTGCAAATCTCTCGGAAGAGATTTACAATGACTTAACTTTGGAGAAAATACTTTACTATGTAATCAGTCGTCGTGTAGCGGATGAAGACACATTGAAGCTACACTATGGAATGCATACGAATCAGTGTTAATGGGTTAACGAGAACTTCAGGCTTTGTAGAAGTGTGTAAATCGGTAATTCTAGAAGTTTAATTACAAGTTAAATTGCCACAATATACCAGTGTGGAACATCTTAAACTACTTCAAGACCGATCAGCGTCAAAATGAAATCCCAATGATCCTAAGAACAGCTCACCATAAAATAGAAAGCCCGTCAGCGGGCAATGAAATGAAAATCGGACTGAACGGATTTCTACCAATTATACAGGCTATAGAAATGGTACCGTGTAACTACCAGGGAAGGGGGAGGAATATCACGCCTTGGCACATTTTTGGTGTAAAAATCGCAATTTTTAACCTGGAAATGCAATATTTTAAGTATGTTTCACTTGATATGTCAACTAAGGTAAGTTGTCACTTATTCATTATTTCAATTGATATTATTAATGAGTTCCTACAGTATACTTTCTTCGGGCGGGCAAATTTTTTCCCACCTTCTCCACTCTAGGCTTGTATGTAACGGATTTTTCTCTGACGGATTATCTCAACAAAGTCAAATAATCGGACTCTCGCCTTCACACTTTGCATACTTGTGAAGATTATTGTCGCCGTTTGAAGATATTTTTCACCAAGAGTAACCCTGACTGGGAAAAGAAGAAACTGAATCTCAGGAGGCTGTATATGTTCGAGCCGGGACAACTAGTCGTAAGATCAGTTTTAGTAGACAGGGCAGATAACGTGTTTTGGTTGATACAACCTATCATCGAGCTCATTATATGTAAACTATTATCTCTATCAAGTGTGAGAGTTAAAGTTGAAATTAATGAACGGAAGAACATTTTGTTATGTTACTATGATTTGTGACATCTGTTACCATTTTACACAATGCATTTCATTATTCTCTTGATTGTCCGTGAGTGCAGTCATTGTGCAGAGAGTGTCGGAGGACAAGTTCGGGTTCGCCAGATGCAGGTCTTTTGATTTGACGACCATAGGCGACCTGCGCGTCATGATGGGGGATGAAGTGATGATGAGGCCGCCACATACACCCAGCCCCTGTGCCAGCGAAATTAACCAACGATGGTTAAAATTCCCCGCCCTGTCGGAAATCGAACACGGGACCCTGTGACCAAAGGCCAGCAGGCTAACCATTTAGCAATTGAGCAGGACTTGGCCGAATGATATCAATAATGTAAGATCATTGGTGTTTTGCATTAATGCTCGATTAGATTGTTGGAAATAATAGCGGGTGAATTTTGCTTCACCCGCCTAGATGTGCAATTAACAGATCTTACCATGGTAGTATTAAATTTATGTAATCAGTCGTCGTGTAGCGGATGGAGACGCTTTGAACCTAGACTGTGGAAAGCATAGGAGTCAGTGCTAAAGGGGTTAACCAGAACTTCTGCATTGTGGAAGATTGGAAATCGGAATATTAGAAGTTAAATTACATTCCTTATATCTACAGATGCCACTAGAATCTTCTAGGATCACATGGCTTTGGATGAAGAAGCCTAATTTATTCGTTGTCTGAGAATGCCAGCTGCCTTGATACCACAGCTAATATAATCTCTAGCAGTCAACAGGCCCTTCTATTTATAGTAACAGACTTGGCTGTTATTGGTTGAATAAAGTTCAGTAGGATCGACCCAAACAAGTGACCAAAGGGTAAGGGTTGACAACTCGTCACTAATACATTTCTTACTGAATGAGCAAGTGAAATTTCCAACATAGGTTACTAGGTGATAACCTCAAATTAAAAATTATAATCTTAAGTAGCCTTTAGAACTTATATTAAGAGAGAGTTCAGCCTATCTATACAAAATGTCAATATATATCGATGTTTAGAGTGCTGGCTAACTCCAGGAAGAGGCCTCCTTCATGTCATAATAATAATAATAATAATAATAATAATAATAATAATAATAATAATAATAATGATAATAATCATAATAATAATTGTGCCGGGAGGTAGACCCCAACGCCGCGCATTTAAATCTAGCGCCTAAATGAACAGTGAAACTGAAACTACACCAACTTAGAAATTTACTCAGAAGATGTCACCACTAAAATATGATGTAATTTTGTTATTGTGAAGTTTCCCGAACTGACTGTATTTCTACTAATTTTGATTGCTATCCATCATGAAGTTTGGACATTCTTCCACAGATGTCACTACTAAAAACTATGATCATGCACCCTGGTGCGATGTATAAGAACTTATCATTCAAAGAAGTTTTGTATTCATAAGGTTTTTTAATGATTGATGTTCATTTATTTTTGGGTTGGCAATATTTCCTTTTTACTTCCGCCAGTTTTGAATCTAGCCAATCCCTAATTTCTGCAATTAATATTCTACCAATCACAGTCTTCTTCTTCTTCTACTACGATTTTGAGTGTAACTTTTAAATTGACCAATAAACGTGGGAGGGTGTGGCTAGTTTAATCCTGAATGGTCTCGAACTTTCCCCGAGGGTTTATAAACTGCGGATTTTCACGTTTCTTGGCCAAATGATCGTCATCTTACTCAGTGTGTGTGTCAAAGCGGGAGGCGGGCGGCCTCTTTCGTCAGCTGCTAGAACTTCTACAAGTAATGGCCATATAACTTCTTTCTTTCTCGCTAACTCCGCAGTTTAACCCCGGGGGAAAGGTCCGAATCGTTAACTATGTAACCTTCTTTTCTAAAAACGTAACTTTCTGCCGGCTAATGAAATAACTTCATAAAATCTTTAACTGTAAATCGGGGATAGAGAGTGATGCACCCTCTCGAGCTCCCCTTCAACTTGGTTTGAGGTGACTACGTTGTGTAACTGCTTTTCTTCCTTTCAGTAATGTTTTAATTTATCCTTATAAGAGTCACCTCCATAGTTTGGGAATAGCCCCTGTTTCATCGGCCTAGTGCCCTTTATGTTTTAAGTGTTCATATCCAGGAGTGCAAGTATTTGCCTCCATTCATTTTGTGTTCGGGCCATTTATTTAACCGTTATTCTTATGCCATGAAGGCCCGGTTGTTTGGGTATTAAATACCACTGTATAATCATTTTCCAATTGTAAGTTGTGCCTTGAGTAGGCTTGGAAACCTGAGAGCCTGTTAGCTCTTCTTCAAAGTTTTTGTAAGATTAACGTATGCCTCTTGAAGTCTAGATGAAATTTTGGGAGCAAGTACTCTTTGAATTAGGGGATTCCTGCCCTTGTACAATTTGTGCTCTTTTGTAAATTTGAGCTAGGAGCTCAGGAAAAGTAAAGCGAGGGTTTGAAGCCCACGATCTGTTAACACCACTAATCTTGTCTTTCCTAGACTTGTTTAATGTTTGCTACTTGTACCTGTAAAAATTGTTAAATTTTGAGTTCTGAAAATATAATATTCAGTTTAAGCTTTTAATTAATTTTGACAGTGTAGTTGGACCCATTCACTCCAGCACCTTTTTTAACCTCTGCGTTCCACGAAAAACCACGGAATAATAATAATAATAATAATAATAATAATAATAATAATAATAATAATAATAATAATAATAATAATAATACCCATTTCTATTAACAGAGAGCAATTTACATGTTTGAATGAATCGAGAATTGAACCGTAACATCAACGCATCGGACAGATGTGCTTCTCCCATTATTATTATTATTATTATTATTATTATTATTATTATTATTATTATCATTATTATTATTATTAATATTATTATTATTATTATTATTATTTCAGATTATACTGTACATCCGTCGATTCATAGGATGAGCAGAATGTTGCAGAGAAACATAAAACCACACTCCACAAATGACGGATGTTTCATCATATTGTTTTAATTAGAAAATATATATTTCGAGGGAGTATATTAATCTGCTATAAAACTGTAGTGGAATGTAGAAATGTAGAGCCATTGCAGAAACGTGGCTGCTAATCCTCTGCTCGCTGTTCGGTCCGAGTGCAGAGCTGGAGGACCAAGGACCAGCCGTCGCCTACTCTACAACCACTGCCCCTTTATTCTCTAACTATACAAGCTTTCATTCCGTACCCTGAAGGGGTAAGGGGGGCCTCTTTGAGGGTAACGGCCTCTCTCTGGCCAAGACATTTGGAGTGGTGAATGTAATGCATGGAGAAGTTGAGGGGTTTAGAGGCGGTGTCCTGTACATGGAACTGTTCCGGAATTCACACTAACGCAGGAGAAAGGATAATCACGGAAAACCATTCTCTTCTCTTCCGTATTCGAAATGCAGAGGTGTAGAGCTACGGTAGCATCCTGTCTACTCGCCCTATATACTGTTGGTCGATCGAAGTGCTGAGCTGTTGGATCACGGAGCAGCCGTGGCCACTTTTAACGTACTCTGTAACCTTCTACCTACAGTAGTTAAATTAAATCTGTCCGTGTAAGGTGTATTAATTATTTATTTTTATGGTAAATATATTCGTATATTTATTTCAGTAATTTTGAAGTGAACACTATATCCTCAATTCAATCAGCGGTCGCCATTCACAGACCACTTAGCTCAATTTAGGCCACTATCCTCGAGAAAATAAATGTTATACATCATTATTACATTCAGTTCATGATTCACTCATGTAATAAACGCAGTGAAGGTTAAGAATCTAAAAAAACTGCTTTAAATGCACTGGTAGTGCTTCTCATAGTACTTAGTACTTTCTGGTGCTAGTGTTGAGTGTGGTAAATAACTACAATATCGTAAAGTTCCATATTCCTCGTATTTCTAGTGAAGCAAACGCCCTAATATTCAAAGCTGTTGATACCAAGAACTTTAGCGTGTGTATTTCATTTAATAACATAATCAATAAAAGATTGGTAATAGTTAAATGCGTGGAAGAATTAACATATACTTTAGTAATATAACTCCCAGTAGATTCGGGAGCGTATTCTCCATACCGAAACCTAATAAGGATTCACACAATAACTCCCCTTTATACTAAATTACTACCCAGTATAATCAACTTTTCATCTTGATATAGTTATTTTTAGCATGTCTGAAAACCAGTTTGCTATATCCTGAGATAGTGTGTGTCAGACTTTGTAAGATAAATTATACCTTGATATAGCTGATTGTATCCAATATTAATATTAATCTCCTTCTTTTGTTCTTAAGTTTAGTTATTGGTTCAAAACGTTGAATTACTGTATTACTTGTAATAAATATTGAAAGAATTGTGAGTATTGTAATTGGGGAAGACCTGTGATGTTCACAACACTGCTTAAATAAATAAACAGCATGAAATTTAAAAATTATTAATAGCTGAGCGTACACTCAGTCATTACATCTATGATATATAATTTCAGGAAATGTGTGTACTTGCTATTGCGTTATACTGGAATCCAAGAAGGAATTGAGCATAACTACAGGAATACTTAATATGTGATCCTGATATGTGATTCAGATATTTTTGGGGCTCTTTTAATTCAAATATTGGTGAAATGCAGTGAAATGATCATTACTTTGAAGGATAAAAATAATTTCATGGGGCCGATGACCAAGGAGTTAGGCACCTTTAAACTGCAAACAACATCATCATCATCATCATCATCAATAATTTCATGTTCAGGTAATATACAATTGTTAGGTATCGGATTACATCTCTCCCTTCACAACTATTACTACGACTGCATCAGACGTTGACTCTGATGAGGAGATGAAGCTATCTCGTTTTGAAATAATGCGATCGAGGTCACATTTTTCATCCTTCAGATGTAGACGTCGTATCGACCGTGAAAGAATTAACAAGGGGAAATATGTCTACTGTGATTCTAATTAGTCGAAAGTAACATCAACGACTAATGCTCTAACTGTGAAAATAACTAACTAATGATATATACACAGTTCAAAAAATTAGGGGAACATGTTTCGTAACGTCCAGTATGTGAACGTTAATTTGGTAGATGGGGTTCCAATGGTCGTACAGCATACCTTGAGACATTAGCTACTCAGGGTATGTCAAATCGAAGTTATAGTCCAACTGTAGGCGTAGCCATGCAATAAACTGTCAGGTGACCTCTCAGAACAAAGTGAATAGCGGTGCGTCCGTGTGTCGTTGTGAGGTACACAGAATACTGCGGACATTTGAACACGTTGTACGTGAACCAGCACATCCCATGATACAGTTTAACGAGGTTCAATTGCCATGTAATTTCAAGAGTTGGATGCCATGTGTAGTCATTCCATCTATTTACTAAGAGAGGGTGGCAAATAGTCAGGAGTTATTTCCGAGTAGTTTATATTAAGAAACAGATATGAAGACCGTGGTTGCACTTTGAACCATATATTAGCAGAATATCTGCTTCTGAAATATTAATTTAATATACCGAGGTATTTTCCTAAATTAGAAAGTACTACTTAAAACCCTATTTGAATCCCTTAGGTACGAAATGAATTTATTCACATGAAGCCATAATTTATAGACACTAATATGTTTCTCATTAGAATAAAAGGATTCGTAAAAGGACTAGCGTGCTTCTAGTGCAATTAAATATAAGTTATCTTCATTTATACGGGCTTATATACATTTTTTATCAAACGAAATAAAATCACCTGAATACGGCACTCACGACCTTATTCCCATATGTTACGAGTGGCTCGGAGAAAAGGAAGTTCACCTTTGCCATCCCAGGCCTAATCTTCCCGCCACACTTATCATCGTGTTAATTCGCCCTTCCGCTTTCTAGGCTTACCCTACCTGTGTGTCTCCCTTGATGCTGCTGGGATCCATATTCATTTACAACGTTATTTTAAACTTCTAAGCGTGGGAAGCTCGACATTACAGCTGTCCGTCAAATGTCAATAAAAGAAGCCGCATAGAATTGAAAACATTCACATTTTCATTATTTAATTCAATATTACAGCAGAGTTTGTTTAAATAACGACTTGAATATAGGAAAAAATAGGCATACATCTGGAGCATAAATAATATAATCATAGTTGCATTGATACTGGACGTGGGGTCAGTGCCACGAATCCTTTTGGATATTATTCCTAGATCCCCAGACTGGGGCCGCTATCTTATCGATACACAGCTCCTTAATTGTTCTCACATAAGATGGTTGGACAATAAATCAATTTTCAGATGTGCTTAAAAATTCATTGCCTGGACGGAAATCGAATCCGGGTATCCCGGATAAAACGCAGGCTACCTACTTCTACACTGCGGGTCGGGCTTTAATGCGATGAGGTGAAGGAAGAAAATTGGAATACAATGATGTAGCATCAGAATATGTTGAAGACTGTAGGGTTTGCACTGCAGCTCATGTGAGCGTTTATCAAGAGTGATTATAACATGAAGAAATACAAAATTGAAAATAAAAGTCTCAAAACATATCCGTGTAAATAGACCTTTGCCGTCACTGCAGTAAATTTAAGTACTATACGACCTAGAATGCAGAAAATGTAAATCAGCAGTGATATTTACTAAAAAGGGATAGGGCGAGTCAACAAAAGTATGCAAAGTTTAATCAGGAAACATTCTGCAGGAAGCATGTAGCGGGGTGACGAGTGGGAATGTTCGCTTATTCATTGAAGTATATTTAGTGATATATAACCTTTTCCTGCCATGGATAGCACTGGTTCGTCTTGAAAGAGCAGTTCTCTCTTACATCAAATATACATAGACGTGGAGTAGTCAATGTAAAATATAAATGTACAAAGAAAACAGACCTGGATCCCAACTTCCGTGGTGGAGTGAGTTTCGAGGATAGCAGAATTAATCCTGACTAAAGTCGATGGCACACAGTTATTTTTATTTTAAAATATCTGTGTTTTAGGCTTCCAGCACTTGAAAAACTTCTTGAAGAACAAGATTCTGCCATTCTGGTACCTCGTTCCAATCACAGCTACGTGAAAATAAGTTATATTATTTATTTACTAATTTTAGAAAGACAACAAAATTTGAATTACCAAAATGATAGATCTGTAGCTCATCACAGGAAAGGAACAATGGCAAAGTTCTTAAGGAGAAATTTAAAGCATTGAAAACTTTAGCTTGAATTTCATACAATTGAGTAACTGAAATTAAATAGGAAACGTCTATACTATTTTGAAATGTAGTGCCCATGTCCTAGGTCTTAATGATGTAATGGTCTTACGAACAGGTTTTGAATCATTCGGATTGTAATTTATAATAACATCGAGAAACCATGTAAGTCGAAAATGAGTACGGTAGTTGGTTTACTGTTGAAGACGGTGTCTGAAAATACGACGAATATATGTAATTAGTCCTGAAACGTTGAGATTTATATTCATTTTTCTAAAGTTTGCTTCTTACTTAGAAGAATCATTCGAAAAAGAAATTAGCAAGTAGTTTGAAAAATATATAATTAGATTAATCCTACGCTAGTTTAATCTGACACCAGGCCAACCACATGTAACATTTCGACTCATGCAATTTCCCCAATGTGTAACAATGCTCAGCTGTACTTAACGTTGTCTTGAAGAGATTCTAAACTTATTTCCTATTAACTAAGGAAGTAGAAAGTATGTTTAGGTATGTGATGTCTATTATTTTCTAAAAATGTCGCTGTTATCGACACAAAGCGCCATGTACAGTGCTTTAAAAATCTGTTCACCTGTATATTGAAGATCTAGCCTATATCATCACATACAAATTATCACCTTGCTAAACGCAACCAAATACAGCCTCGTCATCAGAGATTTCAAACAGGATATTATTAAAATTTTACTGTTAGGATTTTGCCTTCTACCTTTGTTTTTCCAATCATATAAATATAAATAAATGTAGTTACATAGTATCATGATTATCCTAATCCACAAATACATGAACTATACCACTGGCTATAACTGAAGAAAGCTAACAAGGTTGGAACCCAACTGACAGAATATGGTCATCGAAAGTAGAAGTAAATGAAATAACACTGCCAGCGATAGCTAAAGTAGAAATTTGAAGATACTAAGCCCGAAAAGGAAACAGAATATGAGAATAGCCATCAGGAAGGCTATTTTAGTAGGACAATAGCAATAAAAGTTAGGGTAGCCTAATCTACATGTTTTTCTGTCAGCAGCATGTAAGTTACTAGGAACGCTCTGTTGAATATATTATTTGGAAGCTGGGAATGGTTAGAGAATCAAAGAGTATCCAGCAGGGAACAGTATTCTTCCGACCGAGCTCGATAGCTGCAGTCACTTAAGCGCGGCCAGTATCCAGTATTCGGGAGACAGTAGGTTCGAACCCCACTGTCAGCAAACCTCAAAATAGTTTTCCGCGGTTTCCCATTTTCACACCAGGCAAATGCTGGGACTGTACCTTAATTAAGGCCACAGCAGCTTCCTTCGCATTCCTAGTCCTTCCTGTTCCATCGTCACCATAAGACCTATCTGTGTCGATGCGACGTAAAGCAACTAGCAAAAAAAAAAAAAAGTATTCTTCCGTGATCAGAGGAAGTGAGGTTCAAGCAAACTGGTGACAATGCAAGTATTGCACGACCTAGAAGACCCCGATTAACATCGTATAAGAGGATCAGTTCATATGTGTACCGAGAAAACGACAGAGAACTCGTACTGTACCTGAAATTCCCAAGGAATTATATAGTATGCTAGCAACTTCAATCTCTGTCGCCATAGTACAACGCCGTCTTCGTGAACAAGGTTTAAAGGGATGCACCGCGGCCAAACAAATTATATAGGGTGCAAATTTTGCAATGGGCATAGCAACATAAACACTGGACTGTGCAGCAATGGTACAAGGTATTATTCAAAGACGGATATAAGTATGAGGTATTTGAAAGCCATCGTCGATTATTCGTCGACTTCTTGGATAAAGTATGAAGAGTCAGTGCATGGCGGAGGGTCAGTCTTGGTGAAGGGTGGGGGGTGTTTTGCGGGTGACAAAGTCGGTGATCTAGTTAGAATAAACAGAGAACTAGAGGACCTGTGCTGCTCCGCAGAATTCGTTATAAATAGATGAGATAACTCGTCTGTCGTAGTCATATTGTATTGCCTACCCTTTTCAATGATCTTATGAACATTTAATAAGAAGCGCATTATGTATGTCGCAGTTCGCAGTCAAAAATTCAACCCTTCTGACGTCATCATGTCGTCTGCTTGGTAAAGGCTATCCCTACATTCGCTCTTTTTTAAATCCTGCAGTTCTTGATGTGAACGTGGTATTGTGTGGTAGAATGTAATGGCATTTTAATAGTAGTGCTTCTGTATACAGTAGAATGATTGTCTTGTGAGCTCATAGGTTAGTCTCGAAGGAGTGGTTTTTCCCAGGCAGAGAACTTTTTTAAGATACCTTCACTCTTTCTAGTGTAGCTAGATTATCCTTCGATAGCTGTTCCCAGATATTCACTAAGGCGTATGTCATGATGAGGTCTGTTTGCTCTTAGACTTTTTTCTATGAGCAGCATGTAAGTTATTAGGAACACTCTGCCATCTGTTGAATATATTTGGAAGCTGGGAAAGGTTATAGGATCAAAGAGTATCTACCAGGGAACAGTATTCTTCCTTGAACAGAGGAAGTGTATACTCTCTGGCTAGACAGGTAATAATCAAACATGGCTGCATGCAATGACATTACTGAGGATGAAAATCACATACCAGAATATTAAAGAAAGTGTTGGTCGCTTAGGAGCCTGCTAGTACAGAATGTATTGCGGGTTAGGGTAAGCCTTCGCCTGCAATTATTGGCGTGTTCATTTAATGATTTGATTTTATGATTATTCAAAGTTGCCTGAACTCGGAGACCTATCAATGTCTCATGATTCGCGCGCAGGTAATTCCGGAGAGAATAAAACAAAAATGATAATATCAGTCCAGTAGAACGTATAGACGGATTTGCCAAAGCTCTTTCTAGTAAATTCTTTTAATATATAGATTAAAGAAGGAAAATCATCACGGGCTACTGATCAACAATGCAATATACTTATTGGTCCTGGATTTCTTCTGCAGCAGGAAAATGATCCATAACAGGCTTGTAAATTGTGCAGAGTGTATGTCAATAGAAAAGAGGTGTGGAACAGAAAAAAATATGATTTGGCCAACTCAGTAACCTGACTTAAATCCCATTGAACTATTAGGGGATGGACTTGAGAGGGAGGTCAGAAAACTGAGGGCACCTCATGTTGAAGATCTATGGAATAATTTACAGACATGTTTGTGAAATGTCTGCAAAATACTACAATATGTTATCTGCAGAATGCCAAGCGTTTCTGCAGCTGTTCTGAGAGAAAAGGGTGAATACCTCAAAGAGGCTAAAATCTAAACCATTTTATATTGTACTTAATGATAGAGAGATAAAACATTTCTTTTCTTGCCTACTTTCTACGATGTCTTTGTACATTGAAATAATGGTTGTTTTTATAAACTGTTGACGGTAGTGTAGCTGTCACCTTGCATTCGGTAGATAATGGGTTCGAAATACCCTGTCGGCAGCCCTGAAGATCATTTTCCGTGTTTTTCCATTTTTACACCAGACAAGTGCTGGGGATGTACATTAATCGATTCCTCACCACTTCTATCCTCTTCGTATCCCATCGTCACCATAAAACCTATCTGTGTTGGTGCGATGTACTGCAAATAGTAAAAGAAAACATCCTTCCTCCGCTGTTAATCGGCAATTATATATAGGACTTTCGTCATATCGAGCGTTTTTTAGTATTCCACCGTATGAAGAATTTATCAGGACATGAGAATGTGTTCCTTTCTCGCTGCGACATCATCGACAGAGGTGGCCATCCAGTGATCTGCCCGTAACAGTTCTCTCATCCTTGACTTTACCTGTAATCTTAATTGCTTCACTATGTATCGTTCATAAGTGGTCACCCCAAAGAAGCGTTACAACTGCCATAGTAATTTGTTACTTAATTTTTTAACAATAAAAAATTGGAAAATATTCTAAATATACTAAAGCGTAACTTTTGCTAAGGTTGGTTGATTTATGCTTTCAAGGCATGTGTTGTGAAAATAATATATGATATTGACAGGACCGAAATCTTTGAAAGCGATTTAGGGTCGTTTTTGGTGAAAAATTGGAGGACATAAAGAAAAGTTCTTAAGCCCCAAGAAATAAATAGTATCTTAAGAATCATGTCTATATTTATTATATTTGAAGGACAAATAATGTGAATTTAAAAAAAAATTATAAATAATGTTTCAGTTACGGATCATAAATATTATGTTACCATAATAATTCAATATATATATGAATAATTTATTACAAGGATTATACGCTGATTAGTAAAATACACGAATTGCTCGATAACAACTTAGGTGATTAGTATTTATCTCAGGAGTATTTGTATTAATGGACTTAACTCTCTAAAAAGTGGCGTCTGATATTTCGTAAATATATAAAGAGATCTATATAAAGAGCTAAACACATGCGAAGAAATGGAAATCCGTTGCGAGACGCTAAATTAGAAGAAATTGAACAATTGATCTTCTTGAAAAAAATTGTTTTTTTCATAGTGTTATTTATTAATTGGAGGATAAAACAAAAATATTGATGGAGTAAGCTCTCAGTTTGGTTTAATGCAGTTAATTCATTTGCAACTCGCATTATTTTCAGTTTACGTATCATAGTAACCTAAAGAATTCAGACCACTTTGCGTTTTGATTGTAAATAAAGCGTGGACTCAAACAATGAATGTACAGTATGTGTAAGTGGGCTTGTACGGTAAAAACACATGATGGAAAATCACAAAGAAGAAGGGATGATTAATGAACTGGGGTACGGAGGTCAAGAAAAATAGAGGGAATTGAATATTATAATGCTTTTCGCATGTAGAATAATTGTTGAGCGGAAGAAATGTATACCCATTGAGAATGTGCTGGTGGTTTTCAGTTCATGAGAATATAAGATGCATATTGACCTCTGAAATTGAATGTTTAATAGCTTAAGCAAGTCGCGTTTTGCGAGCTAGTAATATTCTGTTCGTTCGCATATTCACTGTTCAGTTGAAATTATTTCCCCAAATTTATGTTCAGTACCTGAGAGATTTAGGACTACTTGTAATTTTCACAATCCTTCTGTTTGTAGGAAATATTTTTCCTTTATTACAGCTAGTGATAATCCATTGTGTTACGACAGAAAATCGTATTTGAATAAAACTACCCTCACCATTCAAGCGATTATCAAATAGTAAAATAGTAAAATTATACTATCCAATCAAAATAACTTCCATTAGTAGGCTTATAAGGCTTAAAATATAATACTTTAAATTATAGTCCGAAAATCACTCTGAGAATCTTAAAGTATTACAAAAATTGTTTCCCTAAGTCAACATTTTCTATCTTATACTCTTCTAATGCTATTGAAAACTTACTTGTTTAAATCCATTCAACCGTATCTAACCACGTAGAGATCATTAAAAAAATACCATTTTCTTATTCTGTACTTTATTTCCTCTTAAATTAGGTAGACAGTTGTAAATGTACAAACGCAAGCAATTAATGAAGTAGATGGCTTGAAACGTTGTGTGTTGATGAACTGGTGGATTTGGATACTACGGTCCCCGATATGGAGGTGAATAAAGCTTGCTTCACAGTTCAATTACGTTCACCATACCAGTTAGTTAAGCCTGAACAGAAATTCCTAGTGCATTCGGTGCAGGTGGTAACTTTCGTCTTACCTGTCGTTACATTCTCTGCGAGAAAAGGAGAAAACCTTCTACAAGTACCAATAAACACTCCCAATTTAGAAGTCTGAGTGACATATCGATTTATTGTTTAGTGGTTGTTGCTGAACCACGAGTGTGTAGAAACTGTCTAATAACATTTTATAGGGCGTCTTTCTTCGTGCACAATAATGGTAGGCGTACCTTTCTCAGGATGCTCAAAGTTTGCTGCAAAACACTACCCTTTGCGATGATGTTACTATTCTCTTTGTACATCAGTACTCGGGAGTACTGAACGTTACACACACACACTCACACTCAAAATAGACCTATATATCATCATCATCATCATCATTAGTAGTTGTGTTCATTACTGAGCGTCGTGACCTCATAACTTTATTCTTTCAGCGTTGCAACCTTGACAAGATGTCTCCAACCCGAGTGGTTTTCGTATTTCTTTAATATGATCTGAAGTGGTAGCCCAGTGATCTTCTTCGCCTGATCTATCCATCTACTTGCTGTTCTTCCTCATGGTCTACTGCATTCGATTTTGCCTTGCAAAATGACCTTTTCCAAGTTCTCTCCGTCTCGTCTCAAAATGTGGCCAAGGAACTGGAGGTAATACTCACTCACACGGGAAGAAAGACGTTTCTTGACGCAGAGTTCGTCCAGAATGGAAACATGAGTTCTTCTTTCTGTCCAGGATACACGTAGCATTTTCCGCCAACACCACATCTCAAAGGAATCAATACGCTTGTTGTCATTAGAATTCACGGTCCAGGTCTCACAGCCGTACAAAAAGACGGATAACACTAGTGATTCTACCAAGCGCATCTTCGTGACTTTTGATATTGCCCGGTTCTGCCAGATCTTGGTAAGTTTAAGCATTGCAGCACGACCTAAGACAATACGCCTTTTTACCTCTTTATCACAGCTTCCCGTGTCATTGATGACTGACCCCCAGTATACAAATTCCTTAACAATACCCACGTCCTTTAGGGCATCCCATAAGTTGGATTTTACCTTGCCGATCAACTACCATTAGTTTGGACTTTATGATGTTCATCTCTAGACCATACTGAAGACTAGTGTTCTTCACCCTTGTAAGAAGGTCATAAAGTTCCCCTTCACTACCGGCGATGACGGAAGTGTCATCTGCAAAGCGCAGGTTATTAATTTTTCTGTCATCAATTGAGATTACACCATTCCAGCCAATGAGAGCTCTTTTGATGATACACTTTGCATACATGTTGTAGAGTTGAGCTGATAATATACAATCTTGCCTTACTCCATTTGTCACATTGAAAATGCCTGAGAGATCACCATCCACCTTTATGGTTGCTGCGTGATTTTTATACAGGCCTTTCAATAATGATATTAAATGCAGTGGAACCCCAAATTCCTCTAGCACCTGCCACAACTTGTCCCACATAACACAGTCAAAGGCCTTTTTGTTGTCCAGGAAGCAAAAAGGCAGGAAAAAAACTCGCGAAATTTCTCAATTATCTGTCTCATGTTCAGGATAGACTCTCGTGTTCCTTTACCTGCAACATGCCTGCTTTTTCCGCGGATATCTGAGGTTGCATGAATGGTTTTAGGCGTTGATTCATTATGTAGAGCAGAACTTTGCTTGCATGGGATATTAATGCAATAGTAAGATAATTGGAACAATCCCTTATAGAACCCTTTTTTTAACAGGTATTAGTATTGATGTTGTCCAGTCCTTGGGCCATTCACAAGTTTTCCACACCATATTGCATACCAAATGTAAAACACGCATGCCCTCCTCCACCATCACTCAGCATTTCTCCCGAAATACCATCCATACCTGGGGCTTTGTTGTTCCTCAAATGATTGACAGAATTCGCAATTTCGGTGAATAAAATATCAGGTTCTTTGTCATACCTCATAGAAATTTCCAGTTCGGCAGATTTATTTCCTGTGTAATATAGCATTTCACAGTATTGTTTCCACTTCTCTATTGGTTTATTCTTTTCAGTAATAAGGTTGCCATCTCCATTTTCCATCACCCATGTGCGAGGTTTGAACTCACGGGTAATGCTGTTGACTTTTTAGAAAGATCACGTATTTTATTCAACCTATGATGCTGGTCTATTTCATCACAAATACCGGTGAGATACCATGTCTTGCCAATTCTGCAATTGCGCTGTATTTCACAACAAAATTCGCTGTATGATTCTTCGTCTTGCTAGGTTTGAATGCCACGTTTATTCATTATGCTTCCCTCTTCTATCAGAAGTAGAGTGGTGTTCGATATCTAGGGGTGCTTAGCTTGGGGAGAATTAGTAAAAGGTTGACGGAGAGAAGAGTTAATGATTGTCTTGAGGTCATCCCATTTTTGGGAGGCTGATCTTTCCTCCTGTAATTGCTGGAGTTTTGGCCTTATTCTTTCCCCAAAATTTTGGAGAAGATTTTTTTCAGTATTGCGAACCTGTGTCACTCTCTTCTTCTTGGTCAATTTCAGTTTGATCCGCATTTTCATGGATAGCATAATGTGGTCACTGCCACAGTCTGCTCTAGGATAGGTTTTGCAATCCAGTACAGAAGTCCGCCATCGTTGCCTTACCAAAATGAAGTAAATCTGAGTTCAAACCCTGTCGCCAGGAGGAATCCATGTGTATCGACGCCGTGGGTGATGTTGGAAGAGAGTATTGCAGATAGACAGGTTATTGCCAACACAGAATACCAGTAGACGCCCACCATGCTCATTTCTCACACCTAGACCGTGCCTTCCAACAACATGTCTCAAATGATTGTCTGCAATAGACTCACCTATCTTCGCATTAAAATCACCCTGAATGACAAACATTTCGTTCTGATGAATCTTTCTGACGGTGTCTTCCAGCAACTCGTAGAATTCATCGATTTCTTCATCCAGTGCAACTGCAGTAGGAGCATAAACCTGAATGAAGTTAATCCTACACGGAGAAGCATTCATCCTAATGGAGATGAATCTGTCAGAGACAGGCTCATATCCCACGGCAGAACTGGCTAGAATTTTAGGAATCGCTACAGCGACACCATTCCGACTCAGATCCTCACTTCCAGAAAAATGTATGGTGTTAGCCGAGTGAGTGACAAAGTGGCCACAACCTTTCCAATGTGTCTCACTGAGTTCAAGTATGTTCAGATCATGTAGGCTCATTGCTCTTTCAACGATAGCCAGTTTTTCTGTCTGTAAGAGACCTCGTAAATTCCAGGTTGCAATATTTCTAACTACGCGCAAGATTGGTTTGGATTGATTTGCACATTCAGAGGCTCCTCTCAACCATGTCTCCCCCGGAGATCCAACTGGGAGACTTACTCCAGACACTGATTTATGATGGAGTAAAGCCATGAGTTTGTCTTGGGAAAATTAACAGTGGTGGTTTCTCGTTGCCTTCCACTGACGCCAGTTCCACTCTGCTCACCGACCCAGCTTCACGCTGGGGTTGTTGGTACAACATTCCACCGGATTGCTCGGCTTAACAGGGGCTCCATGTGTAGGTAGGAAATGGAGAATTGAGGTGAGAGAGGCTAAGAGAACTCTCTTGTTGAGTTCTTATATTCGCATCACACTTTTATTTAGCCAGATGTCGGAACAGATGTCAGACCAGATGTCGCCAGATGTTTCATTCCAGGCTTGTGTCTATATCACACACCAGTCTATGTCATATGTTACGGAAACACATTATGTGAACCGCTTAGTCTGATTGTGATGGTTCGGTCTGCTTCCGCTTCGAACGCTAGCGTTTTGCCACGTCCTGGGGGTTATCTGGTGGTGAATAAACGTACCATTTCCACTTCTATTATAACGTCCAAGTTTCAAAGTGTCATTGTTTAAGAAGCTTTTCTCGTGGTCAGTCGAGATTTCTTCTGAGGACGCAGAGCACAGTTTTCTGCGAAACGTTAAGAATTTCACCTTATTTTCTTGACACATCATAAGCCAAAAAGCCTATTCAGTATCAAATCACTAAAATTATTCACGCACTTCCCATACTATGAAATTAGCGCAATTTTTTCCGTCACGAGAGGAAGTGGCGTCCTGTTTGTTACCCATCTCTAACTGATTCAGCGTTAGACGTCTGCTTCCACTGTTTAATTTCTTCGATGGCATAAACATTTTTGCCTGGTGTTTCGTGACGACTACGTAGTTTATCGTCTTTCAAAGTCTCTCGGGTCTCTGTAAATACACGGTTCAACTTCTGCATTAACAAGGCTGACATCACATTCTATCCATACAGAAGCACAATCGTCTTGTGCGACTAGGTTCATGACTTTACCCCTAAAATATATATCATTTTACAGTCTGATTTTCGTAACTACTCGATCCGTAACTTGAACATTTTGCTACTGTGTCTATAGGAATATTCTAGTTTACTAGATTGTGTGTCAGAGCTCAATCTATCGGAGAAACTGCAAACGTTTGGTTGGATAACTTGGAACGAGCTGTGTTGCTCTGTTTATGAGCAATTAAATAATGAATCTCATATTATGGCACTCGCATGTTATGTACCGGATGCTGACTTTGCAGTTACATCGTAATACTGTATATTTTTATCTACTCAATGCGAGGTAGTCAGACTCTGTGGGTAGCTAAAGGCGACTTGAATAGTATTATTACCGGGGCATAAAGTACGTTTACTTAAATATAGCTTACTTTTACACTTGAAAACCGAATTATACTTGAATTTTAATGGTTCCCAGAATATGCACGTTACGGGACGTAGAATTATGGAAGTAAATTATTTAATGTTAATTTTTCACGTTTCGTAATGATAATTCACCAGTGAACAGGTTCTGTAGTACCTTCAAAAGTGCTAATCAGGAAAATAACAGCGTTGACTTCAGACTGCCAATGCTCGAGTTTCTAAATGAACTGAATTATTCAATTGTATGAAGTCATAAAAGTAGAGGAAATGTAAAAACTATATTTTGTGAAGCTCTATAATATCGGCGGCTCCGAGCACAAAACTTCGTAAATATCCCCTGTTCAAACATAGTATTTACAGTTACAATTTTATTTCTATTTGTGTTACCATTCTCCTAGGAGACGACGTTACGATCTATTATTGCTGCTAAGTTTAGGCGCGCAGGACATACGATTTTTATACAGAAGAAACATACTGAAGTAATGGGTTTGGTGATGTTCGTAACTCCTTTTTTCTATCCTTGGACTTGCGATGTTGATACTTGTAGCCGAAAATATTATACTTGTACGTGAATTTATTCATGCCTTTTGTTTTTTTTCTTTGTCGTGTGTTTTTCACAATGTTAATGTTTCTATAAATATACTTTGATATTTTATGTTAATGTTGCAGAAGGTTATGTCAGATAAAAATATAATGTTCCTTAGATATAAGTAACGCCATATTAATTGTAGTTGATAGCCTCTCCATGATTAAATTGATATCAGTAGGTAAGAAATACAAGATAATTTAAAGTCAGATTGGTGATACAAAGATGGAACAGGTAGATAATTTCAAGTATTTAGGATGTGTTTTCTCTCAGGATGGTGAGATTGATTCATGGTGCAGTAATGCTAATGTAGTGAGCTCGCAGTTGCGATCAACAGTATTCCGTAAGAAGAAAGTCAACTCCAAGACGAAACTATCTTTACTTCGGTAGGTTTTCAGATCAACTTTGCTTTAGAGTTATGAAAACTGGATGGGCCCAGGATATCTTATCCATACGTTAGAAGTAACTGACATGAAAGTAGCGAGAATGACTGGTGGTACGAAGAGGTGGGAAGAATGGCAGAAGGGTACTCGGAATGAGGAGATAAATGTTAAGTTAGGAACGAACTCGGTGAATGAAGCTGCAGGCATAAGCCGGCTCCGGTGATGGGGTCATGTGAGACGATTGGACAAGGATAGTTTACCTAGGAGGATAAGGACTCTGTTATGGAGGGTTAAAGAGTAGAGGGAGACCAAGATGGGGATGGTTAGACTCAGTTTCTAATGATTTTAAGATAAGAGGTATAGAACTAAACGAGGACACATAACTATTTACAAACAGAGTATTGTGGCGGCGTTTAGTAAATTCACAGAATTTTGCAGACTGAACCCTGAAAGGCATAACTACCTATAATGATGATGTATGTATTTATATAACGTAGTTGCCGCTGTAATTGGAACACTATGTCCTGTACTCTGCATTAAAAGAGTAAATTAAATAAATATTAGTGACTGAAGGGCACGATATATTTAGATTTCACTGTGTTATCTACTAAAAACTATGGCCTTCTATTCAAGTGCCTACACACACAGCTTACAGGAGGAAATAAATGATGTTGGTCTGAAATTATTTCGCAACCATACACCCAGTTTAAACTTTGCACTGATGGTCGATATGCAGCCTCATGTGATCTACGAATGTCATATTCCTTACAAGTACACGGTTCTTTCTGTGACTCTGAAATAATTCCCATTATTATCTGGAGAACTATCTCTACTGTCATCCATTACATTTTTCTATCTTGGCTGTAAATCTTCACGAATGTAGAAGAAAATCGCCGTACTTTCAACATTGTTGTAAGGCTTACCAAGAACTTTTGCTGTTTATCTGCACAACACAGCTGGAATGGAGCCCACAACAGTTTCGAATTCTCGAGGGGAAACGTTTTTATTGGTCTTGCATATAAAGCAAACAAGTTGGGAACGTGACGTTGCAGAACGAAACATTGTATTGGAAGTTGAGCCCGTGGCTTTCCAACACCCAGTTCCTAAAACTTTTCCCCCTCTCGGTTGCTTTGTATTTACGATATTTTTCACGGCGGTATATAAAAAGGAATAAAGGCGTTGTGGCCACAAGTTCGTAATGAAACTGAGCTTTGAACTTGCCTCACCGCACATGACCTCATTTCCGTTTCAGATGACTTTACTTGAGACAACTATTGATGTTATTCACTCAGAAACTTCTTCTGAAGTGCCTGTCATTTTCTAGCTCATTGGAACATGATAGATACACATGTCATCCTACACTTGATGTTATATTCCAGTTGTGAGGATTGGAGGCTATATTTAAATTCCATCTTCTATTTTATAATTTACGGTTTCATTGGGTTGTGGTCTCAATCAATAGTTGCACATTGCATTTGGCAGTGGTGTTGTTGGTTGTTATTGCTTTAACAGGTAGTACAACTGGACAACCGTCCTCTATTAACATTAAAATGAATGGCTAACTGGTTATCATGCTGGCCTTTGGTCCAAGGTGTCTCGGATTCTATTCTCGGCCACGATGTCAGATGTCGTGGGAGTTGGGTGGGTATGCCTTCTCCAGCATTAGAATTCGTCATACAATAGAAAGGGTCCCATCCTCGCGGATGGGCTGATCACCTATAAGGTGTCAACTCGAAAGACCTGGACTAAGCCTCTCTGGAAGCTACACGTCATCATTATTAAAGAAAGGAGAATAATGAAATGTCTGATACTGTAATGAAGAAGGGAAGAGAAGGGCCAAGAAGGGCGTGAAAACGAACGACATTCTAGGCCCCACAAACGTTACAACGTCGGAGTGGAAGGAGAACAAAAGTTGACTAAGAGGTTCCAGACATCAAAAATAAGAACTAGAAGACCGACGCAAGTAAGTGGAAGAAATTTCAGACACAGATAAGGGACTCGCGGTCACCAATCAACGTTCCGAAGATGAAATTTTCTGGTCCCCTTTTAGTAGTTGTTTACGACAGGCAGCGGATACCGCGAATGTATTAAACTGTACCTACCCACAAACGGTGAAATTCTACTTTTTAAGATCAGTAGTCACCTAGATGGCAGTTGTTTAGTTGTTTCCTTAATAATTTCAATGAAATTGAAAATTTATCGAACATCTCCCTTGGGAAATTATTCTAATCCCTAACTCACCTTAGTATGAATTAATGCATGTCCCAATTTATCCTGGTGAATTCAAATTCTGTCTTCATATTATGGATCTTTCCTACTTTAGAACGCACCACTTAACCTTATTCGTCAGCTAATGTCATTCAACGTCATCTTTCCACTGACGGTTTGGAACAACCCACTTAGTCGAGAAGGTCGTCTCCATAATTGCAAGTTTTCCAACCCCAACGTGTGCAATGCTTTCTTAGCAGTATTCCTTACTCCGGAATCATTCAGAAAAATCATGCTGCTTTTCTTTGGATTTATTCTAGTTATCTAATAAAGTAATCCTGGTGAGGGTCCCTTAAACTGGAACCATATTCTGATTGTTGTCGTACCAGAAACTTATATGCCCTCTCATTTACACCCTTACTACAAACCCCAAATATTCTCATAACCATTTGAATTGATCTGTAACCTTTATTTACAATCCTCTGTATGTGATTATTCCATCTTGGTACTTATACTGATCTACATGATGTATTTTCACCCCACTAACACAGTAACTAAAACTGAGAGGAATTTTCGTTTCCGTGAAAATCAACACCTCTCATTCAGCATCAAACGATAGTCTGCTGTCCGCTTCAGAACTTCATCGTCTCTTTCCCTTTTAAGGTATTCGTTAGCTACATTTTAAGAATTTCAATCACAGTAGGAGCTAAGAATATCATCTTATTTCATTTCCATCTCCTCACAGAAGTTTGGTGAACACAAGTGTGGTATTTGCAATAATTTATTCGGGTTGCCTTATTGTGGATACCCAGCCACTGACGGGGATTCCACACCCAGGAAATTCTTCTGGATTAATGTTAAAGTTTTCCTTCTTTCTTGCTTTCTGTGATCAGTTGCATAATTCTCTATTGGTTAGTTCAGAATTTATGACCGTAGCAAGCTGTGGTCTTGCGTACTGTAAGAGCGAATAATTTACTTTCTGCCAAGGCCGAGTACCTCCTTCTTGGTGATATGGTCTGCCCACAAGATCTTCAACATTCTATGATAAATCCACGTTTCAAAAGCCTCTAATTTGTCAATTTTTGAAATCCACTGGTTTTCTGTGCGAATCCTAAAATCAGTGCCAAAGCATGTAACAGTCCACGACGCACCAAAGTGTTTCAAATCAGAAGACTCCGTTGCACTTTTGAAGTCCATGGCTAAATGGTTAGCCTGCTAGCCTTTGGCCACAGGGGTCCCGGTTTCGATTCCCGGTAGGGCCGGAAATTTTAACCATCGCTGGCACGAGGGCTGGGTGTATGTGTCGTCTTTATCATCATTTCATCCTCATCACGACGCGCAGGTCGCCCACGGGACTCAAATCAAAAGACCTGCACCTGGCGAGCTGAACGTTTCCTCGGACACTCCCGGCACTAAAAGCAATACGCCACTTCTTTTCACTTCAAGAATACACTTCTCGTGAAGCCAGTTCGATTTTTCATTTCCATTTTCAGAATCTATTCTATTCACCATACCATGTTGTTTCCGTTCAAGGTACGAATAGCTTTAGTAATTTTCTCCTTTAATATTAGCTTTAATTTTGCTATATATTTTATTTAAAGGGAAACTATTTTCTTTAAGTAGTTGGTGCTGTTTGTATGGAATTGAATGTATCCTGAATAGTACATTCATCCTCTTAATTAACAGCAGTCACCAACATTATGTCAATTTTCAGCGTGCATCGCGGTATTATCTGCGTATCGGATGGTGTTTATTTACGTCGTGTTGACTTCGACTCTTGCACTAACTTCATCAAGGGCGATTCGAATATTAGCTTTGGTGTATTACTTAGAAAGAAATTGACCAAACAACCAAACCAAACCCCATGGCACTACACCCCTTGAAGATTCTTGGTGCTGCTCAGCCCGAAGGCCTGCAGATTACGAGATGTCATGTGGTGAGAACGACGAATCCTCTCGGCCGTTTTTCATGGCTTTGTAGGCCGTGTGAAAGGAATGGAGACAGGATGAAATTTTATTTCACACAGTTTTATATCTTGAGTAACGTTCTCTCCAATTCTGACGTGATCTGTCTGGTTCCAGTAGAGTTATTCACACCTTTAGTGTCAGCCCTAAGACCATTCCAACATAAAATATAACGTTCAACATTGTTGTAGGGTTTTTCATATGCAATGAAAGAAACAGACGTTATTGTTCAAGTCATTATTGAACTATAATTTGTATAGATACCACGTCGTCCTTCGTATCCAGACCTTTTCTAAACCCAATCTCAGTTCCACTAACAAATCCCTCCTTTTAATCTATGTAACTAGGAAAACATTTAACCGGGCTATTTGGCCGTGTGGTTAGGAGCGCACAGCTGTGAGCTTGCTCCGGGAGATAATGGGTTCGAATCTCGTTGTCGGCAGCCCTGAAAACGGTCTTCCGTGATTTCCCATTTTAACAAAAGGAAAATTATTAGGCTGTATCTTACTTAAGGCCACGGCCGCTTCCTCCCCACTCCTAGACCTTTCTTATCCCATCGTTGCCATAAGACCTATCTGTGTCGGTGGGACGTAAAGCAAATTCTTCAAATGCTTCATTAGGCTTATCAGCCTTTAATCATTACATTATAGTTCGATCCTGGTTTCAGATTACAATATATCGTCAGGATTTTCGTGTTAATTCCAACATTCTGTCCAAGTAGTCAATTCACAACAATATAAAAACAATGGGGCCTCCTTCTTCCAGGTAAAGAAATGGATATAAAGAAATGGATATTATTATTATTTTGAGAAAGCCTCTTTTTAAGTATTTAACGTTAGTAAACCTTTTTACGTGATATATTAGAAACTTCCCGGCGTAAAGAATACCTTCTGATCAGCTGTGCATCATAATTTATCATATCCCAAATATTTAAGTAACCTACATATACAAATACTCATGTCCGTGTATATAATATGGTCACCTAAGAGTGTAGAATAACTGATTTTGTTCAGTTGATACCACTTTAATAATTCAATATTTACATTCGTATCATATGAACTGTATCTCATTTTTTAATAACACCTGAGCTATCTCTTACCCACTTGCATTCCTTTTGGAATATAAACACAATATATACTTTTAAGATTTAATTCTCGTTAATTATACGTAAATTATACATTCTGTCGTTATTCGTCTCTGCAGATCGCACACATTTCTCAGAATACAATGGCACAATGAAGGTCATATTGACGTATATGAAGCTGTGTGAAGTAAAAATTGCTTGGGAAGCTATTCTAAACGGTCTCTATAAATTTGAATATTAAGAAGACGCTATCCCTCTGATATTTTAATGGTACACTGAGATAGAATGTTTGAAACAGATATACGTAACATTACGCATTTATGAAAAACTTGATACGAGGTTAAAAATGTAACGAAAACAATTTTAGCTCGCCATGATTTTTTCAGTGAGTAAATTAAAAGATGTATATGTACCTATATCAAAGTGATGTGATTCCCTACCATTATCGTAGAATAAATATTTTATTTATAACATAATTTTACTCTCATAATTTCACTCTTCAAACGTCTCTTCTTATCATACATAAAGTATCACACATTCCATGATAAATTTCCTTGTACCATCATGATCTCAGTACTTAATAAAGATTTCTCCTTAATCAGTTACTGTTTGTTGAATTTAATGTAAGAATTCATTCACTTTATATTTATTGATTTTCACTATTTAAATAACAAAATATATCTATTTTACTTCAACTAATATGTCTCACATCTTACTATTTTCGAAAGAACTCCCTTAACACTTTCAACACTACCATATTTTAACATGGATCCTGGCTGTGAACTGTGTATTTTTGCTAATTTTTAACACGTTGTTATGGAACAGCGAAACGTATTACATGCCTGATTTTTGTACCATATGTAGGTGTCAACCGTCCAAAATGAAGATGTTAATCAACAAGTGAATATCTGAAATAATTTAATTATACTAGTCTTATGAAAAACATGAAAAAAATAGTACAGAAATTTTTTTTACATTGAGGTTATACCAATAAGCTTGCTCAAACAATAAAAAATAATCATTTAATGAGACTACATAGGCCACAAATAAACACCAATGCAGTGGAATAAAATATTTACCTATTTAGGAATAGTTTGTTTTCGTATGGTAGTCCTGAAAACATTGGACTATAGTCTACACAGTCCTACTTTGCACTCCTTGCACTACCATCTACTCTCTTTTCTGACGCACTTACCACTTTCCTTCTTGCCCCTGTCTGAGCATACCTTGCAATAACGAGTAGCTTTCACACATATGGAAAATTGTTGCAAAAAACCAATAAATTTTGTGAAATTTTACTGCAGACCACCTGTGCCACATGAAATTTTCCTTCAGTTTGCCCTGACGTTTCATTGCCGCAATTGTCATACCTGCATATCTGTTAGTTTCTGTTTTTATATCTTTGATCACATCGTCACCAAAAAAATTACTGAAACAATCGATTTCGTCACTCCCCGCGCAAAACTAAGTAGAACCAGATGCCAACTGGAAGACAGGTAGCTGTAGTTGGTCATCTGTTTCTGACCATTCATCATCAGGTTCAGATGATCTAGCAGATGTTCCCAGCACAGGTGAATCATCAGCCTGCGTCTCTTCATCTAAACGAAAAAGATAACCCCAAATTTCTAGGTGAAGTATTTCTATTGTTTGTATTCGGAGTAAAATAATACAGCTAAACACTTACGTTCCAAAGTGACGTAATAAATACAAATCTTACCTGAACTATCGCTTGATACGTTATCCGGTTCGAAAGTAGGGTCGTAATCACTTTCATCCATCTCTGAACCCGCTTCTCCCGATAAAATATCACTATCATTGAGCCGGCGTAAAGACATGTTTACACAGTAAACATAGCTGACAGGCTGACAGATTTGGCGCGCGCAGCACACGGCACACAGAGTGCTTCGGTAGAGGTCACGGCAAGGAGAAAATACCCTGTTTATCGTTTCATTTCGAAATTCCCGAAAACTGCTGCATTCTAGTGGTCACTAGATGAACTATTACCTCCAACCAAGGGAAGGGAACCGTACGTGATACGTGCAGCTGGATATAAACACACGAGAAAATCACGCCCGTATCATATACGGGCGCCGTCCAGAAGCAGGAAAGCAGCGCGCCCGTATCCCGTACGGGCATAGTGTGGAAAGTGTTAATTTGCCTTGCTTTCAGTAACAGTTTAAAACTTCGCCTCAAAATCCGTATGTCTAGCCTGCAAGAACATATTGAGATACCTTATAGGTTCGGATAAAAATGATTATTTTTCTGTAAACATTAAAGTTATAATTTGATCTCTTTAATGAAAGATTACTCTTCTGGGTTTGTATTGGATCACCATAACACTTCAACCTAAATGTTTAAACATTAAAGGGGGATTAGGTAGAAACTAACGAGGTGCATATTTCTGATTAGATACCTTCCATTCATATCTAACAGATGAATATTGATTCTCCAGAACATTGCAGATAACGCTTCTTCATGTATGTACTCGATTTCTGTACCTTTCAAAATCTTAAATAGTTTGATGCACACAAAGATATCAAATAAATTTTCTAAGTTTACGCAGGCCATGTGTGTGACATTGGTATCCATTATCGGCCAACTTACTGATTTAAGTGAAGTGTAATATTATGCAACTAGAGATGGGATGATTAGTGATACAGTAGCTTATCACCGGCAATGTAAAATCCTTTATGTAGACAATCGCGCTGCTGTGACAGTTGGTGATAGGAGGAATTCTTGATTGAAAGTAGTTACATCGGTTAGATGAGGCAGTTATGGTTCATCTTTGTTGTTCATAGTGCAGGTAAAATATATGGATGTTTTACTGAGAAGTTTTAAGTGGCACTGAGGTACTCAGTTCGGTGAAAATGTAGAAAGCATATTGGTCTATGCGGACGTCATAGTAATGATAGACTGTGCTGAAAGCCTACACTCTAATATCTCTGAGAATAAATCCTGTGTAGCGAGTATGATATGAAAATTAGCATTTACAAAACTTAAGTGATGTCAGTAGGAAAGAAACATAAGTGGACTGAATGCCAGATATGATATACGGAATTGTATTTGGTATATTACTTCAAGTAATTAGGATGAATATATGCTCCCAAGATGACAGTATACCGTACTAAATTAAATTAAATCTAGGCGCAACAAATAAAAGGAGTAAACTCGCACTTGTATTCTGTATTTTGTAAAAATGAAGTGAGTTCTTGGAAAACACGACTTTTACATATTGGTCTTCTTTTAGACTGACCTTGTGTATAGCGGTAGCTGGGTGGACTCAGGATACTTTGTTCATAAGTTTGAAGTAGCACACATGGATGTCTTCTTTCAGACTGGCCTTGTGTATAGCGGTAGCTGCGTGGGCTCAGGATACGTTCGTCATAAGTTGGAAGTAGCACACAAGAATGTGATGAGAACGATTATTTGTTCAGAGGGGTGGAAACAATGGCTGGAGAATAAACTCAATGTATGAAGCTGTGCGTATGAGCTGGCTTCAGTGGTGATATCATGTAAGGGTAATGGAGAAGAATAGGCTACCAAGGAGTATAAAACGATCGAACTGGGATGTTAAAAGAAGTAGAGGGAGAACGAAGAACCGTAGTGTATAGGTACTCTGATTTTAATTATTTAAAGACAAAACGGGTGGAACTAGCCGTGGCCAGGAATCAACTTGCAAATAGAGGACGGTGGAGACGTCTAGTTAATTCACGGATAATTGAAGAGTGGATAATTTCGAGCATCTAGGATGTATATTTTTCCAGGTACCAGTATACTGTGCGAAAATGAGATAAGATGCAGCAAAGGCACACAAATTGAAAACTAGGAATGTAGCTGGATTTTATAAGGTTTCGGGGGATATACTGAAGACAATGGTTTGGGATATAGTACCATATCTTAAATACTTATTTGATTAGTCTGCATGAACGAACTGTACCAAATGAATGGAGAGTTGCTACAGTAGCCCCTGTGTATAAAGGAAACGGTGATAGATATAAAGCTGAAAATTACAGGCCAGTCAGAGTAACATGCATTGCATGTAAGCTTTGGAAAATCATTCTTTCTGATTATATTAGACATGTTTGCGAAATTAATAACTGGTTTGATAGAAGGCAGTTTGGGTTTAGGAAAGGTTATTCCACTGAAGCTCAACTTGTAGGATTCCAGCAAGATATAGCAGATATCGCGGATTCAGGTCAAATGGACTGTATCGTGATTGACCTATCTAAGGCGTTTGATAGGAGAGATCATGGGAGACTACTGGCAAATATGAGTGCAATTGGACTTGATAAAAAAGTGGCTGAATAGGTGGCTACGTTTCTAGAAAACAGAACTCAGTAAATTAGAGTAGGCGAAGCTTTATCTGTCCCTGTAATAATTAAGAGAGGAATTCCTCAAGGCAGTATTATTGAACATTTATGAACTCTTAAATATATCAATGATATGTGTAAAGAAGTGGAATCAGAGATAAGACATTTTGCAGATGATGTTATTCTGTACAGAGTGACAAAATAAGTTACAAAATTGTGAGCAACTGCAAAATGACCTCGAGAATATTGTGAGATGGACAGTAGGCAATGGTAGGATGATAAACGGGGTTAAGAGTCTGGTTGTGAGTTTCACAAACAGGAAAAGTCCTCTCAGTTTTAATTACTGCGTTGATGGGGTGAACGTTCCTTTTGGGGATCACTGTAAGTACCTAGGTGTTAGTATACGGAAGGATCTTCATTGGGGTAATCACGAAAATATAATGGTTGTAAATAAAGGATACAGGTTTCTGCACAAGGATATGAGGGCATTTAGGGGTTGTAGTAAGGATGTAAAGGAGAGGGCATTTAGTCTCTGATAAGACCCCAACTAGGGTATGGTTCCCGTGTATGGGACCCCCTCCAGGATTACTTGTTTCAAGAACAGGAAAAATCCAAAGAAAAGCAGCTGGATTTGTTCTCGATGATTTCCGACAAAAGAGTAGCGTTACAAAACTGTTGCAATGGTTGGGCTGGGAAGACTTGGAGAAAGGAGATGAGCTGTTCGAATATGTGGTATGTTCCGAGATGTCAAGTGGCGAGATGGCGTGGAAAGACATCAGTAGACGAATACGTTTGAGTGGTGTCTTTAAAAGTAGGATAGATCACAATATGAAGACAAAGTTGGAATTCAAGAGGACACACTGGGGCAAATATTCATTTATAGGAAGGGGAGTTAGGGATTGGAATAACTTACCAAGGAAGATGTTCAATAAATTTCCAATTTCTTTGCAATCATTTAAGAAATGGCTAGGAAAGCAACAGATAAGGAATCTTACACCTGGCCGACTGCCCTAAATGCAGATTAGTAGTGATTGATTGTTTGATTGATTGATTGATTGATTGATTGATTGATTGATTGATTGATTGATTGATTGATTGATTGATTGATTGATTGATTGATTGATTGATTGATTGATTGATTGATTGATTGATTGATTGATTGAAGTGAGTTTGCATTTGTGATTGGTAGTATTCTGTAATAATGACAATCTTCTTCATTGTAAATACCGAATTGGAGAACTTTCAGCCGTTTTGAGAAGCTTCCCTCTCAGTAACTCACTCCTGGGACAGGAACACTTGACATTTTGTACCATTTGTCAACCTAGAAAGCATTAGTTATGACGACACACTCAAAAGGAATTAAGAGCTTCAAACATGTAAATTCATTTAGCAGGTGCGAATTATGACTAAAGTAAATTAAAGAATTTACCTGCAGTGGAAACGGATTTGAGCAATCGAAGGTCATTATGCTGTAATTTTCTTTCTTCACTGCATAATAGATTTCAGTTAGTAATGTGAGAAAATATTAATCCACAATCCCAAACCCTATCATTTGTTCTTGATGAAAGATTCACTGGCCATTTCCACTGGCTAACATTTAACCTAACAGTTACGTGCGAAGTGTTGGTGCTTGAAGACCATTGTCGTCCGACATTCAAACGATTATTACACGACGTGTCCTGTGCTGTGAATACTGATGAGAAGGTCGATGCATGTTCTCGACGCGGTTGTGTAGTGAATGGGCTCAGGGATATTGCTCAGGACGTCTCCTACGATGACATCTGCAATGGCGTTTTATGGAACAATTCTATAACACCAGGAATATCCATTCTGTGAACATTTTATTTTATGATCCTTTTCATTGAGCAGATCAGTTTTTCTCTCTAGAGCAGTTCCTCTATAAAAGTACTCTAAATATTATTTTTTAAATTCATGTTCGTCCATGATAAACGACACAACTGACCCTGACAATTGCCCTTTTATGTGGCAGAAATATATAATTTCGTCTTTTTTAAACTATCGTGACAGAAATACTATTTTGCCTTCAGTTTTAACACAATATATCAGTAGTGGGAGAATGCCGATTCTAGACCAAATTCAAGGTCATCGAGTCTCCCAGCGCGGGACGGCTGAGGACGGGGGCCGCCATCTTGGGCGTTGGCTGCGGTTTCCCGCGCCGGCGCTATCTTGGGTGTTGGCTGTCGTTTCCCGCGCAGATGTTAGTGCGTTGACGGGGGGCCTACACGGCAGGCGTTGGTTGACGAGTACGAGTTTTACGCCCGGATGACCTTCCTACGTCGTGTCCGCTATGGCGGTGTGCTTTGGCGGTGGCTGACCCGGTAAGCTTTGGTAAGACAAGTACTAGTTTTACGCCCGGATGCCCTTCTCGACGTGTTAGACGGGTACTAGTTTTACGCCCGGATGCTCTTCCTACGTCGTGTCCGCTATGGCGGTGTGCGTTGGCGGTGGCTGACTCGGTAAGCTTTGGCAAGACGAGTACTAGTTTTACGCCTGGATGCCCTTCCTTACGTGTTAGACCAGTACTAGTTTTACGTTCGAATGCTCTTCCCACGTCAAGTCCGCTATGATGGTGTGTTGGCAGTGACCTACCTGTTTTATACATGGATAGGTATTTTTTCTCTGTTATTGTGTTCGAAATTTATGGTAAAGGTATATTGTATTATTTCATTTTATTTTATATTCTGTTGTCGTGGAAGAACATTGGAAGTGTATTCTTGAGTACCTATTATTACTGAGTTAGTGCAGAATGCAACGAGTAGCGTAAATTATGCAAATGTCTGATAACTGCTCGGCTATTACGCTAATGTTAGAGAAGCATTAACAGATAAAAGCTCAATTTTCTTATCACCTGCTGTCACCTACAGGAAAAGAAAATGACTAATGCCAAACAATACTTAGATTACTACTTGCTGTGTTCACGTTTCTACATTGTTTGGAATAGTAATGCTAAGATAAGAAACAGTACTTTGTTTGTGTCCTTGACGCAAGTTAACATGCTGAATATGAAATAGTACTGAGTGGGCAGAGAGAGTGGAAGAGACATGGTTGCTAAAATAAGGTAAGTCTTAAATTTAACATAAAATAAAGGATGTGAGACGTTTTAAATGCTAAGCAGCTTGGGATGTAACTGCTTATAGTAGAAGGAGTATAACAAAACATTAAGCCTGGTAGATCATTGAATGCAGTGGTTTATTGAAACATAACAATAGATATACATAACATGAACGGATGACATTATCGTAAAGTACATTCTGAACAGTCTTTAATCATAGGGTTTGAACTATCCCAGTCATCAGAGTTGTCTTTACCTCTCCAATTGTAGTGTTGATTACAGTACCGGCAAGCAGCAACTTCTGGTACCATTTTCAGGTGAAGTGGTAGCAGGTTCCATGAATATTCTGCATCCTTAGAGGCATACGTTGCTACAAAACTAGATGGTAGATAGGGTATTAAATGCTTTGGCATATACCACAAAAACTTATGTTTATTATAGGCATCTATAGCCTCACTTACTAATGTGTTGTTTGCTTGTTGAAAGACGCAGGCCTCACACTGACATGTAGAAGACGGGTCGGAAGGTAGACTTGCGGTGTTACTAAAACTTTGACTGTCTTCTTCCATGGCCGTACAATCGGTGCAGTTCGTGTCTTTTTAAGGACTGATATCTGCATGGTGTATACGTATGTATTTACAGCCGTGTTACAATATTAGATAGAGGATAGTAGGTGATAGCCGTTTCGTGAATAATAAGACAGTAGGCGGTTGTATTTTCAGGAATGTTTTCAGCCGTTTCAAATTCAAGACGAATGTCGACTGGTGACTCTTTCATGGCTTCTTCTAAGTAGGAACAGTCTATGACAACTAAAGGCGCTTTGTTTTTAAACTCCTCTGGAGGAAACAGGGGACGATTTTCTTTCTGATAATACGAAAACTGAAAACTGCAGAACATGGTGTATAGTGGTCCAAATTTGTTTTTTTCAAAATTTAGTTCCATGTTTTCGTAAGGATAGATCATTCCATTCAGATAGAGCCGAAAGTTTCTTAATTGACAATGATCAAATTGTGAAGCATCAGCACTGTGTACAAATTTACGATTAGTCTGAAAACCGAACAGGACGTAAAGAGGTCTTTCTGTGAAGCGGGATGTTTTTACAGACCAACTGTGTTTATCTGTAGTTGGTAGTACCGGATACTCGTGCAGTTCCCAGCTTCGGAAGCGAATCGGTATTGCCATGTCAGTCTCTACTATTTTCAGAATACGTAGTTTTGCTCTATCGGATAAGGTAACATGGGGCACTCGCCATAGAATACGTTGTAGGATGATTTTTTAATCGATAGGTGTTGATGCTGCTTTGAGCACATTGTAATCACTGCGATCGCGAACAAGAATGAGCTCTTGCTTTGCAATGAGTATAATACGCTTATGATCTTCAGCAAATCCAAGAATGTGTTTTAATGGTAACATTCCGGTAAAGGTTCCGTCTGTATTAACCATCCACTCATTTGTAGCTCCCGGACACCATCCTGCCGTACGTAAGGGTTTACTTTCTTCACTTCCGTACGATGGATACTGTTTCATAGCACTTGAAATGCCTACATTTCTTGTACTGTCTACCTGTACTCCGTTAATTTCCAGGCGGGCCTCCGAAAAGAGGAAAACGAGTGCATTATTGTTTAGAGTTGAGGTGCTTCCACTAGTCCCATCACTCTTTACTATCTGTCCTTCAATGTAAATGTAACTTTCATGGGGTAGGGTGTACACATCTTGTTGATGAATGACCGTGCGAATTTCATCGTTGTTGTTTAATCCAAACGTAAAGGGTTGATAGGAATGAAGCTCACTTCTTACTACGCCCTCTTGCGTTTCCACGGAGCTTACGACGTCTAGAATGTTTTCCATGGGGCTGTAAGGTATAACCTAAATCTTTTAACACTTGTTAATGAGCACGTGTTAGCCTTATGAGTCGTTGCGAACAAGTGAGACGTTTCTTCGGAGCACGCTTTGTTTTGTATCGAGACGTGTAAATACGTTTCATGTTGGCTTGAGATGAAGTTTGTAGTCAAAAATACTTGCAGAAAATGCTATTTCACAATATTTGCTTCTACAGATCCTAGCAGAAACTTACCTTCCACCGAATGGGATGATTTAGTGTATGCTGACAGAGTACAAATTAAATACTATAAATTTCCAAACATCGATGTTGCACTATTCAACATCTACGAACATCCTACATATTTCTGGTGTTCACTTTGTCAGTGTCCTGCATTTACAATATCATTATTTGAGAATCCGTCTGTAACACTTATTCCTGACAAAGATTATTTTCTTCACAACAGAGCAAGTGTAGAGTGCAGTCCCTTTATTCAACCTGTACAAAACATCATTCAAGGTAATACTTTATCTCTCTCTAAATAATATACTACAGACTAACAGCTCTAGATCTTCGAACATTTTAAAAATCATGTTTTATTCTTTCAGCCCTGCGTCATCATCGTTACCTGTAAGTTCTGACAGGTTGCAACAGCTACGCTACACGTATGCACAGCGGGGACAATTTTCTAGTTACATGCTGTGACATATCTATCCTAGTTACTACAATAATGTGTTTTTGCATATTATCGGTAATGGTGTTATGAAAAATAGACCGGAATCCTTGACCAGCACTATAAAAGCAGAGTAGCCTTCGTGTTCACTCACAGTGTGTCTACTGCACTCTACAAAGCAACATCTCCACGAGTGTGCCTTAACAGGTACGATTATAGTTTACTTTTAAATTTAAGGAAATTATGCTTCTTATAAGCATGAGTTATTGACTTCTTTTTTATTTGTTTTATAGTATAGTATGGATCCTTTAGATGAAATTAATGCTCTAGGGCAAGCAGCTGGTCTTGAAACCAAGCGGCTTCGTGACTTACCACTCCATCAGCCCTTGCCTATCACACATTTGCAGAAGATAACAACACGTTATGGCAAGAGAATTCTCTGCACCTGTGACGAATTTATTGTGTTTCTACCTGTGCGCTTCAATACACTGTCTGAAGGTGTTATAGAATCCTTGAACAGTCGAAGTCTGTTTCTTGAATATTTAGGTATTCAGAACGGTGCATTCCTTGTGAGATTTACGGAAGGAGCTATTAGCTAAATTTGATGTATAGACACTTAGTCTTGTGTTTATGCAAAACATATATTGTTGTTACATTAAGCATCATGTTTGCTCCTAACATCTTACTAATTTACGATTGTTATTAACAATATTTTATTTGTATTTATAAACCTTGTTCAGCATATATTTTTGTGTTAGTTGAAGTTGCTCTGTAGGCACTTAGACTTGTGTTGGTTTGTCTTTTTGTGCAAAACATACATTGTTTTTGCATTAAACATCATATTTGCTCCTAACATCTTACTAATTTAAACTTCTTATTAACAAAACTTCCTTTGTATTTATAAACCTCTGTTCAACATATATTTTTGTGCTAGTTGAAGTTGCTCCTTAAGCACTTAGTCTTGTGTTCGTTTGCCTTTTTGTGCAAAACATTTCTTATTAACAATAAACATCTGTTCAGCATATATTATACAAGCCCTTCGTTCTTTCTCCCACAAAAATTAATGTTTATAACTATACATAGAACTGTTACTTTTTAACAATTTATCTAAGGATGATAGTATAACTAACCATGTCAACACCTACCTGGGAGACTATTCGCACCTGTTTCAACACACGGGTGTGTAGTGGTCGTATTACGAATCCAACCGGTCTATTAGATCCGAGAATTTTTTTAACTTCATGTTTTCCTGTGTTTTTTTCAAAATTAAATGAATACTTATCCCACCACACTGCATTGAAAGTAAATGGTGAATTAGCATGTACCTTTGTGTTTTACAAAGAGAATGTTGAAGTACGTAATACCTTTTACTTAAATACTAAAATGACAGCGCTTTATCAATCTGATAACATATATCAATGGTATTGCACACATATCCTAGAAGCACTGCTTACTAAATTTGATAAATTTCAAGACGGCCCGAGTGGACTTGCTCTTGAAAAGATTAACTTTTTATCTATTAACATGTGCAGGTATGATCCACTCAATTCCGGCTCAAGCTATATTCCTTTACCTACTAACATTAGCAAACGTAAAGCTGTAATCAACATTCAAAACACAGACATCTTTTGCTTCCTTTGGTGTATAGCAGCCTATTTGCAACCAGTTCGCACACATAAGAACCGTCCAAAACAGTATGAGGTCACCTTTAACCGGCTAATAGAAACACTTAATTTTGTTGGTGCAACGTTTCCTATGAACATAACGGATATTTCTCACTTTGAGAAAAACAATCCCGAGTTTTCTTTCATGGTTTACGGGATTGAAGGCAATACTGTTGTAGGTCCGCTGTATGCAACAAAAGAAAAGAAGCACCATCATATTCATCTGTTATACCTCTCGAACAACGACGTGAACCACTATTGTTTAATAACGAACCTTTCACGACTTGGAAGTTCACAACTTTCCGCACACGGACATAAGATGTTTGTGTGTGATCGGTGTTTAAACTATATGAGCAGTCAGTCACAACTCGACAAACACATTAATAATTGTGCTACTCATCCCGCGGTGAAACTTGTTCTTCCGGAAGCTGAAAAGGCAACTATGAAGTTTGTGAACATTCACAAGCAAATTCCCGTTCCATTTGTCGTCTATGCTGATTTTGAATGCTTTACTGTTCCAATCCAGCGATGTGCACCAGACCCATCTTGTTCGTATACTGATGCAGTACAACTTCACATTCCGTTTTGTGTTGCCTATCACGTTGTTTGTTCTTTTGATAGTAAGCAATCCTATTTTCGAACATTTCGTGGACCGAATTGCACAGCATGGCTACTCAGTGAGCTTGAAACATTAGCTCGGCATATTGAAACCTATTTACACACACCAACACCTATGGTGTTTACCGAAGTTGATTTGCAAAACTTCAACCTTGCCACCAACTGTCACATTTGTGAAAAACCCTTTCTACCGACAGATGTTAAAGTAAGAAATCACTGTCATTTCTCAGGACGTTACTTAGGAGCAGCCCATCAAGTGTGTAACTTGCAGTTTCGTGCACCCAACTTCATTCCCTGCTTCTTCCATAATCTTTCAGGCTATGACAGTCACTTTATTATTCAGGAGTTTGCTAACTTGGATAAGAGCAAATTCTCTCTTCTACCACAAAACCATGAACGATTTATTTCATTCTCGTATTGGATAGGAAAAATATGCATTCGTTTCCTAGATTCTTACAAGTTCATGTCCTCGTCACTCGATGCACTTGTAAACGGTCTCCATGCCGATGACCTGATCTATACAAAGCAGTATTTTCCTAATCCAGAACAGTTTCAGCTATGCATCCGAAAGGGGATTTTCCCCTATGATTATGTCAATAACTGGGAAGTGTTAGAAAACACAAAGTTACCCGATCAGTCTAAATTCTATTCTATTTTGAACCAGACTACGGTATCGAACGAGGACTATCAGCACGCTAGTCGCGTGTGGCAAAAGTTTGGCCTGAAGTCGCTAGGTGCCTATGCGGATTTATATCTCAAAATAGATGTCCTCTTACTTACTGATATTTTCGAAAAATTTCGAAACATGTGTTTGACTATCTACTACCTTGATCCTGCCCATTACTTTACAAGCCCAGCATTATCGTGGGATGCCATGTTACGGATGACAGGAGTTGAATTAGATCTCTTCACTGACGTAGACATGCTTTTGTTTTTTGAAAGAGGTATAAGAGGAGGATTTGTTTCGCTCAATCAAAGACATGCAAAGGCTAATAACGTCTATCTAGAAAGTTATGATCCTGAAAAACCCGTTTCTTTTCTTGCCTACTATGATGTGAATAATTTATATGGTCATGCAATGAGTCAACCCCTCCCTTACAAAGATTTTCGTTGGCTGTCTGAAAAAGACATCGCTCACTTTGATGTGCACAAAGCAGTTAATGACTGTGAACAAGGTTATATTTTAGAAGTAGATCTGGACTATCCTTCTACTCTTCATGATGCACATGCTGACTTGCCGTTTTGTGTAGAGCCAAGGATTCCCCCCTCTCAAACATCAAAACAGAGTAAATTGTTGGGAACACTATATCCAAAAGAACGATATGTGTTACACATTCAGAATTTAGTGCAATGTCTCATGTACGGTCTGTTGTTACTTAAAATTCATCGGGTAGTAACATTCAAACAGCGCCCTTGGCTAAAACCGTACATGGATTTAAACACTCACAACCGACAACGTGCTACTAGCAATTTTGAAACTAATTTCTTTAAACTTATGAACAATTGTATCTATGGTAAATCGATCGAAAATGTGCGAAAATATCGAAACATACATTTACTTAACACATGGGAAGGTGGATGGGGGATTCGGAAGTACATTTCAAAGCCAAATTTTAAATCACTGCGGGTCATAGCAAATGATCTTGTTACCGTAGAAATGAGCAAAATAGAAATAATGTACAATAAACCCATCTACTTAGGCATGACAATTCTCGATTTTTCCAAATTAGTCATGTATGACTTTCACTATGGTTTTGCTAAGCCACACTTTGGCAACATTTCCTTGCTCTACATGGATACGGATTCATTTATCTATTTCATTTCTCAATGCAACATGTATGATGTCATGCGTCAGCATTCAGACCAATTTGATACATCTTCTTATCCATCAGATAATGTTTATCAAATTCAACCACTAAATAAGAAAGTTATAGGACTTATGAAGGATGAATGCGGTGTCGATATTATGATAGAGTTTGTTGGCTTGGCACCAAAAATGTATGCTTATCGAACAAAACAGCATAACGACACCACGAAAGCAAAAGGTGTGCGGTCTAATGTGGTAAAGACATTACGCGTTGACGACTACCTCGATGTTTTACATAAAGGTACAGCTACTCAGCATATTCAGATGCGAATACTCTCCCGTTCCCATGAAGTGTTTCTTGTAGAACAAGTAAAACATTCTCTTAGTATGTTAGACGATAAATGTCAGTGGTCTGCTGATGGGCTCACTAGTTTACCGTGGGGCTATAACAAGTAGCTTCTACATGCTCTGTACACGTTTTATAGCCTATAACTATCTAACAACAGGTGTAAATCATTCTTTATAAAATATTTTATGCATACTGTACATGCTTTATGTAAAATTTTATGTATACTGTACATTGAAATTATTGTTGATTAATACATGCTGAATATATCTATACTATGTTTACTTTAAACCAACATTTCCTACTGTCCTAATCCGTTCCCTTCCAAAAAACCCATAGTTAAAATAAAAACACAACAGTTTATTACAAGTCCATTTATTTTTCACTTTTTACAATGTTATCAAGGTCCCACAAAAATTATAAACACATCATCAAGTAAGTTTATGGTTTTTTCTCTTCTTACGTCTATGTTTTATTCCAGCTCCTAGCATCAACTTTCCCTTCATTGCACCCGCTACCACTAAAGCCGCTATTTTTTCCAAAGCAGAGGCGTCCTTCGATGCCACACGTTGTAGTGCTTTTCTCAACAGTTCTTGGTCGGCAGCACGACGCAGTTCTGGGTTGTTGTCCCGTTTACTTGCACGATAAGCTAAATCGTGCTGTTTGCAGGCTACATCCAAAGCATTAATACCTGGATCACCCCGTGCCAATCGGAGGTCGAGCTTCGTACCAGGCCCACAGTACTGGTAATTTGGCAAATGTAGTTCAAAAGGAAGTCTGTCAATCACTGTATTAATGATTCCACGACCAGCAAAAGTCCTCCTCGCTGCACGTTGCCTTGCTATCCTGTTTCGCTTCGCAGCCATGGTATGATGCTACATAGTCTTTACACTCGCTTTTATTGCTTCTGTGGTAAAGTTTTATAAGCTGACAAGTACGACACTGTCTCACAGAAGGCTGCCTCACCGATGTCACTTCGTGATGGTGTTGATGTTGAGTGCAGGGCTGTAGTTCCGAAAGTATAGGATCCTCTTTCCACTCGTGCGGTACACGGTCCCAAATGTCCTTTACTGCATTTGCAGCTACGTACACAAGAAATGCTTTCGGTAAACACTTTAACTCTTTTTCTGTAAACGTATGCAGCTTTTTCTTGCAAGCAAAAAATTTCACGATAGCTTTCTCAGTATCACTAACCTCTATGCCGTCAAAACCATCAGACAAAAATGCAGCACACATAATTCTTTTTTCCTCACACAAACAAGCGTCTTTACACAACAACACGTTCTTCCTCAATACATTGTTCTGTGCTCCCGCACTGTCTTTTAACCGTTTCACTTACTTCCCGGCATGCATTGTAACACAGCCAGTCGAATAGCTTCCATACACGTAGTAATGACCGTTTTTTATTACCATCACTGTTATGACTGAGCGTTTGTAGCGAAGGACATCCCACATCGTGTAAATCAACTAGCTGACACGATGCTGGTACATAAGGACGTAGCCATTCCTTTTTCTCACTTCCTTTCACAAATATTACATGAGCACCAACAAAGTAGGCCTTCATAATCATCGACACAAACTTATAGGGAATATCTCCGTCTTCCCATTTCAATCCTAGATGTTTCCTTAACCATGCCGTTTGTTTTCTATCTTCTTCCGACTGCATATGTAGTGGATAGGGTGGCTCAAAAGAAACGCCGCTTACACTTGGCAACCACAGCGTTGTACAATCTATAACAGCAACTTCCTTCAGTACAAACATGTTCCCATTCACCTTAAACCCTTGTACATCTACAATTAATGTTCTCGCCATATTTTATTTACATTCTTAGCCGCTTTCACACTCACATCTACCACTCACAATATCTTCTCAAACACTGTCTCTCGGTCACTTATTCGTTACATATATATACCTCTTGGAACAGAAGCACGCTCTGCAACACATTTTTAATCAAGTATTAGTCACCGTGAGCGAACTCTACCGTACCTCTTATTTATTTATTTTTCAACCGTTAGCCACCCTGCCGAAGCCTTTCGTGCTATTTTTAAATCTCCCAAGATGGCGCCCGCGCGGGAAACCGCAGCCAACGCCCAAGATGGCGGCCCCCGTCCTCAGCCGTCCCGCGCTGGGAGACTCGATGACCTTGAATTTGGTCTAGAATCGGCATTCTCCCACTACTTATATCAGATTTACCTTTAAACAGGACAGTTACTTCAAGGAATATTTTTCATTGGTGTTATTTGTACCCCAATATTTACAATGAATTAAAATAATCTGGGATGTATTATTGAGAAAGAAATGTGTAATGAATGCTAGAGAAAGTTACAATAATACAACTGATGAACTGAATGTCACAGTAACCTGCAGGAAGTGAAATATAAAATAACTTGTAAGCATCTCGCGTCTGTTTGCAGTCTGAATATTAATGTATATTTCCCTCCAGTGTTGGCTTTTTCTGGGGTGAGCTACCACGGGTGCAGATTTCATGAATCGAGATATTTTCTGGGTAAGTACAGCATTAAATGAAACTGTTCAACAATATCCATAGTTTACTCTTTCGAACAATGCCAGGAAACACAATAACTTCTTGCTCGTCCATCAATCTCAGTGATTGCCATTGGATATGTCATGTATTCTCACTGTGGGTGCTAACCTTCACCATTTTCTATCGACCAGAGGGAGGAATAATTATCTACGAATTACTGTAGTCACAAATCACTTAATTTAGACAGCCACTGACCGTCCTAATAATTAGGTAGACATGCATGTTTAAGTATGTATGGTCCAGATACTTTAAAGCGGACGAGTTAGAACCAAAGAATGAGAACATTGGCGTATGAAGAAATGCAATGGGCCATGATAGATTGAAAAATAGGTCGAATGAAGAACAGATTTTATGAAAGGAGGGCGAACGATATAGATGACTAATGTAAATTAAAGAATTCAACTGCAGTGGAAACGGATTAGATCGTTCAAAGGTCAAGGGATTGCACTTCTTTAAGAACTTTACAAACGCTAAATTGTTTTTATTTATATTATGTCCTTTTTTCATTATGCTAATGCAGTACAGTGGTTAGTCTTGTCTCAGTATTTTTCTGGTCATGGGCTGAATGCGACATTGGGAATATTATTCTGGTGTGGAACGCCTCGCAAACAATGATTTACCCACGTTCCAACTAGATAAAAGGTTTCACCTTTAGCATTATCATTAATTGATCATGGAGAGGTTCACATCACATCTCCAAGCGGACTTATGCAAGCTACAACAAGGCAGTGTCATGTTTGCGAAATAATAAAGGCATCGCATATGAGAGTACTCTCCCACTGTAAATAAACATACGATTTATAATAAACTATTGCCGTGAATAGATCAAAATTCATCAGCAGTATCTTGCGGTCTATATCGGCACCTAGACCTGAATGTCCGAATATAAAATACACTGACTGACAGAGCAAATGCAACACCAAGGAGGAGTAGTTCGAAAGGGATGAAAGTTGGGGAAAAACAGAGTCGGCACGGAAGAATAATTGATGTTTATTTCAAACCGATATGCAGGTTACACAATGCGCACGGCATCGACTCAGTAGGATGTAGGACCACAGCGAGCGGCGATGCACGCAGAAACACGTCGAGGTACAGAGTCAATAAGAGTGCGGATGGTGTCCTGAGGGATGGTTCTCCATTCTCTGTCAACCATTTGCCACAGTTGGTCGTCCGTGCGAGGCTGGGGCAGAGTTTGCAAACGGCGTCCAATGAGATCCCACACGTGTTCGATTGGTGAGAGATCCGGAGAGTACGCTGGCCACGGAAGCATCTGTACACCTCGTAGAGCCTGTTGGGTGATGCGAGCAGTGTGTGGGCGGGCATTATCCTGCTGAAACAGAGCATTGGGCAGCCCCTGAAGGTACGGGAGTGCCACCGGCCGCAGCACATGCTGCACGTAGCGGTGGGCATTTAACGTGCCTTGAATGCGCACTAGAGGTGACGTGGAATCATACGCAATAGCGCCCCAAACCATGATGCCGCGTTGTCTAGCGGTAGGGCGCTCCACAGTTACTGCCGGATTTGACCTTTCTCCACGCCGACGCCACACTCGTCTGCGGTGACTATCACTGACAGAACAGAAGCGTGACTCATCGGAGAACACGACGTTCCGCCATTCCCTCATCCAAGTCGCTCTAGCCCGGCACCATGCCAGGCGTGCACGCCTATGCTGTGGAGTCAATGGTAGTCATCTGAGCGGACGCCGGGAGTGCAGGCCTCCTTCAACCAATCGACGGGAAATTATTTTGGTCGATATTGGAACAGCCAGGGTGTCTTGCACATGCTGATGAATGGCGGTTGACGTGGCGTGCGGGGCTGCCACCGCTTGGCGGCGGATGCGCCGATCCTCGCGTGCTGACGTCATTCGGGCTGCGCCTGGACCCCTCGCACGTGCCACATGTCACTGCGCCAACCATCTTCGCCACAGGCGCTGCACCGTGGACACATCCCTATGGGTATCGGCTGCGATCTGATGAAGCGACCAACCTGCCCTTCTCAGCCCGATCACCATACCCCTCGTAAAGTCGTCTGTTTGCTGGAAATGCCTCCGTTGACGGCGGCCTGGCATTCTTAGCTATACACGTGTCCTGTGGCACACGACAACACGTTCTACAATGACTGTCGGCTGAGAAATCACGGTACGAAGTGGGCCATTCGCCAACGCCGTGTCCCATTTATCGTTCGCTACGTGCGCAGCACAGCGGCGCATTTCACATCATGAGCATACCTCAGTGACGTCAGTCTACCCTGCAATTGGCATAAAGTTCTGACCACTCCTTCTTGGTGTTGCATTTGCTCTGTCAGTCAGTGTAATACAGGTCGCATTAGGAAATGTATCTCCATTTCGTTGTACCATCAAACATCGTGTAGACTCCGGAAATGGTGAATCGTTCCTTTAAGATATTCATGACACGAGAAAGAGAGTTCAGGTTTTTTTTATATTGAAATGACTTTGGAGACATTTCTTTGGCAAGTACTAAATTACAATGAAACTATGGAGTTGAATTTTAGCTGTAGAAGAGATTTTCCAGAGCTCTATAGTTGTCGGTCATGGGCACAGAGTTGCAGATTTACTAGATGGAGATAGGATGTAGTACGCGTGTGGAAGTTCCACCTTTTCGTGACAGAGTAGGCTTTCTGTACTGTGTAACGTGTGGTTCCTGGCAGTTGCTAAAGCGGCCGTGATAGTTATTGGTAGTGCTGTGTTGAACCTAGGACCTATAATGGAGTTGATGTCCAGGTACCGGAAGCAGAGACGGCAAGTATGCGTTCCACGTATTCATACTGACAAGGAGCTAATCTTATTTTCAGAGATATATGAATGCAGTTGCTGTTCTTATCAACAAAAATTACCAATTCACCAAAATGATAAATCATGTTCTAGAAAGGAAGAAAAAATATCATCACAGATCTCACGTCATTTACTATTAAATTTGAAATTGTGTTTTGTCCTTCTACCCGACAAGTTTGAAAGCAAGTAATGAAAGTACTAATATCACACGTGAGGTAACTTCTCGTCATTCATTTGTTACGCAGATCGTGTATGCACAATGCTTTTCCGGACTGTAAATTTCATGTGATACATTCGGAAGTAAGACACGCAGACCGCAATTGCACTTCAAAAATTCTGACCTTGTCCTTGAGAAACATCGCTCGTACGAGCATTGTCAACGGTAATATTCCCTTGGCCAATGAGCTAAACCATCAAAACCCCGTAAAATGGTGGCCTTCCTGCACCTTTGATGCTAATCCAAAATCAAACGAGTAACATCGTACAATCTCCCTGGGGAATGCAAGCTGACGTATTATATCTCGGTGGCATTTCCTATATATGAGCGATGCGATATGCACTGTTGTGTCCAGTGGACTCACGAAGATGCACCAACACCATTTCTTTCCACGAACACAACTACAGTACTCCTTGACGTTTCCATCACCTCTGTCCGTACCACCCATAAACTCACCACACTGCATACAGATGAGGGGACGTGGTATTTAAATTATTCGTTTCTCGGACGACAAACACAAATTGCGGTCTTTGCACTTTATGCCGCTTTAAGCTACTGTTACTAGCGCGTTATACATCCATCTGATAATCACAATCTTCGTATTATTGTTGGTGGCCAACACAATTAATGACCCACGATTCTTCTTAATGAATTGTTTGCTTTGTGCTAGTGGAGCGTCTCTTGGAACACATTTCTCTCGTACGGTAGCACTTCATAAATAGTCTGTGTCACTGAGTATCTTGATAAGGTGCTCAGAACTAAACAGATTCCAAAGTGAATTGGATTGGGCAAGTTTATTTATAACTTCTGGAAATTCCCTCTAGAATTGCAGTAATGGTGCTAGAGCCTTCCTATAGTTATTTCCCTCTTTTCCACCATTAAAAGAGCTGCCTCTGTGGATCAGCGGTAGAGTGTCGGCCTCCGTATCCCAAGATAGCGGGTTCAAACCCGGCAGAGGTAGTTGGATTTTTGAAGGGCGGAAAGAAGTCCATTCGACACTCCATGTAGTACGATGTCGGCATGTAAAAGATCTCTGGTGACACATTTGGTGTTTACCCGACAAAATTCATTAAATCTCAGCCATAGACGCCCAAGAGAGTTTCGGTTTACTCGGTCTGCCATCTAGTTGGGGCCTAGAGTAAAACGGAACGTCGAAATTGACGAGCAGACAGCCAGATGGCGTCAAATTGAAATGTCTACAGACGGTAGCTGAGGCCATACGATTATTATTATTATTATTATTATTATTATTATTATTATTATTATTATTATTATTATTATTATTATTATTATTATTATTAAAAGGCGTTTTTCCTAGATATAAATCAAAATGTATAGTGTAGCCTTGAACCAAACTAAGAAATCATACACTGTAACCGAAATGAATGGGCTTACCTCGGATACATTTTTTTATAGTCATGTTTTCCGTAATATGCCACCATGGCTTCGTCATCACTTATATGCTGCTTTGGAATGAAATCCTCCTGAATCGTTGCTTTTATAGGAATTGAATGAATCGCCCGAGCTTCCACATCCTATCTTGAAAATTCGAAAAATTATTATTTGCAATATGGAGGGGTGACAATATTAATATCAAAATTTATGTACACACATGGACAGGTGAACAACAACATTTCTTATGCCATTTCATTACCTTGATAACAATATCATCTGCGTCTTGGCAATTTTCATTGCCTGTCATAAATAAAATTGCAATGATTTTTATTTATTCCAGCAGCACGTATTTCAGGATTCGATTGATTTTCGAAGGCTACCTATTTCCTATTAAGGGCTGCCTGGCCGAGGCGGTAAAGGCGTGCTAGGTTCGCCCGGAAGGACGTGGATTCGAATCCCCATCAAGAAGTCGTAATATTTAAGAAAGGAGATATCCACTTCCGGAGGTGCACATGGCCCTGATGTTCACTCAGCCTACACCAAAAAGGTGCCAGGTTATTTCCTGGGGGCAAAGGCGACCCCATCACGTGCCGCGGTTAACAATGGTGGAAGCCTTTACTTTCCACTCCTCCTAGGGCCTTCATGGCCTGCACGGAGTTGTCTATGTCTTTGCTTTGTCTGTGACCTATTACCTACTCTGTCGATATAAGTTCCAGCAATTCATTATCCACGAACAGTTCATACAGTTTTTGTGGTGCAGAGTTCTTGTAAGAGGAAAAATCGCTAGCAGGGGTAGGTAAGCTAAGGGTGTATTCTGCCCGAAGGAAGGTCCGAACCTCCGCAGATATGTGCCTGAGCCGGAGTTTACATACGGTAGGGTGGGCAGTTCCTTTCCGCTCCTTTCTTTCTTAATCTGCTTACTCTCCACGGTTGGTTTTTCCCTCGGACTCAGCGAGGGATCCCCCCTCTACCGCCTCAAGGGAAGTGTCCTGGAGCGTGAGACATTGGGTCTGGGGATACAGCCGGGAAGAATGACCAGTACCTCGCCCAGGCGGCCTCACCTGCTATGCTGAACAGAGGCCTTGCGGTGAGATGGAAAGATTGGAAGGGATAGACAAGGAAGAGGGAAGGAAGTTAGGTACCATCCCGGCATTTGCCTGGAGGAGAAGTGGGAAACCAAGGAAAACAACTTCCAGGATGGCTGAAGTGTGAATCGAACCCACCTCTACTCAGTTGACCTCCCGAGGCTGAGTGGACCCCATTCCAGCCCTCGTGCCACCGTTCAAGTTTCGTGGAAGAGCCGAGAATCGAACCCGGGCCTCCGGGGGTGGCAGCTAACACTAACCACTACAGCATAGAGGCGGACGGCTTTCCGCACCTCCATTCCCTTACCCCACCAACAGCGCGTGGTAACCCATCCAAATCTTGGCCACGCCCAATGTTGCTTAACTTCAGAGATATCACGGGATCCGCTGTTTCAACACGGCTAAGGCCGTTGGCAGCAGATAATAGAGTCATACACAGATTGACTTAATGGAGTTTCCACTGAGAATTGGCTAAACATACAGTAACATATTTCGCTTATGTGCTTCGCATTCGCTATTCGTGTAAATTGCTTGTGATTGGGGAGTCGTTACACGTCATAACTACAGTATATGCCATACTGATTCCTGAACGTTTTCCCTTTATTTAAGTTTCTTTTAGAAGAGCTACTCTTCCCTTGCCTGCTGTGATCGTGGAGGGCGTGGAAGTCATAGATAGTTATGTCGAAGCTTGGAAGTTGGGTGGGTATGTAAAAGTCACCTTCCAGCACAATTATTTGCAATTTTGCGACATGTTTGTTCCTTAATAAATCATAAAATGCACCAGGTTTACAAAACATAGTTTCAAGTTGCCAAAATAACTTATTCATGTTACACTCAAAATTCACATTAAAATTCGCACAAATGAACACAAATCAGAATAACTGAAGGAATTTCCTTCGTGAAAACTTGAATATTCTACTTTTCTGTCTTACTGGACTCACTGATATTAAAATTGATAAGTTTTATATATAATAAATTTTACAGAAAAATCTGCACTACTGAAATTGACCATATTCATAGTCACACTACACGCAATGCGGACACATCTTACTTGAATATTCGAAACGAACTGGAACTTTGCACTTGCAAATCAAATATCTTGTAGTCGTCTTCCTTTTTGATGAATAAATTCGACATAGTCTTCTTTGCATCCCTCGGCAGTTTTTCCTCCTGGCCCAGGTCTTCAAGGAGATGTACTTCGGCTCCCACAACTCGACCGACAGAAAATAGCAATTTTCCTGGAAGGCGTTTGCTCATTATTCACTCTCACAATGTAGGTTCAATCAGTTGTTTCGTGAGGATTTACCTGATAAGGGCAGTTCTTTCATTAAAGAACTGCAGAACAATATATACGGTGATAACCCTCTCGTATGAAGGACGCAAACATGGTCCAGCTCTGTTTACGGCGGCCTGAAGTGTATTTGAAGCTCTCATCAACGGTACCAACATCAAATTTTGTGTTACTATAGTGGGCTATAATCTAAGATTTCCCCGTTTCTATGTCGTCTTTTGTTGTGAGATGCATGCTTCATATGAGGATCACCACTTTTTCCTTTTTAGGCACGTAGGAAAGTAGCATAAACACTTTGTTTGGTTCCATACTACGTTGTTCCAAATGCACATTTTATTGACAGCAAGAAAGGTGTGGGAATATCCTTACGATTCTTTTTCATGGTCTCCACTACGGTCGAACAATTCTTCCGCTGCACATCCACAAGTTCGTTTGAAACCTAAGAGTTATATTTTCGGTTACCACCTGTTATCGGCTTGCACAACTTCAGGACATCCTGAGTGGGAACAACATACTTCCTCTCATATTGAGGAAGTCTCCTGCTTCATCAGAACTTCTCCCGAGTATTTCCTCCGAATGTCTTCTAGTTATTTATTTGTCCACATACGCATTATATTCAGCATGTAATCACTGACAATATAGCCCCAAAAAGTGAGAGAGTCCACATGAGCATGTCTTCTTAGATCGGGGCAAAGTGCTGGGATCCTCATTATACTGTGAGCTGGGAATATAATATTCGCTTTCCGATTCTCTTTTGGCAAGCTCCTCGCCACTTTTACTGTCGTATGAAACACAGAAGTCTGAGTCAAGTTTGCTATGTATAGAATCATCATCCTTTTCCTCAAATAATTCTTAGTTGGATATGTCACTTCCTAGGTCACCGATAATATTCGAAACTATTTTATAAAAAATTGGATCACTCCTATTCACACACGATGGGTCAGGGTCACCTAACATAGTTACTGTCGTCAACAGATACGGAAAGGAAATAAACACAGCGAACACAAGGAAACGCTCAGTCTGTCACTAACTTACGCACTCACAGCCGTGCGGTCCACCGGACATCGCTTTAAAAATGCGAGAGCCATCACAGCACCTCCAACACTGACTACGATGGTGACAGGCATTAGACTGAGAATGAGGAAGCTATTGAGACGCGCAGATCTCCATGGCCGATAGTGTTCCTAGAATTAGGGATGTGAAAAGTAGCGCGTTCCCTGGGACCGCACGACTGTAGTTAAGGGTTAGATTGCAACCCTTGATTTCATATGTCATATTATTAACAGTGGCAATTTACAATCATCGTTACGGTCTAATACAAACAATATGTTGATTATAAACTCAGAAGAAACGTATTTCATTCAATTTGTGACGGGCTTTCCGTGGTTTACAGAGGTGTAAGAAGCAGCTAGGGTCAATGATTCAAGATTCAAGATTCAAGATACCCGTCTCCCTTAATCTCGAAAACCATAGATTAGGGAGAGGGTGTTATTTATTGTAATCGTTTCATAATTTCATAATTTGTGATACTTGCAGTATACAAAATTAGAAGGAGTATCTTTCAATAACTATTGTGAATTTTTGTTAATAATTGGTACATGCGATGGATGTTCATATAAAGCAGGTGCTTAGAGATTGAACAGAGAAAGAATAATATAAACTGAATGTTGGAGTTACGTTCATATATAGTATTATGGCAGAAAAAAACAAAACATCTATTTATAGTGATATCTTTTCAGATTTTCAAAGATAATATTGCCTTTGCAGGCTGTTAAGAAAAGAGAGAAAACGGAAATTATTACTCGACAATACATGAAACTAGTAGAACTACTGTAACGAGGTAGTTCCATGCTATTCCTTAAGCCTATGTACCTAATGGCTCTAGACTTCAACGTAGTTATATTGCCTAGGTTACCTTAGGCACAATTCGGTTCCTGGCTGACATGTATCACATCCTTTCCTTCCTTCAGTTTTCTGCACCACCTTCCCCTAATAATGTTAAATAATTTTGCAATTCTATCCGGATGCATCCATTCTCTGTTCAATAACTTTACAATTGTATACAACTGATTTACGTTCTCAATTTTCTTTACATCCTCATCGTCTATGAATTTTTCTCGTATTTCCTTTGTCATAGGGCAATCTTTTATAAGGCGTGCCCATCCCATCTCTTCAGAGCATATTAAAAATTTATTTTCATCCCTGTTCCTTCTATATGCTTTATTTTTATGTATCCCCATTAACCACCATATTGTAGCCCTCATTCTCTTTTTTGTTATAAACTCTACATTTATTCTCATTCTCCCATTTATATTACAAAATTCTTCTAATGATCTCTTACTTCTACATTGTCTTGCCTTGTTTTTCAATATCCTTAATTCTTAGAACTATTTTTTTTACATATCTTCCACTTCTCTATACATTCTTTTTCCCAGTAATATCCTATTCCAATCGTTTCCAAAATATTCCGTACCCCATCCACCCAGTATCCTTGGTTCTGATGTTTCATTTGGTGTTGATATGCTATCTGTAAAATTTCGCCCCCTTCTCGCAACTTCATTCTCAACCAATACTTTATTATCCTTTTAATAATGTACACTCGCAGACTTATACCTTTGCACATCATTCTCACTCCACAATTAGCTGTACAGCTGGGTAGACCCATAATTATTTTCCCAAATCTACTCGTAATTGTATCAAGTGAATCAACCCTTCCTTCAACTCCCCAAATTTCCACTCCGTACAACACTCTAGATTTAACTACTGCATTCAAAACATTTTTATACACTCTGTAGTCTGTGTTGGGCATCTTCTTCTCCAGTATGCTAATGGCTGACAGTGCACTCATGCCATTTAGCTTTGATCTTTTTATTTGCTCTGACCATTTTCCATTTCCACTTAAAATCATACCCAAGTATTCTACATTCTTGACAACTTCTAACCTCGTCTCGCCCATCCACCATTTTTCATTCTTTGATAATTTATGTCCTTTTTTGCACACCATTACCTTAGTTTTCTGTACACTGATTTTTAAATTCCATTCTTGACAGTAATTTACCACCACATTCATACTACCCTGCATACTATTGGGTGTCAAAGTGAGCAGAAGGATGTCGTCAGCAAAAATGAGGTCCGGAATATCCCGGTTCTCAAGACTTGGATAAACCCCTGCCTCGAAACCTTTCGATTGAAAGATATCATTTGCGCACCTTACTTCTGAATATATATTTTCAACCGCTGTTATCATCTTCTGGGACACCCCTATCCCTCTCATCTTGGCCATGACCGCCCCTCTGCTCACAGAATCAAATGCTTTCTCCAAATCAATAGTAGTAATGTATACTTTTCCTCCTTTCTTTTTTACATACTTATCTATTATTGTTTTCACTACAAAAATATGATCTGTTGTCCTCATCCTTTCTCTAAAACCTGCTTGCAGCCTCTCCACAATCAATTCCTCCTCTGCCCACTTCATTATCCTTTTTGCTAACACACCTGTATATATTTTACTTAATGTATCTAGCAACGTTATACCCCTGTAGTTGTTAGGGTTACTTTTATCTTCCTTCTTCTTATAGATTGGGCAGATCACTCCCTCTTGCCAAGATTTTGGAAACTCACCTCCATCAAATATTCTGTTAAATAGTTTCGCCACACTTTCTAGGATATCCTTATTCTGCGCCAGCTGCTTCCAAAATTCGTTAGTGATACCCGATATCACTCCTGATTTGCCTTTCCTGACTTTCCCTAGTACCTCCCTTATTTCTTGTTTCGATATTTCCTTGCTAATGCCGGCACAGTACACCCTAGCCCTACCGATATACCGGTATCGTTTAATCTCGGTCTCCACATATCTTCAGCCTCTAATAGTTTCTTATAGTGCTCCACCCAAATAGCCTGACTTATTACCGTCTGCCGGGGCAGCTTCCGCATTCCACAAATCCCCTTAATTGTACTCCATACTTTTCTACTATCATTCTGTTTTGCATTGCTATTTAATTCGACACCTCTCTGCTCTTGCCATTCGGTCTTAGTTGCATACAGTAATTCCCTATATTATCTTCTCAAGTTACAGAATCCCATCCTATGGTTTCCCCCACCCCCCATGCTTTCGAAGCTCCTTCAATGCTTTCATCACTTCATACTTTTTATGCCTGAATTCTTCATTGTACCAGCCTTTTCCTATTATATTCTGCCCCTCCTTTATCCTCATCTTCTCCCCTGCCATCTTTACAGAGTTTTCAATTATTTTAACTGCTGTACTCGTTTGGTTAATCTCGATGATTGAATCTATTCCAGCTTTCACTATCTGTCCTATTTCTTCATCATAATAATTCATAAACTCGTTTTTTAGCTCCTCTCTCCACCTATATTTAGTGACTATCGTTTCTTTGTATTTTATCATATTGCTTGTTGGTGTCTTACCCTCTCTAACTTTTACTCTGACAATAATTGGAAGATGATGTGACTCACCCCATTCCTTAACCTCCATGCTTTTAATCACAGGCAACGCATTTCTGGAGCATAACGCCAATTCTATGCTACTACCCCCTGTTTCCATTATGTATGTCAGGTTCCCTAATTCGTCGCCATGCCACCATCCATTCAAAATATATAGTTCTATCGTACCACATAGCTCTAGCAACTTTTCTCCATTTTTATTACAACCCTTATCCTGGCTCACTCTCTTTTTTACATAAACTGCTTCTGTCTCCTTGTCGTACATCGGCTTCTGGTCTGCAACCCTCGCATTGAAATCTCCCATTATTAGAATGCCTGCATCCTCAAAAATATTTTGTACTCTATTGATTTCTAGTGCCAACTCATCAAAGAAAGCGCTTTTCGCAAATGGCGAGGTTTCAGGAGGGTTGTAGACAAAACCAATACATAAGTCTGACTCTATCTCATCATACATCTCTATTCTGACACATATAATTTCCTCCATTTCTGATTCTATCTGAATTATTCTAGCTTGAAAATCCTCCCTAACCATCACCATTATCCCACCCGGGTATCTGCCCCTTTCGGTTCGTCTCTCTTTTGACTTACAGTAGACTGTGAACTCTCCTATCTCTATAATAGTTTTCGGTGGAATCCAGGTTTCCACACATGCGAGAATATGCAAGCTATGTAATAACTCTTTAAAAGCTTCATTCTGTAACTTACTCCTAAGGCCTTCAATATTGATACACCCTACTCTTATCTCTAGTTATGTCTTTCTCCCCTGTCCCTCACTCTGGCTGATTTTCTTGGACCTCGTAATCCTTGTTACACCTAGATCTTCAGAGTTCTCATCTAGAGTGTTAACACCTTCTCTATCAAGGCCACCCTCATTTACATGACCTTTTCTGAGCAAGAAGTCCTTGATACTCACACGTCTGCGTTTCGGTGTTGCTTCTTTCGTAGAGTCCGCACTCAGCTGCCGCTGAAGGTCGCCTGGACTGCCTTCGCTATTCGTTGTCTCAGCATCTGTTACTTCCTCTCTCTGTCCTTGTCACTTCGCTAGCTGGTTGTCACTCACTGCTCCGCATTCTGCTGTTCTCGGCTGCCTCGTACGTTCACCTCCCTCCTCGGCCAATGTACTCGCTGTATTGTACATATTCTTAGGTGCTCTACCACTCAAGTTCACGTCCAGTTGCTGTCTCCCACCACTAATTTGTTGCGCCGTATATAGGCCCTTAATCCTTCACGTCTAGCTTTCCCTAGGTAAAACTGTAGCATTTTCTGGTTCCTGAGGGCTTCTTTTTCCATCTCCTGTTTGACCCATATGTTCTTACCTTTCAACCGGCTTGTACTATGCAGAATCTTTCTCACTAGTAGGTTTGATACGAACCTCACTCTCACTGGTCTCTTGCCTTTTGTTTTCCCCATTCTCTGTAACTCTTCTATATAGGCCTCTCTGCAGCTAATCTTCATCCTCTCGTTAATTAGCTCCAGCACTTTGAATACCAGGTCTTCTTTAGTATTTTTCTTTCGAGTTTCCTCTTGTCTTTTTCTCCTGCCATCTCAACTCTTTTATCTCTTCCTCCATTCTCCTCACCTTATCCCTCAAACTTGATATTTCTTTATTATTTTGGGCCACTCTTTCTGTCACTTTTCCTATCTCCTCTTTCACCATTTCTCGTAGATCACTAGATTGCTCTCGTAGTAGCTCTCTCATTTGTTCAGTTTGGGCCTTACTACATTCCCTTATCTTTTCCATGTCTTCCCAACCAACCACATTCTCATGATCAGGTCCAGGGTTCATCTCGACCCCTCCAATAACCAACAACACTGCCATCACTGATGCAGCCATCAAAATTAAAATCAAACTCACCTGCTGTCCGGTTCTGCCACTCATATTGCGTCTCGTATTCCTGCCTCTACCGTGCCAACGACTTATCGTCACCCGGTACAATTCTATTGAAATCCCCATGTCAGCACTCACTCACTCAACAACCTTCCTCTTCGCTTTCACTATTACAACTGAGCTAGGGTCAATGGGTGGACACTGATTTAACTAGATCTTCACAACAAATTTTGAAATTTTGTTTCTCCCCTTTTGTTTTCCAATTTAAAATTGCTAATTAGAAAATCTGAAAAACACTAACAAATTGAGCTCGTCAGCTCCGACAACAATTACTTATAGTCCAAAACATCAGGTGAAAAACTTGAGGGAATTACAAATACTAATTAACATAGAAAAGAGCTGAATTGCTCTTAGCAGGTACCAAATTTACAGGAGCAATATGTGTTCCTATACTTCTCACAACATGGGAGCCTGCGCTCCAATTATATCATCGTCCAAACTCTCAAAGGCATCAGTTTATAATAGCCCACTTCTAACCTATCGGATGCACTTAATTATTTAAAAAATTACACAAGGTAGCTCCAAGGTGGGCTTATCTAATGATCAACAATGTAAAACTTTCTGCTCCTCAAGGGAATTCGCACCAGGCTCAATTCTACACACCACAATATATTTACAGGGGCATTTTTCCCATACTAAATGGCCTTAATTACAAAAGAAGAGGTTGGTTGTAACCGGCATTAGACAAATTGCAAGGAGGCGAAACTCCTGCTCTCTTTCTAGAAATATTTAAAACCCTGAGCGGAATTTCTGGCCCAAAGATACAGAGACTAAGCCTATTCTACATCAGGGTGACTAAATGGGAAACATTAAATACCAAAAGTGTTTTAAGAATTTTAGAGCTTTAGAAACATTAGTCACCCCATACCGAGTTGAAGGGGAATCAACAGAGGGTAAACATTCTTTGTTCCCTTACATTACGGATTTCCCAGTAGGAAATAGGACAGAGTCCTCAGACTGGCCGGAAACACTACATTTAAAACACCAGGTTTTGACAATTTACATGAAATAAAAGTTGTTTAAATCTTCCCTAAGGCTATCTGCAGGATCTATCACATGTTTATGAAAATGCTGCCATTACTTTGCTTTGTTAGGGCTTTCGCACGCCGCCCTCGGACCCTGCCCCTGTTAGAACACGCCGGACTCAATTGACTGGAGCAAGAAGAAAGAAAATACTGCCCTGAAGCCCCCAGCTTTTATAGTACTTTTGAGGGGAATATTCCAGAACTCTTTACTAATAGGCTGAATTCCTATATACACCCCCGATTTTAATTGGCTGGATAAAATATTCATAAGATTCTGATAGATTTATTAATATTGGATAAGGAACCAGAAAAAGTGTTGAAACGTTGATACATGGTGAAAACAATCTTCAAAACTAAGAGTAGCCAACTGCGAAAATACACATTTCTTAATAAATCAATTAGAGTTCGACTCGTTAGGTAGAGCAATTAAACCGATGTTAGAGACATCTAACGGTTGAAAATCCAAGGATCTTGTAAACATCAGTTCAAGTTCGGTTACATAGATGGCCTTATAGAAGGCGCGCAGAAGGCCGAAGAAGGTACCCCACGTACAGACCTCCATCTCCTAAGGTTTTACCACGGTATAAACAGATTTGAAATTTTGACTCTTACGATACATAAATTTTGAGAAAAGCATGAATAAGTTGGAGTTTCTCTTGACAGAGAGTCTACAGTATTCTTGTTTGTTTGTTGCAGTAAAGTAGTCTTGATGGTGTTTCAGAAGTAATCGAAGTTCTACTGTCACGCCCAGAGTTGACTTCAAGAACTGTCAGGATGGGGTCGCCCTGACCCCCAAGGTATCCTCCCGGTAAAATGAGCGGCGCAGCCAAGGTGATGGCCACCAAGGACCAAGTGGCACGGTCCAGTACAAGGATAGAGTGGGAGGTTGAGTTCAGCCTCACAGCATCTCTCAATGATGACAAACCCAAAGGAGGCAGATTATATGGTGTCTAGGCCGGAACGAGGTGGGCCCATACCCCGCGCCGGCATCTCTCCCAGGCTGTAATGATATGGCCTGGGATGAATGTTAGGCACTCTAGTATTCAATTTTGGGGCAAGGTAACTGTTTCTCAGACGGTGCTACATTATGGTGTATGGTTTGGCGACTTTGGAGGAGGAGCACACGAAGTTTCTGATTCAGATTGGGAGACAGGGGCCTAAATGGAAGAATGGCATAGAAATTAAAAAGGGAAGGTTTTTACAACATAATTTAATCAACAAAATGAAATTTACCATTCGGGGTATAACTTAATCGTTAGAACAGTAATACGTTTACATACATAATTTCAGATAACCGAAAGATGATGAAGGTCTCCTTATGTATACTTTTAGTAATACTTTAACTTATAAGTATCATAAGGAAATTAATATAATTATTTCACCTCCTTAATCACTTGGTGGCATGTAATGAAAAGCAAACGACCTTCACGCAGGCTTGACTTGAGGCATGTGAATACAAAAAATCCGTTCGGTCTCCGGATTACTCACCAAAAGGGTGACAGGAGTAAGAATATCTAAGATCTGGGGACAAGCATTCCATGACCTGATCTCCAACTTTTAATCTGATAGGTTTTAGCCCACGGCCATAACTCACTTTCAGTCCCTTATGAGATGCCTTAAGATCATATCTCCATAGATACCTGATATTCTCTGGATCTATTGGCTCTGGTTAATAGCTCATTAATTGACCACAAGTTGGACAAGGGAGTTTATGGGAAAACTTAAACATGAGAGATATGGGAGAAAACGTGTGTGACGCATGAACGGCCGAGTTAAAGGCTAATGATAACTAATGTAAGGACGTGTCCCAAGGAGAATGATCTTCGTGGTGGAAAGCAATAAGAGCTAATCGAAGATTTCGATTGACCGCTCGGCTAAAGATGGCTGTGTGTAATACGCGGACTTAGTGACATGTGAAATAGATAGATCAAAATAGAACTTACGTAATATATCACAATTGAACGGCCTAGCGTTATCGGAAACAATATACTGACAGGGTCCAAAAGATGAAAGTATAGAATTGAGACAAGAAATAGTTGTGCAGTGACGAGCCTGGTCGGAAACAGCCGTGAGAATCGTGTAAAACCATCCACGCACAAAATAAGGAATTTATTCCCGCTCCCTTGGGTTGCAGGAAAGGTCCCGCATAATCGATATACAGTCGCTCCATAGGGCGCGAGGCTTAGTGTGATGACAATAGCTATACTTTGGTAGACAACGTGGGCTTGCTAATCAAACAAGTTTTACAGGCTATAACTAATTCTTTAATTTCGCCGCCCATACCCTTCCAGATAAACAATTCCCTTACCTCCTCTCTGGTTTTAAAGATGCCTAAATGTCCCGCTAAATTCATAGGTACCGGAAGTGCTGGAACCACAAATTTCATTTTTATCGTGACTTGAGGGGCAACACAGGACTCCATTCCTCAAAATATAAGTGACGACATATTTCCCCGAAAAAGGGTTTCCATAATGGGAGCCTGCACCGGATCTTTATTTGGTATTTAACTATGTCATAATATATCAGAGAGGCATCAGTCAGAATTTCTCTTATACCCGAAGGAGTCGAATGGATAGGCGGAGGGCATTTCTCCGAGTTAACAGAATCAGAATCACTAGAAAATATTCGGCTTAACGCATCTGCGACCACATTCTAAGATCCCCGAATGTGTCTCACACCAAACTGAAAAGCTGAAAACCTAATCGTCCATCGGGCAATGCGCCCCGTGCGACGTGGCCTAGCTAATACCCAGCTTAGGGACTCATTTTCGGTCTCTAATTCGAACGTAAAGTGCTCAAGGTAAAGACGGATATTTTCTAAGGCAAAGAGCACGGCCAGTCCTTCTCGCTCGTATATAGAGTACTTGGCCTCTTGAGGAGACAAGGTCTGAGACGCACAGGCGATGGGCCGTCTTCCGAGTTCAAATTACTGAAGAAGAACCGCAGCGACGGCCGATGAAAACGCGTCGGTATGTACAATAAATTTGCTAGAGAAAACCGGCATAGCCAATACTGGGGCGTTGCAGGTGGCTAATTTCAGATCTTAGAAGTCAGCCTGTTGGGAAGGGCCCCATTCGTACATGGCACCTTTCCTACGAATAAAATTCAAGGGTGCCGCCCAATTAGCGATATTGGAAATTGATTTATCATACCGATGAATCTAGCAACCCCTTTAACATCTTTGGGATGTTTAAAATTACCTCGTCGAATGATCGATTGAAACTCCACTTGGCGACACAATATGTGCCAAGAAGGACATAAATGGTTAAGCAAAATTTACTTATGACAGTTTGACCGTCAAACCTGCTTTACGAAGGCGTTTTAGAGCTGCCTCTAGATGAGCTAAATCTTCTTCGACAATCGCAGAGAGAATAAAAACATCATCTACATTATGGTGAAGATATTCAAATTTAATATCAGAGAAGAACCTATCTATCAGAGTAGTAAGAGCGCTGCGCCCGCGGAAGCCCAAAACCCACGCGTATGTATTCATACAGGTTCCAATCAGTAGCGAAAGCAGTCAGATACTTCGATTCTTCCGTCAGAGGTATCTGATTATGGGCATAGTTTAGATCTAGGATGGTGAAGAACTTAGCCTTACTAAACCAAGAAATATATTGTAGAACAATCTTACGATTTAACGTCCTGTAATCAATTACTGGCCTGAAAATGGGTGAAGAATACGCCAACTTGGAGGGTCAAGATCTCATCTATAATTTCCTTGGCGGCCTTCATTTTAGGCGGAGATAGCATATAAGGAGGAAATCTTACGGGAATCGAATCCGTAACCACTATCTTGTATTCAGTTCTGTCAGTCACCCCAAGATTTTCCGAAAACACTTCAGGAAAAGACTGACATAATTCTCTACTGCAGTTAGTCTGGTCCTCAGGTAGATGCATTTGGTCTAACGCTATCTCACTCTGAGGAGGGAAAATAAGCGAACATGAGGCAGAATTACATGTCAAAATGTGTATATGGACATTATTATCAAACTTCAGTGTACATGACTTCTTTTGAAAATTAAGCACCGCACCGGAGTGAAATATGAATTCGGCCCCTAATATTTACAGGCGATGGCAAGTTTTTAACAAGAAACAACTTAAATTTCCAGGTAAATTTTGAGATACGAATTTTCGCATGGATAAATCCTCAGATGTCTAACGGAGAATATTTTACAGAAGAAGAAACATATTCAGGAAATTTACATTAGACCTCTAACTTAGAATACCATGCTTCAGAAACAATAGACACAACATCTCCTGAATCTAGGAGGGCAAGAGCTGGTTCATGGTTTACTTAAATTTTGCGTAATGGAACAAATCCTGAAGTATCAGAGGCAATTTTCAAGCAATTTTAGGGCCCTCAAAGATGGTCTTAGACGGCCTTCCATTCTGATTTTGAGAAATAGTATCATCAGGCTTAAACTGGGCTGAGCCTGGATACACAGCTAGGGGAGAGGACTCAGCCGGACACTTTAGTCAAATTGAGTTGCTGTTGGAACTACACGTAGTACACGGAAGGTGTACTACTTTGTAATTTACAATTCTTAGTCAGGTGTTTAAATGACCCACATTTGAAACAGCCTGCAGAAGACGAAGGCCCATTCTAACACTACGGTGGTCGCACGAAGAAAAATCACGTCAGTGGTCGCGCGGGTCACAATTGTGATCCGTACTTTCTTTGTGATATAAGACTATTCTATGCTATTTATTCAATGAATGTAATTATGCATTGTGAAAAGAACTTTATTTTCCGTACAATATAATTATGCATGCATTTAAAAAAATACCTGAAAAATTGCCGGACATTGTGATTTGTCTCAGTTACTTCCTACATAATGTTTGTGAGGTACCTCACTGTCTTGTTCATTCAGCTATAGATTTATATTCTCGTAGTCATCAATTTTGTACCTATATACCAATAATTAATATAAACTCATAAAAAGGAGTAGATATATGCATACGAACTGAGATGAGACACCGTAATAAGAAAACAAAGTCAAAATAAGTCACGCTAGTGGTTGCACGGATCACAGTTGTGATCCACAAGAATAAATTGCTTTATAACGCAACAACCATCAGTCAAGGTTAGCAAACTACTGCGTTATAAGAGAGGGGATGGGGAGCGAGGAAGGTACACAGATGCTCAAGTTCAACAGTCATATCGAAAAAGCGGAGCGAAAAACTAAACGGCTGGATCACTATTTTGATACGCGCGACCACCAGAGTGCTAAGGTCCATTTGTTTTCAATAGAGTACACTTGTTTCTTAAATAGTCCGCCGACCCACACGCATAGCACTTGCAGGGAGTAAACGTTCGGCGGGGAGGTTGTCGAGAAATATTAGAAGTAGGTGGTGGGTCCCGATCGACTTGCAGAGTATCGACATATTTTACTCCTTCCGCAGGCACGGACATGGCCTCAAGTTCCGCAAACGTTTGAGGACGGGAAGCAATACGCAAATATGATCGGTAAGAGAACGAAATCCCTTCAATGATTGTCTGCACAAATTGACCTTCAGAATAATGCAAATAAAATACTCTAGTGTAAAACCTAATATCCTGTACGAAGTGAGCTATATTTTCATATGTCCTTTGGACTTGGAAGTAACATATTCGAATTCGAGATAACAGGGCTTTTGCAGAGATAATGTTTGCCAACAGTGAGCATGGATATTTTCAATGGAATTCTTTACCGATATAGCCTTAACAATCTTCTCTGATAGAATACAATTAAGTAAGGATAAATTATTTGTAATATTTGTGAGTGCGACAGGACAAATACCAAAGCATGGTCCTGGAATTCTACGAGAAATCTCAAAAAGTTTATGACGTTATTTGTTGAATTAGCGGAAAATCTCGATATCCCCTTAAGCAACATGGCTAAAGGATAGGGTAAGTTGCTAAAGCCTGGAGATATTACAGGAGAGGGGGCCGGAGGTTGAGGAGGTTCGAAAGCGGCATTACTAATGAAAAATAGCGGAATGTGTTGTGGATTGCCAAATGGGTTTACAATTTGTTCGGATGGGGCAGAAGCTTTGTGTTGCTCGACCAATTTCCCACTATCAGAAGATTTACTAGGGTCCTCTTCCGTATTCATAGTTACTGGGGCGACATAGTCACTCTTCCCACAAACAAACCCAGACAAAAATTGGTTCACATTGCTAGACAGCTCTCAAATATGTTGGCCCAAGGGGTTAGCAATACTAGAATGTTCTTCGCTAAGCTTGAGAGATAAGAGATCTCACACTCCATTATAAAAACGAAAGAGTCTAGCAAGAACACGTTTTAGCTGGTTACCGGACGCCTCACCTCCTTCAAAAGAACTCACAACCGACGCAAGATCGGCAATATTGGCGGTGATCGTGGATAAAGCCCCACCAAATGACTTATCTCCTTAACAGGAATACAATTAGGTACCTCTAAAGAATCTTTGAGTGTACACGCATATGTCGCAACCGTGCCAACAGACTGAAAATTTCGAATAGCTAACTCATTAATTACTTCTTCCTTGCGAGGGAGAAAGTCTGCATTATGCTTTCTGATTTATGGCGAACCTAATACATCGGTGTTTCTAAATGAGTATCTGTTGGTCATACGAGGAATAAAATGCAATATTTTTTTTTACAGTTGTGTTCAGATGGAAGGTTGTAACAAATCGACGAATAGCGGCTTCCAATTTCCTCAATTTTCTGTATTTTCTTAAAGCGAGGTTCTATCTCCTCTGGCACTGAACGAACAATACTTTAATGCATAATGAACACTGGTGATGAAATCTTTGAAATCTGTGAGGTTGCAGAGATTTCATAATATGGATATTAATTCAACTGTGCATTCCTCCCAATAACTCGCTTTGTTGTGGATTTGAGGTCCGTGCTTTTATTCTAAAATATGGATCATCTGCTCTTTCACAAGAGCCCCGTTTGTGAGTAAAAGACTTTCCTTTTCTCTTGGCGGAGAGCTTTATTTGTATTATAGCCGAACGAGTGACTATCTCCTTTCCCTCTGCGGGTAAAGCTCGAAGCGAAATTACACTTCCAACTCAAGTCATATATTAATTAAACGTGTCGAAGTCTTATGTTGAGTTTTTACGACAGCCTTTGACTTTATGACTCTCCCTTAAAACTAGATCCGTATTCTGAAAGATGTATTTAATGGGATTTCATTCTGCAAGTACTTATAAACACACATTGAAAGCCTGTTCACAGCCTGTACGTCAAAGGTGTAGTAAAAGCCTTACCATAGCTTGAATACTTTTTATAACTATTAATTTAATCTTCTTTAATAACACAAAGTCATTCAAACTTGAGCATTTCGCTGTAGGTGCACATTATTTAAATTCGTTTTACAGAAAATGTATGAGTTTAATATTATTCATAAGATTACAGTACAGAAATATTGACACGTTTCACATATATATTCTTAATATGTACTTAGTAATAATAATCGGATATGGGTACGAACTACACCATTTCAGTTGATTTTATATCAACACAAGTAATAAAGATACAAACGATGAGAATACCAAGAAATCTAAATATAATTTCTATATGTATTCTAAGTGTCTATTAATTTATTAATTTATGAAATTCAGATCTTTTTTTGAATTGAACTTCAGAAGACATTAATCGCATGATGAATTGCAAATTCACTCACTATAAAACAGAACCTATACGGAGATCGTTTCAATCTATAAAACACTAACATGATTATATTACAGTTCGGTCCAAAATAATATTCCCACCTACGAACTTTACTTAATGCATCTCAAAACAACAAAGAGGCTATGTTTCATTGGTTTACTAAACTTGTTTTGTTTAAAAAGTTAAATTAGGTTGTACAGGACATATTTCGTCAAAATCAGCTTGCATTAATATTTTGTGTGTCCTCCTCGTGCCTTTTTAAGTACTTTCAACATTTTTACACTTCTCTTTCAGCCATTCTTCTCCTCTCCTGCACTTGTCATCCACTGCATACTTTAATCGCCTGTATGCTTTTCTTCCAACCTCATTCCTTGCATCCTTGTACTTTCTTCGTTCATCAGACAAGTCTAGTATTTCCCGAGCTATCAGTTGCTTTTTAGTTGATCTTTTGTTTCTTTCTAAACTGTCTTCAGCAACAATACTGACCTCATTCTTGACGACTGTCCATTCTTCATCTATTATGATTCTTTCAGCCTTCTCATTTAGTCCTTGTGAAGCATTTTCCTTTAAATAATCCCTCACACTTTCATATTTTAACATGTCCAGATCCTACCTCTTTGCATTCCTTCCTTTCTTCAAATTATTAAACTTCAGATGGCATTTCATGACCAAAATGTTGTTGTCAGAGTCTACGTCCGTTCTTGGGAAAGTCTTGCAATCCAACGTATGGTGTCGAAATCTCTGCCTAATCATAATTAGGCCTATATCTATTTGATACCTTACAGTGTCTCCATGTCTCGTCCACGTATACAGCCGTCATTTGTATTATTTGAACCACGTATTAGCAAAGATTAAATGATCGGTGGAGTATTCAACCAGCCGACTTTCATTCCTTGGCCCCAATCAGAAATCTCTACTGTTTTACCCTCTCTTCATTGGCCTGCCACTGCATTCCATTCTCCCATCACAATTTGATTTTCGTCACCTTTGACATTCTAATTAATCCTCTGTCTCTTCATATATTCTTTCTATTTCTTCATCATACGTTGAAGTAGTAGACATAGAGACCCGCACTATTATGGTGGGCATTGGCTTTGTCTTTATCCTGACAATAATCCTTTCACTAAACTAGTCGTATTATCTTACCCGATGCCCTATTTTATTATTCATTATATTAAACGAACTCCTGCATTTCAACACTTTGATAATCCTGTAGCCGCCTGACAAAAAAATCCTGTTCTTCCTGCCAGCGTACTTCACTTATACCAACTACATCTAACTTTAAACTATCCATCTCCCTATTCAGATTATCTAACCTGTCACAACGATTCAACATTCCACTCTCCAACTTGCAGAATGTTAGTATCAATCTTCCGAATGGGGGACTATTTTACCTCCGAAACATTTTACCCACGAGGAAGCGATCATCAGTACATCATTCATACAGAGAGACCTGAATGTCCTCGGGAGTTAATTACGGCTGTAGTTTCTCGTTGCTTTCAGCCGTGTATTGAAATACACACAGCTAATCCATGTTAAGTATTATTACAAGGCCACATCAGTCAATCATCTCGACTGCCACCCTTGCAACTTCCGAAAAGCTGCTACTAACATTTCGAAGAACCATTCGTTATTCTGGTTTCTCGACAGATACCCATCCGATACAGTTGCACCTGCGGCTCGGCTATCTGCTTCACTAAGACTCACAAACATCCCCACCGCGACAAGGCCACATTGTTAGCAGGGGAGGATAACTAGGTATCGTTCTTCTAAACACTAACACTGAATTTAATTTGCTTTTGCGTTCACACAATTATCACTCTTAACTTAATGGTGGTGGCAGAGAGTAAACTCACTTCTTAGCTACATCTCTAAATGAAGTATATTAATCTGGCTTTTAAAATTCCAAATTATTATATAATTCTGTCTTCGTGTTTCAGAATCTCGGAAGCTGGTGATGAAAGAGGTGATGATTCCGCCCGTGGTAGACATTCGACAAAATGTGACGCTAACCTGCCGTTTCGATGTGGGAGAAGAACGTTTGTACTCCGTGAAATGGTACAAGGACGGCGCCGAGTTCTACAGGTTCATGCCAGACAACTACCCACCATGTCGTTCACTACCTGTGGTTGGAATTACGCTCCTAAACGTAAGTTCAATACAACATTCGATATGCGTACAATGTAATGCTATTCTGTAGATGTGTTTAGAGTCGTACAAGAATTATATTTAAGAAATGAAAACTGTACACAACGTAATGTATAGCTTTCTAAATTAGCTTCATTCTTATGGATCTTGTAATCAAGCCGAATTCGGGACCGCATACATTAATTCATAGCACACACACACACACACACACACACACACACACACACACACACACACACAAATATATGAGTGTGTGGGATCCATACGCCTATATTTGTTATTCGCAAATTCAAATCAAATCAAATCAAATCAAATCAAATCAAATCAAATCAAATCAAATCAAATCAAATCAAATCAAATCAAATCAAATCAAATCAAATCAAATCAAATCAAATCAAATCAAATCAAATCAAATCAAATCAAATCAAATCAAATCAAATCAAATCAAATCAAATCAAATCAAATCAAATCAAATCAAATCAAATCAAATCAAATCAAATCAAATCAAATCAAATCAAATCAAATCAAATCAAATCAAATCAAATCAAATCAAATCAAATCAAATCAAATCAAATCAAATCAAATCAAATCAAATCAAATCAAATCAAATCAAATCAAATCAAATCAAATCAAATCAAATCAAATCAAATCAAATCAAATCAAATCAAATCAAATCAAATCAAATCAAATCAAATCAAATCAAATCAAATCAAATCAAATCAAATCAAATCAAATCAAATCAAATCAAATCAAATCAAATCAAATCAAATCAAATCAAATCAAATCAAATCAAATCAAATCAAATCAAATCAAATCAAATCAAATCAAATCAAATCAAATCAAATCAAATCAAATCAAATCAAATCAAATCAAATCAAATCAAATCAAATCAAATCAAATCAAATCAAATCAAATCAAATCTTGAATTGGGCCATAGGCCTATATTCGTCTAATACTCTTTCTTTCAAATATTCTTAATTTATTTGCATCATGAACTAAAAGGTTCCAGGCTTCTGAGCCATATGTCACTACAGGTCTAATAAGGGTCTTATATATTTTGAATTTTGTTGGTTTAGACATGAGACGGGATTTAATTAATGTAAGATTTGCATAATAGGCCCTGTTTCTACCTATTATTCTACGATGTATCTCCTCACTTATTCTATTATTGTATGTCAACATGGTTCCCAAATACTCAAAACTTCGTACATTCTCAAAGCTATGCCCATTTAATGTCCAATTATCTTGACTTCTTCTGCCCTCTATAACAGTCACATGCAGATACTTGGAATTACTGTCATTCACCTCCAATCGCATCCGTTTCCCTGCTTCTTCCATTTCACGGAATATTTCCTTCAAATATCCATCATTCCTTGCCGGGCTGAGTGGCTCAGACGGTTAAGGCGCTGGCCTTCTAATCCCAACTTGGCAGGTTCGATCCTGGCTCAGTCCGGTGGTATTTGAAGGTGCTCAAATACGACAGCCTCGTGTCGGTAGATTTAGAGGCACGTTAAAGAACTCCTGCGGAACTAAATTCCGGCACCTCGGCGTCTCCGAAGACCATAAAAAGTAGTTAGTGGGACGTTAACCAAATAACGTTATTATTATTACTATCATTTCTTGGCATTAACACTACATCATCTGCATACGCACAAATGTGTTTAGATTTATATGCAATATTTGCGGTATCCACAATTGTTTCAATAACTTGGTTCATTGCCAGATTAAACAAAGTAGCTGAGAGTGCATCACCTTGTCTGACTCCTGTATTAAGAGCAACTAATTTCCAATTCTTCCATCCACCATCACCTTTGCCCTTACTTCTCCCAAAGTAATTTTGACCTCACATTGCGAGACGCGTGTTTCACATGCTGGCATTAGTCCAGCCGAATGTGAGGTCACTGCAGTAGTCACATATGGATTCTTTCCTCAAATGGTTTAGGGATTCTATGGCGTTTTATACACTGTGTGGTCACAGGATTATGGACACCTGTCCAGGCGTAGTTCTACCCCTGGGTCACACGGTCACCTGCCCTACCGTCCATATTTACCATATTTACAACATTATTTTCCTTTAAAATGTGCTTTTGGTGGCTTTTATGCATTACGCCCTCACCAAATGATGGAAGAAGCTTGGCAACATAGCAATGGTTACATTATAGTTGTAGACTTCCTCTCTCGTTCGTCAGCATCATACTCGCAATCAAAGAGAATGCGCCTTACAGCTGCTAGAGAAGGAAGTGAGGCGGGAGTTTAGAGTGAAATCTACAGACAAAGGTCACAAAGATTTTAAGACCGGACACTTGGGCTCTGTAATATATCTGCCGCATAGTTTGTGTTCTGTACACTAGATGGTGACAGGAACAGTTTTGTTAATTTTCTTTAGAGCCTTCTACAGGGTCTCACATATAAACACAGACCCAACGCACGGTGTTTGTACACTGAGCTACTGTAGCTGCCTCAGCTTAACCTACCTCGCGCGCGGCCGCCCTGCTTTAAGCGTGTACACAATATCATGTGAAATCTTACCTTATCCCTTTCAGACCGGAAAGAAAACTGGAGGTGTGAATTTTTGTTTGTACGTCAAGAACTGAATAAAATGCTCCTCAATACACATATTAATAGTTTATTTTACAAAATAAAAACTAACATCCGAAAAACAGGACCCACACAATTGTGCGTATCAAAATTCAAAACCTCGTTGTATCACGTACGATGGTGTAGCTTCACAATTTACGTTCACTAACCAATGTACACACTTCATTGAATATATTCCGGTATTCAGTAAAGCTTCTAGATTAACATAAACGCAGTAAATAAATACTTACTTTCGGCACTACTGCTTTCTGCCATTTCGCCGATCAACTGTGCTTTTTAAACTCTTCTTCCTTCGCCCTGGCGGTCAAGCGCATACTAAAATCAATTGAAATACACGCCACGTGTCCTGCACAATCACTGCAGTCCGGTGTAGCGCCGAAAAAACATCAAATACGGTCAGGGATAACTAAAATACGAACCCGCACAATTGTGCGTACTCGGTCTGAAAGGGTTATAAATGATGCTGAAAGTGTCGGCCTTCCTGCGTTGTACAGGCATTGTATCTGGTAACCACATTCTGGCTGACGCGAACGAGTTCTGCAACTGTAATGTTTCTCATTTCCTTCGTAAGGTTTTCTTTCAGTTCCTCCAATGTGTGAGGATTTGTTCGATACGCTTTTTCTTTCAGTTTACCCCACAAGTAAAAATCACACACTGTTAGATCTGCAGAACGAGGGGGGAAATAGACCAGCACTGATCACTCGGCCTGCAAAAACTTCCAAGACTGTAAGATGGAAATCTTCTGCTGAATCTTGTTGAATCCACCCATGCGATTTTTCTTCTTCCGTTCACGGCGTCAAAATGTCATCTTGGTGCCCCTCTGCATTTACTGTCGTCTCGATAAAAATAGGTCCAATTATTCGTCTTGCACTAACGGGAGATAACACTAATCTTCCTATCATAATGAGGGACTTCATAAACCCCATTAGAATTCTCTGCACACCAATAGTAAGAGTTACACTGTTCACAGTGTTCACACAACCATTAAGATGAAACCAGAACTTTTAAATATGAAAATACGGTGTTGCAATGATAACTGTCTCACCATGTTAACAGCTGAGATTCATACTGGCGACTCATCCTTGTCAGGTCGAACACGTACAGGCAACTTGCATGGTCAAAAACTATTCGCACGCCTCCCACACTGCAGCTGCCATAGCGCAGAATACAAACACCGTTCGTTCGGCCTGAGAGACCCTGTAGAAAGTTCCAAACTCCTTTCTCCAATGAAGGAAAGATTTCTCATTATATAAAATGTATGAAAGAAGAAACACAAATACACAAATAATGTGAGGAAAAACATAAACCGGAATGATGAATTTCTGCGCAGTCGTTGCTTTCGTTGTTTTCGAGTGAACCAATCCAGTGGTGCCAGTGTAGCAATTTTTCAACTAGACATAGCGGAATTGAGATATTTCTAGCAGGGGGACTTTTACAAGAAAATGTGTTCTTCATGTAGGGGTTTAGTGGTTATTTCATTTTTTTTCTAGCAGCATTGGAACATCCTTTTCATTTATGATAAAGAAATTCAGCGGATTTTCTTTTCGTGCTTGTTGGCTTTCCATGCAATTTTGTGTTGGCCAGGCTGAACTAAACATAAGTGATAAGCGGGAAGTAAACACCTGGTTACTTTTTATTGCAGAGTGAGTTTAAGACCAATTCACAATGCAAACGTAACGTAAACTAAAAATTAACGTTAACTTAGAAGTTTGCGGCAATGTTATCTGATGAAATCATTCACAAGGTGCCAACGCAAACTTAATTGCGAGTCCGTAAAATTAAGGGATTGCAAACTCCAAGCTCTTGCGGTTAATTTTATGTAAAGTTTAAGGGCCTGCCAAACAACTTTGATGTAAATGTTGTATTTTGTGCGCGATATAATTACGTAATTCGACGGAACACTTGTATTTCTCTTTCAAAACAATCCTTGTTTTATATATGGTAAAAAGAAAATGAATTATAAAGTCGCTGTACCGTAAGAGAGTACGTGGAGATAAATTGTTCTAGCAATGAAATCCGACTGTAAATGGCGGGAGACAAGCTTGCAACGCTGGCGGCAAGGCGAGTGACAATCTCCGTCATAGATAAAATAATGTTCCTGTATATTTCTTAACATTATGACAGGTTACTAGTTTACGAAAACGATATCTCAAAAAAAATATCATCCGAGTGTGATAGCTACGCGTATAAGATGTCAACAAAGGAGACCGTACACTTATTTTTATTAGAAACGTGGACACACATCATGAGATAGTGTCAAACATTTTAGGTTTCATCCGCATGTACAAAACGAACTGTTGAGTGTCATTTCCTGCAGTAGATTACAGAAATCGCCCAGAGATAACCCTGTTTGATTCAACGGATGATTCTATCTTCCGCGCCGTTGTTTACTTCGCCTTTTCAAGTACACATTTCCCAAGAGAAAAGCAAGAGATGCTTGAAGTAACATGAATTCCGCTATCACGTTGTTTGATTCCATCGTGGTCTTCTTTCCTCGGTGTCTATCCGTTTCGGATATTGGCGATAATGATGGCTATTTTTGTCTTGTTTGTGGCAGCGATGAACAGTTTAGCTGATAACATATTCCTACTGCCTCTAAAACTGTCAAGCCAAGATATTCGTCTTCTTCCAGGACCTCTTTTGATGTTGATTTTCCCACGAAGTATTTTTTGCGTAGGTCCTATCTATCTGTATTGTGCATGATATGTCTCGGATACTGAACCGTTCAGAATTTCACTATCTTGATCAACTGAGATGTTGTGTTCATCCTTCTCATTGCCTCCACGTTTGAAATTTTTCCGGATTCTCAGGATAAACCTATAAAGCCGTGTTTGAAAGGTATCCATCTTCTCTGTGTTTTTATTCAAGGTCCATGTCTCTACACCACACAAAAGAACAGAAAATGCATAGCAGTTCAAATGTTTGATTTTAGTTCCTAATGTCAGATTGTGATTTTTAAACACATTAATCATTTACTGGAACACTTTACCTTGACTCCTTGTGCGTTATACCAGTCTTCATTTTTATGGTTCCAATGTACCATCGTCGCCATAAGACATATCTGTGTCGGTGCGACGTAAAGCAAACAGCAAATAATAATAATAATAATAATAATAATAATAATAATAATAATAATAATAATAATAATAATAATAATAATAATAATAATAATAATAATAATAATAATAATAATATTATTATTTATTTATTATTATTTACATATTTTACGCCCACATTGGAGCACTGAAATCAATACATTTGAGTTAATTTCTTCTTCTTCTTCTCCCAGAACTTTTTCATCCTCTCCGACCTGGAAGCCCTTTGTGTGTCCGATATAGTATATTGTTTCCGTTCAACTGCTTTTAGTTTGAGACTTATGCTTTTGTTCTTCAAAATCCTCTTCTCTTTTCTGTCTTTGATTTGTTGCCGAGTTATACCCAATTCTTCCAAATCGTCCTGAACTTCTTTGAACCAATTATTATTGATTTTATTCTTCAAAAAGTAATCGAATAGTTGTTTCAATATCCTGGGGTCTGCTAATCTTGATATGTGACAGAAAAAGGAAATTCTTCTTTTATAATAATAATAATAATAATAATAATAATAATAATAATAATAAAAAATAGGGTTGCAAGGTGTGAATATTGTCTTACCCTTTCGTCTTTGCGGTGTTTATTTCAAGCCCGTATTGGCTGCTGACTCTTACAATTCTATCCATTAGTGACGGTAGAGCTTGGATAGTATCAGCAAATACAATCGTATGATCAGCATACCGGATGTTTTTTAATCTCACTCCATTTATCAAATTTCCTTCTTCTATATATTCCAAGGCTTCTCTAAACATGTATGCTGAATACAAATTAAATAATATAGGTGACAAGATACATCCCTGCCTCATTCCTCTGAGGATTTTGACTGCTTCATTTTGTTCTCATTCAACCCGCAACACCGTTGGTTGATTCCAGTACAGCGTCTTGATGATTCGCAAATCTCTTTCCTCCATTCCAATATTTATCAAAATCTCCATCAATTTGTCATGTTTTACTCGGTCAAAGGTTTTCTTGTTGGCAATTAAACAAGAAAATTCATTCTTATTTACATCTATACATCTCTGAAACAGTATCTGCGCACTGAACAAGGCTTCTCTTGTACCAACTGCTCTAACAAACCCAAACAGATCTTCACACAGTCTGTATATTTTTCTGTGTATCATCCTCAAGGACACTTTCAAGAGATGACTCATCAAGCTTATCGTGCGGTAATATCCACATATTTTTGCATTTCGCTTTTCTGGGCAAGATGATGAACTCTGGTTTGAGCTATTCCTATGGAATATTCCCGAATAAATAAATTTAGTTGAAAATTTAGGTCATCCATTTTACATGATTTTAATCCATCAATTTTAAGAACTCTGCTTCTACTTTATCTGTTCCCACTGCCTTTCCATCCTTCATCTGATTGATGACCGTTACAACTTCTTTTTATAATGTACCTGTTCCGCTTCGTTCACTTGTACGTTGTGTAAAAGCATAGCTAGTGTCATGAAATAAACCTTCCAGGTAGTTTTCTTGTCTTATAAATCCACCGTCAAGTTCCCGGCTTCATCTATTAACTTCCACCTGTGCCATTCCTGTATTTCACTGTTAATTCTCTTACTTTCCTGTATACATTGAAGCTAGCATTCCTACTTTTATATAACTCAATCTCCACACATTGCTCCACTTTTCTTTTATCTCCCTGATCTTTCTTCTGATGTCCGCATTTATTTTTCTGTATTATGCTGGTTTTCCTTTATTGACTCTTTTTTCTCCATTAGGTTCAGTATTTCATCCGTCATCCGTGACTTTCTCTCTTTCTCCTCTGGTTTCATGTGTTTCTCTTTCATTTAATGTAGGGCGTTTTGTAGTTTAGTCAATTCTAATTTGACGTTATTACGGGTGATAGTTTCCTCTGTGATAATCATCAAGTTAAGTTCTTTTCGCAAGCTCTGCTTCACTATTGTGTCTTTTGTTTTCCTCGAATTGTAGCTTTGCCTGTTCTTCCTCTGCACTTTCTTCATTTTGACTGAGTCGACGTCTGCACCCGGGAATGTTTTCACTGCGGTGTAACTGTTCCTGAAACGTTTATTTACCAACATGAAATCAATCTAGTTTCTCACATATTTTCCGGGTTTGTCCATTGGAGACTTCCATGTATACAGTCTTCTAGGTGGGAGTTTAAACCAAGAGTTCATCATCACTAAATCATTTGAGATCGCAAAATTTTCAAGATCATCCCCTTTGGAATTCCTCTCTCCTAGTCCAGACGGTCCTACCATTTCTGATGTCCTACCTTTCCCCTCTTTCACATTGATATCTCCCATCACAATTGTCAGGTCATGTTTGTTTAGGTTTTCCAAATTCCATTTATGCTTTCATAGAATTCTTCTATCTCTTCATCTTCCTTGTCCATTATAGACGCATACACTTGTATTATGTTTACGTCAATAAACTTAGCACTCAGCTGTAATATCATTACTATGGCTGATACGGGTGGGGAACGTTTGAGACACCTTGCTACTTTCGCATAAAATATTACACCGATTCCATGTTCATGCGCTCCATCAGTTCTACCCGAATCATCATCATCATCTAAAGGCTTCGCCTTGTCGCTGCAACCATTGATCTCTTCTCTCTGCGATCCTTTTCATCTCTCCATAACCTTGGCATCCCATCATCTCAACTACCTCTTCAATGATCTTCTTCCGTGGTTTCCCTCTGCCTTTCTTTCCCATCACCTTGCCTTCGAACAAGTTCTTTATGAAGTTATTATGCCGGAGAATGTGACCGAAAACTGATGCTTTTCTCCTTTTTACGTTGTTATTAAATGTCTCTGGGTGTTTATTTCTCTAAGCACTGCTTCATTAGTTTTCTTCTCAATCCAGCTAGTTCTTGCCATCTTCCTCCATAGCCACATTTCCACTGCCTCTAGTCGTTTCACATCCTCCTTCAAGAGAGTCCATCCTTCACAGCCGTATAGCAGCACACTCCAAATGAACGTTTTGATAAATAATTTCTTTTATTCAGTATTTAAGGATTTATTAGTTAAGAGCTGCTTCTTCTCCTCAAAGGCTTTCTTACACAGGGAAGTCCTTCTTTTTATTTCCACAGTTGATCTGTTGTCATCGGTAATAACTGATCCTAAGTAGCAGAACGTGTGCACCTGTTTTATTAAAATATTTCCAATTCTGAGTTGTGCCTCTGGCTTCATTTTAGATTTGCTTACAACCATAACATTAGTTTTATTTACATTAATGTTAAGTTGGAAATCTTTTAAGATGGATGTTAATTTGTTGAGCATGATCTGCACGTTCTTATCATTGTCAGCCAGAAGTGCAATATCGTCGGCAAATCTAATACAGTGTACAGTTGTTCCATTTATTTTAATGCCAGGTGTTTTGGATTTAAACATTTTCATGGCCTCTTCAATGTACAGATTAAATAGAAATGGTGATAAGGAACACCCCTGTCTTACTCCTTTCCTGATTCTCACCTTGCATACTTTATCAATACTTTCGATGTTTATTCTTTGATTGATGTAGAGGTTACGTATTGCTTTTCTGTCTTTCCAGTCCAAATGAATGTCCTTCATAATTTCGAACAGCCTTTTCCAATGAACATTGTCAAAAGATTTTTCCAGGTCTACAAAAGCTATATATGTATTTCTGTTAAGCTCCAGTCTTCTCTCCAAGATGGTTTTAAGTGCTATAATAGCTTCTCTTGTTCCTACTCCTTTCCTGAACCCAAACTGATCATCATCTAGATTCTGCTCAATTTTCATTTTGATTCTGTTTTTTAATATGCATGTGAATATTTTTGCTGCATGTGAAACAAGACTTAGTATTCTGTAATTGGAACATTCTGTTGAATCTCCTTTTTTGTGCAGAAGTACTGCTTTGCTTTCAACAAAATCCTCTGGCATATCTCCGTTTTCATAGCAGTACTGGATGATTTTGAAGAGTTCATCCTTCGGCTTTTTTCCAGAGTATTTCCACAGTTCAGCAGGCAGTTTGTCTGGTCCAGGAGCCTTGTTCTTTTTCAGCTGTTGCAGTTCTGTTTCGAATTCACTTCTCACTATGGGAGGACGTAGTTCATCTTGTGAAACCTGGTCTTGTTTTATGATGTACTCACCTACATTGTCAATTTCTTCTCCATTATATAGATCCTCCAAATACTCTTTCCATCTCTTCATTACCTCCTCATCTTCTATTAACAGACTTCCTTCCGTATCTTTTATTACACTGGATTTCATTTTAGCCTTGAATTTTGTTCTTTTTACTTGATTGTATGCTCTGTCAACATTTCCGATTTTCATATCATGTTCTATGCTTTTACAAATGTCATTCATCCATCTTTCTTTCGCCTCTCGGCACTTCTGTGTAACTAAGTTTTTTAGTTTCTTGTAGTTTATCGTTCCTTCTGGGGTATTCTTCCGGTGTTCTTTGTTTCTTTCCTGAATGAGATTTAGTATTTCTTCAGTCATCCAGTTCTTCCTGGGTTCAAGCGTCTTTTTCCTAGCACTTCATCTGCTGCCGTTGTAAGTGAAGGTTGACAGTGTCCCAATCTGTTTCGTTGCAATTGTTGTACATGATCATATCTGTCTTTTCTTCGAATGCTACTTGTGTTCATTTCTGTAAACATCTGCCGTATTCGGCCATCGCATTTCACTAACACCAAGTATGTCTATCTCCATCCTATCCATCCTTTAATGGTATTATGTGTTTTTCTTCCTTGACTCATTGTTCTCATATTCCAGGTTGCCACTTTAATTTTTTATTTCAACCTGATTTTCTTCGTGCCTATACTCACAACTGATCCTGCCGGAGATCCGACTAAGGAACTTACTCCGGGTGATGATAATTTCATCATAACCATGGCCGTAATGATTACTAGGACTTGCCATCAGGCCTTTAATGTAGTCGTTGTCCAGAGAGTTCTACATCCTTATACCGTTGACCACCTCTGTGGTTCCTCCGCCGTTAAAGCCAGTTTCCCAACTGAAGGACAAAAGAGTGTTCTTTAAGAGCCAATTAAGGCGAGAGATGATATTTCTATCGAAGTTTTCTCCCTTATCCTTTAATAGTCCCCTATGAACTTGCAAGGCAGCAGGTTGTACTCGTATTAATCCACAAGTACAGCGACGCCTCTTCCGCAATCTCAACCGTTCCGAAGTCCATTTTCTCCGTTGGAGATTCCGTTGAGGACTTCACTCGTAACCCCTAGCTGGGACCCTTACCACATATTACACACCAGGCTAGTGTGCTCTAGGACTCACATAGGCAGGGGCGCCACTCCCTGGGTAGGGCTGCCTAAAACCCAACTTTTCTGCTAATGACATGGCAGTGTTTTGATCGGCTGCTGTGTACTCTTTACGGTCAATTGTGGATACCACATATTTTATGTTAAGTTTACTTAACGTCGTTAAGTTCACGGTTACTTTTGCATTGTGAATGGACCTTTATGGTGCATGTCATTGTTTGACACGTGTTATACAATGAAAATGAAAATCCACTGCTTGTTTCCAGTCATTCAATCGGGTCAGGAATGGAATCTAGTGGCGAGGATAGGAATTGCGCCGGCTACCGAAACCTGTCCCTCTGGGGCAGTGATTAATGACTGACAGATAAAATGAAATAATATTGGATATTGGTGGTGGAATGAAAGATGACTGGGAAAACCGGAGGACCTGGAGAAAACCCTGTACTGCCTCCGCTTTCTCCAGCACATATCTCACATACAGTGACAGGGATTTCAACCACGGAACCCAGCGGTGAGAGGCCGGCGCGCTGCCGCCTGAGATACGTTTCAGAAAATATTTTTATGAATGTTGAAGTGTTATTTTTGTGTGATGTGTCAGTTACAACAAGTGAATAGAATCAGGTGATATATTTAAAAGCAAAAAGTCTAAATTGGGAGAACTGATTACCTACAAAGGAATTAGGTCCAGCACGGCTAGAGATATGTATAAACAGCGGGATAAAAATAGAACATATAACAGGAACTTAAACAAAATTCTGTGTGAAAAACGGGAACGGATATGTGGTTTTCGGTGAACTAACTCTCTATTTTGTTCTCCATGTATTTTGTTGTTTAGGGATAGGGTAACCGTATTTGTAAAATAAAATCCTGGGAGGTTACCATACTGTAAAGTTTAAAAACTGGGAAAATTTCTATTCAGAGGTTTCTTCACAATATTTTTCACTGGCTTATACTTCTCTTCTAGAAAGCCTGTTTTAACCACGATACTGTCATAGTACTGTACATGAGAGAGTGGCTGCCTGGTTTGGATCATTTAGCTGTCAGACTGCATTCTGGAGAGTGGGTTCGAAGATTGTTTACCGTTGTTTGCCAATTTCACACCAGGAAAATGCTCAGACTGTACCTTAATTAAGGCCATGCTCACCTATTTCCCGCTACTAGTATTTTCCTATCTCATCACCGCCATAACACCGATCTGTATTGGTGCGACGTAAAGCAAATTAAAAAAGAAAAAACGAATGTACTGTACACATTTTACATTTATCATGTTGTACAGTACAATTGCATTTTCAGTGTTGTTTAAATTTGTAGAGCTAACTTCACAATCATTTTTAATTGTTATAGTTATTTGTAAACTATCTATATACTAAAAGAGTTTACTAAAACAGTTTTGGCAAATCCGTCCGTCTGTTCTACAGGGTCGATTTTCTTCATTCTATTCTCTCCGAGGCATTGATAGGTCTCTAAGTTCAGCCAACTTCGAGTAATTGTAAAATCAAGTCGTTAAATTATCATTCCAGTATTTTCAGGGAAAGGTTTATAATAACCGGCAATATATTCTGTACTTAGCAGGTTTCTATGATGACTAACACTTTCATTAATATTCTGATATATGTGATTTCCATCCTTAGTAATGTCCTTCATGCAGTCATGTTTGATAACTACCTGAGAAGCCAGGGAGTATACGCTTCCTCTGATCATGGAAAATTACTACTCTCTGCTATATACTCTTTGATTCTATCACCTTCCCTAGCTTCTGCATATACTCGACAGATGGCGGATCGTTCCTAATAACTTACATGTTGCTAAGAGAAAACAGTCTACTTACGTACAGACGGGAAAGTATCAAGTCGACAAGACTTCTGTATGATCATTAATAAAGCCCTGGGCCAAAATCTTGAAACAGTGGGTAGTCTGCTTACTCGGACCAGTATTCATCCACGGCCAATTGTATGTTGCACTATCTCGCACAAGATCGTTTGAAAATGTTAAGATCCAGATACAGCCGAATGGTAGAATCACAGATAATATTGTATGGAAATAATTGTTGTGAACCGGTATTAAATATTCATAAAACTATTGAAAAGAACTGGCAAAACAATTTGACTGCCACCACCTTATCAAGAAGTGTTATCTGACCTATTAATAAGGAATTCTGCAGAGCAGTACGGGTTCTCTAGACTATTTATAAATCAATATTCACTGTATTATGTATTCTTTGTCTTCGGGCAGGCCTCTAGGTAGAGGATGAATTTATAACCATAAAAAATAACAATTTTATATTTTCAGCTGTGAGCTTGTTCCGCTCCTCCGTCTACTGAAAATATAGAAGAGAAAATATTATCTCTACAGCTTCGTAATGTGCAGATACGGCAAAGTAGTATTGTACCACTCTTAACAGTTCAACACTATCAACATTAATCGATATGCATTATTGCCATTTCTCTGCAATATTTTTCCCTACTAAAGTTGCATAATTCATCTTGTAGAAAGTTCTTAAAGCACATCTTTGATCCAAAAGTAAACAGTCGATAATAATAATAATAATAATAATAATAATAATAATAATAATAATAATAATAATAATAATAATAATAATACAATTTCAAAACAGAACAGTTTTTTCCACTGCTTGCCAGTCTGGCTCGTTTTCAAGATTAAACCAACTTAAAACTGAGTTCAGCAGAGACTCGCTAGAGGGCAGATATGATAGCAAATACATATTCAAATGTATAAAAATAAAATAAAATAGCGATTTCGATAACTGCAGACGCTTAAGTGCAATCAGTATCCTGTATTCGGGATAGAGTATTAGAAACCCCACTGTCGTCAGCCCTAAAGATGGTTTTCAGTGGTTTCCCATTTTCACATCAGGAAAATGCTGGGGCTGTACCTTAATTAAGGCCACGGCCGCTTCCTTGCCACTCTCAGCCCTTTCCTGTTCCATTATCGCCATAAGACCTATCTGTGTTGGTACGACGTAAAAACAACTTGCAGACACGCCAACTCCCCCGATTGAAGCGGGAGAGTCCCTAATATTTGGTCCTTCATTCCTCTCTCCTGATAACAGAGACTTATCCCCCAATTCTGAGAACATATATAATATTCGTTAAATTTTTGAAAATCCCATATTCTTCTTGAAAATCCATAGTTCTTTAAGTAGCTGGAGAGAATTGATGTTCAGCGGGCAGACAGATGAAATCAACTGCTCGTGTTCTTAAATATGACAAGATCTCTAACGTAATGCTTTTTATTCTGTTATCATTTCCACGTAATTATCAATGCCGATTGTAAGACTTCATTTAGCATATTTTCAAGGACAAAGATTCAATTCATATAGAGCTTCCAGAAAAAGAATTCTGGAAAAGCTTAAGCCTTAAAACCCATTCAACAAGGCCAGTGCTTTAAGCGCAAATCTAGTTCAGAAATTTACGAATAAGACTGAGACAGTTACAATGAAGAGTCATGTGTTCTAAAGTTCAATATGAATAAATAAATAAATAAATAAATAAATAAATAAATAAATAAATAAATAAATAAAATAAATGGAAATTACATAATTTAGTAGTATAATGTGTTAAATATTCTTCAAAGTTACGTCATCAATGATGTGTCGTTAACATGTCGGGATATAACGCCAAAACTGATGAATTTTTTACTTTTGTAATTGCCACGTTTGAACTAATAAAAGATATGTATAACAAATGTAGAATAAAAAAGAAGGTCCGAAGGATTATTCAGAAGGCGGGATGGCTGTAAGTAGTTGTATTCCCATGTTTTGACTGGTAGGGACCAAAATATATTACAATTATACTGTATAATTATGAAATAATTTGATGGCGGACGAATAAATCTGGGGATCTATCAAAACTGAACGGGGGTTGGAAGAAGCGTCTAAAAATCGGGTAGTCCCCGGTTAAAACGGGTAATATGGTAATCGTAGGTAGGGAAAACTGTTAGACTGGCGAAAAAGAACTAAAACACTGTGCTCTATCTCCTGTGAACGCCACGAACCGCCACTGCACCTCTCTCTTAGGGGCTGTCAGTGAAGGCCTAGATCGCTCTGTGGATCAGTGGCAAATTGTCGGCCTGCATATACCAAGACCGTTGGTTCAATCCCGTCAGAGATAGTCTGATTTCTGAAGGACGGAATGAAGTCCATTCAACACCCCATGCCGTACGATGTCAGCATATAAAAGTCTCTGGTCACAAATTGGGTATTTTTCCTTCCTTTCTACCTTCACACATGATGTGGAATTTAGTACAGTGTTATCGCCCGATGCCCCTCCTGACGCCAACCTTAAGTGAGTGATGCATTATTTTGCGTGTGTCTGTGGTGGTTGTAGTATCATGTATTGTAGGTAAATATGCATCAAGATGAGTACCCACTCTCCCAGTTACAGGAATTAATCACACGCAGTTAAAATCCGTGACGCGGCCGGGAATCGAACCTGAGTCCCTTCCAACGAAGATCAGTAATCTGACCATTCAGCTAAGGAGCCAGTCACGGATCGGCCAACAGAGATCTTTCTCTGCTATCTGGTGGAGTAAAACGGAACGTGCGAATTGACACGCAGACAGCCTTAATACATGGCGTCAAATCAAAATGCTTGAGGCAATATTCTTCTTTTCCTTTTCTTCTTCTTCTTCTTCTTCTTAGTAGTAATAACGTTGGGGTGACGAGTGGCGACCAGAGTGCCCTTAGATTAAACTGGCATTGCTTCCATTTACTTCTGCCAGGCTTCTCACATTTATTTGTCCTATTCGCTCTCTTTTTTTCAACACTTCTTCTCTTCCTCCCCGACGCTATCAAGTTTACGAGATCTTAGTAAAAATTTCATTTTCACGCCGTTCGTTGACCTTCCGTTTCTTTGTCCGATACGTTAATTTTAGGGATTTTTGGCCAATTATTTTCGACCGACTGGACTCGACCCGGTTAACCACGGGTAAGGAATAGCAAATACCAATACGGTGTCCCTTGCCTGTAATAATAGGCTACTGGAGGCCCTTTCGGGGTTTTAAACTTGGGAGCGTCAGTTGCTGACCACAAAACCCCTAGCTGAGTCTGCATTTTTTCCACGTACTCACATCACTCCTCACTTTCACCTTTTCTGTTTCTCCATTTACCAAGACTTGTTTTCCACTTAATCGTCAGTATTAGGTTCGCCAAACATAGGAAGACGTTAATGTTAACACTTGTTACATCGCTTGCTTTTCATCTTGGAAGGATCAGACCACCACCTCTACCAAGCGAGAAAGCTGTGCGATTTGAGCCGTGTAGCTGACAGCTTGCATTTGGCAGCCCTGAAGATGGTTTTTGCACCAGGCAGATAACGGGGTAAACTTTAATGGCTGCTTCTTTCCCAGACATTATCCTTTCCTATTCCATCTTTACTGAAAAACCTCTCTCGGTGCGACGTTAATACACGAGCAGAATGAAAAACCCACCGACTTCTTCTAATTCACCACTCCTCAAAGCTAAGAAGAGACTGCTATATCCTGATGCCTAAAATCAGCTGTTAGGACCCCGTCACGTAACTTTAACCACAAGATGTTACAATTCATCTAATCTTAGTTCTATTTGAACGCGAGCATACAGAGGGTAATGTGAAAAGAATGAACCCTGTTTGAAAGCCTCAAAACCACACAAGGTAAGACTGTAACCAGGCGAGTTACAAAGCCCCTTAAAAAACTTTCACAATGCCATATGGGCTTTGGGTTTAAGGAGCCATTTCAGGATCTAGTTTATCGCCTTGATAGCTACATTATAGCTTTCTTTCTTCACGTACCTCATGTGTACTGCGTGGAGCAGATCTAAAGGAGTCGCTCAATTGTAATGGGACTATTGGCCTATTGTGTTACACTTAATAACACTTCATTTAACTGTTATGTCAATGTGTGGACCTAAATGGACCAAGCAAATTACCGACGAGTAGAAAATACAAAATTTTACTATAATTTTGCGTAAAACACGTGACGGAAATTGTACACAAAACTTTTTATCGTAATTTGATCACTGCATTATGCCAATAATTTCGTATTTCCACTGTCATTTGTAGGTTTAAGATTAAAAGAAAATTGAAGGAATGTGTTGGTCCATGTGTGTGCCTCCCATAAAAGGCTTATTATTATTATTATTATTATTATTATTATTATTATTATTATTATTATTATTATTATTATTATTATTATTATTGTTACCGTGGTTTGTGTGGTAGTTATGCGTGAAAGAAGGTGCGGGCGTGAACGGGCCTCAAACTACGGAATCAAAGTTAATGTAAAATTTAACAAGGTTATATTTTCTTTTCAAAAACAAGGAAATAACAAGCATGGCAGGTACAAAGTAGCAAGTCCAAAGGGTAGTTACAATATTTACAGGATTTGGGCTTCGTGCCCTGTCTTTACAATACTTGGGCAATCAGCTCAGTTTTACCCCAAACACAAGTTTTAACATAGGGGCAGAAAACCCCATTCATACCTAGGAGCCCTTGCTCCAAATTACACTGAAAAGCCTCCACGAGGCATACAACACTCAATTTTCAAAAGAGCCACTCGCTCTCAAAATGTAAGCCTCTCAAAGGCCACACCAAACTCTACCTTCAAGCTGTCCTCTAAGGATATATACACAGGGGTACAATACCCAACCTACTGAGGTCTATTAAATGAAAAGAAGGTTGATCACATGACCTCTAAAATAACAATTTGAGGGGAGGCGAACTTGCACTCCTAATACACTTTGATTAAGACCTACTTGGCGCTAGGCCGTTAATACCAGGGCTAATCCCATACTAAAGAGGTGACTTAAGAAGAGAACAATTTGTTTTACGTTAACGAAGAATAGGTTGAGAAAAATAAGTTCACCTCAAAACAATATGAGTGGGAGCTCGAGAGGGTTAGCACTCTCTATCCCAGTATGTAGCTTTAAAAGAGAATAGATGAAAAGAATCGTTACATTTTAGGAAAAGGTTACATGGTGGAACGCTTCGCACCCGCCCCGAGAGTTAAACTGCTGAGCTAGCAAAGAAAGAATTTATTAATCGGCCATTACCTTATTGATGACCGCTGCCGAGGAAAGAGGCGCTTCCCGCCTCCTGCTATGTACTTTATACACTGAAAGATGGAACAGAAGTGGCCCGGAGACCCTAAAATCAGCAGTTTATATCCTCTCGCAGAAGGTTCGAGGCGTTAGGGGAATGAAAACACCCTCCCGCAAATTCTTTATTGGCTAGGGTACAGAAACATATCCAAGTTGGGGGAAGATACATCGGATTGGTCGGAAATAACTCAAAGAAATTCGGGATAGGCTAGATTTAAAACAAGGGGAAAGAAGGGGTTAATATTGCCCACTTAACCAATGACTGAAAGAAATTTAGCAAAGAACAAACATTTGAAATAAAAATTTCTCCAACAAAATAGTTCTTTGACTCCGCACTAGGTTGCACTATTGTTGATCTTCAGTAGTGTCCTCTAGAAGAGAAAGTTCACACTTCTTACTTCAAGCGAAACAAAACCACATCAAAAATGACACAGTTCAAAAACTCAAAATTTTCCACGTGGTGACATCTTCTGAGAAAGTAGAGAATTAATAGCGTAGATAAAGTTCAGACTTCCTCCAGCAGAGGAGTTTCAACTGGCGCAAATTTTAAATTAGTGGCGTGGAGGTGTACCGCCCGGTACAATTATTATTATTATTATTATTATTATTATTATTATTATTATTATTATTATTATTATTATTATTATTATTATTAATATTAAATAACAGTCCGTGGCGTCGCGTCGCGTGGGAATTTCCCGGGTGTTGTCGGTTTGTATCATACAGTCGAGGAGAGGACAAAGTTTCTTCGAGCGTTCTACTAACGTTGTAGGAGGAAGAATCCCTTTTCCAAATACATATTCCTATGTACAGAATACGAAAGCAGTTCGTCGACCTTGTTATTTTCACAGCTTTATTGTATTTTTCTATTGATGAGAATTATATTATCGTTTTGCCAAAACGTGCTAGAGAAACAATGGCCGTAACATGATTCTTAGAAGTTCCATGAAATGAAATGGCGTATGGCTTTTAGTGCCGGGAGTGTCCGAAGCCATGTTCGACTCGCCAGGTGCAGGTCTTTCGATTTTACTCCCGTAGGTGACCTGCGCGTCGTGATGAGGATGAAATGATGAAGACGACACATACACCCAGCCCCGTGCCAGAGAAATTAACCAATGATCGTTCAAATTCCGGACCCTGACAGGAATCGAACCCGTGGCCACTGTGACCAAAGGCCAGAAAGCTAACTATTTATCCATGGAGCCAGACAGAAGTTCCATGACGCGCATATAATACGGAAACTGCCCATATTCTTGATACCATCTTTGGTCTAAGAGGTTATGTTTTCATTTGAAAAAGTAAACACGGCTAGTACAATATTTTTTATAATTTTTCACTGCCGCTCAGCCACAGTGATGCTGTACACCGTGATGCATTAAAATGTCTTTCGAAACCTCCGTGCGATTTAGTCTTTAAATCATTTAATTTAGGAGTTGGATTCGAAATATTACTTTTCTCACAAGATGTACATGATCCTAAGGAACTGTTTAAAGGCTCTCTGTAACACAGTCACAATCATAGGAGTCATAGGAGAATACTCACCAGTCAATTTAGAAGCCTTGCTTGGGGAGTATAGGAGAATCACGAAAAGCAGTTTGCCCTTGTGTCTAACCGGTCAATAATAATAGAGTAATAACAGAGGAAGTTCTACACATGCCTTCTGATCATATGTTACCAAAGTACAACTTTGAAAAACCGTTTGAGACCCAGATAATAAAAAAAGAAGACCGGGATATCAACAAATGGAGTACTGAAAAAGAAGATATAGTATGGCGGACTGATGGCTCAAAGACTGGGGATGACACAGGAGGAGGTATCAACGGGAGAAGACCTCAGAGATCAATCCAGATGAGCTTGGGCAAATACACTATAGTCCTTCAAGCTGAAGTGATAGTTATCACAACATGCCTTGAATAAAGTCTGAAAGTGAACTAGAGGAATAAGAACATTTTCATTTTTACGGACATTCAAGCGGCCATTAAGGCACTAGAAGCAGTCCGGATAATATCCAGAATTGTCTGGTATTGCCATTCACTTCTCCTGAATCTCTGAAAGTACAACATTGTCATAATAATATGGGTACCAGGGCATGCAGGAATATAAGGAAACGAAAAGGCAGATAAACTGGCCAGGAAAGGAGCAGAAACACATTTTGTAGGCCCAGTACCTGTATGCGGGATTTCATATTGAAACAGGAACTCCCGTACTTTAGCTTAGTGGAGAACATGGATTGACGACGGGGCGTGTACGGTCCATGCTCAGAGAGTCGTAGAGAGAAGGGTAGTGCAATAAGTTCTTATTAAGTGGAAATTGAAGTTTATTCAAGAAAAATGGATAAATCATATCACCTTTACAGATGAATAGTTGGTGTTTGAGTGTCCAAAAACATGTAGTGAAGGGTGTCGTCCCTCGGCGTCGGCTTCTGCCGTCGTCCCTCAGCGTCGGCTTCGTCCCACGTCGCTGAACTCCTCCCCTCACCATAGAACTCCTCTGAGCACTGCACTGAAGGTTGTGGCACGACTCTGTTTGTTAAATGCACGAGCTCCAGTGACAATAGTGCTTAACGCAAAATACTTCGAGGAAATAAATTCAGAATCACAGTTCCGTGATGATGATGATGATGATGATGATGAAAGTTAGTACTGTTCAGGAAATGAAATAGTCATTGACGAACTTGAAATACAAAATCTGGAACTTTCTGTGACTTTGAGGTTCAACCGTGAGCAACTTCACTAAATCACAGTTCAAAGAAAAGAAATACATCCAGTGCCACTGACACGGCCTTTCGTAATATTCGTATTGAATACGATGAAGTCAATGCTATGTTTTAGCACACACAAACTTTGAAATACACTAAGTTTTCTACGAAGACAATTTTAATTGATCACAGTACAGCCTCGTGACTTGAAACCAATTATCGTAAAGGAAATGTTTATGAAATGGACACGCTGTCTTGTGAAAAGCAATCTATGTTCCACTAAGACACAGTCTTTACGAAGTACGTTACACAGTATCTCGTGAAGAAAAGTAGGCACAGTATTTATGGAATACATGAAACACAGTCTTCCAAAAGAAATTTATTCTCCATTGAGACACAGACTTTTCGAAGTAGATTAACACAGCCTCTCGAAAAGAAATATAGGTACAGTCTTTACGAAGTAAATTAAACACAGTCTTTCAAAAGGAATTAATTTTCCACTGAGACACAGTCTTTACGAAGTAAATCAACATATTATCTCGAAAAGAAATGTAGGCACAGTCTTTACGAAGTAAATTAAACCTTGCAGTACAACCTTTTATGAAATTAATTCTCACTAAAGCGCAGTCTTTATGCACTAATTTAATCACACTCTTTATAAAAGCACACTTTTTTCAAAAAGGTCTATCTGACAGCAATTAATGCAGTCTCTGCAAGACGAAATTCACAAGTCAAAAAAATGTTGATCAGCTAAACCGATTCTACAACTTGAACAAGTCTTCTGAGGCAACTTATTTCCTTCACGCGAAGGTACAGTCCCACGAGTATACTTTCGACACTTAGACACTCGAACCGTATCGCGTACCTTCTACCATCGGCCATCAGCCGGACAGAATAACAGTCTATAATCCCACAGCTGGCCCGCACGGCGTGGCAGCTGGGGCACGGCGAAACACACTCTGAATTCTACGGAGCTAGCGGGCTCCTTTTATACCCACAGGTCGGCTGGTAAGGCTGAAAATACGAGATTCTCTAACCTTCCATAACTCGGTCATCCTTCCGCCGATTTGCTTGAATTTTTTGTATAGTGATATTTGTTATTTAGGTCTACGAGAAGACGTGCTGCAAATTACGATCTGATATCCCGTTCAGGATATAGTGAAATTGAAGGAATGGAACGTTCGATGGTGAGGTCACTCGAACTTGGCTGGTACCCTGCACCGAGCGATTACTTGCCTGCGCGCTCGGCGCTCGTTTCAAACCTTCACAGACAGCTGTTAGCGCGTTTTCCACAACAAATACATGGAAGGCGAATTCTGATAGGGCACTCTCGTTTCATCATGGGCAAGCCCGACACTACATGGGTAAATGGATACAAAAGAAAGAAATGGAGAACTGGAAAAGTACTCCAGGTTGCAGGCTTGCAAAGGGACTCATAAAAGGACCAAACAAGAAGCATACTGAGGAACTGTTGAAACTCAGCAGAGAAAATATATGATAGGTAGTAGGACTGTTGACGGGATACCTCCATCTAAAGAAACGCCTACACAGAATTGGAGTAATAAGAGACAATGTATGTAGGAAATCAAATGAAGCAGAGGAATCAGCTGAACACATACTTTTCGAATGTGAGCGGCTGGGTAGAATCAGACTCTCCACTCTAGGACTGCGAGGTGAAGAGAGAGAAAAATTCCAAGAAAACCCAATAAGAACAACCTGCAGCTTTGTGAAGGGAGCAGATATATGTAGGTGGAAATGAAGGAAAAACATGGTAGCAAAAGATCCTAGAGTTTGGCGCTAATTAGGAACTAATATTTAGAGGCCCCATGAAAGAAAGGGGAAGAACCGGTCAATGAAGCGTGACCAACGAGCTAGGAAGTTTTTTATTTTCATCCTCTTCGAAGCCCTTGTTTTTCTTTGGCCGATATCTTCATTTTTAGAAGTGTCGGACCCCTTCCATATATACCATCGCTTGGGTTAATAGTTGTGTTATCGTTGAAATGCAGGAATCTGTGTAACTTTTCAAACTTGTTTCTTGTCATTGCATAAGTAACTAGATCGTACTGACAATCAGCCCTTGTCTCCCAGTGCATTCTTCTTGAAGGCTGTTTTTATACCCAGATAAGACTAATATAGCTTCATATCGATATATAGAGAGCCTCCGTGGCTCAGACGGCAGCGCGTCGGCCTCTCACCGCTGGATACCATAGTTCAAATCCCGGTCACTCCATGTGAGATTTGTGCTGAACAAAGCGGAGGCGGGACAGGTTTTTCTCTAGGTACTCCGGTTTTCCCTCTCATCTTTCATTCCAGCAACACTCTCCATTACCATTTCATAGCATTTATCACTCATTAATAAAATCACCTTGGGAGTGACGACCCCATTGTAATAACAGCCTATATATGATTAATTCATTACATCCCTGACCCGGTCAATGACTGGAAAACAGGTTGTAGGTTTTAATTTTCATTTTTCATCGATATATATCTTCCATAGATACCTCAGTTTGAGGATAACCATTCAAAATAGCACATTTAACTGTTTCCATCACAATGTGTAATGAAAGTGTTGTCCCATATTTCTGTGAACAGGTCTACTGCTGCTTTGTTAGGAATATCCAAACCAAGTTTTGGAAACAACTTCACAGAATTTGATGAAAAATGGACACCACTTTCTTTTCTTATCACATGACGTACCAGCAGTCCCTTCTACCTGAGACACGGTTTCCTCTATGTTTTGCAATATAGGCCACTAAGTTATGGCAGTGTGGATGTAGTTATCTTTCCTTAACAGCTAAGAAACATAAAATTCATTAGTTAAATTATTTTGTAAGTGATACGGGGAGGCCTTCTGCACCGTCCGTATGCACCTTCCTCTCCGGTAAAAATTTGCTTTTCTTCCGTTGCCTGCCTACCATTACCTTTCCCCCGCCTCCAAAACCAAGAATGAATTTTATACACTCATCCTCGATGCTGGAACTGTACATCCCGGACTTTTACGGCTTCAGAAAGAATTCAAGACTTATTTACTGTTCAATTTCTTACAAAAGAACTTTATCAATAAATTATCTGGCTATAAAGTACAACTTCAAATGTATCAAAAAAGCAAAATTTTACAAAATGTGTCACCCGAGGAAGGACTTTTGCGGGGTGGGGGGGAGGTGTGTAACAAAGGTACACTCGCCCCGTACATTTAAATGAAGCGCCTTGGAGAATACCATATAAAATATAAAATTTGTAACAACTAGCGCAAGAAGTTCGAACATTTCTCAACAGATGTCGCTACTATAAACTTGTTTTATGCCCTCTCGTGTGAAGGTGAACTATTGTAATTGTAGAGTAATTTTGTATGTTAATGTTTACTAAACTGAATGGTTAATTATTTTCTTTTCAGTGTGTTAAAAATTACAACACATCTATCTATTCCCGACAACTTAAGATGTTGGCCAATGACTAATTTTGTATTTTTACTTTTCTGCCAATGAAAATTTTCTGGTATTTATTTAATTAACCAAACAGAATTGGGGGTGTGTCTGGCCTTAACCCAGAATTTTCTGGAACTTTCCCCTCGGCTATAAAAGCTGGCACATTTTGGGACCAAGATGACCTTTTGGTCGCTCCACTCTAGAGTGTGTGTTTTTATAGGTGGCGGGGGCGAAACGTCCATCTCCGAGAGATCCACCAGCTCAAGGTAATGGCAGATCTTGATTACAATCCTATAGTCCTTCAAATCAGACTCGAGGGGTAGGTTTCAAATCTTTAATAATGTAACTTTATTTTCTAAAATGTAAATTTCAAAGTTAAATGTAAATTTCAACTAGCAGAAAGAACTTAACCGAAATGAGGGAATAGACAGTGAGCTACCCTCTCGTATTCCCTCTCAACTTGATTTTGAGGTGACTATGATTTTGTAACATTCTTCATTTTGTAATCTCTGTAACTTATATGTTTTTCTCTATCTAGTCACCTCAGTAGTATAGGCTTAGCTTCAGCAACTTCGGGCCAGAAGCCCAAATAGGGTTTTAAGCTTTTTATTTCAATTTTTAAGGAGCGCAAGTGTCCGCCTCATCACCATTTTGATTTTTGGGCCATTAACGATAACCTGTGTCTTTTAACGAAGGCCTGGTAGAATGGGTACTCATTAGCTCTGTTAAACGCTATTTCATTCTTTTCATGTAAAGATGTTAGGCAGTTGAGCATTTAAAATAGACAATATTGTTCTGTTTTTAAACAGTAGCTTGTGCTTTTGACAGGCCTGGAAGATGTGAAATTTTGAAAAAAAGAAGTTACTGAGTGTAAATTTATAGAGCAAAGACGCTCGTCGTATTAATGTAAAGGTTGAATACTGCCTTTGGAAGGCTGGAATGGTATAGTGATTGGAGTGATGTCTCCTCGATGATTTCCTGGAGCAAAGGTACTAATGACATTTATGATTGTTCCGTGGTTATCCGTGGAGCAGGAAGAGGTGAAAGAAGGTGCTGGTGTTGAATGGGTCTAACTACGATATCAAAAAATAGAATAAAAAATTTTAAAGGTTATAGTTCTTTTCAAAAAACAAAGTTAACAATCTTTCACTTAGCGAAATAACAATGACAACTTTGGATAGTAAAATAGAGAACCCCAGAAAAGGGAATTTAACAATTTTGGGCTTCAAGCCGCAGATTTACGAGTTTCGACCTTCAGGCTCTAAATTTACAACTTTCAGATAAGGAGAGATGTCTCCCAATACACAGTGTTCACGAGCACTTGCCTCCAACAGTAACAATTTACGGTCTTCCAAAGGCACCCCTGAATATTACAGGAATTTCAGAAAAGAGCCTACATGCTCTCCGACATTAACCAAGTACTAAGAGCCCGCTTAAGGCAACATTACCAAACCTTACAATCTCTGGCTTCTCTAGGCGCAATTTACAATTAAATAAAGTTAGTGCACAGGAGTATCTAGTACCCAACCTACTGGGCCTTCGAGTAAAAAGGACAACGGGTGAAATTAATTGCCCGAACACAAAACGAATGGAGGCGTATACTTGCACCCTAGATAATGAAGAATAAAATACTAACGGGGCTCTCGTCCCAGTGATACAGTGGCTAATCCCAAGTTACTGAGGTGACTCGAATGAAGGTTACTTGAATACATTACAGGAAAGAAAACAGTTACGAAATCGTAGTCACCTCAAACCAAGTGGAAGGGAAACTCGAGAGAGTAACGCATTCTCTATCCCCGATTTACAGTAAAGACTTTATGGAATTTTACATTAGCCGAACTAAAACTTACATTTTAGGAAAGGTTGGTTGCATAGTTAGAAATTCGAAACTTCCCCTCGGAATAGTTTGCGGAGACAGCTAGAAAGATAGAATATTGGTGGCCATTGCCTGGCAGTTTTCTGCCTGCCGAAGAATGAGTCGCCCCGCCTCCTGTCTTAACACACACACTCAGAAAGACGACGATCAATGAGACAAGGTAGCCAGAAAGCCTCAGCTTATATATCCGAGGGGATTGTTCGAGAGGATTCTGGACCAATCCGGACACACCCTCTCAATATTATTGGCAAATTCAAAAGAAACACCCAAAAAGCAACAAGAAGCCAGTGTTACGCTAAACAATAATTACAGAAAATTCTTATTGGCCTGATTCAAAAAGTGCGTAATGAGAAAGAAGTGTTGCAAATTCGAAATATATACAACAAATAAATGAAAGTTAATTTACTTGAGAAAACCAATAAACACAAAATTTATTTCAATCACAACTTCTTTTACCCTGCACCAGAGTGCATGACCTCCATTTTGGTAATGGCATCTATGGATAAATGTCCAAACTTCTTGATGTACAGCAAAACAAAACAAAATAAATCCAATCAGTTTAGGAAACTTAGTAAAGATAAACTTCTCCATTATTCATTAGTGACATCTTCTGATGAATGTCCGAACATCATGCAATAGTAGTTTCATATTTGTTGGATAGATAGAGTTCATTAAGGCGCTTCTTTCGAATGAGCGGAGTTGAGGTGTACCTAACGGTATAGACCTCCCCCCCCCCAACCAATGATCCTTCCTAGGGGTGAGGCAGAAGAAACTAGACCGAAGAAATTTGCACGGAGAAATTTTTATAGGAGGGAAAAAAATTTAAAAGTCCATTTTAGCAAATTAATTGTGAAAACCAGCTTTGAAGTATTTTAGCGGTAGTAGAATTCTTGGATGTGCCGATTGAGTTTGACGGCAAGACCTACCGCAGCTGCCGATACCCAGGTGCGGTCGCCCCGACCCCCAAAGTGCCAACAGATACACCTCTCCCGCTACTATGAATGGGGTAGTCAGGCTGATGGTCGCCGCAGATCAGATGTAGATTTGCAGTCCCCAGATGGGTTGGCGGTGGAGATACCGCACTTCTGCCCTTGCCGGAAGTTGGACTCCCCACTCCTGTATCGCCCACCAGAATTTGGAACACGGCCGCCGACGGCTCAGGGGGTACTGAAACAATATCTGGGCGACAGAAATGTGTTGCTGGACTTTACAGAGTACGATCTTTATCTGTGTGAGGCAGAGGAGCGGGTGGCGTTGATGGTGAGAGTGTGTCAATAATGCGTGGATGCAGGATACTGGGGCTTAGTAATGGCGACCAGGGAATTGACCACAGGAACAATCAGAGGAGAAGATCGTACATATCAGGTAATATACAAAAGCGGCGCAGAAGGCCTCCAATCAATCATTAACATAATTTTAAAATATCCCCTACTTCAAAGGAAGATAACCTTCGACTCCTGCCAATTTTTAATGGCTAATGTAAACAACAATGAAATTACACAGTTTTCACCTGAGAGAGGTGAACCCTACAAATCTTCTCTGTGGCTGGGTTACTGACCAGTAATATAACTGGTGTCAGAAAATCTAGAATGAAGCATGGCCCATGGAATATGGGGCCAAGCTTGCCCGCAGGAACGACATTTTTTACCATGACTTGCTCTCCGACTTTTAAATTGGTGGGCCTTCGTCCACGATTATATTTTTATGTAACCTTTTCATGGGACGCTTTAAGTTTGTGTTAAGCCTTATTCCATAGATCTCTACGATTATCTTGATCTATTGTCTCTGGTAATATGTCATTATGTGACCAAAGATTAGAGAGCGGCGTGTTAGGAACAAATTTAAACATGAGAGATGCTGGAGTGAACTTATGGGATTCATGAACCGCCGAATTTAGAGCGAAAACCAACCAATGCTGCGAAGTATCCCACCTGGAATGATCTTCATCATGAAAAGCGATTAATGCAGAACGGATATTACGATAGACCCGCTCAGCCAGAGACGGTTGAGGTTAATAAGCTGAAGTTCTTACGTGTGAGATAGACAGGTCAAAACAAAATTTACGGAATAAGATAGATGTGAATGCCTTAGCATTATCAGACACTATATATTGACAAGGGCCAAAAGAAGCAAAAATAGCATTCAAACAAAAATAGTAGACTAGGCGGTAGTCAGCTTAGTCGGAAATAGCCAGGAAAATCTAGAGAAACCATCTACACAAACCAGAATAAATTTATTTGCGTTCCCCTTTGATTGTAGAAAAGTTCCGACGTAGTCTATATATAGACGTTCGATGGGGCGATACGCTTGATGAAATGAAAACAGACCAAGCTTAGTGGACAAGGTGGGCTTACTAAGCAAGCACGATTTACAAGCTTTAACCATTTCTCCAACTTCGTCCATACCGTTCCAAATGAACATCTGTCGGATCTTTTCCCTAGTTTTGGAGATGCCTAAATGCTCCCCTAATGGGGTCTCATGATAGTACTCGAGGATCATAGGCACAAGCACAGCTGGAACCACTACTTTCATCTTTTGATCGTGCCTCGACGGGCAACACAGAACCCCTTTTCTCAATACATAACAGACGACATGTTCCACAGAATAAAGGGTTTCCATAATAGGAGCAAGCCCTGGATCTTCACGTTGGTATTTTTCAATATCCCGAAATAACATGGGGGCATCAGTTAGAATGGCATATATGCCCGAATGTATGGGCGTGTGAAGAGAAGAACTATCTTTCTGTACCGTGGTACTCATTTCATGAGAAAACATGCGGCTTAGTCCATCCTCAACCTCATTTTCAGATCCTCGAATATGCCTCACATCAAATTCGAAGGCAAACATCCTGATGGCCCAGCGGGCTATACGACCAGTACGACGCGGCTAAACTAATACCCAATTTAAGGCTTGGTTATCTGTTTCCAAGCCAAATTTGACCTGTTCCAGATAAGGATGGAACATCTCTAGAGCAAACAAAACTGCCAAACCCTCAAGTTCATGGATGGAATATTTGGCCTCTTGAAGCGATAATGTCCTCGAAGCATAAGCGATGGGTCGTCTTTTAAGTTTCGTTTCCTGAAGAAGGACAGCAGCAACCATCGATGATGAGGCGTCGGTTGAACAATGAATTTATCGAAAAATTTGGTATTGCTAGCACAGGGGCGTTACAAAGAGCTAATTTCAGATCTTCAAAGGCGGCCTTTGACGCCTTTCCTATGGAGTAAGTTCTAGAGCGCCGCTCTGTTAGAGAAGTTAGGAATAAATTTCCTGAAGAAATTCACCATGCCTATGAACCTGGCAATACCCTCAATGTCCTTAGGATGTTTGAAATCACGGATGGCCTATGTTCTAGAATGATCAACGGAAAAACCATCGAGCGACACTATACGCCCTAAGAACGGCATGGAATCTTTAGCAAAAGCTACCTTAGATAATTTGATACTCAACCCAGCCTTACGAAGGCGATTAAGTTCTTCCTTTATATGACCTAGGTGTTGTTCAAAGGTCTCAGAAAATACAACGACATCATCGAGGTAGTAATACAGGTATTCAAATTTCATGTCCGAGAAGGCCCTACCTAGCAGTCAAGTAAGAAAACTGCCCCCGTGGGGAGACCGAAAGGCACGTGGCTGTACTCATACAAGTTCCAATCCGTGGCAAAAGCTGTTAGATGTTTCGATTCTTCAGCTAGAGTTATCTGGTTGTAAGCCTGATTAAGATCAAGGATGGTAAAGAACTTGGCTTTCCGAACACATCAAAAACAAGAGTAAAGATTGTGAAGAGGCACAGATTGTAACTTCACCTTACGATTTAAGGCCCTATAATCAATCACAGGCCTGAAGCCACCTTGGGGTTCCGGTACAAGGAAAATGGGCGAACAATACGCCGACTTAGAATGTCGAATATTAGCATATTTTAACATTTGATCGATGATCCCTTTAAGAACCTTCATTTAAGGTGGGGACACTCGATAAGGCGGAAACCTAACTGGAATAGAATCCGTAACCTCAGTCTTATATTTGATAAGGTTAGTAACACCAAGAGTATCAGAAAGTACATCAGGAAAAGACTGACATTCTTTACGAATACTTTCAGGCTTCTCCTCAGGTAGATGTCTAAGGTCTAACAAGATCTCATCCTGGGTAAGAGAAACAGATGATCATGACACGGAATAACACTTTAAAAGAGGAATCCTACAATTTTTCGCAAATTTGAACGTGCACGACTTATTTTGAATGTCGAGCCGAGACCAGTAGAAGACATAAAATCAACCCCCAATATTACAGGGCAAAACAAGTGTTTAGCCAGAAACAATTTTATTCTCCGGGTAAATTTGAAAATACGAATTATAGCAAGGATGCGACCTAAAATTTCGAATGGAGAAGTGTTAGCCGAAACGCATTGGACAGAAGCCGAAATCATAGAACACACGCTCCCTGAGCCCAATAGAGCAGTAACATGTTCACAGTTCACTTCAATTTTAAGGAATGGCACACAAGCCGGGGTCTCCCCCGCAACTCTGAGACATTCTTTATGGCCTTCAAACGAGATATTAGAAATAACCTATCCTTTACCAGAGCTTTTACTGGGTTCAACAGGAGCTGAGCCTTGGGAAGATGAACATGCCGACTCAGCCGATGACACTAGTCACTTCCTATTATTGGAGTTCAGGATGTTGCACCAGAAGTTGAGCAGGAAGGGGTGCTATTTACATTAGTGCAATTTTGGCGAGGTCAGTAAATGAGCCACAGTTGAAATAACCTTGGTATGATCCTTCTCCATTCTTTGTCCCACTCAATTTTATCATTGGGTACTTATTGCGCAAATGTTCCGTCGACCCACCACCATTTGCGGGTGGTGACGTTCGGCGATGGGTAGGCCAAAACTATTAGAAGAAGGAGGGGGCTCCTACGCAACTCGTAAAGTTTCGGCATTCCTTACTCCTTCAGCTGATACAGCTCGTAGCCTCTAGTACTGCAAAACTTTGGGTCTAGACGCAAAACATTAGTACGACCTATAGGGCGGAGAAATGCCTTCGATAATAGTCTGCATTATTTGGTCTTCCGAAAAATGGAGTGCGAACACCCTGGTGTAGAATGTAATGTCTTGTATGAAATCGGCATGATTCTCATCCAATCGCTGTACTCCAAAATAAATTTTTTTATCAAGTATGACATTGTCCTAGCCGGAATAAAGTTGGCCGAAAGGTGGGCGTGGAAGTCTTCTATGGATGATCGATCGGCTATGGCCTTAACTATTTTGTCTGAGAGGACGCCTACAGAATATGGATACACGATTTGAAATATTTGAGAATGAGAGAGAGAGAGAAAACACTAAAGCGTGATCTTGAAATTCAACTAAGAACCTGAGAAATGAAATGACTTCTTTAGTGGACTTTAACTGAAAATTAGAAATTCCCTTAAGCAACATAGCCAATGGATGAGGCAGACTACTGAACCAAGCTGACATAATAGATTATGGCATAGAAGATTGAGATGACTCCAACACAGCATCATTCAAAATGAAAACGTGGAATTTGTCTAGGATGACCACACTCAGTATCAAATGTGGCAGAAGTTTGTTGACTAGAAACAGATTTTCTACTTTCTACAGCTTTAGACGAATCCTCCAGAGCAGGCAAATTTATTAAAGGGAGTTGGTCCGTTTTTGAAGCAGCTGCCCCAATCAACAATTGACTAACTCTATTAGACATATCTGAAAGGTGTTCCACCAGATTACTAGCCTTATTGGCATGATCGTCTTTTAATTTACGGGACAATAGGTCCCTCGTTCTGTTATAAAAATTTAACAGTCTAGCCTGTACTCTCTTAAGCTGCTTTGCTGATGGATAGCTTACTTCAAAAAACTAAGTACAGATGCTAGCTCTGTGGTACTGTCTGTGATAGTGGATATAGCCTCATTAATTACCTTTTCCCCAAAGACTGGGATGCAAATAGGCATTTCTAAGGGTTCTTTGAGTTTGGCAATATCTGCCACAACCGTGCCTCTAGATGGGACCTCTCTAATGGGGAATTCATAAATCAATTCCTCCTTGCCCAAGTACCCGGAAGCGAGGACCTCGCGAGGGCCAGACATCATGACAGAAAGCTACTAATTTAGAGAAAAATTCCCAGCAACCGAGAAAATTCTTAGAGTTCGGTGCGGATTCGAGGTTTAGCGCTCAAAAGAGGCTTATTTTATAACCATTCAAACACGCTCTACTACCACTTGTTCCGGGGTTATACGTGGAGCAGAAAGAGGTGAAAGTAGGTGCTGTTGTAAAATGGGTCTATCCACGATATCAAAAATTGAATTAAAACTATGAAAGGTTATATTTCTTTTCAAAAAATAAACTTAACAATCTTTCACTTAGTGAAATGACAATGACACCCAAAGGCACTCCTCAATATTACAGGAATTTCCGAAAAGAACTTACATGCTCTCCGACATTAAACACGTTCTAACAGCCCGCTTAAGGCAACATTACCAAACCTTAATATCTCTGGTATCTCTAGGCGCAATTAACAATTAACAAAAGATAGTGCACAGGGGTATTTAATACCCAACCTACTCGGCCTTCGTGGATAAAGGACAATAGGTGAAATTAATTGCCCGAACACAATATGAATGTAGGCGTATACTTGCACTCCCAGATAATGAAGAATAAAATCCTAACGGGGCTCTCGGCCCCGTAATACAGGGGCTAATCCCAAGCTACTGAGGTGCTCGAATGAAGGTTAGTTGAATACATTAGAAAGAAAACCAGTTACGAAATCTTAGTCACCTCAAACCGAGTGGAAGGGGAACTCGAGAGGGTATCGCACTCTCTATCCACGATTTACATTTAAAGGACTTTATGGAATTTTACATTAGCAGAACGAAAATTTGCATTTTAGAAAAGGTTGGTTACATAGTTAGAAATTCGAACCTTGTACTCGGATAAGATTGCGGAGACAGCTAAAAAGATAGAATATTGGTGGCCATTACCTGGCTGGTGTTCTGTCTGCCAAAGAATGAGGCGCCCCGCCTCCTGTCTTAACACAGACACTCAGAAAGACGAAGATCAATGAGACAAGGTTGCCAGAAAAGCCTCAGCTTATATATCCGAGGGATTGTTCGATAGAATTCTGGACCAATCCGGACACCATCTCTTAATTTTATTGGCAATTTCAAAAGATACATCCAAAAAGCAACAAAAACCTGTGATAGGCTAAACACTAATTACAGAAAATTCTTATTGGCCAGATTAAAAACTGGCAGAATGAGAACGAAGTGTTGCAAACTTCGGAATATATATACAAAAAACAATGAAAGTTTATTTACTTGAGAAAACCCATAAACAAAATATTTCTTTCATTCACAACTTCTCTTACCTTACACCAGAGTGCATGACCACCGTTTTTGTAATGGCATCTATGGAGAAATTTTCAAACTTCTTGATGTACAGCAAAACAAAACAAAATAAACCCAATCAGTTTAGGAAACTTAGAAAAGATTATCTTCTCAATTATTCATTAGTGACATCTTCTGATTAATGTCCCAACTTCATGGAATAGCAGTTTCACATTTGTTGGATAGATAGAGTTTATTAAGGCGCTTCGTTTGAATGAGCGGAGTTGGGGTGTATCTCCCGGTACAAATATATTATTTCTATATCTCAATGCTGTACCTGAAAATTTGTTTTTCGCCTAGCCAATGTTGTTGTTAATATTTAACAGAGGTGCACGGAAGAAGGCCCCCCCCCCCCGATGATTGTATAAATTACGCCATGAAAAATGAGTACAGTCGGGCGCACCCTGGGCAACGTTGCAAATTAGCAGCGGCGGATTCTTCCACTACCTGTCAGCAAAGTAATCCTCCTAAAGTGTCTTTTTTTGTCTTGATAAATATCGAGGGTTTTTCGTGTGCCAAAGAGACCTTATTGGCTGATTCATGTAAGGAATATAAATGTGACATCCTTCTAGTGCAAGAGACTCACCGGGGCTACAACAGACATCGACCCAAAATCGCAGGCATGGAGTTTGTTCTGGGAAGGCTCCATGATAAATATGTTAGTGCCATTTTCACCAGACCAAATCTAAATATCACATCAACCTCGCCGACTGAAAGGGATGACATTGAGCTTCTTTCGGTATGTACGCCACACTTTAGCGTTACTTCTATATACAAGCCTCCTAATGTTGACTTCACGTTTGAAGAACGTACTAACTTTAAGTACCAGGGCGTAAATTTCATCCTCGGCGATTACAATTGCCGAAGCACATCTTGGGGATACCCAGATTCATATACAAATGGAGATAAACTGGAAACTTGGTCAGAGAATCATGATCTTCATCTAATTCGTGATCCAAAGCTACCAGTATCCTTCCGTAGTGGTCGATGGAAGAGAGGCTACAACCCTGATAATATTTTCGTGTCATCAAAAGTTGCTGGGAGTTGCGTGAAGAAAATGCGTAAGCCCATCCCATCTACCCAACATAGACATGTAAACTGCAAAGTGAATGCAATGGTAGTGCCAGAGGAGGTACCTTTCAAGCGAAGGTTTAACTTTCTGAAGGTCGATTGGGAAAGATTCACCAACGAGCTTGATACAGAAGTTGCCAAAATCCCCCGCAACCTGAGATGTACGAGGCATTTGTCAAATGCGTCCATACAGCCTCTAGAAGGACGATTCCAAGAGGTTGTAGAACAAGTTACATAACAGGACTGACTGATGACTGCAAAAAGCTAAAGAACCATTACAAACATCTTTTTGAGGCTGACCCATTTGCTGATGACACTATCCAGGTTGGTGCGGAATTGCTGCAAACTATCTCAGCAAATCGCAAAGTTAAGTGGACCTCACTGGTAGAGAATCTGGAAATGAAGTTGAGCAGTAGGGGAGCTTGGTATCTCCTGAAAAACCTCAGCGGTGACCCAACAAAACATAGAAACTTCACCAGAACAACAGCAGAGCAGACTGCAACCCAATTACTCATGAACGGGAAGACTAAAGATCGGAGTACACGGGAGCAAGTGGAAAGAACCCCAGGAAGTGAGAACCATAATCTCTGAGAAGCCTTCGCCTTAAATGAACAAGAGTCTGCCATCTCCACCTTCAAATTAAATAAAGCTGCTGGCATCGATGATATAAGAGTAGAACAGATCAAGAAATTCGGCCGGAGCACTCTGCAATGGCTGCTTACAGTGATTAATGAGCGTGTATCTAAGCTTTATATTACCAAGCTCTGGAGGAAAGCTCGAGTGGTTGCACTACTTAAGCCTGGTAACGAGCCAAACGATCCTAAAAATTTTCACCCAGTGTCATTGTTATGTCATTGTTTCAAGATCTTCGAGCGCCTTATCCTTAACTGAATTAGTGGCATCCTCGAAGAAAAGTTCAATTCTCAGCAAGCTGGTTTTCGACCTGGAAAGTCATGCTGCAGTCAGATACTCAACCTTACTCAACACATCGAGGATGGTTTTGAAGAGCGTAAGGTAACAGGAGCTGCCTTTGTTGATTTAACAGCTGCCTACGACACCATCAACCACAGAAATTTGCTGAGGAAAATTTACCAGCTCACTAATGACTAGCAACTAACATCTCTTATTGGCATTCTCCTGCAGAATAGAAGACTCCAAGTCTCTCTCCATGGTAAGAAGGCCAGATGTAGAATACAAAAGAACGGTTTACCACAAGGCAGTGTTCTAGCCCCTGTGCTCTTTAATATTTACACTAATGATCAGCCCATAACGGAACATACCAGGCTTTTCATATACGCCGATGATACTGCAGTAGCTGTCGAAGGAAATACATTTGAAGAGGTGTACGGAAAGTTGACTTCTGCACTAGATACTCTTGGCTCTTACCATGAAGGCAATCATCTAAAGCCAAATCCCAACAAGACTCAGGTGTGCGCATTTCACTTAAGGAATAGAGAAGCTCGGCGGGAACTGGACATTACATGGCCAGGCAAACGCCTTGAACATTGTCCTTCACGAAACATTGCCACAACACCAGGCTGAAAGACAGTTCACGGAACAATATTTTGAGAAAGCTCACAGCCACTACCTGGGGAGCAAGCCCTCGCGTCCTGAGAACCTCTGCTGGTGCTTTGTGTGTGTCCGCTGCAGAGTACGCTTCGCCGCTTATCCTTCACCACTCACACCAAGCGGGTTGACATTGCAATCAACGAGACCGTGCGAATCTTGTCGGGATGTCTGAAGCCGTCTCCAGTTGATAAACTCCACCCGATTGTTGGAATAGCTCCCCCAACTATCAGAAGGGCTGTTGCTGCTGATGCAGAGAGGACAAAGCAGACTAATGATTTTCGCTATCCACTGCAAGATCACCAGGCTCTAGTCTGTCGACTGAAGTCGAGAAAGAGCTTCATCACCAGGACTCAACCACTGATGGGAACATCGGAGTCTAACCATATCACCAGGTGGAAGAGCATGCTGCCATCTGATACCCCTGAAAAGGAAGAGTTAGCTCCAGGGAATGACCTGCCTTACCCTATTTGGAGGTCACTTAAGCGTCTTAGGGTGGGCGTCCCTATTTGCAAGACCAACATGCAAAAATTGGGCATACTTCCAGCTGTTGGAGACGCATACTGCGAGTGTAGTAGAACACAAGATCCGAACCACCTGCTAATCTGTCCTCTACTAGAGCAACCCTGCCATACACAGGACCTGATCGAGGTGAACAACAAGGCTATCGGAGTTGCTACATTTTGGAAATGCTGACCGGACACGGAATAATAATAATAATAATAATAATAATAATAATAATAATAATAATAATAATAATAATAATAATAATAATAATAATAATAATAATAATAATAATAATAATAATTAACATCTGAAAAGAAACCAAAACAAGGGGAGAGAAATGAAACTGCCAATTTTAAAGTTTTAAATGAATCTTCTGACTGCCTTATATCCACCCATTCATGTACGCACCTTCTTTCACCTCTGTACCACGGTATATCCGTAACACTTATTATTATTATTATTATTATTATTATTATTATTATTATTATTATTATTAATTTGCTTTACGTCGCACCAACACAGATAGGTCTTACGGCGACGATGGGATACGGAAGGCGTAGGTGTGACAAAGAAGCGGTCGTGGCCTTAATTAAGGTAGGACCCAGCATTTTCCTGGTGTAAAAATGGGGAGAAAACGGAAAGCCATTTTCAGTGTGGTTCGAACCCACTATCTTCTGGATGCAAGCTCAGCGAAGTCATTAATTATGTTAATAAATATTGAGAAGTTAGTCTGTATGTCACAACAGAAGCCAAAGAAAGGAATATGAAGTTATATTTCTTTTGTAAAATCAAACAAAACTTAAACTTCTTTACTTCTATCGCTATATATCCTCTTTCTAATCTGTTTAATTTCGCTTTTTATTTGAATCATAGTATTTGGCAGCTAAGGACACATAAGTTTGCTTCACCGAACAAAATCACTGCCAGGTAGCCATGATCGTCAAGGCGTCAAGTCTATACAACATGGTACCATAGTTAGGCGGTTCTAGATCCGTTGATGGAAGAAATGTTGGTCGGAAAGGCAGGAGAGATCCCATTATGCAATTTATAATAACTAGACCAGCCTGGGTCGCTCATATGGTCAAGGCACTGGCTTCTGAGTCCAAGTTGGCGGGTTCAAACCTGGCTCAGTCCGGTGGTATTTGAAGGTGCTAAAATAAGTTAGCCCCGTGTCAGTAGATTTACGCGCACTTAGGGGGACTACGTACGCCCTGTAACTACGTTGTTAAATTGGTAATATTGATGACCCATTATCTCAGAACCCTTGGCGGATAGAGATCTGAAATTTTTCGAAAGTATAGTATCACTCATTTTTCTGATTACTGAACCAGAATTAGAATATACGGACAAATAATTAGTTATGATTTTTTAAATTTATATTCAAGTTTTCTTTCAAGAGTCCACTTTTTCTTCTGTAAGCAAAAAACCGCCAGAGGCAGAAATATTTTGGTGGTTCAGTAGATGCAGTATGCTAAGAGGCAACATCGTGTAAAATTAGATATATGTATCTGTAATAGTTCCTGAGTTAATGGGTCAAATATTGTTAAAAAATATAATTTTCAGGAAATCAAGTTTAATGATTGACTGGATATTAATCACATATGGAGGCATGCCGGCTCCTAGCAAGAGCCAGCCCCATAATCAGGATTATCTGGATCCTGTCCTTGATCATGCTGCAAACCTAGAAGCTTTCTTCTTTTCCTGCCTCTTGCCTCTTTAGTCATTTCCTCTGCTGCACGCTGGGCTTTCAAAAACCTACGTCGATCTATTCGCTGGAAGGCCTGCAGTATGTTGGCTCCTGGAGTGATACCAAGTTGCTCTAGTACCCTAATTCCTCCTTTATTACCATCATTAAACTTTATCACACCATCATAAACACCCAAGCATAGAGTTTTCATTCCTACAAAGACATTTTTGGGTATGCGGGTCCAAATGACATTATTGAAAGACTCATTCGGGTTTTGCATTCGACCATGGAGACACTTGAAAAGGTCAGGATGAGCTAAACCTCTATATACTGGTTTAATAGCTTCTATCACTGCAGATAGTACGCTGTTTACATGATCTTCTTTGTCAACAAATAAATCCTCATGGTTTCTAAGATTTCCCCTCGAAGCACTAGTGGGCGTGTCCTTATCACGTATCTGTGAAACATCAATTTCAGGATCAGCACTGGATTCAGATCCCGTGGGTTGATGATTTCCATGGAAACCTCGCTTCTTAAAACAACCCTTTCTTTTCGTCATGTTGAAAAGAGATATAAGAAAATGTAATAATACACCAAACCACTAGATTTTCAGTTCGACGCCTATAAAACACCAGAAATATAAAGTAAATCTACAAAATCCATGTGCAATACCGCCATTTCCGTTTACACAGTGCATAAAAACTCTTAATAAGAACATTAACATGGATTCAAGGAATAAATAGCTGCATACCACAGCCTTGTAGATTGAATAGTTCTAGAGATAGAGATACTTAAGCAAGTCAATGCAGAACGCCTGGATTTTTTTCTGCCTTCCACAATTAATTTTGAAATGATAAAAACTACAGTTCCAATTGGAATTATACGACAAATAATCCATCAAATTATTCAGGAGAGATCAAATTATTATTATGCGATCATAATCATAAAAAGTCACTTTTTGACCAAATTCACCATACCTTAAAAGAACTCCCTGTAAATTTAATGACTCCCTCACTGGGTGAGACTAAACCAGATACTTGAACTTCCAAATTATTTTTCCCTTTATTTTAATTAGTGACTTTTAGCATTTCAAATAATTTGCTATTTACTTTAAATAATAATTTGTTCTGAAAATCGCATTTGCTGAAAAGACGCTGTACAGGGAATACGTGTATTTAATTTTAAGAACATTCCTAGCAGTGATGGACATTGTAGGATAAGTTTGATGTCTTTTAAAATACTGGAAATGTAAGAAAGCAACTCACCCAGCACTTATGGGCTATTCGTTGTTCTTTAATAGAACTGGAAAAGTTATCTTCTTCAGCACAATTACTTCCAGTTCCTTCTTCCATACGATGAATGTCGGTTATTAGAATTGTAATGATTACAATTTTATTTTAACAAGTAACTAACGAATAAAAGTAACATTTTTTAAAATATAACATATTGTGAATGTTCATTGATAGGGAGAGTAGTTAGGGATTTCAATAATTTATCAAGTGAAGTGTTCGAAAATATTCGAAGAAATTATTTAAGAAATGGCCAGGTAAACAACTGATAGTGAATCTGCCACCTGTGCGACAGCAATAAATGCAGATTAATAATGACTGATGGACCGAATACAACGGTTATAAGTAAAAATTACAAGAATATATTAGTTACAAGTAATTCGATTTCTTTTATTCAATTACTTTCCAACCCTGCATTGCGTAGATCGTAAGTGTGTGCAAAAAATGTTGTTACTTTTTATATTCTCGTAATATCTCATTCTTTTCCAGCATAAAATAAATATATCATATTTCTTGCAAAATATTTCTTGGAAAATAAAATAATTTAAAATAAGTGTTTTAAAAAATGTGTGACACTATGTTACTTAGCAACCGCATAGGCTGTGGTGTGAAGTATTATTGGATGGCCATGACATACAGGTCCACCACCTGTACACCTCTCCAGGTACTGATGCTAGGTGACATCACGTAACACAGTTGGTTACATGACTCTATTTCGTTTCAAAAATTTTCAGATGATCCCAACTCTAAAACGTATTTATGCCAATTTTCAAACTAGCAAATGTACCCGTGCTTCTCTATGGTATTCTACATTGTATACGCATAAAAACAAAACCAAACCCCATGACACTACAGCCCTTGAAGGGCCTTGGCCTACCAAGCGACCGCGGATCAGCCCTAAGGCCTGCAGGTTACGGGGTGTCGTGTGGTCAGCACGACGAATCCTCTCGCCCGTTATTCTTGGCTTTCGAGACCGGATTGTATACGCATATCGAAGTAAAATACTGTACATGCAATGAATAAGGTTTTTTTAAATTGCACGTCTCTTAGCGTTATCCGAGAAACAGCATGGGGAGATCCCCATACGTTGTTTCCAATGTAAAGTGTGAATTGCGGAGTTGTTCTGATAACGGCAGGCTCACTTGCCTACTGCCATTGACAATGGAGTTCGGAAGCTTACATTAAAATGGCCGGCCCCATTGCCTAATGCGGAGTCACAATCGATTTGGAAAGTTTTCGTTAAAATCGCAGGCCCCCTTTTCTAATTCCAGACAGATTACAGTTGAGAACTTTTAATTATAATGGAGGAAAACTTGCCTACTGCCAGTCAGAATTGAGTTGTGCTGTTATCATCTTAATCACAGGCCCCTTTTCGTAATGCCAGCCAGCTTACTGCCAGTAACACCGACTTGGAGATTTTCCATTAAAATACATTTGACACTTTTACCCACAGCCAAACACAAATAGGGTAGCGGAGTTTTGAACAAAATTACACGCTCCTTTGCCTTTTGAGAGTGAAATTGAGAAGGGAATTATTCCTTATAATGGTGGGCCCTCCTTACTAATCCCACTTACACAGAAGTTGGAAAAGGACTCTGTGCCTACTGCCAGTCAAAGTCGATGTGAGGAGTACTGATTACAACAGCAGACACACACTTTCTTGATAGCTACAAATCAACATCAATATATATATATATATATATACACATACCTATCGACATAAAAAGTATATGCATGTTTAAAATATTGCAGACATTCATTTACATCATATCGACACACAGATTGTACCATAAAATGACGTTTTTAACGGTTTAATGGCTGATCCTATTATATTTTATCGCATGTCATCTGTTCATGGGGCATATTGAGTTAGAAACGGTGAATAGGGTGAAATTTGGGTAAGATTGTCTCAGAATGCATTACTTTTCGGATAATTATGTGACAGCTACAAACATAGCATTTGGCTCGCTTATGGCTACTGTGTGGGCCAATGATAGTGAAGAATTTTATGATTCTATCTTTCCTATAAGTGATTCAAAGTACGAATTACTGCTTGTAAAAAGTGCAAAATTTACTTACTTACTTACTTACAACTGAGAAATACAGTCAAATATGAGGTATAATGCAGAGAGATACGACAAAATGTCATAGGACCAAAGTTGCAGATCACTCCAAATTGAACGGAGATTGTGGCATGCGTTTTACGATAGAACTTACCATTTAGCCACGAAATACCCCGAAACGAAAGTCTGCACCGTCCTTAGAATCTGCTCCAAGTACACCTTTCGGGCTATATCCGCTGCACATAGCCTGAAAAACCGACCGTTCATGATAACTCCCTCATTCAACCTCTTATCGGAATGATGCACATGAGAAAAAAGTTTTAGAAATCGATTCCATTAAGGACGGTACAGTTCCACTAATTTTGGATGTGCATATTTTGAGGAAGTGCAAAACCATGGGTTACGATTCGAATAAACCCCCAGTAAATTGAGGTATTCAGAAATAATATTGGTCCTAAAACCTACCCAAGGATATGTGGGGATTCTTAATTCAAGTTTGGCAGAAATATATTGTGCCCTGACAGCAATCCCTGTGACCATTTTTGTAAATTTTAATTCTGTATCTCAGTGTTGGGTTAGGCCGCGGCGAAGCAATGCAGTCGGAGATCCATGAAGGCTCCACTCAAGGGACGTGCAAGTCCGACGAGTTGGGTCACAGGTTAATTAAGTGGACTGCTATCATCGTGGTTTTTAACGTAGAATGTAATCATCATTTCTGCCTAAATTACGTGAATATTCCGCAATAGAGTATTAAGAGATCGAGAATATTGGCATATTCGTTAAGATACTTTGACCATCATTTAATCATATCTTAAATTAAATAACTAACCTAGTGTTCCTACGCTACTTTAAATGAGAACTCCGTAAAATGTTTTATTTATGGAAGGATTCTCCGTTTAATGATTTTTAAATAACTTCAGAAGTATCAATTACATTAAGAGCAAATTAATGGCAACTCAAACGGATATAGGAAGGAAAATATTATGTTAAATAGAAAATAAACACCTAACTTCAAGCTCTTGTTACAAATAAGTTATAACATCATCAATCGAAAAACAAAAAGAGACAAAGTGTCCCTCTGCTGAAGGCTTACAGTGAAAGATCAGTCATCAACCTTGCATTTTCTAAAATAAATCACTGGGAATTATAGAATCATCCACTTCAGAATGCTATTTTCTACCCAAATATATCATAATATTCCGTCATTTTCTCTTTTAAAATCACCGCATTATATGTCGGTATCTGTCTATCTAGCAACTTGAAAAACACCGTTATTCTAACTTCATAAAATCACCATAAATGCAATAGAAATGTTTGAAAGACACAGGATCGTAACATAATATGACATCCATCAAAATCATGCATTTAAAAGACAGACTCGATCCTCTCGTACATTCATCGGTGACTGCGCCTAGATAAAAGACATCAAAAGACATTGCAACGTCTACAATACCCTTGTCTAACTACGTTGATTCTGCGCCTCCGGATACCACTGCGACGTTTGACCTGGAATACTACATTAGCACTAGGCGTCAACTCAAATGATCTACAAAATCCAACTAGCAAAGAAATGATTTACTTACCATAGAAGATCATATTTCCTTTACGACATGACCTCAATATCTTTACGTTACCGATTATCTTGCGAAGATCCTAAACATCCCTTTAATATCGTGCACTCGGGTCAATCTTGTATTTAAATAGGATAAATGTGACGACCAACTACTAGTGTTCGTGAGTGCAACATCCTATAACATTATTCTAAAATACGGCCTCGTACCTAAATAAATTATTCATCACGACAACATCAAAATTCACGCATGACCAACATGGTTCCTACCGTCAATACTATCATCAGGACCTTCACATAATATCATCATAAAATTCGCAATCCTAATGACACGTCTATAATCATCACATCTCTCTATCCACGTAAATACTTTCAAAGATCCTACCGTAACTAACACCTTATTACATCGCACAACTCGTCATGCACAGCGAATTCACAATACTAAAGAACAATCTATTCAGGCAATTACGTAAAATTACTAAATACGTTGCCGCATTAACTCCATGTCACCACAATAGTATCACACTTCTATTATCAAAACACTGTATTTCCACACAAGCACATAACATTTTGAAGACCACAAAATCGCACGTCGCAAAATACCGAGCTCCTCCGAGGTATTCTGAGCTACAAGTTAAATTAACGTTCAATACCATAACACCATTACGATACCAATAACATCCATGTCGAAAAATCTTCCGTAAAACCTTGCTAACAAACATTAAAGAAATCTTTCACAACCATCGCATATTATCACAACGTAGTCTGGCTCACCACACTAGACGTAACGATCATAAGTATTACAACGCAATGTCCAACAAATAACGGTCGCTTTCAAGTTAAAATTGTTCATGTCAAATCGACAACAAAATAAGTACTACTCTACAACTACAATAAGCAATTACGTGGCGGAATATATAAGATATTCAAGTACTCATCCTGGGTTGTTGCTCCACGACGGTGTCACCTTCCGAGTTCAGCTCTCACTCAATAACATTATCAAGTATTGTCCATCACATTTCTGGTCAGATCCTTTGAGGTCCCTCTATTTTAGTTGTTCATGTTGATACGTGCACTCATTTCATCGGAATAATTAATTGCTGACGGTTCCATATTACCTGAAACTCAGAGATATCAATTAGAACAAGGTTATACACCTTAATACAATTTTTACAGTTCAAATGATACACTTGCCTTTTTCATTCAATAACAAGATATCTTGTTTTACAATATTATATGTTTAAAATATGCCAATATCTCTTTAATATTTCCTTTCAATACAATCTTTTCCCTATGAATTCTTGCTTCCGATCTTTCTGAGATGCAGATTGAGAGTGTGTCAACTTCTTCAGAGACAAAACAGATTCTACCACAACATAATAATTGCAGACGGTTTGCTTTTCAGAATTCTTCTCAGCTTCTAGCTCCCATATGTTCCTGACAATTGGAAACATTTGACACATAATGTAAGACGATCTCGTACAAATCAGCTGTACTAGCAAAGGAACTTATTTAATAATTGCCGCCTCGTATTTAGGTTAGTAATCGACAGTTTCTTTTCTTCATCTCGATCGTCGGATCGTGCGAGACTAGATGTACAAGGTATGGCCCTCTCATATGAATTTATTATTTACATATTTCATGGCCCTCAGTAACATTCTGTCATAGATATTCTGCCGTTCATGCATTTAGGAAAGTTTACTTGAGGAATACGTATTATTCATTTAATCCTGCCCTATGTTTCCCGATGTTTAACTTTCTACTAATATTTCCGAGATACCACGGGGTTTAGAGCTCGTTATCAATCCGCTGATATCTTCAATTCAGCGATGCCGTTCACGTAATTAGACAAATCAACTGCCTTCTAATTCATCTGGAGGTGTGATAACCGGACATAAGATTTCATTGACATTATTTCTCGACATAAACTTCCAATGTGTTCACCAACCTCATCCTGACATACATTGGAAGGTTATATTCCTCCTCTACTCAAAAATGAAATTTCGTATGAAAGGAGAAATTTCATGTTCATGCCAGATCTAATCATAATTCTCTTCTTCAATGAAATCTTCTTTTATCAGGTCTGAAATGAATGAAAATAACTCTGGTCTTGAGATACTGTTATACCATATCCTGCCTTCCAATCTTGTTTGGACTTCATCATTCGTCATCTGATCCGTCGGTCAACGAATAAACATCCCAAGCATCTCCGTTTCTTTCGTCTTCCACGATGATATTAACTTCCTCCTCATCAGCGATCGGGAAACTGTACTGTTTAAGACTTGAAGCATTGAAAATAGCAATGTTGTTGGACTCCAAACTCTGTATTTTATATGCATTATTGCCCAACGCTTCAATAACCTTGAACGGCCCGATGTACAAATGTGCAAACTTGGAATAGAATTTTTCCGTAGGACAAGATGCGGCTGGTTTTCTTACAAGAACATAGGTTCCAACCTCCAAAGGTCCTCGAAATTTCTTATGCCTTAACTTCTTGAGACGTTTTTCGGCTTGCCTTTTCATACACGCCTGAGCTTGCTTTATGTTCTCTTCGACGCTAGGACTTTCTTCGACTGGTCTAGCAATGATCTCGTTCCAGGGACGTCTTGGTTGCTCGTTCATGTGAAGAATGCTTGGAATATTGCCGATAGACTCGTGCCATGTAAAATTTATACAATCGGCTATTGTCGGTAAACAAGAAGTCCATGTCCAATGACGTTCATGGCAGAAAATTCTACAATATTTCGCAATTTCTTTCATGACCCTCTCAGCTGCATTGGATTCAGGGTGTCTTATTGAACTAAACCGGTGTTGAATGTTCATTTTCCTTAAAGCTTCTGCAAATTCGTTTGACGTAAACTGTGTTCCATGGTCCGTTATTATGCATTTTGGTTTACCCATCTTTGGTATCGTTACTCTTTCTAAACTTCTAATTATGGACTTAGAGTTGGCCTTCCTAATGGGCTGAAGTGACACATATTTTGACATCACATCGAGGACTACCAATACAAAACGGTTTCCACGTTTACCTACGGGAAAACTCCCATACAAGTCCATGGCATATACTTCCCTAGGTCGGTCTGGTATTACGGCTATCGGTGGTTGATACAATAATACGGAGTTGTATTTCACCCTCTGGCATATATCACAGGTTTTTACTATTCTCCTTATGGTTCTCCGGAACCCAGTCCATGTGAAAGTCTCTCCTATTGTAGCCGTTAATTTATCTAGTCCACCATGACCAATCATTCTATGGATGTACCATATGAGTTTACATCTTAATTTGCGTGGCACCACCACTCTTAATTTCTTCCGATCTTTATCTATGTATTTATACAAGATGTTATTCGTCAGCACATAATCATCTATTTGATCTTCGGATCCATCATTAGCTGACCTTCTTAGACAATACTCAATAATCTCTTTCAGAGATGAATCCTCAAGTTGCAACTCCGGCAATCGTTTTAGGCTTTCCAAACATTCTTCATCCTCTTGAGTTACTTCGATCACATTGACCTCCAGAGGCTCTTCTGTTGGATTTCGGCTTAGACTGTCTGCCAACACATTACTTTTACCCGGGCAGAACTCAATTCTTAAATTAAATTGCTGCGCATAAAGTGCCCATCGTGATACTCTCTCGCTGGATAATGTGGTTTTTAACACAAACGTTAGCGCCTTATGGTCCGTCCTAATGACTACTGGATACCCATACACGATTTTCCTCCACTGCTGTAATGCGTAAACAATGGCCAACATCTCAAGCTCAGTGGTCGTATATTTAAGCTCATGGTTTCTCAATTTTCTACTAACGAAGGCCAAATAGTTTATATTATTCTTCTCATTACTCTCCTGATACAGTACAGCTCCAACTCCAACTGCTGAGGCATCAGATTGAATGATAAACTCACGATCAAAGTCCGGATATCCGAGCTTTATGCTGTTAGCTAGTAATTCCTTCGCGTTAACAAAAGCTCGATCATGACTCTCATTCCATCGCCAACGATTATTGGTCTTCAGTAAATCTTGCAGGGGAGCTAATATCTCTGTATACCTTGGACAGTGGCTAGCGAAAAATCTCGTCATTCCCAAGAATTGTCGGATATGCTTAATTCTTCTGGGCTTCGGAAAGTTACATATGGCCTGCATCTTAACCGGGTTTGGTCTTATTCCAGTTCCATCAATTACATGTCCAACAAACAAGATTTCAGATTGGCAGAACTTTGACTTGGATCGATTGATTTTGAATCCAGCCTCATCTAAATTTCTTAGCAGCTGTTCCAACTTGACTACATGCTCCTCGAAAGTTGCTGTCGCCAGTACGATGTCATCAACATAAATGGTTATAAATTCTTTTACTTCCGGTTTCAAGTTCCTGTCTAAAGCTCGTACCAACGCAGCCGCAGAATTAGAAATGCCGAATGGGAGTCTTTCAAAGATATACGTTTGATTATCAAACATGAAACCAGTAAATAGTTTGGATTTACTCTCCAAAACTATGTGGAAGTATGAGGAAGTCAAATCTAATATCGTGAAAAATCTCTTGTTCCGAAATCTTCTTATTATCTCCTTTATTACTGGGGCTTTATCATACTCAGGAATTAATTTGGAGTTGACCTGTCTCGCATCAATGCACACGCGAATCGATCCATTGCTTTTTCTTACCACTACCAGAGGGCTAACGAATGGTGTATGTGCTTTAGATATTATACCATTGTCAATCATTTCTTGTATTACCTTCCTAGCCTCGGGCATGAATTTATCTGGTATAGGGTACGGTTTGATCTTAAACGGCCTCCAATCTTTCACTAATAACTTGTACTCAAAGTTATTTATTGCTCCAGGCTGGCTCTTAAAAGCATTGTTATACCTTTTCAGCAGATTCTCAATTATTCCTTGCTGTTCAGGATTTCCTCCTATCCCACTGTCGATTGTCTGTCCACACACAGCATCTTCTGTGTCGTATCTTTCCATCATCTTCTCGGCAACATGTGCAGCTTCATTTATTGAAATGTTCATGGTTTTCTGTAGCTCACTCGTTTCCTTGTTTTCTATTCTAGCTGTAATGTCCTGTCCTCTTTCACCGTCACATCTGATCCTTATTTCTTCTTTCTTTAAATCAATAATTATGTTGTTTTCCCTGATAAAATCGGATCCAATAATTAAGTTATATTGGATTTTATCCATGACTACAAATGGATGTTCCGTTAAATTTCCTCCAATCTCTATTGGTAAATAAGTTTGTATCTTGCATTTCGTAACCTTATCTGGGATTATGCCCTTGATTTTCATGTTGGCAATCGGAATTACAGGCAAGCGTGTCTTGTTTTGTAACTCTGAGAATAATAACTTGGAGATGATACTTATACTTGCTCCAGTATCCAATAATGACAATACTCGAATACCCAATATTGTGACGTAAATAACGGGTAGTCCTCTCTTTAATTTCGTTCCTTCTGGTCGACCGTCTTCGTGCAGCAATTCCTCGGGTTCAAATTCCTATGATTCTATTCCTGCTATGACCCATTCGTGTTGCCTATAATTTGGATTTAACTTACTAATTCTATTATTTGTTACTGATTCCAAAACGAAGTTTTTTTTTTCACCCCGTCATTGCCTTGATTATTCTTGTCAAATGGTGTGGCTGCGGGATTTAACGTTTTATCAGCGCTTTCCTTTCTTTGCTCTTGCTGATACAACAGACTAGTCGCGCCCACGCAATCAGCGTTCATATCTTGATTCAATATCGCTCGTTCCCATTGTTTGCATTCCTGCTGCTTTCTTAATTCGCTAAGGTACCTCTCTCTTTCCTTGTTTATCTCCTCGTCCTGACGAATATCTGATTGTCTTGAATTTTCTCGATACCTATTTCTGCGGTACGGCCATTTATCTCTGTTCCGACTCCACCTTGTATTTCTGTAATACCTAGGATATCTCCGCTCTTCGTTCCGAAACGGTGTCCACTTCTGGCGCGTCTTGTCACTCTTCTCATCCCTATGTTCCACTCTTCTGTAGCCTTCATTCGTCCTAGGTCTATCTCCTTGACCGTGACTATTGTATCCCTGGTTTCTTTCTACACCTTCATCTCCTGCTGGTGTTACAACATTTACCGTCGGATCGACGTGTCTTACTATGCGGCTATTAGTATGTGTTGTCGTGCTGTCAATTTGCCGAAGTATTGACTCCGCTTGCACGGCTGATTGAATGTTTGCCGCCGTCAATAATCTCTGTATATCCGCAGGGAACTGTTTGATTATTGCTCGTACCATTTCTGTCTCTGTAGGTGGGGAATCAAGCTCCTTCAGTCGATGAAATTGCATCGTGAAGTATTCGGCAAACCTACTCGGTCCTGTTAAAGAATATTTCTTTGAGTATAGATCGAGTCTGATTCCTTGCTGAACATCGATCCCCCAGAATTTGTCCAAGAAAGCTTGTTTAAAGCCTGCGTAATCTTCAAAAACGTAGCGAAAAGCCTTAAACCAAATGAGTGGTGCACCCTCTAGGTGTTTCTCTACTGTCTTTAACTGACGCTCCGTAGCTACCTTTGCTTCCCTAAAGTATTCCTCAATCTCTCTTAGAAAACCACGAGGAGTCATACTGGATCCTATATTTCCGTTAAATTTCTTAGGCCTATCTTCATAAGTGCGTATAATGTTATCAATCTGGGTTCCACTTCCTGTATGAATTGTCCCGTTGTCATTAATATCAACGCAAAGCTGAGGTATCTCAAATTGACTGTTTACTTCAGTCTTCCTTCCATCCTCAATTATCGTCTGTCGGTCGTTCAACGATGATACCAAATTCCTATTTGTTTCGTTTTCAATCCTCAGGTTCTGTACGTCCTTTTGAATAGCATTTAAATCGTCTTTTAATCCTTTTATTTGCTGATTCATCAAGGCTTTGTTCTCTTCAGATTCTTCCGTTATCAAATTGAATCTGTCATTGATCTGTTCTCTTGCTTGGGTTATCTCTTTCCGTATATTCTCATTGGTGATGTTGACTTCATCCGTTACCTTCTTGAGTTTTCCATCCCAATTATTATCAGACTCTTTCATCTTTTCCTGCATCACGTCTACTTCTTCTTTGAGCTCTTTAAGGTCATGGTCGACTTGAACTCGCAACTCTTGGATGCTTGACTTAAAATCATCCTTCAATTCTTCGAATTTTTCTTGAAAATTCCTCTTATTCTCATTCATCGCCGCATTCACTTCTTCTTTTAAATTTAATACTTCTCCTTGTACCTCAGCGACTTTCGATCCTAACGATACAATCTCTTCTTGCATCACCTTCATATTTTCTTGCACCATATCAGTGATTCTGTCAAAAGTTCCTTGCATTTTTTCCCGCGATTCGTGGATTTCTACTCTAGTAGTATTCTGTGATTCCTGGATTTTCCTCTCGGTATTTTCTTGTGCCTCCTGAATCTTTTTCTCAGTATTCTCTTGTGCTTCTTGAATTCTCTTTTCTGTACTTTCTTGCGATTCTCGTACCTCTTGAATTCTCTTTTCTGTACTCTCTTGCGATTCCTGCATTTTATTCATTTTTTCAGCGAGCTCCTCCAATAACAGTTTTACTTGAGCAAGAGACGCCATCGTAATTTCCTATATCGTTCCTTATCAAGAATATATCACCCTCAATCTCTCTATAGTCCTTATCCAGTGTTTCCACAACACCTATAACTGCCTAGCACCTCACGAATTAAATTCAATAAATGAACGTATGGGTCTCTCCGGATCTGACCCGAAATATGACGGACATCCAATAATAAGTGACACGGAACAACCTATCGCTCTATCAAAGTTAAATGACTCATTATCCCGATTAACAAGAGCTGAAACTCTACGGAAAATCCTTCCATAATGTCATAAAATAAAACTAAGTAAAATCGTAGTATTAATTAACGGTCAAATCCTTCCAGTATTATTCATAAAATATACGATTAAATAATATTTCAAACATCCTTCACCAACAACGTTATAAATTCAATGTTCTCTGATTACCAATGTCATCACGAGTTTTCCTTTCTTTAATGATATAATCTCTATTCTGTTCTCTTCGTCACGAATTCCACTGACAGGCAATAAACGATAATCTATACAGCTCAAGTCCACCGCCAAGCGATAAGTAATTCGACTCTAGTCGTTCGGTAATAAAATAATTCAACTCTGGCCCCACAGTTGGGTGTCAAGTAAAATTATAAACCTATATGTGCCCTGACAGCAATCCCTGTGACCATTTTTGTAAATTTTAATTCTGTATCTCAGTGTTGGGTTAGGCCGCGGCGAAGCAATGCAGTCGGAGATCCATGAAGGCTCCACTCAAGGGACGTGCAAGTCCGACGAGTTGGGTCACAGGTTAATTAAGTGGACTGCTATCATCGTGGTTTTTAACGTAGAATGTAATCATCATTTCTGCCTAAATTACGTGAATATTCCGCAATAGAGTATTAAGAGATCGAGAATATTGGCATATTCGTTAAGATACTTTGACCATCATTTAATCATATCTTAAATTAAATAACTAACCTAGTGTTCCTACGCTACTTTAAATGAGAACTCCGTAAAATGTTTTATTTATGGAAGGATTCTCCGTTTAATGATTTTTAAATAACTTCAGAAGTATCAATTACATTAAGAGCAAATTAATGGCAACTCAAACGGATATAGGAAGGAAAATATTATGTTAAATAGAAAATAAACACCTAACCTCAAGCTCTTGTTACAAATAAGTTATAACATCATCAATCGAAAAACAAAAAGAGACAAAGTGTCCCTCTGCTGAAGGCTTACAGTGAAAGATCAGTCATCAACCTTGCATTTTCTAAAATAAATCACTGGGAATTATAGAATCATCCACTTCAGAATGCTATTTTCTACCCAAATATATCATAATATTCCGTCATTTTCTCTTTTAAAATCACCGCATTATATGTCGGTATCTGTCTATCTAGCAACTTGAAAAACACCGTTATTCTAACTTCATAAAATCACCATAAATGCAATAGAAATGTTTGAAAGACACAGGATCGTAACATAATATGACATCCATCAAAATCATGCATTTAAAAGACAGACTCGATCCTCTCGTACATTCATCGGTGACTGCGCCTAGATAAAAGACATCAAAAGACATTGCAACGTCTACAATACCCTTGTCTAACTACGTTGATTCTGCGCCTCCGGATACCACTGCGACGTTTGACCTGGAATACTACATTAGCACTAGGCGTCAACTCAAATGATCTACAAAATCCAACTAGCAAAGAAATGATTTACTTACCATAGAAGATCATATTTCCTTTACGACATGACCTCAATATCTTTACGTTACCGATTATCTTGCGAAGATCCTAAACATCCCTTTAATATCGTGCACTCGGGTCAATCTTGTATTTAAATAGGATAAATGTGACGACCAACTACTAGTGTTCGTGAGTGCAACATCCTATAACATTATTCTAAAATACGGCCTCGTACCTAAATAAATTATTCATCACGACAACATCAAAATTCACGCATGACCAACATGGTTCCTACCGTCAATACTATCATCAGGACCTTCACATAATATCATCATAAAATTCGCAATCCTAATGACACGTCTATAATCATCACATCTCTCTATCCACGTAAATACTTTCAAAGATCCTACCGTAACTAACACCTTATTACATCGCACAACTCGTCATGCACAGCGAATTCACAATACTAAAGAACAATCTATTCAGGCAATTACGTAAAATTACTAAATACGTTGCCGCATTAACTCCATGTCACCACAATAGTATCACACTTCTATTATCAAAACACTGTATTTCCACACAAGCACATAACATTTTGAAGACCACAAAATCGCACGTCGCAAAATACCGAGCTCCTCCGAGGTATTCTGAGCTACAAGTTAAATTAACGTTCAATACCATAACACCATTACGATACCAATAACATCCATGTCGAAAAATCTTCCGTAAAACCTTGCTAACAAACATTAAAGAAATCTTTCACAACCATCGCATATTATCACAACGTAGTCTGGCTCACCACACTAGACGTAACGATCATAAGTATTACAACGCAATGTCCAACAAATAACGGTCGCTTTCAAGTTAAAATTGTTCATGTCAAATCGACAACAAAATAAGTACTACTCTACAACTACAATAAGCAATTACGTGGCGGAATATATAAGATATTCAAGTACTCATCCTGGGTTGTTGCTCCACGACGGTGTCACCTTCCGAGTTCAGCTCTCACTCAATAACATTATCAAGTATTGTCCATCACATTTCTGGTCAGATCCTTTGAGGTCCCTCTATTTTAGTTGTTCATGTTGATACGTGCACTCATTTCATCGGAATAATTAATTGCTGACGGTTCCATATTACCTGAAACTCAGAGATATCAATTAGAACAAGGTTATACACCTTAATACAATTTTTACAGTTCAAATGATACACTTGCATTTTTCATTCAATAACAAGATATCTTGTTTTACAATATTATATGTTTAAAATATGCCAATATCTCTTTAATATTTCCTTTCAATACAATCTTTTCCCTATGAATTCTTGCTTCCGATCTTTCTGAGATGCAGATTGAGAGTGTGTCAACTTCTTCAGAGACAAAACAGATTCTACCACAACATAATAATTGCAGACGGTTTGCTTTTCAGAATTCTTCTCAGCTTCTAGCTCCCATATGTTCCTGACAATTGGAAACATTTGACACATAATGTAAGACGATCTCGTACAAATCAGCTGTACTAGCAAAGGAACTTATTTAATAATTGCCGCCTCGTATTTAGGTTAGTAATCGACAGTTTCTTTTCTTCATCTCGATCGTCGGATCGTGCGAGACTAGATGTACAAGGTATGGCCCTCTCATATGAATTTATTATTTACATATTTCATGGCCCTCAGTAACATTCTGTCATAGATATTCTGCCGTTCATGCATTTAGGAAAGTTTACTTGAGGAATACGTATTATTCATTTAATCCTGCCCTATGTTTCCCGATGTTTAACTTTCTACTAATATTTCCGAGATACCACGGGGTTTAGAGCTCGTTATCAATCCGCTGATATCTTCAATTCAGCGATGCCGTTCACGTAATTAGACAAATCAACTGCCTTCTAATTCATCTGGAGGTGTGATAACCGGACATAAGATTTCATTGACATTATTTCTCGACATAAACTTCCAATGTGTTCACCAACCTCATCCTGACATACATTGGAAGGTTATAATATCCAGTCGTTTTCAAGTTATAAGAACTCAGACAAACAAACAGACAAACAGACATCAAACCCAATAAATATGCAGATGGTCATTATTACACCTGAAACGGATAACTGTAGGGAAATTTCGCCAAAACAGTCAAAGTCAAGAGACACGGTTGTTACGATTTGATTTAAATAGATGACACATAATCATGGGCGTGTTTATAAGCGCAGACCTTCATTTCGATATATACTCCTCCTAAACGGTATATCATATCAAAAAACGGTTTATGCCATCAGTCGTCCCATTTATCGTTCTACATCTTCGGTCCTACAAATATTTTCTCGTATCAAGAATATTTATGGGTTAGCCCGTCAAAGCCCAAACACAGTGCAGGAAACAAATCTATGTATTTCCTTTCAGATTATGTTAGCTATACTACAAAAAACAATGCAAAACCAAAAATCTGCACGAAATGTGGTCCACAAAGAAAATATATGGGTGTCACCTGTAGGTGACACTGGTCAGTGTAGTTACAGTTCGCAGCTTGCTGGTAGCCTACATGTTAGTGTGAGGGCAAGTGCTGCCCCTAACGCATATTCGGACTGTCCCGGATTCGGAGCCTATTTAGACCCTTGGTAAGGCTCAAAGTCTATGACGTAACCAAATCGCGTAGAAATTGACCACATTTATTTCTAGCATATAGTTCTTGTGCGGAGCGTATAACTTCGACATTTTTATAATGAGATTATTCTTCTTCTACAATGAGCAGTAACTTAAAACACTGAACTGCAGACAGTTGCGGTCCGTCATATCCAGAAGGTTCCTCGTGCATGTCACCTCACCCAATCGGAAAATAAAATAAGAGTAAGAAGAATTATTCTTCTCTGTAGCTGCCCACAATGTATTGTATCTTTTCGTAGATGATGCTGGTTTATTTGTCCTAGAAACACCAGATGCCTGCTGCATTTCATTAGAAGGTATCGGCATACCATCATAAGCTGATATCACATATATTTACACTGTCAACCTTGACATTCTACCAGGAAGGGGATTGACATCGACAGAATCAGTTGCTTCATCGCCACCTATCTCATCCGTAAACTGCCCATCATTTTCAGGAAAGCATAATAATATCATCTGGGGTGCATTATTACTATCATCTTCCAACATTTGTACTAGCTCATCCAGTATCAGACTGAAGAGAGAGAGAAAACGTGAAGTGAATATCAGATACTATTCAAAATTGAAACTGGACAAAAAGGCCTACTTGATGTGACCTACAGGTGACAGCATGGCTTTTCATGGCAATAACATAATGTACTTAAATTATAATATAATGCTTAAGAATGTATCACTTTCATTATTGAACCTTTAAGCAATATGCATGCATAAAATGCAAAATAAAATTACCTTTTATCACACTCTTTCCATGCCACAATAACTTGCGGTTGCTTCACCACTTCAATCCAGTCTCTTTCCTCTTTCTTCTGAGCGATAGCTGATTGATCAGTGCAGGCTGCGAGTTCAAAAACGATCCATTCCAAATTATAAGACCTTTCCTTAAATACTTCCAACAGGCAGAAAAGTTCAAACAGCTTGATGGGCAGGAAATGTTCTTAATATTAGATGTCACTTGTAGGTGACATTGGGCTTTGACGGGTTAGATTGAGTTCTAAATGTTGAATAGTGTGAAATTTTGGTACATTTTTAAAATTTTACATCATTTTCTGTATACTTATTGCGCCGTCCCTGCGTCCAGGAGAGGACACACGAGATCCAGCATAGCTTAAACTGTGATCATACATATACATGGGCTATGAGTTCCGGTTGAAAGAAAAGAAACATCAAGTTATGTTTTAGGAAACCTCTAATCCACGTCGAAGGACGTCTCCTACACGCTACTGGCTAGAGTTCCCTATGGTTTACCGAGTTGTTATGAAAACAAGTACTTAAGACTAAGTCACTATTCTAAAAAAACATTAAAAGAAAGATTGATGCTTTAACATACAACATTTTATTATGGACTCAGCTTATTCCATATAATAGATATCATGCTTTCCTCTTTGAAGGTGATAATAAAAATTGATGGGCTATGCCTACGTCTGAGGTTCATCCTTGACGGAATTAGGCTTCTCGAAATACCAAGTGTCCTGTCAGAGTACTTGGCAAATTACTTATTTACCATCTTAAAAACTCTCCAACACAAATAACTTGTATGTAATGTCTGTTCTTTTGGTAGGAAAGAAATTTAATAAATATCAATATCGGACAAAAATGTTGAGTAGTGGTAATCATAGGTGATTAAGTGATTAACATGTCAGATATTGGAAATATTCAAGGATAATATTGTTGCTCAATAAAATATTACCTAATAAATACACTTGCTAATGAGAACATTGATTAGGCAGAACATTGGATAATTAAAACATTCAATGATTGAAAAATTAACTAGGTAAAAATATCAAATTGAGTAAAGGATTATTAAAGTAAGTAGAAAAAATATTAGATTGGGATTATTAGATTGGGATTATTAGATTCATCTAACGAGGAAAAACAATATTTACAGTATAGCACAATATATACAAAGTCGTCGATTGAGAGCGGTTTTGAAAATATGCAGGACGTATACTTGTATCTGGGATTAAACCTTTATGAACTGGAATCACAACTTTCCTATATGATTTTTCGAAACATTTCAATCGACTATTCTGTTTCCCTGATCCTATTTATGTTGATCTACAAAAATGAAATAATTTTTCTTCCTCCTAGTTCATTGTGTCAAAATACACAACCAGATTAACTCGGAAAAATGTCCTCGTAGAATTATAACATCTGATAGGTGTTGTATTACAAGTAATGTTTATGCTTCTTGACATTCCTCTGCATGGATATCGATAAGTCCCTTTTAAATTAATGTATGCCCTCCAACAAATGGTTAAACATTACATTCATAATATTAAGTATATAACTCTTAACTTGAGTTTACTCACAACTTCGAGTGCGTATTTATGCGATTATATTATATTACCAAGTAGATAATATCATAATTTCATCAAAAATATACTTGGCTTACATGGTCTACTTTAGATGAAGACTCTACCTCAAAATAGTAACTCGTATGCCTGCAGTCAGTCATCAGTGATACTAGATATCGCCTAAGAAACAACCCTAAAGTTCATCTCACATGAGAAGAATCTTATAATCAGGAAATATATATGAAGGTGTGAACACGTTCAAACTTATCCTCCTAGTTAGGAAATCCATTGTGAGTTCACGCATAATTGTCAAGAGACGGATGTCATTTCGATCGTATTCTAACCTAGTCTGTGCTTACTCATAGGTAAATAATTGAAGGGAAACATAATAAATTCACTAAACACTTCACAAAGCTCAACTTGGGATACTGTGTCCACATCAACATGACCATGATTATACTCACGAAGAACAACAACTACTACCATCATTAATTACCAATCTCACATCATCACTTTCATTAAATAACTATTGTTTCACACTTTAAATGAATATCACATTTCAATTACCTTATATATATATATCATCCTATTCTCACTCGACGTATCTCTTACCATCATCATGGCTTGTGAACTTACTTATTCCACTAGAGCTTTGATTCCTTCATAATTCCCAAAAATGACATTACCACCTTCGTTTATATGGCAAGCACTTCATATGAACGATCTCTATCTTACTCTTCTTCAGTCATATACCATCACTCACATACCTAACTTCCATTCTGACGTTGTGTACAATTCACCAATACATTAAAGAAACTAACCTTTCTCACACTATATTGACAGTATTTCGAACATAGGCTTTTATCACTGACTGACTTCCTACATAGGGATCTGACGTTTCGGGTGTAAAGATTACCTCACCACCTTTAACCTAACTCGTAATCCACTATTCGTATTTCATCATTTCTTTCATACAGAGTAACTCCGCACTTTAATAAAAGGAAAATAAATATTTCTTATTTGAACATTAACTTAAAAACGGACTTATCTCATTCAGCAGCTTCTGTAGTTGGCTCCTGTCCGGGTGACTGGACATGCAGACACGCCTCCTCTAATTTCCCTAGGTATCTGGGAATGCTCGGGCACGTCTCATCTGAGCTTTGGTCATATTCTGGCTGGCAACGTCATCCTGCGGCGCTCATCTGGGTAGTTTCGCCTCCCATCTTCTTAGAACATCTTGAGCATGGCTTGAGCAATTGGAATAGAATAATATGTGGTTTTAGTTAGCATCGTCATCTTAGGGCTATGTTCTGTTATTGCCTGCTTATGTAGAATGATCGTCTTTCCTGGATAAGGTGATGTTATAGACAACTAGCAGTATGGGATAAATGAAATTGATTGTTATACTCGAAGTGAGCAAATTGTGTTTTATATATCCCTTCTAAATATTATGGTCGAGATTCTACTCCTTTAGTTGCTTAAAACTGACAGTATCGGGTAATGCGTCGTCAAAGGACTGTTGTGACGTATCCCTGTTACAACTTTTATATTTAGTTTTGGAGTCTTTAAATTTCGCGAAGCGAACTAATATCTCTTGCCAATAATCTGGAGTGTAGTCGTCAACGAAGTTTTCTTCTTGTATCTAGTATGGAATTCTAATACTCTAATATCTTCTTTTGGGCGATTGGCTATGTTGCTTCTTGTATGCAAATTAAGTGAATGTAGTTTTTTTTCATTTTTTTTTTCAATAATCGCTCGTAAAAATCTTCTCACTTCGTTCCTTTTCACTGCCTTCTATGTCTCGATCCTTTTACAAGCGCTTGACGAAAATATTGCCATCTTAGTTCATGGTATTATCTGGCGTTTAAATATTCGTTGTTTTTGGAGGTTCAGACTCCATTTTTGTTCCGACCGCATCTTTAGGTAACACTGAAATGGCACATTATGTATAAGCTAGAACCATTAAATTTGCTTCCCGTATGGCCATTGGTTGTATGAATGCCCGCCCCAAATTTGATGATTTTATCTTTCTTATATGTGTGTCAGAAAATCTACATTCAATCGAGAAATACAGCGAGGGAGAGAGATACGCCAGCCACACAAATAAGACAAAATTGAATACAAAACTCAAGAATACAAACCTCTGCTTTACTCTTACGCGAAGCAAACCAACAACACGCACATTTTCAACCGAGGAAAGGGCACGAAGATCGGGGAGTCTGAAGAAGTACTGGCATGACCGCAAAGCCCGAACAATCCCTTCAGAGGGAGCTAAACGATGGACTGAACAAAGTGATCCTATGCGGTCATAAAGCAAGAAGAAGACGTGCTATCACTGTAAAATTGCTGGAAGAATGGGATACCAAGATGTATCTGTTATTCTTATCAGCATATGACGGAGATCCGCTGGCTAGATAGTAGTTACCCCCTCAAGATACTTGCAGTTTACACCATAAAGGACTTCATCAGTGTAATACAGCACTTCCCAGGAAACTGATCATTAAAACATCGGTTATTATCTTGAAATTGGTTAGCTCATGAATCATAAAGTATGATGGTGGTGTAGGCTGAATACTGGTATAATGTATTTATTTACAGCAGAATGGTTTATAATTCATCTTAAAATATTCAACCTTACACAAAGAGGGCTTCATTTTTTAACGAATGGTCTATTGTTGATTATACAAATTTTTGTTGTAGATCTATGGCAGGCATGTATATTCATGTTTTGTGTACATTTTTCACTTATTGAAGGTTGTTATCTAAATATGAAATTAGTTTGAGCTACGATGTAGTCGAAAGGAACAGAAGACTACATTTGCGTTATATTATTCGGTAACATTTGATTTAAAGCATTTGAAATTTTTATCACGAGGGATGATATCTTTATTTATTTACTCAAGAAAGGGTACCTGAGCCGAGGCTCTTATGGCGCAATGCAAGATTAAATATTGGCAGAGTTACAAAATATTGACAATACAATAATAGCTTATTTCTAAATACGTTACAGTCTTACAAATATAAATACAAATATATAATACCACTGTACATTACTTGGTTGTAAGATTTACTGCTCATTTTCTTTTGTCCATTGATTATTTCTTTTTTGTTTAAATTTTGAAATTGTTGTTGCCTGCACAACGTCATGTAATTTCCTGTTTCTCTCAAGTTCTTCATGTAGAGAGATGAGAATATAGGATATAATTTACATATTTATGTAGTTATGGGTCCTAATATATAGAATTGTAATACATTTTAGTGCTATTTAAAAGAACATTCGCACTGCCTCATTTTTATTTGTTAGTTCCAAACACATGAATTACTACTATTATTTTCAGGATACACGTTGTAATATGGAGAATGTGACGCTGACTAGACTCACCTTTAACAGCAGTGGGCGCTACCGATGTGAAATATCTACGGAGGCCCCAAATTTTAAAACTGTCTACAGGATTAGTAACATGACGGTCGTTGGTAAGTAGCATTGCTTTTTATCCATCGATTTGTAATCTACTTGCATACAACGATAATTATACCCAAAGCATATTTTTTATATATGGTACGCTATGAAATTACTATATATAATTTCTTATTAATATGCTGCCAGAGCCAGTCACTGCTGGCACAAAATCTATGAGTTGAACCTAATTTTCTCATTCTTTTCTTCTGTGCCTTCTATCGGACTGGTGTTTCGTCATGTTCGTTCGACGTTTGTGAGCCGCCGAGGACATACACCACCACATGGGACGCTACATGCTCCTATTTAGCGATGTCAATTTGGCACTTCTTCAATACGTCCTTGAATCTTTTATGATGTACTTCTTCATTAAGTTGTCCAGCCTCAATTCATAACAAATTACTTACTTTGGAAGGTACTTGTTTAGAATGCAAGTAAAGTGGTGCAGCCGGCCGTTCGAAACTGATGTTTGATAATAATCATCATCTGAATATTTGTTGTATTGGGCTCCTTTTCGAACCCTGACTTGTTCTACGCCTTTGTATTTTAATTTCTCATCTAATACTGAGCTGTTGGTACGTAATATTACGTCGAAAACTGATAGTTTCCTCATATTTTTCGTAGTGGTGACCTAACGCGTCATGGTCTGCCTGAGCAGCCAGAAGATACAAATAATATTTCGCTAAAGGAATCAAATTTAATCTTATCTTCCGGAAGTTGGAGAACCTTCAGCAGAAGCAGATGATGAATATTTGTGGGTGAAACCTAAACATATTTCTCAATTTTGAGTGCCCTTGTTTCCAATTTAAATCTACGTTTAAAAAATATGCAACTTCGTCTGCACACTTCGACTTTTAGCTCATATTTCATCTTTATATCGAAATTAGGATCAGTTCAATTTTCATCTATCTGTTTGTCTGCTTGTTAACATATTAAGGAAAAACGTCTACATAGAATTTACGGTCGCACAGGTTGTGCTAAAGGCTATACATATTTTATGAATAGGGTATATAGAGTATTGTGATGTAGCAATGTTAAGGGGTCCAACAGAGAAATGTCGAACTTCTCCATAAATATGAGCAGTTTGGAAAAACAATCGATTAATAGATTTGTAAAATAACATTTCCAAACTTTAATGTTTCAGGAATTTCTACCGAAAGTGGAATAATAATTTCGATACTTGCAGTTATTATAACTGTCAGGAACTTCACGACAAATCTTGAAACATTAGTTTCATCAAACACGAGTACGTTAAATAAATTGAAGAAAATCTCATTTCCAAACATTTATTTTTAATTTATTAATTAAATGCCGTATTTTAGATCGAGAGAAATGAAACCTGCTGTTCTGTCCGTCCTCACATTGAACGGTATTTGAAATACGACAACTTATTTTATTGCAACTGGATATTCGTATCTACAGTGATCTTATAAGTGAGTGATTTTACCTTAATGTTTAACGTAGGTTTAAAATGTAGTGGCTGCGCAGTTTGGGCCACGTAGCTGACACCTTGCATTCGGGAGATTGCGAGTTCGATCCTCACTGTCCGCAAACCTGGATATGATTTCCGTACTTTCCCATTTTCACCCCAGGCAAACTGCAACTGTACCTTAATTAAGGCCACGGGCGATTCCTTCTCACTTTCCTATCCAATCGCCGCCGAAAGACCTATCTTTTTCGGTGCGATGTAAAGCAAATTGTACAAAAATTATTTAATTTTATTAACTGTTTAATTCATATGTACATTTATTCCAATGTAAGCTTGTTAACTTTGTAAATCCACTTCCTGCATTATGCCGACCCCGGGTAGCGTGCCTGCATGTTACCCAGAGCCCCCGGATTCGATTCATGGCCACGTCAGGGATTTTTACCTGGATCTGAGGGCTGGGTCAAGGTCCACTCAGCCTACGTCATTAGAAGTGAGGCGTTATCCGACGGTGAGGTAGCAACCCCGGTGTAGAAAGCCAAGAATAACGGCCAAGGGGATTCGCCGTGCTGACTGCACGACACTTCGTAACCTGCAGGCCTTCGGGCTGAACAGCGGTCGCTTGGTAGGCCAAGGCTCTTCAGGGCTGCAATACCATGGGAGTTATTTTCTGTATTGCTTCTTAAAGTGCAATACATTTAATATGTTCCTACTTTATATACAATTTGTTTTACGTCCCACCGACACAGATAGGTCTTATGGCGACGACGGAATAGGAAAGAGCTAGCAGTGGGAAGTGACCTTGGCTTTAATTGAGGTACAGCTCCAACAATTGACTGGTGTGAAAATGGGTAACCACGGAAAACTATCTTCAGTGCTGACGACTGTGGGGTGCGAACCCGCTATCTCCGAAATGCAAGCACATAGCTGCGCGATCCTCACCGCACGGCCAACTCGCTCGGACCTTCTACAGTAATTTCAGCATGTAAGAAATTCCAGGTGCAGCTTGAAGTGTCAGCAATTGACTTACTGTAGCCACCTGATCGGGAAATGTGTATACTGGCATAGAACCTTATAAGGATCCAATTTGTGGATTTGTAGAAGTAGGTGGGTTGCTTAGGGTCAGCATGTGATGTGAGGTGATGACAGAGAGAAGATTCCATCGTTCTTTCAAACGTAACATCTCGAGTTCCGAGAACGCTTGTGAGATATGTTCGAACAGTGGTATACTAATGATAAATCCAACATGTGCATTGTGGGTTCGTTGAAGATGTTTAGAATGTGATGTGCTAAGGTTATTGGAAACTACGTCATAGAATTCACTTACTTTTCACGCCAATAATTGTCTGAGATTCTTCAAAGAATCTAAGGAGTAAAATACTCGCTGACAAATATTAACGATATGTTCATGCCAACTGAGATGTTTGTCATAAGAAGTCCTAGGTGTTTGAAGTCCCATTGAGTACTGTTGGCTGAATAGTGAATCCGTCAATTTGTGAGTGAGCGTTTCGAGCACCTATCAGAATGCATTGTGACCTTGGCTTTCATTAAGGTACAGCTCCAACATTTGACTGGTGTGAAAATGGGTAACCACGGAAAACTATCTTCAGTGCTGACGACTGTGGGGTTCACATTAAGTAAAGGTTGTTTATACGGTACATTTTTGCCGAAGGAGCTATAATAAGGGATATATTAAAGAATAAAGCATAGAACTATGGAGCATTATCATTGCTTGGAAATTTCAGCTGAAATCAGAATGTTAGGGTAAAAGTCAGTCTTCAGAAAAATTCTATGTTATGAAGGGAGTTCGTTAAGGCTAATTTCTATCACCTATAATATTTAACGTCTCGTTAATAATATCAGGTATACCGATGATATCGTAACCAGTCTGCAGGCTGTACGAGAACTGCTCACTATAGTTAATGAAACCAGGAGCATTGTGGACTCGAGACTGAACGTAAAGCAAATACAGCGGATGGTTTATAACAGGAAAGTGGTGGTGTTAAAAAAACAGTTTTTTTGTATAATCGTAATCTGTCTTTATCACTTAGCATGTGACTTCTTCAAAGTTATGTATTTAGCATTCTGCTTTGCGCGTAAAAGTTTGAATATTAATAGATACCTAGTTCAAGAGACCATAGGCATTTTACATTTTCACATACCGGAGGATAATCGAAATACCTTGGACAACGAAAATTATCAATTTAGAAGTTTTGAATCTTATGAAGAAACAACTTTAAATTATTAATGCCATCAAGAGGAGAGAACTTAAATACCGTGGTAATATGATTAAGATAATATCTGCAAGTAATACTCCAAAGAAAATTATATGGACTATGAGGTTCTGGGCAGCGAAGAATAACGTGACCATTCTGCTGCCAGACATCTACCAAGATGACATTACTGCTGTAATTATAAAAAATAACACTTCAACGATGATAAAAAGACAGTTAGAAGTATGTCTAAAATTTCACTCTTACACAGCTCATGGACTGGATCTTCTATTTTAGTTTGACCTAAATACGATTAAAATAATAAGACCAACTCCTACCCACTGGCTTCCTGTCTTGAGCAACATCATGCCTCCTTCATTCCGTAGAGCACAAGGACTGTTGAGAGAATACTCCAAGATAAATGAGAACCGTGACTTGCCCATTCACTCCAATATTCCTGACCTTCAGAGGAACCGGTTAAAATCTAGACATCCGCCAGTTAAGTTCGCTCAGAAGCTCACAGAAGACAATTTCAACCCGTATGCCCAATGGAAGGAAGATTGGATCTCAAAAACAGGTGAACATCTCTGGCCTTTCTTCCCACCTAATTCGAGGTCTGTTCTCCCAAGAAGAACTTGGACCATCCTTAATAGGATTCGATGTGATCATTGTGTCTGTGCTGCGTCACTGTATAAATGGGGAAAGATACAATCCCCGAGGGTGACTGTGGTGCTCCTTCTCAAACCATCGAACACACTGTAAAGGAGTGTAGCAGAAGAGCCTTCCCCGGAGATTGGTTTGATTTTCTAGAGGCCAATACAGAGGCTCTAGAATGGATAACATCTTTGGACACTAAAATATAATGTACTTGCTTTCTTGTTTCTGTATATACTGTATTTATATGCCATACGATAAATAAATAAATAATACGATTAAAATGTTTGGGACAGCTACGGAATAGAAACATATCATGCTACTGATCTCCATCGTGATGCGAGGGAAAGACACGTAAATAAGGATAAGATGGAGAAGAAGAAGGATACTATCATTTCTGGTAGGAATATTACTCAGTTGTCATAGTAACGAACCAAGTGACATAGGAAATGGTGTTATGGGGAATGCTTTTGTCGACTGCAAAACCCTGTGCTTATTAGCGTCGGTTAATTAAGAAGATTACTATGGAAATGGTAAGGAAATCGTGCATAAATATGATGTAATAATATAAGGAATTGGGGGGAGCTTGAAAGCATTTTTCCTCAATTTCTCTAATATCGTTCAGCTATAAGAAAACCATGGTCTAAATCCCTAGAACGTGAACACAATACCATCACACTGACTCACTCTTGTTAATTGGAGTGCCTTGACCATTCTGCTGCCACACATCTATCAAGATGACATTTCTGCTCTTATTATAAAATTAACCCTTCAACGATTAGTAAAAAGAAATTAGAAGAATGTCTAAAATTTCAATCTCACGCAGATCATGGACTGGATATTCAGTTTTAGTTGCTGACTAACGGTGAAGATGGTGAGCGTCAGTTACCACGGGCTTTGACGTATCAGCAAGGCCGATGCATCTACAAAGTGACCTAACAATACGGATAATTTCCATCAATGAATTCAGTAACTCTGAGTGCAGTGTACGATTTGTTACACTTTATAAATAACGTATAGTTCCTTCCCGAGGAAAGACCTTACCGAAATGTGAAACATTTCTCCTGGAAACTCAACATCCCGCAAAGGGTTTTTAATTGGAACAATTAGAGGCTGCTTACATTTCATTCCAAGCAGTTACAACGCTGCTTCCAACTTGAGGCACTTTCCACATTACAATTCTTTGAATTAGAAAGTTCTGTGAAAGAGGGCTGCTTACCTCGAGTGTAGTGTAAGTAATTGGAGTGCTCTTTTCATGTTTGTTTTCTTCTTGTTGAGCGTATTAACGGTCCGCTGAACATTTATAATGCACATTTATACGTATTTACATAGGAATGAATTGGAATGATTGTAAGGTAGACAGAAACGAATGGGCACACATACGCGTCTTCATAAAGCATTTGTTCTTTGCTGCCACAAATAAGTGTCAGAATGCATTATTGGCAACGAATGAAGGCGAATTAAGTGAGAATTCTTGTTAAGCAAACTACAAAATATAGCAGTATGTAAATTATTTGTCAATATTATTATGGCTGGATTAATCAACCCATATATTTATATGCAACGTGTAGGGGAAAAGTACCGTTGGATATATTAACTGGTGGTAATAAAGGGAATCAGAATATTTAAAATGAGGATAGGAATCGACCAATTTCTTAGATTATATCATTTGTACATAAATTGAACGAATTAAATTGTCTGATTTTCTAATTATACTGCTAACATTTCAATACCTAAAATATTGCTTGGTGGATGGTTCAAATAACATTCAAACTATTCAAAAGACCATATTTTAAATAACTATTTTTTCGATAAAGAGATTCCGGATAAAATATATATTGTGCGCCTCCATTTGGAGCTAAGATGTGTAGAGTGTTTGCCTTTCCAACTCTTGAAGAACCAAGGTAGAGTTGGCCATGGGAGAAGCAAGGTTTCCGAAGATCAAGTCCTATAACTTTAAGCAATTTTCTTAGCGACTTGTTGATGCACATAGCGAAACTCAAACGAACCGAGAACTGCAGACATCTAAACTGAAGCTGGATTTCCGAAGGGATTATTTTTATCCGAGGAATGAATACTACTTCGTCCGCGTCATGTCCAGTCACGACAGTGGCTTCAAAAATATTCGGCATCAGTTTCTCGACTGAGAGTTGTGTTCCATCGCAGAGGGAAGGAGTATTCATATCCCTGAGAAGGGTAATCGGTGCCACAATCGTCCGCTCCAAGATGTTCTAGGCTGCTCCAGGTGAATAAGTACATAAATAAACAATTAAAAGTAATATAAATAATTAATGCAAGCAGGTGCTTATTTTTATAAAGAATCCTACGAGTTTAAATAAAATGGAAAATGAGAAAGTTCTTAACCTATATTTTACATAATCAAAACACTAGAACGACTAGGACGACGTCCGTCTGTACATAGTTATTAAAGTTTGAATTGCATGGTGAGGGCCTAGTGATTTACCTCGCCCAAGCAGTCAGCTGCCCGACCTAGGTAAGCCTGTACTCCAGAGCAAGAGGACTAGTAAAACCTTAGGAGGAGACTGCGGAATACTGATTGTGCACGGTTACTGACACCTTATGAAAGTGAGTGTGTACCGACCCCGCGGAGATACATTACTCTTTTAAAAGTTCTTGCACTTGCTCGTGGGTCTTACGGATATTAATGTACACAGGTTAGCCTATTAATGGGCTTAATAACCGTCATTGATGGTGATAGGATGGACTTCAGAGTTTCCCCGATAGACAGCACTGAGAAATATGTTGACAGTGTGGATAACTCCAGGATATGCCTTTCTACACGGTACATTTTCTATATTGCACCCAGAAGTTTTACTCGATTCTTTGTTTGATGAGTTATCTGGGCATAAAACTGAACACATTGACATGAAATTGATTTTGTAGGTTCTGGTACGGTAAATAAAACAGTACAAAAATATATACTAATACTACAAAGAGAACCAAGTAATATTAACATCATTTCGTGGAAAACAGAAAAAAAATTGGGCAGTTTTAATTTCTACAACTATTATACTTACAGGATGAACAAATTGCATGGTCGTAGTTAATTAAGAAGTATTTACGTGCTTTTATATCCATGAGAAATTGCGGAACACCTTTCTAGTAATATGATGTTATGATTAATGTATCAATTATACTGAACATCAGTATTTCACACTCTTGTCACAGTATTCAATGTAGTAACATACAGAGTACAATGCTTCTGAGTGGATGATGTGAGTTTAAATGTCTGTATTTGCTGTTATTGTAAAATGTATTTTTTTAAATATTGTACTCATATCAACGCAATGAATGCTGAAAATAATTGCTCTGCAACCAAACAAAATTAGTTATGATTTATAATGTCATGTAACACTGTCAAGTGAATTTTCTACCGTCACAGAACCGTAAGTTAGCTCTTATCTGTTCGATTAATAACCCGTACGGTTGTCTCTAGCATAAAATATGCCATGCTTTAAACTTCGCTTGGTGACACTAGCTCATTAAATAAATATAGTTTGCTTCAGTCTACGTAAGGCCATCGAAATTATACGTTAGTACGGGATGTGATAAGTTAAAATTATAATCGGAAATATTGTTAAAATTGTAATATTAATACTCGATTGGTGTCTCACATGTAGAGATCTCATTTCTTCTTGAAAGAGAAAAAATCCGAAATGCTTCGGAGGCCGCATGCCACTCTGGAAATTAAAATTCTTGTCCAGGGTTATTATCTCCACGAGAGACGTGAATAGGTCGGCATTTCAGTATCTATCGACAACTTAATTAAAAACTCCCTCTGCGCCTCGAAGCGGAACTCGTTAACTTATTACTCAATGAATTATTTTTACTTCTTTAAAATTCACGCTCCGCTGTCTCCTCAGATTAAATTTCAAATAATAATACGAATTATTGCCACATTTCTTATTCCGTAGCAGGGTTTGAATAACATATAAAAGTCTATGCCCTCATTGAATGAATCACTTCGAGTACAATAATTACTCTCCTTCTGGGGTTTTCTTCATTGTCCGAGTTAATCACAGAATTAATTATATTAATATAGAAATTAATAATACCTTTCACATCCAGTAAGTAGTGGCGACGTGTTCAACGTTCGTATACAGATGTGTAGTATACAAACCTAGTAGTATAGTGTAGTATATAAACTTACAAGGGTACGGAATGTAGATAGTTTCTCCACAAGTGTCAGTAATTCAAGGTACGAGTTTCGGACATGGAATCATTTCAGGACAACAGATAATAATGCTATAGACCTCACAATCCACCTATATTTTATAATTCGATCATATTACCACTTCACCTACTGCCGTTATCAAGGAACACTGGCTACATTATCTCGCGATTCTGTTGGGAACATATTACATGATTTCAATTTACCTCCCAGGGAGCCATGCTAAGGTCCTGCTCTAACTACTAGCTATCATGCAGTAAGTTTTAATTGGGCCTAAAAGTTACACTGAATGGGCTCTCCAGTTTTATGTTTATAGTACTATTTACCGACAAATGCTTTGCCTGTAAATGTCTGGACCCGGGAAATCAGAGACAAAGTGTTTGGAGGGCGCTAGATAATGCAAGAAACTCTGTTCTTAGGTTTATCAACCAAATAAAAGCTTGCCTTATCACATTAAATTCAACCAATTAGAAAATGTTGTTGGTCTAGAACTATCAGCACGCCCCTATAAATACTGAGAGATTTTTGAGCTAGGATGTCTATCTGCATTGAATCCTTGAGTTCGTGGAGTGTTCTACATACCTGAGGAGTTCTCCGTCGGGAGACGCTAAGGTGGAGTCTGGCGTGAGAATGTGGCATCACAAGATAAAGACAGAATTAACATATAACTATGTAAATATATCTACGTGTGATTAAATGGAATATTCCAGCGTTCCCCCCTTAGCATATAACTGTTAGGTTGGTCTGCGTTTACTTTAAATTTAATTAAGGGCTTTCGCTTTTGGCTTTAACTGAAAATATGGGTTATCTAGGCATTATAGGGCTTAAAAATTAGCATCCCTAACGGGAATTTTATTAAAGGTTGGGACACACGAGTGTGTACCCTCGTTTTGCTCCTTCAGTTTGTCTTTAGGTGACTAAAATTTCTCCAATTTTCGAAATTTATTTACCTTCGTTTCTGACTTTATTTATAGTTTCTTTATTCACTGAATAGTATGGCCTATTCATTGCGTAATCGGACTTTATGCCCTGTTAGGAGTTTCTTTGGTCTTAAACGTTGGAGTGCTTGACTAGTTTCAGCCTCCATTATTCATATTTTGTTCTCAGACTTTCTTGTTAACCGTTGCTTTTTTTCTTTCCTGTTTATGGCCACGAGGTTAACGAGTGTAAAAGTTGTCGAAGGCGAGAGGTGTATGATGCTATATGAAATTAGAGATGTTTTGCTGAAGACACTGACGTAAATTTCTGGCTAATAAAGGACAGTTATGAATAGTAACATACAAAAGAAACTGTATTCTGACGGTTCCCTTTTTTAAAGTTGTGTTGTTGTTGTCAATAACCTAGTGCATTTTTCAGAAGATGTTGTTGCCAAAATGTAAACTTTGGTTCATGCCTTGTCCAGCCATTCACCCATCATGCTTCTTGCCCTCTCTATTCCGCGGAAATTCCGATTAAATTAACTAGAAACAGAAACTCACCATCGCCAAATCGATCATGTCTGGTCCACTTAATTTACTATTCTGGGATATGTGATTCTAATTTACTGATTTTTTCATAACATTCCCCTGTAATACTACACTCCAAGAAATTATATTATCTTTCCTAGATAACCCATGTTGCACAAACATCTCAGAAATATTTTTCTAATTAGCGCACCTATGTAAGATGTAAGGACATTTATTTTCGTACGTAAACCATTCCTTGGCTCACCCAACTGTCTAGCGGTTCGATTGCCGGCCAGTTCAGGGATATTTATTTTGACGTGAGGGTTTGTTCAAGGTCCACTCAGCTTACGTGATTACAACTAAGAACTATCTGACGGTGATATGATACCCCGGTCTAAAAACCAAAAATAACAGCCGAGATGAGATTGAGTCGAGATGCAGTAAGTCTAATGCTGTGAGCTCGCAGTTGCGATTAATCTGTAAGAAGGTAGTCAGCTCCCGGACGAAACTATCTTTACTTCGGTCTGTTTTCAGAACAACTTTTCTTTATGGGAGTGAAAGCTGGGTGGACTCAGGATATATTATTAATAAGTTAGAAGGGTAGCGAGATTGATTGTTGGTACAAACAGTTGGGAACAATGGAAGGAGGGCACTCGGAATGAGGATAGAAATGAACTAGATGGGTGAAGCTGTACGCATAAACCGGCAATATCACGTACTATACTACCAACCTGGGAAAACACATATCCTAAATACTTGAAATTATCTACCTCTTCCAGTTTTGTATCATCAATCTGACATTCAGTTCTCTTGTATTACTTACCTAGTGACATCAATTTTGTATCCGAAAGGCTAATGTTCAAACTGCACTCATTTGCACTTATTTTCAAGTCCTAAGATATTAGACTGCAGGTTTTCGGCACAATCTGCCATTAAGACCAAGTCGTCAGCATAGGCCAGACTGCTTACTACATTTCCGCCTAACTGAATCCCTCCCTGCCATTTTATACCTATCCGCAGATGATCCATGTAAACTGTGTCGACAAAGGTGAAATATTACACCCTTGTCTAAATCCTGTGAGTACCCTGAACAAAGAACTCATTCTACCATCAATTCTCACTGCATCCCAATTGTCAACATACATGTCTTTGATTGATTTTAATAATCTACCCTTAATCCCATAGTACCCCAGTATGGTAAATATTTTTCCCTCGGTATCCTGTCATATGCTTTCTCTAGATCTACGAAACATAAAAAACTGTCAATTCCTCTCGTAGCATTGTTCAATTACTTGGCGCATACTGAAAATCTGATCTGTGACCTGAAACCACACTGGATTTCAGCCAACTTCGTTTAAGCCATGGTCGCACCCTCCATTCCAAGATGCCAGAGAATACTTTGCCTGGTATAATAATCAATGAGATACCTCGATAGTTGCTCTAATCCTTCCTCTTCCTTTGCTTATAGATCGTAGCAACTACTGCTTTTGTACAATCTCAAGGTACCTTCCCCACACTCCATACTAATCTTATTACTCTATGAAGCCATTTCATTCCTTCCTTCCCACTATACCTTACCATTTCAGGTATAATTTCACCATTCCCTGCTTTTTCTTCAATGAAGTTCATTTACCATCCTCTTCACTTCATCAAGCGTAATTTCACAAATATCATTATCCTCCTTCTCATGAGCTCGGTTGCTAGCGACGTCACCTTAAAGATTTCTTTTTCATTGAAAAGATTTTCAAAATATTCCTACCTCTTCTCCACTGATTCCCGTGAATGTATTATGAGTTCACATGAATTACCCAAAACACTATTCATTTCCAGGTTTATGCCAAAATCATCCCTAGACTCCTTTCTTAATTTCAAAAACTGTTTGTATTTCTCTGGTTTCCTTCATTTACTTAAAATTCCTGTCTGCATCAGTCCTTTTTTGGAGATGTTTCTAATACGCATTCTTCTTACGTTCACAAGCTACTCTCACTTCATCATTCCATCAAGATGTTTGCTTCTTACCACCTTTACATACAGTTGTTCCTTGGCATTCCCTTGCTGTTTCTACTACAACATACCTGTATGCCACTCATTCTCTTTCTATATCCTGATCCAGATTACTGTCTATTATTCGGAAGTACTTCGTGTACTTCTATCTAATTTCCTCGTCCTGGAGATTTTCTTCCCTTCTTCTTTTGAAGACTGATTTCTCTATTGTAGACCTATTATTTTCATAATGTGTTGATATGCACTGCGAGGGATGTCTGCACATTTGTTGCAGTCCTTTCTATTCAATTGTTTATAGACAGATAGATAGAACCAGATGATTCATGCAATCAGTTGGCAGCTTACTGAAATCCCATATTAATCCCAACACTCTACGAATCCATTATGTCGCTGATTGCCACAATGCAATCTATGTGTATCGCGGAATTGTATGTAAATTCTATTTCCTGCACTTCTTGAATCTTGATACAATATACAACCTCATTTTCTTTCCTATGAATTATGATCTTGGAAAATATCTATAAAATTTTGCTCCGAATCTCAGCCGGTGAATGTTGAGCTAGAGTGAGTTTTCAAATTCTACCAGCGACCATATAATTTCTAATTTCTAGAGGGGTCATTCTACAGACTTTTTAACTTTAATTTTCATGCTACATATTAAGATATTTCAACATTGTATTTTGAATCGTACAGTTATTAAAGTTTATACGGCTCTCTGACCTCCATACGTATTTTTAATGAACATCTTTTCTTTATTTAGCACCATTCTTGGCTTGCCTGACTTTCATTTTGAAGCTACGATCAACAGATAACTGTACAATTTTTATTAACCTGTTTGTAACTATGTATATGTATGGTGTGTTTGTCTCCTGCCCGTCGACCCTGGGTTCAATGTTTGGCCAGGCTAAACTTATTATGGACTGCGACTTGGAATGCAGTTCATTTAGCAGCATTATGATATTAATTGTGTACTCTTCTATGTGAGATTCAGTGGAACTGGTCGTGAAAGCCAAGTAATATGGCAAGAGCCATTGTCACACTTACCACGTAGTATTCCAACATCAGCATACAGATATTTTGGGAAGTAGACCCTTAATGGACCCTTAAGCGTCATCTGTCGAGGAATGACTGCTAGTCAAACACATTCATGGTGCATGTTGTATCAGTGAACGTGTTGTCCCTGTGTAGAATGCGGAAGGCGCGCGATCTATCTGAGTTTGACCTATGGCAGATTGTGACGGCCCGGAGACACGACACGAGCATTTCGTAAACTGCACGACTTGTCGGGTGTTCGAGTCCTGTAGTGAGTGTCATTGAAACCACGTCCAAACTTCGAGGGGTATAGCGGCCACCCCTCATTACAGATGTCGGACGTCGTAGGCTGGGCAGACTGGTAAAACAGGACAGGAGGTGAACGGTGGTGGAACTAACATCAGACTTTAACGCTGGGCAGAGTACAAGTGTGTCTGAAGACACAGTGCACCAAATATCTCCGCAGCCGACGACCCATGCATGTGCCAATGTCAACACCACGTCATCGACAACTACGACTTAAATGGGCACGTGACCATCGTAACTGGACGTTGGCGCAGTGGCAGAGCGTAGCATGGTCTGATGAGTCCCGATACCTTCTTCATCATGCCGCTGGGAGGGTGCAAATCCGTCGTCTTCCAAGGGGAACAGCTCCTAGTCACCTGAACTGTGGGACGGAGACAAGCTGGCGGCGGCTCAATTATGCTCTGGGAAAGCTTCATGTGGGCATCCATGGGTCCAGTGGAGCTCGTGCAAGGCACCATGACGGCCGAGAAGTGTCGTACCCTGGTTGCAGACCACGTAAACCCCTTCATGGCGATGTTTCCCAACGGCAGTGGCATTTTTCCGGAAGATAATGCGTCATGTCACAAGGCCAGGAGTGTTATGGAATGGTTCGAGGAACATAGTGGCCAGTTGCAATTGATGTGCTAGCCTCCAAACTCATCAGACCTTTACCCGATCGAACACAATTAGGATGTGATTGAACGTGGCTCAGAACTTATCGCTGCCCTCCTCGGAATTCACGGGAATTAGGTGACTTGTGTGTGCAGCAGATGTGGTGGCAAATCCCTCCAGCGACCTACCAAGACATCATTGCTTCCATGACAAGGCGCGTTGCCACTGTTACCCATTGTGGCTTTTAGGTAGGTGGTCATTATATTCTGGCTGATCAGTGTACTTCCCTGTAGTTTGATCTGATATTTATCTACTTGAGTCTAGTCGCTGGGAAAGAAACAGTGAGTGTTGCTGTCGACGTTTCCCTCAAATAGACACTCGTACTACCTGTGTGTGACGAGAAGTCGCGGCGGATTCTTGGTACGGCACGAGTAACAGATACTACAGTCTAAGCTACAAACATTAGTCGTGTCAGACAGTGCAAGCTCTCCGAAACAGATGCATGTCCATTAGTAAACTGTTCATTATGCAGTTTACAGTAAATATGAAACTAAAGCACAATTGCCCCACCACTTTGAAACATCACAACAGCACCACAATTCGAAAGGGTCACCAAAGACGGAACATGTGTTTATTGTAAGGCCTTGAGAATTGAGACTGGCCCATTCGCAGTAGCCGTGCTTAAAACTCGCGCTCTTTACCCCGTATCCATGCGGCTTCTCGTCAGACGACCGCAGTTGCTGATAACTTTTCCAAATTTTGACATCACATTCCGATATTAACGTAGACAGAACACCCCAGAATCAGGCTGCTTGGCTGAATGGTCAGCATACTGGCCCCGGGATCCATTCACAGCCAGGCGGTGGATTTGAATGGCTTAAGACGTCTAGGATCTGTGCAGTTGATTTTGAGGGAAATGTAGGCGGTGAGAACGCTACGGTTAGACCAAGATATGAATGTAACAAGCAGATTAGCGCGGTTGTAGGATGCTACAGTTACGTAGATTTGAAAAGGATGGCACAGGATAGACTGGCGTGGAGGGATGCATTAAACTAGTCTATGGACTGATGACTCAAAAAACAACAAAAACAACTTAGATAAGTCATAAGCAAAGCCAACCTCACGTTAGCACAGAAATATGTAATTGTTTCCAGCTCTGTTAGGCCAGATATCTTCCCATGAATATCCAATTTCCATTTCTTATCATTTATTTCTATCACAAAAGAATTGGGAACTCACGAGGCACTTTCCTCATTGAATGTTTTGACTCAGAGATGCTTGGATATGAATGTCGTCGTGTATGCCTGCTTCATGGATTACCGAAAGGCTTTCGATTGCGTATCCCTTGCAAAACTTGTAGAGCTTTCCAGGACTACTGGTGTTGATGATGGTGAGCTGTATCATCACTCAGCTCTACTGAAATCAATCAGGTCAAGCTAGTCGGAGCCACATCTGAGGACATAGCTAAAAGAAGAGATCTGCGACATCTATCCCCTGCCTCCTATGACATGTAATCTGATAACGCATTCAGAAAAGCTGTGTTGTGCATAAATATGACCATTTCCAACAATGATGGGTAGCTTGTTAAGAAAATAAACTACTGATAAAACTCCAGTAAAACTCTAGTATCTATCATTCACAAAGTGCGAAAAACATTCTGAAGCTTTTTTCTTCCTGTAATACTGAACACGTGTGTTGTTTCTCACAGACCCGATCTACAACGACAACAAGTTGAATGGTTTACTATTCCGTCGTTGCCAAATGTTGAATTCTTTATATTTTCTTGTTTGTTTGCTATCATACTTGTATCGTATTACTTCGGCCTATCTGAAGTTCACCGAACAAAAATCCGGATCCCTTATGAAAGAGAAACAAAGTAAACACGAATACACAACAGAGATGAGCTTCAAAATGCAATCTCTGAGAGCCTCATTAATTCGCAAGTATTTCCTGTACCGTTACTTGCTAGCGGCTCAATGGGCTGTAAGGAAAGTTGCTAGGAAGCTATAGAGAATAAATATCCATCCTAAACTGTGTTTGGGGTGTATAATTGGTACATTCCTCTTAGCAATTCAAAGAGGCACACATTCACTAACAAAGGGTCTCATTCCCACTATCATAATTTTCCTTCTCCTCCCTCTCCATCCACTTTATATAATAATAATAATAATAATAATAATAATAATAATAATAATAATAATAATAATAATAATAATAATAATAATAATAACGAAAGGAAAGAAACAGGTTGACCAAATAGATCATTCACCTAAGTGACTGAAACTTAAAAACCACGATTCCTTGGTTTAGGAACACCAAAGGAAGCCTTCAAGTCGACACCTCCAAGTAAGAACATCGTAAGTGAAATTTTTATGATTTTACCGTCTTGAATGATAAATTTATCTCGCATTAGGCGAACATTTTTCCAGTCGATTTTCAGTTAAATTTGTGTTTTTCTGTAGCAATATGACGTGAAAGAGCAAAAATTAATCTCTCTGTTTATAAAAGCGAATGCCTTGAAACACTCTCTAAATTACTCACCACTAATTATGAAAACGCCGCAGGGTTAATATTTTTAAAGTTCAAATATGAGAATAATTATTACGTCACAGTTCATTCCTATACCAATTATTACTCTTTTCAATGATATCACTCACGGTAATGTTCAATATTCCGTGATTTTTTAAATTTCGTAAACCATACAAGGATTTCCAGAATTGCTCTGAGTCTATCATAACAATTCCTCATTTAGTTAATATTTAATATTAAGATCCTCCCTGCACACATCCTATTATTAAAATTACATTCCAAAATCGATATGAAGATAATTAAGACTTTATAGCATTTTCACCCTACATAATTTTGTCGTTAATGGTCACAGGAGAATGGTTGTGGTACCATAATGTGTGTATAAGACAGAGATTCTGGCGATATTCTACATGAAAGGACGGAATAATGTAAGTACCAAGGAATGATCTTCATTGTGGTAATCATATTACCGAAGTCTTTAAGAAAGGTTACAGACCTCTTCACAAGGTTATGGAGGAAGGATGTAAAGTAAAGGGCGTGTAAGTCCCTAATAAGACCAAAATTAGAGTATGGTTCCAGTGTATGGGACCTTCCACAGGGCTCCTTAGTACGAGAACTGCAAAAGATTCAAAGGTAACCAGCACGATTTGTTTTGGGTGATTTCCGACAAAGGATTAGTGTTACGAAAATTTTTAAAAACGTTTGTGCTAGGAAGACTTGGGAGTAATGAGAAGAGATGCTCGTCTATATGGTATGTTTCGAGCTGTCAGTGAATAGATGGCGTGGAATGACATTAGCAGACGAATAAGTTTGAGCATAACTTTTGAAGGTAGGAAAGATCATAATATGAAGACAAAGTTGGATTTCAAGAGATCAACTTGGAGAAAATATTCATTCATAGGACGAGGAGTCTGGCGGTGGATTACACTATCAAGGGAAATGTTCTTCCATAAATTTCCATGTTCTTTGAAAAACGTTTGGGGAAAATCAAGGTAAACAATTTATATGGTATCTGCCACCCAGTTGATAGCCCCAAGTGCAAATTATTGATGATTTCATGGAACTAACATATAAATACCGTCGAATCACTAGTAGTTTACAAAAGTTTCCAAATTAAAATGGTGTGCTCATGCCTTTCTTGCCGTGTTATTCCACTGCACTTCGTATATATTAATGACGTTAGACGCCCTACCTTTAGATATCTTCTCCATCTCCGTATGTCCTTCGGTTTCTGAGTTATATAAAGTAAATAAATCATATATATTATAATATACAATTTTGGGAATGTTAGGTCGTGTGATATTTGATGTACCAAGGGTACACCATCCCCGCCTATTTAAACTGTGCGTCTTCTCCACTATGGCCATCTCTGACAGTTATTGAGATCTTTTACATTCTGAAACTTCCTTCTCTGATGGCTCTAGCATCTATTTTCTAGCTATCTCTCCTGGGCTAAGTTCCAGTTTACCGCCGGAGAAATCTAATTTGCTATAGTTGGTAAACCTTTTTACCTGTTATTGTTTTTTAATGTACTGAAGATGAGGAACAGGGAACTGTTGCTGATATGTGTGGAAGTAGGGGGAAGGGAAGAGATAGGAAAGAGAAATACAGTGTAGTGGAAAGGAAAAGACAGGTGGAACAGGGTCATAGGAGGGAGAAAAGGGAGGAGAAAGTCGCTTCTGCAGCAGTGAGAGAAGATATGGCTGACCAGAAGGGGAGGGGTTCAAATGAGGTGGGTAGGGTTGAGGCTCTGGTCATGGGGGATCCCATCGTTAGACATGTGGGGAAAGTGTGTGGATGAAAGAAACCAGGGTAGAATGTTATCCACGAATCAGGTTGAGGCAGATGTTGAGGAAGGTAGAAACGAAGGAAGAGGGAAAGGATAATGTGGTATTGTTTCATGTTGGTACTATCAACGTAAGGCAAGCAGGTATAAGTACCAACATAGTTGGGAATGTATGGGATGTGGTGAATGCAGCACTGATGCAGTTTAAGGAAGCGGAGATTGTTATCAGTGGAATACTGTGTAGGAGGGATCCTGACTGGAAGGTGATTGGGGATTTAAATGAGACTATGGAGTGGGCATATGGGAAACTCCCAGTTTCTAGATCCTAATGGGTGGGTAGGAGACAGGGACCTGCGCTCAGATGGCCTTCACTTAAACCGCAGTGGTACATACAAGTTAGGAAACTTGGTTAGAAGGGTTATAGGCAGGTACAATCATTGAAACGGGGTGGCCTAGGGAGCGGTGTTAAGCGAACAGGGAACTGGAAATCAAGTAGGGATGACATAAAAATGTTAGTGCTCAATTGTAGAAGCATTGTAAACAAAGGAATCGAATGAAGCAATTTATTGGATATATACTTACCAGCTATTGTAATAGGATTTGAATCATGGCTGAGAAATGATATAATGGATGCAGAAGTATTCTCACAGAACAGGAGTGTGTATCGTAGATATAGAATAGGAATGGTAGGAGTGGGAGTATTCATTCTGGTGAAAGAAGAATTTGTAAGCTACGAAAAATTAAGGATGAAAAAGATGAAATTCTGGGTGTCTCATCTCTAAAGATAATAGGCAACTTGATGTCATTGGAATGTACAGACCGGGAAAGGGTAGCGCAGACGCTGATTCAGAATTATTTGATAAGTTGAGCAGCTATGTGCGAAACGGTAAGGAAAGGAACGTGATTGTAGCGGGTGATCTCAGTTTACCAAATGTCAATTGGGAAGGTAATGCGAACGACAGGAAGCATGGACAACAAATGGCAAATAAGTTAATATGGGAAGGGCACCTGATTCAGAAAGTGATGGAACCAACTAGAGGGAAGAATAGTTTGGATGTGGTGCTGATAAAACCAGATGAGCTCTATAGAGAAACCGAAGTAATAGATGGTATTAGTGATCACGAAGCTGTTTTTGTCGTAGTTAAAAATAAATGTGAAAGAAAGGAAGGTATTACAATTAGGACTGTTAGGCAGTACCATATGGCTGATAAAACAGGCATGAGGGAGTTTTCAAAAAGTAACTATGATCGCTGGAAAATGTTAAATAAACATGTAAACAGACTCTGGGATGGGTTTAAAGCAATTGTTGAGGAATGCGAAAGTAGGTTTGTACCTTTAAAGGTGATAAAGAATGGTAAAGATCCACTATATTATAACAGAGAAGTAAAGAGACTAAGAAGGAGGTGCAGGTTGGAACGAAATAAAGATAGAAATGGTTATGGAAGTAAGGAGAAATTAAAGGAACTTACTAGGAAATTGAATCTAGCAAAGAAGTCAGCTAAGGATAACATGATGGCAAGCACAATTGGTGGTCATACAAATTTTAGTGAAAAATGGAATTGTAGGTATAGGTACTTTAAGGCAGAAACAGTTTCAAGGAAGGACATTCCAGGAATCATTAGTGAACAAGGGGAGTGTGTATGAGAGGATCTTCAAAAGGCGGAAATATTCAGTGAGCAGTATGTAAAGATTGTTGATTACAAGGTTAATGTCCAGATAGGGGATGTGAGTAATACTAAAGAAGTATTAAAATTCATCTATGATAACAGTGACATTTACAGTAAGCTACAAAAGTTGAAAACTAGAATAGCAGCTGGAAATGATACGATTTCTGGGGATATACTAAAGGCAATGGGTTGGGATATACTACCATATCTGAAATACTTATTTGATTATTGTTTGATTGAAGGAGCTATACCAAATGAATGGAGAGTTGCTAGAGTACCCCCTGTGTATAAAGGAAAGGGTGATAGACATAAAGCTGAAAATTACAGGCCAGTCAGTTTGACATAGATTGCATGTAAGCTTTGGGAAAGCATTCTTTCTGATTATATTAGACATGTTTGAAAAATTAATAACTGGTTTGACAAAAGGCAGTTTGGGTTTAGGAAATGTTATTCCACTGAAGCTCAGCTTGTAGGATTTCAACAAGTTATAGCAGATATCATGGATTCTGGAGGTCAAATGGACTGTATCGCGATTGACCTGTCTAAAGCATTTGATAGGGTGGATCATGGGAGACTACTGGCAAAAATGAGTGCAATTGGACTAGACAAAAGAGTGACTGAATGGGTTGTTATATTTCTAGAAAATAGATCTCAGAGAGTTAGAGTAGGTGAAGCTTTGTCTGACCCTGTAATAGTTGAGAGGGGAGTTCCTCAGGGCAGTGTTATCGGACCTTTATGTTTCCTTATATATGTAAATGATATGAGTAAAGGAGTGGAATCGGAGGTAAGGCTTTTTGCGGATGATGTTATTCTCTATAGAGTGATAAATAAGTTACAAGATTGTGAGCAAATGCAACGTGACCTCGAAAATATTGTGAGATGGACAGCAGGCAATGGTATGTTGATAAACGGGGTTAAAAGTCAGGTTGTGAGTTTTACAAATAGGAAAAGTCCTCTCAGTTTTATTTACTGTGTTGATGGGGTGAAAGTTCCTTTTGGGGAGCATTGTAAGTACCTAGGTGTTAATATAAGAAAAAAACCTTATTGAAGTAATCACATAAATATGATTGTTAATAAAGGGTACAGATCTCTGCACATGGTTATGAGGGTATTTAGGGGTTGTAGTAAGAATGTAAAAGAGAGTGCATATAAGTCTCTAGTAAGACCCCAAATAGAGTATGGTTCCAGTGTATGGGACACTCACCAGGATTACTTGATTCAAGAACTTGAAAAAATCCAAAGAAAAGCAGCTGGATTTGTTCTGGGTGATATCCGACAAAAGAGTAGCGTTACAAAAATGTTGCAGAGTTCTGGCTGGGAAGACTTGGAGAAAGAAGACGAGCTGCTCGATTCCGATGTTCCGAGCTGTCAGTGGAGATTTGGCGCGGGAGGACATCAGTACGCGAATAAGTTTGAGTGGTGTCTTTAAAAGTAGGAAAGATCACAATATGAAGATAAAGTTGGAATTCAAGGGGATAAATTGCGGCAAATATTCGTTTATAGGAAGAGGAATTAGGGATTGGAATAACTTACCAAGGGAAATGTTCAGTAATTTTCCAATTTCTTTACGACCATTTAAGAAAATGCTAGGAAAACAACAGATAGGGAATCTGCCACCTGGGCGACTACCCTAAATGCAGATCAGTAGTGATTGATTGATTGATTGATTGATTGATTGATTGATTGATGGATTGATTGATTGATTGATTGATTGATTGATTGATTGATTGATTGATTGATTGATTGATTGATTGATTGATTGATTGATTGATTGATTGATTGATTGATAACATTTCACCTGATTCTTCCTATAATGCAATCTGCCTATCACATGCCTGTAACTCAGTTCTCTAACCAATCAGTACCCAGGGGTGTGTATGGAAATCTAGCCTATCAGCGCTCTGGATTCTGATATATTCTAGAACTTTCACCTGCGGAGCTCCTCTATTTAAGGTGAGCGCATTAGGTCTGTCTTGTCTGATTTGCTCCTGTGATTGAGAATGCGACTTCACGGAGGTTAGAGTTGGCAGGACGCAGGAGGCAGAAGGCCGGCCTGAAGAAGATCCACCGCTGACAGGTAAAGGAAGAATTTATCTAAACATGTGATTGTGCCGGTGGGTGTTTCGAGGGGAAGATTTAAGAATTTTTCCTCAAAATCTAATATGTAATCTTTTCATATTTCTTGCTGAAATGTAGAACCTTCTGCGCAGTCTTCGGACTCAATACATATTCCCTACTGGGATAATATTTAATGCAAGGAATCACAAAAGTGACCCCCGGAGCGCTACCCTTCTGCTTTTGAGCTGGGTGACTAAAATTTTTCATCCAATAAATTTTTTATGTTTGTCTCGGCCTCCTTTTTAACATGGCATTATCCTCTTTGTCATTGGGCCTTAAGCCTACTTAGGTTTTTGTGTTTTCCAGAATATTCTTATAAGGAGTGTTGGTGTTTCGCTTCCTTGCCTTTTGTTAATGGCCTATTTTTGTTGTTTTTATTTTCCTTCTTTAGGCCTGGTAGAATGGGCAATATGCATTTGTATATTCTTTATGGTTGAGCGGTTAATCCTGCCTACGTTGAGGTTTCCTTGGGGAGAAGTACTTTACCTGGTTGTGAAATGTTGTAATTGATAAGCCCACCATGGGGCAATCTGTGTATGAACACCATGAAGTGGGTTCACCCCAAGGGTTACCAGTGTACTTGAAAATGTGAATAGCAACATATTGCTTGATTGAGGCTAGCCTCTATGTTTTTGGAGCTCAGACTCTATAATGTGTACTTGTTCGGAACAATTATGCTCTTTCAAGATGTTGTACCAGTCAGGAGCTATTTATGTTCATTCACATGTAGGTTAATGACTCGTAGTTCCTCCCAATTAATCTTGTACCTGATTACGGACTTCTGAGTCCAATGTACTGTTGGATCTGAGGATATCGTTGTTTAATGTGAATAGCCTCAAGTAATATTTCAACTGTTTCTTGTTTTTTTCATTAAATTACTCTATCTGAATTTTCAGAAAAAACGAAATAAAATTTCCAAAACTTTAAAACTGTTACTAAGGGTGATCCTTGCCCAGCCGTTCACCCCACGCGCTTCCTTACATCTGCGTACCACGATAAATCCCCGTATCACTTATCATATGCTGACGCGTTTCGAAACTGCAACTAGGATCGTCTTCATAGCAATAACATGGATTTTATTGCCAACTGTTACTCCATAGTAATCAAAATTAAGACAGAGAGAACCTGTTAGAAACGTAATTAATCACGGGCCCTACAGAGTCAAGGAGAAAAATATTGTCGAGTTAACTATGGAGGATAGCTACAAGTATCTAAACATCCCCTTTGTTAAAATGATTTAGCAAATTCCCATCGCCTCACGAATATTTTAGGTACCAAGTGTTTCTCTCTACAAATGACAGAAGTTGCGTCGAAAATTATTTGACGGTCGTCGTGTATGGCATGTTATGCCACAGCCGACTTCTTTGGCTGGATAAAACGTTAAGTGTTGTATTTTCTCTTAGGTCTCTCATTGTCTAACAAACGGTATTTCAAACAATCGGATCGGATCTTGAGTTCAGGAGCCCGAGCACGTGATTTCGTTACATTAAGGTTTGAAAGTATGTACCCTGATTTTAAGGATATTGCAGAGTCAACACATATCATCAGGGTTTGAGTATCGCCGAATTATAAAGTTACAAACACTTACTGAGTTTAAATTGTATTTGTGTTTATCTAGAGTAAATGTACCGGTATATAGATTTATTGTCAGAAATACCGTCTTCATACCAATGTAATATGGAACATTTTGTAGCCAACTGTACTTAACTGTAGCTAACCATCATTGATGATCTACCAGAGATATTCACAGATCACTTTCTGTAATGTAATTGTCCTTTCCGGATGAGGATGAATAGCCTGCACTCCACTAATGGTCGTGTCACAGTGAATCAATCCGCTCCGCTAACTCTGCCAGTAAAACTGTCCTGAGATGCAACATCACTTAACGGCGATGACTTAAAAGCTTTCCAGCTGAAGGAAACTTCCACACAAGCATTTAATTAGTTTATGAATATTCACTGACAAGTAAATTCAATAATGAAAGCGCACTCACCGTAAGACAAGACCTATCAAAGTTTTAACATCCGAAACATGAACGCAGTTTTAAAATTACCGTCCGCATGAATTCTCTATTATGATTATTTTGGATAGTTGCTCACATACAAATGAGATTAATTGGTACGAAAATTACTAGACCAAGGAATTGCTGATTGGAATCAATTTTTCACTAGAGTTCTTCCAGGAAACTTACGTAATGCTCCGTATTGATTTTCATGTTATTTACCTATATTAACGTAATTTATGCATCGAAGAAAGGTCATTCATATGTTTGTCAGTCGTTATAGGAGGTTGCTTTATGTACTGCTACAGGTCGAATTGTCTGCATTTTAGCCATCGATTCAAGGTCATAGATTCCATTCCCCGACGGGGCAAGGATTTTATGCTTGTAGGTTCTATTCTTTTACCTCGAGGACTGGATGTTGTGCATTTTTTTCCTTAACACACATTTTTATAACTTTGCAAACCAACATAAAATGATATCTTTCTACATAGTACTGCTATCAGGAAGAGCATCCGTGAGTTAAACCAGGCCACTGCAATATATGCTGCATAGATAGCAATAATAATAATAATAATAATAATAATAATAATAATAATAATAATAATAATAATAATAATAATAATAATAATAATAATTTCCTTTTTCTGTTCGATAATACCTGGTCCTTCATATAATCCTGTTACGTAGGTTGTTATGTTTATTCATTTAAACAGTGGTGAATACTAGTTTTCTATGCCTATGATGGAGGAGAGTGTGTCCACCAGGTAACCAGAAACACTGAATTCGATACCAATCCCGTTCAAGAATTTTAATTCTGTACTCATTCACCTTCGTGTGGTCCTCTGAAGATTCGTTTGACATGAGAAATAGCAGACCAGATAAAGCAAGTCAAGGAGTGCAGTGGAGACATAAAGTAGATTGCTCATGTGTACATAAACCTGTGTAGGCTATATATAATTTTTATATTAAAGTGTATATAATACAACATATAATTTACGCCAAGTGGTATGCTGTTTCTGTTATGGTCGTTTGTATGAAGGCAAAATAATTTTACGCAGTGTTAGTGATATTTAACGCACTGACATTTTCCCGGAATGCAACATATGAGTGGGTAGGATAACGCGGCGAAGCAGAAGCCACTTATTTGGACAATTACAAGTAGATTCTCAAGGCCAAATCACTATAATAATAATAATAATAATAATAATAATAATAATAATAATAATAATAATAATAATAATAATAATTGTTCCGAGGGTACTGTGGAACAGCAGAGGTGAAAGAAGGTGCGGGTTGGAATAGGTCTCAACTACCAAATTAAAGTTAATTTAAAACTTTAACAAAGGTTATATTTTCTTTTCAAAATCGACAAATAACAGATAACAACATTCAACAATTTCCACTAGGTGAAATAACAAAGTCAGGTACAAAATAATTTTTCCCGTCAGGGGTTTTTTACCAAGTTTTGGGCTTCGAGCCCCACACTTACAACCTTTGAGCGAATAGCTCAACTTTACCCAGTTACCAAATGAACAAAGGGGCAGAAAACCCTATCATGCCAAGGAGCACTTGCCCCTAATTACAATGTTAAGCCTCCTAGAGGCACGCAGAGATCAAATTAGGAAAGAGCAGTCCTGCTCTCAATTTTACAAGCCTATCGAAGGCCACAACAAACTTCACTCCTAACTGCCCTCAAGGCACACATACAGTGAAACAGGGGTATCTTGTACCCAACCTACAGCGCCTTCACATGAAGGAAACAAAACATCAGGTTAAGTTACTGGCCATAATGCAAAATAGAATGGAGGCGATAACTTGCACTCCTACACAACGTTTTTGTCAAAAAAACCTATGTGGCGCTAGGCCGATAATACAGGGGCTAATCCCAATCTATGGAGGTGACTAGTCAGCAAAATAAGTTTAAGACTTTAAGAAGGAAGAGAAAAACGGTTACGAAAACATAGTCACCTCAAATTCACAATGAAGGGGAGTTCGAGAGGGTGAAGCACTCTCTATCCCCGCTTTATAGTAAAAGAGATTTGAAGTTTTTACATGCACAGAAAGGAAATTTACTTTTCAAAGGAAAAGGTTACATATAAAATGCTTCGAACCCTCCCCGAGAGTTAAACTGCTGAGCTAGCAAGAAATGAAGATGTTAACAGGCCATTACCTTGTAGATGAACTGCTGCTTGAAGAAAGAGGCGCTTCCCGCCCCCTGCTACATATTCACACGCTGCGAAAGATGTTACTGAAGTGGCGTGGAGACAAGAAAATCAGCGGTTGATATACCCTCGTGGAACACTCGAGACCTTTCAGGAATGAGAAGACACACCCTTTCGCTTTATTGGCTAACACCAAAAGTTACACACAACATGAACAAGAAACCTAGGATTGGAGGAAAATTAATTTAGAAAATTCGGGATTGGCTGAATTCAAAACTGGCGGAAACAGAGATCAATATTGCCAACCCAAAACTGAAAGAAAGAAATTTAACAACGAACAAACTTATGGATACAAGGTTTCTTTAAAAAAACAGTTCCATCACTTCGCACCAGAGTGCACAATCGTAGTCTTTTCTCTGTAGAGACATCTAGAAGAGAATGTCCACACTTCTTGATACAGGGCAAAACAAACACAATTCGAAATAGACACAGTTCAGAACACTTCAAAATTACCAAATTTACAGTAGAGACATCTTCCGAGAAACCGTTGAGTTAATACAGTTTGTTAAAGTTCAGTCTTTCTCCTGTAGAGGAGTTTCAACTGGCGCAATATTTAAATTAGCGGCATGGAGGTGTACCGCCCGGTACAACAACAATAATAATAATAATAATAATAATAATAATAATAATAATAATAATAATAATAATTATTATTATTATTATTATTATTATTATTATTATTATTATTATTATTATTATTATTATTATTATAATTTCCTTTTTCTGTTCGATAATACCTGGTCCTTCATATAACCCTGTTACGTAGGTTGTTATGTTTATTATTTTAAACAGTGGTGAATACCAGTTTTCCATGCCTATGATGGAGGAGTGTATCCACGTACTGTAGACTATAGCGTAACAATCTCCATTTAAGCCACAGTTCATGGCATACTATTGTGATTCTGAAATTTAGTTTACAATTTTCTTCATGTAATGATACTGTTAAGCCAAGGCAATTGAAAATCTCTGTTTAGATCCATGTTATTTTCGTAATTTTAACCCTGTTGATTCCTGTTTAATACCCAAACACATATTCGCGTTCTATGAACATTCTTTATGATTACAAAATAACTGATTATCAGGGACACAGCGGAATTTATCCTTAGAATCCCGGCTCGTCAATTTGCATTCATATATCCTAGGGAGTAAGTAATTCAAACTGTTCAATCTTTTCTCAGTTCTTTAAGGAGCAAGTAGAATGCATCAGTAGATCTTGAAGTGAATGGAACGTGTTTATTCATGTGTGGTCCAGTCACACAGCTTTTCTCGTCTATCATATTGGACTGAGTCGGTGGTAAAACGGAATCTAATGGATAAAGTATTATTAATATTGCAAATTCAGCCTTGGCTTCTTCTCTCTTCTTTGATCAGGGTGAGTCACTCTAGTTTGCATGAACTGATAGGTTCCAACAAATTTAGGTTGTTGTTGAATTGGCAACATGAGATGCGTAGTCATCTCGTGCAATGGCACAAATAATGACACTAATTCATTTCACCTCAAGCGTAGCAGTAATCGTAACAATTTTTAGATCAATAATGAAACAATAATGTGTATATTTGAAACATGACGATAGTTTCATATACTAAAATTTGCAACTACAGGTTGACGGACATTCTGAATAATATATAACAAAGTAGTCCATATCCGACTTTTTCGAGCTAAATTCCACAAGATATGAATTTAGAAATACAGATATACCCGGGGAATATTTACATATTAATAAAATATTATATACTGAAAGTTTAGAATTACGTTCTATTCCCAATTACATATTTGATATTCAGTTTTCCGTCAGTTGATATTTCATTTCATAAAATCCGCTATTCATTTCTTCCGATTCCTCTTTGCCATAATATGACAAGAATAAAGTAATCTTCTAACAAATTTAAATAATTTACTAAAAATCCTGAAGACATATGCGATCTAAATATGGAAAACTACGCCACAATACTAAGACAAGCTGCGACAACGATCACTTTCAAACTAGCCTGAATCAAAACTGATGCAAATGAGCTGATTCGCTCTAATATATATATATATATATATATATATATTAATCAGCATCCAGGTGTTAAAAAAGCGAAACGAAACAAACATAGAAAATCGTTTATACATGCCGATCACAACAGCAACAGGATGTGTAAATCAATATGAATTTCTATAACTTAAGACATACCTCCAATACTCCCATGCGATCGATAATTTTAATACGTAATCGTATGAAATCTCTTACTCTTTCGATCACCTCCAGACGCTAGGCTACTCGTATATTCCTTGCCATAAGGTACTAACTACTCAGGTGCATAACATAATACTCATAAGGATGGTACCCAGTTAATGAACAGAAATGACCCCAAACATGTTTTATAGCTGGCGTAGATTTCCATAATAAGTAAGATTTTGTTTCATATCCTGCTTATGAAGAAAGCCTGTGTTACTCCGTCCGCCTTTGCTAACACTAAAATTTTATTAAATTTAAAGTGAAAACTAAATTTCTTTGAAAAAGGAACCAAATTGCACGGGGAAACATTGGATGAAAGGAAAAATTTATGGATGTATAATTTCGTCGATTTCATCCTCTTGGATTGAATATTGGGATATGAAACCTCATATTGACGACCTTTCCATGTTGAACATAACGACTGAAATTTCCCTCCGGCCGTCCAACACTTCAATTAGTAAGATTTGATTAAAAACCGTGCTTTATATGGATCAAATATTCCTCGTTCACACAACACTTTTAGATATTAGTAATCTCCCCAAAATATTTTCTGATGTACAGTTTCGTTAAATTCAGAACACTGTGCCAGAGTCGTACTTTTGCTTTATTCAAACTTATGATTATGTTCCAGACTTGTGTTCAGTTATCCTTAATTTTCCATCTTCAATATATTTTTCAGCAAGTGTATGTATACGGTGCATTAATAATAACAATCTTAAGAAATTTCCACAGCCTCCCATATTGTCGGATTGATTAACCTCAAAATAGGACTGACGAAAAAAAAGAGCACTTGCACTTCCATGATTATGTGTAATTCCTAGTCAGAATAATATGCAGGCCTATTTATGATTTGATTTCCCAGCTGACATAAAACATTCTTTCTGCCGTTTGTAAACTATTTGTTTCATGTCCCACATATTAGTGTAGTTTAAAATACGTCTCGTATCAGATATTTTGTTCTTTGAAATATCAATTTCATTCCTCTTTTCATTGTAACCCATTTAAGCCCAGCGTTCTATTTTGAGGATAGGGCAATATTTCCGATGTTACAAATTATTTGCAATATTTATTTGGTAAAACATTCAATAATTTACCAACAATAAGAGATCTATTAATATTCTGCCAATGTCAGCAAATTAACGTGTTACAGTTGTCGTGAAATCTCATATCTTGTTTACCTTGAGCAGAACTAAGTTAATGTCCTCAGATATACTACATAATTCACTGTTTTCTATTACCACTTCTATAGTTTCCGAAACAGTATCACGTGCGACTTATAGCATTGGGAATAACAGTGTCCCTAAGCAGGGCTCCGGAAGAACAATATCCTTTTAATATGCTTTAGTCTCTTTAAATAACTTCGTAAAAGAACGTAAAAATTTTATGATTTGGCGCTTTATTTCTAGACCACTATTCGATTGCGACCCCCGAAATTTGTCAGTCCTATTTCCGAAATAGGAAAAGGCTCAACATAATGATATGCGCTAACATACATTGAAATTCCTCTAGATGTGTTTCCTTTAACATGCCTATCACCACCAACATTATTGCGAATATACCATGATTTAAGTATTATTGTTGAAAATTGTTTCAGCCCTCCCTCTTGATGATCCGATGATCGAAGGTGTTCTGTCAAGCTACTTCATCGGAGACAGCGTGCGGGCCTCCTGTATCTCTGCTAAGTCCAACCCACCAGCCCAGCTCGCCTGGTTTATAAATGGTGTAGAGGTATTTCTCTTATTCTTTCCTTTTTCTTCATTCTTAGCTGAAACAAAACTGAAGCAGCAAGTTAAGTTTATAGATCGTGTGAATAAAGTAAATTATTTTTGGTGTGACACTTTCAAACTGTTACGCTATTACCTTCGAGAAAAATTTAGACAAGAGCGGAGGATAAAGAGAGGAAGTATTATGGTAATACTATTGGGTTTATTTGCAGCAGGTAATATGTATATTTTGAATAGGCGGTGGAGAGGAGATGAAAATGGGAAGATGAAATACACAGGAAAGTTAGGAGGGAGTGTAATTGATTTGATGATCAGTTCTGGAGACATGCTGGATAGAATAATTACGATAGAAGTAGTGGATTGTGCAGAATCATACCACGCGCCAAAATACCGGGTGGTACAGCTGCCCCTATTTTTTCCCGAATATATGAAACCAGCTAGGACGTAAATGCCTCTTAGTCCCATCTTGCGCAACACCTTACAGCAATGTTATGTGCAGTTAACCCGATGTAGACTTTTCCGCACAATGGAAAAATGGTACAAGAGGCAGTAAGTGAGGTCCATCTCAAAAACACTGCACCATTTTATGTAGAGCGGTGTCCAATACTCTACTAATTTTTACGAAATGTTACTATACTGTACAAACCATAAACACGCCTATAGCTGTCGGTAGAGAATTGCGCACCTGATTGGTCCAAGAGGCCATTTTCTTTTGATAGAAAGGGCGGTCGTGGTATCATAGAAAACGTGATAGGGTAAGACCAATTACAGACATGTCAATGCACCACCATTTTGTACAGTCTCATCACATCGAAATTGATAGAAACGTGTTTTGCACTGTAGTTTATAATCTGTGGCACGCAAATGCTGTACAGCAGATGTGATAGCTTACGCCATGTAATTACTACCGTTAGAGCGATCAAAAAAGGCATAAAACGGGACCATAAGGCTGTAACTCATCAGTAACTTGTCGAAGCGGGAACTTCCGCTCTCCTCGTGAATACAGAGTTACAAGAACGGCGCTTGTACGTTGCAAATAGCTGCGCGGAATTACGTATGGATGACGTACCTCGATAGGTTACTTGAAGCAGGAAGGGTTCCAACCATTCTTGAGTCATGCATTTTTTAATGTCATTTCGTATTCGCCTAGGCATCGTTTACGAAGACCTTTCTGAAGTCTCCGATATTCTTCTACGGAAGTTATAATAAACAGGTATCATAAATATCGCCACATACGCACCGATTTTGAATACCACCTGAAACATAACGCTGGACTCATTCAACCAAGTAACGCGTAGAAAATGGTTGCAACTATCTGGGCGTAAGAGAGACGCGATTCTTTAGTTCACTGTGGTGTTTGCACATTCGAGTTCAGAACTTTTAACATCAACGATCAGTATCGAACCGATAGCCTAGGTAATTCCATTAGTACAGAGCTACGAGACCAATTCTTTGTCGCCTGCAGTAGCTACATGGCACAAATCGCAGCGAGCATACGATATGTTAGCAGGCATTTAGAGTTCGAATATAGATACGAGGTTTTCAATTTTTTTTATATTATACTTGTAAGGCCATTCGTAATAAATATTTAACGTTCTTAAGTCTCAAAAGTAATTTGCCACCTTTACAAAGAAAGCATACATAATAACATGCGACTTCCATATGGCAAACGACTACAGGGAATGAAGCGCAGTGCACGTGTTGTCAACATTTTGACCCACCCATTCAACCAAGCAACTGCGCACGTTCGACTCGAAGACCAACTAACAGCGGTCTACACTTCATACGTAGGGCACATGAAACAGCATATCGTAATCCTTGCAGCAACGTGTGAGCACGTACTGTACGGTTAGGACGAAAGCAAACATTATGTATTCACGGGATGATTATGTGAATATGGTACTACTTTATGGAGAAGCAAGGCAAAATGCACGGAAAGCCAGACGCTTGTATCAAGAACGATTTCCTGGACGAAGGTTGCCAACTGCAGATACATTTCGACGTGTTGAAAGACGGTTGCGTGCAACGGGGTCATTTCATACATTACCCCCCGTTCGGGATGCTCCAGTGACGTCTGGAAATAACGACGAAGCTGTTCAAAATGCAACTGCATACAACCCGCACACAAGCTCACGGGCCATAGGAAATGAACTGAACATCAGTCATGTATCTGTACTGCGAATATTGCACCGCCATAAATTCCACCCTTTCCATCAACAGCTGCACCAGGAACTTCACGGAGATGACTTTCCAAAACGGATAGAATTTTCGCAATGGATATTGCAAAGAGTTGAAGCTGATGCGAATTTCTTAATGGACATTCTCTTTTGTGATAAATCCAGATTTCACAACTACGGAACTGTTAATTGTCACAACTTCCATTACTGGAGCGTTGAAAATCCTCACTGGATCAGGGGAGCTCGATTTCAGGTACAATGGGGCGTCAACGTGTGGCGCGGGATACTAGGTGGCAAGATAATTGGACCATATTTCTTCGAATGAAACCTCACGGGACGACGCTATCTAGAGTTTCTTCGTGAGTACTTCCCACTCTTATTGGAGGATGTGCCCCTTATGACACGGTTACGGATGTGGTTCCAGCAGGATGGAGCTCCCCCACACTGGTCGTTGGCAGTTCGGAACCACTTGCATAGGATATATCCTGGACGATGGTTTGGACGAGGGGGTCCGGTCACATGGCCGGCTAGATCACCTGACCTTACTCCACTCGACTTTTTCCTCTGGGGTTATTTAAAGGAAAGAGTCTATGAGCAGGAGCCTGAGAGCCCGAATCATTTACGGCGGCTCATCACGGAAGCCTGCAGGCAGATTCCACCACATATGTTGCAGCAAGCAAGAATGTCTCTCCTCCACCGTGCTCAGATGTGCATTAACGAAGCAGGTGGTCATTTTGAACATTTGCTTCATTAATCGAATGGCCATGCATAAGCCCATCGCACCGCTGTCGGTACAATCTCACTTTATTGCAAATAGCTCTTTTAAGAGCTCCTTCAAAAACAAACATAGCTGAGTACCTGCAATATCAGAACTGATCATGATTTAGATTTGTCGTCAACAACACGACTCTCACGAACATCGACAACGCAATTAAAATATTCGTCGTATACAGGACTCGAACCGCCTACTAACGAACACCGGTACACTCCTCTAACTTTTAGCAAGCTCGGCTATCACGGGTTGCTGCTTAGCGCTGTTGTGTTGCTGCTACTTCTAGTCATTCACCAATAATATTCTCTGTACAGGACGTTTCTGCGACACATAATTTTCACGATTCTTTACCATCAATCGGTATTTTATCATTAATGCTGATTTGCTTGACAAGAATAAACGAATTATGGAGAGCGTTGTAAGAGCAGACATTGTAGTGAGTAGTCAAGGTCAATATTTTTAGGTTCGACTATAATCTGCGGGTTGCATAAAACTGCGTGAATAGGAGCAGCTGTACCACCCGGTATATTACTGTGAGAGAGATGAAGGAAGAAGAGAAGAGGGGAATAGAGGGTGAGGGTAGGTGGAAGGGCACGAGTCAAGTTAAATATAAATGGTCAGACGAGATAAAAGAGAAATTAAGTCATTATTTAAATGAGAACTTCCAAATCATCAAGAGTGGGATTAAAGTAGCGTTGCGGTTAATAATGTGGATATGGCCTTAGAATTATTAGAAAAACTGATCAAGTGTGTAGCAGGTGTGGTAAAAGGTAGAGCAAGAAGGAAAGGACAAGAGAGGCGGTACAATAAGAAATGTGGGGAGATGAGAAGAGGGGCTTTAAGTGTGTGTAGGAAGAAGGAGGGATTTGGAGAAGAAGTAGAATGTTGTAGACTACATAGCATGTATAAGAACATGTTTGTTGAAAGGAAGATGTTATGGCGGAAGGAACAAGCGGAGGCAATAAATAAGGATCGTAAAAGGGTAACCAAAGAGGTAAGGTGTGGGAGTGAATCAAGATAATATATATAGAGGGGGAGGAGACAGGGAGAGGGCAATATTCATTTTGAATGATGTGTTCAATACTTCCAGAGATTATTAGGGGGAAGAGACATATGGATTAGATAGGGATTGACGAGAGAGATAGGGGGAGAGCCAGAGTTGGGTAGTGCGGTCTTGGATGGAAAGATAACGGAAGATTCATTAGTAGTGCTGGTAAAGTTGAATATTGGGTCTGCAGGGGGATTAAATGGCATAACATCTGTGTTTTGGAAAGTGGCAGTAAGAAATTCAAGTGTTTTGCAGAGTTTGGTAAAGCTATTTTTCGAGAGACTGGGCCGGATTGGGGTTTCGTAAAATATGAGAAAAGCACTTGAGGCAATATATGAGAAGTGTACTGTAGTGTTAGATTTGAAGATGGGTTAGTAAGTAAATGCAATGGATCAAAAATAAGGTTACGCATGGTTACAAACTACGTATCTCCCGTATTATTTTTGTTATTCATTAACGATGTATTAAAAGGGCACGGTGGGGATGAATGGATTTGTCCTCTGCAAGTAATTCTGGGCTCAATCTTTGCGAATGATGTACTCTTGTTGGCGTTGACAGCCGAACGACTACAAAAAGTATTAATGATGTGATGGTGTTTGCCAGTAAGTGGTCGTTGAAAATCAATACTAGTAAGACAAAGCTAATGGTGTGTACAATAGATAGGAGAAGAAAACCAAAGAGGAAATGGGAAATAAAATATGAGACAATTGAGGCATCGCATACTTTACATTATTTGGATATTCTTATGAGCAGGAACGGGAGTTGTTCCGACCAAATTGAACAATCTAAGAGGAAAGGATTAGCGGCACTCTCGGTAATAAGGATATTAGAAAACATTTCCAGAATATTGAGAATAAGGTCCAGAGGATGGTTTTTCAAACGGTAGTTAAAAGTAGAGTTTTATACGGGGTCGAGGTATGGGAGCTGGAGAAGGAAAGTGAAGTATAGAATCAGGTAGTTAGTAAATTTAATATAATTTAATGGGTCTCCCATACTGTGCTGCCAATGCGGGAGCAAGATTAATGTGCAACGAACGCATGAAGTAGATATGTTAAACAGAGTGATAAGTTACTGGTTAAGAGAGAAAGAAGGGGACGGAGTCAACTCCTGCTGATAGCATACCAGCAACAGAGTAAAAGCAGATATGGATTATATGGGCAGATAAGGTGAAAATTAATTTAGAGAATCTAGGGTTGGGTCATTAATGGGAGAGTGACTGTGTAAATAATAAAAGAACAAATTGGAAGAATATTGTAAGAAGAGTGAAAGATATCCAAAAGCAAAGGCTGAATGCAGGAGTAGAGCGTCACTCAGGATGTTCAATAGAATAAGTCAAGAGATTAACATGTAGATAGGGAACGTTAATATAACGGCAAGAAGAGGTCTGATATTGTGGTTATTCGGTATGTATATGAATAAAGACTGGTGACTGGAAAGGAACAACACGATATGTTTGCTGTGTGGTAAAAAAAATGGCGTATGGCTTTTAGTGCCGGGAGTGTCCGAGGACAAGTTCGGCTTGCCAGGTGCAGGTCTCTTGATTTGACTCCCGTAGGCGACTTGCGCGTCATGATGAGGATGAAATGATGATGAAGACGACACATACACGCAGCCCCCGTGCCAGAGAAATTAACCAATAGTGATTAAAATTCCAGACCCTGCTGGGAATCGAACCCTAGGCCCCTGTGACCAAAGGCCAGCACGTTAAACATTTAGCCATGGAGCCGGACAGCTATGTGGTGAAAACCGATACGATTTTCACTTGCTAAAAGACAGTAAGGGATCTCTAGTTTTTAGAAGAAAATTCATGGATGAGAGTCAGTTGGCTGCCATAAAACAGATGTAGTGTGGAAGATGTTTGTAAAGAGTGTAAAGGAAAAGTTGAGGTAAGTGTTGTGTGTATCAGTAGTGTGTATGGGAGACTCCAGTAAGGAATTGAAATAACTACGACTAATGTCAGTAGATTTTTAGATGTAATGAGAAAGACCTGTTTGAAAACGTAATGAAAATTTGAGGTAAGTGTTGTGTGTATCAGTAGTGTGTAAAGAAAACTCCGGTATCCAGATTGTTAAGACTATAAGCCAAGCGTTTTAAAAAGACCAGGAGTGAGTGTTAAGGGATTGTATAACTCCAGTTACTATGAATGAGTGAGTGACGAAACAAATTCTTAAGAGTAAGAAGCAGATCTTAGATTTAGTAGGGAAGGACTGGAAGGACTGGAAGGACTGTGTGTGGATCAATAGTGTGTAACGAAAACTTCAGGGTCTAGTTGTAACTATAGATCAAGGGTTCAAAAATAAGATTTAGTGGTAGTAGAAGGAGTTGGAAGGACTGCGTGCTTTAACTCAGTGAAGGAAGGACGTTTGGGGGTGTGTTTCCCTAGCTGACGGATATCACAACTTAGGAAGTCATAGGGTGTGTCTGCATGGATGGTAATAGACAGCTGAGTTGCTATCAGACTGAAAATGTTGGGATAGGACAGTTATCATTAAACAAGATTTTTTCCTTGATGGCCTCCTCTGCTACTGGATACCTTAGTGAGGTGGGGAGGGGTGGATAAGACAGTGATAGTTGGTCATGAGATGAGCGGCGTGTAAGCGATGCTCCGCTCCAGGTTGCTTGCGATCCGCGACGGTGGGAAGGGGCTGTTCATCCATGCAGATATACTTGTCGTAAGATTCAGATTAGTCTTATACACCTGTTTTTTTTTTGTGTGTGTTTTTAAAAATATACTTTCCCCAAGGAATGGTCTAACTGGGAGATTTCTGTATGGATCAGGATAAAATAAAGGTACTCTACTATATGAGTATATTTTGTGTTCATTTGGGCTATATAGGTAACGAATACGATTGAATAGAGGTTTTAAAAATAAGTAGGATCATAAAGTAAATATAAAATTGGAAGACAAATTCGGGCAATAAAAGCGGACATTTCAAAATTTAATATTAAGTTATACACGGTTATCTTATTAAATGAAGAATACTAAACGAGCTGATCTCAATATATCCGTAGTATTTACTCAGAATTTATGGAAAGTGACAAAAATAACCCTTGGAGGTCTTCTGAACAAAACATGTGTGAATATGTACATAACAAGGCTAGATTTAGCTCCAAAATAGCTAACGTAGCAACCCCTTCAAGTCATATATCATTGTACCTGTTGCAGGCCGACGGTTGGCAAGAGGAGCGGGACACAGTGTCACCCATAGCAGACGAACAGGGTCTCTACTCGACGACCCTGGGACTTAATTTTGTAACAGAGAAACGATACTTGAATCCTTATACGAGAGAAATGGAACTGCGGTGTACATCCACAGTGGGCAACCGAACCTGGAGTGTAGCTGTCACGTCAACACTCAACGCACTCACGAACATGGGATTAGCTCAAGAGCGATTCTCTAACAATGGTATGTTTTATATTTATTTGCATATGACAATAGAATTCATGATATAAAACTCAAGGTGTTTGCAGTGATAAAGTGAATAGGTTCATTAATCAAGGATAATTTTAATCACACGTCGAAAACTCAAAGTTATAAAGTTAAATAAATACTTCATTAGTGATAGAAGGAAACATTCAATTCAGTCAATATGACAGGTTCAATTTCTTAGAAACACTTAAAATAATGAAAAATCATTTTATAAATTATATAAAAGTATTGTTCAGTGAAGCGTTTCCGATATGTAAACGTGTTTATGAGTTGTTAGAAGTAGATTAAAAATCTGCAGGTTAAATCTGTCCCACAGCCGAGCAAAACGGTTTTTGGAGTTCGAATCGAAAGGTAAAGAAATTGTATACTGCCAATTTATGGCCATTTACGAAAGCACCTACACATAGGCAATACGGCCATGACAACATACAATGTAAGGTTACATTTCCACATAGTCCCCAAGAGATTGTAAATATTTTTCGCAACGTTTAAACAACTTTTCGATTCTGGATGCGTAGCAATCACCTCCAACGCTATGTAACCACTGGAGACAGCTGCTTTCACCTCCTCATCGTTTCGGAATCGTCGTCCCCCGAGGCCTTTCTTCAGCTTACTGAACACATAATAATCGCATGGAGCTGAGTCTGGACTGTATGGAGGATGTTGCCATACCTCCTACTTGAATCGCTGCAGCAGTTCGGACATTTGGCGAGCCGTACGAAGTGTTAAGTTATCTTCCAACAAAATAACACCGACGCTAAATTTTCCCCATCGCTTTTCTTTAATTACCTTATGCAATCGGTTCAACGTTTGACAGTTTGAAGCCGAATTGATTGCCGTGCCTTTCGACATACATTCTACATGCAACACACCCTCCATGTCAAAGTACACTGTCGCCATTACTTTTCCTGCTGAAGGTTGAACCATGGCCTCCTTTAGTGATGGTAATGTGGTGTGCTTCCTTTCCATAGATGTTCTCTTTGTTTAGGGGGTTAAGTGGTGAACCCACGTTTCATCCTCTGTGATGATTCGTCGCAGAAAATCATTGCCCTCCACAGAATACCGTCGCAAAAATCCCATTATGATTGGAAACGTTGTCCCTTGCGAACATCGGTGAGCAGACGTGAGACCTATCTTTGACACAGTTTACGAAATCCAAGGTGCTGGTTAACAATGGAGAACACACTGCCATACGAAATGTTCAGCATGCTGGCAATTTCCTAGAGTGGTATACGCCGATTCTTTCTAACGATCCCATCCGGACAGTCAACATTTGCAACGGTACTGGACTTTGCGGGACTGCATTCGGGATATTCGTCCGTGAGATCCGTACGTCCGATGTCAAATTGCAAACACCATTTTACAATACCTGGGCGAGAAAATGCACGCTTACCACATTCAGCAGGGATTTCACGACGAAAGTCAGTGCAAGTGAGCCATTTAACCCATATCGATGCACTCACCTGCTATTTGAAGTGAACATCCAGTTGACGCGCCATTGTTGCACACACAACACGATGGGATACAACACCATCCTTCCTATCGGACGTGTAAACCGTTACTATAGCTTACTTCACATTGGCTATGGTCTCGACACACAGCGTGCTCTCGCGGCGAGTTAGTGTAACTTACTTTTAGATTCGCCGTCGTATATATAACATTATTAGGTAGTGTAGAAAATTGATGTTACCCTCTTGTTTTCTCAATGTAGCCCGTATTTTTAAAATTGAACTTGGGTAATTATACCAATGATTGTTCGATGTCAGTTTGTAGGGATATTGTGTGTTTAGGTATTAAATGTACTAAATTCCCCATGCAAATCGCTAAAACGTATGAAAATTCCACTCTTGTTGATCGCATGATTGGACTAAATATGTTTTTTTAGTAACGTGGGTGCCTGGTTATTCACGACAACAATGATAATACAAGAGTTCAATGAAATTTCTTCATTCCCGTTTTTATGGCTCATTTTTACTGTATTATATTAAAAATTATGTTTGACCAACTGAAAATATTTTCACCGAGTTATACTAATTTCAACGGATTTATGAGGAGGATATTTGTTCCTATCTCTTCAGATCTTAGGGTCGTTGTTTTTCAATGTTACCTGATACTTGTACCTGTAGGCCTGTGGTACTTTTCTGCCGAAGAACAAAAAGACCACTCACACTTTGTGCATCAAGGAATTTAATTATTTAAAAATATAGTATTACAATTTAATATACTGTTGTCCCAATAGTAATTAACAGAAATAACAGGAAAAATTCGAACTTGGCTATTGTTCATTACTATTTTGTGGAAAATGATTTCAATTTTTTTCATTAATTTATTTTTCTATGGCTAGTTTGTCATATTTTTATTAGTGTTAACAAAGCAGATTCCGTAGCAATACCTCCCTTCTCAAGATATTCTTGGACATTTACCCCTGTTATGTAAATATTCCTGTCGGCTGACGTTCAAATGTTATTCTTCTACTACCATGGGTTCCCCCATAATTATCACGATGTCATTCATCACAGGGGGCGCAGTAATGCTGACCAAACTTTTAATAATTTTAAGGTACTTCAAAGAATTTATCAGCTATAACTCAAATCATTAATGTACAGTAAAATTGTGAATTTACTTTTATTCGTGTATGGGATTAAAGTATTGTAATGATCAACGGACTTTGCCAATTTTATGTTGATAACGGGCAGTGAAATTATTCTGTTATGTGAACCGAAATGAACACATTTGAACTCCGACGGAGAGATGAACAAAATCCTTGTCATTCATTTTCATAGAAAACAGATCTCGGGCGGCATGTTCAATGTCTATGGAACAAAATTCGATCTAGCTTCAGAAATCATATTCTTATGTTGTGGGTTGTATGTGTCTTCTTGTGTTATATGGTGCCCACGATTATACCATGTATGTTGCGCGGATGGTCATTTTGCTGCACTGTGTTATTAGTATCGAGCCTGATTTCTCATTCATGCCTACTAACTTCCGAGTTAAGTAAAGGTAATATCCGCAAAAATGCAAATCATACCATGAGGGCCTAGAATTAGCCCAGATTCCACAACACTCAGCTGAAGTGGTATTTGTTATAGAAAGAAGTGCATGGTCCACAAACACTCCGAGACTATTTTGGAATACTGGATGGAGACAGGAGAACATCCCGTGGCTATTACTCAAGCGCCACATTGCGTGTAGTGTTATGTGTTCGTCAAAATAATTAGTAATGATCTTGAATACGACTATGTTAATTTTAATCGAGTTCGACGAGAGTGCTGTGAACTACAGGCAATGAACTGGTTTATTAGCATAGAACACTATATAGAACATATTACCAAGGTACTACAAGAGTTTTCCTCTGGCTCTCAGATTTTGTATTGAGGATATTGAAACACCTCTCCCCTCTGATCTGCTTTTCTCATCCTCTGCTTTCCCCTGTGAGATGGACAGGGTGAGGACGTTGGTTTGAGGACACGGTGCACTAGTGCACTTCTCTTCGGGTTTATAAGTGTAACGATTTGTGGTTTATTACAGCCCAAATATTTCAGAGCCTGCGCTGTAGGATCTGTAGTAGTATTTTTGTTTTAGGAGAGAAGTCAATTACTACTGCTCCAGCAGGTGCTGATACAGCGCTTTCTAATTACAGATTCATCATCATCATCATCATCATGTACTCAGAATTATCCGCAAATTTCAAAATATTTTCTATTCGACTGCCTTTAATTGTTATATTATTCTTGTCGTAAGTAGACTACTTTTTAACTGTGACGTATTCTGTTCCATTTCAATGTTCCTTTTTATTATTTTCTTTACGTTCGTGAAATCCCCCGTTTTCGTACACTTTCGTTTAATAATTTTCCTCAAGGGTGTATTTTTGTTAATTTTAGCCGTTGTTATGTAATATTTGTTTTGTGCTCATTTCGTTGACATATTAGTGTAGATTAGAACTGCAATTTAATTATATCCCAATTACAACGTATTTATCAGTAATAATAATAATAATAATGATAATAATAATTAATTATTATTTTATTGCTGTATTTTATTGTTATTAATGTTGTTATTATTATTACTAATCACTTGACTAAGTATTCAGAAATATGTATCAAGCTCCTATTAATTACACTATTTGTAATAAATAACTTGAATGTACTTGTAATATTGTTTCTTTTGTTTGTAGTCCGTCCCATCATATCATCGTCACACATAATCTTAATTGCGCTGGTGAGCGCGTTGCAACGATTGGCTTCCTCCTGACAGTAAGACGTAGCCTCCCCAACGCTCTCTAAGAAAGAAAACATTCTTGATGCGAAATCGATGAGCAATTCGGAACCAGCTTGAAGTGCAAGGACACGAGTTTAGTGGACGTTTCAAAGACTCACTTGTTTAATGTTTATGTGAGATGGGTGTGCTCAATGTTCGGTGGAGTGACCAAGTGTTCCTGAGGAGCGTGTTGTTGAAATATTTCGGTGTATTTCATCCCTGAAGTGGGACAACTCTAATCCTGTTTTCGTCTCTTCATTCTGAGAAGAATTCCAGATATTCTTCTCAGATTGAGTAAACTCAGATGGACTGCTTATCAAAACAAATATATCATGTATAAAATACGTTGGAGTTAAATTCAATTGAATATAAAATATGTTATGGAGAATAAATGTGAATTATGATTATGTAATTATTCTTTTGTTGTGAATAGGGGTCTTATTATTTAACGTAGAATGCTTACAATTGAAGATGTGGATTCCAAAACGCCGCCAAGACGTTTTCTGCAGTTTTTCAGGAAATGTGATAAATAATCTAGGTAGGTAAATGTTTACATTATTTTAAATATTTTAGGCAAGTATTAATGTTATTTGTTTGCTCACATGTATGAATATAATTTTCAATAAATTATTTTGAAAATATTTTTCAAAAGGACACTAAGTCATTTGACTTAACAGTTCTTGGAAAAAGAAACTCAGTTTGTTTAAATGCAAATACTTAGTTAAGAAACATTTCAAACAATACATTATTTGCAATATTAAAAACCAGTATTTGAAAAAGTACAGTACGCCTATAGGCAATTTTTAAAAATAAATACCAGATATTACGTACAAAATCATCGATGGTTTTTACAAAAAAAGTGGTTGTAGCTCGTCATTCAAACGTTCAATATTATCACCCTCTCCAATTGGATCTTTTAATGCTTCTGCATAAAAGTTTCTGATTGCTGGATGGTGACTGACGAATTTTAAGAGTTTGCTAACATCCTTTTGCTTTTCTTTGCTGATGCAATTTTTGGATTGAACTTTTAAAATATTTTTGTAGACATATACATGATTACATTCCTTTTTTTTGACATCGTTCCAAGAACAATCACCACTATACGTACATTTGCAACTTAACTTTTGCGTCGGCCTACATTAGAAAATACAGAAACTCTTTGCTCTATAAGTTTGGTGGAAAATGTTTTTAGCATGTTGGTTGAACACAGCTTATAGTCAAATACATCCCAATCTTTACCCAACATTTCACATTATCTTATGTTTCATAAGTTTCCACGTATTCTGCTAGGCATTCAATAACTCGTATTTTTTTAAACTCTTGTTCCATCCGACCAAAGACTCTGTCAGGTGGCATGTAATTATGATCATGAATCGGAAAATAAAGCTCTATGGTAGAGAAGAATGGGTTTTCACTATTATTGACATAATTGAACAAACTGCCTATAAGAGCTCGGTTTTTGTTCGGGCCAGAGCATGAATTCGAAAACAACCTCAGTTTGCTTGGTTTGTCAGTATTATGTTTAAATTACTTTTTCAAGAACTTAAACGAAGTATATAAGTGCAGAACAAACTTTGTTCGAACCTCTAGGGGACTGGTTTTCGGTCCACGTGTAAATAAACACATTTGCCTTACCTTGGGTAGACTCATGAGTAAAAAATGCGAAATTAAACTCCAATTTTGTAGTTAACATTAGACGTCACTAACATACAATTTTGGCAATGGTTGATTTTGTTGCGTATCAAAAGATACGCAATCAGTCAGAAACTTCTCTTCCTACTATTTCAAAACAGTTTTGGCACGCAATTTGTGTAATCTTAGTTTGGTAATGGTTTCAAGTTTAATTTTGGTATCGGTTGCGGATTTTAATAGTATGCTTACATTCCTAACAAAAGGAGCATACATCTGTTTTTGGATCACCAAAGGCTAGATTGAAACGGAAATTTAATAATTTAGAGAATTTAGTGTGTGAACACACCTTCAGATCATTAAAGTTTGCTTCAGTTTTCCATATACGTTACAACAATTTTACGCTGAGCTCAGGTGGCAGGAAACCTCTCACATTTTTATTCCTTCCATAGTGGCTTTCTATATAAGGTGGAAATGAAATTTACTATTGACTTGGTAATATTTTTGTCATGTTCCTTGAATCTACGACCCTTCCCCCCCCCCCCCCCGTGTTTTCCTCCCTACACTCACCGTATTCCCTAAAATATGTACTTAAATTGCTTAGCCTCTTTCGCCCAACTTGTGTTATAGAGCAAAATGCTTTGGCACAGAGCCGAACAATAGGCCCATGGGCTTTGAGGATAAAATATACCGCAACACTACGGCACCTAGAATTTTCCTTTCTAGGTTGTCCTGTTTTAGGCTGAGAAGTATGAATATATTTCATCCAAAATTAGCTTGTGCTGCTCTATATTTAAAATTTGAGTGTTGTTGAAAAACTCAATAATATCTTCTTCTGATAAATCAATAGTAGGCTTACGTTTCGAGAGTGAACTGTTACGAGCATATTTGTGCCGACGTTTGTCCCAGGCTTCGCCATCTCTGATTCTCTTTCTTCCCCTCTTTGATACACCAACATTTGCATTGCATTCTTCTAATGATACCAAACTGCTATCGCACATTTGTACACATTTGGAATAACAAAGAATCGCAACACTACATTAGTATACAAAAACAGATTTCACTGACGTAAGAGGTTATGTATTGAATGAAAGATCACCTGCAATGGTGCGCATGCACACAAGACTCCCATTGACTTGTCGCTCATTGGCAAACATTTCCTTATTTCCTGATTTATTTAACAGTAGACGTAGCTCATTTTGATGGGTAGCACTATGAGATCCCTGTAGAACTGGATTCAAACATTCTTTAAACTAAAATCTGAAATTTGAAACAAATTGACTTAGCACTTTTCGGAATCCACATCTTCAGTGGAATTTACGTGCATAATTTATGTGATATTTTTCTTCATGTTAAGCATATCAGCTCTCTTATCTTGTGAATTGTAGTTCTGAGACTGCAATTTTGTGTTATAACGCGAGAGGGAGCTAACCCACAAACTGTTACAAATGAGTTATTTTGACATATTTGGATATTGCTATTATATATTTATTATCCCACAACATATGAATAAATATTGTCCATTTTTACTCTCCCACTGTACAAAATAAAATTTTGGAATATCTCTGAATAGCAAACTTGCAGTGCGAGAGGGTGAAAAGCCACGCGACAACATTACGTAAGCTATTGGTAGCCTATAACACACGCGCTTACTGTCAAAAGTTTTACTGTTGTGTTGACATCATGGTTAACGGTGGCAGATGGTTGCTTAGAGTCAGCGTGGCATAAACCCCAGACACTATTAATAAACCTTAAATGTAACTGGAAATTCATGTTGAAGTAAATCTGAACCTAACTGAATTTTAGAACAAGTAATTGATACCATTCGATTGTTGTAGAAGTAACCGATGATTAAAATTTCATGTTTCAGATTTGGGGATTTGGAGCCGCTAGTTATCAGACAAATAATGGAAATTAGATGACTATTTTAACTTTCCTATATTTTTGGACTATAAATAATAAAAAGTTGACTGTTAATGTGCTCAATTTCATGCAATAAATTCAAACATGAAACTAAAATTATCTCAGTTCCATATCTGTGTGGGTTAGCTACCCCCGGCATTCTAGTACTGGATTTATCCTGAACTAATATAAGAAACCTACGTCCATCTTTGTACACATTTGTAGAATTTCATATAATTCGAACATTGAACTCTGCAATTTTTTGAGGTAAGTTAAAATTCTGCAATTTACCATTATGACAAATATAACTGAAACGTTGAATGAATGGCTGTACATTATTCAGTCTGCAAAATTAGTGGTGGTAAATTGGAAAATGTTTTTGTACTTTTACAGAGTACATGCTGCCCGTTACAGTACCGGCTATCCTGAGACTCTACACCAGACGCCAAATTTCATTTTTTCTGCATTCGAGAATTAGTGGTGAAAATAGGGAGTGGTTGTCAATTTCGACTTCTCCTTAAAAGGGTATTCTGCTAAGTATTTTGACAGAAAAATAATCGCACGGCCAGCTAAACGATTATTTATGGTACAAAATTCGTATGCCTGCATAGCTTCAATAACTGGAGAGTTTGAGTGCTGTGCATGACGTTCGAAAGGTAGACATTTCTAAGAAAAATGGTAAAGTTAAATATTATAGTAGGTTAAGAGGTTTTATAGCGTATTAATTAAGAGAGTGCAGAAAGATTTTGTCCTGGAGTAATCATGTTATATTTCGGTACATAATAATCTAGCTGTTATCATTACATTAATATTATTGCTAATAATAATAATAATAATAATAATAATAATAATAATAATAATAATAATAATAATAATAATAATAATAATAATAATAATAATAATAATAATAATAATAATAATAATAATATTGAAACGAGTGTTTTGTGCATGTTCGAGGAAGTTGTCTGATAGTGTAAACACAGTCGGCTGGATTCAGAAACTGCAGGATGGTCAATTGTCTACAGCCCATTCTTTGGAATTTAAATCATGAAGTCTATCAAGTATTTTAGAGTCCTTTTTTGAGATATTAAACTTCTTAGAGATATATTGTTAGAATCATTCCCTTAACATGTATTAAGCAGCTACATTAGATGATACAACACCATATGAATGAAAATCAGAAATACATCTACGAAGACTAAAATATGTCCTGTAAAGCATAAAAGACTGGAATCAATATAATTCTCTCAAAAGCAACCCGCTTAAATCATGAGAAAATGTAATAGAATCTAAAATAATCAATTCAACATGAAAAGTATCAAAATTTATCCGATTCTCTTACACGCATAAAATATATCAGCAATCAAATCTATAAGAAACATCGGCCTATTTCTTACAAGCTCAGAAACTGTGTAAAATACTCCCCAGATATTTACCCGCCAGTTGTTCTTTTCCAAAATCAACCCATTTAAAACACAGGAAAATATAATAGAATATAAAATAATCATTTCAACTTGGAAAGTGTCAACAATTGTCCGATTCTCTTACACGCATCACCTATATCAGCAATCAAATCTATAAAAAATGTTGGCTTATTGTTTACAAACTCATAAACTGAATAAAGAACTCTCCAAAGTTTTACCAGCAAGGTTTTCTTTTAAGTAAATCCCCTTAACACTTTTCGAGACCTCCTATTAAGCATGAGAAGTTACTAGTACAGAATTTAAATCTGCCAATCTTGGAACATGGATGTTTACTATGCAGTTTCCTAAGAGCACTAAACTTCAAAACGTACCTTGGTATTGCCATATACCACCTTGCCTTGAGTAGCTGCCACAGAGAGAAAATTCCTTCATCAATCTTGCTTGTCCATAACATTCTCCTTGCAGGTACACCAAATTATCTTAGATCAGGCTTTAAGTAACTTGTCATCTCAAAATAGAATTCCCACAAAGTCAAAAAGGTCTTCTCTGCCGTGTATTTCAGTTTAGCACACGGCACGTTACGGTGTTTTATTAATACCAGCAACCATACGTTCTTAAAACTCCCTTCCATCTGTAATTTGAGACATAGGTACTTAGAGGAAAATAATTTGAAAATAGATATCGTAAATTGAAAATTGACTTCAGAAATTAGCAGGCTACGTAATTTAACCTCCCTTAAAACCATCCCGAAGCCAGAAGAGCTGTGTTTGTAGTGTGCTCCTACCTGCCACCGAAGGAATTGGCTGCTGGGATGAGTAATTTACTGGCCAATGTCGCAGGTGTCCTGAACCCGCAGGATATTCTTGTAGTTCGTGTAGTCTTTAAAATAAGGCATTTGTTTACAATGCTGGTCCTGATATAAACGAGAGATGTGGGGGTGTGCCTCCTTCGTGGTTTAATAAAACGCACTGTATTGACCCAAATAGTTGGAACGCGGTAGTACCCATAACTGTACGACACGGAAGTAATAGATAAACGAAAATAAAAGGCGAGAGCAAAAAAGAAATTTCAAAAAAACGTTGAATTAGTTATTACATGCAATTCTCAATCATACAAAATAAATTTAAGCGTCTTCACCTCAAAATTATACGGAAATTTTATAACTTCGGAATTATTTTCGGAATTTTAAGAGCATCGCGCGGAACTTAGCTTGCCTGCCATCCATTATCCTTCAGGAAGGGAAAGAATTATAAGACAAAACGAGCATATTTGACAGTTTTGCAGATGCCTGCGCCAGTGTGTATCTGTCCACTTCTTCCATGTGTGATATGAGCCTAACCTCCATTATGACCTCCCCTGCAGTGGTATCTTAAATTCCTGCATCTTTGGATACCTCCAAATTATTTGGTGCGGATGATGTATCCACATTTTTTTTAATGAATATGCATCCGAGGTAGGTAGTCCATATAATGTAATAATAGATATGTCATTATCGTCAGGGTATTTTCTGTGTAAGTTGAAGAAAGGTCACGTCATACCAGTGTTCATGAAAGGAGACAAAATTGTATTTCATAACTATAGGCCTGTTGTTTTATCGTCCCTGTTCTCAAACATGATAGAGAAGCTCGTGTGTATATTAACGTAGTTCAGTACGGTTTCAGAGAGAAACGCTATACTGTGTCCGATACCGTAGTGTACATTCAACTTCACTTCAGAATCTCTGAATAGGAAGCAACACGTGGATTCTGCTTACATGGGCTTATCCAAAGCCTTTGATTCCATTCAACATGATCAAATTGTCAGCATACTGGAGACGAGGAAGGGCTTTGGAGAGGCTTGGAAACTATCTCACTAACATGGTCGGCGAAGTAAAATCTAATGGCATTACATCAATGCCGTCCTACTCTACTTCTGATGCCCGCAGGGCTCTTTCTTGGGTCCTACGTTTATCATTGAAAATGTGCCTTATGTCATGTAGGGCCACACTTCAGCAAAAAACGTAAATTCATGCTATTTCTATCAATTGCGACTAACGTAATGAAGGTAGAGAGATGGTGAAGGTATCAAAACAAGTGTTATAAAGAGATCTATCTATTAGATAAAGAAATATTTGGAAATTCGGTCTAATATTATTTATGAAAAACACATAAAAAGGCAATTTTTAAAAATGAACTTGTTCCAAAAATTTTATTACGTGTTCATTTTTAATATTTCAATAAATAGATTGATCCTGTGTTAAAACATTTATGTGCCAGATTTTTTAATTTCGGAAAACTAAGGTCTCCAGTTCGATTTGAAGAGGGTCATGCATTATGTGACAAAAGCGTTACTAGTGGTAGAGTTAGACAACCAATGAGTTTCCTGTTTGAGGTTGTGTTTTCTAACAATGAATCACGTGATTATGCCGTGCGCCATTATGCCGCCAACACGTAAATGTCATTTCATTGCAAATAATAAGTTGGAAAAGTGGTGAACTAGGACCGAGTATTCATTCGGACGAAGATATACTCGTAACGGAACGACTCTCGATGTAGTTTTCAGCAAGTTGATACCACTCGAAGTGATGTATTATACACTGACTGACAGAGCAAATGCAACACCAAGAAGGAGTGGTCAGAACTTTATGTCAATTGCAGGGTAGACTGACGTCACTGAGGTATGCTCATGATGTGAAATGCGCCGCTGTGCTGCGCACGTAGCGAACGATAAATGGGACACGGCGTTGGCGAATGGCCCACTTCGTACTGTGATCTCAGCCGACAGTCATTGTAGAACGTGTTGTCGTGTGCCACAGGACACGTGTATAGCTAAGAATGCCAGGCCGCCGTCAACGGAGGCATTTCCAGCAGACAGACGACTTTACGAGGGGTATGGTGATCGGGCTGAGAAGGGCAGGTTGGTCGCTTCGTCAAATCGCAGCCGATACCCATAGGGATGTGTCCACGGTGCAGCGCCTGTGGCGAAGATGGTTGGCGCAGGGACATGTGGCACGTGCGAGGGGTCCAGGCGCAGCCCGAGTGACGTCAGCACGCGAGGATCGGCGCATCCGCTGCCAAGCGGTGGCAGCCCCGCACGCCACGTCAACCGCCATTCTTCAGCATGTGCAAGACACCCTGGCTGTTCCAATATCGACCAGAACAATTTCCCGTCGATTGGTTGAAGGAGGCCTGCACTCCCGGCGTCCGCTCAGAAGACTACCATTGACTCCACAGCATAGACGTGCACGCGTGGCATGGTGCCGGGCTAGAGCGACTTGGATGAGGGAATGGCGGAACGTCGTGTTCTCCGATGAGTCACGCTTCTGTTCTGTCAGTGATAGTCACCGCAGACGAGTGTGGCGTCGGCGTGGAGAAAGGTCAAATCCGGCAGTAACTGTGGAGCGCCCTACCGCTAGACAATGCGGCATCATGGTTTGGGGCGCTATTGTGTATGATTCCACGTCACCTCTAGTGCGTATTCAAGGCACGTTAAATGCCCACCGCTACGTGCAGCATGTGCTGCGGCCGGTGGCACTCCCGTACCTTCAGGGGCTGCCCAATGCTCTGTTTCAGCAGGATAATGCCCACCCACTGCTCGCATCTCCCAACAGGCTCTACGAGGTTTACAGATGCTTCCGTGGCCAGCGTACTCTCCGGATCTCTCACCAATCGAACACGTGTGGGATCTCATTGGACGCCGTTTGCAAACTCTGCCCCAGCCTCGTACGGACGACCAACTGTGGCAAATGGTTGACAGAGAATGGAGAACTATCCCTCAGGACACCATCCGCACTCTTATTGACTCTGTATCTCGACGTGTTTCTGCGTGCATCGCCGCTCGCGGTGGTCCTACATCCTACTGAGTCGATGCCGTGCGCATTGTGTAACCTGCATATCGGTTTGAAATAAACATCAATTATTCGTCCGTGCCGTCTCTGTTTTTTCCCCAACTTTCATCCCTTTCGAACCACTACTTCTTGGTGCTGCATTTGCTCTGTCAGTCAGTGTACGTTGTACTTCAGAAATCACAGAGAGATACTTGTATCTGTACTGGAACCAAGGAAATCCCATATTGAGGGTGTATCAATCACTAGGTTTACATCTCGCAGTTTTTCACATTAGGAGAAACCTCACAGTATCCAACTGGTCTTATTATTCTTCTTATGCTTCTCCTTCTACTACTACTACTACTACTACTACTACTTATTTTCGTTCGATTTCTTCATTCAGAGCACTATTCAATATTGTATCCTAGTTTGAGCATCTGAAGCGTAGAGCGATAATAAGCAGCTCGCAGCAGCAGATGATCCTTGTTTAGTGCTAATCAACTTGCAATAATTGCCTGCGATCTAGGGAATTTTCAGTAAAATTACCTTGTAATTTACAAAGAATGTTGTTTACGGTAACTTTGTTCAGATATTAAAAAAGTCCATTTCGACAACGTGTCTTTCCCATCTTGGCTCACTAGAAAACAGTAGTGCTGTCTGAATATATCAGCACAATATCAACAATCATCGTCATAAGTGGGGATGGAGTGATTTTTCAGCTTGTGACTGTGCTGAAAGAAGAGCATAGCTTTGAGCATATTATCCGATGCTGCCCTGTGCGTTACTCTCGTGGAATCTCTAATGGTATTTATTACATTATTTATGTTGTTGTTGTTGTTATTGTTGTTTGGGTCATCAGCTCATAGACTGGCTTGATGCAACCCTTTCTGAGCTAAACTTTTCATTTCTACGTAACCACAACATACTACATCCACTCTAAACTGTTTTTCATACTCATACCTTGGTATATCCCGGCCGTCTTTACCGACTACACTTCCCTCAAAAACCAACTGAACAAGACCAGGGTGTCCTACGATACCTCGGACAACGTGCAAGAATCATACTATTTATCAACCGTTTCCTTGCCATCTTGGTTTACTACAGAACCGTGAGGCTGTCTCAACATATCAACACAATACTCCCAGGTTTCCCAATAAGTTGATCACATACTAAACCCATCATCTTCTGAAATTTCGTCAAATCGTTCTCCACCCACCAAGTCGAACCAGGATATCTTCATTTGTGATTCGATCTAGGAATCTCTTATTCAGAATTCCTCTGAATTACCACTTTTCAAAAATTATATTTTCTTTCTGAGGCAGTTATCACAGCTAATTTGGAATAAAACGAATGAAAAATGTAATGAATTTGAAGAGGAAGAAGCTTCTCTTAAGAAACGGCCCTTTTCAGGGTTAGCTGTGCAGATGGAGTTTCTCCTCTGGTTTGGAGGGAAAATTTGCTTCCAAGTCAAATTTCTCCACGGCCAGTGTAGTGAATTGAGGTTTTCTGACTTATCGGGTCCTAGGAAACAGATTAATGAAAGGGCTCATTATTTGTCCTGGGATTCTCCACTACTCCTCCTCTTCCCAGGCCGAAAAAAAGACGGAGTCTGTTAACGGATCACGGCTGTCTGCGGCTTGGTTATTCCAACTCTGGAACTTTGGACTGTTAGATCACCAGCGTAGTACTGTTCGTTGAATTTAACATGCCAACTGTAACGGACTCCTCACTTCACCGGCAACTACTGTTATGTACTTCGCCACGCACATAACCTTTTTCTTCTATTAATATGGACTTACCCTCATCATGATATAAACCGCATTTTCTCTCCAACTGGAACTTACATACTTATGTGAATTTGCACACATCATACCTTGCATGAACTCTGCTCTATCCACCTGTACGATCTACGATAAACTAACTTCCTTTTCGCCGCCTGACGGCATGTGACATCACCTGGTTTGTCACGCATGCTCCACTAACCTCTGGAATCTTCCAGACATATATCTCATTATTCCACACTATAAATTCCCGGCCTTCCTCTGAATGGATTGAGATGGACTTTGGCCTGTGTGGAGGGAGCAATATCTAACGTCAACTCCGTCCTTAGGGACATGTGCCTAGAAGTCTCCATTTTCGGGCAGTTCGTGCAATTTGGTTCATGATGAGGTATGACAAACTGATTTCTTTACTGTAAATACCTTTTGTTGCATTGCGAGATACTTTCCTTGCAATTCCGACTGGGAGCATGGCATTTCCAGGCCGAAACTTCACTTGTCCTTTTTGTGTTTAAACTTTTCATTGACGAACCTAGTAACGACTTTCTTTCTAAATGTGCGTGTGGTGTATTGGCAACGGTGCGACTCGTACTGTACACACACTTCTACCCGTTCAGTGCTTCGCCATTTGAGTTTCTGAATGTTGTGAAACTGGTTCACTCGAAGTATATTGTGATTATTCGCCTGTAGAACTATGTTGCTTTGTGTCAATCGAGTGATAACGGAAGTGGTTGTGACTTGCATATAGCATTTAGATTTTGCTCAGAAGATTTCCTGCTGGCATACTCGAATTTGGTAACTGTAAACATCCCCTTTATCTCGTTGTTCTTGGTTTCTCCTTTTACAGTTATATTTATCCTTTCCTTGTTTCGTCCCTTTCCATTCCTACGCTATTCTCCATCTCTTTACTTTCTTACTCTTGGATATCTTATTTTACTATAATGAATTTGTATTTTGTATATGTGGTTGGGAAAATTTCATATTTGTACGGTTCTCCTTTCATGTAAATTGTTAGTTTTAGTGATTTCCCTCGGCAGTATTATAAATATATGGGTATATATGCATATAACCCCCATAAAAGGGTTACACAACAAATCTACTGAAACGAACATCTCATATTTAAGCTTTTCAAAATGACGAAGTCTGTTCACGAATCACGGCTGTCTGCGGCTTGGTCATTGCAACTCTGGAACTTTGTGCTGTTAGATCTGTAGCGTAGTACTGTTCGCTAAAAGTGAGAAAATGTGTGTTTTTTCATCTGATCGAGTATTTCATATGATATCATTGCTTTTAATCGCGACATTCCTACTGACGTCACTGTAATGACCTATGTTCACTTCAGTTGAGGAAACCGCTAAAACAGTCTTTCTGAGGATGTAAAAAAGGCAGGTGGAGAGTGAATATCTGCTATTATAATGAAAACTCCCAAACCTGTTTGCGACTGACGGTAGACAAGCGGGCCTACCATTACAATGAAAATTCTCTGACCCAGTCTTCATATGAGAAAATACGTTTGGTGACTTCCCCATCGCGTTTCTAGGGCAACGTTCAGAGCTATGTAATTTAATACAATCTTGCTCATGTGCGCACTGCCTAACCTGGAATTCTGTATACAGTGGAGAAGTCCGTAGCAAAGCAGGGGTACATCAGTTAGTGCTTAATATATGAGTTCGTATACCTTAAAATAATATTAATGATCCTACTGAGTACCAAGACAATTTAATAGCCCCGTCACATCATTGCTGGCTTCTCGCCATGGAGGCTGCCACTGACGACAGGGTGACAACATCTTTCGCACAGAGGTGAAATGATAACGTGGCATACAAGGCTAACAAAACAAGTTTCTGTTAACCATTTACCGGTATCTGCTCATCTATTTGAAAAAGCAATTGCAAGAAATTTTTGAATGATAAAGAAGGGGGTTACAGATTACTAGAAAGAGAACGCGGCGGCAGGTTCACAACACTTAAAACTAGAAGCCCTGTGACTGAGATTACGATATCACGATATCATTTGTACGGCAAAAGCTTTGGTTTTATCAGCTATTGCCCCCAGGATTTTCTATCTAGTTGTAATTCCTAATTTATTAAGATACCCCGCGCACTGGTGCGTCCCCTTGGAGGTATGGAACTATCGTTACCGTTATAAAATTACATCTAGTACAACTGGGTTACCATCTGCATCAGTTTCATTTATACATTCATTGATTGATACCTTCGTTGTCTCCCACAGGGTTAGTCACTTCTGCAGTCGGTTTTGTAAAGAAAAGCTAAATCAATCTTGTTACTTATCTCCGGTGTGAAGCTAACATTTCTCTCTAGACAGTTACTCGCCTTCATCTAGTGTACGATAACATCTCCTATTGTGGTGTTTCTTCTTTTTAAGTATGAAAATCTGGCCTCTACCAAATGATAAATACGAAATTACATGGTTATTTTGTAAGTGCAAAGGAGTCTATTTAACAAGTACACTATTCTTAAACAATGATTTGAAGGAAGTTGTGTATCAAATTAATTTAAAAATAAATATACTGATTTTCGTATTCTTGCCCACATCACATAGTGTATTATAAATGGTGTATTCATGTAAATTACCGAACTACCTCGCAAATTACATTTAATGTAATTTAAAATTTGATGTTCGTCGTCTCGTATTTTGTTGACCGCGTGAGTGTACACAAAGGATCCTGTAAGAAAATTTCAGAAACAATAGCGTCTTCAAATGGCGTAACTCATGAATCAATATAAGAAGAAAAGTTTTTAATTTCTACTGCATCATTTACTCACACCCTAAATAAGTAAGAGAATTACAACGTGCGAGAAAGGCCTCCCGACAATTAACAACTCTAGCAGATTGTGATTTAAAGCACTACGTATGGACAGGCTTTACAACTACAATTAAATGGTTCAGTTTTAATGTTAGACATTCGGGAGGCTATTGAACTCTTCAGGTTTGTGGATAAGAAAAGAGAGAAATAACAAATTGCCAGACCAACGATCCGGATCACACTTAACAAATTGGTATAACGCATTCATAATGAGGAGGATGCCGATAGAAACTCCATGGCATACGTTTTCACTGCTTTAATTATACGGACATATGGCCTACTTAAGTCCTTTGTTATGACATGTAATAGAACCTCGTTAAACAAGACAGAATTCAAATATTGAGAAATGTAGAAAATTAAATGGCGATTATCCCCTCTTTCAATTTAGGAATTTTAAATTTAATATATCCAAAATTGGACGATAAGTATATGTTTGTATCTAGGATAAGTTATGCATACTCCTTTCAACTACCATACCTACCAGTGTCGAGTCGACTTTTTTCGAAAAGCTATTGGAGTCCTGAAAAATATCTTAATAATAAAGGAGTGACATCACAGATTGGTAGACAGAAGTGCAGGCATTCAGTGCACTAATCTTTATAACACCATAATAAGGAGGAGGATGCAGATAGACTACACAAAATCTATACTATTCTACAATTATGTATTGTTATTATTATTATTATTATTATTATTATTAATAATAATAATAATAATAATAATAATAATAATGCTATTAGCTTTCCATCCATCTAACTACTTTTGCGGTTTCTAAGACGCCAATGTGCCGGAATTTAGTCCCCATCTGAGCCGCTCAGCCCGATATTATTATTAGTAAGGCTCTAAACAGGGACTATGGAGACAGGGAATTTTACGAAGATGGAAGAAACAGATCGCGCCGCAACGCAAATAACTGCTTAACTAAGGAAGATTTTAATAATAACCTGGAAAGGCTGGATCAAGCGGCGGAGAATCTTTCCTGCATAGTAATAAAGAACCTTAGAGGGAGAAAGGAAATGAAGGCTTTTGGGTAAATAGGCGAACTCGTAGTAGACTCCAGGGAACCACCGGACACGTTTAAGAAATATTTGGAAAATTTTCTCAACTTACAAGGAAATCCTTCCGTTGACATCGCGAACAACTGATCTCATGGGGAGGAGAATAAAGATGTTAGTGAAATTACGCTTGAGGAAGTGGAAAGGATAATAAACAAACCCCATTATCATAAAGCAGTAGGAGTATATAAAATTAGACCTGATTCGGTTACTTATATCGGTAAGGCAGGGATGAAATACTATCGTAGAGCAATAAATAATTAGCTAGGGGTGTTAGTAATGTACCTTATGGTTGAATGAAAGCAGTAATTGCAAGTATCTGTAAGAAAGAATACAGGAAGGAAAGCATCAACTATCGCGATATTTCATTGAGCTGTATATCAGGCAAAGTTTTCACGGGCATTTCGGAAGGGAGGTTGCGACCTGTGGTTGAGATTAAGTTGGATGAAGAAGAGAACAGTGCTGTTTCAGACCACACAGTGGTAGTCAGGATTTGATTTTTAAGTATACGCCGTATAACTGAAAAATGATTTCGAGAAGAATAAACAGGGATTTTTTATGTTTCAAATATCTAGACCAAGCATATGACAGAGTACCGAGGGAGATTATGTTAGCCACACTGAAGGATTGTGGGATTAAGTGTTGAATAATAAAAGCAATCAAACGACTTATGTTCACAACTGGGAAGCAGTGAACGTTGTAAGTTCAATGAGCACTTGGTTCAACGTATTTACAGAGGTTATACAAGGCTTTTACCATTTATCTTTTACCCTTGTTCTTTATAATTTACATGGATCATAGACTGAAAGGTACAAAGTGGCAGGAAGGGACTCAGTTATGTGTAAATATGGTAAATCGTTAGGCCCATGTAGAAGACTTGGTCTTAATGGCATACTGTACTGAAAGCCTACAATCAAATAATTATCTTGGAACTTGAAAATAAGTAAAGGGTGTATGATATGAGAATTAGCCTTTCCAGGATGAAAATTATGTCAGTATGGAAGAAATTAAATAGAATTGAATGTCGGGTTGGGAATACAAAGCTGGAACACATACATTTTTTCAAATATTTAGGATGTGGACTCTCCCAGGACAGTTGCATAGTAAGCGAGATTAACTCTAAGTGATGCAATGCTAATGGGGTGAGCTCTCAACTGCGAGTAACAGTATTCTATAAGAAAGAAGTCAGTTCCAGTACGAAACATTCATTACACCGGTCTGTCTACAGACCAATATTTATTTACGGGAGCGAAACGCTGGGTGGACTTACGATATCCTATTCATATGTTAAAAGTAACAGACATGAAATTAGCGAGAATGATCACTAGTAAAAACTGATGGAAACAATAGCAGGATGGTATACGGTTTGAGGAGATAAACGCTAAATTAGGATTGCACTCGAATTATGAATCTGTGCGCATAAACTGGAGTTGGGTTCATTTGAGGTGAATGGAGGAGGTCATGTTATCTAGGAGAACAGTCAATTTTATTATAAGGGGTATGTGAAGTAGAGAGAGTCCGAGATGACGTTGGTTCGACCCAGTTTCTAATTATTTAAAGGTAAGAATTATGGAATTAAACGAGACCACAGGTACACTTTAAACTGAGGATTATGGAGGCAATTAGTAAATTTAGAGGTGCATGCCGATTGAACGCTGAAAGGCAAAACTGTCTGTTATAAATATGTATGTAAATACTTGTTTTGCTTATTATTTGTTCCCGTAATTGAATTTTGATATTTCTTTGGTAATTTATAGAGTAATGTACGTGGTTAAGTGTAAGAGAGAACAACGAGCCCTATCTTCTCCACTGCTTAAGACATAAATAAATACATTGATTAATTAATTAAAAATAAATAATAATGTGACACTTTCTGAAGTATATCCAGTAAAACAAATTGTTCTCTGAAACTGCAGAGGGGCCGATATAGAATTCAGTGTTTTTCAAAAAAATATTGAAAATTTCACTTAATAATTTGCGAAAAAACGCAAGCGTTCCTCTGCAATAGTTCATATTCTTCTATGCCACTTCTGGTACAACCTAATATTTTGTGGCTGTTTTCTAAATGAATTGATTATCTTTACTTCTACATTCTTCAGATAAGGGTAGTTGTAATGTTATAAAGACTAGCTCGATATGTTGCCCTTACTTGTGACGTTGGGTGGCATGAGGATTTACAGTATGTGTGGTTTTAGTAGTTGCTGTTATTTTCTATAAATGTTAAATTTGTGTCTCTTGTTTGTGATTGTGATGATGTGGTCCAAATTGGTAATTGACCTGTCGGTTTCATGTTTTCCTGTGAAGGTGATGCTGCTGTATAAGTTGCTGAATGTGAATCATAGTTCGTCTACTCCTTGTGTACTCTCATTGAAGAAGATTGCGGTGACATCCACATATCTGTGATAGTATACGATTTGATTTAATAGTGAACTTTCTGATGTAAGTAGTTTATTCTATAGGTCATTGACGAAAATATCTCGAAGGTTTCCTGACAAACCAGATCTCATAGCACAACCATCTTGCTGATGGCAGATTTTGTTGTCAAGTTAACAACCAGGGTCAGATTCTACTACACTCAGTGAATACACCAGAAAAATTCAAGCAGAATGCTGTATTAAAAATCACCTGTGAAAATAGGGAAAATATTTTACCTGGCAGCACTTCGCCTACATAGGTAATAGCTGCATATCTACATGACACAGGACATGAGGTATCAAATCTACAAAATTTTCTCACCGTTGTACACACTCATCCAAATGAGCAATTTCTAAACTGCAGAAATGTATAGGCTTCAATTAATAGATAGACAGCACACACTCAGTTCTAAAATTGAAAAGGAGTATTTAAAAACAATATAAGGCTTTAGCAGAAACAGTATATTATTTACGACGCACACCAATAATTTATCAAACATAGATGTTATAAATGTGTAATGCACATAGCCCCTACTCTTCAATTAAATAATATTCTTTGAAAACAACTGTGTATCAAATAGAACAGTCAATTACTGTCAACCTTTCACCATCTGACGATAGAGTATAAGCCCTCAAATGCATTGTAGAATACAATTTACTAATACAATTTGTGAGTGGTATCAGTAATAATTATTTCATAACAAAACAGATTATAGTCTAATTAATTTTAAACCATTTACGCCCTTCGGTTTTCATGAAATTGGTCCATTGATTTATGAAAAAAAAAAGGAAAATGGTCATTATGCCATAGGAAATTGCCGAATGGACTCTCCAGAGAGTTTAAATTAAACCAGGAGGAGTATAAAATCTAGTACGTAAGGCCGTCTTTGACAGGCAAAATTACTATCTATAAAGTAATTGCTTATTATAACCCATAACATGTTATATGTCATTGGAATGGAATGCACACCGGTCAAATAATGAGTCACCCCTGCAGAAATCATTACAAGCATCATTTAACACCTTGTAACTCCACATCTGGAATTGATAAACAACTTGATTCGGTTAGGAAGTGCTTCCAAAAGGCTGTGCAAGTACGTCGCATCCAGGTTAAGCCACACACTGAGGATTTGATGGCGCAATTTCATCAAAACTCAGGGATGCTGATGTCAGCGTTTTACCCGCTGTTTCAACATGCCACACGTATTTTCAATCGGGTTCAAGTTAGGTGAATTTGCAGGCCATTCGAAATATAATAGGGTGGGGTGTGTTCATAAAATCAGTCAGATATGTTTCCAATCCTATGAACTTTGCTGTTGTAATCTTAAAAGTTTGGGGTATCAAAAGCATACTCATCATGGAGATGTTGACTGAAAGGCAAAACCTGATCATACGGAACATTTATCTTCATGTTAGTGCTCATCTGAGTGAGCTGGACCATTCCATGATACAAAAATCACCCTAAAAACATCACAGACTCACCTCCAGCTTGGACCTGACCTTGTACACATCCATAAATGAAATGTTCCATAATCCCTCCCGCCGCCCTACAACTACTATACCCTAGACGTCAAAAATAATTTGCAGCTTAAGTGTTTCCTTCGTTTACTTTGAACTTACAGTTAGTACGGATTTTCACCAATATATATGCAACTGTGTGCCCGTAATGCTATTGCGCAGAGCTACTTGATATGGCAACCTTGTTTTCATAAAATCTGTACTGTTTTCTTAACATGGAATGAACTATAGCTTTCGTAGATTCAATCTCGTTCCATTACACAAACCAGCTTTATTAACTTCTTTGGCATCATAGCGCACTATGGAGTCAATGGTAATGTACGAGTACGCTTTTAGTCACCTGTCAAACTACTCCGAGCCGATTGGTTGATGAGGTTAACTTGCTCGTTTCTTGCGAAAAAAAAAAATGCTACTTTCGAAAACATGGTAGTCTGACTTGTATGAAGGGAATGATTAAGTGAATCTCAAACAATATCCTTTCAAATCCGGTTTTGTTGAATCTCATAAGTACAATTTGGCGTAGTTAGCAGTTTTGGAGTTTTAGAAGCCATACAGTGAAGTTAAATCTTAATATTGGGTCATAAAGTATAATATTTAAAAGTTGACTTGATATTAGCTGTAACAGTAAGGAATTACTGCTGAGCAGTGTCCGAAGTCTGCACCAAGCAGGATCACTTTTCTCGTGAAATGTGACTTGTAGCAGCTAACCTACTTCTGAAATAGCCTAAACGGGAGCTATGGTTGCCTCATTTTATTCACTCCTCGCCTTCCAACATTCTTACGTTAGACGTAGAGGTCTGTGAACTTGAGGTAATTATCCTCTCTTTCCTCTGAATTGACTTTACTTAATCTTTCTCCAAACGTATAATTTTTGCTTCTATTCTTTATTTATGTAACTGCATATTTTATTTTTTCCGATTTTGCTTTTGTTTATCATTTTCGTCACCTTGTGTAGATGTAGTTCGCCGAATGGTGGGTTAATTTAAAATTTGTTGATTTAATACACGAAATTCATACGATCTTTGACGATCGAAAGGTCTTTCATGTGAGATCTCATTTCTTAACGGACGGCTTGTCCTTCCGACGGATTTTTGATGAAGTGGCGGATGTAGAACAAAAGCGATGGCGTAAACTCCACAATCAATCACGTAAGGGAAATGATCTACACGGTGATGAATATGAGGACTGGAATCAGGAACAGCCTAAATATAAAATCCTTTACCTGGGATATTGTGATTCTTTCAGGGTGAGTTTTGAAAGTGTAGAATGACCACTGACAATATAATGTTGGTTAGGATGATTTTTGAGATATATCTGAGGAAGGAAAGAGGAAAAGTGTTCATTGTAGCTATTGATTTCGAGAAAAGAATTTGATTCAGTGAGTCAAAGTGCGATGGTTGAAAAATTACGAATGGTTGGGGGTTCAGGATAAATGATACGTGTGAAAGAGGCTATATATGGATCTGTTTACTGCTGCATTAGGGTCGTTGAAGAAGTGGTAAGTGAGCTGATTGAATGTGACATGGGTTCGAAGGAGGGTTGCAAATTATCCCCCAATTTTAATATTTATAAATTATATCATGCAGGGGCATGGAGGGGATGAATGGGCCTGTCATGTCCGAGGAGAGCTAGAGATCCCAGGTCTTACTTTTGCAGTCGATGTTTTATTATTAACGTTATGAGGGGGAAGTTTGCAAAAAAAAAGCCTAAATGCTGTCTCAGAACATGCTAATAACTAGGCGTTGATAATAAATTGTAGCAAGACTAAGTTGTTGGTAGGCCGGAAAAATAAACCGAGAAAGAGCAAATGGAAGTGGATAATGCAAGGCGAGATAATTTTATTAATAAAAAGGGGGATGGGAAGACCAGATCAAAAGACTTAAGTGGAACGGAATAGCAGTAATGTGAGTCATAAAAACATGGAAATCAAATTCCCGGGAACAAGGTATGAAGCACAAAGGATGGTTTATTGAACGGTGGTCCTAAGCAGAGTTTACTATGCTTCTGAGTTGTGGGAGGTGGGGAGGTTGAAAAAACTAGAGATAAGTCAGTTAGCCAGTAGATACAGCAAAACTATGATGAGTGTTCCGCATTACACTGCCAGTTCTGGAGTTTTGATAAATTTTCAGTGAGTATATGGGAGTTAAAATTGTGAAGACGGTACTGAGATATTGGTGGCGATTAAAGAGAGGGGAAGGTGGCTTATTGTAGCAAGCATCTTTCCAATATCAGATTGCAAGTAAGTATAGTGAATGCTGGAAATATAACGTAGGAAAGGATTATGGAAGGTCTGGGATTGCTGTACTTGTGGGATAAGACTCTGGTACAAGGGGTATAGGCTTATGGAATATTGTTATAAGGAGGGTTAGGTATGTACAACTGCAAACGTGGAGAGAGAAATGTACGAAAAGACGGACACTAGACATTTTATTAGGATTAATTTAGTTAGTAGGATAAAGATTAATAACGTAGTAATGTAATGCTTTCTTATGGAGGTTGAAGGGTTGAAGGGTGTGTATAAGAATAGGTGGATAAGAAATAATGATACAATGGTATATATTTTATGTGGTAACGGGTGGGCCAATTGCCATCTGATATTTGAGTGTAAAGAAACCAAATGATTAAGCGAAAAGTTATTGAGTAAGAACAAGATAAACAAGTTAAGACATTCTGGTAAAGAGAAAAAAATACTTGATAGCTTGTGAAAGTATGGAACTGTGCGGGCAGTGTATGTAAATAGTTAATTGCGGTGAAGAAGTTGGGTATTAGGAACGTAAGACTAGGGAATACTTTTAGGAGTGAAGGGTTTAATTGGGGTCACGAGTGATGCTTTTTTCTGCTTCTTCTTGTCGTGTGAACGTAGTAAAGACGGAAGGATGTATTGAGAAGGTGCTCCGCAAGATAATTCTTCTAGCTGTATCAATGATTATAGAAGAGACAGAGACATAACTCAAGTAAGGTAGGTCAGGTCTGAATGCACAAGGGAAGGGGGAAGGGGAGTGACGGAAGGCTCCTAAGTTTGGTATTTCGACGGGGAAGCATGGGAGAAGTTCCCTCTCTCAATACAGACTTCTGTGAGGGGAGAGGGGAAAGAGAGTATAGTAAGATAACAGGACATGGAGTGCCACCCCCCCCCCACCGGCCTAACATCGGGTTCTTGGTTTTATAAGAAAACCAGAACGGTTTTCCTCCATTTACTATTATACTAATGATTTTCTGTAAACTCTGTAGCCTGTATGTGAAACGTCTTTTTATTATGAACAACTATTGTTATGTTCATAATTTACCTTACTCTTCAAATGACGGAGAAAATTATTATTTTCTGCGGGTATCATGCTCTGCATTGAGTGACCGACCGACCGACAATGAACCTACAGGTTACCACGGCAACGTCTCTGACTGCTCGACAGCAGGGAAGAAACGTATTGTCATTTTCGTCATCATTCCTGTAAATTCGTGATTGTTCCTTGCGTAGAAAACAAGAGAGGCGTCAATCGGCATTTCTGCGGGATATTGGCGGATTATTGTTGGAGCTTATAACCGTCCTGGAATAGCTTTAAGTAACAACACCATTAGTCATCTTCTTGTCTGTTTACCTGAGAATGCCTGCGCTTAAATTTCTCCTATGTTACCGCTTTCTTCTATTCATATCTCATACAAGCATAATCTGTTGAGGGGCATTTGATTTTCCAAAACTTTCACTTGGTATTTACCTATTTGTCCCATCCGGCTATCCTCAGTTAAAAACCTATTTTCCATTACTTTCAACTTTCTTAACTGTATTATTTTCTTCCTTAATCACTCTTAATGTATGCGAGTGCCAGTCCCGTAATCTGGACACTCTTTCCGTTGAGGAAATATTCTAAGCTATCCAAACCGTAAGTCGTATCACAAAAGAGAAGGCACAATCGCCGTTCACTTTGGAGAGATCTACAACTTTGGGCCTATGACTTTGTCGTATCTCCCTCCCTTATACGTTAAATATAACTGCATTTCTCGAGTTCAAGTACATTGACATGACCAGTCATATCTTCAAATGTTATGATTCCAGTGTCACATGAGTATGGAAAAGAAATAAAATAGTGTGTGATAACTGTACCGAATTTCACCCCATTCAATGACTAACTGAATATAACCCATAAATATAGGAGATAGGGCCAACCATGAGAACACTGAACGAGGCGTCTGATGGTGAAGTCCGTTTGTAGATGCAATTTAATATAATCTTACTCTCGTCCTGTACAGTAATTTACGGATAAATCCGTATATAATATAGAATACCGTAGCGAAGCACGGGTACATTTGCTGGTTTGTTTGAATTTCCCCTACGTAGCTGATGGAGAAATCTGTTGTGTTGTAGAAGGAAATAAAGGAATGGTATGGCATGGTATAAAATCGTTTTGTCGTGACAAGAAAGTATTAGTGTTCAAACTATCGTAGATATTAATGTTGGAGCCATTGTTGATAATCACATACAAAATGCGTGACATAATCAAAGGTTTGACATTTGCTCTATTTATTATCTTTTTGTGTGTATGTATTGCGGGTTAAACTAAGTCCAAAATTCAAACTCTAATCAAAAGGACGGAAGCTTGTTGTGGCCTAAATATGTTTTTCTGAAGACAATATCGTGAAATAAATAATAATTCACAGAATATCCCGAAAAATAATCACCATATCATAATTTATTCATTAAATCTTTCATTTTAGTGGGGAAAAATTTTGATGATATCCAATACACAGACACTTAAATGCACGAAATAATAAATATATTGAATACGAATTATTCTCGTTTGCTAATATCGCTCTCAGTAATGTGAGCACATCAAAACAGTCATCAGGACTTGGTTTAGTCTAATGCCATAACATAATGTTAATAATGCTACTTGCTCCAAAATGACCTCACTGCACTCAATGAGAAGCATTAACGATCGTCTTCTGTCTGTTATCGCATTTAATACGCGAAACCTTCAAAGTAGATAGTAGAATTTGGTTCAGTCTTATACCAATAAATGGCGTTGTGGTTATTATATGCAACCAAATTAGAGCCTCACTTTGTTGAATGAGAGGCACTTTGCAGAGAAAGAACCAGTCATACGAAAATTCATTTCAGCCGAATCGTATCTCTACCATAGAAACACCTACAACGAAACACCCAAGAGCAACATTCTCGTTAAGATGTCATTCTTCAAATTCAGCGGAAGGCATTCTATTTCGTGCTTGTATTTCCGGCCCATGATCCCTTTCTGTACGGGGTCAGGTCCGAAGCAAGGTGAATTTTTGTAGCGAAGTTTTACGACTTGATGCCCTTCTTGATGTCAACCAGATAAGAGAAGTTAATGAGACGATATGAAGGGAGAGGGTGAAACCCGTCATAGGTACATAGCCTGCTGCTGTCGAGTAGCACCAAAGGGTGTGCTCAAAGCTTTACGTCTCATTCCGACAGACGAACCACGTTCAGCATTTTCATATGTCTTCATTCAATATGAGCACTGCGGAGAGGGTTGGAATTTAATTCAGGCTTTCGCACGTGATCTAGCAATTATAAATTATGTACCAACAGATCCCCTATCCTGTCTGCCAACATTGTGATGGTAAATTATTTTATCAACGGGACTCGAACCAACTACCTACGGTGTCAGACCATTGAGACTTACCGCGTTAACGATTATAGCCACCAGATGTATTGCTCTCTATTGTGTTCATCGATGGAGTCAGTATGTTTTCTCAGCCCAGAATAGAAAGAAATGAGTAATTTTTACTGAAAGATAGTATTTCACTAAACACTTCAAGTGTGATGGTCGTCATGACATTATTCTTGTAACCTACTTTGTGCACCAGTTTAAGTCCCTCAAACTTCCTGTTTCCTCATATACACCGCCTGAAGAAAGAAAAGTACCCAGAAGGAGTGATTGAAAGTGAATGCAACTACATATGTTGAAAGAGTATGTGAATTTATTGAACAGATTACAATATGGGATGAGAGAGAGAAGGCTGTTGGTAGTTACCGGTGGAATGATGGTGCCAGGTCAGTAGGGTTGCGCACCCCGGATGGCTGCAATGCATGCCCTTTTGTGGTTCGTAGTGGTGTCAAATAGCCTTTGGATACTTTCATGAGGCAAGTTAGTCCGCAGATATGGCAGCTGTCCCTCCAGATCCCGCAAGGTGTTACTGGAACGGAGTCCCCTTCCAATGTCATCCCACACTTATTCAATAATGGAGAGGTACGGGGATCTTGCTGGCCACGAGAGGATATCAACATGTTGTAGGTAGTCCATAGATACATATGGTGTGTGTTAATAAGCTTTATCTTGTTGGACCACTGTCCTAGGGTGCTGTGACATAACGGGTAGGACGTTCGGACGCAGAATATCTGAGACGTATCACTCTGCCGTCAAAGTCTTCCGATGCACTTTTAGAGACGACCTGAACGCATATCCTATGGCTCCCCACACCATTATGCCAGGGATTACGCCTTTGCGTCTTTCCACAATGTGGGCAGTATCTGCCCTTTGCCCTCAACGCCGCCAAACCCGCACACGATAGGCATCGGAGGTTACGGAGAAGCGGGATTCATCACTGAATATGATGCGGCGCTAGTCGTCCTCTGTACATGCCTCCCGGACAAGGCACCACTCCAAACGCAGGCGTTGGTATCATGGTGTCAATGGCAACCGACGCATGGGGTGGCAGGACTACAATCCGGCAAATGCGAGGGGTGGGGGTGTGGGACTTGATTCCCACCTTAGTCATCCTCGAAGTGGTTTTCTGTGGTCCCAATCTTCTCCTCCAGGCAAATGGTGGGATGGTTCCTAACTTAAGGGCATGGCCACTTCCTTCACTCTTTCTTTTCTATCCCTTCCAATCTTCCCATCCCCGTACAAGGCCCCTGTCCAGCATAGCAGGTGAGGCCGCCAGGGCGAGGTTCTGGTCCTTCTCCCATGTTGTATCGCCGACCCCAATTCTCACGCTCCAATAAACCGCCTTTGAGGCGGTAGAGGTGGGATCCTTCGCTGAGTCCTAGGAAAAAGCAAACCCTGGACGGTGAACAGATTAAGAAAGAAGAAGGTTATACAGATGTTGAGAAAAATAGAAAAATTGAAATAAACATAATAATATCACATTATAGGACCATTTTTAATATTGTTGAATCATACAAAGACAAAGACACCTCCGTACAGGCCATGAAGGCCCTTGGGGGAGTGGAAGGTAAAGGCTTCCACCATTGTTAACCGCGGCACGTGATGGGGTAGAGTGGTTAGCTCTATGCCCGGCCGCCTTTGCTCCCAGGAATTAACGTGGTTCACATTTTTTGTGTAGGCTGAGTGAACCTCAGGGCCATATGCACCTCCGTAAGTGGAAATCTCGTTTCTTAAATTTTACGACTTCCTGACGGGGGTTCGAACCCACGTCCTTCCGAGCGAACCGAGCACGGCCTCGGCCAGGGAGCACCTATTGTTCAATCATACCATAAGAAACCAGGCGTATTATTTACTTCTACACATTTTTGAGAACCCAAAATGCCGGTCGAGTATTTCATTATAGTCGAAAGCAGCCCGGAAAGTGGTTTCGTTGCGCAGAGAGAGACAAAAGTATGAGGTGCGGTGATGCCAATGTGGCTACTCATAACAGCATGTATATGTAAACATTTTTTCATCCAGTTATATCTTGAATTCCAAAGCGATGACCTATATTTTTTGTGGGCTTAAACGTTTTCAAAAAGTCCAAATTAATTTTTAACATCTAACCCCGCGAAAGTGTTGAGGAAAATTTTTGAGATATTAAGGAATGTAAATGGACGGTCCAGTTTCAATTGCCGTAGGATATTCGCCGTTTTTATACATATCAAATATTGTTGTTCGCAGAAAATTTTTAATGAAATCATCGAGGACCGTCACTGGCTTCTTCCTCTAAGGGTTCTTCTCTGGCGACCTGAACACCGCATTATTTTTACTTCCGAAGCTTGTTTTATCCTCTGTACTGTTTGCAGGCCGATACCACACGCGAGTGCTGTCTTCTTTTGAAGCGTGACAACACGGCGTTCCACACCTTCTCCGCCTATGAACGCCTGCTGCTGCATGCTTACCAAATACAAATACACTTTAAATACTATTTCCCCCGCCTGTCGACGGAATACTTGTCTTTTTGCTTTTCCTGGATCTATGGTACACACGTAAATAGTTCCCTAAATTCGTAGATTATGATATTTACAAATAAAACTCGAAACATTCACTCGTGACCCGCACAAACAGGCACCTCTTACTGAAATGATTCTATTGGCTCAGCGGAAAACACGTCATACTACAAAGTGCGCGAATGTTACTGCGCAACCCTCTTCAAACCGCCTTCCGGGCTGCGTTCTACTCTAGTAATATGTAGAGCATGTCTTACCAAGCGGAGTAGCCGCATGTAATTATGCGCTAAGGCCATAGAACCAAACTTTGTATTTGTCAGGCCAATGATTTCGGAACCTCCATCCCCACCCCCCCGGGCTGTCTTGATAATGGTTTTCTGTGGTTTCCCATTTTCACTACCAGCAAATTCTTAGAATGTTCTTTTTCACAGGCGACAGTCGATTCATTCCAACTCCTTACTCAGTTCCATCCATCTTCATTCGTTTCATCTTCATGAAATCTTCAAGTGAGGTTGGGGTCAGGAACGGTATTCGTCAGCAAAATAATGCTATATTATATCAACTCACATAATCCATAACACCAAACCAGGAAACGGGTCCAAGGAGTAGATATCTGTATAATATGATTTGATAACATGGGATATCGCTAAAAGCTTCAGCATAATATGTATCTTGTTGAAATATAACAAAACGTTATTTTCTGATTACGGACGGAATCCCGCATTGTTTTAATCTCTTCCAAATTGAATTGTAATTAATATTCAAAAGTGAAATGGAAATCGTCTTTAAATCTCCATGTTTCAGATTCGTTACACATCGACATAATTTTGTACCTATAATAATTATTGACCACAAAATTTCTGCGATTTTGAAACTTTAAGGAAATGAATGGACCAGTCCTTGTTTCCTTAGGAAGGCTTGCTGCTACTTACAAGTACGTTGGTGAAGGTATTAGCGTTTAATTAGTACTGTTTTGGTCTTGACAGAATCGTCACGGATGAAACAGTTCATGTATGCATATTATTCTTATTGGCCTTTCCCCAGTTACCTGATGTATGCACTTTGTAAGTATTTAGCCTCGTTTTACGGCTGGATGACTTAAATTACGCCAACCCTGTGTGGAGGTAGGTATTCCGTATTCTGTGCTTCTGTGCTTCTGTGGTTCTGTTATGGGTGGTGATGTGATGTGTAATGTGTAGATGCATATGAAGCAAAGAAAAAACCGAGTGAGGGGCTGCGCGATTTGGGAGATGGAAGGTTCCAACCTCACTGTCAGCAGCACTGAATATGCTTTTCCGTGGTTTCCCACTTTCACATCACACAAATGTTGGGTTTTTACTTTAATGAAGGCCGTAGTAGCTTCCTTCCCACTCTTATCCATTTCCTATCCCTTCGTCGTCATAAAATTTATCAGTGTTGATACGATGTAAACGAAGCGTTAAAATAAATCCACTCAAAAGCACCCTGTCCCGAAGCGAAAGGAATCAACTACTCACAGTTAATATACTCGGCCATGTACGCTCAACCACTCAGCCAAGCAGCTAGAAGAGCAGGTTGTCCATATGTTCCAAAATAAGAATAAGTTTCTCGCAATAAAGGGCAACACATTTCTCAAGTGAATTTATTTTTCTATGCACTCAAGTTATCGGCAAATTCACCATTCAAAGAGTGCTTACCAATCAGAATTACTTACGAGAGAGTAAGTACTATTAAAAGTACAAATAATCCTCGCATTGAAAAGTATGCAAGAATATACCTCATAGTTTCCCTTCTACAATTTGAATATGTTACGAAATGGATGCATTCTAGGTCGTATTTATGCTGCTCATTTCAATGAAGACATGCAAATCATCGATCAAACTTAAAGAGCATCGAGAACGATGGTCATATTTACAATAATAATAATAATAATAATAATAATAATAATAATAATAATAATAATAATAATAATAATAATAATAATAATAATAATAATAATAATAATAATAATAATAATAACTTTACGTCCCAGTTACTACTTGTACGGTTTTCGGAGACGCCGAGGTGCCGAACATTTTTCCCTCGAGAGTTCATTTACGTGCTAGTAAATCTACCGACACGTGGCTGACGTATTTGAGCACCTTCAAATACCACAGGAGAGCCAGGATCGAACCTGCCAAGTTGGAGTCAGAAGGCCAGTGCCTGAACCGTCTGAGCCAGGTAATAATAATAATAATAATAATAATAATAATAATAATAATAATAATAATAATAATAATAATAATAATAATAATAATATTTACTTTACGTTCCACTTAATACTTTTACGGTTTTCGGAGACGCCGAGGTGCCGAACGTTTTCCCTTAGGAGTTAATTTACGTGCCAGTAAATAAACGGACACGAGGCTGACGTATTTGAGCACCTTCAAATACCACCGGACTGAGCCAGAATCGAACCTGCCAAGTTGGCGTCAGAAGGCCAGTGCCTGAACCGTCTGAGCCGGACACCCTGGCTGAAGACGAGTTGTACAATATTAATATCCTCGTTGAAAAATTACCTTCATTGTTGTTTGCGTGATTGTGAGCACCAAAACTGCAAAGAAACATAATAAGCTGATAATATTAAATGCATTTATTTACAATAACGTGAATTAGAGCATTTTGAAACGAATTAATGTCAACGCAATGAAATTGTTGAGGAGACTCCTCACTAAATAATTCATTACCTTACAAATCATTATTTTAATATTTTAACCGAGGACTATATATACAATATACATGAATATGTACCCCGATTTGTCTCCATGAAAATACGACTAAGTACGTTTTGATACTGCAGCACATAGCTAACACCAAATATATATATATATATATGAAAAAAATGTACTTATACATTGTCAGGGTTTGTCTAAAACAATCAACTACTACTTTTATCCTTTCCTGGTTGATTTAGTTTTCGGGTAGCCTTTAAATTTTCTCTAGCTAATGAGGGATACGCTACCAACAACCTCACACAGGGGAGGCATAAGCGATCCCAAGGATGATGGTAAAGCCACGAAATATTGACGTTGATCTCAAATTCACCAGGAGGCTAAGTTGTTTTACGGCGAGGATAGGCAGTGGCCAGGATTACTCCTCAGAGTTCAAGTTTACGAGTCGTGGAAGGAATCATTGATGAGCGGCGACACATAAACTCAGCAAGGAGTAGTTGGGAATATTCTCCAACTCCCTCTTACTTGCTTTGGAAACTCTCCACGCTACATGGTCAACTCACTTGCTTTACCGTAGCATTCCTTCTCAAGCAGTAGCTTAGAGAACTGTAGACGAAAATTTAGTGGTGGTGTTATCACAGCCGATTGATTTTAACTCGCAATTACCTAAAAAAATGTATGCATTTGTTTAACATAACGGGATAAATGTAAAGTCAAACATAGCATCAGATGAGGTTCATTGTTATTATACTCGGTTAATCCATTTACTACCATAGAACATGAATCCTTGTGTTAATGGACACGTACTTTTAAAGCAGTTTCTCAGCAGTCTCTGTTCATACCAACTTTGCTTTGCGGGAGCGAATGCTGGATTGACTCAGGACATCTGTTTCATAAGTTAGAAGTAACAGAGATGAAAGTAGCGAGAATGATTGCTGGTACAAAGAGGCGGGAACAATTGCAGGTGTTACTGTTGCCCCAAAATTGAATGTTACAGCGACAAACATTCACTCGAGGCCACGTCATATTAAATTGGGAGAGGTGCTGGCGGGTCTCTTCTCTCTACCCAAGGAACAACCACGAATTTACATGAATGATGACGAAAATGGCAATACGTTACTTCCCTGCTGGCAAGAAATCAGAGACGTTGAAATGATAACCTGTGCGTTCGTTGTCAGTCTCTCGGTCACTCAATGCAGACCATGATACCCCCAGAAAATAGTAATTTTCTTCGTTATTTGAAGAGTATGGTGAATTGTGAACATAACGAAAGTTGTTTATAATTAAGAGACGTTTCACATACAGTTCACTGAGTTTGCAGAAAATAAATAGTATAAGGTAAAATGGAGGAAAACCGGAATGGTTTCCCAGAAACCCACCGTCTGTTCAAAGATTTTAAAATAATATGCATATCAAAACTTTCCCCGGGTTGATTATGCAAGAAATTTGACGTTTGGTGGAGATCTATCCAGCCGTTTCGCCATGATAGTGGAATAAACAAACAGACAAGCATACAGACACAAAAAATAAAAACCACAGATTCGGACTTGAGCTGACCTAAAACGGAAAATATCTGAAAAAATGGCAAAACAAACGAAATTAGAGACAGCGGACCACCTACAACTTTATTTATAATGGTAAGCATGAACACGTCTAGAAGTGTAGGCCTTTATTTCGAGAGTTACTACCTTGATAATGTACGACGTATCTACAAATGGACTTCACAATCAGACGCCTCCTTCACTGTTCTACATGGCTGGTCCTACGTATGTCATCTTCTAGTATCTCCTATATTGATGGGTTAGATTGAGTTAGAGTCACTGAATGGGGTGAAATTTTCTAAATTTTTTTCATATGGCCACTGGTCATATCAATGTACGTGCCGAATGTCATGACGCTATCCTTTCTATCAGTGTGCCAAACGTTAACATATAAATGTAAAAATACAAAATGAACTTGAAATCCAGAAATACAGCTCTATTTAGCGTATAAGGGATAGAAATATGTAAAAAATTCATAGAACCAAAGTGTTAGATCTCGCCAAAATGCAACGCGTGCTTTCTGTTTTGTGATACTACTTACCGTTAAGCCACCAATCATCCCTAAACGAATATCTGCAGAGTCAGTAAAATTTCATCCATATTTCGATATATTCCGGGACCAAAAGTTACACATTTGCATAGCTTAGAATATTTCCTCGAAAAAAAGGGTGTCCAAGTTTCGGGATAAGCACTTGCACACGTACGGAGTAATTAGGGAAGAAAATAATACAATTAAGAAAGTTTAAATTAATAGAAAACTTGATTATAACTGAGGACAGCCGGATGAGGACAAGTATGTAAATACCAAGTGAATATATTTTAAAATGGAATGCCCTTCAATGAATGATCCTGGTATGAGTTATGGATATGCGAAAGCGCTAACAGAGGAGAAATTTAGGCGCAGGGATTTTAGATAAACAGATAAGAAGGTAACTAGCTATTCGAGGACGGTTATCACCTCAAACGATATTCCCCCATTATCCCGCAGAATGGCCGATTGACTCCTCTCTAACTTTCTACCCAAGGAACAAGTACGAATTTACAGAAATGATGACGAAAATGGCAAAACGTCACTTCTCTGCTGGCGGGAAGTCACAGACGTTGCTATGACAAACTGTACGTTCGTTGTCGCTTTTACATCCCAGATTTTAAATAAGATAATCAATCATTCAAATTCTTCCGTATGGGGTTCATTAGTGTTAGATCAGAAAATAAATAAGCATTCCCTCAAAAACGTTTAACGTACGAACCGATGGCGTATTTTACAGGCTTGGCTGACAGTGGGCTCTCAAAAATATAACACTTTATTTTCAGTTTAAAGCCGTAGCGAAGCACGGGTATCTAGCTAGTTTAACTGTATGTTCAGTCTTCAGCCCTAAGGCTGGTTGGATCCTCAACAGCTCTGCCATCAGCTGTCATAGATGGCCTAGGCATCACTGAAGAGGCGTACTAGGGAAATGAGGAGTGAGGTAGTTTTCCGTTGCTTTCCTCACCGAGCCAGAAGTTGCTATTACATATCAGTCTGCCAAGCCCACTGAAATGCATGCACCAACCGACCCTACGAGCAACATTTTCACACCATTCATAGCAGGGACTGGCTGCAGAAGGAATGGCATTACTAGCATCGCTCATACCTCAGTCACTTTCATATAGTCAAAGCCAAGGATAAGACAGAGACAGATCAATAAAAGTAACAAAATTGCTCTAGCCTATACCAGAAGACATAGTGCACTGCAAACACTAGGTCCTGCCAGCAAAGGCACCTAGTTTAACTATATAATACTAATCACCTCTACGAACTTAGGAATGGGAATTATGACAGGTGACTCCACTACCTGAAAGCAAGCCCATACTATCAACAGATAGCAGACACGACCTAATTCTCGATCAATATGGTATACAGCCAAAGACCATTAGCACAGCAATAGTGTTAATTACGTACTTCTTTCCTATGAATGGACATGGTGGGAGCAGAATTTTTCTGTGGATTAATTGACTTCTCAGTAGCTATTTCCTGATAATGAGCAAACATTACCGATTGGATATGAATGTTTTGTTGATTTCTTGTAAGTCACATGTTTGCTTATGTCAGAACCATTAAAACGATTACAACTGTGGAGTTAATGCAAGTTATAGTCTTCTACATCAATAATATTACATAATTTTAAACCTTTCTACCTAAATGTCGACTGCACGATCTCGTGCCGTGCTTGTACGTTGTAAATATTTTTCCAAGTGTTTATTGTAATTTCAGCTAGGCAGGATCACGTGTATATGGCAGAAGTTTATGGTCTGTAAAACATATAATCCGTGTCAAGACGGGGAAGAAATCTACAGTCACAGTGCCCGCAAACTCAGAAAAGTACAAGTTACGGTGCTGAATATATTTAATTAGTAAACGCCACTCAGATCCTTTGAACTATAGGCTATCCAGTAGAAAGAACTTTTCCAACATCCGCGTTATTTTAATTCAGATGGTGAGAGAATTTTAGCAGAGTAAGACATTTTTAGTGCGTCACTCTCAACTGTTATACAAATGGTCTCCCAGAAATGTATTCGAACCGTTTACAGCTAATAAGGCCTCCATATTCTCAAAATAGTTATCAAAACTGAACATCTAACATAAATATGAAATTCTGGCTGCTGTTGAGCATTTACCTTAAACCATTAGAACCACTAGTTCTACAAATGTTAATTGTACCTTTATTAATAGTATTGAAAAAATAGTTCGTAGGCAATTTACTTTTATTCATGAACAGCAGCTGGTTAGGATACAGTACTATGCAATTTAATTGGGACAAGCACATATTTCACAAGGAATTGACGTTGGTTGGCTGTAACAAACTTTATCCGCCCAATTGTTGGATTCTTTGCGATCTATTGTTGCCATGACTGTCCACAACAATTGTAGGTCCCCTCTAATTCAGTTGAGTGCTTGTATGTGTATAAACACCGTGTGTTATGGATAGGAAAACTTAGTGTTTGTGTTAAAATGGTCATTTCATCTAAGAAGCGGGCAAAACTACTTGCTCTTCGTGAACTCCCATCTATGACTATAATATACATTGTCTGTCTCGTTGCTATGGTAAAATATGTTTTCAGGAATTCTTCAAAGAGAAAAGGCAGATGTCAATGAAAACGAATAACCACCCCCAGAACTGACAAAACTCTACTTAGGAACAGTATAATTCATCCTCACAAGATAGAGAGATTTATTGGCTACAGGGATTGAAATCGAATCTTCAACGGTACGGCGAAGGCTTCTTGATTGTGGGGGGAAGTCACAGGAGCAAATAAGGAAGCACTTGTTAATACCTGCGATGAAATAAAAACGGTTGGCATGGGCCAACGTAGATAAATCTTGCACTTCCAATGCCTGGAAACATGTAATTTTCGGTGGCGAATCACATTTTATTGCTCATGGTTAGAGAGCAAAGGTTGTCAGGTGAAGCACCCTGAGGCATTCGACATGAGCATCTTGAACAGACTCTAAAACACCATTTAAAAAAGACAAACTTGAGTTTTTTCACTGAAAGTAGCCCTGGGCCACTATTTCCATTTGATGGCATGATGAATTTAAGCAAATACTTAGAAATACTTAGGCGAAGGGGGAACATTTACACATGACCTCACCCCGAGTCACAATTCGAACCTGTCAAGAAGTTCATGGAAGAAAACAACATTAATGTGCTTCAGTGGCCTGGTAATTCACCACACCCCATGGAGAATTTGTGGAGTGTTGTGAAAAGACGCCCTTATAAATTGGACTGTTAAGAAAAGAAAGAATGTTAGTAAATGTGGTAAAAGTGTGGTTTCATGACGACGAACAACGAAACACTTGCTCTAACCTGGTCTAATCTATGCCAGTACGTGTTCAGAACGTCATTGATGCAACAGGAGGTCATATTACATATTAATATTCAGTAACCTACTAACTGTAATATACATATCCTGTTCCAATTGATTTACACACTAACTTACTGTATACGTGATGTGAAAATCTCAATAACAATGTTACGGAGATATCCGTGGAGCAGAAAGAGGTGAAAGAAGGTGCGGGTGTTGAATGGGTCTAACTACGATAACAGAAATTGAGTTAAAACTTTTAATTAAGGTTATATTTCTTTCAGAATTTCAAACTTAATAAATTTTTCACTCTGTGAAATAATGAGGTTGCAGGTACAATAACAATTTTAAAAATTGGAAAATTCAAGATTCAGAACTTCAACAATTCTGGGCTTCAAGCCCCTAGTTTACAAATTTACAATTTCAAAGTTGTATAATTTAGGCAAGGGCAGAAATCCCCCAATTCCAGAGCACTTTGCTCCAACAAAGATACAGCCTTCCAGAGGCACTCCTCAATATTACAGTAAACTAAGAAAAGAATATACAGGCTCTCCAAAATTCATCCAATTTTAACCGCCGGCTTAAGGCAACATTACACAAAAATCTTACACTCTCTGGTCTCTCTAGGCACAATTTGCAATAGAAATTACTTATTCAAGGGTATCTATTACCCAACCTAATGGGCTTTCATGGAAAAAGAACAGGTTAGATTACTGGCCCAAACACAAAATGAATGGAGGCGTACACTTGCACTCCTACATAATGAAAAACAAAACCCTATCGGGGCTCTTGGCTCAGTGATACAGGGGCTAATCCCAAGCTACTGAGTTGACACGAATAAAGGTTAATTTAATGCATTACGGGAAGGAACAAAAACAGTTACAAAGTCGTAGTCACCTCAAACTAAATTGAAGGGGAACTCGAGATGGTAACGCACTCTCTATCGCCGATTTACAGTTACAGTTTTAAGAACTTATGAATTTTTACATGAAAAGGAAGAAGTTTACATCGAACAGTTACATAGTTAGAAATTCGGAGGTGGCTACAGAGAGATAAAACTGATGGCCATTACCTGGGCTGATGAACTGACTGGCGAAGAATGAGACGCCCCGCCTCCTGTCTTAACACACTCTTAGAAATTCGGAGATCAAATGACAAGGTAGCCAAAGCAGCCGCAGTTAATATACACGAAGGGAAGGTTCGAGAGGATTCTGGACTAATCCAGACACATGATCTCGACAATATTGGCCAATTCAAAATTTTACACCCAAAAACCAAGAAGAAGCCTGTGATAGGCCGAACATTAAGTACAGAAAATTAGTGATTGGTCACAATCAAAAACTGCGAAGTGAGAGGGAAGTGTTGCAAACCTTGAAATGTATAAAAAATGAAAGTTCATATACTTGAGGAAACCTATAAACACAAAATTTCTTTCAGTAACAAATAGTTCTTCCTTGCACCAAATTGCGTGACCTTAGTGTTGTACTGCCATCTATGGAGAAATTTCCAAACTTATTGAAGTAAACGAACACGAAGCAAATAAATCCAGTCAGTTTAGGCAACTTCACAATAACACAATTACTTAATACTTCAGTAGTGACATCTTCTGATTAGAGTTCCAAATTCATTAAGTAGCAGTTTCACGTTTGGTTAGATAGATAGGGTTCTTTAAGGCGCATTTTTCGAATGTGCGGAGTAGAGGTACAGACCGGTACAGCCCCCCCTCCAAAGGTCCTTCCATGGGGTGACACAGAAGAAATTTGAGAAAAAATATCCATTGAAAAAATGTGAGATCGCCCGGACCCCACAAGTACCCTCGGATACACCTCTCCCGCTACTATGAGAGGGGTAGACGTGGTGATGGTCGCCGCAGATTCGATACACATGTGCAGTCCCCAGTTGGGTGAGCAGTAAGGATACCGCACTTCAGCCCTTGCCGGGAAGATGTACTCCGGCGCTGGAGCGAACTCTGGTATCTCTCGCCCGATGATGCAGCACGGCGGCTGACTGCTGACGGGGTGCTGAAACAGTAAGATCTTGGCGACAGAGAAGTGTTGTTGTAGCCTTGATTGTACGATCTTTATTTGTGAGGCATAGGGGTGGGCGGCGTAGAAGGTGAGCGTGTGTCGAAAGTGCGGAGATACAGGAGACGGGGGCTTGGTAATGGCCACCAGGGGATTGACCATAGGAATAATCAGAGGGGACGACCGTACATATCAAGTAATATACAAAGTTCCATCAAAGCGGGGCAGAAGGCCTATAATCAATTATTAACAACATTCAAAGGAACTTAACCTTCGAATCCTGCCAAGTTTTAATGCCTAAAGTAAACAGCAATGAAATTACACAGATTTGACCTGGGAGAGGTAAACCCTTAAGGCTCTCTCTGTGGATGGATTACTGACCAATAAGGTAACTGGTGTGAGAAAGTCTAAAATGAAGCATATCCCGTGGAATCTGGGGGAAAGCTTGCCCGCAGGAACAAAATTTCTTACCAAAACTTGATCTCCGATATTTAAATTGGTGGGCCTCCGTCCACGATCATATTTTTCCATAACCATTACATGGGAAGCATTAAGATTGACTTTAGCCTTCTTCATAAATCTCTAATATTATAGGGATCTATTGTCTCTGCTAAGATAGCATTAAGTGACCAAAGGTTAGAGAGCGGTGTGTTAGGAACAAATTTCAACATGAGAGAAGCTGAAGTGAACTTATGGGACACATGAACCGCCGAATTTAAAGCAAAGGCCAACCAATGAGGGTACGTGTCCCACCTGGAATGATCTTCATGATGAAAACAATTAGAGCAGATCTAAGATTATACGATTGACCCGCTCAGCCAGAGATGGTTGAGGATAAGAAACTGAAGTAGTAACATGTGATATAAACAGGTAAAATCAAAATTTACGGAATAAGGTGGATGTGAATGCCTTAGAATTATCAGAAACTATATATTGACATGGGCCAAAAGAAAGCAAATATGGTATTCAAACAAGATATGGTAGACTGCGCGGTTGCCAGCTCAGTCGGGAATAACCAGGAAAATCTAGTGAAACCATCCACACACACCAGAATAAATTTATATGCGTTGTGATTGTGGGAAGGGTCAGACGTAATCTAGATATAGACGTGCCATGGGGCCAGACGCTTGATGAGATGACAATAGACCTAACTTAGTGGACAAGATGGTCTTACTAAGCAAGCAAGATTTACAAGCTTTTACCAATTTTCGAATTTCGCCGTCCATACCTTCCCAAATGAACACCTCTCGGATCTTTTCCCGAGTTTTGAAGATGCATAGATGCCACCCTAATGGGGTCTCATGATAGTATTTGAAGATCATAGGCACAAACACAGCTGGAACCACCACTTTCATTTTTTGATCATGCCTCGACAAGCAACACAAAACCCCGTTTCTCAACACACAAGAGACGACATGTTCCCCAGAAGCAAGGGTTTCCATAATAGGAGCCACCACTGGATCTTCACGTTGGTATTTTTCAATATCGCGAAACAACATAGGGGCATCAGTTAGAATGGCATTAACGCCCGAAGGTATGGGCGTGGGAACAGAAGAACTATCTCCCTGTTCGGTGGTCTCCACGTCATGAGAAAACATGCGGCTTAGTCCATCTGCGACAACATTTTCAGATCCTCGAATATGCCTCACATCAAACTGGAAAGCAGACATCCTGATGGCCCAGCGGGCTATATGACCAGTACGACGCGGCCTAGCTATTACCCAATTTAAAGCTTGGTTATCTGTTTCCAAGTTGAATTTTGACATGTTCCAGATAGAGGCGGAACTTCTCTAGAGCGAACCAAACTGCCAAACCCTCGAGCTCATAGATGGAATATTTGGCCCCTTGATCCGATAATGTTCTAGAAGTATAGGGAATGGGTCGTCTTCCGAGTTCCGTTTCCTGAAGAAGGACAGCAGCAACCGCCGATGACGATGCGTCCGCTTGAACAATGAAATACTTCGAAAAATCTGGCATAGCTAATATAGGGGCGTTACAAAGAGCTAATTTCAGATCTTCAGCGGCTTGTTGAGACTGCCCACATTCAAATTTGACGCCTTTCCTACGAAGTAAGTTCAAGGGCGCCGCTCTGTTAGCGAAGTCAGGAATAAATTCCCTGAAGTAATTCACCATGCCTATGAACCTGGCAATAACTTTGATGTCCTTAGGAGGTTTAAAATCACGGATAGCCTGTGTTCTGGAATGATCAATGGAAACACCTTCGGGCGACACAATATGCCATTGTAATGACATGGTAGGTTTAGCAAAGGCTACCTGATAATTTAACAGTCAATCCAGCTTTACGAAGGCGATTGAGTACCTCTTTAGATGATCTAGGTGGTTTTCAAAGGTCTCAGAAAATTTGTCAAAAACATATCAGATGTGAGGCTTTTCAGGCGTTTGCTCTGTGAACCAGCGTTTCGTCTGAGGTCTCACACTAGACTCATCAGGGTGGGACGTGTCAGACCGTACCGACTGACGCTGGGCTGTATGCAGGTGAACTTATCAGCAGCCCTTATAAGAGGCACAGTCTGATAACTGCATACGGGAGATAAATCTCCACAACGGAATTATTACCCGCCTAGCATATCTCCCGTATGCAGTTATAAGACGGTGCAACTTATAAGGACTTCTGATATGTTCACCTGCATACACCCCAGCGTCAGTGGTAGGGTCTGACACATCCCACTCTGATGAGTCGAGTGTCAGAACTAAGACGATACGCTGGTTAATTGAGCAAACGCCTAAAAAGAAGTTACTTCTGATATGTTATTGACATTTTTGACATGCTCTATTGGTGAAAAATATCTAATTCCCTCCATGGGAATTTAGAATTTTCCATTCTCAGAAAATACGACATCATCAAGTTAGTGATACAATTATTCAAATTTGATATCTGAGAAGACCCTATCCAGCAGTCTAGTGAGAAAAGCTGCCCCCGTGGAGAGCACAAAAGCCATGCGATTGTACTCATACAAGTTCCAATCCGTGGAAGAAGCGTTGGATGTTTCGATTCTTCAGTTAGAGGGATTTGGTTGTACGCCTGATTAAGGTCTATGATGGTAAAATCTTGGCTTTCCGAAACCATGAAAACCAAGACTGAAGATCAGGAAGGGGCTCAGATTGTAACACCACCTTACAGTAATCAATTACAGGCCTGAAGACCGTTTGGAGTTTCGGCACGAGAAAAATGGGCGAAGAATATGCCGACTTTGAAGGTCGAATTAAACCATCCTTTAGCATTTGAGCCTTCATTTTGGGTCGAGGTAGCGTGTAAGGCGGAAACATAACTGGGATCGAATCCGTAACCTCGATCTTGTATTCGATCAGGTCAGTAACACCAAGAGTATCAGAAAATACATCCGGAAAAGACCGACACAATTTACGAACAATTTCAGCCTGCTCCTCAGGTAGATGTCTAAGGTCTAACAACATCTCATCCTGGGTAGGCGAAACAGGTGAACATGATACAGAAGTACACTATAACAAAGGAATCTTACAATTATTCGCAAATTTGAAGATGCACGATTTACCCTGAATGTCGAGCACGAGACCAGTACAAGACATGAAATCCGCCCCCAAAATTACAGGGCAAGAAAAGTGCTTAGCCAAAAACAATTTTATTTTCTGGGTGAATTTAGAAATACGAATTTTAGCAAATATGAAACCCAAAATTTCTAATGGAGACTAGTTAGCCGAAACGCATTTGACAGAAGACGAACAAAGGTCAGGCAACTTACTTTTATGTAGAATACAATTCAGCTGAAATCATTGAAATCACACTCCCTGAGTCTAATAGAGCCGTGAGGGGTTCATTTTTCACTTCTATTTTGAGAAATGGCATAGGTGCGGGGGTCTCCACCGCAATTCTGATGCAGTCTTTAGGGCCTTCAAACAATAGATTAGAGGAACCTTTACGCTCACCCGAGCTTTCGCTAGGTTCAACATGGGCTGAACCTTTGGGAAGATGAACATACCGACTCAGCTGATGACACTAGTCACTTCCTATTATTGGTGTTCTCGGAGATTGCACCAGAAGTTTACCAGGAGGGGGTGCTATTGGCATTAATACAGTCCATGGCGAGATGAGTGAACGAACGACATTTGAAACATCCTTGAGATGACCCTCGATTTTATCAATGGGCACCTATTGCGCAAATGTTCCGCAGACCCACAAGCATAACATTTGCGGGTGGTGAAGGTTCGGCGAGGTGGAGGCCGAAAACTATTAGAAGATGGAGGGGGCTCCTTTGCAACTCGTACGATGTCGGCATACCTTACTCCTTCTGCTGACACCGCTATAGCGTCTAACTCTGCAAAAGTACGGGGACGAGACGCAGAACATAAATAAGACCTATAAGGCGAAGAGATACCTTCCACAATAGTTTGCACTATTTGGTCTTTCGAAAAGTGGTGTGCGAACACCCTGGTGTAGAATTTAATGTCTTGGACGAAACCGGCACGATTCTCATCCAATCGCTGTACTATGAAATAACAATTTTGTATTAAAGATTACATTGCCCTAGACGGAATGAAATTTGCCAAAAATGTAGGCGTGGAAGTCTCTATGGAAGATCTACCGGCTATGCCCTTAACTATTTTTTCCGATAGGATGCCTACGGAATATGGGTAAATGATTTGAAGAATTTGAGAATGAAGGAGGGAAAACACTAGAGCGTGATCTTGAAATTCAACAAGGAACCTGAGAAATAAAGTTACTTAGTTGGTGAAATTTACTGAAAATTTAGAAATGCCCTAAAGCCACATAGTCAATGGATGAGGCAGACTACTGAAACCAGGTGACATACTAGGTGACGGCATAGACCTTAGTTTTTGTACTGCCCTCTATGGATAAATGTCCAAAATTCTTGAAGAAAAGGAACACAAAGCAAATTAATCGATCCAGTGTAGGCAACTTCACAATAACACAGTTACTTAATACTTCAGTAGTAACATCTTCTGATTAGAGTTCTAACTTCATGTAGTAGCAGTTTCACGTTTGGTTAGATAGACAGAGTACTTTAGGGCGCATCTTTTGAATGTGCGAAGATGAGGTGTACCTCCCGATATATACAATATAAATCCTTGATCAAGGTAACGCATTTGCTCTCAGAGGGGCTAAGCAAAGAGTGAAACATAAGGGGAGAAGCATCACTTCGCATTCTGCATTTCTGCATTTTGTAAAATGAATTTTGTAGCCCTTCGTTCGCTTGAACCGTGGCTTACTAAATGGCACATTAAAGTCTGCACAGAGAATTGCCAAGCAGTGATGTTCACACGGAAAAGTAGGCGCACGTACAAACCCGCCAACAACAAACCACTGACATTATTTAACAAACGAATAGAATAGAAAGGTAACTCTCTAGGGTAATCCCAGACAAAAATCTTAGAATGTTACATCATGTCAAAGACATAAGGCGAAAGGTACACATAAGGCTTGTCAAACTATACCCAACACTATACAATCAATCCAATGACCAGGAGGAAGTTCCTGAAAAGTTTGACAATGGAGCTCACGAAGATCCTTGTGATTGAAAAGGGCGTCAGCACGCGGCATTCATGCAAATTTATGGTCCAGAATACAGAAGTGTTTTGTACTTGAACAAAAGGAACAACTCCGCAGCCGATTCAAACAACAGACAGGGTGGAATGTGACCCCCACTCGAAAAGATAGAATGGAAAGTTAACCCAAGGTGTGGAAAATTTTAGGTGCCAGTCTGCGGTGAACAATGTACAACGTTTTGTCATCCCTGCCAAGAAAAATACGGAGAGCGAAGCTTCATAGTGGTTTCGGTCTTACTTCAGTCTTGTTTTGTAGAATGCCCAGAGTAGAGACAGTAAATAATTGTATATATATTTTAACTTGTTTTATAAATTATGGGAATTTATAGATATATTTGGTGTATTTCGTTTAATGTAAGAAATGTTTGTATTCTTTGATATTTTATAACGCTAAATTCAATTCACACCTCTCTACATTATCTTCTATCCCTTAACGTAAAAACCTTTCTGGTCTGGGATACGAAGCCACAGTGAAAGCTATGATCAAGTATCCATCACAACAAATGTGGCAACGCTCAGGGCCTGTGCAGGATTCGAACGAACTTCTCCGCATCCTTGACCTTAACAACTGGATCTCCTGGGGTGTTTTGTCCTTATCTAAAATATATATCTAGCTTACAGGCTTAAGGGTATGGAGGAAATTCAGGACGCACTATTCTACGGCAAAATGCAATTCTTCCAATAGGAATAAACTAAACTTTAATGTCCTTGGCAAAATAAAATCATATTTTAAGATAATATAATGTACAAGTCTTTGGGGCCATACCACCGATTACATGTGACTACGAAATACATCAATTAACAAAATTAATAGGAATATCCCGGACAAGATGACTGTTAGTCTTTATTCAGACAAATGCATCCCGAATATACCGTAGTATCTTTTAAATTTATTACTGTAATTACGAATGCGTCAGCGAAACCTACATGACATTTTCCTCGACACTGGGAACCAAACTACAACTAAACAAGAAAAAAACTTGAAACTAGTTGAGTGGTTAATTCCCCTTTACCATCTGGTTAGATGGAAGAGAGGGCCTAATGGCCGTAATCTTGCCAGACAAAATAAATCCATTGTATTGTATTGTACCATTAATAGAAAAAACAAAACAAAAAAGCAATGAAATTACATACACAATAGAGTGTTCCACTACTCGCGACAAAGTAATACGAACCCAACATCATTACGTGAGTAAAGTCAGAATTTACTCATAACACATAATCACATCACTTGTATAAGCAGTCAAGAAACACAAAGAAAAACAATTAAAAGAAAAATACACATTCAATCACTGGCTGTATGAATATCTGACCAGGTCAAAGGAACCCGAGCGATTCCACGCTGGATGTGCCGGGATTCGAATCATGGGTCTTCAGGAATCGTAGCGGGTTGCTGAAAGAAAAACCCTACCTATTTTATTTGCAAAGGGATTCTATCACATAAATTATTTAATTAATAACGTGGCCCTACAGCCGAACAATTTATTGTATACGAAACAAACAGAACGCTTTTACAAATCCCTTGTGAAGGAAAATACCATTTTTGGTCAAGGGTCTGTATTTTACCATAACACTGTTCTCCCGCTCACAACGTCCTTCTTCAAACTCCCTGTGTGACCCTACACAGTATTCTAAACTTCTCATTCTATTGAAAACAAATCACCTGCTTTTAACATCTCGTATATATAACCGTATCAGTACCCTTTGGTAAAACAGAAAATCACAACTTTAAATAATTAGATCATTAACAGGGATTTTAACACTATTTAACTCACACTGACACAAAATCATGAAATACAGACCCGGGTTCGTGACCTGAGCACGCCGAAGAATAACAAAGAAACAATGCTTTTAAACTCGATAATTATTCATATAAGAAACATTATACATTTTTACAATGCAGGGGAATAGAAGAATGAACATAAATGCTTCCTTACCGAAACGCTATCTAAATGGAGGTTGTCGATTCGAATCCCAGCGTTATTCATCATACATCATACAGCATATTTGAATCCCATCAACCTTATGCTATAAATCTACTACTAATTTGATATCTAAAGGAAAATATATTGAGTGCATACCTGCATCTAGAGAAAGTACATGCATTAATTATTCTATATGTAAATGTAGTGACTGTGGGCCTACTATATATATTCCATCACCTTCGTCTTTAATCTAATGCACTCATCAAGTAAATTTTAAAATCGTTTATGAAAGAATAATAACCGTACAACTAACCTGCTCCCAAAATGAATTACGCGATTACTGTGACCCAATGGTGAAAGTGGATTAATTACACCGATTTCACTATGATTTCTAGCTAATCAATAACATTAACTCACTCAACAAGCTTCTTACGCTAAGCCCTGAATTATAATTTTCTTTTTACAATATATCCTACTCTACTATTAACTTATTTACACGATACGCATTCATAATTACTAAAAACTGAATGATACACTTATCTGAGTACTACCATGATGCCTTCCGTTCAAGCCTCGGGCGGGTCCATGCTGGTAGACTTTAGCCCTCCATATCAGCAGCAATCATCACTGGTATACCAAGGGTCCAGAGCTGGGTAGCTGTTTCTTGGATCATGGTTGAATTTCTCGTTCTCCACTGAAGACACTGTTACATCAACACAGAATGTTATCTACTCAGAACTTAATGTTACAATCACCCTTGATAGTGATCTCAGGGCTATCGTCACGCACAGAAGTCATGCCCTCTTATCTATAAAAATTATCAAAATCCGTTTTAACAGTTATAGAACTTATTCCGTATTTGATCGCTCTCAAACACATTCGTGTATGGTTTTTCCAATACCAGATTATATCTCTCAAATCATTCCCACACAAAGAAGCATATTCTTGTGACGAGAGACGTGAAGTAGGCTCGAAGACTAGCTCCCGACTGAGCTGGGGTGCGCCTGCTGCTGGTCTATTTATTAAGACTGACACAAGATGGCTGACCCTAGACTCCTCCCGGAGAGGATATCAATCTCTTCCATTGATTTCGCGAATATCAGTGAAGCAGTGCGCTCGAGAGGTAGCTAAACGTATTGCACGAATTTCGATTGTGTGACGAAGGTGATCCATTCGTAAACTATCTTGCAATATTCATGCCATCATCCCTGCCTCATAAGCATTGCGGGACTTCCCGCGACAGGCCACGTGTTCAGTGTATCGGGTGGGTACGCTTTCTTTATGTGATAGAGTCACTACTGCGTAATTTAAATTCCACGGGATATTTAGCATACCCCTTTAGGACAATCTCGCTACATAATTCCAAAGATGGATGTGGTGTCATTTCTTCTCCTAATCATAGTATAATTTGAGATGATAATTTAATCTCTCCTCACCTTTCGTCCCGTTAGGCTGGCTTCCCATATAAAATTTCTGTGCGGAATGTTGGCTGTACGCGATTTTCGCCCCCACTGTATTATCACGTGGTACGGGATCGAGGCCTTCCCTCTTCTGTTCTCGTCACACAGTTATCTCTATCGCACTCGCTCCTTGGATGGAATTTCCTTGGGTTTCAATGCTCACGCTTTTCCCCTCTCGGATCCGCGCGCGCCAAATATAGAACATGTTTAATGAAATTTTGAATGTATGTGCCTGGATCACTAATTCATGGCTCTGATACGGTACAACGTAAAACGGAATAAAATTATAAACACAATATCATTTTGAAAAACATAAGAAATCGAGGCTGAACTCTGCACTCACATGTCAACCAACAGAGAGCTTCCATTGAAGGTTAACCATTATTATTATTATTATTATTATTATTATTATTATTATTATTATTATTATTATTATTATTGCGAAAACTAACGTTTTATGAATGTCAGCAAATCGTACATATTACACATACATCATTGGCACGGTTCAACCCGGACGAAGAAATTAGTAGCATTTCAACTGTTCGTGGAAATTTCAACTGATTTCTATACTGCAAAAGCTAACATTCAGGGGAATTTGAAACCTATAAATAGAGAAATCAGATATTTATAGATGTTCATATTCTTCTTATTTACTGGCCTTTTTTCATCATTACGTGGAGACGGCTTTAATGTGGATTAAGCCTAATTTTATAATCGGGTGCCATTTCTGACGTACTCCGATGGACGTGTTCACTGCAGCGTATTTCTACGGTGGATGGTAGTGTACTTTTAGTATGCAAATGAAGATGTGTATCAAGACGGTCATAAACGCCCAAAACTCGAGTGAGAATAATTAACGGAACGCGTTATAATTTAAGAGATCTTGAAAACGTTGTTTAACAGTATCATCATTTATGTTATTCCTAATAAAAGATTCCGAAATCTGAATCAGTACGTTTGATGGAGGTACCGATTCAAAGGTTGTATCTCTACGTTTGAGTAATTTGTTCCATTTTTGTTTTACATAAACAATCTTAGTCGAAAAATCAAGAACAGCTGTTTCCTCTGAAATTGTGACTGACCTCGACTTTAATTCGATGACAATTGACTGGTGCCGCTTGTTTTAAATGTCTTTGCATAAAACTTATGTACAGTAAACTTTAAATTTGTCTGTGCATTATCGAAAGCGTATGTGTGGCTACATTAGCATCATCTGCATTAAATATAAATGTGGGTATTATTCACTTCATATACTCTTTACTTATTTACGTTGTCTAGATTACGCTTTAAATGTGAGTGCTTTTCACTTTATACATCGTTACTTATTCATGAGCAAGTAATGTTATAATCCCCAACTGTTATATTTCAGTTTCAAGGTGGTTTCGCTGTACACAACTCGTTACCTCTACGGCCGCTCTAAAGCTATAACCTACATGTCAGTACGCTACTCTGTTCATACAAACATGCTATTCTTTCTTTCTTACGGTAAAGCAGTATTTTACCTCTAACTTTATTTTACATTTTTTTCTTACCTTATCTCTTTATGATTTTCAAATTCCAGGCTTGATTCATGTGTAAACATAATTAACTGTAAGTGAATTCTGTGAACTCTTCTAAATTATGCCTAACCCTGCGAGTGGGGGAAGTAAAATATCGACGGTTTCACCTAGGTATCGTAAACTGGGACTAAAACGCAGCCGATGACCTTTGGTAACATGGATTGGTGACAGTGAGTACTCTTCTACCCCAGTCACGCGTGACCACCAACTGAGGAGAAAGTTTTCGTCTATTCCAATCCAAATTATTACATGGAATTAGTTTTCGATGGTAATACAAAGTACGAAAGATATTTCAATTATTGAAATGATGCAAGAATATTTGAAATATATAATACGTACCCAATAAATATTATCCAACCTTAGCCTTCTGAGGCATTTCATAGACTTAAACCATGTTATAGAGTCCATGATACCTTCTCCCATATATTTACACTACGTATGACGAGACGAAGGCAATAAACACAATTCCCCTCCGCCCCAGCCACGGATAACCACCAAGTGTGGGAGAGAGCACCCTTCCATCGCAATCAGCGCAGTCGCATGCAACTAGAGTTCTTACTACTACTTACTAATAAGGCAACGAACAGACCCCCTCCCCCAGTCATGTATAACATCCAACCGGGGTAGACAACATCTGCCCATCGAAATCACACGCAACTAGTTTTATTAGTATTATCAATACCAAACTTATTCCAACTAACAAATTGTTACAACACAGGATTATACTAATTAACTGTTGCAGTATATATTCTATGAACGTCATTGAAACATATATTTGTAAGTTCGTCAACACTAGCCTTCTTAGGTAATTCCTGGATTTTAACTAAGTTTTCTAGCCTACGAAATCTCCTTAAATACAGTATATGTATTTTTCTCATTTTCACCATTTTTACATTTCTTTTCCATATTCCTCTGATAATATGGCATATATTTTTTCTCTTCTTCCTGGTTTTCTTCATTCTCTGTTGAACAGCGCAGTAAGTGTGTAAAGTTCAGGTTCATGTTCATTTTCAATTTTGCCTATCACTTTCCCATCTACATACTTCTCTCTGATATTTCTCATTTGTTTACAGACATTTAGCATATGTGTAACTAACATATGTGTATTACATACTATACATTTATTTTCGTTAATTTTTTCTCTTAAAGCTTTATTTTTTAAAATCCCAACAATAACCAAAGTTATTCCTCTCATTTCCTTTTTTGTTAACTTTTGCGTCATTATTGCGATATTTTCACTTTTAATGGAAAATTATATTACTGTCCTCTTGCTGTTACATTTTATAATTATTTGCCTCAATCAGTCAATCAATACGGATCTGCATTTGGGGCACTCGCCCAGGTGGCAGATTCCCTATCTGTTGTTTTCCTAGCCTTTTCTTAAATGATTTCAAAGCTCCACATCCTGCACTCTTTGGACTACCTTTCTACCCAATCTCCTGTCATCGCTTTATGAATTTATTTCTCAGTAACGCCCCATTCCTTCAACTCATCCACCTAGTAGCCCTCATTTTTATGTTTCATTTGGTGCTGATATGATATGCCTAGAATTTCACCTTCTAATCCACCTTTTTTTATTCTCAACAAGTACTTGACTGTTCGTTTCAAAATATCTGCCCGGATACTCACACTTTCATACATTATTCTCACTCAACTATTTGCAGCTTGGCAATTCCGTAATTATTCTGGCAATTTTACTAACGACTGCATTTAAAGGTACGATTCTAGGATTTCCTCCCAAAATTTCAGCGCCGCACAATACCCTTGCTGTTACAACTGAATTAAATACACTTTTCTGAACCTCACGTTCTGTGTTAGGCAACATATTATACAGTATTTTTATACTAGCCAAGGCCCTTACTCCCTTAATTTTTGCTCCTTTTATCTGCCCTGACCATCTACCAATGTCACATATAATTTCCCTAAGCTTTGTCTTACCCATCCACCACTGTTCACTCTTAGAAAGCTTTTAAAAACAATTACTTTAATGTTCTGTGGATTAACATTTATATTCCACGCTCTACAATAGTTTCCTGTTTCATTAATACTAATTTTCATCTTGACAGGTGTTAATGCAAATATGAGGATGTCGTAAGTAAAGATTACACCTGGAATATACTGATTTTCGAGACATGCGGAAGCTTCTTTCTCAAAGATGTTCGATTGGAATATAACATTAATAAACAAACATTAATATTGGTAACAGTTTACACTCCTGTTTAAGACCCTATTTTGAAATTATATCCCCCAATATTACACAATACTGTACTTTGAAAAAAACATTTTAATTCCGAATAAGTATCTTCAATCGCTCTTTTCATTTTTCCTAATCTTCGATCTGGCCCATGTTGTGGACGATAGCCCGTATACTCACCGAATCGAAAGCTTTACCTAAATCGATTCCAGCTTGGCGATCATGAGTCCCATAGTCAAGTCTGGAATTTCTTCCACTTAATTGTGCCAGTATCCTCGCCTTTGTCTTTCCATCATGACCCCCCTTAGTTAATTCTTGTTCTTTTCCGACCTCGATGGTATTGCGTTTGCGATGCCTAAGTTGTCTTTCATTTTCAGGCTCTTCAAGGCCCTTCCTTTAATTTTGCAGTTATCTTCCTCTTACGAAAGATCGGAACTTTTTCTTTTCGCCTCTGATTAGAAGGTTGCTCAGTTGCAATTCATCATAAAAGTAATCATCACCACTCTGTGAAAAACACTAAAATGCAATGTGAACGATGGTAGAGTAATGTAAAATAAACTATGAAATCTTAAGAACTCTGGCTATCCCTCCTCTGTGACCTTCCAATGAAAATTAAAATAAATCCAGAAATTAAATATGGTTGCATTAAAATGATAAAAATTAACCTGGACACAGTATAAAATTTCTGAGACATTTGAAGGCAACAATGGTAAATATTAAATTACAGAGATGGCATAGACATCACACATTCAATCTAAAGGCATTTTCGTAACATAACTTGCCTTTCTGGTCATCAGCCCAGAAGTTGTTTGGATCCTTATATAGCACCGCCAAAGTTTATGTAGATGAAGGAAAAACACAAAAAACGGCCAAAATGAGACTTACTAGGCAAGGTGGGAAATGAGGCAGTTTGCCATTGCATTCCTCACTGGACCAGAAAGTGTTATTCCAGTACAAATGAATCTGTGAGCAACACTTTTTATAACACTCAGGCTAGTCGTGCTCTGAATGTCATTACTGAACACCACTCATACCTCAGGAGCTTCCATATTGTCACAGCAATGGATGAGACTGCGACTTTTGCGGAAACTGCATTTTTCTCCGGCCTCCACCAAGAGACAGGCGCAAAAGTACAGTATCCGTCAAAAATGGCAGCAGGCAGAAACAGAACTTAATGGGACTTTTTTTTACTAACCTTCAGCTAACTCCAACGATGCAGAACTTTTCATCGTGGTCACTGTTGATCCCGTTCCCAATATTGAATTCTTTTCTTACTTCGGTAGCCACCTTTCGAAAAATACTATAGTAAGTGGTAAAATACAGTATCATCACCTTAGGTGTTTTATAATTACCGAATGTTCAAGAAAAAGGAGAAAATTTGCGCTGGAAATGAGGCATGTGTAAATATTAAACAAATGGAACGACGTTATGAACCTCTTGGCAATTAAAGTACTTAAAGGCATTTCAATCTACCATAAAAACTAATTAGAAGCGTTATCATTGATGGACATTATGTCAACTACTTCAGTACTCCTAACGAAAGTGAATGTGAAATGAAGACTAATAATACTATTTCGACCTACTTGAACCGTGTTGATGTTTTACGCTCGATATGCACATTGTCCGAGATACCATGTACGAAGCGGATTTTTATTTATGGGTGATTCATTAGTTGCCTGGGACTGACCAGGTATATATTAGGCACCTTGATAAAAGTCAGTTAAAATTATTTGAAGCGTCAGCGACTTCTTAAGACTGTAAATAGGCCAATATGGTGCAATTGGGTCGAAGAATGTAATTTTGGTACAAGCGTTGGAACTTTTAAATCAAGGGACATTCATGGTTTGCAATTATTCCTTACCTATGAGCCAATGAGTTCTTTTTTTGTTAAATTATTTTTGAGGTAATGTATATTACAACGAGAATATCTCCTATTTTATACTGTATTTTTGTAATTTAGAGAACGAATGCCACATATTTGAAGTTGTTCTCTACATTGGGCCATCTGCCGCAGAAAATATCTCGAAAATATATGGATGATCTACTAGCGTACACCGTCTGATGTTTCTGTTATACGAATCCAATACATGCTATGTGATCAGACATTTTCTAGATCAACATTCTTGGATTAATCTGCATGTAAAATTTGTATGATTTATAGGTAGAAACAAATGGATATAAGGTGCTTTATCATATTATGATCCAGTACTTGAGACAAAACATTACTTTTTCAAAATCAATACATTACCCAACAGGGAAATGAACCGAGATATAATGGTCAAGTTTAATCATCTAAGTCACAGAGGTACTTCTATTTAGGAGCACAAACTTAAAATAAATAACTCTCAATATCCTGGCAAGAAATACAATATTCCAAAATCTCTCTTTATAATGATCAAGTTGGGCAAGCATTTGTTTGTCTGGCAGCAAGCTCGCGGGAACTGAAAGCCTGGGAAGCTTCTGGTGTGGTCGAGCCAGGGAATCACCAAGCTGAATATTAGGAGAAGCTACCCCCACCTCATGTTGTTGCTGAGTGGGAGAGGTAAACTTTTTCACATCGAAATATGGGAGCCATATTTAAATCATCATGACCAACTTGATCCTCTATGATGAAAGAATTAATGACATTTATATTACTGCAATGCAGTTTGATCCAAAAGAGCTGGTAGTATTTGGTAATTTAGACTGTGTGATGTTTTTTTTAGTAATAAGTCTCTGCTAAAAGAATGAATAGTTGGTTACGTAACATTGGAAAGTTACTGGGGCTATGTGGTTTATCTCTTCACACGCCATTGACAAGGGGAATCCTATGAGCGGTGGGGAAGTTGGAGAATGATACTTATTGACTACCAGGAAATAAACGATCGTTTTCCGCACGGAGATGTCTCATTTACATTAGAAGATTACTGGTCACCTGATTGTTGCACTATTTTGCCTCAGATACGCCGAGAACAGGCTGTACACGAAATTTGAGAAGGCTAAGTCTCATTGTTAACAAGGATGCAGAAGCGTCATCCCAAGCACTTCGACTTTTCTTCTGGTGAGGGACGGAACTATGTCCAGATGAGCTCCGAGTTTTTCTTTGCCTTGTGAACGGTTAAACCAGAAACTGTTAAAACCGCTTGATTCAAGTGAAATGTGTGCTGAATTAATAAGCGAGATCTAATGAAGTGCGTGATCAAACTGTGACGAGTTTTGAACATATTATTTAAATTCGTAAGCTTATTATTATTAGTCCAACGCTTACCCTAGATAACATAGAGGCCGCATAATAATAAATGCACTGTTACGGTTTCACCCGTGGGGGTTCTCTCACCGGTTCCCCTATTGGGCACGCCCCAGATGGCGGATAGAGGGTTCCTCTGGACTTGTCTTGTCTAGAGGGTCTGAGAGAAATAAAATACCCTCTCGCGGACCAAAAACAGGTATTGCCAGATAACGTCTTGAGGTATTGTGATTGTTACTAGCCCAAGTCAAGGTTTGGAACTGGAGGCCACGCCCACAAATGCTAGAGAGGCATCTATGGTTTCTCCACGTGGGTGTTACGATTGTTCAGGTGAAGAGGGACTGGTGGTTGAGGTAAAGGCTCACTGCGGGGTGCTGGGACCAAAACATCACTTTGCTCTACGTAGCCTGGACGAGCCTCGGGTTAGGAAAGGGGCAATCCCAACTTAGGGGTAAAGTCATGGCTCTGAACTAAATCATGATAATGCCAAGTGGAGGCCACGTGAGTAGACCTACTGAAAAGGGAACTCCTGGCTATGTTCGGACCAGCGGCGGACCGCTGGATGGACGACTGAGAGGCTTGGTCTATGCTACGGAAAGCCTGAGTTGCGGGAGGACAATGTCTGGCTGTATGCATCACCACGGTTGGTGAGAACGATGCTCAGGACCCTAGAAGGGGCAAAATCTCTATAATTGATTGAAATATGATTGCTTATGAAGAACCAATTTCAATAATTTCGACATCAAGGGAAGCCAAGGAAGCTCCAGTAGAGCAGATACGGGAGCAAGCCCAAGATGAGAAAATGGAGACAGAAGTCCCAACTGGACAAGCTGTCGCCGACTCAAAACAAGAAATGGAAACATAAGCACCAGTAGAGCAGACTGCTGTCAGAATCAATCAGCACGATACCAAACTTCTAACACAAGAGTGGAGAGTGCTGAATGCCACTTCAATCGATAAGGCAGGAAGGACATTCGTTTTCTCCCTTGGTGAAAGAGACTTTGAAGAGCTCGAAAAAACAAGCCTTAAGGCTAAGGTCGGACTTAGGCAGATCAAGTTTGAAGTCATCGGGGGAAAAACGAAAGCCAATGTTGATAAAGATGGAGCTGAAGAACCTCCAGGCCAATCATCAGCATAAAAAAGCACCTGTGGCCAATTTCGCCAGGAAATTCAAGTCCAAGGCTATTTACGTAGCTCTTATTCAAGAGCTATGGATAGTTAAGGGCAGATTAGCAGGATTGGCGCAATCTAAAGGTAAGGTGATGTACGATGCAACATGGGAAATACCCAGAACATGACTTTTTATGAAGAGGAAATTAAAATGTATTGAGTTGCAGGAACACTGTTCACGGAACTTAACCGTGGCCAAGATTAAACTTGGAAATTGGGAGGAACCCAGAGAAATAACCATAGGCTCTGCATACCTCCCATATAACTCAACTAATCTGCCCCTATCAGAAGAAGTTGAGAACCTATTTTGCAACGCAAAGAAGAAAGGCGAACACCTGTTCTTAGGAGCAGATGCCAATTCATACCACACGGCATGGGACAGCACGAACTGCAATGCAAGTGGTGAGTCTATTACTGGAATTGAGTTGACGATACTAAACCTAGGAAACAAGCCTACATTTATAAATGAAAATAGTAGGGAGGTAATGGACATTACACTAAGCACTACGCACATTGAAAACTTTATTAAAGACTGGAAGGTGCTGGAGGAACCGTCATTGGCAGACCACCAGCACATCCAATTTACAATAGATGCGAGACTACAGTATGTGGGATTGATATGTACAGAGACCCAAAGAACTAACTGGGACAGATAGAGAGAACTTCTAGGGAAGGTTGTACAAACAATTCCGACTAAGGTGAGAGGATAGAAAGAATCGGATGAGGTAGTGGAACTATTAGAAGAGGCCATTATAGACTCATTCCATGAAAGCTGTTCTCTCAAAGGAAAGAAAAACACCATGAAAATAAAGTGGTGGAACAACAAACTAGCCAAAATGAAAAAGAGATGTTAGGATGTCGTATAGAATATAATCTAGAAATGGTATGTGGGACGTATATCATAGGAAACGCGCTGAGTACAACCTAGGGATATGGAAAGCAAAAGAAAAATCTTGGAGACTGTTCTGTGAGAAGGTGGAATCACACACTGAAACGGCAAGGCTCCAAAACGTTCTGAAAGCAACACATGCAAATCAAGTGGGGACACTGGAGATACCAGTTGGGTCATTTACTCAGGCGGGGAGGGACACGCTGGAGATACTAATGGTGTGTCACTTTCCTGAGGCTGAGGAGATGACAGAAGAAGAAACGGTCGGAACAGAGACCGAAGCTCGAGGAGCAGACTGGAACTGTGCCAACAGAATAATAAGACATAACCATGTAAAATGGGCAATCGACACGTTTCATCCTATAAATGATACCGGGCCAGGTGTGGTACGTCCGATACTCCTACAGGAAGGACGGGAGATAATCGTCAATGTCCTGACGGACCTTTTCAGGGCTGGTCTAGCTTAGGGTACGTGCCGAAATCATGGTCTGAAACTAACGCAGTATTCATACCTAAGCCTGGAAGGGCAAATTATTCGCAAGCCAAAGCATACAGACCATTATGTTTAACCTCCTTCATGCTGAAAGCAATGGAGAAAAATCTGTATAAATATACTAGAAGGACGGCGCAACTGAACCCAACGTTACATAACAATCAGTTTGTATAAAGACTTGGCACTCTACCTGCAGGTTTGTAAACTAGAGGAAAGACTAGAATATGAAGAAATTGCACTGGCGGAATTCCTAGATATAAAATGAGTCTTCAGCAATACAACCTATGACTCTGTGATCAAAGCATTGGAAAAGAGGAAGGTGAGAAAAACCGTCGTCAAATGGATTAAATCCATGTTAGACGGAAGGAAGATAAAAGCAACCCTGTTTAAAGAAACGCTGACGATTAGGGTCACCCTAGGCTGTGCTCAGGGAGGAGTTCTTTCTCTTCTGGTGTGGAACCTCCTAGTGAACAAAATTATAGCTATGCTCAACGAAGGTTTTTATACACAAGAATACGCAGATGACCTAGTGATTGTGGTACGAGGTAAGGTGATTAGTCTTATCCAGGACCTCATGCAAAGATCACTTAACCTTATGGGGAACTGGTGTCGGGAAGAACAACTATCAGTCAACCTGAACAAGATAACTTTGGTCCCTTTTTCAGGAAGGAGGAAATTAGAGAGAAAGAGATCACTGAAGCTCTTTGGGCAATATCTATCTATCTACCTATCTACATATCTACATAAATAAAATTGTAGGGAGTCCGCTGTCTGTAATTTCTTTTGTTTTTTCAATTTTTCAGATATTTATACGTTTTAGGTCAACTCAAGACCGAATCGGTGGTTTTTACGTTTCGTGTCTGTTTGTCTGTTTGTCTGTCTGTTTGTCTATTTGTCCGTTCCACCATCACGTCGAAACGGCTGGATAGATCTCAACCAATCTTCATATTTAGAGTATACTCATCCCGGGGAAGCTTTCGATATGTATATCATTTTAAAATCATTGAATACACGGGGTGTTTATAGGAAAACAAGAATGTTTTTTCCACCATCACGTTAAAACGGCTGGATAGATCTCAACCAAACTTCATATTTTGAGTATACTCATCCCGGTGAAGGTTTCAATATGCATATCATTTTAAAATCCTTGAATAGACGGGGTGTTTATAGGAAAACCAGAATGGTTTTTTCCATTTTCACTTGATTTTCTGTAAACTTCGTTTACCGTACGTGAAACGTCTCTTCATTATAAACAACTTTCGTTATGTTCATAATTTACCTTACTCTTCACAAGAGGGAGAAATTTACAATTTTTCGCTGGTATCATGCTCTGCATTGAGTGACCGACAGACCGACAACGAACCTACAGGTTACCATGGCAACGTCTCTGACTGCATGCCAGCGGGGAAGTAACGTACTGCCATTTTCCTCATCACGCTTTTAAATTCGTGGTTGTTCCTTGGGTAGAACGCAAGAGAGGCGTCAATCGGCCTATCTGCGGGATATTGGCGGAATATCGTTGGATGTTATAGCCGCCCTCGAATAGATTAAGTAATAACACCATTAGTCATCTTATTATTATTTGTTTACCTAGGAATCACTGGACCTAAATTTCTCCTCTGTTACCGCTTTATTATATCCATAACTCACACTAGCATAATTTATTGAGGGGCATTTGATTTTCCAATACATTAAGTTGGCATTTACATATTTGTCGTTATCCGGCTGTCCTCAGTTATAATCCATTTTCTATTACTTTCAACTTTCTTAACTGTATTATTTTCTTCCTTAATCACGCCGTATGTACGCGAGTGCTACAAACTACTGGATGTATTTCCACCAAGACTCATATTTAGAATACACCTGTCCTTGATAGGTTTTAGGGCAAATATTGTTTCTATATCCCTGAACTGACGGGGGGTTTATACGAAACCGAAACAGTGATTTTGCACTTCCATAAAATATACACAACCAACGTTAATTTAAATCTACCTGCCTTGGTAGAAATTAAATTCTAAACCTTTTTTCTCATGTGCATCATTTCGATACCAGGATTAATAAGGGAGATATCATTAACGGACCGTTTTTCTGTACAAGTCTCATCGGACGTAACTCACGAGCGGGTGCATGTAAAGCGTATTCCTTACAACTTGAAAACTACTGAAGACATTCGAACCAAAATTTATATTTAGCATCCACCTGTCCAAATGTAAGTTTTAAACGTAAATAACATTTCATGTTCCGGAATGGACTGGCGGTTTATAGGGAACCGAAATGGTGATTTTACTCTTCCACAATATATACAGAACAAGACCAACCTGACTAGAAATCGAACAAACGTGATGGAATTCCACACCTAAACCTTTTTCTCATGTGCATTTTTTCGTCAGGAGGATTAATAAGGGAGATATCATGAATGGTCACTTTTGCAGGTTAAGTCCAGCGGACAAAGCCCAAAAGGTGTTTTACATGGAGCACATTCCTTATCTATATAAATGAAATCGTAACAAAAGTGTGCCTCCACACTGACTATGTTGGCGAAAGTTTCATACAGCTTTCCGTTTAAGGGGTAATAATGACCATTAGCATAATTTTTTGGTTTAGTTTCCTGAAAGTCCTAATTTTTACCCGCCTCTCCCAAAATTCAGATTGCGGCATAATTTGCCAGAAGAAAAAGAAGATAATTGAAATTTGACAAAATGATACGTTTTAGCCTGTGATGAACGGAAAACTACCAAGATCATTAAATTTTTCACTTTTTATCCCCGAAGAATATCGAAATATGCAGGCAATTTTAAATGGCAATTTTAAATAATGGTGCAGACCTTCGGAAATTCCTATCACATATCCGTTCAATTTGGAATGATCTACAACCTTGGTCTTATGACTTTTTTCGGTATCTGTATCACTTTTACGTTTGATTTTTTCTATTAGTCGATGTTAAGTCAATTTGGAATTTTCAAATGAATAATTCATACTTTCAATTACTTATATGAAATACAGAATCATCAAACTCTTCACGAAAATTGGCCCACCCAGTAGCCATATGTGAGCCAAATGCTATGTATGTAGCTGTCACATAATTATCCGAAAAGTAATGTAATGTGAGATAATCTTACAAAACCGTTACCCTGTTCCACGTTTCTAACTCAATCTGACCCAAGAATAGATGACATATCATAGGACCAGCCATTTAGGCCATTAAATCCGGCGTGTCTTATGGTATAATCCTTTGTCGATATGACGTACGTTTGGTAGCAGTTAATCTGTAAATGAAGGTCTTCAATATTGTAAACACGCATATACTTTCGTATGTCGATCTATATATATTCACTGATGTCGATTTGTAGCGATCGAGAAAGGGTGGGTCTGCTATTGTATTCAGTACTCCCCACACCGACTTTGACTGGCAGTATGAAAGGGTTCCTTCTCCAACTCCTGTGTAACTGTCATTAGTAAGGAAGGCCTACAATTGTAATGAATAGTTCACTTCTCGATGTGACTTGCAGAAGGCAAGTGAGCATGCAGTTTTGTTTAAAACTCCCCTACCCGATTGTGTTTGGCAGTAGGCAAGGGTGCCCGCCATTATAAAGAAATGTCCTCATCTAAAATGTGACTGGCATTAGGCATAGTGGCCAGCTTTTTTGATGGAAACTCACCAACTTGGTGTGACTGGCAGTAAGCTGGCTGGAAGTAGGAAAATGGGCCTGGAATTATAATGGTAACTGCACAACTCAATTTCGAGTGATAGTTGGGTAATTGCCTGCCATTATAATAAAAACTCCTCAACTGTAATCTGTCTGGAAGTAGGAAAGTGGGGCTGCCATTTTAACCAAAACTCCCGAAATCGATTCTGTCCGCGTAGTAGGCAATGGGGCCTGCAATTATAATGTAAACTTCCCAACTTGATTGTGAATGGCAGTAGGCAAGTGAGCCTGCCGTTATATCACAAATCCATAACAAACACTTTACACTGGAAACAACGTACGGGCACCTCCCCATGCTCTTTATCGGATAATGCTAAGAGACATGCAATTTTAAAACAATCTTTTTTACTGCATGTAGACTATTTACTTCGATATTCGAATACAATGTAGAATACCGTAGCGAAGCACGGGTGCATTCGCTAGTCTATCTATATATCTATCTATATAAATAAAATTGTAGGGTGTCTACTGTCTGTAATTTCTTTTGTTTTGCCAATTTTTCAGATATTTACCCGTTTTAGGTCAACTCAAGACCGAATCGGTGGTTTTTACGTTTCGTGTCTGTCTGTTTGTCTGTTCCACCATCACGTCGAAACGGCTGCATAGATCTCAACCAAACTTCATAATTAGAGTATACTCATCCCGGGGAAGGTTTCGATATGCATATCATTTTAAAATCATTGAATACACGGCGGTTTATAGGAAAAGCAGAATGGTTTTTCCATCATCACGTCGAAACGGCTGGATAAATATAACCAAAACTTCATATTTAGAGTATGCTGATCCCGGGGAAGGTATCAATATGCATATCATCTATATATATATAAAATAGCTTGTCCTGACTGACTGATTCATCATCGCCGAGCCAAAACTACTGGACATAATGAAATGAAATTTTGGGGATACATTCATATTAAGATTTAGGTGCTCGCTAAGAGAGGATATTTGGATATTCCGTTGCTAAGGGGGTGAAAAGGGGGGGTGAAGTTTAAAAATGAGTGCACCTATATCTCAAAACTTTAAAAGTTTACAAATGTAAAAATTGGTATTTAGAATCTTCTTTGAAAATAAGGAAACACGTATTTTTTTGTTTTCAGAAAATCCCAATAGGAGGGGTGAAAAAGGGTGAAAATGGGGGAAAACGTGTTGAATGCCTTTAATCAGGATACCGGTACTTATATCTCAGAAACTGAAGATATTACAGACCTGAAAATTGGTACTTTTGATCTCTTTTAAAAATAAACAAACACGTATTTTTTTGTTTTTGGAAAATCTAATTAATGGGAGGGTGAAAAGGGGGTGAATTTTTAAAATTAGTGAATCTATATATCCAAACTTTTAAAGTTTGCAGATGTAAAAATTGGTATTTAGAATCTTCATTAAAAATAAAGAAACACGTATTTTTTTGTTTTCGGAAAATCGCAATAGGAGGTGTGAAAAGGGGTGAAAAAGGGGTTGAATGCCTTTAATGAGGCTACTTATATCTCAGAAACTGAAGATATTATAGACCTGAAAATTGGTGTTTGGGATCTCCTTTAAAAATAAAGAAACACGTATTTTTTTGTTTCTGGAAAACCCAACTAAGGGGGATAAAAAGGGGTAATATTTTAAAATGAGCGTATCTATATCTCAAAACTTTTTAAGTTTATAGATGTAAAAATTGGTATTTAGAATCTCCATTAAAGATAAAGGAACACGTATATGTTGTTTTCGGAAAATCCCAATAGGAAGGGTGTAAAAGGGTGAATAATGGGTTGAATGCCTTTCATGAGGATACTTATATTTCAGAACCTGAAGATATTACAGACCTGAAAATTGGTATTTTGGATCTACTTTAAAAATAAAGAAACAGGTATTTTTTCGTTTTTGGAAAATCCAAATATTGGGGGTGAAAACGGGGGTGAATTTTTTAAAATGAGTGTGTCTACATCTTAAAACTTTAAAATTTACAGATGTAAAAATTGGTGGTTAGAATCTCCTCTAAAAATAAAGGAACACGTATTTTTTTTTTTTTTGTTTCCAGTAAGTCCTAATAGGAGGAGTGTAAAAGGGTGAAAAATGGGTTGAATGCCTTTAATGAGGATACACATATCTCAGAAACGAAAGATATTACAGAACTGATAATTCGCATATGTGATCTCCTTTAAAAATAAAGAAACACGTATTTTTTAGTTTTTGGAAAAGCCAATTAATGGCGGTTAAACAGGAGTGACAAATTGGGGTGAATTTTTTGAAAGACTATATCTACAGAATATCTTGGAATCGTAAAATGTTACAGACGTAAAAAGTGGGTGTAAATCTCCTGTAAATGTAAAGAAATATAGGTTATTTGTTTTTGGAAACTCTACTTAAGGGGAACCCAAAAGGGGTGAAATTTTAAAATGAGAATTTTTACGGATATCTAAAAAACTTAACATGTTACAGAAGTGAAAAATGGTATTTTGTATCTCTATTAAACATAAAGAAAAGTGTATTTTTAGTTTTCGGAAATACCACTTGGGTGGATGGCGGGGGGGGGGGGGGGTAAAAGTGACTGAAAATGGTGATGAATTCTTTTAATTAGGCTATTGATATCTCAAAAATGAAGATGTTACAGACGTGAAATTTGATATTTGCAATCTGCTTTAAAAGTAAAGAAACACGTATTCTCGGAAAATCCAATGAAGGGGGCGGGGGGGGGGGGTTGAAAGAATTGAAACATTAGTTGACTTAATTGTATGAGAATACATACATCTAATACTAACGTTGTTACAGACGTGAAAATTCGTATTTGGATCTCCTTTAAAAACAAAGAAAAAGGCGTTTTGGTGGGGAAACCATCTTGGAGGGCGGGAGTGTAAAGGAGTTGAATTCCTTTCATGAGGACACATAAATCAAAAACTGAAGAAGTTAGAGTCGTGATAATTGGTATTTAGAAGATCCTTTACTATTAAAGAAACAAGTATTTTTTTTTTGCGGGAAAATTCATTTAGGGGGAGGAGAGATTATTGTGAAATGAAGTGAAAAAAAGTCAATTATTTTTATGTGGATACTTATATCTCAAAACTGAAGTTAATAGACGTGAACATTGGTGTTTGGAATCTCCCTTAAACATAAAGAAACAAGCATCCTTTTAATTATTTTCGGGGGGGGGGCTGTAAATAAACTTAACGGCGGTGGGGTGTAGAAGGAGGTGAGACCAATTGATTTTACTGTTATTAATGTACTTATAAGGATCCTCCGTTGCTCAGGCGGCAGCGCGCCGGCCTCTCACAGCTGGGTTCCGTGGTTCAAATCCTGGTCACTCCATGTGGCATTCGTGCTGGACAAAACGGAGGCGGGACAGGTTTTTCTCCGGATACTCCGGTTTTCCCTGTCATCAGCCATTCCAGCAACACATAATAGTAATAATAGTAATAATAATAATAATAATAATAATATTCCGGACCGTCGTCAAATTGCGGACCGCGATGGAAACGGCTCCTGGACGGGTAATGACTAAGAATGCAGTCCGGTCGCGGGTTCAGTGCCGCCAAGGCACCCAGTATGACAGCACGCCGGATCTCCTGAAGGATTATATCCGTATTAAAAATATTATAGGAAAAGATGGCAAAGATTTACGGACCCAACTGACCTGGAGGAATACCTGAGCCTAACCCGGGAAGTACGAAATCGATTGCTGGAAAGGAAGATTTAAAAATGGGAGGAAACGTGCCGTAAAATAATAGATCGGGAATTTTGGTGGATTCTCGCAGAGAACGAGTCAGATCGCGAATTTCGGCGGATTATATATCTAAAACAATAAGCATTCAATTATAAATTTCAGTATAATACCGTAGCGAAGCACGGGTATCTTGCTAGTTTTAAAATATTTGAATACACGGGGGTTTATAGGAAAACCAGAATGGTTTTCCCACCATCACGTCGAAACGGCTCGATAGATCTCAACCAAACTTCATATTCAGAGTATACTCATCCAGGGGAAGGTTTCGATATGCATATCATTTTAAAATATTTGAATACACGGGGGTTTATAGGAAAGCCAGAATGGTTTTTTCACGATCACGTCCAAACGGCTGGATAGATCTCAACCAGACTTCATATTTTGAGTATACTCATCCCGGTGAAGGTTTCAATATGCATATCATTTTAAAATCCTTGAATAGACGGGGGGTTTATAGGAAAACCAGAATGTTTTTTTCCATTTTCACTTATACTCTTGATTTTCTGTAAACTTCGTTTACTGTACGTGAAACGTCTCTTCATTATGAACAACTTTCGTTATGCTCATGATTTACCTTACTCTTCACAAGAGGGAGAAATTTACAATTTTCCGCTGGTATCATGCTCTGCATTGAGTGACCGACAGACCGACAACGAACCTACTGGTTACCATGGCAACGTCTCTGACTGCATGCCAGCAGGGAAGTAACGTACTGCCATTTTCCTAATCATGCTTTTAAATTCGTGTTTGTTCCTTAGGTAGAAGGCAAGAAAGGCGTCTATCGGCCTATCTGCGGGATATTGGCGGAATATGGTTGGATGTTATAACCGCCCTCGAATAGATTAAGTAATAACACCATTAGTCATCTTATTATTTGTTTACCTAGGAATCACTGGACCTAAATTTCTCCTCTGTTACCGCTTTATTATATCCACAACTCACACTAGCATAATTTATTGAGGGGCATTTGATTTTCCAACACATTAAGTTGGCATTTACATATTTGTCGTTATCCGGCTGTCCTCAGTTATAATCCATTTTCTATTACTTTCAATTATCTTAACTGTATTATTTTCTTCCTTAATTACGCCGTATGTACGCGAGTGCTACAAACTACTGGATGTATTTCCACCAAGACTCATATTTAGAATATACCTGTCCTTGATAGGTTTTAGGGCAAATATTGTTTCTAAATCCCTGAACTGACGGGGGGTTTATACGAAACCGAAACAGTGATTTTGCACTTCCACAAAATATACACAACCAACGTTAATTTAAATCTACCTGCCTTGGTAGAAATTAATTTCTAAACCTTTTTTCTCATGTGCATCATTTCGATATCAGGATTAATAAGGGAGATATCATTAACGGACCGTTTTTCTGTACAAGTCCCATCGGACTTAACTCACGGGCGGGTTGCGTGTAAAGCGTATTCCTTACAACTTGAAAACTACTGAAGGCATTCGAACCAAAATTTATATTTAGCATCCACCTGTCCAAAGGTAGGTTTTAAACGTAAATAACATTTCATGTTCCGGAATGGACTGGCGGTTTAAAGGGAACCGAAATGGTGACTTTACTCATCCACAATATATACAGAACAAGACCAACCTGACTGGAAATCGACCAAACGTGTTGGAATTCCACCTCTAAACCTTTTTTTCATGTGCATTTTTTTGTCAGGAGGATTAATAAGGGAGATATCATGAATGGTCAGTTTTGCAGGTTAAGTCCAGTTGACATAGCCCAAGAGGTGTTTTACATGGAGCACATTCCTTATCTATATAAATCAAATTGTAACGACTGTGTGCCCCTATACTGACTATTTTGGCGAAATTTTCGTACAGCTTTCCGTTTAAGGGGTAATAATGACCCTCTGCATAATTTTTGCTTTAGTTTCCTGAAAGTCCTAATTTTTACCCGCCTCGCCCAAAATTCAGATTGCGGCATAATTTGCCAGAAGAAAAAGAAGATAATTGAAATTTGACAAAATGATACGTTTTAGCCTGTAACGAACGGAAAACATCCAAGATTATTAAATTTTTCACTTTTTATCCCGGAAGAATATCGAAATATGCAGGCAATGTTAATGATGGTGCAGACCTTGGGAAATTCCTATCACATGACAGATTGCACAATCTCCGTTCAATTTGGAATGATCTTCAACCTTGGTCTTACGACTTTTTGCCGTATCTGTATCCCTTTTACGTTTGATTTTTCTCTATTAATCGATTTTAAGTCAATTTGGAATTTTCACATGCATAATTCATACTTTCGATTACTTATATGAAATACAGAATCATCAAACTCTTCTCGAAAATTGGCCCACCCAGTAGCCATATGTGAGCCTAATGCTATATATGTAGCTGTCACATAATTATCCGAAAAGTAATGTAATGTGAGATAATCTTACAAAAACGTTACCCTGTTCCACGTTTCTAACTCAGTCTGACCCAAGAATAGATGACATATCATATGACCAGCCAATTAGGCTTACTAAATCCGGCGTGTCTTCTGGTATAATTTTATTTATCTGTAAATGAAGGTCTTCAATATTGTAAACACGCATATACTTTCGTATGTCGATCTATATATATTCACTGATGTCGATTTGTAGCGATCGAGAAAGGGTGGGTCTGCTATTGTAATCAGTACTCCCCACACCGACTTTGACTGGCAGTATGAAAGGGTTCCTTCTCCAACTCCTGTGTAACTGTCATTAGTAAGGAAGGCCTACAATTGTAATGAATAGTTCACTTCTCGATTTGACTTGCAGAATGCAAGTGAGCATGCAGTTTTGTTTAAAACTCCCCTACCCGATTGTGTTTGGCAGTAGGCAAGGGTGCCCGCCATTATAAAGAAATCTCCTCATCTAAAATGTGACTGGCATTAGGCATAGTGGCCTGCTATTTTGATGGAATCTCACCGACTTGGTGTGACTGGCAGTAAGCTGGCTGGAAGTAGGAAAATGGGCCTGGCATTATAATGGTAACTGCACAACTCAATTTCGAGTGATAGTAAGGTAATTGCATGCCATTATAATAAAAACTCCTCAACTGTAATCTGTCTGGAAGTAGGAAGGGGGGCTGCCATTTTAACGAAAACTCCCCAAATCGGTTCTATCCGCGTAGTAGGCAATGGGGCCTGTAATTATAACGTAAACTTCTCAACTCGATTGTGAATGGCAGTAGGCAAGTGAGCCTGCCGTTATATCACAAATCAATAACAAACACTTTACATTGGAAACAACGTACGGGCACCTCCCCATGCTCTTTCTCGGATAACGCTAGGCAATTTCAAAACAATCTTATTTACTGCATGTACACTATTTACTTCGATATTCGAATACAATGTAGAATACCGTAGCGAAGCACGGGTACATTTATTTATTTATTTATTTATTTATTTATTTATTTATTTATTTATTTATTTATTTATTTATTTATTTATTTATTTATTTATTTATTTATTTATTTATTTATTTATTTATTTATTTATTTATTTATTTATTAATGTCTTTCTGTACATGGCGGGGCTCAGGCTATGAAGCCTGCTATTATGCCAAACCATATAATTATGCACCTGCATAAACATAATATACTGAACATTATAACTACTTAAAAATAAGTTAATTATAATTTAAAGTTAATGTGAAATGTAATTTGTATGAAATGTAAAGCACCATAAAAATCATTTTAACATTTTAAAATTAATTTATAATATTTACTATTATTAAAGCTATATCTCGAAAAATATAAACTATAATGTTTCTAACCTTACATTGACATTTTATTCGTTTAACTTAATAATCTAAAATTTAAGGGTACTTCTAAGAGTAAATCAATCTGAGTGTAGGTAAAATTTCCAGCACATTCTTCTGAATAGCTTGAGGTTGCTTATGTACATTCGCTAGTCTATACTAATATTATAAAGAGGAAAAGTTTGTTTGTAACGAATAGACTCAAAAACTACTGCTCCAATTTTAAAAATTCATTCACCTATAGAAACCTACATTTCAAGTGAGTAACATGGCTTGTATTTTATTTTCAAAATTCTAAGTGGGGGGACGGGGAGAGATAGAAAAAATAATAGGCTAATATAGGAAAAATGTCGAATTTATCGTATAAGGACGAGACAAAGCTCAATTTAATCCTCTTGACGCAAAGAACAAAACTCGGTAAGCCCTACGGGCCAGAAAACCATGTTTTATGGCCCTAAAACCAACCGTTACGGAGATTTTGGCACCACTCTACCCCTGCTATAGGAATCGGATAAAGTAATGAACTGCCGTAACCATGGCAACGTCAGCTCCAGGATTCTAAAGCAGCGAGATTATGCATGTACGTTTGGGCATAGCTGCCAACCAAAATTGATACACATATGACTTACTATCTGGAGAAAGAAAAATGTTGTGTAAGACGCTCATAGCACTCACTCCTTTTGGCTGGGATGGAAAGGGAGTGAAGTATAAAAATAATAGCCCCGGAGATCTCCGTAGTACAGCGATCAGCGGTTGCCAACGGGCCTCCGTTTTTACGTACTGGCTTACGTTTCAGCATTTTGCGGAATCTGTTACCTATAGTTTAAACTATTTTCTATCAAATCATGGAGTAGTAGGGTCACTGATGTTATTAGTGCCGATATTTTGGTCCACTTTTACGATCATTGGAACCATGAAACCTATATATTGTACACAATTGTCAAGATGGTGTGCACATGACTTGAAAAAAATTCTCAACACTTATACTCAGATTAATTATATGATATGCGACCTGAGTGACAAGCCCTGAAAATTATAATTCTCGATAATTATAGTAGTTTCTTTTATGCATCACGTATTTCCTTTATCATTTGTAATAGTTATGAAATGTCGGATCAAACAAATACATTCAACAATATTTATATTTTTTTTACTACCTGGCGAAAGCATACTTACACTAAACCTGCAGCTTTGTGAAGGGAGAGTATCTAGGTGCGAATGAAGAAAAATATGGTAGCAAAAATCTTAGAGGTCGACGCTAATTAGGAACTAAAATTTAGAGGCCTCATGAAGAGAAGAAGAAGAAGATTCACTATAATTCCAAACATGACAAACAATTTCTACGTACTTAAGTAAATACACCAGTGATATAAATATCTAATGAAGTCAGTCACACCGATAGTATGAGTAACTAAAGCCAGTTTCTGATAACCCGTACGGAGAACGGGTTCTTCTGCTAGTATATATATATATGGAAGAACAGGCACAGCACCCAGATAGTGTTAGATAAAAATCTAACCTGGAATCCACATATAGAAAGGAACATAACCCGGGCCAAGAACTTGCTGTCTGCATGTAAAAGAGCTGTCGGGACGACATGGGGCCTAAGGCCATCAATGGTAATTAGGATATATACAATGATCATTAGACCGTTTTGGCCTATGCTGCAATCATCTGGTGGCAGAAAGTAGAACAAGGAAAAGTCAGTAGTAGATTGGATAGCCTACAGAGAATGGCATGCATAGCCATAACTGGGGCTATGAGAACTACTCCGATAGAAGCCTTGAATACTTTACTAGACCTTCCATCACTATGCAATTTCATAAAAGGACAGCACTAGAATGAGTCCGTATAGACTGGCTCAATCAAAGTGCTGGAATTCACAAAGACACAATCTAGGAAACTGTAAAATGCAGAGAGTAATAACGGGGGAAGTTCTGCACATGCCTTCTGACCATATGATACCAAAGTGCAATTTTTGAAAAACCGTTTGAGTCCCAGATAATAAAAAAAGAAGACAGGGATGTCAACAAATGGAATACTGAAAACGAAGATACAGTGTGGTAGACTGTTGGCTCAAAGACTGAGGATGGCACAGGAGGAGGGATCCACGGGGGAAGACCTGAGAGATCAATCCAGATGAGCCTGGGCAAACACACTGCAATCTTTCAAGCGGAAGTGATAGCTGACACAACATGTCTTGAAGAAAATCTGAAAATGAACTTTAAGAATAGGAACATTTTCATTTTTACGGACAGCCAAGCGGCCATTAGGGCACTGAAAGCAGTCTGGATAATATCCAGAATTGTCTGGTATTGCCATTTAATTCTCCTGAAGCTCTCAAATTACAACATTGTCAAAATAATGTGGGTACCAGGGCATGCAGGTATAGAAGGAAATGAAAATACAGAATAACTGGCCAGGAAAGGGGCATAAACACATTTTGTAGGCCCAGAACCAGTATGCGGGATTTTCTATGGCCAAGCCCGACACTACATAGGAAAATGTGTACAAAAGAAACAAATGGAGAACTGGAAAAATACTTCAGGATGCAGACTTGCAAATAAACTGATGAAAGTACTAAACAAGTAGCATACTAAAGAACTGTTGAAACTCAGCAAAGAAAATAAACTGTAAGATGTGTAGCAGGACTTTTGACAGGACACTGCCATCTCAAAGATCATCTACATAGAATTGGAGTAATAAGAGACAATATATGTAGGAAATGCAATGAAGCAGAGGAATCAGCTGAACACATATTCGAATGTGAGGCACTGGGTAGAATAAGACTCTTCACTCTAAGATTACCAGGGGAAGAGGGAGAAAAAATCCAAGAAGACTCAATAAGAACAACCTGATGCTTTGTGAAGGGAGCAGGTATATCTAGGTGGGAATGAAGGAAAAAAGGTAGCAAAAATCTTAGAGGTCAACGCTAATTATTAATTAATATTTAGAGGCCCCATGATAAAAAGAATAATAAGAAGAAGAGATTACGGTTTCAGATACAGGGTTAACTCTTGAGTGGTGGATAATTTGTGCGGGTCGTGTTGTAATACCCTGTATCAGTATTCTTTGATCCGGGGACTTGACGATTAAATACCGCGTTGCTTTGTGTGCGTTGATGCAGACGTGCGGAACGTGTAGTAACTCTGTGCATATTTGTGCCTAGATAACTGAAGATTGTCCGTTGCCAAGGACGATGGAGATTAACCACCGCAGTCAGCATGTGGAATCAGCGATAACCACAATGGACATCAGCCGGTGCTAAATCTACCAGATGGGCCACTCGAGCTCACCAAGGTGTTTTCCAGGGAAAATAAGGCTGAGTAATACCATTATTTCATGTATGACGTTAGGGTACAGATAATTCCTTAAAGATGTAGGTATTAAATGACAGGGAATTCAGTTTATTTAAATGTAAATGTGCCCATGTAGAGCACAGAGTTTCTCTTTTGTAACAAGTCTTAGTGGCATAATTTGCAAATATGGGTACATTTATTCGTGGGGAAATGTGTTCTACTTTTCATTTTATTTGGGGGGTTTTACGTTTCATTTATTGTTTGAATATGTTAGGTAGTTTCGGTAGATTCTGGGATAGATGATATAGGGGAACATGGTATTTAACCAGTGGAGTTATTATTCATGCTGAGTAATATTGTTATAGAATAAGTTTTGTGAAAGAAGAAATGCAACTGTGAGAATCGCCAAGAGAACCGAACCACGACCTCCAAATGTGATATTTAACAGAGGACTATTTCATTTTTATTGTGTTCATTGAACGTGCCTTTTGATAACTCTAGTGTTCAGTGTGCTTTGTAACGTGTGTAATTATAACTGTGTGTGTTGTTTCCATTTAACGTGTGTGTGTTATGAAGTGACGGATTAAAGATTATGTAAGTCGCGTAAGCACATCAGCTATAGAGTAGGCCTATTTTAAAGGATCAATAATAATAATAATAATAGTAAAATAATAATGAGAAGAAGAATAGTAATAATAACAATAATAACAGTAATAATAATAACTATTTCAAGCCGATATTTTAATATTCGAATTTATGTATTTGTTTTATTACCATCGGACCAGCTGTGTGTAAGATTGTGAGAAATGAATTATGTTTGCTGACATTTGCGTCAGACGACGAAGTTAGGATGATTCGAAGATAGGACTCACGGTGTGAGGTATTGATGTCGGATCGTGTTTGCGCACATGCGGATGTTTATGATCTAGAGACGAACTAGGAATCACCTCACAGTGATGAGGGAGTTATTTTTTGTGAAAGAGATATTTTTTAACGAACGATATTTTTTCTGCCTTTGACGAGCGGTAGGATGTCTTTCTGCCGCGCCCCCCAGCTGTCAGGGTGGTTGAGCAGGGAAACCGTATTTATGTGCGAAACTCTTGTGGAGTAATTTTTGAGTGTGCTTCGACCTCACCGTGAATTCGTAGCCTAGCTGGCATTTTGTTCTTGATGGAAGAGCCAAATGTTTTATGGCTTTAGCTAACAAGAATAAACTTTAAAAATGAGCAATTCCGTATTCTTTACTTATTATTATTATTATTATTATTATTATTATTATTATTATTATTATTATTATTATTATTATTATTATTATTATTATTATTATTATTATTATTATTATTATTATTGCATATTAAAAGACTAGTAGGGTTTTCTGGACCCTTGGTGACATCTTGGATCCGTGTTCGGTTCTGGGTTTGTGGACAGAAATATCGCAATTTTGGGACAGATGACGTGCGTCTCAAATTCTTTGTCTATATAATTTTGTGTTTCTCATGTGTGTATTTTGTGTTTTTGTGTCTCGTTTGTGATGTTATTCAGCGTCGAAAATGGTGGTCCCCATTGGTTTTTGCAATTTCTATATACAGGTGAGGGTTCGATCAGAACCCAGTACCTATGGTGCTTGTATTGTTTGAATCATATGATGTCAAGTTATTCCTCTGGGAAATCAATTTGTGATAGGATAGGTGTCACTCAGATTTGTTTACACTGAGTGTTTTAATTTTTCTGCCCAGTAATTTGGGAATAGCTTCAGTGATTTATGTTAAATGTTCTGTACACGACAAGTCATGATATAGCTGCTTAATATGTTTATAACCCAGTAAGCGATCCAGATGATTTTCGCCGGAGGCCCTATGGGTAAAGGGCAGTTGCAATACATCCTGCAATACCTCCTACACTTTCGTCCAGATGGTTTGGCTTAAATCCGTGTATTACGAAGACAATCACCATTTTGACCTAAGTCGAGAACACTTCAGAAGGAATCGGGGAATATTTCAAATACATCTAAATTCAATATTGATTAGTGTAGTTCGCCTTGGGTTTCTATCTATTTTAAGGACGGAACGCCTTGTATGGTGGTTACATAGCGATTAAAACGATGTTAATCAGACGGGAAACTTCCTCTTTTGCCGTGATGTGAATGACGGTACTAGTTTTGCAATTGTAGACTCTACTCTCTGTTAACGCACATGGCGCAGAGAGCAGGAATTAAGATTAAGTTAACGCTGGCAGTTCCAATAAGTTATATGCCAAAGTTTTCCAGTGTAACGCATATATGGATTTGGAGAAAATGGAACTGGGAACATTTAATAAAAATAGGCTCCCAGTCACTCTTCATTGCACAAAAACGTAAGCCTTTCTTATTGAATAGTACAGCGTCATGACTGCCAATGAAAATATATTTAATTGCACTGCCAGTAATACTATATACATTCTCTTGGCGTGGCATCTTCCACTGTTGAACGGGTGTACACATTAACGTGCGATAATATTATCACATTTTATTTTCGACGAGTTTCAAGCATGGATGGGAATTCGGAGTGCATGTGATATTAAAATTAAAAGTCGAATGAAGATATGAGAAAAATTGTTTTAATGGTCACAACTTTTATTTGCGAAATACAACATTTTTGGCCCAAAACATAGCAATCATAGTGCATGAATAACCTGGTTTCGTGATATATTATTCCTTGTGTGTAGATTATTTTACTGTTTAATACATAGCGGTGATTCAATTTCAACATGTTCACACAACATGCAGACATCAATCATTATAGGTAAGAATTATTGTTCATTATTCCGAAATGGCATGATTCGAAGAGTTGGAGGGGAAAAATTTTCCACCTATCCACACGTTTTGCACCCTCGATGTTTTACGTTGCTTTAGCAATGAACAGCACGCCCTTAGAAGAAACCAGTAGATAATCTCCACTAAACTGAGAACACTAAATCCTACTCCCAAGCCTAGAAGACCACCGCAGTTTGCTGAAAAATACAAAAATGTGTATTAGAAAACAATTTAGTGATATAAATATGTGTTACCGTATAGCAGAACGAACTTCCAGTTCCGATTTCCATTAACATAACTATAATGGCGTGCAGCCTCCAGAGAAGCCTGGAGCAGATCTTTCGATTTGGGGCCTTTTAGGTGATCTGCGTTACTGAGAGGATGGGGTCTAACTATGCCGAATTTTGAAGCCGAAGGAGACTCACGAACCCTGCCCCTGTGCCATCGGAATTAACCAATGAAGGTTAAAATACCCGAACCGGCACGGAATTGAATCCGAGTCCCCTTAGACCACAGGCCAGCACGCTAACCATTTAGCCATGGAGCCGGACGAGAAGAGGAGGGAAATATATGTCCAACCCTTGTCCTGTTTCTCTACAGGGTCTGGTATGAAATGAGATGAATCATCGTAGCGAGTTTTTATGACCAGATGTCCGGCTCCATGTCTAAATGGTTAGCGTTCTTGCCTTTGCTCACAGGGGTTCCAGGTTCGATTACCGGCAGGGTCGGGAATTTTAACCATCATTAGTTATTTTTACTGGCATGGGGCTGGGTGTATTTGTCGTCTTCATTATCGTTTCATCCTCATCATGACGCACAGGTTGCCTACGGGTGTCAAATTAAAAGACCTGCACCTGGCGAGCCGAACATGAATTCTGACACTCCCGGCACTAAAAACTATACGCCATTTCATTTTTTTTTCTTGACCAGATGCCCTTCCTGCCCTTCCTGACGTCAACCTTATCAGAGGACTCGATCCGCCTAACCACGGTATCAGACGCGCTAAAGATCATGGCCACCAGGCAGGATTGCGAAGAGGAGGGAAATATTGGGAGATAATTATCTAGCAGGTAAACAATATCTCGGTCAACGAAGGAAAATAGTTTTGATCACTAACAAAACCTATCTTATGATTACAACCAGAATGAACGATCTCCTCATGATACATATTACTATCTCCCAGTTGTGAGTATCGGAGGGAACTTTATGAGAAATGAAGATGTCTGTTCTTACTGTTCCGCCCTTTTAGAGCAGGTTCTATTTATTTTTTTCCGATACAGTCAAAACTATGGGAAATATCAGTGGTAATTGTGTGAAAGCATAAGTCCAAGAGCAAGTGACTAACTCTGCAGACTCTGAAGAGAGATGCTATGGAGATCATTTCGGCAACGTATTAAAGGCTTTGTATATCTGTCAATATCTTTTAAATACTAACCCGATATATGGTTTTCTTTTATACGTGAAAGAGATCAAATCAAGATCAACATTAATGCAAAGGATTACGGAAACATAAAGGGAAACAGAGAGCAAGGAAGGGAGTACGTCACACACGCCGCTGACATGTAGAGGCATGCCCGCTAACGTGTCTCATAATTTGGGGGAACAATATGTGGGGTGGGCAAACATGTAATCATGCACATGCTAAACTACGAGAACTACAGCTAGTACACGCACTATATGCGAGGTGTAGTTGACCAAGCTCAAATTATACTACAGTGCCCCTGCCTTTGCTTGCGTACCTTGCGAAAGCAGTGAGAATTCCTCCTTGTTTTGAAATGGAAATTCTGCCTCGTCTTTGCTTTGGGAGAACAAGATTTGAAAGAACTTTCAGCAGATAATAATATTTCATTGAACCTTTTCCTCTATCATATGTTCACAGACAGATCCCCATACGCTGCACGCGGGAAATAAGAACACATTTTCACTGCGTAACCTTCAGAACACACCTTCAGAACACTTGCAGTGAGGACTACACTTAGGAAACTGGGCTAAAGTTGGAATTTCACTCATTTCGTGAGCTGCCAATAATACAATCTGTCTCAGAAAGGGAATTGGCAGACGAAACTCGTAATAGTAATTGTGGATTTCTCTGCGTTTTGCTCTGTCAGATTCTCAAGTTATTATCTATTATCTATTATCTATATACTCGTACATATAAAATAAGAGTTTTGTCTGTACAAAGCTCAGAATTTAAAAATAATGGTAATTCTGTATCGGTCTTGACCACAGTAACATGGAAATGCGCTTTTTTTAATTTTCCGTAATTCCTGTCTGTCTGTCTGTCTGTCTGTCTGTCTGTCTGTCTGTCTGTCTGTCTGTCTGTCTGTCTCTCTGTCTGTCTGTCTGTCTGTCTGTCTGTCTGTCTGTCTGTCTGTCTGTCTGTCTGTCTGTACGCACATGCCGAGAAAACAACTGAAGATAATTTAATAAAAATCAGTATCTCCAGTCGGGTAATAAGTCGCTAAAATCTAGGCCGTAAATAATTTTATTCACGCTGAGCGAAATGGTAGTTTAGGGGATAGCCAAAAATGTATTTCTCAAGTATCCGTGTTATTATTTGTTCTATCGATAAATACTACATAATTAAGTTATACCATATTAAATTTCCGATCATTTACGTCTTATACATTTTTACCGTACCGACTGCGATAACAGAGATATTCATGAATTTGTACTTGTGTTGCTAAGACCAAATTAGAGGCGAGCCACGAGAAAATAGATAAAACAAAATTTAATGGAAATCGTTATGTAAAGTCGGGTGATGAGAAACTACAGTCAAAGCTGTAAATAATTTTGTCATCCTGGTTGAAATGGTAGTTGAGGAGAAGGGGCGTAAAAATTAATTTTTAATTACCTATATTATTGGTCATAACGGAAAGTACTACATAACCAAAGTTACAGAGTTTACATTTTTCGATCATTTATGTCTTATTCAGGTTTGTCGTACCGACTATAATAAGATTGGTCGTGATGGCGATTAAATTGTGAAGATGATTATACAAGTGAGAAAAAATCATGAAGGAACGATCGCTTGAATAACAAGAAAGGAGGACTCACTTTACATCAGACGCCCTAATATTACAGAGTCGGAAGAAAACTAAATGCGAAGGCCTATAAAATAAAAAACTCATCAAATGTATCAAAAATAACTTTACAATAACCATTGTTTGTTGTGATGTGCTTTGTGTCTTCTGCTGCCATTCATTGCGTTCCAGTCATCTGGGTAACGTGTTCTTTCAGATGAAAGCCATATTAAATTCATGGCTATATCAACCGACAAACAACCCTTTCATTAATAAGGACTGCTAAGTAGCTGCGAAGCAGCATGCCTGAATATTGGAGGGAAGCAGCTGGGAAATTAGATCCCTCTCTTCTTTAGCATATCACTCCTCTGGTTCATAAATTTTCTGATACTACTGGTATGTATCACACTGGTTCATCAAGGTATTCTAGCTATTCGATACCAACTCTGATTGGAATGAGCAGTGTGAACACTTAACGGAATATTGGCAGAGGAGTGTTCGCGGCTGTCTGCGGCCTGGTCATTACAGCTCTGGAACTCTGGACTGTTATATCGACAGCGTAATACTGTTCTTTTAAAGTGAGAAAATGTGCTCTTTTTCGATTTCATCGAGCATTTCATATAATAGCATTGTTTTGATCATGGCATCCTACTGACGTCATTGTAATGACCTATGTTGCCTTCAGTTAGGAAAACCAAAAAGACATCCTTCTGCGAATTCCTCAGCGAAGCACGGGTAGTTTTAAATAATATAGTCATGTTTGAATTATGTTATTTCAAGTGCATTACTAAACAATTTATAGCCGTGCATGCTAGTGGGGTGTATGTAGTTCGTGTTAATGTGGTAGAGGGTAGTATTGTGTGTACCCTTAACGCACGGGAATTACTTCCCTGGTATTTGATTTTATTTATTAGAATTGCTTCCCATTATAGGTTTAGGCAAAGGTGAAGCATATCATAGAAATATTTTTGTCCCTAGTACAGCAATGAAAATTAATTTACCTACTGAAAGGTTAACTTTCCCATTATGATTGACCATAAGCGATATAAGTAAATGGGGATTATACGGTATGGGAATGAGAAATGGCACTGAATATCTTGCTCATCTGCTGTCCACGTGTCGCTAGGACCAATGCATTTATTCATTTCACATAACACTTTAACATATTGTTTATTGTGTGATATGTTGGTTTCTGCAATTATGGTTCATACAACAGGGGGAAGGTAGTTATCGTGGATCATTATTTTTGGTCGTACGGAGTGTGGATTCAGAATGGGCCAAATTCGTTTCACGTTCAAGAACAGTACGAGGAGCGATTCAGTAAGGAGCAACCAAATAACTGAACGATACCGATAATCAAATATTAAGTTCCTAGAAGGAAACCATAATTTAATTTTATCGATTTCAAATATAAAATCATTTAAGTACTTTAGGACTTTCCAATAGTGAAATTACCAGCGTTTCGCCCCAGTGTAGAAGTGGGCTCATCAGCTGGATTGCTACACTTTCCCAAGACGCTGGCGGCTAGTGATCATTGAGACATCACTGCAAGCCTCCTATGTAGGACGATGCAGTGATGGTGCACTAGAGGAAGCATGTGCCTCCACGTGTATAAATGCCTACCTTTGGCCTTTACGTCACCAATTAAGTTCCCAGAAGGAAACCACAATTTATTTTCATCGATCGCATATCTAAAATCATTTAAGCTCTTTAGGACTTCCCAATCGTGAAATTGTCAGGGTATCACCCCACTGTAGCAGAGGGCTCACCAGTGGGATTACTACACCTTTCTGTTGATAATATACTATATTGATACTATTGATATCTTGATAATATCAATATATTGATAATATTAACAATATTGACAACATTAACAAGTTCCGTCATACGTGTCAATCTTATGTCAACGAAAGGGGACAACAGGGCCCCCATGAATCGTCGACACAAACGAGAAAGATGGAAGGCTTCCTCAACAGGTGTTACAGTCTCTAAAGTGTAGTATACGACGGAGAACGCTGACCATTGAGAGATTGGTCTCTTCGACGGGTGTTTAAAGATCTCTGTGGATTTGCACACTGAAGTCAAATTATTCAGATTTAATCTGGGAGATGTGGTTTTCAGATGGAAGCCATATAAAATTTATTAGTATATCAACCGATGAAAAACTCTCTTCTGATGGCTTTAACGGGTTGATGATGTTCAGAAATGAGTACGTAATGTGCGGGTTACGATTTGTTGCACCTTGTCAGCTAGTGGAATATTGGGCCCTTACTTCATTCTGAATGCTGCACAGAATCCAGAACAGTGGACTGGGTAGTCTACAAGGACCTCATTATTACACTCATCGTGCGAGACTGGCGCTGTTTTTGTCGCGCCAGAAATTTAAGGAGCACAGCGAGGGATCCAGTCGGCAGTATATTTACCCCTCCAACGACAGTGGATGCCACAAGATGGAGCTACGGTCACTTTTCTTTCCGGAAACGACACTTTGGAAATCGTCTAATTTCTCACCGAACTTGATTCCCGTACCTTTCTTGCTCCCAGGATCTGAAGGCCCCAAAATATCTACATCTGGGGCGTGTTGAAGGGATCAGTTTACGAGACAGCTAACACACGTACAGATATTCGAGAATCACGGAGAAAAGGACGTCATTTTTGTGTCTTGCAACCTGCAATTATTCATTCTACGCTCTTACGTATTTCTGTTACAAATTATGGGATATCCTGTTCCTGATACGTGCGAAATTGTCTACGACATGGTTTGTGACGAGTTTAAATCGAGAAATATACAAGACTGCAAGTGAAGCAACCGGTAATCTATGAGCACTGGGCTAGGGCATTTGATCACCGTCAAATACCGTGTAGCGCTTTTTCACAACGCAATGACACGATACCTTGCAGTAGTTGATATTAGCTGCGTTGGGAAACCGATTACAAGTGTACATCAGTGTCCTGACTGAGATAGTGTCGAATGTTCCTGTCAGTACGCGGCGCTAATTTCGCCACCGGGCGATACCTCCGTACGAGTAATAAGTGAGATGGGAAGCTATCATTAACGATGGTTCAATCTAACTTACTTATATAAAACATACGGTAGGGATTTCTCTCCTATAAAGTCCTTTTTTGCAGAGATTTTTATGCGTTTTACGTCAACTCAAGACCGCATCACTTGATTTCAGATTTGATGTCTGTTTGTTTAATTGTCTATGCCAGCACCAGAGGAGATTGAATGCATTTCTACATTTCGTATTTGGAATCTACTCATCCAAGAGCAAGTTTTTGATAGGTTTATCATAAACATCACATAAAGACTAGATGTATAGGAAGACCAACAGAGTGCCGGGCTGAGTGGCTCAGACGGTTAAGGCGCTGGCCTTCTAACCCCAACTTGCCAGGTTCGATCCTGGCTCAGTCCGGTGGTATTTGAAGGTGCTCAAATACGACAGCCCCGTGTCGGTAGATTTACTGGCACGTAAAAGAACTCCTGCGGGACTAAATTCCGGCACCTCGGCGTCTCCGAAGACCTTAAAAAGTAGTTAGTGGGACGTAAAGCAATTAACATTATTATTATTATTAGACCAACAGAGTTACCTACTTGATGTTTTGTCACTTAATATTTTATCTAAAATCTGTAGAATAAGTGAGAAAAGGTCTCTTTACTTTAAATCACTTTCGTTAGATGCATATAGGGCCGATGACCTTAGATGTTGGGCCCCTTTAAAGAACAATCTTCATCATCAACAAGTTAGGTACATATTTACACCTGTTCTTCAAAGGTCGGAGAAAATGACTATCTTTTACTGGTTTTGTGTTATGCCATGTTTGTCATCATTCGCATAAACTCGTGGTTGTTCGCTGGAGAGTAGGTGAGAGAGGCATCAAGCTGCCATTCTGCGTGATACTTGCGGAATACGGTTGGAGTTACCAGTCGTATTGGAACAGTGTTAAAAGTGCTTCTAAATATCTGAACAATACTGTAGAGTATTGTACATTATTTCACACTGATTTTTTTTTTTTTTGCATTTTCCATAATGACTATTGTAATTCCTCTCTATTTCTATTTTCTGTTTTAATTTCTTGGTTGCTTACCTTTACTCTTTCCTTCCTCAGTACGCGTATAATATCACCAGCAGTCATATCTTTCTACCTGAATAATTAACAAACCCTGAAGCACAACTTCACCTCTACTACCGATTTAAAAAAATTGTAGCTTGTATGTCCATAATTTATTCAAGAGCATTTCACATTATCAATAATGAGACAATAATTTACGATACCCTCATTGTTGGACATATACATTTGTGTGTGGGGGCTTTTATCTGCAATTCTCGGCCATTGTTTGCATTGCCGTTAAATTATGTGCCTGAAACTGTGGCGATTTAAAATGTATTTTCTTGCCATTGTTACGTCGGTTGCTTCGAAATTCTGATTGGCTCAATAAGCAAACTTTGACTTGAGTGTGCGCAGTGTCGATGTTCAACTGAGCGAGCCGCAGCGTCACTGCACTGCACGCCAGAGTGTGTTCCCGGCAGCTCGCCAAGATGGACGCGTTTGGAGAAGTTGTGTACAAAATGCGATTGAAAGTTGTTGGAGTGGAGTTTGATAAACCAGGCTAATAGCCTCGTTAATTAAGGCATTGCCTGAATTATAGCGGAATAATGTTGTGTGTTTCATATTTACTTTTTTTTTAATATTTAGTGTGACCGAACTATCTGAAGGAGGGTTCTTCATTACCAAATGAGCTAGAATGTAAGCTATTGGATTACAGTATATTAAATTGGACACCCAAAAATGTAAGTACAAGTATCTACTTAATTGTTTCGAAACTGTTCTGCTGCCGGATTATTTGGAGAAGTACGTGTGTATCAAGCTATCTGCGACAACTATTATATTAGAAGAAATGTTTTGGCAACGCTGTTAATATTACTTCGTCTCTACTCCCCTACTGTAATTGAAATTAGGCCTATAGTTTATGGACCTGGTGACCACCGTTTATGCATTAAATTAAGCTGGACTTTCTTCTTCATCGGACATTTTAATGATATAAATTGTATCTGCTAAATATTAAAATGTAACTTAACGTGATTTTGGTAATGTTCTATATCCAAATTATTCTTATGAAGTAATTCTGGAACATGGTATATGCGCGGGTGAGAGACCTATTATTCCATTACTTTAATTTAACTGAGATTATCGTTGTGCTGCCTTTTTCTGTTTCTTAAAGTTATTATTATTATTAATTTTGTTGATGGATTACCTTTTACATTTCTTGGTTCATATTTGTGGCATCCGATGGACTGTTGATAACGTTTTGAAAGACGTTATGTACTAGTATTGTTTTCGTAATGGCTCATTGTTTAATTACTTGAAGGGATGGTTTATTTCCGGTCTTATTCGGCCATTACCGTTTTCCAAGGCCTCCTAAAATTAAAATTGTGTAACCGGCATTTAAATCCTTTATTAATATTTTGGTTGGAAGAAATGTTAAATTTAAAAGACTATACATAATTATTGTAATATTCTGGTTATAATAAACTGGAATTTGTTCCCTATTTCTTGATGATACTTTGCCCTCCTCAGATTATTCGCGTCCGTTTTTTTTCTTTCCTTCTTCTTTCATTATTGCGTGCCATGTTTTTATCTTATCTCCGGTACGCTAATTTTGTGTGGGCTTTGCCTATTGTCTCTTTAAGTCGGATGTTGGCTTCGGTTTTGGGAAGGTGTATGCTTCGTGTGTATTGTTTTGTTGTCTGTGAAATTTTAAGTGTTTCCCTTCGTAATTTGTAGTTTATTTGAGACATATTTTTATTCGGGTTCGTGCGATTTTCTCTTGTGTCCTTTCAATTATTTACGTGTGGAATTTTTTTTGGTGTACTATCGTCGCCTTAAATATTGAGTGTATTTCCGTGTTTCGGGGTGATTGAAATCCTTGTGTACTGACCCCGGAAGCAAATTCCAGTTTATTGTGATTAATTGTAGTATTCTTACTCACCAAGAAAAGCTGGCCAGTTATGTAATTAATATTTAATGCACGGATCCGTTTTAACATTTGTCATTCATTGATTCTAAGGCAAAGTGTAGCTTGTAATCTGAGTGTGTTTTCACGATTTTATTTATCCTAAAAATAGACATTTGTCTCCTAATTTAATGAGTTAAATTATTACAATTTTTATCTTTCTTCTATTTACTTATTTGTTACTACATAAAAATTATTTTACGTTGTTATCCGAGTGCGCACTCATAGTATATTTTGCTTTAAAAATTGATTTTTATCTATAATTTAAAGACATTATTTACAGATTTATTTTTGCTCTGCAGTTTTCATTCCTAAATTCTGTTTAAATTTTTCCTAATTTTAAGTAAAGTTCAAGTTATTTAAACATTAATCTTGCTTTCATTTAGCAATATTGACCTGACAACCCCTCAAGTAGTTAGCTCAATCCAGTCCATTCCCTTATTTTCCGTGCCCTCCACGCTTGTTTTGTTAATGCTGCTGCTACTCGATGGTAAGTATTTTGCTTCTTGTCCACATTTGGTTATATTTATGGGGTTTTATTATCATTCCTGTTTTTATCTTTGTCGGGTTGCAGTAGTGTTGTGGTAGCAGAGCGTGGTTTCGATCCACGGACCTCTGGGTTATGGGCCCAGCACGCTTCCACACTACTGCAACCCGACAAAGATAAAAACAGGAATGATAATAAAACCCCATAAATATAACCAAATGTGGACAAGAAGCAAAATACTTACCATCGAGTAGCAGCAGCATTAACAAAACAAGCGTGGAGGGCACGGAAAATAAGGGAAAGGACTGGATCGAGCTAACTACTTGAGGGGTTGTCAGGTCAATATTGCTAAATGAAAGCAAGATTAATGTTTAAATAACTTGAACTTTACTTAAAATTAGGAAAAATTTAAACAGAATTTAGGAATGAAAACTGCAGAGCAAAAATAAATCTGTAAATAATGTCTTTAAATTATAGATAAAAATCAATTTTTAAAGCAAAATATACTATGAGTGCGCACTCGGATAACAACGTAAAATAATTTTTATGTAGTAATAAATAAGTAAATAGAAGAAAGATAAAAATTGTAATAATTTAACTCATTAAATTAGGAGACAAATGTCTATTTTTAGGATAAATAAAATCGTGAAAACACACTCAGATTACAAGCTACACTTTGCCTTAGAATCAATGAATGACAAATGTTAAAACGGATCCGTGCATTAAATATTAATTACATAACTGGCCAGCTTTTCTTGGTGAGTAAGAATACTACAATTAATCACAATAAACTGGAATTTGCTTCCGGGGTCAGTACACAAGGATTTCAATCACCCCGAAACACGGAAATACACTCAATATTTAAGGCGATGATAGTACACCAAAAAAAAAATTCCACACGTAAATAATTGAAAGGACACAAGAGAAAATCGCACGAACCCGAATAAAAATATGTCTCAAATAAACTACAAATTACGAAGGGAAACACTTAAAATTTCACAGACAACAAAACAATACACACGAAGCATACACCTTCCCAAAACCGAAGCCAACATCCGACTTAAAGATACAATAGGCAAAGCCCACACAAAATTAGCGTACCGGAGATAAGATAAAAACATGGCACGCAATAATGAAAGAAGAAGGAAAGAAAAAAAACGGACGCGAATAATCTGAGGAGGGCAAAGTATCATCAAGAAATAGGGAACAAATTCCAGTTTATTATAACCAGAATATTACAATAATTATGTATAGTCTTTTAAATTTAACATTTCTTCCAACCAAAATATTAATAAAGGATTTAAATGCCGGTTACACAATTTTAATTTTAGGAGGCCTTGGAAAACGGTAATGGCCGAATAAGACCGGAAATAAACCATCCCTTTAAGTAATTAAACAATGAGCCATTACGAAAACAATACTAGTACATAACGTCTTTCAAAACGTTATCAACAGTCCATCGGATGCCACAAATATGAACCAAGAAATGTAAAAGGTAATCCATCAACAAAATTAATAATAATAATAACTTTAAGAAACAGAAAAAGGCAGCACAACGATAATCTCAGTTAAATTAAAGTAATGGAATAATAGGTCTCTCACCCGCGCATATACCATGTTCCAGAATTACTTCATAAGAATAATTTGGATATAGAACATTACCAAAATCACGTTAAGTTACATTTTAATATTTAGCAGATACAATTTATATCATTAAAATGTCCGATGAAGAAGAAAGTCCAGCTTAATTTAATGCATAAACGGTGGTCACCAGGTCCATAAACTATAGGCCTAATTTCAATTACAGTAGGGGAGTAGAGACGAAGTAATATTAACAGCGTTGCCAAAACATTTCTTCTAATATAATAGTTGTCGCAGATAGCTTGATACACACGTACTTCTCCAAATAATCCGGCAGCAGAACAGTTTCGAAACAATTAAGTAGATACTTGTACTTACATTTTTGGGTGTCCAATTTAATATACTGTAATCCAATAGCTTACATTCTAGCTCATTTGGTAATGAAGAACCCTCCTTCAGATAGTTCGGTCACACTAAATATTAAAAAAAAAGTAAATATGAAACACACAACATTATTCCGCTATAATTCAGGCAATGCCTTAATTAACGAGGCTATTAGCCTGGTTTATCAAACTCCACTCCAACAACTTTCAATCGCATTTTGTACACAACTTCTCCAAACGCGTCCATCTTGGCGAGCTGCCGGGAACACACTCTGGCGTGCAGTGCAGTGACGCTGCGGCTCGCTCAGTTGAACATCGACACTGCGCACACTCAAGTCAAAGTTTGCTTATTGAGCCAATCAGAATTTCGAAGCAACCGACGTAACAATGGCAAGAAAATACATTTTAAATCGCCACAGTTTCAGGCACATAATTTAACGGCAATGCAAACAATGGCCGAGAATTGCAGATAAAAGCCCCCACACACAAATGTATATGTCCAACAATGAGGGTATCGTAAATTATTGTCTCAGTTCTCCCCTCCGTAAGCCAAAACACGGGGAGGCGAAGTGTCAAGGTGTTGGGATACAAAATTATATGATACAATTTCAATGTCCAAAATAAATCTTCACACGTTGATACAGAGATGATAGTCCAACATATTAAGTACAGTAACATGGAAAGGTCTTACTTGGTTGAGGGATAGCAGAACTTCACCAAATACCAGCAGATAAACACGTTGAGTATGACCGAAGAGATACAACGGGGCCAGCGTCACATCACACACCACACAAGTTGACAGTACACAACATAGTTTAATCACACCAGCACATGGCGTAGTAAGCAACCACAGGTATTTCATACACTAGTTCTCCGTTCAGCAGATGCATGGGTGCTCGCGCGCGCAAATAACTGGAACACCACACACAGGAGCAGAAGCGAGGGACCAAGTGCATATTTACAGACCACAATGAACCAAAATGGTTCAACCACACATGTTAGAGCAGACAAAATTTTTCCAACTAGGTTTCCAGGACACCTTGTAATATTTCATTATGTTTCGAGGAATTACGCAAGTTCCACATGTCCAAATTTACCAGCGATAATAGCTCCAATTTTGCACCCGAGTTAAACATATAAGTAACACCGTTAACATCATTACACCAGACCATAAGTTTGTATTGGCATTAGAGAAATCACCAAATAATTTTATCATCTTACATTCTTTTGTTGTCTAGTAAGCAAAGATACACCAGTTTTTTGAATTACCAATTTATGAGTTATAGTATTACCCATCCAACCTTTGAATAAGATTTACATATTAAGAAAAGGAGAAAATAACTGAAATATCCCAAGACTTTAATATACTAGTATCAAGACCAATCACAAGAGCTCAGAAAAATAATTTTGAATATTCAAGGTGGCTCATGGAATCCAGTGGCAAGTTACAGTGGTTTTAGTCCCAGCAAGTTAAGTAAAATTCAATAGACTCAGCAAATTGATAGGTCGAAGACCATTATAGTTTACACATTCATTTACATGAAATATTAGCATTCTTCCACACATTACATAATTCCACAAGACAGTACAGATACCAGAAAGATCCTTAAGACCAAGAACAGGAAGGAGAAATGACCAGGGGGAACAGGGAGGTAACAGAGAAAAAGATATTACTAAATGGAGGCAGCAGACCACATACTGACAAACCATGTACAGAAAACAGGTATCCAGAACACGAAGATTAGGAAAACAGGAAACGACGAGGCAGAAAATTTTACAATAAACACAACCATCCGCAACCGTAACGTAGCAATCACATGGATAATCGACCAAGAATAAGAAGCAACGATGGCAAAAACTGGAGACTTCGCATGCATAATAACAGATGGTGGGGAGATCTCAAAGTGTGTCCGCAAGAGATTACCATGCAACCATTACCAAGGTCAACAACTACATGACACCCAACAATTACAGTTAGAACGATAGGGAACAACTGACAAGACATGGAAATTACATTACATGAAACAGAACCAGCTAAACGCAGCATAACAAGGGCCAAAATTCAGGGAAAGTTACCTCTCCATATAAATAATCTTTGAATATACTGAGCACAGGTGTATTATCACAACCATCAAGTGTTCAGAAGAACCTCTGGATAACCCAGGACTAATAATATGGTGGCAAAACAACAGTCCACCCTGTGTGATTAGGCCAATCACCACAGACACCCTACCAGCCAGTCGGAATACACGGGATATAATAAAATATAAACGATGAAGAAGTGATAGGTTACACGATGACAAAGCGCATAAGTTGATGGAGAAGAACCTTCAGTCAATCAGTTGGGTCCCATACCCCAACGACGGACAAGGAATCTTAGCGACAGTTCCGAATTTACCCCAAATGATCCCATACTCATTGGAATAGAACCCAGAACAGTCAGATGACAACCAGGTAACAATATAGTGTTGCAAAAACATGCAGGGTAGAGCCAGAAGCGACAGAGTTACAAGGGGTTACCTTACTAAACCAGATGAGGAACTACGGAAGGCACCAACAAAGGAATACCTTATGTAAATAAGATAAAACGGAAGACGTTACACAGTGACAAGCACCAGGTACAAGGAAAATTCCTCGTACACAAATTTTTCACAATAACAGCAGATCACATACAGCATCTGATCCACGGATACGAATCAAAAGCGACATAAGCTCTCATACCACTAGACATCAAATGAAGACATGATCAGGACAGTGTACATTCACAAAATGACAAGATTTACCAATTACACTCCCATAACCCACAGAAAACGAACAGGAAGGAAGATTTACTACAGAAGGTTAATTTCAGGACAGATTCCACAATAATTAGATAAGGAACAGCACCAGTAACAACACAACAATTGCGCAACTCACAACCAAAATCCCAACATGAAGACACAGTAAAAACGAAGGGTCGTTTAAGCGATAAGCCAGCTGTACTCCACACCAGAACTCAGAAATGAACCCACACAACTGCCATGAAGTACCAGTAACAACACATGGGTAAAGCGACGAGAGATAAGGATGATCAAGAATCAACACATGGAGCAACCAACCAGGACTAGCAATGAAAAATCAGGAAGAATGAAAATTCACTCAAGCACACGGCCAAAACTGAAATCATTAACCAGCACCAGAAGATCACACACATGCGTGACACTAGTCACACATAATGAGCAGCAGAGAATGAAACCCAGAGCAAGAGTTTAGTACACAGACACCTGACAGAAAATATGCAAGGGGAAGAAGCTAATACACAATGACTACAATTAACCAGGTCAAATAAACCACAGATTCACAAAGAAATTAAGACCACACCTCATTACAACAAGACCACCTGAGTGAAGTACATGCACACAGCAGAAAAGGGTGAATAAAAGGAGATGAGTAGTACCAAGAGGACTAAGACATGAATAACATCAGGTACAGAAATTAATCACTCCACAACAGAACTGACAGAGCTACCTGACATGGACACATCAAATTAAAAAGATAATACCATCTCAGATGAACCATACAGACGTAGCCTATCACCGTTCAATCAGGAAAAGCTTTTCAGAGTATATGACAATAGGAAGACTGCCCAAGGTTACACAAATAGCATTAAACACAACAGTTCCAAGTGAGATTCCCATCAATACACCATAATCACATGACATAATCATCCACGAGTTCAATACAGACCTACAACAACACCATATCAAGAACGGGAACATGCACAAGACCACATAAGGTAAAATAGGAAGAAATCCCACAGCACATGACCCAGATACGAACCAATATAGGCCTACATAAGCAAGAATCACCAACACATGAGAACTCACCACATTAAATAAACTCAGAATAATAACACATGACACATAGTAACCTGGACAAGGCAGAACAGTAAAAATAAAAGTGGAAGGAGAGAGTCACCATGGGTCAAGATTGTAAATCAATTTCACATGTTCAGGCCAAACAGCGAGGTGGGTACACAGTCACTGCAAGATAAAATTTTATTACAATACAATTTCATATCAGACACTCAGGACCATGGATGAAACTGGAATAAAAACATCACTTAGAATTTAAATCAGGGTCACCACAGCAGTTGCAAAACCCAACACAAATTAATCCAAGTAAATCCCACCAAGGACAGGCACTGCAATTCCAGCAAGACCTATAGTATACCAAGAAGCTGCAGATAACAAGGTCAAAGAACATCACATCATTAAGGTAAAATGTGGAAGAAACTTTCAATTATTAAATCAGAAAGCAGATTAAGTAAATACTTCAAATTAATTATTAATAAAAGTGAGAATGGTCTTCAACTTACCCCTACATGGCAGGTACAGAATAAGCAGACACCGAAACCAACAGGATTCCATGACCACGGAACATGGTAAATGAAACAAGCAGCAAGTGCACAGATACAGAGCCACGCCATACTCCAAGTACAAGAGGGCAGCAACAAGCAAGTCTCGGTCAAACATGAAACATACATAGGAAGGAATTACTTTGGTCCATTTCAGTTTTACAATTTTTAAGTTTAAAAGGTTGGTCACTTTTAGCAGCCAGCAACACTGACCTGGGCAACTTATCAAGTTGTTAGAACAACAACAACAACAACCACAGCGAATGCTACCACAACACTACTGCAACCCGACAAAGATAAAAACAGGAATGAAAACTGCAGAGCAAAAATAAATCTGTAAATAATGTCTTTAAATTATAGATAAAAATCAATTTTCAAAGCAAAATATACTATGAGTGCGCACTCGGATAACAACGTAAAATAATTTTTATGTAGTAATAAATAAGTAAATAGAAGAAAGATAAAAATTGTAATAATTTAACTCATTAAATTAGGAGACAAATGTCTATTTTTAGGATAAATAAAATCGTGAAAACACACTCAGATTACAAGCTACACTTTGCCTTAGAATCAATGAATGACAAATGTTAAAACGGATCCGTGCATTAAATATTAATTACATAACTGGCCAGCTTTTCTTGGTGAGTAAGAATACTACAATTAATCACAATAAACTGGAATTTGCTTCCGGGGTCAGTACACAAGGATTTCAATCACCCCGAAACACGGAAATACACTCAATATTTAAGGCGACGATAGTACACCAAAAAAAAAAATCCACACGTAAATAATTGAAAGGACACAAGAGAAAATCGCACGAACCCGAATAAAAATATGTCTCAAATAAACTACAAATTACGAAGGGAAACACTTAAAATTTCACAGACAACAAAACAATACACACGAAGCATACAGCTTCCCAAAACCGAAGCCAACATCCGACTTAAAGAGACAATAGGCAAAGCCCACACAAAATTAGCGTACCGGAGATAAGATAAAAACATGGCACGCAATAATGAAAGAAGAAGGAAAGAAAAACGGACGCGAATAATCTGAGGAGGGCAAAGTATCATCAAGAAATAGGGAACAAATTCCAGTTTATTATAACCAGAATATTACAATAATTATGTATAGTCTTTTAAATTTAACATTTCTTCCAACCAAAATATTAATAAAGGATTTAAATGCCGGTTACACAATTTTAATTTTAGGAGGCCTTGGAAAACGGTAATGGCCGAATAAGACCGGAAATAAACCATCCCTTTAAGTAATTAAACAATGAGCCATTACGAAAACAATACTAGTACATAACGTCTTTCAAAACGTTATCAACAGTCCATCGGATGCCACAAATATGAACCAAGAAATGTAAAAGGTAATCCATCAACAAAATTAATAATAATAATAACTTTAAGAAACAGAAAAAGGCAGCACAACGATAATCTCAGTTAAATTAAAGTAATGGAATAATAGGTCTCTCACCCGCGCATATACCATGTTCCAGAATTACTTCATAAGAATAATTTGGATATAGAACATTACCAAAATCACGTTAAGTTACATTTTAATATTTAGCAGATACAATTTATATCATTAAAATGTCCGATGAAGAAGAAAGTCCAGCTTAATTTAATGCATAAACGGTGGTCACCAGGTCCATAAACTATAGGCCTAATTTCAATTACAGTAGGGGAGTAGAGACGAAGTAATATTAACAGCGTTGCCAAAACATTTCTTCTAATATAATAGTTGTCGCAGATAGCTTGATACACACGTTTTTTTCCAAATAATCCGGCAGCAGAACAGTTTCGAAACAATTAAGTAGATACTTGTACTTACATTTTTGGGTGTCCAATTTAATATACTGTAATCCAATAGCTTACATTCTAGCTTATTTTGAAATGAAGAACCCTCCTTCAGATAGTTCGGTCACACTAATATTTAAAAAAACGTAAATATGAAACACACAACATTATTGCGGTACAATTAAGGCAATGCTTTAACTAACGAGGCTATTAACCTGGTTTATCAAACTCCACTCCAACAACTTTCAATCGCATTTTGTACACAGCTTCTCCAAACGCGTCCATCTTGGCGATCTGCTGGTAACAGACTCTGGCGTGCAGTGCAGTGACGCTGCGGCTCGCTCAGTTGAACATCGACACTGCGCACACTCAAGTCAAAGTTTGCTTATTGAGCCAATCAGAATTTCGAAGCAACCGACGTAACAATGGCAAGAAAATACATTTTAAATCGCCACAGTTTCAGGCACATAATTTAACGGCAATGCAAACAATGGCCGAGAATTGCAGATAAAAGCCCCCATACACAAATGTATATGTCCAACAATGAGGGTATCGTAAATTATTGTCTCAAATAATTCTCCATTGTATTTACATATTCGTATTATCTTCAAATATTGTCCTATCTTCAATTATTCCAGTTTCCTTTATTCATTTTTCTTTGTATATGAGAGTGATAATATCGAAATCTGGACTCTCCTTTTCTTGAGTGATGTTTTGTACTAACTATTCATACATTTCTCCGCAATCTACTATTTCACCAATTATTTTTCATACCATACAGTTAATTGGAACATATTCAGATTTTGGAGGTCGGTTTTGACACTTGAGAGTTGGTGGCTTTTACTATCATCGTTCAAAGCTTAAAAAACATTGTAGGCCTTTTAAGGTGCCTGAGACTACTTTTTACCGCAAGACCAGGCTCGGTTTTCAGAAAGAACATCAGTCCAAGGCTAGGATGTCTAAAAATGCTTCTGAACATGTGGTCTGACTGATTGAGGACAGAATTAGGGTAACATTTCGAAATCGACGCTGATAATTGGGTCTTATTCAACTCGTGAGGAGAAGTCATTCTAGAATTAGGAGTCCGAGACTATTTTTTTAATAACGTTGTTGACAGATCAGAGACTACTGATGAAGATCACAGACGCTTATAAGCCGATTGTAAAAATATTAAGCTCAACATCAAATGAATATAGATGTTGTTTAATATTCTAAGAATTGAATGGCTCACCCGAACAACGTTTTAACTGACAAAAAAATGGAAATTTTACAGGAGGTGGAGAAAACATTTCTTAACTGTTTATATTGAAAGAACTAATTGCTGTAAGCTACTCTTTATGTTCATATAAAACATGTAAAGTAGTTGTTCTATTCATACAACAATTAAGTTTTGAAAAAATATTGCATTAATTATTTTGAAATTAAAACAACGTTGTAACTGACAAAGTTATTTTTTGTTTTTATTTAAAAAATCACCAGCTGTTAATGTAATCCCCTTAGTTACATTGTCATAATTATCATTAAATAATTATGATAGGCATATCAGAAATAAAAACATATTACAATGATATTTTGTCCCTAATAGGAAATGAAAACATGCTGAAAATTGTGCGAATAAATTTCATTTAATGAGGGCAGGTCCTCATAGAATTTTCTAGATTTAACTGGAATGTGTCTACACATCTCCAATAGGTCCTCCTTCTTTGCAGCTGTAATAGACCTGAATACACTTTTGGAAATCTGTGGACATTCACCGGAGGTAAATTTCTTTAACTAGTTCCTCTCATCTTCTTCGCAATACTCGGACTAATCCACGGCTGGAGAATATTGTGAATTTTCCTTGCAAGAGAGAAATAATCAGCCAATTATCGTTTTAGCCTATACAACTATCTGACCACAGAATGAGATGCCTTGATTCTCCTATTTTCAGTGGTTGGTGAGTCTTATTAATATACTTCAGTATTGAAGAAGAAACCTGAACAGAACCCGTTTTGGCTATGCTTTCATGCAAGAAACACATAAATGCAGTATTATTGCCAGTATTGTGCATAGAAATGTCATAGCAGGAGTACTGTCTTTGGTAAAATATAGATGAATGATGCAAATTGGGACAGAATAAATCTTGTTCTAAGTCAACTCAAAGCACTATAACTTCCTTATTTTCCTTAATAACAGCAGTATCAGATACCAAACATTTATATGCTGCCTTAAATCTGCGATCCTGAAGTTGAATTTCCTCCTCTAATTTCTTCATTTCATCATTCGATTCTGATGAAATGAGACGAATAAAAAGATGACCGTAGTAAGCACAAGCATCGGATATTGGAAGGTCAAATCTCAGCTTAAAGTCAGACTTCAAAATATCCCTATAGGTACTTTCTTTACACTCAGCTTCTGGGTACTGGTCACAGAAAAGTTTGTACATTTTTCTTAATGTCAAATCAGGATTTAAGGAAAACCTTATACTTTCATGTCTTCAGTAATGATTCCCTTGATTTGGGAAAGACTCTGTGTGCTGTCATATAAACGATTTAGTAACATGTGGTAACTTATACGCCCTAATACACGGTTTCCCACGCTTGTCTTCTGGAAGCTTTCGGAACTTAAGAATTTCCAATCGCCGGGCAGTAATCTTCAGTGGGTCACATAGTGTCATTTGGCAAACATGCAAATTTACCTTTTTTCAGGAGACAAATAATACCTGAAACTTCACTGACGGTGTGAAATATGAGCACTATTTGACCGACGTTTAATATCGACCAACTCTACACATTGATGTGCAAGAAGTCGTGTTTGATTATCATAAATTAACTTATAGAATTCATCAAATGCTATCTTCTTGTCACTTGCACTCACTTTCCGGCATTGAAAAGAACAACGACAGATTCTTTCCTATAACAATGAAAAAAGGTATGTTTTACCTGCAATCACATTTTATGCATTACTATATAGCTGCCTTTTTTAAAGAGTTAATATCATTAGCAGACCCTGTTATTTAAATAATTATCAGAATTAACTTTAGTCATTACGTCTGATTCGCAAAACGGAAAAATTATTGCACACAATATAATAATAAAATACTGTAGGTTAGTTGCTACGTTGTTCTACTCACTGCATGTGGAGGCAACTTTCCAGGTACGGGCTGCTTTCTCTTGGAGATGTATGAACATCCACTATCCCGTAGACGTTTGAAAATATTATATTTCCACTAGCTCAATGATATCTTGATTTTTTCCATTTATTTAACGTTTCTTCATCAGCTAACGTAAGCGACACACCTAACTGACCTGCCATTCTGCATGCAGTTACAAACTTTGTTCTTCTAAACGCTATTTTCAAATTAAAACAGTGTTACCAGTTTAATTATTCTAAGCATAATATTTATCCAATATGCCCACCATGGCAAGTACAAAGATGTTCAACTTTACGAAATTTGACGATTGCAATATTGTTCGGATGAGCCATTCAATTGGAAAGCAGCCAAGTACATCTTCACAAGAACCTCTCACAGATTTCACCAGAAAATTTTAATTTTTATCGTATAGCTCATCCTCCTGGATATCACATTTCTCTATCAAAAAGGACATATGTCAACTCTATTCATTTCCTTTAGTCATTGATATTCTACAACAGCATTCTCCAAATCACAAGATCCCACCATTTGAATCAACTGCAAATGACCATGAACCATGCCGGAAGCTAACTTCGACAACATTATCATTGAGACCACTGTGACCAGTCATGCTTCTGGAGTTCAAAGAATGTGTCAAGCGAAACTTTCCAGAGAACAAAGGAGTCCAGCACAGAAAATGAACTTCTATTTCTATTCTTCTCGGATTATAGTAAGAATGGCGAGATGAAATACATTTACTTTGTCAAGAGCTCGATCAATTTTTGGTAGGCATGTTTGCGAAGTTAGATGATGAAATACCACTCTGTATGACAACTCAACAAAAACGCTCAGAGCTACATTCACCTAAAATATATCCTGAGACAAAACGAGAAGTCTTTAGTTTCAAGTACTTTTTCTTCTGGAGGACCTCGTTGTATTAATGAACAAACTCGATATGTTACAAGCATAAAAATCATATCATGACTTTTCAATTACAATTGCTATTAAATAAAAGTGGAATGAAATTCCATTTGAAACGGGCAATCACCTAATGATCGTTAAGACATCATACCAAGTGCATTTCACATGAAATTGAAAGTTCTCATACTTAATAACTGAGGTACAAATATTTTCAAAACCCATGGTTTTATGTCCTCTTATGAGTAGCAGATACGTAAATTTCCTTGTACTCTTACGGCTCGGAGTTAAGAAGCTAACGGCCGATATTGATACAGTCATTTGAGCTAAAATATCAAATATGTGTTATAACACAGAGCTTTCCAGCTGTATTAAAGGGCACGTATTACATGAACAATAGGGGTCTCTGAAGTGGCGATTGCTGTTCACGGAATACGAACGTTGTTCAAAACTGTACTTAAGAGTAGTAGTCAACGGAACACTCATGGGGGCGATGGGTGGTATTCTGACAGGTTTTAGAAGTCTATCCATGCCAGAGCCTTCGATGAGTCTGCTGTATATCTGCTACATCATCTGCATTATATGTTCTAAGTTGATATCTCAGCCGTGCTGTATAGAAATATGTCCCTTCGCATCAATTATGGGTAGCTCAACTAGCATATAAAACAGTAATAAGACGTTATAAAGAACTTACCCAATAAATCCGTCACCCCATACAACTCACTTCGTCGAGTACCATGGATTGCAGGTCTTTTCAAGCTGATAGTCACAAAGGACGCTATCCGGCTAAAATATTTTAAAACAGACAAAAATATACTTAAGTTCCACGTCAGATAATTCATTTCTACACAGAATACATTAATACACTTAAGAAAATGGAAATTGCAACACCATGAAGGCATTGGTCGTTTGTGTTGATTTTCAAGATGTGGAACGATGCCATGTAGGTATATAAACGATAAAAGTTTCAAATCAATTGGATTGTTGCTACAGGTCTCCCTACTCTAGTATACTGACTCTGGTGTAGCGTAGTTGACTTGCAGTCTGTGCATTGAAGTGTTCCCCGTCAACCATGCCTCGACGACAGAGAAGAGCACGCTATCAACAACTGTCGCCATTTGAGAGGGATCGGATAATTGGGCTGTGTGAGGCTGGATTATCGTTAAGGACTGTCGCTGCACGTGTTGGCCGACAGGCATCTACGGTACAACGTGTATGGCAGCAGTGGTCAAATGAAGGTACCCTCACTCGTAGATCTGGCACAGGCCCAGCGCGACGGACAACTGTGAGAGAGGATCGCCGCATCATTCGGATGGCTCGGATGGAACCCCATGCAACAGCAGCGCAAATTCGAGCAGCTGTGGCACCGCACGTTACACAACAAACAGTTGGTAATCACCTGTGTGCAGCTGGCTTACGAGCCCGTGTCCCTGCAGAAGGTGTTCCATTTACCCCACAACAGCGACGTGTAAGGCTGGCCTGGTGTCGAGAAAGATCGACGTGGGTTGACGAATGGCATAGGGTCGTCTTTAGTGATGAATCGCGCTTCTGTCTTGCCCGCAGTAATCGCCCGAACCGTGTGCGCTGACGTATCGGGGAGAGGGGCCGCCCAGATCTTATTGTCGAGAGGCACACAGGGCCAACACCAAGCATTATGGTCTGGGGAGCTATTGGCTTTAATGTGAAATCACAATTAGTGCTTGTTGAGGGCACTATGACTGCTCGACAGTACGTTGATAGGGTACTCAATCCAGTGGTTGTCCTTATGATGGCGAACATTGCCAATGGGATGTTTCAGCAGGACAATGCCCGGGTTCACGCTGCACGCAACTCCAGAGAAGCTCTCCACGACATCACAACCTTACAATGACCCGCCAGATCCCCGGACCTCAGTCCTATTGAGCATGTGTGGGACATGATGGGTCGACAACTGGCCAACCGTTCTCAGCCACCCACAACTCTGGAACAACTGACCCGTACAGTGCAGCAAGCATGGGCCACAATTCCTCAGGAAGCGGTCCAGGACCTCATTGACTCCATGCCTCGACGAATTCATCAATGTATTGCAGCTCGTGGTGGGCATATCCTATATTGATTGTTGTCCAAACTTGGTGTCAAAAGGACCTGAAAGTGCAATCATAGAATCACAACCAAACACTCGTCCTGCATGTTCAATTGCAGCAATGTAGCATCACTCCTTCTCGGTGTTGCAATTTCCAATTTCTTCAGTGTTTGTAATTCTTAAATTTAATTTATTATGTATCGTAACACTGGGCCTCAACGGAGGTAGGCCAAATTGCTGTAATAATAATCTAAATAATTTCTTTGAGGTCCTTGCGACAGCTACTGATTTATTTCCTGGACCTATGAATCCGATCCCCAGATATACCGAGGCTCATAAATGTAACACCTTCGAAAATATATTCATCGCAGAATTCTTCGTAACCAACAAAGAACTTCGAAGAGCAAACGAGAACTGCGAAAGGCAAAATTTAATTATCGACTTAACACAACTTGAATACTTTTACCAAAGGAAGAAATCCGTGAGGAGAAGTAAGATTATAGGTTATTCAACTAATTGAGATTAGGAAACAATGTGGTCAAAGTGTGCTTTAGGAAGTCCTGACTATGACACGAGAGATTCTTATGATTATCATGCAAAGATCTCTAGATATGATGGCAATTTTGTTTGAATGTATTTATTATGATGTTGTCAGTAGAGATTTGAGCTAGTAGAAAGTCATTTTACCGCTCAATCCAAAGCAAATCGTAGTATTGATTCACATGATTCATTCGAACTTAGTGTAGTGCAAGATTCCTCTGTAATAGAAAGCAGTTGATAGAAGTCTCAGCTCTGATAAAGTGATGCTGAAGGTTTTGAGTGGTTCTACTGCTACGGATCCGAAATTTCATATTATTCGAAGAGTACTAAGCAATCGATTTATACCTGGTATTCTCAAGGCTTAGAGTATTTTCGTAAATATATCATATGGTACAAGAAAAGATAATATATTGATAAAAAAAACGCGCCTGGCCATCTATGTGCACCTAACCCTCACGAACCCCTGCAGACTTACCAACAGGATCTTCGCTGTGGCAGGCAGAAGGAAGGCCTCCGGGAACAAGTGGATCTCTACGATTGAGTCGTATCTGCAACAACTGGAGATCCCGCATGAGTCCATACATGACCGTCCACAGTTTCGGAAAGCCATCCAGCGGGGAATTCTTTCAACGTCAGTTACGAGTAAGAAGAATATAGGAACCAGCAGACCTATGTGCACGGAGGAAATAAATCTGGATCACAGCCAGAAAGTGAAGGAATACTGGAATAGGAGAAAATAGAAGGCCCAAGCCACGAGAAGTTATGAGTCCCGTGGTCTTACGATAATGAAGATGATAGTGGTGGTGATAATTGATTTAGGCTGAAGTAAAATTATTCAACCATATTTCCTTGAGTAAAGTTAAACGAAAAAAGGAGGAGATATTCAGCTTAGAAGAATGAATTATCGTCAAATGAATGGGAAGGAAAACTATAACTGTGAAAAGAGACTCCCTAGTTCTATCAAACCTGATACGTTTGGGGTCGGAAGAGATCAAGTGTTGTACAAGAAGGAGTAGGAGGAACATTGCAGGTGAGTATACTGAACACATAACTGAAAACAGTGCAATCTCTGCCAGGGATCTGGGGGCGGAAACCCACCTTCTCACATTTAGAGTCCCAGGAGATTACCCCTTTAAATCACCTCTTACGAAGAAAAGATGCATATATTATACAATGTACACATATTGCGTATATTATACAACCCCACCAGTGCGAATACTGATACCTTTTTCGAATATATTTTTAATGGCTTTGTCAACACAGAGTTGATCTAGCAGAAAGACATTTTATCACACAATCAACAGATAATCGTAGTGTTTACTCTATGGATATATCTAACTTTTCCGCGAAATTCTATTGCATTATTACACTACACTATTAGTAAAAGAATAATAGAATACATAATCCGAAAACTTTGTACGAATTGATGTATGACAGCCGTTAAATTATTACGTTAAGCAAGATGTATAGTATTGTTTTAATTATACACTCGCTGATCAAATGTACCTTAAACTGAAGACAGTGTTCGTTAGTATGTTACCTTCTAATAGTTGGCATTAATATGATTTTGGTCCGCCTTTTGCCTTTCTCATAGCCCTGATTCTGTTGGGGACACTTATCACCAAGTGTCCATGGGAGTGGCATCCCATTCGTCCTGAAGTGCTGTAGCCAGATAACATACCACACACGTGCTCTGTCGGGATTTGGTCGGGTCTCTGTGTGAGCCAGCTCAGTTGCAGATTATTATTATTATTCTGAAAACACTCGCTTACATAACCTGTTTTATGACTCGGAGTATAACCATATTGGTGTAACCAATGGTCGTCACTGAAATGATTTTAAATGGTAGGCAGTAAGAAAGCATTCAATGTGCGTTAATATCCATCTGCGTTTACAGTGAAATGCAGTCCTACCAGAGAGCCGACTCCATGTCATGAGAAACATCGCCACATCATAACGCCACTAACTTCACTGATGGTACTAATAATTCAGGTAGATAGCGTTTGTCGGGCATTCTGCATACCATAATCCTTTCAACAGCTTGCCACAATTTTTAACGTGATTCATCACTATGAATTAACTTACCTGTTTTCACTGTTTTAGTATCAAATGAATTCGCCCTTTATACCACGCCACGAGGCCTTTCTTATTATTAGGTAAATTTTTACTTTGTGGGCATCTGCTTGACCACGACACCCAATTCTTTTTAATTCCTGGTGCATAGTTGTTGAACTAGCCGTACTTTGCATAGCAATTTCAAATTCCCCAGTGATTCTTTTTACAGACAACTGTTGATTTTATCGCACCAGTGTCTTTAATATTCGTTGGTCTCTGGATTTCAGTATTAAGTGACCGACCAGATCGTAGTCGTGCTGTGATTTTACCTTCATGTTTTCACTTTAAAATTACTTAATGTGGAAATCAATATTTACCGCGCCCTGGAAGTCACTAAACCCACCAAACTTACCCTTGTTGCTGTTCCGTATCCGCACTGAGCACTTTGGTGCCGGTACAATGCTCATTGTTATTCTTTACTAGCGTGCAGGAGGTAGATGCAGAGTTGCTTCCAACAATCCTGTTACATCATTCGCTTACTGCTATGGCTGTACAAGCTAAAACTGCCCATCTCCAATGAGTGCTACATTGCATGTCTCATGTATACAAGTAACGTTAATTGAGTCGTTCAAACATATTATAATGCATAAAAGAACGTGATGAGGATTTTTTGGCAGATCTATCAGAAAATTTAATCGAATTTATTTCAGATCTATCAGAAAATTTAATCGAATTTATTTCACAATATATTTTAACATTGCAAAAGAAGCAACACAAAAATTGAAGTTAATGCTGCAACAGTAGGATATTGAAAAGATTAATTAATCCTTTTCTGAAATAACTGATTCTAATATCGAAAATTCCACCACAATACCTGTCCTAGCATTGGATACAGATGGGAGAAAAAGAAAACTACTTCACACCAGATGGAGATCAAACCTCACTGGTATCACTCCCCGTTTGATGATATTTTGAATGATACTTACTCAATAGTCCCTGGTCGAAACGCATCCCAATCAAAGTCACTCTGTGAACGTTCGGTGTTGTACTGTATATCTGTGCAGGACTGCAGACAGTCACAGTTAGGTCTGATTCCTCGATCTTTCAATCCACTCTCCACGTTATGCACAAGGAACAAATCTGTGACACACAAACATGGCAATCGCTTTAACATTATCGAGCACTTTATAAGTGAAATATTTTGGTACACTTTCATTTTACTTTTTAAAATCAGTTTACAATATCCCTAGTAGACTGTTGAATCATTTGTTGGACAACTCGTTCCACAAACAAGTTATTGATGTTGACTAGTGTTTGTTGAACACAAATACAGCTTTTACGTGTTTCTCTTGTAGCCCTTGATTTTTGAAATACACCTTATCTAGGAAGCTGTGTTTTCCATCCACATAATTTCAAACATTACTAACAAGGAAACTGTTTGAAATATCCAAAATTTTCCTATTCATGAACCTTATTCACCTGTTGCTCATATCACTGTTTATCCGGAAAATGGACAACCGGTTTATTTCAAGCGGATAACGCCCAAAAATGAGATGATTAATCTACAAACACGATGTTGACAGCCTTCTTTTGTGTCAAGAAGATCGATCTGCAAGAACATTGCCAGGTGAAGAAGTTCCAAGATTTAATACCTGGAATAAATCTACAAAAGTGTTCTAGGTAGGATAACAAGGGACATTAGTTCCAGGATATGGTGTGTTCGTGAGTGATGCCTTAGGTCCTGTATATACTGTCCATCCGAACAACGCAGAGTGTTACTAGCTACGAGTATTACTTCATACAGTAATAGGGTCAACTTCTTTCACACATCGAAAATCCATCAACAGAGTGGGTTGTCAAACATTCAGAGAAACAGGCGAAAATCATGGGTTCCTTAAAATAATCAACATTGGACACATAATAGTTGGAAGCATCTCTCACATCTACCTCAACTGAGGAGTTTTTCCGTAATAATAATAATAATAATAATAATAATAATAATAATAATAATAATAATAATAATAATAATAATAATAATAATAACGAATTGCGCGCCATCAAATCCACACATTATTTGGGAGCAATATTAGACAATATTAGCAAACGTTAGTCGTCGATCTCAGGACACCGGCATCATGAGCAGAAACGCGCATGGATTCTTCTTTACCCCGTAGGTTGCTGCTGTCCTATGTGCTCACTTCGTCTTATGATCGAAAGGGTAAGAGGGAAAATATTGACTACCCTAAGTAAGAAGAAATAAATTTTAATGACTCGTTATTTATCTACAAATGAGAAGTATAAAAACAAAATAAACTAATTACGAGAAATCAAGTTACGTGTCGATAACGAAAAATGGATAGTCAGAGTAAATTCTCTGAATTGGCCATTAATTATACAATGTTCCTTATTGATTAATTCAGTGGCCTTCCGAGGTTTCGTTACATTAACACTACTATTAATTGAAAGAAAGAAACCTAAAAATTAAATATTGATTTCAAGTTAGACAGTAGGTTAAGTTATTTCCATGTGAAAGCTTGGTTTCCCAGACATAAATTTCCGATTGTGCACCCATTATAAGGATATCTACCGATTAAATACCCAAAAATGCACCAGACAATCACTGAATGGACCTTTAATTGAGATTACGCAATCTCCAACTTAACGTGGACCAGTCGTTAACTCGTAGCCAATACTTTATTAAGTCGAATGTGCTCATATTAGGAGAATAACGCTCTAAAGTTCAGTTTAAAATAATTGAATAAAAAGCATTTCATCGCTTGAAATGTAACTGAAATCATGTTAATGTCCAGTAAAGAGGCTTAAGACAAGCACAAGAAAACCCATGTTGAAAATGAAAACGTCAGCGACACTGAAACTCTAAACTGCTTTCAGAATTTTAATTTTAAATCAACAAATAATAAGTAAGATTCCGGTTCATGACACGAACAATTAAACTGAAATGATATGGTTCAAATAAACGTTCGAACTTATGTGAACAAAATTTACTTGAATTCAAGTAAACGGTCGACTTGCTATTCACAGGCATAAAATTTTTGAACTCCTGTATCTGAAAATAAAAGATGCATAATGAATCCTCTGTTGTTTTCAATGTTTTGTCAAACCGAAGTATTATGCACACTTAAAATAAACCGTCACATGTGGACGTATATTAAATAATCGTTCTCACTACCTATGGGTACAATTGCGCTCGGAATAATACAGCGATATATTATATAACAGATATTTATAATATTTTACATAAAATTGTCAGACAAGCTATGAATAGAACATTTAAAGAATATGGAATATGACAATCAACTAACTGTCTGATAGTGGTCAAAGCCAATCACTATTAGATGGGATTCCATAAGGTCAAAATAAATACATCGAACCTGGTTACCCAATACTGGATCAGAATGTATATCTCATCTGGCTTTGTTTCTGACAGCTACCATGACGTATCGTGCATGCTACTAAACGTCCTTCTATTTCATAACTCAAAACACTGTTAAGGTAGATCACACGTACTGCACACACGACCTCTTGAATATATAAATAAATAAATAAATATATATATATATATATATATATATATATATATATATATAAAAAAATAACAATTAAAAATTTCGAAATATTAGTAAGGCATGAAATAACCGGTGCTTACATATCACGTTTATGTGCAACCAATATGAATTATACCTACATAAATCAACCAATATTAATGATGCCTACATAAATAAATAATTATATCACTGGCATTATAACATGATCATTAGGTAAACTGAACAGACCTTAATTACAACTGGTCACTTCTGAGGACCGACTCTACCTATAACGTTGTTGGTTACTTGTGAGAATACAAAATATGCAGTTAGTGGTTACTGGTGAGAATGAAAACTGTGAAACGATAACTAAACTAATCCACAAACAAGTGTATCCAATCCTTCCATGAAAATTATGTTACTCATCTCCTAAAAAAACTCGGGCTGGACCTTCGACGTTCCAAAACGAGATATTGAACTCAACATGAATTTGTTAAAATCAATTAACATGACATAAATACAAACAACACATGTTGCCTTCTACTCTCCTAATCACTGGGGGCTAAGAGTACTGTACATTCACTGAAATTCGTTTAGAATCGTGGAGTAAAACCTAGTGGACCTGCGACCTTACATAATGTTCGAATCAAGGGAAGAAAACTTCACAATATCACTTCAGACAGCTCAAAATCGACGTGGGCTCTCCCGGATATCCACGGATAAGACTACAAATATATTCTGAAAATTTAAAGGCTATCAGTGGCTTAGTGAATATGCAATTCTTGCACATAAAATGATAATGTAAAGAAAAGAAATATAGATAAATGGTAAATTACCGGCTCCATTAAGACGTAAAAATCTATCGGTACTCTTCTGGGGAGTGCGAAGGCTGTAATCTAGCCTACCAGATCTACAATTCTTTTAAACCTCTTGGAATGGCATCATACAAGTTAATATTGTAAACAGGATCACCGAAAATGCTATTACGCAATACGACCCACAAAAATTGTGCAATGGAACAAGGCTATGTGTGAAATAACTCATGCCGAACGTAATTGATGGGACTGTATAAAGGGCTATGATAAAGGAAATACGTTTTCTCCATGCATTATATCCAGTGATATGTGCTTTGATTTCTAGCGACTGCAAATCCCAACACGATTTGCATTTTTACTGATTATAAAAATGGCCCAAGGACAGTCGTTCAAGGTAGCAGGCATTAAACTGGAAATTCCATGCTTCTCTCATTGCCAATTATATTTTGCTTGCTGATGAGTGGGCGCGCTTAAATATTTATACATCAGAGGGTAGAGCAAAGATTATACCGTGTATCCAAAAGAACATGAATAAACAAAAGCCATGTTCACAACGTTTTTGTATTTATTGAATGGAAACTGTTTATTCGAATGAAACATATATTAAACTGAAGTTTATTATATAATTTTGGTGGTATTAAGTTTGGCCTTTTTGCCATATGTATAGTTCCCCTAGGATAGAATTGTGAATGTTCAAGGAAAATACAATATCAAGACAACGTTCACGTTTTGTTATTGATCACATTCGTCTTACCTGTGCAACAGTACTGAAACTAAGTCCATAACATACGATTAATTGCACCTGTATCCCATGTGACTTGAGATTGTAAATGAAGTACACGTGTACAAACGGCCTGAAAGCGGATCGGACACAGTGGTGCACAGTAGGCGTAAATAATCATTGCTATGGGATGCATTAGATTACGTATATAGTATTTTTTTCTGGAAATGAAGGCTACTGCATGTCCACATTTTTCTTTAATACGATTTTAGTTCAAATACTCATAGGCTACATGAATTGACTTCGACAGAAAGTAAGTGTTGAAATATTTCTTAATATTAAACCAGAATACTGAAATCGCAGCAAAATATACGTTTCATGGTCTCTGTGGTTTAATAAATTGGTGCTTACCTTGCTTAGAATGAAGTCCGTTTATGGTAGGCGTCCTCAAGGAGTTGAAACAAATATGGAAGAAATTGTTGAAGGATTTCCTAGGTACAGCACACGATAAGCAACAACTTCTGTTAAAGTTGGCGAGTTTGCCATTGACAGCCAATAATAATTGTTCCGAGGTATCTGTGGAACAGCAGAGGTGAAAGAAGGTGCGGGCTGGAATGGGTCTAACTACAAGTCCGAAAGATGAATTTAAAAGTTAAATAAAGGTTATATTTTCAATAGACAACAAGAGTTAACAAAAGTTTGCATAGAATTTGAAAACTTTACAAGCCAACAACAAGCCAAAATCAGGTACCAACAAATCACGATATTTAGGGGGTTATTACAAGATCTGGGCTTCGAGCCCCAAGTATAATTTCTGAGCTCTCAGCTCACAATCACAAAATCTCAAAGGGCAGAAAACCCTTAATTACATGGAGCATTAGCTCCCGACTTTACATCTCAAGCCCCACTAAGGCACTTTTACCACAACACCATAAAGAGCTGACCCGCTCTCAATCTTTCAAGCCTATTTAAGAGGCCATAAACTAACTTTACACTAACTGCCCTCAACGCACACTTACAGTGAAATAGGGGTATCTAACACCCAACCTACAGGGCCTTTGCATGAAGAAAACAAAACATCAGGATGAGTTACTGGCCCAAAGTACAGAAAGAACTGGAGGCGTGAACTTGCACTCCTAAATACACCTTTTAAAACCTAAGTGGCGGTAGGCCGATCACACAGGGGCTAATCTCAATCTATGGAGGTGACTAGTGCACAAGATAAATTTAACACATTAAGAAGGAAGAGAAGAACGGTTATGAAAACATAGTCACCTCAAATTCAAAATGAAGAGGAGCTCGAGAGGGTAAAGCACTCTCTATCCCCGAACTAAAGTTCAAGAAAACTGAAGTTTACCAGGAAAAAGGTTTACATGTTTAATAGGTTACACATGAAAGGTTTCGAACCCTCCCCGAGAGTTAGACTGCTGAGCTAGCAAGAATTGAAGATGCTAAAAGGCCCTTACGTTGATGAAGATCTGCTGTCTAAAGAACGAGGCGCTTCCCGCCCCCTGCTACATATTCACGCACTGAGTTAGATGTTATACTAGTGGCCCGGAGACAAGAAAATCAGCAGTTTTTATACCCTCGTGGAAAATTCGAGACCTTTCAAGAATGAGTAGACACACCCCCTCAACTTTATTGGATAGCTTAGAGCTACATATCCATATCGAAGAAGACATACATGATTGGCTGAGAATTAATTAAAGAAATTCGGGATTGGCTAAATTCAAAACAGGCGGATAGAAAGGATTAATGTTGCCAACCCACAAATCACAGAACAAAATTTAGTGAAGACAAAACTTATGAATACAAAATTTCTTCAGGAAGGTACATTCCTTTACACCAGAGTGCGTTATCATAGTTCTTGGTAGAGACATCTGTTAGAGAATGTCCACACTTCTTGATCCATGAAAAACAAAAGCAAATCAAAAACACTCAGTGACATCCTCTGATAAACTGTAGAATTAGTTCAGTTGTAAAGTTCAGAGCTTCTCCTGTAGAGGAGTTTCAATTGGCGCAAGATTTGAACTAGCGGGGTGGAGGTGTACCTCCCGGTACAGGCCTCCCCCACCCATAAGTCCTTCCAAGGGGTGACCCAGAAGAAAAAAGAAATTTTCCCAAAACAAAGTCCAAGTTTGTTGCTGATTAGTAGAAGAAGAATTTAGAAGAGAATATTTTTTGTAGTCGGAGGTCTCTTAAGTAGTTTGATATAGATGGATGTGACTAGTTTAAGTCCAGCTTTAGAGTTTCTTTGTAATAGCGGAATTGTGAAACAAAAACATTAATTCCTGGAAGTGAAATTTTTCTAAGTCCACCAAAGGTTGATTTGAAGCAATTGTTAATTGCAGAAATAGAGTGTCCATGTAACTGTTGGAATACATTAGCTGCCGATTAACTTTGACGGCAAGACCTGCCGCCGCTGCCTGTATTCAGAGGAGGCCGCTCGGACCCCTCAAGTACCCTGAGATACCTCTCTCCGGCTACTATGAGAGGGGTAGTTGCGGTGAAGCATGCCGCAGACGCGACGATTGTTTACAGTCCTGGAGCAGTTTGCGGGTGGTGCGCCGCACATCAACCTTGGCCGGAAGGAGGGCTCCGGCTCGCCGTACACTGGTTGACCTCACTGCAGTGGAGTGGGCCCGTACCCCACCTCAGTGGCGGTACGGCGCCGCGCGGCTGCGGGGGCACTGAAACATTAAGATCTCGCCGGCAGAATTGTGTTGGACATTATTGTTTTAGGGTACTGTCTAGGTGGTGAGGTTGAGGGGCCAGCGGCGTGGAAACTTTTATTTTATTCGTATTTTCATTACCACTGGTGTGGTTTAGCAGGAGACAGGAGCTTGGTAATGGCCATACGGAGAGGACAGCAGAGTACCCTCGGAGAAGGTTTTACAATATTTATACGGAGCAGATTTAAAAAAAATGTAAAAATATAAGATGCAGAAGGCCTAAGGTTTAGAGGAAAATATAACCTTCAGGTTCCCAGTAGGATGTAAATGACTAAGTTAACCAAAATTTTACACGGGTTTGATTTTAGAAATGTGGACCCTAAATATCCTCTCTGTGGCTGGATTGCTCACTAACAATGTGACCGGCGTTAAAAAATCCAAAACGGTGCACGGCCCATGAAATCTGGGGGCAAGCTTGCTCGCGGGAACAAAGTTTTTGACCATAACATGGTCTCCTACTTTTAAATTGGTGGGCCTCCGTCCACGATCATATCTTTCCCTTTCATGAGACACTTTAAGATTGGCCTTAGCCTTCTTCCAAAGATCTTTAATATTATCTGGATCTATTGTCTCAGGTAGAATATCACTAAGAGACCAAAGGATAGAGAGCGGCGTGTTGGGTACAAACTTGAACATCAATGAAGCAGGAGCGAATTTATGGGAATCATGAACTGCCGAATTCAAAGCAAAAGCTAACCAATGCAGGGACGTGTCCCACCTAGAATGATCTTCATGATGATAGGCAATAAGAGCCGACCTCAGATTACGATTCACCCGTTCAGCTAGAGATGGTTGAGGATAGTAAGCAGAAGTAGTCACATGGGAGATGGACAGATCAAAACAGAATTTACGAAAGAGATTGAATGTGAAAGCTTTAGCAGTAATTGAAACAATATATTGACACGGACCAAAAAAGCGAAGATGGAGTTTAAACAAGAAATGGTGGACTGAGCAGTAGACAGCTTATTCGGAAATAACGATGACAACCTAGTGAAGCCATCTACACACACAAGGATGAACTTGTTGGCATTCCCCTCTGACTGGGGGTAGAGACCTACGTAGTCGATGTAAAGACGTTCCATGGGACGCGACGCTTGACGAGAAGACAAGAGCCCTTGCTTAGTGGACATGGTGGGTTTACTAAGCCAACAAGATTTACAAGCCTTTACTAATTCAAGGATTTCTCCGTCCATACCCTTCCAAATGAACATTTCTCGGATCTTTTCTCTAGTTTTGAAGATACCTAAATGCCCCCCTAATGGGGTCTCATGGTAGTACTTGAAGATCATTGGTACAAGAACAGCTGGGACCACAACTTTCATCTTTTGATCATGTCTCGACGGGCAACATAAAACACCATTCCTCAATACGTAAGGGACGACATGTTCCCCAGAAGAAAGGGTTTCCATGATAGAGGCCAGCGTCGGATTTTCACGTTTATATTTTCCAATATCCCTAAACAGCATGGGAGCATCGGTTAGAATGGCATTAACCTCAGGTAGTATGGACTCGGGAGGTGAAGAACTATCAACCTGTTCTGGAGTCTCTACATCATTCGAAAACATACGGCTTAGTCCATCTGCCACAATATTTTCAGTTCCTCTTATATGCCTAACATCGAATTGGAAGGCAGAAATTCTGATGGCCCAGCGGGCTATGCGACCTGTACGACGTGGCCTACCTAAGAACCAACTTAAGGCTTGGTTATCTGTCTCCATGTCGAACTTGACATGTTCCAGATAGAAGCGGAACTTTTCTAAAGCAAATAAAACTGTTAAACCTTCAAGTTCGTAGATGGAATACTTGGCTTCTTGAGCCGAAAGAGTCCTATATGCATAGGCGATGGGTCGCCTCCCTAGTTCGGTCTCTTGAAGAAGGACCGAAGCCACTGCCGACGACGACGCCTCGGTTTGGACGATGAATTTCTTCGAGTAATCCGGCATAGCAAGAACAGGGGCATTACAAAGATCTAATTTCAGGTCTTCAAAAGCTGCTTGTTGAGAAGGCCCCCACTCAAATTTGACGCCTTTCCTACGAAGAAGGTTCAAGGGCGCCGTTCTATTGGCAAAATTTGGAATACGTTTCCTGATGAAGTTCACCATGCCTATGAACCTGGCAATGCTTTTGATGTCCTTGGGAGGTTTGAAATCACGGATGGCCTGTGTTCTAGAATGGTCTACAGCGACACCATCGGGCGACACAATATGCCCTAGAAATGACATGGAAGGCTTAGCGAAGGCAACCTTAGACACCCTCTCCCGTTAACACTGCCTCAGGACTTCTTTCAGATGATCTAGATGTTCTTCAAAAGTCTCAGAAAATACGACATCATCAAGATAATGGTATAGATACTCAAATTTGTTGTGGGGGAAGACCCTATCTAGCAGTCTCGTAAGCACGGCTGCTCCCCTGGGGAGCCCGAAAGGCACGCGGTTGTACTCGTACAAGTTCCAGTCCGTGGCAAAAGCTGTCAGGTGTTTAGATTCCTCTGCTAGCGGTATCTGATTATAAGCCTCATTAAGGTCTAAGATGGTGAAGAATTTAGCCTTTCGAAACCATGAAGAACAAGAGTGAAGGTCTGGAAGGGGCACAGATTGTAACACCACCTTCCGATTGAGAGCCCTATAATCAATCACAGGCCTGAAACCACCTTGGGGTTTCGGGACTAGAAAAATAGGCGAAGAATATGCCGACTTAGAGTGTCGAATAATACCATCCTTCAACATCTGATCTATGATTTCCATCAAAGCTTTCATTTTAGGTGGAGACAGCCTATAAGGCGGAAACCGGACTGGAATCCAATCCGTAACCTCAATCTTGTATTCAATGAGGTCAGTAACACCAAGAGTATCAGAGAAAACCTCTGGAAACGGTTGACACAACTTACGAATACTATCAGCCTGCTCCTCAGGTAGATGTCTAAGGTCTAACAACATCTCATCCTGGGTAGGCGAAACAGATGAACATGATACAGAACTACATTTTAATAAAGGGATATTGAATTTACTAGCAAATTTGAAAGTGCACGACTTGCTCTGAAGCATACAGAAAACCTACAATTTCAAATGGAGATGAGTTAGCCGAAACATATTGATCCGAAGACGAACAAAATTCAGGAAGTTTACAAACAGATTTTAATTTGTAATACCATTCAGCCGAAATAATAGAACAAACACTGCCTGAGTCTAAAAGAACAGTTACGGGCTCATTATTCAATTCAATTTTGAGAAATGGTATAGGTGCGGGGGAATCCGCCGCAATATTAAGACTTTCTTTGGGACCTTCAAAAGATAAATTTGAAGACTGAGTTATCCCTGAGATTTCGGCTGGTTTACTTGGGGCTGAGCCTCGGAAAGAAAAGTTAGTCGACTCAGCCGAAGCCACTAGTCATTTTTGATTGGTGGTGGAAGTTGCCCCCGAAGTTGAAAAGGAGGGAGTGCTATTCGAATTGGGGCAATTTTTGGCAATATGGGAGAAAGCGCCCCATCTAAGACAGCTTTGGGATGACCCTGCTCCATTCCTTGTCCCGCTGGATTTAATTAATGGACACTTGTTCCGAAGATGGTCAGGCGACCCGCAAGCGTAACATTTACGGGGTGTGACGGGTCGGCGAGGTGGAGGCCGAAAATTACTAGAGGATGGAGGGGGTTCTTTCGCGACACGTAAGGTGTCGGCGTATCTAACTCCTTCCGCTGAGACAGCCATAGCCTCTAATTCGGCAAAAGTTTGAGGACGCGTGGCAAAGCACAAATGTGACCTGTACGATGGGTAAATGCCATCCACAATGGCCTGTACAATCTGGTCTTCAGGAAAATGAACAGAAAATAACCTGGTGTAGAATTTGTTGTCTTGGATGAAGTTGGCAAGATTTTCATCCAGCCGCTGTACACGGTAATAGTACTTCTTGAATTAGTGATGACCTAGCTCGAGCCGGAATAAAATTAGCTAACAGATGGGCGTGGAAGTCTTCGATAGATGATTGATCGGCAATTGCCCTGACTATTTTCTCAGATAGAACCCCAATAGAATAGGGATAAGTAATCTGCAGAATTTGACATGGAGAAAGAGAAAACACAAGAGCATGATCCTGAAACTCAACGAAAAATCTTAGAAAAGCAATAACATCACCGGTGGAATTGACTGAAAATTTCGAAATACCTCTAAGTAACTTTGCTAAAGGATGGGGCAAACTGCTGCAGCCAGGTGACATAGTAGGTAGAGGCCTAAGTGGCGGAGAAGCTGTTTCAGAAAGGGCATTGTTCAACGAGTTACGACGCTCAGATTCGTTGCCTAATGGGGCAGAGGTTTGTTGAGCTCCCACATATTTCCTATTTTCTTCTCCTTTAGAAGAGTTTTCCTCGCTAACTACGTTTACCGTAGCGGGTTGGTCGGTTTTGGGAGGGACTGCCCCAGTTAACAATAGACTAACCTTACTGGACAATGTGGAAAGGTTTTCGAGAAGAGCACTAGCCTCCTTCCCTTGAATGTCCTTCAACTTTAGAGACAACAAATCGTTAACTATTAGAAAAATTAAACATTCTACCTTGCACACGTTTAAGTTGATTTGGAGAAGGATCATTTTCTTCAAAAAAACTAACTAGAGATGCTAGCTCAGTAGTATTATCAGTGATCGTAGAGAGAGCGTCGTCAATCTATTTCTCTCCCAAAGTGCGGATGGAAATCGACAAAACAAGGGACTCTTTAAGCTTCGAAGTATCGGCCGCAACCGTGCCTCCAGATTGAACATTTCTAATTGTTAATTCACAAATCAATTCCTCCTTGCGCAAATAGCCGGGATGTAGGACGACATCGCGAGGGCCGGGCATGATGACAGAACTTTACAAATTTAGAAAAAAAAACATTGACTGAGAAAATTGTTAGAGTTCAAAACAAAGGAAGTTTTAGCCGTCAAAAGGGGCTAAATTGAGACCCATTCAACCACGCTCTGCTACCACTTGTTCCGAGGTATCCGTGGAACAGCAGAGGTGAATGAAGGTGCGGGTTGGAATGGGTCTAACTACAAGTCCGAAAGATGAATTTAAAAGTTAAAAAAAGTTATATTTTCAATAGACAACAAGAGTTAACAAAAGTTTCCATAGAATTTGAAAACTTAACAAGCCAACAACAAGCCAAAATCAGGTACCAACAAATCACACTATTTAGGGGATTATTACAAGATCTGGGCTTCGAGCCCCAAGTATAATTTCTGAGCTCTCAGCTCACAATCACAAAATCCCAAAGGGCAGAGAACCCTTAATTACATGGAGCATTAGCTCCCGACTTTACATCTCAAGCCCCACTAAGCCACGTTTACCACAACACCATAAAGAGCTAACCCGCTCTCGATCTTTCAAGCCTATTTAAGAGGCCATAAACTAACTTTACACTAACTGCCCTCAACGCACACTTACAGTGAAACAGGGGTATCTAATACCCAACCTACAGGCCTTTGCATGAAGAAAACAAAACATCAGGATGAGTTACTGGCCCAAAGTACAGAAAGAACTGGAGGCGTGAACTTGCACTCTTAACTTTTAAAACCTAAGTGGCGCTAGGCCGATCACACAGGGGCTAGTCCCAACCTATGGAGGTGAGTAGTATAAAGATAAATTTAACACATTAAGAAGGAAGAGAAAAACGGTTATGAAAACATAGTCACCTCAACTTCAAAATGAAGAGGAGCTCGAGAGGGTAAAGCACTCTCTATACCCGAATTAAAGTTCAAGAAAACTGAAGTTTACCAGGAAAAGAGTTTACATGTTTAATAGGTTACACATGAAAGGTTTCGAACCCTCCCTGAGAGTTAGACTGCTGAGCCAGCAAGAAATAAAGATGCTAAAAGGCCATTACCTTGTTGAAGATCTGCTGTTGGAAGAACGAGGCATTTCCCGCCCCCTGCTACATATTCACGCACTGAGTTAGATGTTATACTAGTGGCCTGGAGACAAGAAAATCAGCAGTTTTTATACCCTCGTGGAAAATTCGAGACCTTTCAAGAATGAGTAGACACACCCCCTCAACTTTATTGGATAGCTTAGAGCTACATATCCATATCGAAGAAGACATACATGATTGTCTGAGAATTAATTAAAGAAATTCGGGATTGACTAAATTCAAATCAGGCGGATAGAAAGGATTAATGTTGCCAACCCACAAACCACAAAACATAATTTAGTAAAGACAAAACTTATGAATACAAAATTTCTTCAACAAGGTACATTCCTTTACACCAGAGTGCATTATCATAGTTTTTGGTAGAGACATCTGTTAGAGAATGTCCACACTTCTTGATCCATGAAAAACAAAAGCAAATCAAAAACACTCAGTGACATCTTCTGTTAAACCGTAGAATTAGTTCAGTTCAGTTGTAAAGTTCAGAGCTTCTCCTGTAGAGGAGTTTCAATTGTCGCAAGATATGAACTAGCGGCGTGGAGGTGTACCGTCCGGTACAATAATAATAATAACAATAATAAAAACAGTACAAAACCGTGGTTAGTGTAGAATTGTTACGTTCATATAAAAAATATGCGACTGAATTAAAAATGTCAAATACATGTAAAATACGTGTAAAAGGGTCATGATGCCGGATCCTATTAGCTTACAAATGAAAATAATAAAGGAAAGTCTATCATAATGATACTTTAACATTTCTTAATGGCATGCTTTAGTATCTTGGAAGCATGGAAGAGAATCAATGAGTTCAACGTTGCAGAGAAATATAATAATAATATTACCAGCACATTTATCTCAACAACGAATATAATTTTGTGAAGTACAGTAACATAAACCTATTGCAACCTATTCTTCATATCACGTTATGTGGTTACACTTACGCATACCAAGTTGCCATAGCTAAACGTAAAAGAAGAACAAAGTGTAAACAACGAAAACAGGGAGGAGAAGGGTATTTGGGAGAATGTCATCAGATAGCACATAGGGCAGCGAAAATCTTTTTCTGCCAATTTTACTACCGAAAGGTATAGTAGCCTACAGTTTAGAGAGTATGATGATTACGAAAGAGTTATGGTAGGTTTTCCAGAAATCAAATAAAGAAGTGAAATATATCAGTGATATCTGGTAGTATATTCGATATGCAGCAACTCACAAAAGTATGTCAATTGAAATGGGACATGACTTGTATTAATATGCCATTTAGAAGGACCATAAAATATTCCTAAACATATAGACCAACATAAGGACGCATTACCGGGAGATCATAGACGCAGACTTTCTGAAGATCGTCGTCCACAATGTGCATTTGTAGAAATCATCATAATAATGGAATACGATGAAAATTGTTTTACCGATCTACATATACACTGTTGGTACTCTAAAAGATCCCTCGTTCGAGTAATCTGTGTGAGTGCTGAAGTATGGGGATAGTGCTAGAGCTTTATCTAGTGAGGATTGGAAGTTGGTAGTACAGGAGAAATAAGAAATTGGAATCGAGCATGAGGATGAAGAGTGAGAAAATAGGGAAGGTGGCGGTGCTGCTGGTTGCGGTGCTTATAATAGGTGGAGTAGTGATAAACCCATGGCCAGGCCCATTTGGTGCCTTAGGGTGGGAAGAGATTGAGGTGATAAAAGAAGTGGTGAAGGAGACGTGTCAGTTAGACAAATTAAAGGAAATGATAAGAGAACATTCCAAGGAGTTAAAGAACTTAAGACAGTGCGTTAAGAATGAGGTGGATGAGATGAAGGAAAAATGGGGAGAAATGGGACGGAGATGGAGGACATGAGCAAGAAAGTACAGATGCTGGAGTGGGAGGTGGCGAAACTCAAGAGAGAACATGCGGATGGGGACCAGGAACGAACGAGGAAGATTTTTATATATGGTCTCGAAGAGGCTGCGAAAGAAGATAAGGTGACACTAGTTTATACGGTGGTGGAGATGGTACAAAATAGCATGAAGATACACTTTACTGAGGTAGATACTGATGAGGTTTAGAGAGTGAGAACAGTGAAAGGTAAAGGTGGGAGACCAATTAAGCTTACATTGATATCTACCCTGATGACTGATATTGTCCTAAGGAACGCATGGAACTTATAGGAATACAAGATATGGTTGAAACTGGATATATGTAATAAAGCGAACAGAGAGTTTGAGTGATAACAAAACACATGTAGTGAGCGAGGCAACAAGGGTTGAGAGCATTCATTACGGGCAATATTTTGGTGGTGGGGAATGGTAGATGGGTACGAGTATGGTCAGTTGAAAACTTGCATTAAGTGGAAAAGAATTCTCTACAGGCGATTATGCAAACGAGAGCGGCAGGTGTGACAAGAGAAGAGGAGCGTACGGCTGGTGATGACGGAGTAATGGCTGTTGGCGAGGAGATGAGCAAAGTCAAGTATGAAGAAAGAAGTGGAGGCAACAGTGAAGATCGCCGGGGAGAAGAATAGGCTGATCAACGTACGAAGGGAGGTAGAGGAGGAGAGTGGATAGAGAGAGGTAATGAGCAGGGTTAGAAGTGTAATTCTAAAAGATCGGTGGGGGAAGAAAAGCAAAGGGAAGGAGGGGAGGTGGAGCAAAGCGTCTGCTGAAACGTCAAAGAAGGTATAGAGCAGGGAGGAAGCAGAGGAATGTGTAAAATTAGATGTAAGTCGAATAACGCAGCTTATGTAAATAGAAATAAGGGTCAAAAGGGGAGGAAAATGAGTGTAGTAGGTAGGATGATGGAGTAGGAAGTAAGTTGGGTAATGTAGAATTTGGCAAGATGGTGGAGAGTTTTGATATAGTGGCCCTGCTAGAGACATGGCTAAAAGAATGGATAAATCTAGCTTGAAAAGGTTTCGTGATAAGGAATTAAACGGGGGGAAAGCAGGTAAAGTGGGGAAGGGATCCAGGGGGTATTTCATCATTAGTTAAAGATAAGAGTTAAATTATCAAATTATATTTATAGATAATTAGATGGAAGAAGTAATATGGGTTACGTTTGAGCTTGAGGGAGATGAGAGGCAGAGTGTGTGCTTGGGTTTTATATGCAGACCACTAAGGGGCTCGATATATGCAAATAAATATTTTTATGATCTGATAGAGGAAGTAAATAGTATTAGCGGTAAGTGTGAAGAGGATGGATTGATATAGCTACGGGATTTCAACGAGAGATTGGGTGCTCCAGGCCAGAGTATGGTAAACAGGAAAAGGGAGTAAATATGGGAGGTAGGAGAAGTGAAGATAAAGGGAGGAACGGTTACTGACAGAAGTTGTTAAAATCATGTGGGGTGAGCAACTTATACATTGTGAATGGGTGGCGGAAGGTTGATAGGTAAGGAAAAATGACATATATTACAAATGAGGTAGGAAGTGTTATTGACTTGGTAATTAGTTCGGAAGTTTTGTTAGATAGAATCAGCAGGATGGAGGTGGTTCGTTGGGTGGAATCATACCATTTCCTGGTACACATAATCGTGAATAGAAGTGGGTGAGTGAAAGAGGGGGACTAGGAAAAGGGGTCGCAGAGTCCCCAAGTATATTTGGACTGAGGAGGGTAAAGAGAAGTTAAACAACTATCTTGAAGATGGAGAATTTCATATCCTTAGGGTGGGGATAGAGGTAGCAGTGGAGGGCAATAATATTGATAGGGCTTTAGAGCTACTGGAATATCCTGGTAGGAGAGTGGTGGAAGAAGACCAGAGATGAGAGGGAGGGATTGTTCGATAAGGAGTGCAAGGTGAAGTGAAAGGAAGTGATGAGAGCGCTGATTGAGTACAGGATACATGGAGGGAGGGGATTAAGGGAACAGTTTGCAGGTTGAGAAAGGAATTCAAGGAAATGCTAGGAGAGAGGAAAAAGTCATGCCAGGAGGCTCAAACGGAAGCTTAAAATGGGAGTGTAATGACAGGGAAGAAGGTAAGGTGTGGGCGAGGGTTAATACAATTTAATAAGGGGACGAGTAGAGTGGGAAAACCAAAAATTGAGTATGGAACATTGGTGGGGTACTTGCAGGAATTATTAGGTGAGAAGGAAGTGTGGGTAAGGGCAGAAGTAGGTTATGAAGTTGAAAGGGGTATAGAAAGGGGCTGTCAGGAGTTGCATAAGGAAATAACAGGTGAGGAGGTGATGGGAATTATAAGTATATTGAAGAACAGGATTGCGGGATGGGGGAGTGGGACAACTAATATTTATTGGAAGGAAATACAAAAACGTTGACAGATAACTGGGATTTTGGTTATATTCCTAAAATAATATATTCGAGGGGCGAAATTCCCGAAATAATGGGAGGAGGGTATCATGTTCTTTTACAAAAACAAAGAAGACAGAACAAATCCCAGTAACTATAGAGGCATACCCCTGCTGGACTCCCTGAGCAAGGTGTACACGGGTATTTCAGCAAACAGGTTGTGGAAATAGGCAGAAGATTACTTAGTTCTATTGATTTTTCAGAGTTGTTTCAGTAAAGGGAGGGGGATGGTAGATATTTTACTTATTGTGATAAAAATAATTGAAAAATATGTGAGAAAAGAATGCTCTAAAGTGTTTATAGCTGCAATTGACTTCCAGAAGGCGTTCGATACAGTGAAAAGGGTTGCCTTGTTTGAAAGACTGGGGAGGGTTGGGATGGGGGAGAAGATAAGAAGAGCGATCAGAAGCGTATATTAAAAAGTCTATTGTAGCATTAAGGTGGAGGAACGGGTGGTTAGTGGACTGATTGAAACGAAAGTTGGGCTGAAGCAAGGATATAAATTGTCGCCAATTCTTTCCTTATTGCTTATTAACGATTAACGAATTATTAGGCGGTTATGTAGAGAAAAGTGGGCTTATCCGATACTAGGAATACAAGCAATTCCAGGGTTGATTTTTGCAGATGATGTATTATTGCTGACGTTGACAGCTGGGGGCCTGCAAAGTAGCTTGAACGAGGTTTGCAGTTTCGCGAAGAAATGGTCGTTGAAGAGCAACAGCAAAAGGACTAAGGTGATGGTATATAGGAAAGCGAACAAAAAGAAACCAGAGATAAATTGGGCAATACATGGGGAAGAGACAGAAGTGGTGGAAAGTATGGAGTATCTGGGGGTGGTGATTAGTAGATATGGTAGTTGGGTGGAGCAGATTAGACGAGCCAAATGAAAATGCCAAGCTGCCCGTTCAGTAACTAGGATATTGGAGAATAAATTTTTGGGGTGAGCTATAATATACAAAGCACTGTGTTTAATGCTGTGGTGAATAGTAAAATGTTGTATGCTTCTGAGGTTTCGGGGTGTGGAGAAGGAGTGTGAGATATTAGAGCGGGTAGAGAGTAAGTTCTGTAATATTGTTATGGGATTGCCATTGTGTACTGTGAGTGCAGGAGTAAGGATGTTGTGTAAGGAGTATATCAAGACTGATATTTTAAAAAGAGTGCTTGATTACTGGTGCAGATTGAGAAAAGGTGAAGGGGTCCTAAATCTGCAGTCGGCTTACCAGTATCAAATGAAGTGCAATTATGGGGATTACTGGCTGGAAAAGATGAAGAATGCCTTAGATAGACTGGGATTAGGTGAGTTTCATAATATTGATTGGAGGAGGAGTAGAGGTACGTATTGGAAACACGTGATTAAGAGGGCGAGATATATTGCTGAACAATGGCTGGTAGCCGAATGTAGGAAGAGGCATTTCACTGCCCGAAGAAATGTAATACAAGAGATTGATACACACAAAATATGTGTAACATTTTCGTTGCTGATATGTGAAGTTAGGTCTATATTTGTGATATTTGGAGGCAGTCATGTAATTTAATGTTTGTTTATAAACAATCTTCATAATTCTGTTACTGTGTGCACAAACGAAGTGTGATTTACTGCTACTAATACGTAAGCATGCAACTTTCAGTTGGTCGTGTGAGAAGTAGCTCGACTTCAGGTGGAGTCCTGTAAGAGTCCGAGTCTGACTCTGTGACTTGTTAATAGTCATCACGAAGCACGGATTGACGGGGAACTGCAAATGATTGAACATGAATGGTTAATTCGTGAGAATCAGCGGAATTCTTGGTATGAACATAAATTCTCCCTTGCCATAGGCAGAAAAAGTGACTCCCTCGAATACGTGCCTGTGCAATGCCGTTAGTTGTATCCTCGCGCCATTGTAGTTTCGACGGTTCGGGTGGCTTCGCCTGCAAGAACGACGCACACTTCATACTCTTTGCTTCTTGCATACTATTCTTAAAAGTTCTCAACCAGCCTATCTCCGTGATCGAATGAAGCTCCTCTCCACAGACCATAACAAAAATACCCGATCCTGCAGCACCATGTGTTTATCCCTTCCTGTACACAGAACAGCAATCTACACGAAATCATTCACCGTTACCGCAGCCCGACAATGGAATCTCTTACCAGTGGACGTCAGAAGCATGCCCAGCAGCTTAGCTTTTAAACATGCCTGTGTCGAAATACTAGGTAAACATGCATGAATCATCAAATTATGACCTGAAAACACCTACTCCTACCGCCTCTTCATCATCATTTCCCTCTTCCTTTCACAGATATTCTTCTTCTTCCTCTTCTTCTACTTCTTACTAATCCTTCTCTTCACCTCTCAACTGAAGGCGATATTTCGGTGTACTGTAGAAATGTATATATTTTCTAAACTTTTTCTTAAGTAGTTGTTATAGTACTCATTATTCATAATGATATTCTTAGTACTCATTTTTCATAATTATATTCTTAGTACTCATTATTCATAGTTATATTCTTAGTACTCATTATTCATAATTATACTCTTAGTACTCATTATTCATAATTATATTCTGCACTTTACGTACGATTTATATTATATAGATGATATGATTTTTTTTTAAGTGTGGTTACTTTTGTTAATGGTATTACTGTTACTATTGTCCATATTATCATATTATTGTCATCAGTAGTTATTATTAAGTGTTCTAGGTTAAGACTGGTTAAGTGTAAGAAAGGGAGTACATCCCTAACTTTGCCAGGATAAATAAAACATATTACTATTACTATTACTATTAGTTTCCTAAGAAGCATGTAGGATGCTCCCATTTTCAGAGTTATAAAATGCGCCGGCAATCCACGTGCTGTGTTAGAACTGAGGAATTCAACGGGATAGTGCACCGAGTCACCCTGAATGATGATTCGGTTCACTAGCGTACTCAGCGTCTCCTACGCTTGAAGAATGTTCATGGTGGACCCATTGATAGTTCTGGCTTCGTTCTTGGTCTCTCACAAAACCATTCGGTCGATTTCAGGTTGATTTATTGAATACTGAATACTTTTTTGACGATGCCATAGCTACTCGGAAGTGATTTAAAACTTAATCTCATTGAATAATTATTCCGTTTCTTTCTTCCATCGTTCCATTCCCAATAGATAAGAGTTTCTTGGAAAATCGTGTGCTGTCTGGTTTCATCCAAGATCACCTCCCATATTTCGAGGGAAGGTGTGTTTGTGAATGAATGGCCGTACAGCTCGATTAATAGACTACAGAAGGGCATTAACTTCATCTGCTCCGTTTCCGTAGGCTACAGTAGGAAAATACAGTCGAATGTCACCAGAGAAAATATACTTTGCAATTGCGAAAATCTCGAAGCGTTCTGTCAACTGCCTCTATATATCTTTTGTATGCCATTGTGCACTCATCCAATATAATCACAACCTAGTCCTGCAAAAACTACACGGTTTTGCTGGTTTTCGATATATTTCACAATTGTGCCTCAGTGTTATGCAAATAATTGGGGACTTCAATCATGGGGTGAGCTATCTTATCTCCCGGTAAAAGGGCTTTTGCGAATCCGGATTATTTACCTGCGACAGCAATTTTACCACGTCCTCTGAGTTTAGCATGTAACATATTAGGAATATCTTGCACATAACGCCACCGGCACCTATGAAAAATATTTTGATACTGTTTGCTCCGACACAGAATAATATATTTCGGTAAACTGAGCACTGCTCATCGGTCAGTTTTGGCTTATTATGGAGAATGGTTTTCACCATTACCGCAGTAATTCGTACTTCTGATATAGTTTATAGTAGCAAATGTATCCGTGCTTCGCTACGGTATTCTACATTGTATACGGATATCGAATTAAATTAATGTACATGCAGTGAATAATATTTCTTTATAAATTGCATGTCTCTTAGCGTTATCCGAGAAGCAGCGTGGGGAGGTCACCATACGCTATTTCCAATGTAAAGTGTGAATTACGGAGTTGTTTTGATAACGGCAGGCTCGCTTGACCACTTTCATTCAAAACGGAGTTGGGAAGTTTACATTATAATGGCAGGCCCGAGTGCCTAATACGGGGTCACAATCGATTTAGAATGTTTTCGTTAAAATTGCAGACCCACTTTCCTACTTCCAGACAGATTACTGTTGAAGAGTTTTTATTGTAATGGCCGACAACTTGCCTACTGCCAGTCAAAATTGAGTTGTGCTGTTATCATTGTAATGACAGGCCCCTTCTGTTAATGCCAGCTAGCTTACTGCCAGTCACACCGAGTTGGTGAGTTAACATTAAAATAGCAGGTCACTATGCCTGATGCCAGTCACATTTTAAGTGTGTACATTTGTTCATAATGGCGGGCACCCTTGCCCACAGCCAAACACAATCGGGTCTTTGAACAAAATTGGACGGTCCCTCGCCTTCTGCACGTGAAATCGAGAAAGGAATTATTCTTTACAATGGCGGGCCCTCCTTAGTAATGCCACTTACACATGATTTGGGAAAGGACTCCATGCCTACTGCCAGGCAAAGTCGATGTGGGGAGTACTGATTACAATAGCAGACACACCGTTTCTTGATCGCTACAAATCGACATCAGTATATAGGCCTATATATCGACATAACAAAATATATGCATGTCTGGAATATTGCAGACCTTCATTTAGATTATCTGCTGCTAAACGGTACGTCATATCGACAAACGGATTATAACATAAGACGCCGTATTTATCGGTCTAAATGGCTGGTCCTATGCCAGTATCTCGTATCTCATCTATTCATGGGTCAGATTGTGTTAGGGACAGTGAATAGGTTGACAGTGCAATACTATTCGATTCATTATATGACACCTACAAACATATCATTTGGCTCACATATGGCTACTGTGTGGGCCAATGATCGTGAAGAATTTGATGGCTCTGTCCCTATAAGTTATTCAATCTATGAATTATGCGTGTAAAAATGAAAAATATACTTACAATAGAGAAATACAGCCAAATCTAATGTATAAGGGAAAGAAATACGACAATAGGTCATAGGACCAAAGGTTGTAGATCACTCCAAATCGAACTGAGATTGTGCCATCCTTTTTGTTTTAGGACTTACCGTTTAGCCAGGAAATACCTCGAAACGAAGGTCTGCACCGTCATTAGAATTGCCTCGATATTTCTATATTCTCGGGGATAAAACGTTAAAATGTAAAGATCTTGGAAGTTTTCCGTCGGTTACAGACTAAAACGTACAATTTTGCCAAATTTCAATTTTCCAGCTCTTCTGGCAGATTAGGTCGCATTTCTTTTTATTTCGGGGGAGGGTGGTAAAAATATTCTTTCAGGAAACTAATGCCAAAAATATACAGATGGTTATTATTACCCTTTAAACGGATAGCTGTACGAAAATGTACAAAATAGTCTATGTACAGACACACAGTCGTAACGAGTTTATTTATACAGATAGATAAGTAATCTGCTGCCCGTGCAACACGTTTTGGCTATGTCCGCTAGACTTAACCTGAAAAACCGACCGTTCATTATATCTCCCTTATTAGTCCTATAGAAATGATGCACATGAGAAAAAAATTGAAATTGATTTCCATTAACTTAAGGATATTTCCCTTAATGTTGGATATGCATATTTTGTGGGAGTGAAAAATCGTGGTTTCGGTTTCGAATAAACACTCAGTAAACTTTGGTATTCAAAAATAATGTTGGCCCTAAAACCTACCCAAGGACAACCGGATTCTAGTCTAATAGGTCCCATTTGATCCAATGGTCCATGACTCGCCGTAACTCCCATATTTGTAATTGCAAAAAATACTACTTGGGCACTGATTACAGCTAAATTAAGGATAGTACAAATATATCCAGAGGTTTTCAAGTTATAAGAACTCGGACAAACAAACAGACAAACAGAAAAACCAGCAAACAGACGCCAAAGCTAAAAAATATGCATAAGGTCATTATTTCACCTGAAACGGGTAACTCTAGGTAAATTTCGACATAATAGTAAATGTACAAACACACGGTCGTTAAGATTTCATTTATCTAGATTCAAGCGTTCCACATTATTAGCAGAAGGAAGTCTGTAATTTATTAATTGCTAAACTCCCATGACGGAAGACACTCAGTTTCTTTATTCATGTTCTGCATTTACATAGCGTGTGTGCCACGTTGTGGCTGTCTGTTCCACTTGTGTAAAAACCTTCCTCTCTAATAAGGTTTATGTTTATTCCATTACCAGGCTGCCATTACTTTATTTTCCGCCTCCAAAACCAAGCCTGCTATTCACGCACTCTTTCTCAATGCCACCCGCATCACCTAACCCTGAAGCAAATAAACAAACTCGCGTTCCCCGTCAAAAAATCTCTGCCGCAAAATAAATTACTGTTTCGGTGCCCTCTCTGTCATCTGCAGCCGAGTTACAACACATGACGAGTGATGATGGCGTGGAGTAAGGGCTCACTCTGCTCTGGCACAGTGTCCTTCATAACTGCGTGCTGGAGCATCAACCTTTCTGGCGAGGGCTAAGGTGCGGTAGCTTAACCGCCTGCCCATCTTGGAGCAGTGTCCCTATATCTCGTCCGTGGCGACAATCACCATGGCTATCACTCTCAAGATAGCGGGAGAGCTGTATCTGAGGGTACTGGGGGTCAGAGAGACCCTACACGGGTATCGGCTGCAAGGCCATTCTTGCCGTCAAACCTGAACTGTACATCCGACATTTGTACGGCTGCAAGAAGACTTCAAAACTAGATTTCGACGTGATTTATTACAAATGAAGTTTCATAAAAAAGTCTATCCGTAAAATACCACTTGAAATTTGTTAACAAGCTAAAAGTCGAACTGGCACCGCAAGGAAGGACATTCGGAGGGGGTGATCTGGACCGGGAGGTACACCCACCTGTTCATTTAAATCACGCGCCTGGAAGAACGTTCTCTACATTCCTCGCCGGAGCAACTAGTTGCGCCACTAGTTGCCGACGGCTAAAAGGCTACATTTACTGCAATGCCCCATCACGCATTTGAGCAACTAAAAGTCACCAGAGCAGTTGCCGAGATGACGGCCGGCAACTATTTGCTCAGTTGCGCCATTAGTCGCCGGCGGCTAATAGGTCCTATTTGATCCAATGGTCCATGACTCGCCGTAACTTCCATATTTGTAATTGCAAAAAATACTACTTGAGCACGGATTACAGCTAAATTAAGGATAAAATGTTGATAAAATCAAATGTACAAACACATTAATAGTATGACATAGAATGCAAAATGCACACAGATCTAGTGGCAATGGGTCACTGTGACCCGTGACATGTCACCAATGCACAAAGAACGGGCACGAACTGATGTATGGTTGCCACGTTGTGTAGAGAGGGGCGCAAGGAAGGTACTAGGAGGAAGAAGTGCAGTTACTGGCCGGTTGAGGAAATGCGTGATGTTGGGTCATGATGACCCAGAGCTACCATTCTCGGTTTAAGTATGTGACGTAATTACATTTATATGTGTTGTTGGTACGTTTTATACAATATCGTTGAGGGACCCAGTTTTATTTCTTACACTCGGGCCCGGTTTCGTACTCGTTACGTGGTGACTGCTATGTAATGATTAGCAGAAGTTTTCTAGACAAGAATGTGGATTAAAGTTAAGCTTCATACGTGGTTAGCATCTTCGGAGAAAATTCGCAGTAAAATATGTATCTTTTACAGGTAGAAGTAAAAATTCGCATTTGCTTTTAATCTCATTTCCTTATCTTACAACACTTTGCAGGAGATATGCTAGTATTGAAAATTTCAGTACTTACATGAAGCAGTTTTGTAACAATGCTTGCTCTTTGGCCCACACACAGGCGTATCCATAAGCCCTGTAAAGATTGCAGTCATAATATCAGACGGAGTAGGAAAATAAATGGTCACATAGTCAGATAGATAAAACGACAGCTATCATTGTCCACTTGACACTAAAGTGAATCTTCCACACTACTCAGGGGGATAAGGATATAAATTCTCAAAACACTAGAAAGGGACGTGACGTAGATACACTTCATGTTTTATTATGGAGAGCGTAGTGCTACTGCATAATATATAGGAATCGACTTATTTCTCAAATAACATTATTAACACTGACACATACTAATTAAAATATTGAAGAGTCTAATAGTCTGATAGCGAATTACATTTGCATTTTACTTGGTTTTTGGGAAATGTTGGCACACCACCGGAATAAAATGCAAACTGGCAACCTTATAGTGTATAGCAATGTTACAGCCATCATCGTCATCACTCCCGTTAATCCACAATACACATTTAAGCCTTAAGCTCGGAGGATGACTTAAACCCCGAATAGCACCACCCAATATAATGCTGTTGTAAGGAAACCGTAAAAGCCGATGGCGAAGCTATAATGAGGAGTACTTAGCTTCAAGAGGAATGAGGTAATTTGCTATTGCTTTCCTCACTAGGTCGCAGAGTACTATCAATGGCACGGTAGCAAGTTTGGTTATTAATGGGTGAATAACAGATATAGCGGAGTAAGTTTATAAGCACGTGCCAAGATGCCAGAAATCAAAACTTATTGTACTGCAGATACTACGAGAAATCGGAAAAGGGAAAGAAACCAGTTGTGTTGACCTGCAAGAATACTACGCCAGATATGGCCTAGTCTTTTATATGTTTACACGCGGGAAAATGAAATAGAAAGACGAACACTATGGATACATGCATTACATCGATGTAAGTACGTACACAATTTAAATATTGTGTCTAAAATCAGTAACACATATTATTAAAAAGATAACTAAACTATGCATAATACTGTTTGCAAATTAATGTTAGTGCTGTTTTTATTTAACAAGTAAGTACAAAATCTAAACAGTGAACTTACTGAAAAATATCAGACAACACTTTACGGGAATAGTCTATTCACAGTCGTTTCATTATTATTTTTATTACCAGCAAATGTGCCCGTGCTCCGCTACTATATTTTGCATTATATACGGATTTCACCTTAAACTGTTGTAAAGACAGGGAGTAAGATTATATTGAATTATTTGTATCTTAGCGCTATCCGAAAAAAAAAAAAAAAAACGCAGGACGCCATACATTGTTTCAGATGTTAGGTAGGCGTTGGGGAAGTCTTGACAATAATTGAAGGCCACATTCCCTACTGCCATCACAATAGAGTATGGGAGTTTCTACTACAACAGCAGGCTCACTTAGCAACCGCCATTCGCAATAGAGATGGAGTTTTCATTATAAAGGGAGGCCCCTCTTCCTAATGCCGGTCACAATCGAGTTGGGGATATTTGATTCTAATCGAGAAATTCAGCGCGTATGTAACGTATCAACAATCGAAACACGACAATAAATCGTAGGACCATAGCTGTCGATCTCTACAAATTGAACTGCAATTGTGCTGTTAGTTTTGAAACACGGCTGACCGTTTAGAGAAAACTACTCCGTAACAAATTAAAATGCATCCACATTTCGACATTTCCCGGGGCCAAAATTATACACTTGAACAGCTTGGAACTTTTCCTCAAAGAAAAAAAAATGTCCACCTTTTGGGATTAGTAATTGCATACATACGGGTAAATTAATGAAGAAAGAAATACAGTTAAGAAAGTTGAAATTGATAGGAAATGGGATTATAACTGAGGACAGTCGAATGGGACAATTACGTAAATACCAAGTGAATGTATTGGGAAATAAAGTACACCTCCATAAATTGCGATGGTATGAGTTACAGATATAAGAAGGCGGCAACAGAGGAAATATTTGGGAGCAAGGATTCTTAGATAAACAGATAAGAGGATGACTTAAGACTACAGAGGCAAGGCAGAGGCAAGAAATTAAAGCGGAAAACAGAAGTACAATAGACATGGTAAAAATTATAGCAAATTCCACGAAACGCCTTACGGTGTGAAATAATGAACTATACTCCGCACTATTGTTCAAATATTAACAAAGCTCCTTAATGTTATCCGAGGTAAATTGTAACCTCCAACGGTATTCCGCCAATATCCCGCAAAATGGCCGATTAGCGTCTCTCTTGCTTTCAACCCAAGAAAGAACCATTCGGCATCTTGGCACGTGCTTATAAACTTACTCCGCTATATCTGTTATTCACCCATTAATAACCAAACTTGCTACCGTGCCATTGATAGTACTCTGCGACCTAGTGAGGAAAGCAATAGCAAATTACCTCATTCCTCTTGAAGCTAAGTACTCCTCATTATAGCTAAGTGCTAAGATGACGAATATAGCAATGTGTCACTTCCCTGCTTGCAAGCAGCCAGAGACGTTACCACGGTAACGTGTAGGCTCGTTGTCAGTCTATCGGGCACTCAATGCAAAGCATGGGTCCCGCATAAAATAGTATGTTTCTCCGTCATTTGAAGAGTAAGCGAAATTTTGTACATAACAGAAGTTGTTTATAATGAAAGGACGTTTCACATATAATCCACGGATTTTACAGAAAATCAATAGTTTCAGAGAAAATGGAAGAAAACTGTTCTGGTTTTCCTATAAACAAAGGTAAATTCTTCACGTTTCGCAGAGAACTTTACTCCACGCCTTCAGTAGAAAATATCGTCGTTTAGGAGCAAGACCTCTCTAATAATGTTTAGAACTTACGAATGTTTTACAGTTGGTCTATTGCAGAGGTGCTCAGCTTGCCGCCCATTGAGGCTAGCCCAGCGCGGTCGGGCTGGCTTGAAGTAAATGCGGGCAGTTTACGTAGCAAGCCTACGTGACAGTGAAGCGAGAGAGAGAACCCACGAAGCTCTCCTCCACTACTCAACCAAACGCTATAATCGCAAGGAAACCGACCTTTCCAAGTTATTCCGGTTTGATTTATTCTGCACCGAGCTCGATAGCTGCAGTCGCTTAAGTGCGGCCAGTATCCAGTATTCGGGAGATAGTGGGTTCGAACCCCACTGTCGGCAGCCCAGAAGATGGTTTTCCGTGGTTTCTCATTTTCACATCAGGCAAATGCTGGGGCTGTACCTTAATTAAGGCCACGGCCGCTTCCTTCCCACTCCTAGCCCCTCTCTGTCCCATCGTCGCCATAAGACCTATCTATGTCGGTGCGACGTAAAGCAAATAGCACCAAAAAATTATTCTGCGCTCGATTTAATTCTTTATAAGGCGGTCGGAATTATTTTCCCACCTCAGTTTTTTGTCATTTATGGGCGCTGGGAGTTTATTTCCCATGTATTGATGTGTGCTGTACTCTTGGGTATATCTGTGGAACTATTCTGATCTCCTTGGAATCTTTAGCTTCTATGGAAAACATCTTAAAAGCGACATTGTGGCAGCGCAACGCCTGTTGTAAACAAGATTTATGAAGTGAAAACCCGGTAAGAAAACAACATTTTATAAGTCTATATACTATTTATATGAATTTTCTTTGTTTATTGTGCATTTTCGTTATTTTTCTGAGAATATTTACTTCCTTTTACCTAATTAAGAGTTCTGAGATATAAATTTATTTCACATTGTATGTGGAAATATGCTTCCCATAGCCCACATAGGTGTCCGAAATATTTGTGCTAAATAAAAAGTGAACTAACTGAACTGAAATTGTGTCCGTAGGTGGGCCATGGGAAATATGTTCCCACTTCTGAATGGCAGACTGCAGGTGGTAGGATGTAAATTCCCAGCTTATTACTGACCTCCTGAGCACTGGATTGTTTTTTTCTGTTAAATTGTATTATTTAGCACTTATAGAACCTGTAAATAAAGTTAGTTAGAAAAGAAAGTGTTTTATTGAGTACTGCCTTATAAAGGGTAAAATAGTGCAATTTATTTCTTTGAAAGAAAATTGACACATTATAATGTTTGTGTTACAGTTTACAGACATACAGAATTTAAGCATAGGAGCTACGATTTGTAATTCCTTTCATGGGAATTAAAGTATTTCCATTTACAACAAGTAAAATTCCTCTTATTCATTCGGCTAAACATAATATATTTAAATAATTAAACAAGTTTACTGCTTGATTTTGTAAAGTGTTGTAGCGTTGTGTGATTTCCCTGATCGCTGAATTTCCTAAAAGAGTATTTAAAACTTATCAGGCGTCAGATTGTAATGTTGAGGAGTTTCATCACGAGTGAGTGTATAGATATTTATCTTCCAGTAATAAAGTACAACAATGTAAATGTATCTACAAATAGATGTACAGCATGTCTTCAAATAAATAACCCAACTAATATTATTCCCGGTATGATTGGATTATATAAGAAATGTTTCTAAAGCACCCCCTAAGATATAATAGTGAAAATGGTAATTCATTAAGTACAGTTCAAAAATATTTGAGTTTGAAGGTTTAAATCTTTATTGTGTCTGGTTTAAATAGCTAAACTGCGGTGAAGAGAAATTACTTATTCCTTACAACGTAAATGGAATGTGACTTGCATTTCTGCTTTTTCCCATTAGTCTTTCCCTCTATGAGGTATCGCCTCAACATCACTACCTTTGGCGTAACCACAACAAAACCGCTATCGCCTTGCAGATTCTCAATACCACGCAATACCGGAAGTAGCGCTGGAGATAGATACAACAGAACGCATCTGCCTCAATGGAGAGTTGCTTCAACAACATTCGCTTTACTGATGATACCGCGTTTCTTGCAGCAGCGCAAAGGTCTTCAAGCGTTGTACGAGAGGGTCATCACTCCTTGTAACAACTGGGCTCTCAAGATGGTCGTGTATTAGACCAAGTACATGATCGTAAGTAAGTGGAGGGTCATCCAGGATAGAAGAGATCAAGCTTGTTTGACTGAGTAAGTACCTTGGTTTCATTCTGAATGAACAATGGGAGCTCAGCTAAGATAACGAGGCAAGAACTGAGCTGAGAAGCTTCTTAGCAACCGCAATCTCAATGTAGATTTCAGACTCCGAGTTGTCAGGGGCTAGGTATTTCCCACACTACTGTACGATGTGTAACGGTGGACTCTATCTTGTTCGTTTACTTGTTCAGAGTTTAATTCTACCCATGTCCGATTATGGTGACGTAATGTAAAACAAGCTAAACATCACACTTAACTCTAAACTTCAGCGGGCTTATAACACATGCATCCGTTTTGTATTAAATATGCCCAGCAATTGCCATATATTACCTTGTCTTGAACAGCTGTCGTGGTTATAATTGGCAGAGAGAAGAAACCTTCACTCGGTCTCACTTCTCCACCACATACCAAGTTCACACACACCGTATTATTTGAGAACGTATCAAAAATACTTGTCATTCCCAAACAGTGTACCTACAAGGTCAGAAACCGCTTCTTTCCTGAGTTTCCCAATTTACCGCACGACAGGTCTTGGCATTTCATTCATACCTGTAAAAATGCGCTCCAGGAATTCCCTTCCGGATGATATTAGAGATATACACAGTAGAAATATATTTAAAAAGAGATGTTGTAAATGGAACATTGACTTATTAAATTAGTATTTGATGTATTATTTATGTTACTTTCATAATTACCGGGCGAGTTGGCCGTGCGCGTAAAGGCGCGCGGCTGTGGGCTTGCATCCGAGAGATAGTAGGTTCGAATCCCACTATCGGCAGCCCTGAAGATCGTTTTCCGTGGTTTCCCATTTTCACACCAGGCAAATGCTGGGGCTGTACCTTAATTAAAGCCACGGCCGCTTCCTTCCAACTCCTAGGCCTTTCCTATCCCATCGTCGCCATAAGACCTATCTGTGTCTGTGCGACGTAAAGCCCCTAGCAAAAAAAAACCTAAAGACTGTACAGTTTCTACAAATTCATATTTGTAAGCTGGTTTATCATAACAGCAGGATTTATAGCCTGAGCCACGGCATATAAAATAAGTCAATTTACGCCCATAACCCAAGTGCTGTGCAAGAAGCTGGAAGCCTTCGAAGTGTGGGTCTATCGGTGGATGTTATGTATCTCGTATAGTGAAAGGGTTAAGAATACTCAGGTGATGGAAATACTAAACAAGAAGGCCGAGTTACTCCTTTCCATGAAGAAGCGTAGACTTAAATATTTCAGGCAAGGTATACGGAAAGAAAAGTACAGGGTCCTACAATTGGTGATGCAGGGGATGATCTCAGAACAAGGCAGACCTGGCCGAAGAAGTATCACCTGGCTGAAGACCGTAAGGGACTGTCTCGAGATGAAAACAATGTTGCTTTTCCATGAGGCAGTCTCGAAGACTAGAAAAGCCATAATGATCGCCAACATTCGATAGAAGACGGATCCGTAGGTAGAGGAAGAAGAAAATTAATCAGGGATGGTGAAGGGTGGGAGGCAGTAAACAAATAGCGCATCCCCTTCATAAGCAGAGGAAGGAGGTTCCAGGCTTATATATTAGTACTCCTGTGGATAAAGCAATCTAATAAAAAATGAAATTTGGAAACAATTCCTGATAGATCAACTTTTTCACATAAAGACACCTATGGAAAAGGCGAAAATACCACGTAGATAAGACTACTTATGACCAAGCAAATTGCATCGCGAAAATGAAATCCTGGGCTAAATCTGGGACATTATGGGCGAAGATTTCGGTAATAAGTTACAAGATAGAAATCTAATCTTAAGGCTTGATGAACATTGTAGTAAAATTGCTTATTGTTGTATCATTTAGGACTTATGAGGTAAGCCACTGTGAAGGAAGGTGAAAGAATTATGACCTCTAGGAGAGGAGTGTGCTAACTAGTTTACTCATATCATCTATATGTTACCACACATAACACTATACTCCACCACAATAACACGCAGTCACCTACGCATGGCAGACGCCGCCCACCCTCATCGGAGGGTCTGTCTTACAAGGGCTGCACTCGGCTAGAAATAACCACACGAAATTATTATCCATATATTTGGAATAAAGCGAAGTATAATTATGTGAACTTCGTTTTGGTGCGTGTATATATATTATTTACAGGGTCTGTCATAAGCCAGACCATATGCACGGTAGACCATACGCACGTTGTTTGTACTGTGCGGTATGGCAGCTGCAGTGTGGCAGGCTCGCGCATACTTCTTGATGTTGCAAGCAGCCTGCACGTATTCGACCTGACAAGCATTAGTCGCCAGACTGAATCTCTGCTGTTAACATGATCAGGCAGTTATCATTGCAACATAGTATTTTTGTGTGTAAAATGTCTGGTTTCACCTTAATGGTCGTGTGAACGGTCATAACTCTCGCTATTTGTGTGCAGAAAATCCTAGTGGTGTTTATGAATCCCCTCATTATGATAGGAAGATTTGTGTTATGTGCTGTTAGTGCAGGACGAATAATTGGACCTAGTTTCTTCGAGACGACTCTAAATGCGGGGAGGTACCAAGATGTTATTTTGACGCCGTTCTTTAATCAGTTAACGGAAGAAGAAAAGTCGTGAGGATAGTTTCAACAAGATTCAGACCGAGCTCGATAGCTGCAGTCGCTTAAGTGCGGCTAGTATCCAGTATTCGGGAGATAGTTGGTTTGAATCCCACTGTCGGCTGCCCTGAAGATGGTTCTCCGTTGTTTCCCATTTTCACACCAGGCAAATGGTGGGGTTGTACCTTAATTAAGCCCTATCCTGTCCCACCGTGGACATAAAACCAATCTGTGTCGGTGCGACGTAAAGCAACTTGCAAAAGAAAGGACAAAAACAAAAACAAAAAAGGAAGATTCAGCCCCTGGTCATACAGCAGATTATTCTCTTCTTATAATCTCGGAAGTGTTTGCAGACAGAGTGATCAGTGCTGGTGTATTTCCCCCCTTGTTCTCCAGATCTAACAATGTGTGATTTTTGTTTGTGGGCCAAACTGGAAGAAAAAGTATATCGAAAAAATCCTCACATATTGGCGGAACTGAAAGAAAACATGACGAAGTAAATCAGAAATATTACACTTGCAGAACTCACTCGCGTCAACCAGAATGTGGTTACCAGTTGCAATGCCTGTATAACCCAGGCAGGACGATATTCCAGCATCTTTTATAATGTAATATTTCGCATAAGATGGTACAAACGATTAAACCATGGCGCCGCGCGTGACATAATTTCCGCTGATGCAGCTGCCGTAGCGCAGAGCACGAACACCATGCGCTTGGTCTGAGTTTATTTGAGAGACATTGTAGATATTCAGACTGAAGCGACTTGTCGTAACACTGAGCTAATTACATCATTAGGCATAATTAGAATGAAGTGGTGTATAATAATGTAAAATTCATTTACACGTGTGTGGGCGTTAATTTACGAACATAGATATGCTCAAAATTATATTTGGATCGAAGCGAAGTTTGTAATGTGATTACGTTCTGATGTGTATGTTTATTTACTTTATAATCTTGGACTCATTTTATAAATGAAGTTATTTACGAATATGTTGGTCTATTTATATACGTGAAACGGGCTTGAAGGGACCAGGCGTGAGTCGCCACTTTGGATACTCAATACGTATTTCTCTGCCACGCAATATTGTGTCCATCAACTTTTACCCCTATCAAGCCATCGATCTTTCATCCCTGTTGCTAAATACTGTCGTTAACAGCTATAAACTAGCTCTGGTTTCCCTTTTAATTTATTGTATTTATCCCACATCAGTGCCATACTACGGGAATGAATATTATATAAAAATACTTTTCTGATTTAAAATTACAAACCTTATTTTCTCGTCAGTAACTTAACGGCTTCTATCTACTGGTAGTATCTTCTTTAAATAATCCTGTATCTCACATGCATTTTGTGTGATATTTTGTTCTTAAACAAGCAAAACAGTCAGTACACATCAATCTTCTACCAATATTGCCATATAATTTAGACTGATCGTGAGAGTATACAGAGAAATTTGGTATTTGCAAATTGTAGACAACAGCGTTGCCCATTTTGTGAAAGATGCTCATATAAATGTCGTCTGTTATAGCTGTCATGTAAATTAGAACTGGACTCTTATTACATAATTATAGCTATAAACAAATTAGTTTCTACTTACGAGGCATGTAGTAAGGAACACATTCGCAGTAATCGAGTGTATAGTTGGCAATACACTCAGTGGCACAATTCTGCTGGGTGTAAACCTTGAAGAAGCGTAGTTTCCTTTCATAAGAAAAGTAACATTGTCGTCGGAATGGGTTATAGTTCCTGAGAAGAGGGCTTGTAGTTATCAGTGAGGGAGTGACTGTCACGTCGACTGATTGGCGAATAGGTACAGTCAGGACGTTTTGTGACCTACGCGGAAGTTCAGCTGGATTATGAAGATAAATCTGGAACAAATATATAAATATTTACTGTGTTTCGACTTTGTTCACCATAACTGTGCGTAATTTAAAGAAAACTTATTAATTTCATTCCTATTATATTTGGGGAAAGTTGTTCACCTATACCGTCACTAAAATTACCAATGTCAATGTACATGAAACAAATAGAAAATGTAAAAATGTAGGTATTTATGCTGTTTAACTACCGATGGCACGATATGTGTGATAATTACAGGTAAACAGTAGTTTATTTCGAGCATTTAAAAAAAATATTGATTTGTTTATACACTTCACAAATTTCACATTAAATGCTGCCATTCATTACTGGCATACTTGAGAGAAAGTATCTGTGCAGTACTACTCTGAAACCAAATCAAATATATTCGGATAGTCAAAGAGGACATTTAAATGTTGTGAACAATGTCTGTATTTTAATGAAATATTGGTACATACATATCTATAACAAAAAAGGAAGTGTTTGTCTGTGTGTGTTTTGCGTGTGCGCGATGCCCAGCCAAATCTACGGCTTGCAGAGACCTGAAATTTTGAACTTAGGTAGATGGGAGGGGGTCCGAATGCACCTCGAAGACGGATTTTCATTTTCGCTTTCGATGAATGAAAAACCTGCTGGGATATGACAATCCAACGTGCTGTCACCAGGATTAAATGCAGAGATTCACTGTCGCTAGACAACGTACATAAGATAGTAGGTAATGGAAGTCAAGCAGCCATTTTAAGTCCATGGCGTAGAAAGCCATTTCCGGTCTTATATTGAATGAGAGCATGTCACGCTGTTGATGGTGATTCATCCGTCGGATGGGGACGTAAAGTCTTAAGCTATTCGAGAGAAGAAGGCTGTGTGCCGGCGCCTGGTTTCATCTTCTTCATTCTTATTATCAAACTAGCAAATGTACCCGTGCTTCGCTACGGTATTCTACCTTGTATACGGAGTTCTATGTAAGTTAATGTACACGCAGTGAGTAAGATTATATTAAATTTCATGTCTCTTAGCGCTATCCGAGAAATAAAACCAGGAGGACCCCATAGTTTTTTCCGATTTAAGGTGCACGTTGGGGAAGTTTTGAAGGTAATGGAAGGTCACATTTACAACAAACATTCACAATCGAATTCGGGAGTTTCTACAATAAGGGCAGGCTCACTTGCCAAGTGCCATTCACAATTCATATGGATAGTTTTTTTAATAATGGCAGGAACCACTTCCTAATGCCAGTCACAGTCGAATTGGAGAGATTTGATAATAACCGAGAAATGCTGCGCTATTTAAAGTATAAAGATTCGAGATGCGAGTATAAGGCATAGCACCAAAGTTGAAAATCTCTCCAAATTGAGCGGCGATTGTGTTATCAGCTTTGTGAAATGACTTAACATTTAGAAAGTAGTGACCACGAAACGGAGGACGGAAAGTCATTGAAGTTGCCTCCATATATCGACATATTCCGGTGCCTAAAAGTAATACATTAGAACAGGCTGGAACATTCCCTCAAACGAAAGAGCACCCAGTGACGAAGCGAAATGATGTACATAACAAAAGTTCTTTAATATGAACCGACGTTTCACTTAATTATAGTGCACGGATTTTACAGAAAAACAATAGTATAGGAGGAAACGGAAGAGACATTTTGTGGTTTTCCTATAAATCCCCATTCTGTTCAGTGATTTTTAAATCACATACATATTTTCACATTCTCGTGGATGAGTATACTCTACATATGAGATCTATCCAGCCATTTCGCCGTGATGGTGGAACAGACGAACAAAAAGACATGAAACCTAAAAACCATTGATCTGGGTTTGAGTTAAAAAATTAGCGAAATAAAGGAAACTAAAGACAGCGGATCCCCTACAAATATATAAGTATGGGCATGTTAATACGTGTAGACCTTCATTTCGAGATTTACTGCTTATAAACAGTACGACATTTCAACAAACGGATTCCGCCATCAGACTCCCCTTTTAGCTATCTACATGGCTGGTCCCATGACATGTTCTCGTATCTCCTATATATGTGGTTTAGATTGAGTCAGAAACATAAAAAAGGGTGAAATTTGGGTACAGTTTTCACACATCACTTTATTTTTTGGATACTTACGTGGCAGCTGGAATCATAAAATTTGGCTAACATATGACCACTGGTTGTTTCAATGTGCGTACCAAATTTGATGATTCTATATTTCCTATAAGTGTGACAAATGATAAGATATCCATCTAACAAGTACAAAATTAAATTTAAATTTAAATATTCGGCTCTATCTAACGTATAAGGGACATAGATATGACAATGTGTCATAGGACCAAAGATGTAGATCCCCTCAAATTGGAACGCGATTGTGCTATCTGTTTTGTGATACGGCTTACCATTTTGCCACCAATTACCCCAAAACGAATGTCTGTACCGATAATAAAATCACCTAAATATTTCGATACGTTCCGGAGCCAAACGTTATACATTTGTATAGCTTGGAATTTTTCCTCAAAGGAAAGAGCGTCTAGGTTTCTGGATTAGCATTCATATGGTGTAATTAAGGAAGAAAGTATTACAGTTAAGGAATTTGAAACTAATAGAATATAAAATTATGAATGAGGACAGCCGGATACCACAAATATGTAAATACCAAGTGGATGTATTGTAAAATGAATTGCCCCTCACTAAATTGTGATGATATGAGGTACGGATATAACAGAGGAGAAATCTAGGTCCAGGGATTTTTAGGTAAACAGATAAGAAGATAACTTATAGTGTTATTAATTAAGCCTAAAGAAGCAAGATAGAGGCAAGAAATTAAAGTGAAAAACAGAAGTAGAAGAGAAATGCTGTAAAATTTATAGCAAATGCCAGAAAACATCTTACATTGTGAAATCATCGGCTACACTCCGCGGTGCTGTTCAAGTATTAACAGCCCCTTTATAGCTATTCGAAAACGATTGTAACCTCCAAGGGTATTCCGAAAATATCCCGCAGAATGGCAGCATGACGTCTCTCTCGCCTTCTACGCAAGGAACAACCGCGAGTTTAGAGGAATGTTGACGACAATAACATTATGATACTTGCCCGCTGGCAAGCAGCCAGAGACGTTGCCATGGTAACCGGTAGGTTCATCGTCTGTCGACCACTCAAGACAGAGCTCAAAACTCGCAGAAGTAGTAATTTTCTCAGACATTTGAAGAGAAAGCGAAATTATGCACAAAAAACTCGTTTAAAATTAAGGGACGTTTCACATGTAGTCCACGGATTTGACAGAAAATCAGTTGTATAAGAGAAATTGGAAGAAAACTGTTGTGGTTTCCAACAAGCCCCCATTCTATTCAGTGAATTTTAAATCATATGCATATCTAAACCTTTCCCTGGCTGAGTATACCTTGTATATGAGGTTTGGTAGAGATCTATCCAGCCATTTCGCTATGATCTTGGAACAGACGGACAAACAGACATGAAAGTTAAAAACCACCGATACGGATTGAGTTTACTAAATCGTTATTTGAGTAGATGGCATACAAGAAATATAACTAAGAATATTCCTAAGTAGAGAATTAGGGTCTCTGACGGTGTTTTAATTGTATTTTACTCCAGTTTCTACAAAGATGGAAAAACGTGTATGTAACATCGTTCTTGGAAAAGGTTCTCTTGAAAACCTGTTCATCTTTCTGGTAAAATGGATTGTTTCTTATATATCTTGTGGAAAGCTGTCTCTATTATCTTTCACTTTTCTTATTTTCTCAGACTTGTTTCGATACAGTCTGGTATACAGTAGTGCTGGCCAGTGTGTCGTAAACCACTAAAACTAATCGACAGCTAGATGTCATAGCTACGGCAATTGTACAAACCTAACCCTTCACCGATGCGCAGTTACCTTATTAATTTATCATTTTACTCTTCTTAAGAAATAGACGCCTTTTAAACCATCCACTATAAACTTCATGTACACGGGCATACAACCTGTGACAACAAAGTACGGTGAATGGAGTTAGAACGGTCGATCCGGCAACACTAGTGACACACAAAGCTCACCTGCGTAGCAGCAGGTTTTGACCACTGCTTCCAACGTTGTTCAGTTCAGCATCGAGTGTGTGCCGTGTAAGACCTGTTTGACACAGTGCGTGTTTAGTGCGTTGGTTCTGAACTGCGAACAGGAATATGAACGACCAAAAGATCAATGCAGAGTTTTGTTTTAAGTTTGGCAAGACATCGTAAGAAACGCATGCGATGCTGGTACGTGTTTATAAAGTCGGAATAAAGTCAATGCCGAAAAGTCACGCATCAAACTCGCTTCGAAAGGAAAGATATTTGACGATATTTCTGACATCCAACGAAACGTAACGAGGCTTTTGAACACCATCCATAAGGAAGCCTTTTCGCAAAGTTTCCACGACATGTATAGCTGATCTCAGCAGTGCATTGTTATGGGAGGGGACTATTTTGAAGGACAGTAAGGTAATTGACGTGCATTGTTCATCTATGTTGATAGTACAGGACTATTCAACAAACTTCATTGTCACAGGTTGTATGTTTCTCTAACAACAGGTTTTCCTCATATTCTATTTCCCGAAGAAAACAAAACATCAAATGGATTTTCCAACAAGATAATGAACGTTTCGATGTAAGAAGACTACTTCTTAAGAATCGTTGAAACAGAACAGTAATTGGAGGCAAAAATTAAGAGATGTTAGTGGCTAAATTCGCCATGGTTATTGAAATGTTTGAAGCTAGGTTAGGTAGCCAATGGTGCTCACATTTCTTCTAGAAAATGGACAAAAATCCCACACATTTTATTTCTTTGTAACCTCAATGTTGATTACTATGGTGATCAGCTATATTTCTGTTCTAGGAGCATGTTAATGGCTACGAACCATTACAATAAGTGTCAGTTAACCAATTTTTCAGTAGTTACCTTTTTCCTTGATATTACTTCATGCATATTTATTCAAGACTACCATTTTTACCAGTTCCTAGGACGGGAATTTGCAATTGAATACATGGTTCCTTCACGAATTTATGCGAAGTAACATGTCTTTCTTCATAGGTTTGATGTGACATGTTAAAATGATATTTTCGTACGAAAGCGCGTGGCAGAAACGTGAAGCTGAACAAAGTCGAGAGAGCATGATGGAGAATTCCGAATTTATTGTACGGTACAGTTCCTGGTCCGAAAGTGTGCGAAATTATCCGTGGTTTTCAGGTTGCATTCTGTATATTTGACCACTGGTGTGGCGCTCCGACATTGATAATTATTTCCTTAATATCTGTCGTATTGAAAAGAGTAAAGTGGATCTGTCATTTTCCCCGTTGCCCACCTTGAAGTGACATGTCCCACGGGACTTGGACTAAAAATGCAAATTTTCGTAACCATCTGCGTTATTATTTGTCGTACGATAAATAATTATATGACATAAAGGAAAGGAAATAACATATTCTTGAACGTTTGTTGTATGCAGTCTTTTGATAGACCTAATATTAACGAAAATATTTCAGAATAATCTTCCTAAAAATACCAACTCCTTGTGATTACCCTGACATCATATGCACTTGATAGCACAATTCTGAGTGAGTAGATTCCAACTACATATATTGGTTGAAATAAGTCCAGCAGTTTTCCACTTTTAGAAATATGCAGACAGATAGACAGACACCAAAAGGAAAAGTTCTACCTAATGTTTCCTCGGTGTAGAGTTAAAGTAGGTGAGGTAAATTTTCAACCCGAGAGAAATATTATGCATCCTAGGATTTTCTCCTGTTATGGATCCTTCAAATAACTGTAGGTCTGCTAGGGTGTCCGCCACTGGCTGCAGAGAGTAAAGCCCGAAGAAGATTGTAATTTTCTCCGTCATTTGAAGAGTAAGCGAAATTATGTGCCTGACAGAAATTATTTAAAATGAAGGGGCATTTCACGTATAGTTCACAGATTTTACAAGTGATGAAATGTGTAAGAGAAAATTGAAAGAAAAATCTCTTCTGGTCTTCCTATAAGACATATTTAAACGATATGCCTAATAGAACCTGATCCTGGATGATTAGATCTAAATATGAAGTTTGGTGAGATAAAATCAATAGCGTAGAAATGGAAAAACTTCTTCTTTTATTATAAACCCCCAGCATATTCAGTGATATTTAAATACATATTGTACATATGCATATACATATAGAAACCTGATCCTGGATGATTAGACTCTAATATGAAATTTTTTAGAGTTGTGGTCAATAGTGTAACAGAAAATTGAAAAAAAACTTTCCTGGTGTTGCTATAAACCCCAGTCTGTTCATTGATTTTTAAATGATATGCATATCGAAGCCTGCTCTTGGATAAGTAGACTCTGAATATGTTTAGTCGAGATAAAGTTAGTAGTGTAAAATAAAATTGAAACTATATATTCTAGTGTTCCTATAAACCGCCAGTCCATTCAGTGATTATTAGGTAATATGCACAAAGAAACCTGCTCCTGGATGAGTTGGCTCTAAATGCAATGTTTGGTAGAGATCTATCCAGCCGTTCCCCGTGATGGTAAAACAAACAAACAAACAAACAAACAAACAAACAAACAAACAAACAAACAAACAAACAAACAAACAAACAAACAAACAAACAAACAAACAAACAGGCACGGAGGATAAAAAGCCGCTGATACGGTCTTGAGTTGACATAAAACAGATAAATATATCAAAATAAGGCAAATTAAATGAAACCACAGATAGGGAAACCCTTAGAATTTTATCTATAAGATTCCTAGGAAGATTTTCTACTACAGACGTCTCGAAAGCAGCTCTTGCAATAAATGTGCAAATTAACTGATGTTAGAAGTGTACGAAACTACTGCAACACACCTACCGGAAGATATACTTCGATTTGAATGTACTGCGCCATGGCACAGTGATATTCTATGGTCTCTATGCAGCAGTGGAGTTGACAGCCTGTCGGATCTGACCCTTGTCTCCGAGCTCAGTTGCCTGGGACAAGGTAACACTTCCTCCTCTGGGAAGTAAAGGTCATTCGGGGGAGAGTGAAGTGATTTCCTAGTTACCAGCAGTACAGTATTCTCTCCGTTATCTATGGAAGAGTTTCATGCTCATTAAACTTTTTTAATTCATGAAAATGTATTGTAATGAAATGATTTGATTACCCATTGTTAAAATCATACCGGAGTCATAACTTAAGTTTTGAAGTTAGAAGTGGATTAGCTGTTTGGTATTGACGTTGAAGAGAATTTAGCAGGTAGGGTGTCTGATTTAGAGAAGGAGACATCTTTCATCAAAAATTGCATGCTTTTATGCCTCAGGAAACAGTATCTTACTATTATTATTATTATTATTATTATTATTATTATTATTAATATTATTATTATTATTATTTATTCCACTTACTATTATTTTAGCAATACAGGCTCAAATGATCTTTGGCTTGACATACCATCTGCTGCCAAATACGTCTGTATACATTACGTTTTTATGTGTTCCCTTAAACTGCCCTTCCATCGTATCCTTTGACATCCTCTAGAACTTATCCCTATATTTCTAAAGACATACATTATTTTGACGATTAGAATAGGTGTCCAGTTATTTAACATGTCCTAAGGAGTTCTTAAACACACAACTGTTAGCTCTTCTTAATAAACACGCGCCAAAACGCACTGCTCGCGTAACACGCCCTGAGGCTCCAGGGATGATTCAGGAAATACGAGACTTAATGACAGAGAGAGACAAAGCTTTCAGAAAATTCAAAACTAGCCAAATACCAAACGATTTTGACCTGTACAAGACCCTTCGTAACAGGACCACACAGGCCGTAAGGAATGCTAAAATAAGACACTCAGAACATTTTGCTAACCCGAAACACGACAACAATCTGGAAAACCGTTAAAAAATGGGCATAGGTGGAAATAAAATACATACTGCTGACATTAAACTATCACTGGATGATTTAAACCAATACTTTACTACAAAACCCGTTAACATTGACGAGACAACAAAAGAACAGACGATTAACAAAATTCTACACAATGGCAATACTAACAATGGAGGAGAACAGTTATATTTTTCCCTCGTAACTCCTTCAGAAGTGAGACAAATTGCACGATCAATAAAGACAACTGCGACAGGATGTGACGAGATTGATCCACAGTTACTGTTAAAAACTCTAGACGTAATCCTACCAACTCTAACCCACATCATTAATACCTCACTGATAACAGGCATATTCCCTTCCCTTTGGAAATATGCAATTGTTCGCCCACTCCCCAAGACCAACAATCCCGTGGTACCCAAAGACTTTCGATCCATTTGAATTTAACCATTTCTGTCCAAAATTTTGGAGAAAATAGTTCACAGACAAATAACCGCGCATTTAAATAATAATATGCTTCTTGACAAATGCCAGTCTGGTTTTAGAAGCAATCATAGCACAACTACTGCACTGCTTAAAGTTACAAACGACATAGGAGTAGGTATGGATAAGGGAGAAGTTACTGTTTTAACTCTTCTAGACCTTAGTAAGGCCTTCGACTGCGTTGACACGGACATACTAATAGCAAAATTATGTGCTCTTAATTTCTCACAAAGCACACTATCCTGGATGTATTCCTATCTCTCTGATCGCCGGCAGTGTGTATCTACAGGTGAAAATTTCTCTTCATGGCAATCTGTAGAGACTGGAATACAACAGGGGTCTGTGCTGGAGCCACTCCTATTTTCGATCTTCATTTCAGGACTAACACAAGTAATTAAACATTGTCAATATCATGTGTACGCAGACGACATAGATATATACACATGCACATCTTCGTGACTTACCGACTGCAATAAATAATATGAATGACGACCTAGGAAGAATATGTAGGTGGACCGATGACTATGCACTAAAAGTCAATGCCCAAAAATCGCAGTGTATTCTTTTAGCTACCCAAAAATCCCACGCACGACTTACAGACGCCCATACCCACTCAGTAACATTAAGAGGCACTCAGTTACAATTCAAAGACACAGTTAAAAACGCAGAGATGATAATGAATAAAAACCTTAGTTGGAACGATCATGTAACAGGTATATGTCAGCGAGTGTTTTATTCCTTACATTCCCTTAAAAAACTCAGGGATTTACTCCCCCAAAATGTAAGAAAGCTGCTTATCCAAAGCATGGTAATGCCAATATTCGACTTCTGTGACGTAGTATACAGTAACCTGAACGCTTCACTTTCCATCAAGCTCCAAAAGGCACATAACGCATGCGTTCGATTTATTTCAGATATACCAAGGCTTAGTCATATTTCTCCCGCATTTGGTAGGCTGTCATGGCTACGCTTAAGAGAGCGACGAAATTTACACACTTTTTCCCTGTTACATCGTATACTGAACCTTAACACACCTGAATACCTTGCCACACAATTCCATTACCTAGCATCACCCTCTAGTATTCCTACCAGATCATCATCCAGCGCAGTACTAAGCATTCCCATTCACCGCTCAACTGGCTACAGTAGATCATTTATAGTCGCCGCCAGCCGAATTTGGAATTCCCTACCTGCTGAAATTAGGAGCCCGTCAAACCACCTCCGCTTTAAGAAACTCTGTCAAACCTGGTTAATGACTAATAATAATTTCTTATAACATAGTAGGATTAGATCATAGCTAAGTATTAGATTAATTAAAATATTTAATTGATACCTTAAGATATTAAACTGTAGATAATTTAGTGTATATTTAACTCTTCATGTAGGTGTATGTATGGTCGGACAGAATAGCAGGCTTTATAGCCTGAGTCCCGCCAAATAAAACAAGACAATAAATAAATAAAAAATAAATAAACTTCAGCTAAGTTATTTTGACGTACACTAACAGGTATTGCTCTGTATACAATTCCTCATTCGTTTCGTGTTTAAAAACACTATCCATCTGGTTGACACACATATTTTGTTTAGAAATTTTGTTTCGAAAATACCTAACTTTTAACACGATTCATTCCTAAACACCCAGATATCACTTCCATATGGCCGCATAAGAGTTTTATATATCCTCAGTTTAGTCATCTAATAAAATATTTATATTTCAGAAAATTATTCGCTAAAATGTGCTCTACCCCTTTCCTACATAGAGGTTTCATTTAAAACCAACTAAATCTTATTTTATTCCGCTGCCTATACAGAGGTTTCATTTGAAACCACGCTTTTAATGCTTGATTGGTGGTGCCATCTTGTGTCTAAAATAGAAAACACTTGAAAAAAGGTTCAAATACTGTCTAAAACAATTGACTGTAGTGAGACATAATTCCATGCGGTGGGTGTAACATACCGTTTGCGTCGGTTTTTATTAATATTGAACCTGCATGTGGTCAGTTATTCATGAGATATATTACAAATCATGCAGGATTTACTCAGACACTGTATGATGTACTGGATAACAACGGAAGAACGGATGTTGTCTATACAGACTTCGAAAAAGCATTCGACAAGGTAAATCATAAAATTCTTGTCCAAAAAATGCACCAGTTTGGGTTCTCGCAACCACTACTTCGAATGTTATGTACTTACCTGAAAGATCGACGTCAGTTTGTGTCTTTTAAAGGCGAAATATCAGACAACTTCATTATTTACTCTGGTGTTCCTCAAGGATCTAATTTGGGTCCCCTACTATTTTGAATTTTGATTAACGACTTGCCGAATAATCTTCGTCATGCTAGTTGTTTGCTGTTTCCTGACGATGTAAAACTATGTAAAGTTATGAATAACTAGCGAATGTGCCCGTGCTTCGCTACGGTATTCTACATTGTATTCGAATATCGAAGTAAATAGTGTACATGCAGTAAATAAGATAGTTTTAAAATTGCATGTCTCTTAGCGTTATCCGAGAAAGAGCATGGGGAGGTCCCCGTACGTTTCCAATGTAAAGTGTTTGTTACGGATTTGTGATATAACGGCAGGCTCACTTGCCTACTGGCATTCACAATCAGGTTGGGAAGTTTACATTATAATTGCAGGCCCCATTGCCTACTATGCGGACAGAATCGATTTGGGGAGTTTTTGTTAAAATGGCAGCCCCCCTTTCCTACCTCCAGACAGATTACAGTTTTTATTATAATGGCAGGCAATTACCCTACTATCACTCGAAATTGAGTTGTGCAGTTATCATTATAATGACAGGCCCCTTTTCCTACTGCCAGCCAGCGTACTGCCAGTCACACCAAGTTGGTGAGTTTCCATCAAAATAGCAGGCCACTATGCCTAATGCCAGTCACATTTTAGATGAGTACATTTCTTTATAATGGCGGGCACCCTTGCCTACTGCCAAACACAATCGGGTAGGGGAGTTTTAAACAAAACTGCATGCTCACTTACCTTCTGCAAGTCAAATCGAGAAGGGAACTATTCATTACAATTGTAGGCCTTCCTTACTAATGACAGTTACACAGGAGTTGGAGAAGGAACCCTTTCCTACTGCCAGTCAAAGTCGGTGTGGGGAGTACTGATTACAATAGCAGACCGACCCTTTCTCGATCGCTAAATCGACATCAGTGAATATATATAGATCGACATACGAAAGTATATGCGTGTTTACAATATTGAAGACCTTCATTTACAGATTAACTGCTACTAAACGTACGTCATATCGACAAAGGATTATACCATAAGACACGCCGGATTTAGTGGCCTAAATGGCTGGTCCAATGATATGTCATCTATTCTTGGGTCAGATTTAGAAACGTGGAACAGGGTAAAGGTTTTGTAAGATCATCTCACATTACATTACTTTTCGGATAATAATGTGACAGCTACATACGTAGCATTTGGCTCACATATGGCTACTGAGTGGGCCAATTTTCGTGAAGAGTTTGATGATTCTGTATTTCATATAAGTAATTGAAAGTATGAATAATGCATGTGAAAATTCCAAATTGACTTAACATCGATTAATAGAGAAAAATCAAACGTAAAAGGGATACAGATACGGCATAAAGTCATAAGACCAAGGTTGTAGATCATTCCAAATTGAACGGAGATTGTGCAATCCGTTACGTGATAGGAATTTCCGAAGGTCTGCACCATCATTAAAATTGCCTGCATATTTCGATATTCTTCGGGGATAAAAAAATGAAAAATTTAATGATATAGGATTTTTCATTCGTTACAGGCTAAAACGTATAATTTTGTCAAATTTCAATTATCTTCTTATTCTTCTGGCAGATTATGCCACAATGTGGATTTTGGGCGAGGCGGGTAAAAATTAGGACTTTCAGGAAATCAAAAATTATGGAGATTGTTATTATTACCCCTTAAACGGAAAGCTGTACGAAAATTTCGCCAAAATAGTCAGTGTAGAGGTACACAGTCGTTACGATTTGATTTATATAGATAAGGAATCTGCTCCATGTAAAACACCTTTTGGGCTATGTCCGCTGGACTTAACCTGCAAAAGTGACCATTCATGATATCTCCCTTATTAATCCTCCTGACGAAAAAATGCACATGAAAAAAAAGGTTTAGAGGTGGAATTCCATCAGGTTTGGTCGATTTCCAGTCAGGTTGGTCTTGTTCTGTATATATTGTGGAAGAGTAAAATCACCATTTCGGTTCCTTATAAACCGCCAGTCCATTCCGGAACATGAAATGTTATTTACGTTTAAAACCTACCTTTGGACAGGTGGATGCTAAATATAAATTTTGTTTCGAATGTCTTCAGTAGTTTTCAAGTTGTAAGGAATACGCTTTACACGCACCCGCTCGTGAGTTAAGTCCGATGGGACTTGTACAGAAAAACGGTCCTTTAATGATATCTCCCTTATTGATCCTCGTATCGAAATGATGCACATGAGAAAAAAAGGTTTAGACATTAATTTCTACCAAGGTAGGTAGACTTCCATAAACTTTTGTTGTGTATATTTTTTGGAAGTGCAAAATCACTGTTTCGGTTTCGTATAAACCCCCAGTTAGTTCAGGGATTTAGAAACAATATTTGCCCTGAAACCTATCAAGGACAGGTGTATTCTAAATAGGAATCTTGGTGGAAATGCATCCAGTAGTTTCTAGCATTCACGTACATACGGCGTAATTAAGGAAGAAAATAATACAGTTAAGAATGTTGAAACTAATAGAAAATGGATTATAACTGAGGACAGCCGGATAACGACAAATAAATAAATGCCGTGAGTTATGGATATAATAAAGCGCTAACAGAGGAGAAATTTAGGTTCAGTGATTCTTAGGTAAACAAATATGAAGATGACTAATGGTGTTATTACTTAATCTATTCGAGGGCGGTTATAACCTCCAACGATATTCCGCCAATATCCCGCAGATGAGCCGATTAATGCCTCTCTTGCCATCTACCCAAGGAACAACCACGAATTTAAAAGCATGATGAGGAAAATGGCAATACGTTACTTCCCTACTGGCATGCAGTCAGAGACGTTGCCATGGTAACCTGTAGGTTCGTTGTCGGTCTGTCGGTCACTAAATGCAGAGCATGATACCAGCAGAAAATTGTAAATTTCTCCGTCATGTGAAGAGTAAGGTAAATTATGAACATAACGAAAGTTGTTTATAATGAAGAGACGTTTCACGTACGGTAAACGAAGTTTACAGAAAATCAATAGTATAAGAGAAAATAGAGGAAAACCACTGTGGTTTTCCTATAAACACCCCGTCTATTCAAAGATTTTAAAATTATATGCATATCGGAACCTTTCCTGGGATGAGTATACTCTAAATATGAAGTTTGGCTGAGATCTATCCAGCCGTTTCGACGTGATGGTGGGAAAACCACTCTAGTTTTCCTATAAACCCCCCGTCTATTCAAGGATTTTAAAATGATATGCATATCTAAACCTTCCCCGGGATTAGTATACTCTAAATACAATGTTTGGTTGAGATCCATCCAGCCGTTTCGACGTGATGGTGGAAAAACCATTCTGATTTTCCTATAAACCCCCATATATTCAAATATTTTAAAATGATATGCATATGGAAAACTTCCCCGCGATGAGTATCCTCTAAATATGAAGTTTGGTTGAGATCTATCCAGCCGTTTCGACGTGATGGTGGAAAAACCATTCTGGTTTTCCTATAAACCCCCTGTCTATTCAAGGATTTTAAAATGATATGCATATCAAAACCTTCTCCGGGATGAGTATACCCTAAATATGAAGTTTGGTTGAGATCTATCCAGCCGTTTCGACGTGATGGTGGAACAGACAAACAGACAGACAAACAGAAACAATTTTATTTATATAGATTTTTACACTCGTTCTTCACCCCCTTTCCATCCCCGCCCAAAGGAGTCCTATGAGTGCCTTACACAACAGTATATTTTTTTCCCAGATATTAAGTCTTATTTGTACCTATTTTGGTTGACAGCTATGCCCAAACGTACATGCATAATCTCACTGCTCTAGAATCCTGGAGCTGACGTTGCCATGGTTACGGCAGTTCATTTCTTTATCCGATTCCTAGAGCAGGGGTAGTGTGGTGCCAATATCTCCGTAACGGTTGGTTTTAGGGCCTTAAAACATGGTTTTCGGGCCCGTAGGGCTTACCGAGTTTTGTTCTTTGCGTCAAGAGGATTAAATTGAGCTTTGTCTCGTCCTTATACGACAAATTCGATATTTTGCCTATAATAGTATAAGAGAAAATGGAGGAAAACCGTTTTTCCTATAAAACCCCCGTCTTTTCAAAGATTTTAAAATGATATGCATATCGAAACCTTCCCCGGGGTCAGTATACTCTAAATATGAAGTTTGGTTGAGATCTATCCAGCCGTTTCGACGTGATGGTGGAACAGACAAACAGACAGACAAACAGACAAACAGAAACAATTTTATTTATATAGATTTCATCTCATTAACTCTTCTGATGAGGTTGACGTCACGAATGACATCCGGTCGTAAAAACTTTCTGCGAAGATCATCTCACTTCATACCCAAATCCCCATAGAGAAACGGCACAATGGTTAGGCATAGATTCAGGGGAAACATATAGGACACAGGTTAGATGATAATGAACAAGGAATAATACGTGTAGGCCTATGTGTGCGATGCCCAGCCAAATCTACGGCACTCAAAGATCTGAAATGTTTGTCGTAGGTGGGCACAGCATTTCAGCGAAAGTACATTGCTGTGTCTAAGAGCAATTCTTTCACCAAGAAATGAAGCTGTCAACGTCATCAACAAGCAATATTTACAAGAATTACCCCGTTTTCTACAAACTGAAAAGTATATCAACTGCACGACAGAGCCTTTGTAGAACTTGGAGTCACCTGGAGTACCCTCGAACATCTTGGAGCGGACGATTGTGGCACCGGTTATCCTTCTCAAGAATATTAATCCTGGCCACTGCAATGAACAAGACTCTGAAACTGATAACTAATATTATTGAAGTCATCATCATCATAGCTTGACATGCCGGGGGGGGGGGAAGTAGTATACGTCGGATTGTATGTCCATGGAGTAGGAAGCCATTTTTGGTCCCCGACACGAGGATCCATCAGCCCGTAATATTCGGAAGTGTTTGTGTGTATGTGTAGGATGCCCAGTAAAATCCACGGCACACAGAGATCTAAAATTCTTAACTTAGGCGCATTCTTAGATGAATATGTATACAGGTAATGACCTGCTCTCATTACTTATTTACATTACCTTCAATCATTTTAATTATTTAGTTATTTAATATTTACGCGATATTCACCTCATTCACTTAAAATTTGAGGCTATAAATGGGTTTTGCTCTACCGGCAAAAAAACTAACTTAATCTCATGCTTTATTATTTAATTTAGAGGGAACACCATGGGGTTCTGAAATTTTTAACATTCGTGGCCACAGCATTTCACCAAATACGTATGGCTATGTCAAAGAGCGATTCTTGCTCCAAGAAGTGAAGCTGTCAACGTCATCAACAAGCAACTTTTACAAAAAATACCCGATGTTCTACAAAGTTGCAAGTATATCGACTACACGATAGTGCTTTTGAACAACTTGGAGTCATCTGGAATACCCTCGAACATCTTGAAATGGACGATAGTGTCACTGATTACCCTTCTCAAGAATATGGATCCTGCCCTTTGCAACGAACACGACTCTGAAACTGATGACTAAAATTATTGAAGCCAATCTCATGACTGGACATGCCGCGAGCGAAGTAATATTAATTCCTCGGATTCAAATAATTCCTTCGGTTATGCATTTTAAGTTTAGATGTCTGAGTTCCCCATTGCTTTAGTTTCGCTGTAAGCATCAACAAGGGAACAAGAACAATCTCTTTAAGTTGTAGGACTCTCTCTGCGCAAATGCTGCTTCTTCCATTGTCAACTGTACGTGGGTTATTCAAGAGTTGGAGAGGCAAACACACTATACAACTTAGCTCCAAATGGAAGTACACTAATATAGTTCATCCGGAAGCTATAAAAGGAAAAAGGGCCGATGACCTTCGATGTTAGGCCCCTTTAAACAACAAGCATCATCATCATCATAAAAGGAAAAAAATATTATATAACATGTTCTCTTACATTGTTTTCATATCATTTACATATGCTGTACACCAACCCGGTATCTTTTTTTTTTTTTTTTGCTAGGGGCTTTTCGTCGCACCGACACAGATAGGTCTTATGGCGACGATGGGATAGGAAAGGCCTAGGAGTTGGAAGGAAGCGGCCGTGGCCTTAATTAAGGTACAGACCCAGGATTTGCCTGGTGTGAAAGTAGGAAACCACGGAAAACCATTTTCAGGGCTGCCGGTAGTGGGATTCGAACCTACTATCTCCCGGATGCAAGCTCACAGCCGCGCGCCTCTACGCGCACGGCCAACTCGCCCGGTACCCGGTACCTTAAGCATTCAAAGTAACAATAAAACAGAATAATGCATTTCATGCAATTTACGTCAGATCGATGTGAGTTAACAGATATAGATTTTTTTTTTTAAATAAATGGTTAAGAAACATCTAACCTAACGGTTGAATTAATAAACGCGGGCAAAGAGGCGGGTACATGCTAGTATATATATATATGGATAAATAAAGAAATATTACTCATCATGAACAGACAGTTTATAAAATATCTTCAAGTGTTGACGAAAAATTCAAGCCTTGCTTAAATACACCAGTCGGTCATCGCATAAATTTTTTATTCCTCTAAAACTTTCGTAGTTTCATTTGGTTGAACACTTTCCTTCGCATGTGCAAATATTTTGTCGTCCTTAAATTGAATATTATCTTTCAAATTCCCTACAAGAACTCTTTCATTTCATACCTCACCTAATCAAGTTAAGTGTTTCTTAAAATGTACATTGATTACTACTGCACGCAAAATGGCCATTCTTTTTTTTCCAGACGACAAAATTCATCATTTTCAATAGTCAGTAATACTGCAGGAATGTTTCGTAGGGAACAGATGGTTTGATATTTGTTTCATTTTCTTAGCCTAAACTTCCATGTTACACTAGTTGGTGACGGCCTGTTATCCCACTAAGCTTTCCGTCTAGAAATCACATACTTAGTGTAGGTAATATTCTACCGAATAATAAAACCGACCGTAAAAATATGAATCAGGACAACCATTGGATGATCGGGTAGGAAAATATTTAGTGAATAGTTGGGCAGGTTATGGCAGTCCAAAAATAAAGAAAATTTTCAGAGCCTTTCCATTGTGATGCACATACACAACATGCCATATATAATATAATATAATATAATATAATATAATATAATATAATATAATATAATATAATATAATATAATATAATATAATATAATATAATATAATATAATATAATATAATATAATATGTTGATTTTCAGCAGTGGCAACTGTTCATATCCTACATACATACAAAGGTCTACGATTTTCAGGCCTTCAATGAAGGCACCAGTAATGCGTACGTGTTTGCGGCGTCGAGGAAGCCTTTGGAAATCATAGGTACTGCCTAACGTCTGGATGGTGTAAGGAGAGCGATCAGTTGTCAGCAGAACGTCTTCAACTATTGGGAAGTGAAGCCCACGCTGTGGTTCCTTCGTCTTAGGGATGAGGACGAAGTCGCAGGAACTTAAATATGGAAAGTATCGGGAATGGTAGAACTCTTCCCAGCTTCACCGGCTGAAAAAGTATATCACCGCCCGTCTTGCATGCGCCCTTGCATTGTCATGAAAAATGATGAGTGGGTTATGCATAAATTGTCGCCGTTTTCTCTTCAGCGCTAACTCCGCCATATACTTGCTCACTAGTGATGTACATGTTGAAATCTCTTCTCTTCACATTATCATATTCAGATCTTCATAAATACAGTAACTACACTTTGTTTCAAGTTATATAAACAATGCAAATATTTTGTAAATTAACCCACACGACAGTAGACTTGTAAACTTAAAGGAGAGAATTACATAGCTGCATAAACGATCTGAGATATGTACTGCTAATCTGCGCACGTGACAAGTAAGGATTAACTGATGAATCTTCTAGAAATGAATCGCAACGAATTTTTACTACACTTTCAAGAACGTACAAAGATGAGTAACGGATAGTGCCAAATTATCTCACATTATAAAATACGAGGGGAATTTTGAAAATAATGATACAGAGGTTTGACATTTTGATACGAATGTTGAACTCATATTAAGTGCAATTTGTAGAGGTGTAAAGTTTGTTATCGACGTGGCTCAGTTGGCCAAACTCAAAAGTACTATCCCTCGCGCCATTCGGGGACAATTAGATTCTTCTACCGGAGGACTTCCTGTTTGCTTTTGTTTTGCAGTCGGAGCTTAGGCTAGCATACACTTGGCCGTTCGGGCCCCATTCCATCAACAGGACCCTCTGTTATTTGGATATCTATGTTAACAGTCCCCACTCAAATAGCGTAGTGTGTGGTGTCAGTAGTCCTGTTCATTCCTTCAATTTGCATTCAACGGATGAGTACGCTGATATGCTCCTACTTTACGTGGAATCAAGAGCGAACGCACTACTAGCATAACGCACTAACCAAGAGAGATTTCCTCACAGATGTCCACCGGCCACAGTTACATTTATTAATGTGGAACGCCGTTTATATATAACAGGGTCATTCTCCCGACTGCCTCAAGTTAGAGGTGCACAGTGGTCGAACGCTATCATGGGTAACCTATACAAGAGTACAAGGTCAGTTGCGCAAGAGTCTAACGTCAGCCAGTCTCCTATACATATCTTGTATAACAGTCATTTTAACAGCTTTCACATGCAACTACACCAGGAACTCCCTGCGGACAGATTTCGGATCTAGGGTCAACTTCTATGATTGGATACTGAGGCAAGAGGGAAATGAAGGGTCATTTGTTTCATGTTTTCGAACGAATCACAATTTCATAACAATGGTACCGTAAATCACCACAACATACATTATTGGAGCCTTGACAATCTCCACTGGGTAAGAGAGGAAACATTTCAGGTTTGATGGGAAGAAAATATTTAGTGTGATAATTTCGGTAACTACCTAACTGGCCCACATTTACCACTGTTGTTGGAAGATATGCCTCCAGGACAATGTCTTACCATATGGCTTCACATGATGGAGCTCCACTGCACAACTCAGTAGTCGGTCAATGGATAGGAAGGGGAGGACCTGACCATTGTCCCACCAGATCACGAGATTTAACAAGATTGGATTTATTTCTGTGGAGCATTTAAAAGAATATACCTACAAAAGCCGGAAGGGCCTAAGAGCCTTCGAAATCTAATTTCGGAGGCCTGGAGAGCCGTTACACCTAACATGCTCCAGCAAGTCAAATTCTCAGTTCAACGGCGTGCCCAAATGTGCATTAATCAATAAGTCTACCGTTTTGAGCATATACTGCCTTAGCGAACTAACTTTCATGTACGTTAAATCCATTCCACCGACCATACAGTTCCTGTCCAGACCTGATCATTAAACGGCCCTTTGCTGTACCACATAAACATCCAGTCCCTGAAAACACTTATGTGAGAAATCATGCCCGCAAATTAAAAAAAATAAACATTTTAAAGTAGCACCTGCGGAGATTCAAAATGCAGGTGCTCAACAATCCACTACCGGTTCCAACCGAGCTAACGGTGGGCATAAGCATTTCCCGGAAGGTTGCACTTCATTCAGTACGTTTATCGCAGGCCTGATGTACACTTCCACGAGTTTAATTGCTTCATTTGCTGTTGCGAATGGCTGATGAGTTCATTTCGGAGCACTACCACTTCCAAATCCATGTGATAAGCCACCAGATCTCTACGGATTGAATTCGATACCATTTCTATGTGCACACCTGCATAGCCCTGTGCTTTTGGGTTGTATATGCATGTGTGGGACATGTGGACTAATACTATGTACATTCAAAGTGGAAGAAAACTAATTAAAACAATAATCACCGCCACCACCGCAGAACACTCACTCTGTATAAGCTTGAAATTTTAGCAACTGCGCATTCACCAATACTGGGAGAGACGCTTCGTTCAGAATCATGTCTCTGTATTTTCTGTAGATTGTGTGTGTACTTTTGAAGAAATCGGTTGTCCTTTAATGTGCTCATTTTGAGTCACCTACCAAACTGAGCTGATTAACACAAACCTCTGTAGCTGACTGAGCTCTCAATAGACATTACGAGGTCTATTAGGTAAATATATCGGCTAGGTGGAGCTAACTACAATACTGTATACCTTTTTAAGAGGTAGTTGGAAACAGATTCCTTCGATTTGGAAGGCCGTGTCTAAATGAAAATACTCCCGTTGCAGTTGACAGCCAACGGACGCATTTGCCGAATCGGACGTAGGGAAAAAGCTATCTATATTTATATGCCACTGTTATACGGATTTAATTTCCGTAAGCTCACTTTCAGGCTAAGGTAACATAGCCACAGCGATTGTTAATATATTTTTTTAGTGGCGTGATTTTCAGTAGAAACACCAGAGATGGATTGTTTCATCTTGTTAAAAAATGGGATTTAAAAAGCGGATGGGGTCAGCAACCAGGCCCCTCTTCCTGCCCCACTGCAATGGAGTCAATTTCCTCCCTTTCGACAACTTCCATCACCGTTTACGTTGAATTGGGAATGATTTTACCATAACTTCGCTGAAACAGAAGAAATATAAACTTCAAAGTGAACTGAAGACTGTGGAGGATAATATCGACAGCTTAGCTAGCTATTATGCATATCTGTCCGTATATTAGGCCTTAAAATTCCTTTCTCGTTGAATTGCTCATTATTCTTTCCCATACTCTTCTAATATTTTATCTTAAACTTCTTTCAGATGTCTTTACATTTTCATACTGTCTGCTTGTAAGACTTATGTGTATCTCCCATATTTCAGTGAAAATTTTCCTTCCTCGGAGGAAGAATCGAGAGATGATGATCGAGTATTTTGAGGTGTATGAAGAAACAAAATCCACATCTGACTTGATTAAGTGCGTAGTTTGTGCAAGGTGGCTTCATAAAACTTGTACAGTTCACCCAGAACTGTGTTCATTCATGCCGCCGTATCCAAAAGAAGCAAAAAATCTACATCCTTGAAGAGAAGAAAGTAGTTTTCAACGAGTGTTAAATCGCTAACCATCTCTCCCTGAACACAGCGTCAAATGACCCCACAGTGTAGGAGAGCTGAAGCAAACTACACGTGGCAGTAAACCCGAAACTGTGCTAGAATTTTCTCATAAATTTAAATAATTTTATGTTTCTTATTAGTGCACAATATGTCTACGGATTTTCACATCATATATTCCTTCTTTCAGGTAAGGTTTTGTTTGTTGCGATAGGTCTTAAAAAGTTTCTCCTGTCTCTCCTGACTTTGCCCTATCGGTCAGAAAAGCCCACTGAAATAAAACTTCCAAACAACCCCATGAGCGACATTTTCCAACCATTCGTCACAGTGACTGGCTGCAAGAGGAATGGGACAAACAGCATAACTCGGAGCTCAGTCAATTTCATATCGCCGGAGCTAAGAATGAGTCTAAAGTCAATTAATGTAACAAATTTGATCTTGCCCATGCCATAATACAGCGTGTACTGTAAACACTAAGCCTAACCAGCAAAATAATTATTCTAAATATAATAATTTCGTGTGGCTATTTCTAGCCGAGTGCAGCCCTTGTAAGGCAGACCCTCCGATGAGGGTGGGCGGCATCTGCCATGTATAGGTAACTGCGTGTTATTGTGGTGGAGGATAGTGTTATGTGTGGTGTGTGAGTTGCAGGGATGTTGGGGACAGCACAAACACCCATTCCCCGGGCCACTGGAATTAACCAGTGAAGGTTAAAATCCCCGACCCGGCCGGGAATCGAACCCGAGACCCTCTCAACCGAAGGCCAGTACGCTGACCATTCAGCCAACGAGTCGGACATTATTCTAAATGAATCTATATAATAAGAAATGCAATGTATGTGACATTGTATTGAGTAAAATCAGCAAACATCATTCCATGTAACTATCAATTAATCAATGTTAAGCAGTGTTTTGTAACATAATACGGGCAGCAGCAAGCGCACCACAAGTGACTCCAGGAGTAGTACTAACCACGCCACAGCTCTGGTAAGTTCCTTGGAAAAATGGTAGCCGCCATATCGAAGCATGTGTCCAAACTCGTTATAAAGGAACAACACAAATCTTGTCCGACTCGTTGGCTGAACGGTCAGCGTACTGGCTTTCGGTTCAGAGGGTCACGGGTTCGATTCCCGGCCGGGTCGGGGATTTTAAACTTAATTGGTTAATTCCTACGGCACGGGGGCTGGGTGTATGTGTTGTCTTCATCATCATTTCATCCTCATCACGACGCGCAGGTCGCCTAGGGGCGTCAATTAGAAAGACCTGTACCTGGCGAGCCGAACCCGTCCTGGGATATCCCGGCACTAAAAGCCATACGACATTTCATTTTCACCAAGCTCGATAGCTGCAGTCGCTTAACTGCGGCCAGTATCCAGTAATCGGGAGATAGTGGGTTCAAGTCCCACTGTCGGCAGCCTTGAAGATGGTTTTCCGTGGTTTCCCATTTCCACACCAGGCAAATGCAGGGGCTGTACCATAATTAATGCCACGGCCGCTTCCTTCCAACTCCTAGGTCTTTCCTATCCCATCGTCGCCATAAGACCTATCTGTGTCAGTGCGACGTAAAGCAAATAACAAAAAAAATCATTTCATTTTCAACACAAATTTTTATCATTGGAATTCTTGAACTGTGGTAGAAATGAACACAAAACTCGAGAATAGGGATAATGAAATCCTCGTGATGAGAGAAGAATTTGCTGCAAGATGTGACTTCCTGGAACAATATATTAGGAAAGCTAACATTCGAATCTTCGTGGTATAAGAGAGAGTGAGTGAAAATACGGATAGGTGTTAATGTGAATTTGTAAGACATCTATAAGAGTCACCGGATCGAACCTAAATCTCCAGAGAAACTCGGCTAATTGTTATTAAATTCACATCACACCGATTCTGGTAGTGTGTGTTTCATAATAAACGGAAACTGAAGAAAATTATTTGCGAGGATTTCACTTTCACAAGATTACAAATTCTTATGGCCGCTTCTCCCCGTTTTAAACAAAATAATTGAAGGGCTTATTTCCAAATTGACGCAACTCACTTTCTTTGGATTTCAAGCTGAACGTGGAAATTTATTCCCACAATAGTTCTTTATTATGTGGAAAGTTATTTATTTCCAATGTGGAGCATATCTTGGTTAAAATGGCATCCAAGAGTTCTATTTATTTCCAAAGTGACGCATCTCCCCACTGTTTTTGTTTCCTAAGTACCGCAACTTCACACGACCAAATAGCCTGGCGTGCGCATATCACGTGACCGCTCACCGATTTTGGCGGGACTCTGCTCCTTTGCTCATGGTTTCATAATTTTTCTGCAGTTTTCTGTGATAATGGCGAATATTAGTGAAAATGGTGACGTTTGATGAGGAAATTGAGTGGCAGGGAAATCATTACGCTCGGAAAAGGAAAGAAATATCTCCAGAATGGCAGAAAATTTAGGACAAATTTCAAGGGCTTTTTCCACAGCAGTGCATTATATTTGAAAGTCTTAGCGCCCACAATATAACCTAGCCTATGCTGGTTCGCATAATTTGCATTTCCAGTCCCCCTTTAGTTCCAAAGTGACGTAAATTCAGGATCCTCCCTTCCATTTTGATTGTATTCATTAGCCACTATGGCAAGCATATTTTTTAAGTGATGTAGCTGCATAGACAAAATGAAGTCTCTTACCTTATTAGGAATCCATTCACGAAAAATTGCGTTTCCGAAAGAATTTCATTTCTTGGAGATGCGTCACTTCGTTAATAATCCCTTCACTTGTACTTGGAATGTACATATAAACATTAAGATGCCAGACGGGAGAAAATTAGAATTAACCGGCTGAGTGAAATTCAAAAGAAGTGTGACAGAAACTAAATGTAACAATTTAATTAACTGATTGAACCAACTTTTGTGTTTTATATTCCTAGATTTGTTCATATTTTATTTTATTTCTTACGGCATCGTTAAAATTTTAGCTTACAAAAATTTAATGATATTCTCGTTTATCTTAGTTGAATTTTCTTTATTCCCGATATATTATCTAACGGGACTTGCTTCTCTGATAGTAGTAGGCTTACTCCCCAGGACACAGGCCCTAGGAAAAAATACCTTACACTTCTTGAAATTGTGTCCTCTCCACTCTTCCTTAGTATATCATGATCTTGTACCGTGACATAGCCTGGTCCTGGCAGCAACCCTCAGGGGTTTCCTGGAAACCTACGTTCTCTAACTATAGACCAGCTACACGACAGTGTCTCCACTCATCCCAATCACCTTCACATAGCACTCATAAGCGTACATTGTCCGTCTGCTCACTTCCGTGATCTGAAGAAAATAATTCCATGCGTATGTCATATAACCCTCCAGGCAAAACTGGCTTTCCTAACTGGCCCTTTCTTCTAGAACGAATGATTCCAACTTACTGTAGGTGCTCCCACGGCCCCAGCTGGCCCCGGCAGCAGCCCTGGCGCTGTGCTGCAGCACCTTGAGGTGGTGGGGGAAGGAGGGGAAGTAGCATAGGTTGTGCTGGATGTGATTATTCTTTTAAGAGGAAGTGCAACTAAGCAACCATCTTCTATATAACACTAATCAGACGGAAAAATATGGAAGGGATCAGACACATCGAAAAATGAAGAAATCTGCCAAACGAAGGCGAGGACCACGAACGGCGTGAAAATGAAAGACTCCCTAGCCCTCGGAAACCGAATAGTGTCGGGGTCGGAGAAGAACAAGAGTTGACCAAGGAAGATACGATAGGATAGATGAAAGTGAGGAGCCTGGCACAAGTAAGTGGAAGCAATGCCATGTTTCAGCTAAGGGCCCCCGTGGTCGCCAACCTACGCTCCAAATTTCAGAGCCCCTGGGCCCCTTTTAGTCACCTCTTACGACAGGCATGGAATATCGTGGGTGTTATTGTACGGCCCCACCCACAGGGTGGGTGAAGTGGCATAGGCAGAACAACCGGTCGTCAAGTCAGCGCGCAGCTTAAACAATGTTACTTATGAGAATTCTGTGAACACATAAACAAAATTTATTCTGTACATACATTGCATTTGTCTTAATGTACATTTAGCGTTTAAATCGATTGTTGGAATCGTTTAGCGGCAAATAATTGACCAATAATGGGTACAATCTATTTGGCAATAGAAATTCTAAATACAGCCTCTAAGGCAGCATCAGGCAGAGAAATCTTAGTTATACATTTATTTAAATTCAGAACTGAAATTATCTGTTCGCGTGCATAAGTTGTACCGAATATTGACGTAAATTTTAAGGCAAATTCATGAAGTCTGGGAAATTATTGTGGATGAACGCCTTTGTAAAAGGAAATTAAATCACCGCTGTAGTGGTAATACCTGTCCTTTAGGATTGCGTCACTCTGTATTTTTATCAGCTCTGTTTGGAGCTATCACGGTGATATTTCAGGACGCGCTGAAAATGGGCTCATAAGTATTTGAAGTTGAGGTATCATATGATTCATTTCTTTGAGTCGGGCGTTGAATTCTTGGAGCAAAGTCTGTAAGGACGTCTGATAGTCTCCAACATTTTCGTATGTAGACAAATGTAATGATTTTAATGAAGGGAATTTGTCAAAATTTCCGGCTTCAAGGTGACTTTTCAATAACAAACTCTGCATTCTGATAGCCTTAATTCTATCACACATTGTGCAAATCAATTTGTTTCCCTCTTGCAATTAAATATTTAAATCATTCATATATGACGTTATGTCCACCAAGAAAGCGAGGGCACCTACCCATTGTTTATTCCGAAAAATTGGTTAAGGAGAACCTTTCATCTCCATGAACATAGCAATTTTTCAATGATTGCAAAGAAATTACGCCCAACTTAACCAGAGCACAATACAATAAAAGAGAATGTCGCTACATTCTGTCTCGAAATATTTTAAAAATTATTTGGACTACCGGTGGTTCAAACCTTGCTTTCTGGAGAAATTTACACATTTTGACACAGTATTTATAACAGATTTCAAGTAGCGAAAGTTTTTTGCACATAGTTGTTCATGGTGTAAAACACAATGCACCGATAATATTGGAGGTAAGTCAGCATCGCGCACTTTCCTCTTGATGCGGCCTACAAAACCTTGCCCATCTGAGGACATCACTGGTGCTCCATCAGTAGCGGCACTACATAGATTTTCGAGTGATAAGTCCATATCATCCACTGCGTCTTCAAGAGCTGCAAATATATATACTTCTGTGATAATATCTTTGAGGTGAATGGTGTCCAGTAGTTCCTCAGATATAGTGAAATCTTTGTTCGACTCTCCTGATGAAAATAGATATATTTGCTGTGTCACTCTTGTTAGTACTCTCTTCAATAGCAATCGAGTACTCGTCGAAAGTGTCGCATTTGTTCCGCAATTGCTCTTTCAGGTCGGCACCAAGTTCCTGTACACGACGAGAAATGGTTTGTTTTGACAGGCTTATCGCCTCAAAGTGGGACATAGCCCGTCGACACAATACTTCCGAGCACTCTATTAAACATTATTTTACAAATTCACCGTTAGTAACGTGACGTCCACTTTTATAACTTTTTAGAGCAACAGTATGACTTGTTCGAACTGCTCCTTCTGAAGTCTTGCAATCAAGTATCTGTGGAGCAGAGAGATAAAATAATGATCTTTGTGTTTTCTTAGCAGCACATATAAATCTAATTCTGAACATTTCTTAATAACACAAACCCAAAACGAAAACAAATCCCTTAAGTTACATGTAAAACAATTCTTAATGTGTAAGTTATTATTTACCTCTGAAGAACTTGGCAATTCCAGTTTTAACTTAGCAATTCGTTCGGTTCTTTCTGCGCCAACCATTTCATCGTATGTTGAAGAGTCTTAATTGGGGTAGTGTCGTCGAACGGGTGAAGACTTTACGTTTAAAATAACATGGCAAATTTAACATTGAGCTTTCCCTTCGGTACTGACAACAAAGTATGAATCCACCCACGAAGGATTAAACGACGTTTTTAACGAAGGAAAAACCAACTGCTCTGCTGTCTGTTCTATCGAATTGATTTTACTGAGAAGACACAGACAGAGAGAAAAAGAAAGAATGTACTTTCCCTTGTGCACACATGCACTGACCATTGCGTGGGGTAAGTGGGGAAGGAGGGGAACGGTGCTGCTGAGTGCAGCCCTGCTGCGCCTCTGCACGAAGTGCTCGAGTTAGGAAGGCCTGCTCTAGAGCATGCAACAATCCGGGCACCTCCCTCTTGCAAGGTTCTTATTTTTTCTTCTTCGTTCTGCCTCATGACTGAGGCGTCGTGACTATCATAATATTCAGCCATCTAGCCATTCTTCCCTCTCAAAAGCATTCAATGTGGTTGCTCTGAGAGATCTCTGTAGGGGGCCGTTCACAATGTCAATCCATCGCGTTGGTACTCGTCCTCGTTGTATGGTTCCCTGGACTTTGCCCTCAACAATCAGCTCTTGAAGACTACCATATCGGCGCATTATATGTCCAAAGTGGCGTACAATCCGCTGAAAGACCTTACACGATAGACGAACTTTTATCTGAAGTTGGTTAAGGATTGATGTGTTCGTGCGTTGAGCTGCCCAAGGAATCCTTAACATTTTCCTCCAGCACCACATTTCAAAGCTTTCTATCCGTTCAAGATCATGTTTGAGGATGGTCCACGTCTCTGCGCGCCATACAGGCGGACTGAGAAGACTAAAGATTCAAAGAGTTTCTTTTTGTATTGATGGTGATGTTATTATCTTTCCAGATCTTCCGCAGACGGATCATTGCTACCATTTCCATTTCAATTCTTCGCTTTATTCCATCTTTGGAACCACCAGCATTGGATAGTAAGGAGCCTAGATATACATACTGATGTACAACACACCCTCCAATCTGTTTGATATGTGGACTGTTGTTATTCTTACGATCAACAATCATTACTTTGGTTTTCTGTCGATTTAGGCGTAATCCAATTTCTAGGCTTGCTTCCTCTACTCTCCTGATCAGCTCTGTCAACTAATCTTCAGATCATGCTATCAAGGTGGTGCCATCAGCAATTCTCAAGTTGTTGATCTTGCATCCCCCAATGGAAAATACTTTGTCCCAAAATTCTAATGCAGTTCTTATTGCATATTCACCATAGAGATTGAGAAGTAATGGTGACAGGCTACATTCCTGCCGAACTCCAGCCCTCGTATGGAACTGCTGTGACTGTTTGTTTTGAATCTTCACAGTGGCTGAATTTTCCTTATACAAGGACTTGAGGATATCAATCAAATGGAGTTGCAAACCCATGTCATCCAATATTTTCCAAAGATGGTTCCATTTGACAGTATCGGAGGCCAGTTGGTTGTCAATAAAGCACAGGTATACCAGAACATCGAATTCTCTAGCCTTTTCCATGATTTGTCTTAGGCTTAAGATCCCTTCCCGAGCGCCTTTCCCTTTCATGAATGAAGTCTGGACTTCAGGAATTTCATACCCTGCCCGGAGTCTCTTATGCAGGATATGAAGCATTACTGGCATGTGAAATCAAAGCAATTAGGCGATAATTTCCACACTTTTTCCTCGATCCTTTCTTGTGGATTGGGGCAAAGATTGACTGTACCCATTCCTCGGGCCATCTTCCAGAATTCCATATTGCTTGGCAGATTTTCAAAAGCATTTCAATTCCAGCATCGTCTATAGCTTTCAAGACTTCTGCACTTATTCCATCAGGTCCACACGCTTTTCCAGTTCTCAGCATTTTAAAAGCCATTTCTACTTCATCTCAGAGGATGTCAGGTTCAGGATCTGACTGTTTGTCTAACTTCACTTGGTCTTGTGCATTACATTGTTCACTGTACAGATCCTGGCAGTACAATCTCCATGTTTCCAGAACATTCCCACTATCCACAACATCATCATCCTGTGAGTTCTGTACATTCCAGGAATATGGCTTGAATTCTCGAGTGATTATTCTAATTTTGTCAAAAGGAGCCTTGCTGTGGTTTTGATTTGCATGGCCTTCAGTCTAAAAACAAATGTTAGTAAGAAAATTATTTTTATCTCTTCTACAAGAAGACTGAATCCTTCTATCAAGATCAAACATTTGCTCTCTTCTTTTCTTTAGTGTTAATGCCAGATTTTTAAGGCACCCTTTTTCTTCCACAAGCTGAAGAATCAAGTCATAGATCCACTGTTGCGTTCTAGTATTTGGCACTCGAGATTCATTCCAAGAGGACTTTATACACTTTTTGGTCATATTCCACAGCCCTTCTGCAGTTGTTAATCCTGTAATATGGAGGCTCTTCGCGCCAATGATTCCTTGAATGACGACATATTAACTACTTCCGGTATCCTGTGTGATCTTTTAACTGGTGTTTGAAGTTTTATTCTTATTTCTGTTCTAAGAAGCTGTCGATCACTGCCACTTACTGCACCTGGTCATGTTTTGGTGTCCATTACAGAAGACCTCCATCTTGAACTGATCAGGATCAATCTGATTTTTATATTGACCATCAGGCGAAGTCCATGTGTACATGTGCCGTACGTGATGCTTAAAGACTGTATTAGTTATAGTGAACCTGTTTTGAATTGCAAACACAAGAATCCTGTTCCCCGTTCATTTCTTTCTCCAATCCCATATCTTCCTATCGATGTTCTGACATGCTCATCATATTGTGTTGAACCAATTTTGGCATTCAAGTCTATTAGTTCTCTGCTTGGAAAAGCTGAAACAGTAACATCAAGATATTCATAGAAGCGGTCGATTATTTTATCAGACGCATCCGCTGTTGGGCCATAAACCTGAATGATGTTGATTGAAAGTGGTTTGCATTTGAGACTTAGTGTTATAATGCGATCATTAACAGGTTTATATCCTTTCACTAGGCCATTCAGTTTGTCACTGATCACAATTGCAACTCCGTTACTGCTTTTTTCTACATTTCCATAAAAGTAGACCCATTGATTACCACTTCTAAAATGGCCATTGTTTTTCCAGTGAGTTTCAGTTAGCCCACCCACTCCTATATTATACCTTTCCAGCTCTTGTATTATCAGGAGAAGTTTTCCTGGAGCAAAAGGGCTCTCACATTCCAAATAGCCACATTCTGCTTTGTGCTTCCAGTCGCAAATTTCACATATGCTGCCTGGTTGCCTACATGCACATGCACAGTAGCACATTTCACAGCCAAAAGCGCCGGTTGTCAGCCGGGTCGCATGACGAATTAGATCCATTTAAAGCAGGTATCATGATAGTGTTCATGGGAATAATAGTGTAGTGAGGCCCGACATCAGGTTTTCAGTGAATTCCAGTGGCATTTCCTCCATTGAGGGACCACCGCCCTTCCTCAAAGAGCTCATCCGCCCAAAGCCGTTGGCTCCCTGGGGGTGTCAGGTTATTTCTCGCCGCCTAACACTCGGCGTGGAGTCGCTGGCTGTACGGTCTACTCCATACCGTCAAAAATACGTCAATTGTAATGGTGCAAACAGGTGTAGACTCCAGGTCCTTGGCAACGTCGATACGAGCATGCATAGTTTCCGTCTTGGTCATAGTTTCCATGGAATTGATGGCAGCTAGAACAAAATGGCTGACACTTAGGGCAATGCAAATATAGTAAATGTCCCTCTTAGCAATGTTTTCTATGGATTGAGGGCAAACCAAGATGACTATCGCCTATGGCATAAAAACACAATAGACTTGGGTTAAGTGTCTATATCAAATGATCACAAATTCACTAGACAACACTAAAATACAGTAAATATATGCCACAGTGTCATAAATACTGCCAGTAAGCCGCTAACAAAGCACATTTCCCTTTATATATATAGATATTTGATGCACTCACGCCACAGTAGATCTTGCATTTGGCAAAAGATGCGGTGGGGTGGCCGCAATCGTTAAATCTAATCTAAAGCGAAAATTAATAGTATGCTCAGATAACCATTATAATAGGTGACCAGTTAGCGACCCGTTGGAAATAACCAAAATAAACCAGAAATGCACATTCCACGATGTATGAAAACTACCTAATATCGGACATCTGCAAGAAATACAGGACGCACTGTTAAGATATTTACCACAATACCGATATGATATTTCAATGGGTGACTTTATCACCGACTTAGGAAACAACAATAGCAATGAAGCTCGACAACTTCTGAATATGACTACATCATATGATATGATTGATAATACAGTCTTAAAGAACCTTTCTAAGTGTCATAAGCGTATTTTTCACACAATTCGTGATTTGATGATATTTAATAACACCATCAAAATGTTACAACATGGACAAACATCGTTACGAGGAATTAAGGCTCATGACCTAGTATACCTGACTTACTCTTTAATATTTTGGAAAAACATAAAAAGTACTGCCACACACCTCTCGAGGATAGACAGTAATTTGCTAATCGAAGAAGCCCTCACGTTCAATGGTGCCGAATACCGACAGCTTACAATATTAACGTCAAAGAGGTAAACTATACAGTAAACCGAGGGCGGTGAATCACAGCACAACGAACCTTGAATCCAATTAGTGGGGTAGGCCGTGGATAATACGGTCATGGCTTCTACGTTTCTTTGAATTTCTGTCGGAAGCAGAACTTAACATGCCCTGATGAAGGCCAATACAATTAAATAAATATAGTGGCTTTAATCCAGTATTCATTTATTTAGTTATTTACGTTAATACTATGAGCCACGAAAATGTACGTTCGTCACTTAGTAACCTCTATGGAGAAGATATGTACTTGAAAGTTAGAAAGTTCGGTGAATTGAGAAAGAAAATATCTAAGTCAACCGCCAGACTAGTCTTCTTGAAGCGATGCCGTGACAGTGACATTATACCTTAATGGATCAAGATTAAACATCATCTGCAAACTACTGGAGCCAAGGGACATTATACTTTCATGGATCAAGATTAAACATCATCTGCAAACTACTGGAGCCAAGAAGATTCAGGCGGAAGCCAGCAGACGTCTACTGCGAAATCAAATTCAACAAACTCGGAGGTATTTGGATAAGTACAATAGAATTACACTCGGTCTTTAACTTGCATACTGAACATTGGGCCATGGTAGACAGGATAATATATGAACAGGCCCAACGGGTGAAAGAGTATAGTAGAGCAAATCAAGAAAGGAAATTTAAGAAAATAGTCCATAGCAAACCACTGGAATTAGATTATAACAAGGTGTCTGATGTCTGAAAAAGCACTAAACCAAAACTCAATATCAGGGATAAAGAAGGGTTTTAACTTCGCTGTGGAACCGAGAAGAATCCCAGTAGAGGAGATTGTCTGTGGGGTAGTGTGCCATCAGAGATTTACCGTCAAATAAGGAGGAAGAATCAAGATGTATCTTACGGGCTGGAAAAAGCGAAGCCACCACACCAAAACCTGACCAAAAGTGAACTTAAAGATAATGAATTTCGCAAAGACGATAGTATAATTGCAATTCCGGCTGACAAGGGTAATGTTTCGGTCATAATGAATAGAGCTGATTACGAGGCAAAAATGAACAACCTGCTAGAAGAAGAAACGTATAAGAAGGTAAGAAATCCCACTAAGAAAATGAATACACAAGTCACCCGACTAGTGAAGAGCTCAACACTTCCAGAACACTTCCAGAAGGCATTACTAAATTCAGACCCGGTACCTCCGTCATTTATGGCCTCCCAAAACTAAACAAGAATGACGTGCCACTAAGACCAATCGTGATTGCCATTGGTTCTGCGACCCATGGGTTAGCCCGCTATATTTCATCACTCTTACAGCCAGAAACAGGGAAGACAGATCATCACGTTAAAGATTCGAAACACTTCTTGCAGAAGTTACCTGAGCTACGAGTGGAATCTACTTATTCTACTACAAAAGGGATTATTACGAACAGACAGAAGGAGCAGCAATAGGTTCACCTCTTTCACCAGTGGTTACTGATATTTTTATGGAACACTTTGAGTCTGCTGCATTAACTACAGCGCCATTGAAACCTATGTGCTTCTATCGTTACGTGGATGACACATTTTCGGTCTGGCCACATGCAAGGGAAACATTAAATGAATTTTTGCAACACCTAAATTCCACTAACACTAAGATCAAATTCACGATGGAAGTAGAAAATGAAGGTAGATTACCTTTTCCTGATGTGCTAGTATACAGTAAGAATGATGGTACACTAGGCCATGCAATGTACAGGAAACCTACACATTCTGAAACATACCTTCATAAGTCCTCACATCACCACCCGTGCCAAAAATAAGCGCTCTTTCGAACGTTATTTACTAGGGTGAATAACGTTGCAGACGCTAGTAACCGCTCAAATGCATTAGGAGAACTGACAACATCCATGACGAAAAAAGGCTATACGTCAGGAGACATAGCACGAGCTGTGAAGTTGAAGGAGCCTAACAGCGATATTACCAACCAGTACTACAGTAAAAAAGAAGAACGTATTCCTTCCTCACGTGGCAGGCGTAACTGACATGATGGGGCGCATTCTTAGGAAGCACAATATAATTCCAATTTTCACCACAGACCTGAAGCTCAAATCCCTGTTTTGACCATTACAAGAAAAAACCACATCTTGAAACACCGGGCGTGTATGAAGTTCCATGTGGTTGTGGTAGCTCATATATTGGCATGACGAAAAGGCTTTTCAACACCAGGGTGAAAGAACACATTAAGTCGATAAAGAATGTCGCTCTTTCATCCCCACGGAGAACGCCATAAGCCAGTCTGCCATAGCAGTACATTTCTACAGTACAGACCATGAAATCCTCTTTGACCAGGCTAAGGTCATCGCGCCTGTAAAAGGCTTCTATACTCGACTGGTTACAGAAGCCATCGAGATAGAGCTGCGCCCAAATAACATCAACAGGGAAGACGGCTTCAGGTTATCAAATACATGGAGACCTGTACTGCAGAAATACATTCATAACACCACCATGGAACAGCGGGACGCATTCACGAAACCGCTACAGAGGGCGGTGAATCACAGCATGACGATCCTTGAATCCAATTAGTAGGGTAGGCCGTGCATAGTACGGTCATGGCTTCTACATTTCTTTGAATTTCTTCGCTCATTGTAGGAAGCAGAACTTTACATGTCTTAATGAATGCCAATGCTGAAAGCTCGGCTTCATTAAATAAATATATTGGCTTTAATCCATTATTCACGTATTTATTTACGATAATACAGTACTTATTGGATTCGATGAACGACGCTCTCTGCTAAATTCTGCCCATGCTACCCGAGCTCATGCACCGTGGCTTAGTCTGGAACTGAAAGTGTTAATAGTACGGAGAGGTGAAGAATATAGACAGTGTAAACAACCAGCTCAGCAGAATTTTGAAAATGATAAACGGCTCCGAAATAGGACATTCCAGGAGTATCTCAACGCTAGACTCAAAAGCTTTTTACATTCGATGCATCCTTAGTCTAACCGGTTTTCATCCGAGCTCAATTTTGTAGTACGGATGAAAAGAGACTCACTCTTACCTATACAAGTCCAGGAGTACCACACGATGCACAAACACGTTTATCGTTTGTGCTCCATGACTGTGGAATAAGCTGACTAACTATGAGAGAAACCACACTGCTAGATTCAGAAAAGTAATTGTAAGCAATAGGTCTTCAATAACAATCAAATTTCTGTATGACATCTAAAAAAATTAAAATTTCTAGTATTTTTCTCATCTGAATACTTAATATCATTCCCTAAACTGTAAATTTGTTAGCTGTACCGATTCTAAGTTGTTATTCGATTATTTGTTCCTAATAAGCGGCAAGGATTCAGTCGTTATACGTTACTAATTTGTGTAGATCTTCCATTACTTCGTGATTGTCATAATTCTAATCATCACCGTCCATCACTTCATTAATATCAGCATCTGTATTGGTATTGCCTTAAGTTAATGGGTGTAAGTAATTTTTTATGATTTTTTCGTGTATTCACTAATTGGCCAAACGTCATGGGAAGACACTGAATGTGGTGTTAATAACGAGTTGCTTCTCCGCTAGCCCACAAAACGGCATTACGCAACGGCATACGGCAAGGCATCCACTCCACAAGGTGTAGGAATCGTTATGAAGGGATCTGGACCCACGCATCTTTCACTGCTACCCACAATTATTAGTCTTGTGCAGTTTGTGAGGTGTTCATGGAGCGTAAACCAGATTCAAAAGCATTCCATAAATGCTCAACTGGATTAAGATTGGGAGGTCTGGAGGGTAATGTTCGTAACTTCACTGGAGTGCTCCTCCAACCAACTGCGTGTCACCACAGAGTGGTGATATGGCCCATTTTGCTGTTGAAACTTGGCATCTCCATCAGGCTACTCTAAGGCCAGAAAGGGATGCAGATGATCTGAAAGAGTGTCCATATAACGTGTACCTGTCAGATCCGTGCAACCGGAAAATGGGGCCTAATTGCGACCGTGAAAACGCCGTCCAGAACAGAAATGAGCCACCTCCCACCAGGACACAACCTTCTTGACACGCAGGATCCATAGCTTTATGGGGCATACGGCACACTCTCAGACGCCCATCAGCTCGATACAACTGATATAGGGATTCATCGGACCATACTACACGCCGCCACTGTTTCGTTGTCCATTGCCGATGTTTGCTTACCCATGTACGTCGTTAAGCTCTATGTCGAGGTGTCAGCAAAGGGACACGAGTTGTTATTCGGTTGGTGCAGTTGCCTCCTGAAACACCTGGTAGAAATGGATTCCTGACTCTCAACAGTCAATTGCGCGGTGATCTGACTCTCAGTAGCCCATCAAGCGCCCAGTATGGCTCTGCGGAGATGACGTGTTGTCCGTTCGTTAAACACCTGTGGCCTTCCGTTGCGGCCGTTTACGCGGGTGGTAACATTCTCTCTGCGATACTGAAGATCCACCCCTCCAGGCGAGTTGGCCGTGCAGTAAGGGCCGCGCAGCTGTGAGCTCGAACCTGGGAGATAGTGGGCTTGATTCCCACAGTCGACCATCCTATAGATGGTTTTCCATGGTTTCCCATTTCCACAGAAGGCAAACGATTGGGCTGTACCTTAATTAGAACCACGGCCGCTTCCTTCCAATTCCTGGCATTTTCCTAACACAGTATCCATAAGCCCTATCTGTGTCGGTGCGACGTACAGCAATTAGTAACAACGAAGATCCACCCTCGACACTGCTGACCTCAGAAACCTGAAATCACGTGTAGCCTCCGCTGTGCTATGACCCATGCGCCACGCGCCGATGATCATTCAACGATCAAAGTCGGCTTAGTCGCGACGTGTAGCCATCTTCACGACACTGGTGTCTGTGACAGACTGCTCAGATACGTCGCAGCTATTTGCAACGCTCAGGGATCATACACGGCACATTTTCTAATGGGATACCCCTTCCCGTGACTTTAGGCCATTCAGTGTACATTGTATCCCATAATCTTGTTAAATGGAATAGAAGGACAAATTACCCAAATTTTGCTAGAAAAACACAAATCAAGTACCTCATCTCCTTCCCGGACCAAAGTGTATTGCCAAGAAGTACTGCAAGAAAACAGGTAACTATCAATCAAACTAGTTCGTCTGCTCGGTTATTAAAAGCGTCATTGAGAATTTTCTGGATAAAAAGTTTCGGAACGATTTCACATTGCAAATGAATTAGTTTTTTCTTACCTACACTTAGTACGTACATACACTAATTTTTACATGGAATTTATAAACTGACTTCAGTGGTGTTTCCTGACCCTTCGGGAAGGAAGGAATTCGTAAATATCGTCCCTCGTTTTCCAGTGGACTAATCCTTCAAATTCTCTCCCAGTAATTTTCGTATAGATTGAAAATATTTTAGTAAAATTGAATTCAATAGTCAATAAGTACTGAACTTTATTTCAAATATACAGTCGCCATAAAACCTGTCTGTGTCGGTGCGACGTGAAGCAACTAACAAAAGAAAGTGCCAAAGAATGCAAACGTAAGTTTTGTAGTTTTAATTTCATATATGACACAAATGATACAATCGATCCAAATTCGTTACAAAATCTGTCCCGCTATTCCCCTTATTATTCACTTGAAATTTTGATATTAAATTTGGAAAATTCTGTTGCTCTTTATTTATGTTTGCTTGAACACGCTCTATCCTTCTTTCTTTGCGAAGAAATTCATAGCGTACTGTCCCAAAGAATGCTGATTAATCATACTTTCGCAGTTTAGAAATTAAGTCTTTCTAGATGGAGATGAGTGTTGAGTTGGAATAACGAGGCAGAATGTGTGTCAGGAACTGGCATAAAACGAACTTGCCCCAAAACCTTAAGACCTTCGAGTCATCCCCCAAGGAAGCTTTTTTGACGTTCGAAGTTAGAAATATTAGGTCGAAGGTTAGAACAGTGATAGTGAAACAAGTTAGAAAATACATTCATAGCGTAAATAGTGGCATTAGTTAGTCATGATCCGGAAAACATCAAATGAGGAAAACTCTATTTTTTCATGAAATCGTAATAAAACATTCTACATTTCCAAATATCATAACGTTTAATTTTTAAATATTAGGATTATCGGCATTCTAAAATCTACACCAAGGTGATATTTATGAACTGTTAAGTTGGCATTTGTAAGGTTACTGGCAATATATGCCTCCGATTTCACGTGGTAAATTTCCTCCCGACCAATACCGCCTGTTTTAATACCCACCTCCTCTTCCTCAACCAGCACCAACTGTTACAACGACATTCCTTCCATAGCAGAAATCTCCAAGCAGATGAGCCAAGTAAACACACAGTCCAATTCCCCATTTTACCTCATTCTTAGAAATATTTGCAGATAATAACTTTAATGCTATATTGGTATTGGAATCATAGCTAAAACACTCTGCCCCACTTTTGCTATTACATAGAAAGGGTTACATGCCAAAAAGAATTGGCAGAACAATGAAAAATTGTGGAGACGTAGGGATATCGCATCTGTAAAGCTGTCTGAAAATACATGTGTAAGACAATATTCTTTAGATTATTTCAGCGTCCTTGTTATCCTTCCGAATTTTGGAGAATAGTCGGCTCCAACAAGCGCTGTCTCTCAAAGACCCCTATTTTAGATGAAGAAGCACTTCCAACAGTACTGGTGAAAACTGAAATTGCACTCTCCTCCAAATGAAATGAAGTGAAATGGCGTATGGTTTGTAGTGCCGGGAGTGTCCGAGGACATGTTCGGCTAGCCAGGTGCAGGTCTTTACATTTGACTCCCGTAGGCGACCTGCGCGTAGTGATGAGGACGACACATAGAACAAACCCAGCCCCAGTACCAACCAAATTCCCGCCCTACCGGGAATCGAACCCAGAGCCAATATGCTAACCATTTAGCCACGGAACCTGACACCTCCAAATAATTGGTAGTAACACATTTTCTAGCAGGGGAATGACCCGTGACAGTATCTATTGTATCAGAGCAACAGCAAGGCCACTGCCTCTACTTTCTCAGTCTTATCTGCTAACCAATCTTGCGTTGCGGTAAACTTTCGATGTGTCAGTGCGGCGTTAACCCACTAGCAAAGAAATCAAAAAAATCTTACTCCGTGAATATGAATATTTTACACTTTGTGCAAGAACTAATATTTCTGTGATATATATGTATACATATTGTATCAGTTTTGAATTTGCCACAAATCCTTCATACTTGAAGATAATAAGCAAGGTACTTTTTACCTTGAATCCGTTGACAGGCCCTTCGCACACGTCGTCAAGGTCTTCTTTATTGGTGTAGAGGGCGAATAGCATTCCTCCTTCAGAACCTACTCCAATACTGCGTTGAGGGTAAGTGTTCACGCCAGCGGATTTAGAATACCCATCATCCAGGTTCCAGTTACTTGCTTTCTGCCCGAAGTTCAAGTAATTTTGAGATGCGTGGAACCTGAAAACTTTACATGTATAAATAGATAGCTGCTGGGGTATCTGATATAGCATAGTGGCTAGACAACTGAAAAACCTATGGAGTTCTGTTATAAACATGATTGGATTCCACGTTCCAACATTTTCTTTTAGCTCACTGAAGCCTTCAGTTTCGAATTACTGGAAAAATTTGAAAGAGTGAAATTTATTCTCCTGAAAGAATTACGACAAATGTGGTTTCAGTATATTAGGTGAGAAAAGCGGTAGGAATAGCGAGTAGAAATAATTCTTCAGCTTGCAACGTACACAGAAACATTTTACACAAACTAATCCTAAATAAGGGCTGCCTGGTTGATCACGTTGTCCATTCATGAACTGGGAATATATCACTTGATTTAGAAGGCGTGCGTTTATGCATGTGAGTAAAGTGGTCGGCCTTTCAAACTATGGATTTGATAAATTGCCTGAATGCTTGCGGTATTGGTCCCTTCCAGAAAATTGAAGTTAATTTGACGATCGTGCTAATACATTCAGAGTGTTCCTCCATCACAGAGATGGAATTTGTGACAGGAAGGGCGATGAAAGAACGCCTTAATATCTATTATGAAGTACTGCCAGATGGACTGGAGGATGTATCGTCTGATCCGCCTATATCGTAATGCATTGTCCAAACTTAAAGGCCATCAGCATTTTCACAGAAAAATCGTTAGGTAAGTACTGTATGTGTTTTATTACACTGCCAGTGTAAACGTATACCTAACGCAGGGCACTTAGTTGTCGAAGACTCTCTTGAAGACACGACCGAAGAACACACGTGCGTATCTGAGGTGTTTATATACTTCGGCATACGTTGTAACAATGGTGCGAGGTGGCTGCTAAGGTAAGGAAAGTGTCCGATATTATGTAGATTTGTAAGACCATCTGTAACAGAATAATCTGCCTCGTTGGAATTTGGTGCTGGCTGGTAAAGAAACTGGGGTTTATGTTCCAAGTCGATTGCAAAACGTAGGTCATTTTATAAGTCATACCGACGGCTTTATATCATTTGTCCATGTGACAACATGGAAGCTTGGCTTCACGTTGGAAATCCTGTGACACACGCTGTCATTGTCCACCAATGAATGCGTAACGGAACATGGGTGTCTAGGTACAACTGATGGACACAGTCATGCAATGTGGATGAAAGTAAGTAGGGCATTAAAAATAAGTGAAAATTGCACTTCTCCGTGGCAAAAATGTCTACTAGTGTCATGTGGAGTTCCCGAGTGTCAAGGTATTGGCATGCAAAATCTTTGCAGTTTGGTTGGCCTTCGAAACTAGACGCCTAGCAACTGAGAATCAAATGCTGGTTTTGCACTTTAATTAAGGTTAAGATCGCCTCCTTTCCAGTCCTACCCCAACATCGCTATAAGATCTCAATGAGTCAGTGAGACGTGAAGCTTATAGCAAGCAAAAAATATTGCTCGGTATTCTTGTTTTGAGCTTGGTTCGGCAATACAAGAGAATTTTTCTATCCGTAATTGGTAGCAGAAGGGCAAAGTATATTCTAAAACAATGGATGCTAAGACAGCATTTTCCCATGAGGTCATTTATCCCTCTTAGTGTACCCATGGGGTTTTTGACCCTAAGTAGTGCACTTATGGGGGTTCATACCATGGTTCAGTGACCACTCGGAGGGGTTAAGACGCGGAATAACGTCATAACCTTGTGTACCAGAGTAAGCCTAAACTCACAGTCTAATTGTTCAGGGAATGATTTGGGGTGCTTTTGACCCCCTAGGTGAGGTTATGATGTCATCCCAATACGAATGAGGAATGCTAACCTTACTGGCTACCTGGAGTGTTCTTGACCGCTAGGTGAGGTTTTGACGTCATACCCTTACGTACGAGGGCAATGCTAACATCACGGGCCACATTGGAGGAGCCGAATCGGACAGGCCCCCTTAGAGGAGCCAAGTCGGAAAGTTCACGGACCCCTTTGATAGGAACCGAATCGGTCGGGCGCCCTTGGAGGAGCGACAAATCTTTCAGGTGACCTGCAGATGAGGTTAAGACGTCATTATGATGTGTTAACCTAACCTTGCTCACGAACGCACACAGGATTTTTATCTGTTCCCCTTGGAGGAGTCCAATCTGTTAGGTGACTGGTAGTTCAGGTTATGACGACATGATGACGTGTTAACCTAACCTCGCTACGAGGAACGCCAACCTAACCTCAGACAGGCTATTTAAGGGTTCTCCTTGGTTGGTTAACACGTGTGTTAATCTAACCTTGGCTACGAACGTTAACATAACCTCACACAGGCACTTTGTCGTCTCCCGTTGGAGTCGTGACGGAGCTGTGACGTAATAAGGGCTGGCAATTATAAATTCGTAAGCTGCCTTCATCTTAGTGGAAAGAGGTAGAATGATTCCAGAACTGTAACGCCCCCGGCAACATTCATATTAAACAAAATGTGCATTGTTTATGTAATTAAGTTTTCAAAGTAAACTATGCATATTATGCTTCGCAAAAAAGTTGCTGTAGTTCTTACCTTGATGCCATCCATGCGTTTAGTTTAGAATCATTATCAGGTACTGTAAGAGACGAACAACGGTTATGATAAAAAGAGAAATAGAAGATCTTCAGCCTAGATTATCACAAAAATAAAATGGCGCCGACTAGGAAAGTATTTGATGGGTGTGAAGAGGCAAAGGGAATGCAATAAGTAGAACATTTTAAATTTAATGAAATATTTTGTGTGTGATTCTTTACAAAATTAAATGAACTACCGGTTTTACTACAGTATTTGTAATGCTGCCGACATCTTACTGTGATGAGGTAGCATGCTTAAAAAATTGTAATGCCCCCCGCAAAACTGAAATTAAACAATATGTACTGTTAATTAAATTAAGTTTTCAAAATATACTAAGCATATTAAGCTTCGCAAAAACGTTGATGAAGTTCTTACCTTGATGACATCCATGCGTGTAGTTGCTTTCAAAATCATTATCAGGTACTGTAAAGAAGGCGATAGGTTCATGCATTTTGAAATATCCGGATTATGTCCCTCCCAATCGAAGCGATTTTCACCTAGATGGTTTTTATGTCGTCTATAGCGTCCGCATTAAGCTACATCGATTAGCATCCTTCTGTGAAGAGGAAGGATATCCCAAAACGCATCTACGAAAGGAGCAGCGTACGTAGATGGAAATCCTGGTGGGAAACACTGAATCAGTCATTTCGGCATCTGATATAAGGTTCTACGTTTATAGAATATCTTAATAGCCTCGCATACTTCAGTCAGGCACATAGTGTAGGATGTAGCGAAATAGTTTCGCTGGTAGGAGATCAGGATGCACATTCACAGTACTGTTTGTTATCAAGACGATTGTCTGTAACCCTGTAGCCTTTTTATTCTTTCCGTTCCATATTGTACGGTGTAGAATTAAACACTAATGATCATGATGAAGGACTATATTTATAGTCTTTTAACAATATTCGTTACTGGATGGTGGCATCGCTCATATGAATAATATAATAAGCTGTTGTGTTAAGAGGAATATTTTCAGATGTTTCAAATTCTAAACGAATATCGACAGGAGATTCTTTTATAGATTCTTCATGATAACACCAGTCTATAACTGCAATCTGTGATTCATTTTTAAAATCTGCAGGCGAAAATAGAGGACGATATTTCTAATAATACGATGATTGGAATTAAAAAAACATGGAATAGAGCAACCCAAAATTTATTTTTCTTAAAATTAATGTACATGATTTCATAGTGTACAATCACGCTATAGTTAAAGTAAAAATATGAAAGAGATCGGGACAGATAAAATGGCCGGCGGCGACTTCAAATAGAGTAAATGAACGTAAAATGTCACCGAAGCCCAGATATACATCATTATAGAAGGCATGAAATCGCGGGGGCCGTGTAAAAATATCGAAACGGAATCTGGATTATTTTAAAAAATTAATGAATTCTGAATCATTTTTGACCGAGAAAAGAAAAGCTGAGAGGAAAACATATCACATCAAATCATCGCGGTAAATGAAGAAGGCACATTTAAGAGGAGATTGAGGAGGAATTTTATTCCGAATAGTATATAAACAGTGAGAAATACGGGAAGAAAATAGAATATTTCAAAAAGACATAATAATGAAAAGAACTAACTGAAATATGACATCAGGAAGAAACAAGAGGGCAATTCGCACCTTTAATCAATCCGCTACAAGGAGAGAAAGAACTGAACCAACTACTTAATATTTGCATTAGCCGAGAGAAATTAGAATCAACAGTCAGAAATTATATTTATATATATTTGTCATAAATAGCTGGAGAGATAAGTACATTAGGACCTAAATGAACAGCATAAACATTTATTGTGTCATTCGAATTGTATCTTATGATTTCTTGAACGAGCTTGACACCATGGAGTCCTTCTAAAACGTGGGAGTGGATTGCCCGAGATTACATAATTTGGCTCAAGATGACTCATCGTGACCAGATATGACGGACGGAAGACCAGTTATCGGCTGCAAGGATCGAGTGTAGCAGCTGAGAAGAAAAAGAAGCTAACTTAGAGGGCGAAGGAAGTGAGATAAGTTTCTTGTTTTCAAGTTCTATCTGTCATTAGGTAGAGAAAGATTGGCACAGCTCAATTGGAAGCCACATATAACCTATGCTAATCATGACCGATAGAACTAATCTACTTCATGTAACCTGACGAATTATATTTGTTCTAGTCAATATGTATATTGGTGTAGGAAGTGACATCGTTATAAGTGAATTCTAACCTTAGACATAGCGTTGCTAATGCCATGAGAGAGTGAGTTACGTATAGTTAGAAGATCCCAAATCATACGGAAGGGCTATATTGTTGCAATTGAAAGAGTATCGGAAAGAATATATTCTGTGTGAAATTTAAATCCTTTCTAGTAAGTAATAATATTGATAGATAGAACAATTTCTGTATAATTCAAAGAAGAAATGGATCCTACGTGAATTATGGACAAATGCAGAAGCAATATTGTCGAGGGAAATGTAATGTTATGTCGGATGATGGGGCAATTAAGAAGATTTGAAATGAGAAAAGCAGTGACTACAAAGTGACAGAGTTGTTATTACCCTCCGGAGACCATCCTGCCATCCGTATAAGATTACTTCGTTCATCACTATAAGAAGGGTAGAGCTTCATTGCACTTGTAATACCAACATTCTTCGATCGGTCCATTTTCACATTATTTACTTAATAACGTACTTCAGAAAAGAGAAAAGCTTGACAGTGGTTGTTCAGCTGAGATGTGGTTGGTCCACTTCCATCTTCCGTATCAAGGCGTCCTTCAATATAGAGGTAGCTTCCTTGTGGCAGGGTTCATGCATCTTTCTGATTAATGATAAAGCGAATTTCATCGTTGTGATTGAGTCCAAACGTAAAAGGTTTATAAGAATGAAGCTCACTTCGTAATGCACTTTCGTGAGTTTCTACTGTGTTCATAACGTATAGCATTTATTCCATTTTACTGTAGTAGCGTATAACGACAATCTGGGAGGATCTGCTGACGGTCATCTGTTAACTCGTTGAGCCTTCACAAACATGTAGTATGTCTCCTGAACGTACACTGAAGTTTACAGGGTTTTCATACTGGTTTTTGATGAAGTTTGTAAGCTACGTCCGTGTGTCGATCAAAATTAATGAGCTTTTTATATTTATTCACAAGCCTAAAACGATGTTACTAATGCATTTTGCAGACAAAGGATGATAAAGAACTACTGAAGGTTTATCACGAATAGTACAAGCACATTCCACTGTAATAATAAAGTCGTGCAGTACTTGTGAATGTTGTTGATTACTGTACAAATCTGTTATAATATTTATAAGTGGTATTTACATGATGAGCATCGAAAAGTGTTATAAGTTGATCAGACTCATAACGTACGTTCGGTTCGATCTCACTTGGTGAATATCCAAGCAATTGTCCAATCGAATCTGGTCATAATTTGAAGTCAATCTCGATTGAAGGCTCAATAACACATGTGTGTGTGATGCTGCCCACAGTAATTGAGAACTTGTAATTATTACTAAAATTCTCATCACTAGACTGTTAAATTTAGGTACTTTCTGACAGTAAGGGAAAGGTAGGTTAAATACTACACTAACGAGGTTTCGGCACCCACAACAAAGTACAATCAAACACAGCTACATCTTTGAAAAGTATTTATTTCCCGTTCACGTTAAATCCTTGTACATCAAGTATTAATGTGATTGTCATGATGAAATAAAGTACTCTACTCTCTATCACAGTGTCTTATAGACTAAAGAAAATTTTCTCACTTACAGCATATGTAATGGCTTGAGCTTAATAGAGAATGACCTTGATAACGAACAAGTCTAAACATACGTAAACATGTCGACGTCATCGCTGCATGTTAAAACAGCGTGACCTTAGTATGGCACATGCTCAGGTCCCTATTTTTTATAGAACTATACGTAAAGTAAGTACAAAGTGTTTGATTCGCAGCTCTGTTACGAAATTTGAAAAGACGTACAAGGCTTGAAACCGAGTCAACTCTGGCACAGCTGCTCAACTAAGTAGAGACGCGTTTTTAAAGGAGGAAGAAAAGGAGAAAGGAGGAAGGAGGAGGAGGAGGGTAAGGACGAAGTCTTAATTCTATGAGGAGGAGGAGGAGGATGTGGTGGTAGTTATAAGTTACTAGTTCTATAAGGAGTATAGAACTCTCTCTTGTAGAAGGAGGATACTCAGGGAGATAAGATAAGGAAGTAAAAGGAAATACGTAGTATAAAGAGTGTTAAGTACAAAGGTTACTTGTAACATGCTATATCTTGCATAGGAAAGAAGGATTTTAAAGGAAATGCGTCAACACACGCATTCATGTGACAATTAGTCCTACATTTTACAGAGGGTCAATTGTTGTTATTCTACTACCTCAGGAGAAATGCTTGACACAACCGTTTTTCATCTCTTCCCACGCTCTTATCCAACCTCACTTAGTAATATCTTGTTATTTTCGATGTCGACCACACAGTATCCCCTTGCTTCTAAACACATGAATACAAAAGTTTAAAATTAGCGCCTATGCCATCCAGCATGCATATATGCATGCGACACTTATCCGAACGATGGAGAACTGCTTTTCATTTCTTTAGATAGATAGTGCCCACCCCCCGCAAACCTACTTTCTTCCAGGGCTAACAGAGCGCGTGAGTAATCCGTTTTGCAGTAACTTGCAAACTCACCGTCAGAGTGTACCTGAAGCTGATGTACAAGCGCACATGCACACTAGCTATTCCCTCCGTTATGTCTCTACCGAGAACATATTGTCATTTGTTTACAGTAACAGTAAGCATATATTTTTTAATCGTCCGCGCCTATTACGTCACAGCTCCTTCACTCCCTCAAGGGGATACGACAAAGGGCCTGTGTTAGGTTAGGTTGATATTCGTGGCCAATGTTATCGCCCACTCTGTCACGACACAGCTCTGTCAGAAGAAGGCCTCCGCGTTCGATTATGTAAAGATAAGCACGCAGTTTAAAATCGCCCGCCCTTATTCGGTTAACACACGTGTTAACCACACCTGCAAGTCATCGCACTAGTTCGGCTCATCTCAGGTGAACCGGTAAATAGCCGTCTGAGGTAAGGTTGGCGTTCCTCGTATCGAGCTTAGGTTAACACGTCATCATGGCGTCATAGCCTCAACTACCAGTCACCTCACCGATTGGAATCCTCCGACGGGGAGCTGTTAAAGTGCCTGTGTGAGGTTAGGTTAGCGTTCATGCGCAAGGTTAGGTTAACACGTCATAATGACGCCTTAGCCCCATCTGCAGGTCACCTAACCGAGTTGTGGCTCCTCCAAGGGCGTCAGATCAATTCGGTTCCTCCAAAGGGGTCCGTGACCTTTCCAACTCGGCTCCTCCAAGGGGGGATCCCTCCGATTCGGCTCCTCCAAAGTGGCCCGTGACGTTGGCATTGCCCTCGTACATAAGAGTATGGCGTCATAACCTCACCTAGCGGTCAAAACACTTCAGGTTGGCCAGTAAGGTTAGCATTGCCCTCGTAAGTATGGGCATGACGTTATAATCTCACCTAGGGGACAAAAGCACCCAGATCATTCCCTGACCAATTAGGCCCCTCAAATGGTGTCTGTGAGGTTAAGCTTGGTCTCGTACGCAAATATATGGCGTTATTCCGCGTCTTAACCTCACCGAGATGTCATTTAACCTGGGTATGAACCCCCATAGGTACACTACTTGAGCTCAAGAACCCCATAGGTACATTACTAGGGGTCAATAATCTCGTGGGAAAAAGGCTGACTCAGCACCCAATGTTTTAGAACAAACTTTGCCCTTCTACTATTGGTTCTTCAGCGTTCTAGTTATTCTCTGTACTTCAGCCTTTACCTAACTTGGAATTATGTTACCAAACGTTGTATTTTTTTTAAAATTTCGGTTTATGAGGTTCTGAATTTCACTATTATTCATAAAACCAGTTATAGTGTGTTCTCTGTGTGATTCCTTCAGACGTTTGAGAGGCTGAGAGTACCACGTATAAGTACTGACCAGTGCTATTCAGTGTGACCTGGGAATTCAGATGGGAGATATTCATGGCGGTATGTCTCACCATCTCACCAGACGGTGACTATTCATTAGAAAATGTGACAATAGACATGCTCTCTTTTCGACTAAGTTATGCCATTTATGTAGTGGATAATCTTTGTAAATACGAATTTTTTCTGTGCTCATTGTACCGGTACAGTCCTAATATGCCCATCTAGTCCATTGCAGAAGAGATGGGAATTCCTTCCCGTATGTTTCTACTCGTTTGAAACCATTCGCTTAATATTGTAGCTGTTTAGAGTTTACGAGCTCCCTTTCATGTATCCAGAGCTGAGAAGCTACAGTTATATTGTTAACTGTCAATTTTGAGCACCTGTGCTCTTTGTTTGCCTTTATTCATTGGTTAAAATTTATTTTAAAACCAATCTGAAAGGCAATATATAAAATTTTTCGAATCTTAATAGGGTAAACTATACTTTAAGTTGTGCACTATCCAGCCATTCACCCCACACTCTTCCATACCTCGGCTGACTACGGAAATCCCAGTATCAGTTGTAAAATGTAGGATAACTTCAACTTATACAATAAGATGAGGCACATCTACGTAAAAAATTACCACTGTAATCTTTGATGTTTTGATAAAAGTTCATATAGTGGAAGACAATTCATGTCTGAGAACAGATATCGACGAGAAGAATGTAATATTACATTTTAAGCCTCTCTAGCTTGTATCGGTATGCAGGAATATTAGTCAACTTAATGCTGGCAACGATGTTATGCGTTAAGGGCTCGGAACGTAAAACGGATGACTGCAAACATTCATAGGTTTAAGGTAAGTGAACTATTACCTATTGGGTTTCTTTCATTCACCTGCAAGCGTTGAGTCGTAAATAAGTACGTAAATGTTCAGTAAAATGCCGCAGAACACCTCGCAACGCTGCGTAGAGGACGCATATCTGACACCAGCTCAATGTCAGTGGACCAGGGTACTGAAAGGCTTGGAATAGACAGTGACGTATGTTGATAATCTCGGAATGACTAACATGTGTGTTTAGCAGAAGCGGATGTAAATTCAGCTTCACGCGGCAACGGTCGCAGGGAGTGAATGCTTTATTTGGACATGATATTAATTTATGGTGAAGTAGCCAGAATGATAGTGAAGCTGTAGAGGTATGATCTGAATGATTTCTACGAATAAGGACTCAATTAAACAACTGCACAGAGATTAACCGACATGGGAAACGCAATGCCCACCAGTGAAAATGGTGGACCCAGATGTACACTTAATACATGACAACGCATACTGCCGCTTGTTGACGATAATCCCAAAAGTATTTGTAAAGAAATAGTGGAAAATTTAGATGTGCCGCATTGGACTGACATCATAACTTTAAAGAAACCATATAAAACCATACCATCTGCAGCGTGATTAGATTATTCTTCCGTGGTACTAGCCCGCATTGATATGTGACGACGTTCCATTCATTACTAGGGAGCCCTTATCAAGACGAAGTGGTCCGTATTGAATTGACAATGTACATCTCTCACACTGATGTATCCATAAATTACACGCTCGAGAAGGGTTAACCGTGCATTCTTTTAAAAATTAATGGCGCTTATAGCCGGTTCCCAAAATTAAATATACACTCATTTGATTGCTCTCTTTATGCTATCCTTACTGATAAGTTTCCATCCATACCGGCTCTATGGATAAATGTTTAGCGTTCTGGCCTTTGATCATACATGTCCCGGGTTCGATTCCTGGCAAGGTCAGGAATTTTAACCATCACTGGTTAATTTCGCTAGCGCGGGGGCTGGGTGTATGTGTTGTCTTCATTATTTCATCCTCATTACGGCGCGTAGGTCGCCTTCGGGTGTCAAATCAAAAGACCTGCACTTGGCGAGCTATACATGTCCTAGGATACTCCCAGAATTTAAAGCCATACGCCATTAACTTTATGAGTTTCCATACAGAACTGATCGTACATTTTAAAGTAATTACGAATGCATCTATTGGATTTTTTTGCTTTACGTCGCACCGACACAGATATGTCTTATGGCGAAGGAAGGAGGCATGGCCTTAATTAAGGTACATCCCCGACATTTGTCTGGTGTGAAAATGGGAAACCACGGAAAACCATCTTCAGGGCTGCCGACAGTGGGGCTCGAACCCACTATCACCCGATTCATCTTTTGGATAAAGACGTGCGCTGTGAGGGCGTAGATTATCTGACGGGGAACCACCAGCTCTGAGTTAAGAAATACCCTAAGGCCATCTGGATTAACGGAATTCTCTGCTATTCTAAGTGGCGACATTAAAGCTGTCATTGGGAAGTAATCTACATTTTTATGTCATTTGATACCGTAAATAATAGTAAGTTTATTGATCCATGAAATGTAGCTTTCCTGGCCTGGTGAAGAAAACGTTATTATTATTAATGGGGCCCCCGATGTCGGTAGTTTGGTACGCACTAAATAGGCAGGGATATGAGAAAGGTACACCATTCTTATGCTGGATCCCTGTAACAAAGCGAAAATCAAAAGGTGGACTGTGAAGGCGACGGCGGTTACCCCAAACTGTCCACTCTTACTTCTTCTCTTGGTGTAGTAGTAACATTCTGTTTGGGAGTCTCCACTTTATGACAAGAGTGACATCATCAGGCTTCGCGTCATACCAATTTCTTTCTACTTCGCCTGAAAGGGTAATATCAAGGTCTCGCTGTACTCAATATCAGTTCTCTCTTTACCAGTAAATAAAGCTGTAGCTCCTGACCCCAGTCAATGTCGCTCGTGTTCCGCACAACGCACACAATGCTTTGTACAGCCAAATATTTCACAAATTGGTGCGGAAAACGGCACATATAATTTACTAGCAAATGTACCCAGGCTTCGCTACGGTATTCTACATTGTATACGGATATCGATGTAAATGCTGTACGTGCAGTAAATAAGATTGTTTTAAAATTGCATGTCCCTTAGCGATATCCGAGAAGTAGCATAGGGAGGTCCCCATACGTTGTTTGCAATGTAAAGTGTAGGTTGCGGAGTCGTGATGATAATGGCAGGCTCACTGCCATTCACAATCGAGTTGGGAAGTTTACATTATAATTCCAGGGCCCATTGCCTACTGCGCGGTCACAATCGATTAAGAGATTTTGGTTACAGTGGCAGGCCCCCACCTTTCCTACTTCCAGACAGATAACAGTTGATGAGTTTTTATTATAATGGCAGGCAACTTCCCTACTACCAGTCAAAACTGAGTTGTGCAGTTATCATTATAATGACATACACATTTTCCTTCTGCCAGCCACCTTACTGCCTGTCAAACAGAGTTGGTGCGTTTCCATTAAAATAGAAGGCCATTATACCTACTGCTAGTCACATTTTAGGTGGGTACATTTGTTTATAATTGCGGGCACGCTTACCTACAGCCAAAAACAATCGGGTAGGGGAGTTTTGAACAAAACTGCATGCTCCCTTACCTTCTGCAAGTCAAATCGAGAAGTGAATTATGCATTACAATGGTAGGCCTGGCTTACTAATGCCAGTTACACAGGAGTTGGAGAAAGACCCCATTCCTTCTGCCAGTCAAAGACGGTGTGGGGAGTACTGATTACAATAGCAGACACACCATTCTCGATCGCTACCAATCGACATCAATGAATGTATGGACAGCTAACTGCAGAAAGGCAGCTTGTCCTGAAAATACACAAATTCACTTTTCAGCACAAATCAGTCTTAAATGGGTGGACACACTGTTTACTCCAAAAGGGGAACGTCTGCCCTCATTTTATAGGTATGGCAAGCGTTTGAATTTTGCTTTTACTGCTGATAGGAAACACGACCGGGACTTGTTCCTCTTCCGCTGTAAACAATAGTTATAAATCACTGTTTACTATTCTAAACACCAGTGGTGCTAGTGGCAGCTACTCTCAGCTTATAAATGATTAAATTTCCTCTCATTATTTCTGCCAAGCTTAAAGGATCAAATGAAGTATGCTTACGTGGTACCTACAAAACAAAATTTCAGATGAAGTTAAAACTTGTCACCTTTTTGGAGACAACTGTGCTGTTCAAAACAAGAACCACACCCTTGTTAGACTCATGATGGCTCATTGTGAAGCTGAGAGATTTGACAAAATAAATTAAGCGTTTCCCGTTGGGGGACATTCGTTTATGCCTAATGACTACGACTTTGGAATTATAAGGAGAAAACTAATAAACGTAGAGGGATGTTATGAAAATGATGAAGTAATTGATGTGATTAACACTTCCTCAAAAATTCCTGGAAAGTTTACCCAGCAGAAAATGTAATTTGAAGATTTCATTGACTATGGATTGTTGGCCGAAGTTTTACAAGAGAATATGCTTAAGCAAAGACTGTTATGGAAAAATATAGTAAAACCTAACGAAATAAATATATTTTCCTCAAAATACTTTGAGATGTAAGTTTCTTCTGGTGAACCAGAGGAGATTGAACGCAGTATTCATACTGCTGGATTTCCACGTGATATTTTTCTCCTACGAGACAGTTTAGAGGACTAGGAACTACCAAATAATAATGCCTATTCAGCTGCATTACCCATCAACCACTCAAAAATTGTGGATATAAAGAAAACTTTGGCCTATATTCCGGATGAAAAGCTTATATTTTGGAACGAAATAACGTCATGGCCTGTAACTATTGTGTACATTAAAAAAGATCAACCATCTGAATAAACGAAGCTCTTAAGTAGAACTGTGCATTAGTTATTATGATATTAAAACAACAAACTAGCATTATGCCAATAGTGTTCATAAATAAAGCATTTTCCAAGATGTTTTCAATTCATAATCACTTTCTGATCTCATTTACCGCAAAAAGAAGTCATGTCATGTAAAAAGATAATAATACACTTATAAACAAGTACATAGAAAGTTATGCATATACCATTTAGACCCATAATAACCGTTGAATAACTAGAAAAAATTGAAAAACCCGAGTTAGAAAATAAGGTGTGAAAAGAGTTTTTTTTTGTCATTCCTGTAAAATTTGAATTTGTGGACTTGTTGCCTTTCTGCAGTTAGCGATTCATATATAGATCGACACAGGAAAGTATATGAATGTTTACAATATTGCAGACCTTCATTTAAAGATTAACTTCTGCTAAACGGTACGTAATATCGACAAGGGATTGTACCATAAGACGCAGTATTTAGCGGCCTAAATGGCTGGTCCTATGATATTTTCTCTCATCTCATCTATTCATGGGTCAGATTGAGTTAGAAACGTTGAATAGGGTGAAATATGTGTAAGATTATCTTACATTGCATTACTTTTCGGATATTATGTGACATAGCATTTGGCTCATATATGGGTACTGGGTGGCCCAATGTTAGTGTAGAGTTTGATGATTCTACCTTTCCTGTCAGTGACTTAAAGTATGAATTATGCAGGTAAAATGTCCAAATTTACTTAAAATAGAGAAATGGAGATTAATCTAACGTATAAGGGATACAGATAGGACAAAAAGTCATAAGACCAAGGTTGAAGATCACTCCAAATTGAACGGAGAATGTGCAATCCGTTATGTGATAGGACTTACCGTTTATCACACGAAATACCTCGGAACGAAGATCCGAACCATCATTAAAAGAGTCTTCATATTTCGACATTCTTCGGCATAAAAAGTGCCAAATTTAAAGATCATGGAAGTTGTCCGTCCGTTACAGGCTAAAACGTATAATTGTAAATTTTCAATTTTCTTGCTCGTCTGGTAGATTAAGCCGCAATGTGAATGTTGGGTGAGGGGGATAAATATTAGGACTTTTGGGAAACTACACCAAAAAGTATGCAGATGGTCATTATTGCCCCTCAAACGCGTAGCTGTAAGAAATTTCCACCTAAATAAACAATGTACAGGGACACACAGTTGTAGCGATTTTATTTATATAGATAGATAAGAAATCCGCTCCACGTACAACACCTTTTGGGCTATGTCCGCTGGACTTAACCTTCATAATATCTCACTTATTAATCTTCCTGTCGAAAAAACATGAGAATAAAAGTTTTAGAAATAGATTTCCAGTAAGTATTGTAGATCGCCATTTATTTCGGATGTGCTCATTTTGAGGGAGTGCAAAATCAAGGTTTCGGATTAGGATAAACCACCAGTAATTTTATATATTCAGAAAAAATATTGGCCCTAAAACCTACTCAATCGGCAGGTGGATTCTAAATATCAAGTTTGGTAGAAATTTATTCAATAGTTTTCTAGTTATAAGAACTCATACAATCAAACAAACAGACACCAAAGCTAAGAAATATGCAGATAGTCATTATTACACCTGAAACGGATAGCTGTGTGGAAATTCCGCCAAAATAGTCAATGTACAGACAGACGGTCGTTACGATTATATTTATATAGATGAAAAATGAGCATAGGCAGGTTTGTAAGTGCAAACCTTCATTTCGAGATTTACTGCTCCTAAACGCGTGGATCATACAAACAAACGGTTTGCACCCTCATACGCCCCATTTATCGCTCTACATGTTTGGTTTTAAAACATTTTCTCGTATCTTCCATATTTATTGGCTCGACTGGGTTATGATGTTTGAATGGTTTGAAATGAGGGTACATTTTTAACATTTTACATTACTTTTCACATACTTATGTGGAAGCTAGAATCATGAAATTTGGTTCGCATATAGCCATTGGTCAGGTCAATGAGTGTGCCAAATTCGATGTCCTATCTTTCCTATAAGTGTGTCAATCATAGTAACATACGTGTAAAAAGCACAAAATTTACGAACAATCGAAATATACAACCATATCTACCCTATAAGGGAGAGTGAGAGACGACAAAATGTCACAGTACCAAAGTTGTAGATCACTCCAAATTCAACGGAGATTGTGCCAACCGTTTTGTGATAGGACTTAAAGTTTACCCGCAAAATACCTCGAAAAGAAGGTCTGCACCCTCATTAAATTGCCCCCATAGTTTGATATTCTTCGGCATTAAAAGTTAAAAATTCAGATATCTTGGAAGTTTTCAGTACGTTACCGGCTAAAACGTATAATTTTACGTAATTTCAATCTTCAAACTAATGTGGAAGATCGTGAGGCAATCTTGTTTTCGGGCGAGAAGGGTAGACTTTAGGTCTTTTAGGAAACTGTAGCTAGAAAAAGTGCAGGTGATCATTAATACCCCTTAAACGGAAATCTGTACGAAAATTTCGTCAAAATAGTCAGTGCACAGACACCTGGTCGTTAAGATATGATTTGTATACGAGTAGATAGATAAGGAATCTGCTCCACGTATAACACCTTGTGTGCTATTTCCGTTGGACTTAGCCTGAGAAATCGACCTTTCATGATATCTCCTTTGTTAGTCGCATTGTTGAAGAATGCACATGAGAAAAAAATTGTTTTTCCATCAATTTTGGTCGATTTTCAGTCCGGTTGGTCTTGTACTTTATTTTGGGAGTGTAAAATCACCACTTCATTTTCCTACAAAACCCCAGTCCGTTCCGGGAATTAGAATTGGTATTGACCATAAAACCTACACTTGGACAGGTGGATGCTAAATATAAAGTTTGGTTCAACTATCTTCATTAGTTTTCAAGTTTTAAAAAATACGCTTTACCCGCATCCGCTCTTGCCTTAAGTCCGGTGGAACTTGTACCGGAAAACGGTCCGTTAATGATATCTCCCTTATTAATCCTATAATCGAAATAACTAATATGAGGGAAAAGATTTAGAAATTAATTTATATTCAGGCAGGTTGATTTCCATTAAGTTTGGTTGTGTATATTTTGAAGGAGTGCAAAATCACGGTTTCGGTTTCGTATAAACCCCCAGTCAGTTCAAGGATTTATAAACAGTATTTTCCCTAAAACCTACCCAAGGATGGGTGGATTTCTTTATATGAAGTTTGGTGGAAATATATCCAGTAGTTTTCAAGTTATAGAAACACAGACAAACAGACAAACGGACACCAAAACCTACCCTTGAACAGGTGGATGCTAAATATAAGATTTGGTTCAAATATCTTCAGTAGTTTTCCAATTGTAAGAAATACGCTTTACACGCACCCGCTCTTGCGTTAAGTCCGGTGGGACTTGTACCGATAAGCGGTCTGTTAATGATATCTCCCTTATTAATCCTGTAATCGAAATAACGAACATGAGGAAAAAGATTTAGAAATTAATTTCCATTAAGGCAGGTAGATTTCCATTAAGTTGGTTATGTATATTTTGAAAGAGTGCAAAATCACCGTTCGTATAAACCCCCAGTCAGCTCAGGGATTTAAAACAGTATTTGCTATAAAACCTACCAAAGGAAAGGTGGATTCTAAATATGAAGTTTGATGGATAGATATCCAGCAGTTTTCAAGTAATAGAAGCACAGACAAACAGAAACACAGACAGACAACAAACAGACAAACAGACAAACAAACACCAAAGCTAAAATTTATGCAGATGGTCATTATTACACCTGAAACGGATAACTGTACGGAAATGTCGTCAAAATAGTCAATGTACAGACAGACGGTCGTTACGATTTTATTTATATAGAATATAAATACAGGATTAGGTATTCTAACATGTCCATGAACCTGGTATTGAATGGTATTAGTTTCAATTTCAATGTAGTTAATCTACGTATGTGGATATAAAGATACAAATGTACCTGTCGTTGAGGACGTTGTTGCTTAAGATGTTATTGACTTACGCCTCAGTAGTTACCACTCTTGGTTCCTAGGTGACTACGAGCCGTGTCACATTAGTATGTAAAATTATTCGGAGCCGTTTGGTATATGATGATAAAATTTATTATATCAGGATCAAATGTTGAAAAGATTTTACTGTTTACTATATTCCAGAAGGCAACGTAAGAGTAGGAGTGTGGGAATCAAGACTTGCTTTTTTCTGTGTTTGTATTTGTAACATGTTTATTATCACCGTGGAGCAGATTGTGACTGGACTTCTCGGGGTAATTTCATGTTTCCAAAAAAGTAATTCCATAGAAATTTTGCATTTAACAAAAGTTCAATCCAGTTACATGTTAAAAAATGTGCATTCTGTAACATTCCTTCGTAGATCAATATCAAGGGAGAGGTAAGGATTTCTTGTTTCCAGCTCAAAATCCGCATTACCGGTATATCAAGGCATTTTGAAATGATGTGTACCTAGATGGCATTCTTGACTTCGAGTATAAAGTTTCGTTGAACTACTTCCACCCTAGTTCTTCTCATGAGGGTACCAGCAGTGTACACGGGTACATGGACAGTAAAAAAAATCGCCGACTGGAGACAACAATTAATCTAGGATGTTTAAAAGATGTGAAACATGGAATTAATCTGAATTAAATAGTAAAAATGTTAAGCGAATATGGATATTATTCAAGTGTTTACGTGAAACAAACTTACGTGTCTGCGGGAAAAAGTTCCGTTCCATGTATCATATTGGACGAGAAGCAAATGCCATCCTCGGTGAGCAAGGGCTTAAACAATTTATGTGGTATATGGTAATAATATTGCATCTGTATGGTCCCAAAGGTATCCGATAATTCCTGTGCCATCTGCAGACAAAACGAATTTCAGTTGTAATCCATGGAGTCGTTTGTAAGGTAACGCATTACAAGACATTTTGAAAGTAACTTATGCTTATTCACGAACATCTTCCATGACGTCCACAATGGAATTGTTAATTTCGACACCTTCCCATTGGTGAATTTCCGGATCACAAAGTAGTTCCCAGGCCAGGAGTTTCTTCACTCTGCGAAGTAAAGATGAAACACTAATGAGTAAGAAAGTGGCATCTTATTATATAGGGTAAAAAATATGGATTCATAAATCAATATTAATATATTATATTTACAATAATACACGTGTGTCCGTATATTTCACCTTGCAGCTAAAACTATCCACCCAAGACCACTGGAGTTTGTGTGTGGTAGTAGCCTCGAATTTCTTTTTGTGCACAATGCTGGTCGCGTTTCTGTAGGTATAGTGGTGTGGTAGATATCGGGGTTGAAGGTGACCGACTATATATAAAAACAGACGGGTGCGTCCGTATATTTCACAGCAGACTACTGGTGTCTGTGTGTGGTAGTAGCCTCCAATTCCTCATCGTTCACTATAGTGGTTGCATGTCGGTAGCGTTGGTGGTGTAGTAGATATGGGGGTTGAAATTGGCCGAATATATATATAAAAATAGACCTGTGTGTGCGTATATTTCACATTGAAGCCACAATTTCCAACGCAGACCACTGGTGTTTGTGTGTGATATTAGCCTCGATTCTCCCATCGTACACCATAGTGGTTGCGTGTCTGTAGCTATTGTGGTGTGGGAGATGTTGGACTTTAAATTGGCTGACTTCGTCAATGAATGTATTAAAATGAGTGAGAATACTGGAAGGATCGTAGTGATATTGTTCTCTAGAAGACTGTGGTGTTTGCTGCTTGAATATATCTGTGTGTATTTTCTGTAATACTTGAATATAAAGCAGATATTTATTGAAACAGCTTCTTAACGATATCATCGAGGCAGCAATCCTAACTAGAAAATAAAAAGTAAAATCAGTTTCATACCAAAAATTCCATTGATCTCAATAGATTTGTCAATTTGTTTCAAGCGATTAAAATTTCATTGAGATTAGCTTATACCACGACTATCAATAGGCTCAGGTTCAAACGTTCCACAATTGCGGAGTTAATTTGAAGGATTCCTCTTTCACACATGGTCATCTCTAAGTTGCTTTCTCCCGTGTCGAACAAGCAGAAAATCTATTTATGCATTTCGCCAGACAACAAAACATTAAGAATGTATTTCTATTAAATGCCTTAGAATGTAAATCCCCGACAAGAAGATTAAAATTAAAAAAAGAAACAGAAAAATAGTGGTGTTTTAAGGCTCATATTCTGTAATGTATAAGGAAAACCTCATGGATGTACAAAAAACCCAGCGAAGAGGGTTGTCTTCAGCTAGTCAACAGTATCTTCTTCTAATTATATAAAAATGTATGTGTGTGAATGACACATCTCTCCTAAACCACTGGAGTAATTCAATCAAATTTTGAACACTATTTATGTGCTATTTGAAGACGAGCAATTTGGGGGTAAAACATATCAATCCCCCTTAGGGGTGGGGGTGAGGGGTTAGGTATAAAAATAATCGAAAAGAGCGTGTGAATCCATAGTTTTTGGGGTCGCTGAGATGAATAGTAACACTCCAATTTTTTAAAGTCAAAGTTCAGCCCGCTTTGCGTAGGAAGGGGCGAGGGGGTAGTGAGATATAAAAATAATCGAAAATAGTGTCGAATCAATAGTTTTGGTGGTCGATGAGATGAATAGTAACACTCCGGATTTTCTAAAAATGAAAGTTCAGCTCTCTTTGCTGTGGGAGGCAAGGGGGGTGTGAGACACAAAAATAATCGAAAATAGTGTTGAATCCGTAGTTTTTGGGTCGCTGATATGAACAGTGACACTCCGGAATGTTTTAAAGTCCATGTTCATCCCCCTTTTGGGTGGGGAGCGAAGGGAGTGTGTGATGCAAAAAATAATCGCAAATGGTGTCGAATCCGTAGTTTTCTGGATCGCTGAGATGAATAGTAACACTAAGAAATTTGTAAGTCAAAGATCATCCCACTTCGCGGTAAGGGCGAGGGGGAGTGAGATATAAAAATAATTGAATAAAGTGTTGAATCCATAGTTTTCGGGGTCGATGAGATGAATAAAGCACTCCGTATTTTTTAAAGTCTGTGGCGTGGGGTGAGGGGGAGTGAGATATAAAATTAATAGAAAATAGTGTCGAGTCCATAGATTTTGGGGTAGCTGAGTTAAATAGTGACACTCCGGAATTTTTTATGTCCAATTTTAGCCTCCGTTTGGGAAAAGGGGACTAGGGGTTACTGAGAAAAACAATAAAAATAGTGTTGAATCCATACTTTTGGGGGTTGTTGAGATGAATAGTGATACTGCGGATGTTCTAAACTCCAAGTTCAGCCCCCTTTTGGGTGAGGGCGAGGGGGGAGAGTGATATAAAAGTTTAGGCCCCTTTGTCATAGACGGAGAGGAGAAGGTGAAAAATTTATGGATGAATGTGTATATTTTCCAGCATAGCTGTCAACTAAATTTGGTAGAAATATTACTTACTATTTCTGAAAAAGGCTGTTTGGGCAAGACACCGCTCTAACCTACAAGGGATGAGGTGAAATATAAGCTAAAAACGCCCGACGTTAGTGTTGAATCCATAGCTTTGAGGGCTACTGGACCTATTTAAACCAAACTTGGTACACATATGACTTACTATCAGAAGACTAACCGCGTGGGGGTAAGACACCGCTGGCACCCTTGTTGGTTGGAAGTGAAGGGTGGAAAAAAAGAGTAATCAAAAATAGTTTCGAATTCATAGTTTCCGGGCTCGCTGAGATGGTAGTGACACTTCGGAGTTGTTGAAGTCCAAGTTCAGCCCCTCTTGGTACCGTGGGCGAGGAAAGGTAAAAAAGAATATTTCCAAAATGACAGAGATAATGACAGTAGTATAAGTGGACAGTTCGGCCGCCAGCTCCCCCTCAGGCTCTCGGGAGAGGCCTCAACCTCATTGACACTGTACTCGATGTCGTTACTCACAACATGTGTTTAGAACATGTTTACTAGTTACCAAGGTATACCTTTGTTCTATGAAGATCAGATCACAAAAGAAGTGATTGAAACATAACAAGACTAGAATCGAACATTGTACTCGATGTCGTTAACTTCAACATGTGATCAGAACATTGATTGATGTGTTCAGAACACTAAATAAGTGATTAAAACAAAACAAGACAAGACTAGAAAACGATAATGATGACGTTACTTACAACATATGTTCGGAACATGTCAGGGGATACCCTTGTTCTAAGCAGATAGATTCGAACAGAGAAAAAATAATCAGACTAGAAGTCTGAACAGCTTATGCGAGATAGCGGCTGTTGTAACATCGTCCTCCATTTCCCGCTCGGTTAAGACATAGCTTTATATCTCTATCGAACATACAACGTGATCTTATGTATAAGGCAGTGCACATACTGCGTAGCCGACTCGCTCGGCAAACGATAATATGAACACAATAAAAGTACAACTTGAAATGATTTACCTTCTATCATTTGTCTGGTGTGAAAATCGAAAACTACAGGAAAAACATACTGGGCAGCCAACTCGCTCGGTAAACGATAATATGAACATATCAAACATACAACTTGAAATGAATTGCCTTCTATTATTTGTCTTGGGCGAAAATCCAAAAGTACAGAACAAAAACATACTTCGTAGCCAACTCGCTCGGTATACGATAATATGAATATTTCAAACGTACAACTTCAAATGATTTGCCTTTCTATCATTTGTCTTCTGCGAAAATCAAAAGTACAGAACAAAAACCATACTGCGTATACAACTCGCTCGGTACACGATAATATTATTATATCAAACGTACAACTTCAAACGATTTGCCTTCTATTGTCTTGTGCGAAAACAAAAATACAGAATAAAACCATTCAGCGTAGCCAACTCGCTCGGTAAATGATAACCTAATTTAGTTACAGTAGAAAAACATAGATTCAATCCCTGTTCTCTTATCGCAAACATCGAAAGTGAAATTAAAACAGAACGCCTACTGCTGTAAGAAATACATTGGTTACATTTAAGGCCCTAGCAGTCGAACAAGTTATCGCATAAACATGCAACATGAAATATCGGTTCGGAAACATATTGTTTCAATTTGTTGGCATGGGTTACAAGCATGTAGCTCATGCGGAAAATAAAATAAAACAGAACGGCTAGTGCTGTAAGAAATACACTGCTTACATATAAGTCCCTAGCAGTTGAAGTAGTTATCGCAAAAAGCATGTAACATGTAATATCGGTTCGGAAACATATTGTTTCAATCTGTTGGCATGGGTACAAGCATGTAGCTCATGCGGAACGTAAAACAAAGCAGAACGCCTAGTGCTATAAGAAACACACTGCTTACATTTAAGTCCCTAGCAGTTGAACAAATTATCTGATAAACATGTAACTTGAAATTTCAGTTCGGGAACATATTATTTCAATATGTTGGCACGGGTTACAAGCATGCAGCTTGTGCAGGAGAGGACTACTATGCAAGATGATTTCAGAGCGCTTAGCTGAAAAAAAATCTTGCTACACATATGATAGGAAATGGGACTCAGGGGTCACATCGTATTAGAAGGGCAAAAGGGCAAAGGGACTCACCCTCGTCCTCCTCCTCCTCCGCAACACGCCCTCCTCCTCCTACGGCTAAAGGGCTAATGGACTCCTCTTCATCCTCCTGCTCCTCCTAGGGCTAAGTGGCTAAAGGCCTATTGGGTCAAAGGGCTAATGGGCTAAAGGGCTAATGGGCTAATAAGTTGCTCCTCCTACTCCTCTACCTTACCACGACCTCCTCCTCCCAAAAGGGGTTAGCTTAAGTTGTTACGTTTTTGACCGCAGCAACACCCTCATCGATTGTTATCTTCAAGAACGCTTCTACTTTGTTAGATGTAGCAAATTAATCTCTATTGGTAAATGGTTTGGTGTTCAGAACCGAAGAAATTTATGTCACACATAATAGGGAATGGAACCCAGGGGTCACGTCTTATTAGAATTAAATAATGAAGAATAAAATCCCCGACCTATTAGTGGTGCACTGCAGAATCTGCTTGATAGTTCTTGGAACACAGAACTTTTCAAGATGGCAGCAGTGAGGTTAGCGATGTTCTGTTGTTGGATTTTAAATTCCGCGCTACGACATGCTTAAGGTGGCAGCCTTGAGGTTTAGCGCCGTGAAGATTGCAGCAGTGAGGTTAGCGATGCTCTATTGTCCTTCAAAGTGAGATTAGGTTCCATCAAGATGACAGCTGTCAAAAAAGCACGTGGCTTTGTTTACAAATAAGAGCACGTGGTCGCGACGTGACGGTCTCTTGACATGCTGCGTCAGCAACCGAAGTTCAAAATCCACGCCCACAGGGTTAGAACTCGTCAAATAGCGCGTAGATTTTAAATTCAGTGCTTTACGTCGTTAAGAGCAGCATTAAGAACAGCCATGCTTAAGAATCTTGTGAACATAGTAGCAGTAAGAATAGCGATGTTTAAAAGCGTGTACATATTACCTATCGATTATGCATGCATCGACTATCGTTCTATACTTATTCCACTAGAGTGTACAACAATCGGATGTGTGTGTGTGCTGCTATCTTAGCATGACCTATGTGCACTAACTTAACGACGTAGACGCGAAATTTAAAACCTATGTGAAGTACTAAATAGTAAACGACTGTTATTAATGTACAGTCCATTGCTTTCGCGATCTCTGAGGTGAATAATGACACTCCGGTTGCCTTTGAAGTACATGTTCGGGCGGCATCGGCATGAGGATGAGGATGAGAAGGGGAGAGAAGGAATATATCTAATATTATGAAAATAATGCATGTATGTTTGAGTCTTCGAGCATAGCTCTCATACAGAATTGGTACACATATGTCTTACTATCTAAAAAATATACTGTTGAAGTCAAGCACCACTAGCATTCCTAGAGGAGGAGGTGAAATATAACAGTGAACGAAAACGACTGATGTCAAAGAGTTTAATCCATTTTTTACGAGGTCGGTGAGTTGAACTGTGACACTCTGGAAGCTAGTTAAGTCATAATTCCGGCGCAATCAGAATGGATGTTGATAAGGGGTCAAAATTAATGCAGCAATAACCTAAATTATGGATGTATGTGGAGCATGTTCCAGAATAGCTCTCAAAGAATGTGCGTACACATTCACTTACTATCTGAAAAATATACTCTTGGGGAAAAAAATACCCCCAGCACTCCTAATGAATGGCGGCTAAAATATAAAAACAAACCAAAACGACTGATATTAATGTCGAACCCACTTTGACGAGTTGAACTGTGACACTGACTAAGACCTACTTCAGTCGCAGTCAGATTGGAGGTTGATAAGGAGTAAAAAGGAATGTAAAAATGACCGAGATTATAGATTATGGATGTACGTATGTTCCAGAACAGCTCTCAACGAAACTTGGTATACGTATGACCATCAGTAGATAAAACATGTGGCGATGGAACACCCCAAGCCCCGCTAACACTGGAAAATGGGAGGGGTTGACATATAAAAGTGACGGAAAAAACCTATATTAATTTCATTCGACTCCTTGGCTGAATGGTCAGCCTAGCGCCCTTCGGTTCAGTGGGTCCTGGTTTGATCCTCGGCTGGGTAGGAGATTTTATTCGGTTCTGATTACTTCTTCTGGCTCGGGGATTGGGAGGTTGTGTTTGTCCCAACACTTCTTCATATTCAGACAACATACTACACTACCATACACGACAGGAACATGCAATAGTGATTATATTTCTCCATATAGGATTGGTGACATGAAGGAAATCTGGACGTAAAACAGGGCCAAATCCACAAGTACGATGCAGTTCGCTCCCTCAAGCCCACAGGTGTTGGAAAAGTGGAGAAGAACCTATATTAATGTCGAATCTATTTTTTATGTCGCTGAGATGAACTGTTACGCTCTGGATACCGTAAGTCCACGTTCAGCCTCCATTGAGACGGGGGTCTGAGATGGGCTTAAGAATAAATACATTAAAATAACAGAGATTAGCGTTGAATCCACTGCTTTTTGCGTCGCAAGGATGATTAGTGGCAGTCTCAATGACAGTTTAAATCGTGTACATCGTATCTATAGTGTAACGGGTTAATATGAATAGTTATCAGTTATTAGATTTTTGACCGGGTCAAATACTTCCCAGTCAATTCAAGCAACCATAACGATAACATTTTATTCGAAAATTAAATAATCTGAAACGTGAAATCAAACACATTTCATGTGCTCTAAAGCTACATAATAAATCATAAAATATCATTCAACATTTCAAACAAGGATTTCTATGAATATTCACTTCACATATAACTAACTGGTAATACAAATCTTTAATGTAAACATTAAAAATATCCGGGCAACGTCGGGTACTACAGCTAGTGTCTATATAAAAATAGACGTGTGTGCCCGTATATTTCAACCTGTAGCCACAAATACCCTCCGCAGACCACTCGTGTTTATGTGTGGTAGTAGCATCGAGTCTCCCATCGTGCACTATCGTGGTTGCGTATATGTACCTGTGGTGCTGTGGCAGATATGGGGGTTGAATGTGGTCAACTATATATAAAAAAAGACGTGTGTGTTGGTATATTTCACCTTGCAGCCACTTATCCATCGCAGACCACTTGTGTTTGTGTGTAATGTTAGCCTCGATACTCCCTTCGTGCACTATGGAGGCTGCGTTTCTGTAGCTGCGGTGGTGTGGGAGGTGTGAGGCTTGAAAGAGGCTGATTTCGTCATTGAATGTATTAAAATGAGTGAGTCCTGCACTGGAAGGATCGGAGTGAGAATGCACTCTAGAAGGCTGCGATGTGCAGTCCCTTGTTTTATAAATGATTATTGATTGATCTCGCGGGGGTATGGTGATCTCAGAAACATAAAACTTTGCTGCTTGCGTACATCTGTGATGATTTTCTGTAATTCTTGAACATAACGCAGATACTTACCGAAACAGATCCTTAACAAAATCACTGAAGATCAGTCCTAACCGGCAAAGAAAAAGGAAAATCTGTTTTCATACCAAGAATTCCATTGATCTCAAATGATTTTTAATTTTGTTTCAAACGATAACAATTTCCAATGATATTATCTTATGGTATGAATATCACTAACGCTCAGGGTCAAACATTCCACAATTGCACAGTTATTTGAAGAATTCGTGTTTCTCACATGGTCAGCTCTACGTTGATTTCTCCCGTGTCGGACAAGGAGAAAATCTGTTTGTGCATGCGCCAGGCAACAAAACATCAAATGTAGTGTATATGAATGAATATTCACGAAATGACTTAGAATGTACGATATTTACGTACTCGCAAAGAGAATAAAAATAAAAACAGAATAAAAGAGGTATTTTAATGAACGTCTTCTGTATTATATAGAGAAAACCGCACGGATGTACAAAAATACCCAGCGAAGCGGGTGGTCTTCAGCTAGTAAGTAAATAAATAAATAAATAAATAAATAAATAAATAAATAAATAAATAAATAAACAGAGAGCTAACAAAAGAACAGGAGGAGACAAAGAGAGGGAGGGGGACGAGAGATTGAGAGAGAGGAGGTGAGGCAATAGAATCGAATTTTTTTACACATACCTATTCATTACTGATTTCTTTCAGCGTTAAATCGGCAAGCCTCAGCGCATTGTAAGAGCTCCCAATGCCCTCTATTTACAACTAGTTCAGGGGCCTAGTTTTATTCAAATTCATTTTTATTTAAACCATAAAATATCTGAGGTGAAAACTCTTAGTCTCCTTCTCCCTCTGCTTCTCTTACTCTCCAATGTCGATTTCATTAATGTCCTAAGCAAACACATCTTCCTCCAACCATCTCACAGGACCTCACCAGTGAAGCAGCTTTACACACTCAGCTCCATGTATTTTCATTCCTAACTTTGCCTTTACCTCCTCTTACCGAATACCATCCTGCCTCCTTCAGCAATAACTATCCTTCCCCTGATGTCCATTACCTCCACTTTATGCATATGACATCTAGAGTCCACGAGTTTCCAATCCATTATAGCACTGTCTGATATATTCCAGGCCATTTAGTGATAATTTTGACTTAGAACTCACCTCTTTCCTACTGAATACTGTTCATCGCATTTGCAAATTAACTTTCAACACCATAACTCGATTACTTAAGTATCAAAACTAAAAACTTTAATGAAATATATATTTCTTTACTTAGCCAAACAAACAATTTTAATAGGAAAAGTCTATATATTTATTAATATTAAAACTTTTATACTCAGTTGTGCACCTATTTTAGAGAACAATTTATTTTAAGTGATAATTTTCTTACAGTTCATGTAATAGTTTTGCGCCAATGAGACATTACTCAATACTTTGTAAATCCACCTTCAGCTTTCATTGCAGTTTGAATCGTAATTACACAGACGAAACACGGAGATGCTCTTCGTGTTATGTTAACAACGATGCCTCAATCGGCGACAATTTTCCGTTTCTAGAGAACAAGGTTTGTTTGTTACCTCCGGGCACGCTATTAAAATTGACTAATTCGCTCTATTTAGTGCCGGAGTGCAAGCCGCTGGTCGGTGTGAAAAATCAAAGTTTCTCGTTCGACTCAGTCAGTCGCTGCCAGCCCTAGTAGGCAGTGTACAGTTCACTCTGAACACATTTGCTTCCAAGTTTGCGGCAGAAATTTGTAAGAATTGCCCTGATTCACTACAACAATGAAGAGTAGTTGATAAGTCACGTGATTTTATGGCATCCGTCACATTAGTCACTGCCGAAGTCATAATTCGACCTTCGTTTCCTTAGACAGGCGACTGAGTGAAGGAGGGGGCTTCGTGACTGAGATGCACGATGATAGCGGAGTGCCATCAGTACGAAACCTAGAGTTGAAGAGTTTGAAGAGGCCGCTTTAGGAGGAATAAATTATAATACACCGATCAGTGCGAGGTCTGTCGCAATGAATGTTGTCTCTTTTCATATGATGATGTGTGGAGGGTATGGAAGGCCCAATAATTGCACCCTTATCGATGTCAATCGGTGCAAGAACAAATAATGGTGATTTACCACAACTCTTAACATTTGCAAACCGAGCGAGATGGCCTAGATGTTAGGGTAACGTACTTGTGAGCTTGCATTCGGGGGATGATGGGTTCACCTTACACCGTCGTCAGTCCTGTGCCCGTTCGCACGTCCACGACAGATTACAAAATGGCGCCGACCGAAGGTATGGGCCTTGTAATCTAAAACAAGCAAGGAATAGTCACCTGCTATGATGTCTCAGAGGGCCATATACTTCTCGGAATGGTCTTGTATTCGAGTAAAACGGACAGTGGACGGTCTACAGTATTGTTTTCAAAAAAAAATAGAAAAAAGCATTATTATTATATAATCTTCATCTTGAATTTTCACGACATCGAGAGCGGACGCAATTACCGTCATCGGATATTTCTTTTGGAGAAGCAAAGGATTGTATAAGAGAAAAGAAAGAATACAACGATTGAATAAGCATAAAATATAAGTCTTCACCTGAATTCAAAATCAGTTGAGACGAAAATAAATGTACTGAAGTCGTTACGTAAGAAAGTGCGTATACAACGAAGATACGAAGAAAAATAAAAATAAGTTAAATTAAGGATAAACGACGTCATATAAGAATATTAAAATGGCAGTATATAGCATTATTATTTTCAACATTGAGACTATCAAGAAGATGATCAAGATGATGTGCTAAATTCAAATGATGGACCGACCTGGGAACAATTCATCTTACCATACGACCTGGAAATGACGAGGAAGGCGACGGGTAACCATCCGACCGAACCATGACGAAGGAAGGAGACGGGTAACCAGAAAGTACTACCAGAACGAAGGAGCGGATGACGTTCCAGATGTCTGACCCGTGACCGAACCGAAGACCCATCTACATCCAATGGGAATGGAACAGCTGGACCAGGGACAACCATGAGCGAGCTAAGTCATTCATAACATTTTATTGCATAATTTTTGGTTTGCTTACACATGTACCTTAGGTATGTGCTGATGGCAATTGTAGACCGATAATATAGCAATGCAAGTGATGATTACCAACAAAGTGTAAGATAATTAAGTTTGAAGTTACGATTTAATAATATAGCAATAGTTTATGCTATATCGACCTGAACATTCGTAGGAAGCGTGAGGTTTGTAGAGAAATATGAAACAGCTGATTGAAATGACATACTGGGAGTGTATAGAGATTTCATTGAAGTAATGCATGAAGTTGACGTCACGTATGGTTGTGCGCGGTGTAGAAAGAAACATGGAATTACGCATTTGTTTGGTTCATAGAAAGGACATTGAACTTCATATGTAAGTTAAGAGAATCTGCGACTTGTGAATTTTATTAAGAATCAGTATGGTATTTTATCGTAGTTGTCAAGTTGGGAAACGCGATATATTTTTATGGCGTCTACGGTGTATATAATGGATTGATGTTAGTAGTATAATGGGAGAGTTCGGCGGCCACCGCCACCTCCGGCTCCCAGTGGCCACCTCCACCTCCACCTCAGCCAGAGGCCTCCCAGTGGCCACCTCCACCTCAGCCAGAGGCCTCTTCCAGTGCTGCCAACTTAACCTAACTAGCGCGAAATTTGAATTTGTAAACAAAGCCACGTGCTTTTTGACAGCTGACATCGACAACAACGCATCGCTAACCTCAGTACTGCCATCTTGACGGGCCTAAACCTCAGTAGTGCCAACTTAACCTAACTAGCATGAGGTAAACAAAGCCACGTGCTTTTTGACAGCCACGTGCTTTTTGACAGATTTGTAAACAAAGCCACGTGCTTTTTGACAGACAACAACGCATCGCTAACCTCAGTACTGCCATCATGACGGGCCTAAAATTCAGTAGTGCCAACTTAACCTAACTAGCATGAGGTAAACAAAGCCACGTGTTTTTTGACAGCCACGTGCTTTTTGACAGATTTGTAAACAAAGCCACGTGCTTTTTGACAGACAACAACGCATCGCAAACCTCAGTACTGCCATCTTGACGGACCTAAACCTTAGTGGTACCAACTTAACCTCACTAGCGCGAGGTAAACAAAGCCACGTGCTTTTTGACAGCTACGTGCTGTTTTGACAGCTGCCATCCGCCATCTTTGAGCACCGTGCTGCCCTCTTTCGTCACCTGTCATCGGCAGTGCTGCCATCTTGACGGGTCTAAGCCTTAGTGCTACCAACTTAACCTAACTAGCGCGAGGTAAACAAAGCCACGTGCAGCTGTCATCCGCCATCTTTGAGCACAGTGCTGCCCTCTTTAGCTACTTACCTTTGAAATGTGGTGGCGGATAATTTGAAAAATGCTTTTTTTGACAGCAGCCATCTTGCATCGCAAACCTCAGTGCTGCCCTCTTTAGCTAGATACCTGTGGTGGCAGGCAATTCCACGTGACAGCAGCCATCTTTAATCAAGAGAGCACCGTGCTGCCCTCTATGTGGTGGCGGCAAATTCCACGTGCTCTTGTTTGAAAACAAACTCACGTGCTTTTTTGACAGCTGTCATCCGCTATCTTTAATCCAGAGAGAACAGTGCTGCCCTCTATGTGGTGGTGGCAAATTGAAAAATTCCACGTGCTCTTGTTTGAAAACATACTCACGTGCTTTTTTTGACAGCTGTCATCCGCCATCTTTGAGAACAGTGCTACCCTCTATGTGGTGGCGGCAAATTCCACGTGCTCTTGTTTGAAAACATACTCACGTGCTTTTTTTGACAGCTGTCATCCGCCATCTTTGAGAACAGTGCTGCACTCTATGTGGTGGCGGCAAATTCCACGTGCTCTTGTTTGAAAACATACTCACGTGCTTTTTTGACAGCTGTCATCCGCCATCTTTGAGAACAGTGCTGCCCTCTATGTGGTGGCGGCAAATTGAAAAATTCCACGTGCTCTTGTTTGAAAACATACTTACGTGCTTTTTTGACAGCCGTCATCCGCCATCTTTGAGAACAGTGCTGCCCTCGGCGGCAAATTCCACGTGCTCTTGTTTGGAAACAAAGCTTTTAATCCAGAGAGAACAGTGCTGCCCCGGTGGTGGCAAATTCTACGTGCTTTACAAAGCTATGTGCTTTTTTGACAAAAAAAAAATTCTGCTCTCGAGATACTTACCGAACTATACTTACGAAACTGCTCATCACCTTCTTTCTTCTTCTATGAGTAATAAACAAAAACTCTATCCTGCAAATAAGGAGCGGGAGGAAGGTGATACCTAACCTAAAATAAAAGAATATGCCAATTCTACATTATTTATTTACATCTTGTATGTACAAGTTTTATCTCGAATCATTTTACCCTAGCGTACTTCTCGATGCAATTCTTGAATGTACAAGTTTAGACTTGCCGTACCAGCGTTCCTCTCCCGAATTGTGATGTAAGACAGCGTAACGTAAGTACACACACCTCTAGCATAATGTTTATGTAAAGTAGTACTTATCAATACTACTATGCCCCCAGGCTAGCGTGTTGGTAGAATTTGGAATGACAAACCGTTTACAATCATCGCTATTAAGGGCTACCTTACTAATTAAATGAGTGTACAACTGATGCTTCTTGCTTCTAATGACAGACATTTGCTTATGCAAAACAGGTGGATTACTTTTAATGCAATTGTTATAGTTTTCAAAACTTAGCTGATTCTGAACGACATTCTTTTTAACCCCCTTCAATCTCTTTATTTGTAATTCATTTAAGAGTTTTATGCAATATGACTTGGATTTAGTACCTACAAATAAATCGATAATATTCCCAGCACATTCATCTTTCATTTTACCTAGAACCTTTTTGTTCACTAGCGGTAGATGATATTGATTATCTGCAGGATAGTTACTCGTATCAAACCTACCCAAGTCAGGCTTTATATCATTGTAATAGTCATCAGTTTTGATTTGATAAATAAACGAATCGGTATCTGTGTAGAGCAATTGCGCATTATGCGCGTACTTCTTCATCATATAATCGTAATGGAATTCATACATGAGTGTTTTAGCCAATTCAAGTACTGTGAAGCCGACGTAGGTAGGTTTGTCATACTTAACCTTGACACGATTCATCTGTATAATAACTAAATTCTCATGTATGATGGTGCAGCTGTGGAAATTTGGTTTACTTATTAAATAGTTAGCACCATACCTTTTCTTAATATTATCCCAGTTTGTAATCAATTTTACATCAACGCGTTTGTCAACATTCTCCATAGTCTTACCAAACACACTATTATTCATGAGCTTGTAGAAATCTTTTTCAAACTCGTTAACCGCATTCGTTCTTAAATTATTGTTCAGATCGATATATGGCTTTAGCCACGGTGACTGATTAAATTCTAGTACGCGATGAATTTTGGATAACTTCAAACCATGCTGCAAACACTGTTTTAAATTTCGGTAATGAATGATATACTTAGATTTATCGCATAAATTAGCAATGAGCATTTTCGTCGTTGATGCAATGTACGGGGACTTCATATTTTCGGGGCAGAACGGTAGGTCATTATGAGAAGTGTGTAACTCTTTAGGATACTGTAAGTCAACTTCGAGGAAATAACCTTTATCAGCTTCATCACCTAGGGCGTGTAGCTGTAAAGCATCAATTTCGCACTGCGTCAGCCAGCGGAAACCACTCACCGGTAGATGCTGACTCATCGCCCACCCATACTGATTATTAGCATCGAGGTAAACGATATACCGAGATTCCTGACTGGAATCGAAACTCGGCATGTACTTATTATTAGCACTCGAATACCGGCCGCTGCACTGACTCAGACCGCCTCGAATGGATGCTTTTATAAAGTGCACCATATCAATATCAGTTAGCAGCTCCAAATTCACACGCATGTATTTTAACATCGCGTCCCAACTTAACCCAGGCGCAGTAAAATACTGACATGGGTCAAGGCTGTAGGTGTTCATGCAAACACAGCGAAAATTTTCAAAAACATCAGCTAACAAAAGTACATCTGTCTTTAAATATAAATCGGAGTATTCACCTAGCGTTTGAATGTGGAACTGCTCCCAGATATGTTGTGCATGTAAATAGTCATCATCACTAATATCTGCTGAATTCAGCGAGCTGTAAAAGGATTGTTTCGATGGTAAGGCACGTTCTTCGAGGCGGTCTAAGCAGTCGAGATATTCGTAACAAAAAACACCCTTACGCCGAAGTAAATTAAACTGCGCTTCTTCAGGGAAAACGCGTCGAATTTCTGTAAATTGTTCAGGCTGTAAATGACTAGAAAGTTTATCGAGGCTACTCGCCATAAAGCGATACGAGTCAAGGAATCTCAGTTTTATAGAATGCTCAGCATCTACTTTTACAGACTTTGCAAACGCAATGTACCGCTCTTTATTCTGAGGGATTATATCTACTTTTTCATCCGAAGCTCCAAATTGTGAAATGATGAAATGAGAGTCGTAACCAGATAAGTTATGAAAAATTACAGGGATAAATTTAGGAACTCTATACTTAAGATTACAGCTATAATGAGCGGCACATCTGTAGAAACCAGTTAAATGATCATGATCAAAAACTTTAGGGTCATTTTCGGAAAATTCCCCATCACAAATGCTACACTTTGTAGCACGTTCATGATCATTTAACTGAATGTCGGTGAGTGGCTTCATAGGAATATTACTATTCAGAATAAGACCGAGACGAACTGCATCACTTTCAAGTCTTTCTAAAAATACTTTAGCAGCATCATGTCCTCGATACAGCTCTAACTTGTTAAGCGTACTATCGTAACTACACTTGATGTAATACGCGAAGCTATACGGGACATGCATGTGCGTAGTATTAGTGAAAGAGTTGTCAGGATTAGGTGAGCATGTGGTGCATGGCGTGAGGATGGCTTCAAAGTCTGCATAAATCGCGAACGGTACCCACATCTGCTTATGAAAATTTGTAAATTTTAAAACATTATTGCCTGTAGTAGGTATCTCCGTACGTACATGATTGCAGTCATTCTTGGAATGCTTCGTTAACTGATCTTCATTTCTGAAATACTGCAAGCATCCATCACATAGCCACTTTTTACCATTACGTTTTGACAACTGACTGCCAACAAGTCTACTCAGATTTTTAATCCAGCAAAAGTGGCTATTCTCACTGTTCTCAATATAGAGTAAATTAACGTGAGTACTCTTCTTATGACATGTATAATACAGAGGACCTACTACAGACTTTTTCTCTACACCATACACATTGATACTAATGTTATTTAGTTCCTCAAAGCGCTTAATATCCTTTATCTGCACAGGAAATTCTATACTATCGAAATTTAGCCGCGTTGAATAGTGTGGATAGGATGATGTTCTCTTAGCTACGTCTGATTTCGCAGGATTTAAAGCCGACATCACCGCCCATGCGAAACATGCTTCGTCATTGTTTTGGATGTTTACAACAGCTTCTTTTCGCTGAATCCATGCCGGCAGCTCGATGTACGATGAACCTCGCATGGGATTGTACTTATTGATGTTAACTTCTAGATACATTATCTCAACTAAAGCCCACCCTGATTCCTTTTCCTGAAATTCCTCGCTCTTAGTTGAAATAATGTTAGAGACATCCCTAAGTACATCACCAAAATTAGTCGACTCACTTATGACAAAATTCTTCGTATTAAATGATTTAATGTCCGTTATTTCGGATTCATCCGTGCTTTTAATGTACAAGGCGAAAAGTTCAAAATTAACTTTAAATAAACTATGATTGGACAAAGATTTAGCAAGAAGCTGTTGTACATCCGGTTGAACGCAATTTAAAAAGTTTGAAGTGCTCTGAAACTTTTGACTGGTGCGAATTCGGTAACTAGCAATCCTACTTTTAAATGCTGTATTAATTTCCTCGATGTTTGCATTACTACCACTTCTACACGCATTATTTTTATGCGCATTACTCCGTAAGTGTCCCTGGAAATGCGAAGATGGTACATCAGTGTTACATTGCTCGCAGTGAATAGTTTGAAGTTCATTTTTCCTAGGTTTTTTACTACTAGTACTTTCTACAGCTACATCAGTAGCTGCACGCTTTTTCCCTACTACTATCTGAGGGCGAGTAGATATTTGATGTACCTCTGCTAAGTGAGCCTGGTATTGCTCTACATTAGCGAAGTACAGCCCGCAAACATCACATAAAGCAGATGTTATGCTAGGGTGTTTTGCTTTTATATGACGTGCGAGGTTATCCCGTCTTGCGAACGTTGTCTTACACTGTTCGCAGGGGAACATAGTAGGGTTATAGTCGCAAGCAGATAGCTGATGATGTTTTGTTTTTACATGGCGTGTAAGGCTGTCACGTCTTGTGAACATTGCCTTACACAGCTCGCATGGGAACATAGTGTCTTCTCTTTCTTCGAATAAAGTGCTTAGGTGAACAGCGTATGCAACAAGTTCTGAAAAGAGAACAACCAATAGAGATTAGCCTAAAGTTGCGATGTTCAACCTATAGAGGTTGGACATGGCTGTGAGTTAGGCCTATAGCATGAGGATTGAAGAGAACGACTAAAGTTACGATGTTCGGAAGAAACCAAGTTTCAACCTGTTGAGGACAGACATAGCTACGTGTGCGTGTTTGAAATTATACTACGTCTATAGTATGTAGATTAAAGAGAACAACTATTTATCAATAGACTAAAGTTACGGAAGAAACCAAGTTTAAGCCTGTTGAGGACGGACATAGCTATGTACGCACCTCGTCTATAGTATGTAGATTAAAGAGAACAACTATTTATGATTAGCTTAAAGTTACGGAAGAAACCAAGTTTCAGCCTGTTGAGGGCAGACATAGCTATGTACGCACCTCGTCTATAGTATGTAGATTAAAGAGAACAACTATTTATCAATAGACTAAAGTTACGGAAGAAACCAAGTTTCAGCCCGTTGAAGGCAGACATAGCTATGTACGCACCACGTCTATAGTATGTTGATTAAAGAGAACAACTATTTATGATTAGCTTAAAGTTACGATGTTCGGAAGAAACCAAGTTTCAGCCCGTTGAGGGCAGACATAGCTATGTGTACGTGTTTGAAATTATACCACGTCTATAGTATGTTGATTAAAGAGAACAACTATTTATCAATAGACTAAAGTTACGATGTTCGGAAGAAACCAAGTTTCAGCCCGTTGAGGGCAGACATAGCTATGTGTACGTGTTTGAAATTATACCACGTCTATAGTATGTTGATTAAAGAGAACAACTATTTATGATTAGCTTAAAGTTACGATGTTCGGAAGAAACCAACTTTCAACCCGTTGAGGGCAGACATAGCTATGTGTGCGTGTTTGAAATTATACTACGTCTATAGTATGTAGATTAAAGAGAACAACTATTTATCAATAGACTAAAGTTACGATGTTCGGAAGAAACCAAGTTTAAGCCTGTTGAGGACGGACATAGTTATGTACGCACCTCGTCTATAGTATGTAGGTTGAAGAGAACAATTATTTATGAATAGCTTAAAGTTACGGAAGAAACCAAGTTTAAGCCTGTTGAGGACGGACATAGCTATGTGTGCGTGTTTGAAATTATACTACGTCTATAGTATGTAGATTAAAGAGAACAACTATTTACCAATAGACTAAAGTTACGGAAGAAACCAAGTTTAAGCCTGTTGAGGATGGACATAGCTATGTGTGCGTGTTTGAAATTATACCACGTCTATAGTATGTAGATTAAAGAGAACAACTATTTATGATTAGCTTAAAGTTACAGAAGAAACCAAGTTTCAGCCTGTTGAGGGCAGACATAGCTATGTACGTACCCCGCGTGAGGATTAAAGAGAACAACTATTTATCAATAGACTAAAGTTACGATGTTTTAGAAGAAACCAAGTTTCAACGAATAGAGGTCAGACATACCTTAAAATCTTCGCGCTGCAAACTGTTACTCGGATGTATAAAATGCGTGCGTTCAAGCCTGAAACTCGAATGATAATATTCTGGTCGTACCTAAAAAAAAGAAGAAACATATATGAATGTAGTGTAGGGTGCATCATCTAACCTAATTATCTTTACAACTCAAAGTTCGAAAACATACCTTAAAAATGCACGTGCTGCAGACTGTTACTCGGATGAATAAAATTGCGTACTTTCGAACGGTACCTAAAAAAGAACAAACATATATGAATGTAGATGTCTAGCGTAGAAGTTGCTTTGCAAATAAAAAAGTAACTAACAGTTCTAGCTTACCTTAAGATAAAGGCTGAAGAATAATATTCACAGCAGACGGGAGATGTGTGTGTACGTAATAAACGCATACAGAGAACTGTGAGCACTTCGCGCAGACTGCAGCGGCTATATATTCTGCTTGTTACCAACCGGATGTGAAAAAATCGCTGACAAACTGCGGGTACAGTCGGGACGAATGCAAACAAGAGCTCCTACCTGCAGGCTGACGTATTCGAACCTCCTGTTGATGCCGAGGTGTCAGAATTTAAGAGTTCGAGCCTTGGAAAGTTAGCGTGTGATCCTCGACTTCTCGAGGGTACATACGCGGTATTCCTTACCTGTAGGTATTGAGCTAAAGTTAGATCATGTAATGACGATCGCGCAGACCCCTCGCCTAGCATTTACGGCTTCTAGTTCGAACCCGCTATCTTCTGAAGTAGCGAGAATGATTGGAGAGTGTTGAGGGTGATTCATTCGTCGGATGGAGGCGTTAAGCTATGCGCAGGCTTCTTCTAGTCGGGGTACGCGATTCAAATCCTAGTAACTTATGCCGTCGGGAAGGGCATCTAGCTAGATCATGTTATGACGATCGCGCAGGTCCCTCACCTAGCATTTACGGCTTCCAGTTCGAACCCGCTATCTTCCGAAGTAGCGAGAATGATTGAAGAGTGTTTGAGTGTGATTCATTTGTTGGATGGAGGCGTTAAGCTGCCTTCTTCGGTAGGAGTAGGCTATGTCGGGATATCGATTTAAAATCCTAGTCAGGAAGGGCAGCCGGTCGTATAAAACTATGGTGTGAGGCGGGGTGTGCAAAAAAAAGCTAGCAATAAGTAAGGGCTGTTGATGGGGACGTTAAACCTTGTGCAGACTCCTTCGAAAATGATTTTTTGAGTACAAGAGTGTTGATGCTGATTCATTTGTCGGATGGAGGCAATAAGCCTTGTGCAGGCTTCTTCAGTGGAGTAGGCTATGTATCGGTACCGGGATATCTAGTTATAAAACCCGCTACAACAAATTTATCACGTATACTGCGATTTAAAATCCTAGTCAGGAAGGGCAGCCGGTCGTAAAACTATGGTGTAGGGCGGGGTGTGCAAAAAAGCCAGCATTAAGTAAGGGCTGTTGATAGGAGGCGTTAAACCATGTGCAAGCTCCTTCACCAGGAGAAGCCTACATGCCGGTACCGTGCAGGTTCTTTCGATAGGAGTAGGCACTGTGTGTGTTTTAACCTCTCCGTACAATCATGATATTTTACGTTAGGAACTTACATAGGCTAAATGCTACACATTCCGTAGCAGAGCCAGGAATCGAACTCGGACCTCCGAGGGTAGCAGCTAACTACTGCACTACAGAGGAGGACTATTTCAGAATATTTTACAACCTTAATTAGTACTGTGTTTTAAGAGCTTGAATGGTACTCAGCTAAGAAGACGTTCGCGAGTTACAAGCCGCTTGTCAGCATGTAGTGTCCTCGCTCAAGGTCGAGCCGGAAGATACATGTACAATTTCAGCTAACACGCGCATTCCACACAACTCGCTCAGAATGACTGTGCTGATACTTCGAGGACTGTAGAACAAATCTATAGCCTACAGTATGCATGCCTCTCACCCGGTAGTCTCGGGTTCGATTCTCTTGGGAATAAAAATGTGTTTAAATCACATGAATGTGTTGAGTTGTCCTTCCTGATGCAAAACTAGCAGTATCTAACCTCATACACTATAGTTTTACGACCGGTTGCCCTTCCTGACAACTCGGATTAAGAATCTGTTTTACAACGTCTAACACGGGAATCGGGGATTTACAGCTAGATCCACTTCTTAGATTTTAAATCACGAACTATTGTTTTACGGCCGGATGCCCTTCCTGACGCAAGTTCCCAACAAGAGCACGTGGAATTTGCCGTCACCCGGCAGCACGGTGATTAAAGATGGCGGATGACAGCTGTCAGAAAAGCGCATAGGTTTGTAAAGCACGTGGAATTTACCACCACCACATAGAGGGCAGCACTGTTCTCAAAGATGGCGGATGACGGCTGTCAAAAAAGCACGTGAGTATGTTTTCAAACAAGAGCACGTGGAATTTTTCAATTTGCCGCCACCACATAGAGTGCAGCACTGTTCTCAAAGATGGCGGATGACAGCTGTCAAAAAAAGCACGTGAGTATGTTTTCAAACAAGAGCACGTGGAATTTGCCGCCACCACATAGAGGGCAGCACTGTTCTCTCTGGATTAAAGATGGCGGATGACAGCTGTCAAAAAAAGCACGTGAGTATGTTTTCAAACAAGAGCACGTGGAATTTTTCAATTTGCCGCCACCACATAGAGGGCAGCACTGTTCTCTCTGGATTAAAGATAGCGGATGACAGCTGTCAAAAAAGCACGTGAGTTTGTTTTCAAACAAGAGCACGTGGAATTTGCCGCCACCACATAGAGGGCAGCACGGTGCTCTCTTGATTAAAGATGGCTGCTGTCACGTGGAATTGCCTGCCACCACAGGTATCTAGCTAAAGAGGGCAGCACTGAGGTTTGCGATGCAAGATGGCTGCTGTCAAAAAAAGCATTTTTCAAATTATCCGCCACCACATTTCAAAGGTAAGTAGCTAAAGAGGGCAGCACTGTGCTCAAAGATGGCGGATGACAGCTGCACGTGGCTTTGTTTACCTCGCGCTAGTTAGGTTAAGTTGGTAGCACTAAGGCTTAGACCCGTCAAGATGGCAGCACTGCCGATGACAGGTGACGAAAGAGGGCAGCACGGTGCTCAAAGATGGCGGATGGCAGCTGTCAAAACAGCACGTAGCTGTCAAAAAGCACGTGGCTTTGTTTACCTCGCGCTAGTGAGGTTAAGTTGGTACCACTAAGGTTTAGGTCCGTCAAGATGGCAGTACTGAGGTTTGCGATGCGTTGTTGTCTGTCAAAAAGCACGTGGCTTTGTTTACAAATCTGTCAAAAAGCACGTGGCTGTCAAAAAACACGTGGCTTTGTTTACGTCATGCTAGTTATGTTAAGTTGGCACTACTGAGGTCTAGGACCGTCAAGATGGCAGTACTGAGGTTAGCGATGCGTTGTTGTCTGTCAAAAAGCACGTGGCTTTGTTTACAAATCTGTCAAAAAGCACGTGGTTGTCAAAAAACACGTGGCTTTGTTTATCTCGAGCTAGTTAGGTTAAGTTGGCACTACTGAGGTTTAGGCCCGTCAAGATGACAGTACTGAGGTTAGCGATGCGTTGTTGTCGATGTCAGCTGTCAAAAAGCACGTGGCTTTGTTTACAAATTCAAATTTCGCGCTAGTTAGGTTAAGTTGGCAGCACTGGAAGAGGCCTCTGGCTGAGGTGGAGGTGGCCACTGGGAGGCCTCTGGCTGAGGTGGAGGTGGAGGTGGCCACTGGGAGCCGGAGGTGGCGGTGGCCGCCGAACTCTCCCATTATACTACTGATGTTGTTATGAGAAAATGAATATGGTGATTAGATGAAAGTTTCGAGTTATGTATAGTGATTTGAGAAGGTTTTTATGCGATGCAGGATCTTCGTGTACCTGCTATTCAGGTTATACCACACTACAAGTGAGTTATATGATTTATTTGCGTAAGAGTGCCCACACCGCGGGAGCTATATAAGCCAAGGTACGAACTGGATTTATTAGTATAGATGTATGCTCGTGACGAAATTGTATCTCAGTATAGATGACTTATTGTGAACATAGAATAATACGACTTTGAATAGCTGTAGTTAAGCAGAAGTATTGCGACACCGATATATATATATATATGAGATTATGTTTTCCAAACCTCACAGTTTAGCGCTTCCATTTTAATTGCAAGAGAATAAAGTAGCTTGCATTGTGGTTGAAAGTTATTGAAAGATAACTATTAAAAGGGACATTGAACCTATAAGGGCATGTGTGAGACAGCCAAAGATTACGCTGAAGTTAGATAGATAGCTAGTTTGGTTAATATTCTTCGTTTTGAACAAACATTTATTTAACGAACTTCAGCTAGGGGAAGGCTAGAGTAGGAGCCGTATTTAACTGGCACTAGGAAAGAATGCCTTAGTTCGTAAGGAGTTTCAATGCACAACGAGATCGTTGCAACAAAATCATGTTTTAGGATTTTATTACAACCTAACTTAATATATTCAGTTCTATTTTCGATTTCCTATAATTCACTCAGATCTACTTAAACGTAATTCCAATTAATTCACACTTAATTTATTAATCTATTTGTGATGCATTGCGGCTGGATATTATATCCAAGTGAGATTGTTTAAATACGACTAAAGAAAGTGAACCTTCGGAACGAGTTAATTGTGTCGATGTTATACTTATAATTCAAATGCGAGGTGGACCTCAGATGTGTCCAGTGATCTGTAGTAAATGAGCAAATATTGAACCTCAACTTCACAAAGGAACTGATCGTTTTAAATAATTTAAATATTGAATATTAATTCATTTTATTATACGAGCCAGCGCTGACTCATTTTCATTACGTATTTTCAGTTAATTTGAATAATGCATTGCATAATATGAAGTTAGTTATTTAATATCTTATTAATAAATATTTTGTTATTTTTCTAATTGCTGGTGTCATGAATTCTTTAATTACTGTCTAGATTGTAAGTTTATTAATAGATAAGTAAGGTACCGAATATTTAAAAGTTCATACAACCATGGTAAGTTCTCTCAAGGTCAAACTCTTATAAGGTTTTCGGCGATGATTATTATTATGAAGAGAGCAACGATAGGTATCACCCGTGAGTTGGAATTCTCTTGGATTCACGTAAAGCGAATTCTACAGTAGGATTACATGTCCTACTTGCCATAAGTAAACCCTGAGGTATCCACTGAGCGACTCCATTCGTCAAATTAGGCTGCCCAACGACGAGTTAGAAAATGGAGGTATCGGGCAAAGAATGTTTAACCCGGAGTGGTTGCAGTCCTAAACATGGTTTACCACGGTTTCCCAATTGTACATATGACAAATGCTGGGACTGTGCCTTAATTAATGGACTTCGCTGCTACATCCCCTTTCCCCACCATCAGATCACTCAGGAGAGAAATATGTCAGCCACGTTACGCCAGCTCTGCAGCCAAGTGACTCTTCCTAAAGCGCAAATATTTAGAAATAGCATCTGAAATTGTGATGTCCAGCTGATTGGTCTGCCCTACGCTGGTCTGGGTTGCGCTCAATACATCATCGTTGGATTAACCCAGAGCCTGGCTGATAGTTTCCGTTTTTCATTTACGGCCTGGCTGTGGTCGTAGACCAAAGGTAGGAACCCGTTTTCTACTCGACTAGCGACCAACCTATCTTGCATTCGTTGCTGAGTTTGTTAACCGACCCCACTGTGAGACTCGCCGAATCCTTATGGTGACAGCATAACTTCGGCTCATCGAGGTAAGCCATAGCGTGGCTCCCTGGATCCAGAGGGAAACCTCCAATCCCGTTATTTTTTGTGTTTCTACACACAGCATTATTGTTACCTTTCAAAAACCAACTGACTGTTTTTACGGAATACGCAGGCAACGCCTCAAACCACCACTGGCTTTTGATCGAAGGAAGAGGCACGATACTCAAGATTTATTTCTTTCTAGCATAAATGATGGGGAAAGTAGGTAACACCAAACAAACCCTCATACTTATTACTTCAATCAACATCAGCGGGCCTTACGGTAAGCTCAAATCAACTATGACAATCCATGCGACTAAATAGAGCTCCCCATCACCGAACCAATCACCTACAGTTACCATTAGACCTAATCCAAGTCGCTCAAACTTGCTGACAGCCCCATGAGGTCACAAAATTCTGACAGCACACGGAGTTCTCCACTTTCACCGAGCCCGAGTGAGTTGAAAGGCATCTTGCCTGACACAGATGCAACCTACTGTGAAGAAATTACTGGCAAGAATGGCTTCATCACGGTCATCAAGAAGAATAGAAGCCGACGGGCTCTAGCACCCTCTCCTCCACCTACCTAATCTTCCCAACAATAATCCACACAACCTGTACTGACAAGGATCTAGTACGATGTACTAATTGTACCCTCTACTACTCAGTCTTAGACAGCATATCATCCTGAATCTCTCACCCCGTTCCCACCAAACAATCCCCAAGGCAACCAGCCAGCCCGAGCCAAACCACCACCAGCAATTGTGTTCACCCGCCAGCCACGGTCAGAAAGCTCTGTATAAGGATTTCACCAGTCTACGTAAAGGTCATAAAGAACATTAACGATTTCATGGCATTAATCCAAGAAAACCAAGTGTAATACCGGCTAAAAATCGTACACGAAGGGGTTAGGGTTGAAATCTGTACGAAGGAAGACTATGAAGTACTGAAAATGCTAGTGGATACCTTTACATTTCAGTATCACACCGGACCCTTTATTGAGAGCGCAACTGTAAGGCTTCAATGGGGCCTTACACAGAACCTCAAGTGCCCAAGAGCCCACAGTTTACGAGGTTAGGTAATTAACGGCCACTCTTGTCTTAGTAGAAATGTTACAGGTGCGAAAGTTTTTGACAAGCATCTACTAGTTTGTATGAGCTGTTCCAAGGCACATAACGAACGCTTCTCACTGTCCTAGATTTGGGCGAAAAACACACTGATGGCAACAGGAAGTGCAAGACGTATCTCAAGATCATTCCGAGGTATAACTACCGAATCCCAAACGCCAGGAAAGGTGCCACAGCTTCCATCCCCATCTTAATCCAGCCTGAAAGAAGTAAATTGTCTCATTTGTCCAAGTAATGAACCCGAACTCTCAATACTCTTATCGAAACACCTACACATACCCCACACATCCTGACCTCTTAACAACTGCCCCCCTCTTCCACTAGTACCCTCTACCTGTCAAAATCACCGCTAGATCACACAATCTCACTTAACTGAGCGTTTTAAAATACTATGGGAGCCCTACATTAAAGGGCACCATCTCCCTCATCATGTCTACCCCAAACATCACCACTCAGACACAATGACTGATGGAAAAATTCAGGTACTCGTATATTTTAAAGAAGCCCTCTCTTTGTTCGGTGATGAGAACTAGGCCTCACGCACAACATAAGGTCTTCATAAATGAAAGGCCGACTCTCCGGAAGATCTCTTCTACGGGCTCAATCACTACACACAGCTATCAACTTGGTGACCGAAATCCACCTGAAAACTTTCCACAAAATACACACACATATATAACCACATCCTGCACCGGAACGACCGTACTGGAGACAGACCGGACGGGGGCTCGTGCATTTTTGTAAGGAACACACTCAGATACACATGCATACACACTTCTAACGGACCCACCTCACTCAAGGCCATAATAATAGAAGTAGAGACCAGTAGAAGACCCTCGGCTCTTGCATCGTGCTACCTACCGCCTAACGCGGCGTTTCATCCAGAAGACTTCAATGAGTTACTGAGAATAAAACCGAGCTTAAACCTCGCGGGAGACCTCAACTGCAAGCACGCCAGATGGGATAGCCGAACGATCACTGCCAGAACAGGAACACTTCCCAGGTAATGCTATTGAAAAAGGTCATTCCAAACACCCGATGTGGTAGCAATATTTATGATTTATCTGAGCAACGGGACTACCTACGCTAGGGAATAAATCCCTGAGTAATGAAATGAAGAAATTTAAACAAGCATGGTAATTTTGTTCTTGAGCAGTGTCATTCTCTTGTTTAATGTACTCATCCTCCTGTTCAGGACAAAATACTATAGGCCTCATAATTGAATTGAATTGAATTTATTGATGAACAACACAGGCGTTTAGCCCCAATACATGTTCACAATAGAGTTCTACCTAAGCCACCCTACAACTAAATAAATAGCTGAATAAATAAACAAATAATACTATTAATAATCCGCTGGCCAACGGTTGATTCCCTCTATGAACCGTTTGCCAATATCAACATATAATATCACCTGCGCGATCTCCGAGCCAGACAACTCCTTCTACCAAGTGTCCTAGTTGACACTGCACATTCCACACCACCATTGTTTTTCTACATGACCCACTCTGAGTTGCTGTGCTCAGGCAGACCTTGCCTCGCCAGCCATATCCATGTTTACCTCACACCTCACCTGTCGCAACTTTGTCCTTTAGCAATACATCTCTCCTACACCCCTCCATCTCCACAATTTCGCCACCAATAGATTTGTATATTACACAATACATCAATGAATCACCATCATAATTAAATGATCAGATTTACCTACCAAGCTTTCTTCCACTTACGCCACCAAACCAAAATTTCACCTATAAATACCAAACACTCATATCTACCACCTCTCTAACACCACCTTTCACATATTATAGCAATACACTCTTTACCTATACCAACACATACCACCATCACCGACAAGTTCACTATACAGACACATCTATTACAACTTCAACTCCACCTAATAAAAACACCTCAAGACAATTATTCAAACAAAACACAACTTCTCAAATCTCATCCCTTTCCACGCTTAAATTCTGATATTACGTGTACCACCACTCCTCCATCTCCAAATATCAACAATAAATAAACACACTTCATTACCTATATATTCAACCATGCTTCGACAATAACAACTCGTCTTCTGTCATCCACCATCTTATATCACCACTTCTCCAACACCTCATTTCAACAATATAACACCTCCTAATTTAATCATAACACATACTCATATACCTATTATACCTATTATACCAACACATACCACCATCACCTTCAAGTTCACTATACAGACACATCAATTCCAATCAACCATACCGCAACTTTTACCAATCTGCGTTAACATTGCTTCATTTCATTTCATTCCGTCATAACACTCCATAATAAAATCACCTCTCAACTCCAGAAATTTCGGAAATGAATAACAAATACCAATCACGCCTCCAAAAATTTTTGGCCAGCAATACTCCAACACCACATTTTAGCAATACCCCACCAACCCTACCTCATATACCACCTCTACTTCTTCTACAAATACACTCACCTTCTGCCATCCACCATCTTATACCACCACTTCTCCAACACCACATTTCAACCCTATAACATATCATAATTTAATACTTCCAACACCACACTTCAGCATACCAGCTCTACTCCTTCCACAAATACACTCACCTTCTGCCATCCACCATCTTATACCACCACTTCTCCCACACCACATTTCCACCCTATAACATATCATAACTTGCATTTACCATACACTCATACTCATCCTACCCGTCATAATTACCTACTGAAGACTCCATCTTCTACCAAACCAAAATTTACAAATAGCCGAGTTACATTACTACATCTCCATACCTTTCCAACACCACATTTCAACATATACCACCTCTACTTCCAACACCACATTTCAGCCCTAACACGCAATTACCTACTGAAAACTCCATCTTCTACCAAACCAAACTTTTACTACATCTCCATACCTTTCCAACACCACATTTCAACATATACCACCTCTACTTCCAACACCACATTTCAGCCCTAACACACACTCGTCTGCCATCACTCAGCATTTATACCAGACATATAGGCCTCATAACATATTCTTATATTCTCGACGCCATGAATATATGACAGTTGTCACTTGCTGCCGTAACCCTTCCCGATAAAAGGTCATTTCTATTATCAGTCAACGTTGCGTAAATTATTTTAAGCATGTAGCGCCACGAATTCTCCAAGTGACATTAACCATATCCACAGACTTGTCATTATGACGCCCCTAATCCAACCAGTAACTATTAACATGGAATGGGAAAGTCGACTAATATTCTACTGTGAGTGAACTCTCAACGTCAATAAAAACCCCTCTCTTCGTGCACAATGCTTTAACCCTCATCTAATGCACTGTGGGAAAACTTGTTTAAGTTAATATGAATATTTACCAATAGTGATAGCAGCCCGTCCCACGCGCAGGTGAAGTAGGGAGTTTTCCGATTCACCGGAATTTGAACTAATAATTTCTTTTTTTGGAGCCCCTGTTACCTGAAGTAACGAAACTTACAGATTGATATGTATCGGAAGCATGGTGTGCAGTGTATCTGTTATACAGGAAGTAACATAGCCTACATATGGTAAAAGTTCGACGTCAATTTTGCATGCAAAATTTAAATCTATATTCCTGCCATTCAGAGTGATAACGTCGATGGGAAGATAATTTAGACTGAAAAGCGTGTTCGTGTAAAACAGAGCGTGTAAGTTCGATTATTGAATCTCCAGTTAGTTGAGTTCACGTTGGTAATTTACATTTCGGAAGCATATGTCACAAATTCCAGATTCGATTAACGACGTGTATTTTGACCAAGCTCACTTCGTCTATACGAGGGTGCTCGGAATCAACATCCACGAATTTTTCACGAATTTGAAATCATGTTTCGCCATTGTAGCTATAGATGCTCTCGCCTTGAGCTCCTGCAGCATAAACATCACCTCATGACGTTCAGCCGCCTTAGCTTTGAAACACTTGCAATAAGCCTTTTTGAAGCTTAGAACTGTTAACTCTTTCTTTCACTTTGGAATTCTGACAAGCTTCGTTATGCAATCGAATGCTTTCTCGATAATTTTAAAGCCATTTATTGTCCATTTTTCGTGACATTGTGTGATGCTCTGAAACGTACCGTTCCTTATCAAGTCTTTATTATTTAATGTTTTCGTCGTATTCTTGGAGAAGTCATTGAAGCAAATCAAACGGCACCTCATATGACGTGCTTTAGCACCGAAGTCCAAAGCCACATGGCACGGCGATTTTAGTGCCTCACTATGGTGTCATAATTGCATAACCCGAGACGCTATACCAAGGACAGACGCTTCTTGATAGATACATATTTTCGTCCACCTTACAATGAGATATTGAACACTATTTTTGCACGTGTTTTCGAGAATATTTCTTATTCCTTTACATTCAAATGTTTGTAACGTTCAGCGACCGAAGCACGGTTCTGAAATTATAGATGTATTCTGTTGAATGAAATGCTATTAAGAATTAGACTGATTTAGTTCCTGTTATGTCCAATGTGTCTATTTCAGCAAATAATGTTATGTTCGAACCAGAAGGACTGATGCAATATAAGATTTACTACATCCTAACATAGCAAACTTCAGCCCTACAAGAGCATTATAAAAGAAGAAACAAAAGGATATCTGAATAGGTGAAGTGAACTATAGCAGTGTCTATGGCCAATGAAAACTGAACCAGAAACGTGATTACTTCTTCTCTGTAATTGCACAGTCGACAATGACCGAAGGGATTAGTATTAATAAATAAAATCTCAGAGATATGAAGACGCTGTTGACGAAACGTTATGGGAAAGAATGTATAAAAACCAAACACTTCACCTTCTCCAAAACATTTCTTGATCAACAACAAATACTTTGCGGCGAGAAGCCAGAGAATTACTCTCATATGTGATACTGCAGTGAGAACAGTGGGAGTTTGTAAATGCAACACTGTGATGGGGACGATGTGAATGTGTCAAAGTTTTACGATGTGATTTTAAAATTAAAGATTAGGATAAAATATCAGAATAGATTATGTCTGAATTTGTCCGTTAATATACGTGCATACATCATACTAAAACCCAGTCCTACAAGAGGATCATAACAGAAAAAACAAAATAACATCTTAAAAGATGAAGTGAACAACAGGAGTGTCTATGAATAAGGAAAGCTCAACCTGAAACTTAATCAATTCTTCTCTGTGTAATTGCACAGTCAACAATGACGGGAGGGAATGCTCTTAAGAAATAAAACCTCATAGATGTGAATTCGCTGTTGACGAAACGTTATGGGGGAAAATGAGTAAAAACAAACATTTTTTTATCAACAACAAACACTTCGCTGAGAGAAGCCAGAGTGTAACTCTGATGTGTGAGGCAGTGGGAGTTCGTAAATACAACAGTGCGATGGAAAAAATATTTGAATGAGTGAACGTTTTACGACGTGATTTTGAAAACAATATTTAGGCTAAAATATCAAAATAGGTTATATCTGAATTTGCTTGTTATATAAGTACATAGATCATACCAAATTTTAGCCCTACAAAACGATCATAACACAAGACACAAAATTATATCTCAATATGTAAGTGAACTATAGCAGTGTCCATGGCTAAGAAAAATTCAACCTGAAACGTGATCAATTCTTCGCTGTAATTGCATAGTCAACAATGACGGAAGGGATTGGTGTTAATAAATAAAATCTCAGAGGTAGGAATTCGCTCTTGACGAAACGTTATGGGAAAGAATGAATATAAAGACAAGCACTTCACCTTCTTCAAGATATTATTTGGTCAATAACAAACACTTTGCGATGAGAAGCCAGAGTATTATTCTGATATGTGGTACTCCGTTGAGAACAGTGGGGGATTGTAAACGGGTAAAATGGGGTAATGATGTAATGGGTAAAATCTAAAAACCTTTTGAATTGGTCCATGTTTTAGGATATGATTTTGAAACTAAAGATTAGGATTACAATATTATATTCTGTCTGAAATTGTGTATTGTATACATATTGTTTTTGTAAGCATAACAACTCTTTGTTTAACATAATTCAAAGTAAGTTAACCATTACTTTGTAGTTATAACTATGGATACGGATGAAAAATCCGTCATCACCACAGAAAGCACAAAACCTCGTCCTCTAGAAACAAGTTTTAGAAAAAATTTTAAAAGTTGTATCTTCTTCATACTTTGTGGAGTGAAACAGATAATATTGTACCATTTGTTACAATACATGAACCGTCTACCATTATTAACCCTCGGACACTCGCGTTGGGCATAGACGCAGCCCTACTCGCACGGGCCACGTATGTAGCCCAAACTGAAATTCAATCTGAATGGCTCGTGGGCGTTTTTTTAGGTCTCTTTGGTAATATCTTAAAAGTAGTATATGTAAATATTATAAGCCAAATTTGAAGACCATAATTATGTTGTTTTTCTTTTGTTAAGAAGAGGAAATAAAAACATTTGAAGAAAAGTTGATTGTATCTCACACTAAGGGAAATCTACCATGGAAACAAATAAAAGATTTACAGCTTTTAAATTTATACTAGCAAATATACCCGTGCTTCACTACGGTATTCTGCACTGTATACGGATATATATGTAAATTAATGTACATGCAGTGAATAAGACTTTTAAAAATCGCATGTCTCTTAGCGTTATTCGAGAAACAGTATGGGGTGGTCCCCATACGTTGTTTCCAATGTCAAGTGTGAATTGCTGAGTTGTGATGATAACGGCAGGCTTACTTGCCTACTGCCATTCACAATGGATTTGGGAACTTTACATTATAATGGCAGGCCCCATTGCCTAATTCGGGGTCACAATTGATTTGGAAAGTTTTGTTACAATCGCGGGCCCCCTTTCCTAATTCCAGAAAGATTACAGTTGAGGAGTATTTATTATGATATCGGTCAACTTCCCTACTGCCTGTCAAAATTGAGTTGTGCAGTTATCATTATAATGACATGCCCATTTTACTAATGCCAGCCAGCTTACTGCCAGTCTCACCTAACTGGTAAGTTTCCATTAAAATAGCAGGACACTATGCCTAATGTCACTCACATTTTATATGGTTACATTTGGGCACCCTTGCCCACAGCCAAAAACAATCGGGCACGGGAGTTTTGAACAAAATTGCACGCTCCCTAGCCTTCGGCAAGTGAATTCGAGGATGGATTTATACTTTACAATGGTGGGCCCTCCTTACTAATGCCACTTACACAGGAGTTGGAAAAGGACTCCATGCCTACTGCCAGTCAGAGTCGATGTCGGGAGTACCGATTACAACAGCAGACACACCGTTTCTTGATCACTACAAATCGACATATATATACTTGACATGCATATATATATATTTAAAAGTGCATGTTTCAAATATTGCAGACCTTCAATTACAGATTGACTGCTGCTAAACTGTACGTCATATCGACAAACGGATGGAATCACAAGACGCCGTATTTAGCGATCTTAATGGCTGGTCCTATGACATTTTCCCGTATCTCATCTATTCATGGGTCAGATTGAGTTAGAAACAGAGAATAGGGTGAAATTTGGGTTAGACCGTCTCACTTTTCGGATTATTATGTGACAGCTACACACATAGCATTAGGCTCACATATGGTTACTGTGTGGGCCAAATATCGTGTAGAATTTGATGATTCTATCTTTCTTAGTGATTCAAAGTATGAATTATTCATGTAAAAAGTGCAAAATTTATTTACAATTAAAAATAGAGACAAATCTAACACATAAGGGATAGAAATACGACGAAAAGTCATAGGACCAAAGTTATAGATCACTCCAATTTGAATGGACACTGTTTTATGATAGGACTTACCGTTTAGCCACGAAGTATCTCGAAACGAAGGTGTACACCGTCATTAGAATTGCCCCGATATTTCGATATTCTTCGAGGATAAAAAGTTAAAAATTTAAAGATGTTGGAAGTTTTCCGTCGGTTACAAGGTAAAACGTATAGTTTCGCCAAATTTTAATTTTCTATCTCGTCTGGCAGATTGAGCCGCAACCTTCTTTTTGGGGTAGGGGGTAAAAAAGCGGTCTTTCAGGAAACTAAAGCTGAAAAATATGCCGATGGTAATTATTACCCTTTAAACTGATAGCTGTACGAAAATTTCGCCAAAATAGTCAATGTACAGACACACGGTCGTTACGAATTTATTTAGATAGATAGATAAGGAATCTGCTCCACGTACAACATTTTCGATGCACATGAGAAAAAGTTCTAGAAATTGAATTTCCATTAAAAACCTACCTAAGGAGAGGTGGATTCTAAATATCAATATTGGTAGAAAAATATCCAGTAGTTTTCAAGTTATATGAACTCAAACAAACAAACAAACAAACAAACAAACAAACAAACAAGTAAACAGACAAACGGACAAACCGACAAACAGACAGCAAAGCTAAGAAATATGAAGATGGTCATCATTACACTTAAAACGGATAACTGCAGGGAAATTTCGCCAAAATTTTCAATGTACAGACACACGATCGTTACGGTTTTATTTATATAGATATGTACCCAAATACCTAAATTAGAACATATATACATAGTAAGTAAATAAAAACAGTATCAGGTTAAATCTGTCCTAGAGTTTCTGTGAGCATTTTTAGGAATTTTAGCAACCTAAATACATCTCCTACGAATGTTTTTCGATTTTTGCCTTTGTGGCCTTTGTGGCCTATACATTTTGACCGAAAACTCAATAAACATGATCACACTTCACATTTAACTGAGCACTCTGTTCAAATGCACGTAGAATGGTCCAGAGAGACTTTTCTTCAGCACTTTGCACAGCAATTTCTTGTTTATTTATCCCTGCCTCGTTCATATAAGAAGCATCTTCCTATTTGATTTGCTTGGTCAGCTAAAGAACAAACAACAGGAATATCAGTTCGTGGGAGAAAATTGGCACGTTTGCGAAGAGAAAATTGAATTGATTTTATTTCTGACATCCGAGGTATTTACGGCTTCATCAAGTCCCATGCGACAGCTTCAAGAAACAAATATCTGCGTACATTCTTATATTTAGCCTTGACCGAGAAAACACAAAAAGCATTTATGGCACCGATGTTCAACAAATCAAAAAAGTATTACCATTGGCCAGCCTTTGGTGTTACGCACTGTATCGTATTTACCACACAACTGATCAACTGCATCCACTCCACCTTTGGTTCTGTTACAAAATGTTCCAGTAACAAGTTTCCTCAAGTTACCTGTGTCGGTATCAATAGCACTGTCATGATGCGTAGATAAAAGCAAAAGAACTCTCTTCTTTTCGCTTAGACAATAAGAAACTAACGTCATAGATTCATTAAATTTGAAGAGAAATCTCTTTAGTTCTCTGTTTTTATTAGGTTTAAACTCCAGTGGAATTTCACGCTCATTTTGCCTGATAGTTCTTACGTTAGTTTCTTCTTTTCGAGTAATTTCTGTGTCAGTGGTATGGATGTGAACCCATTGTCTCCTGTTAAGTTTCGGTTTGTTCCTTGTATAGGTTCAACCATTCTCATCACTACATCCTGTGAAGCATTAGACAGTTTGAAGGGATCTTCTGGTTGTGTCCCTGCGTAAACTTCGAGATTTACGGTATAACCAGTTTTAGCACACACTGAAAAAAAAAACCTTGATCCCGTACTTAGCAGGCTTCTTAGGCATGTATACACTGAAGGGATACTTTTCACGGAATCCCAATAATTGTTCATCTATTGTGCAGTATTAACTTGGTGCATAAAAACCGCTGGAAATTCTGCTCAGAAAATTCAATAGGAGCTAGTTCATCAATGCTTCTCATATCTCGGCTGTCTCTAACGTCGTCAAACCTAAGACATCGCATTAGGAAGTGGAATCTATTCTCACTCATTGCTAGGTAGCAAGCTTCCACACCTGATCCGTAGGAGTTATCCCATACTTGCTTACTGTTCCTCCTATTTCTACCTAGACTTAGGTAGAGAATGCCTATCAAAGCATGTTTTTCTGTAGTATCGGTAAATTTTGCATTACGATCACGTTCAAACTTGTCCCTTAATTCACCTATATAAATATCTGTCACTGTGGTTATGATATGTGTTATATTGCTATCTATATTTTTTTTATTTATATCAAGGTTCAGTTTTCATAGTAGGAGCACACTTAGGACCAGGAATGTGCTCGATAATATTATGGGCTCGTGTTCCCACAATAGTTCGTGGATTATCTCTTAGCCACTTGAATTTGCTGCCGGTACCTGCATCGTCGTTTCTCGCTGGACACTCGGGCGGGGTATCTTCCTCACTGCTTGTAACTTCTTCAGATGCAGTTTGGTGTATTTCGTGTGTAGGTATATCTTATTCACTATCGTCACTATCACAGCTGACAATACTATCACTACTTTCATCTAACCACTGACCGGTTTGAAAGTCATCTAGTTGGCCGCGTGCGCAGCGATGTTTCCTTTAATCAGTCATTGTAAGCACTGAAACAGCAATTATTACGCGGGCTGCTATTGTAGCCCAGACCCTTCTAATCCTTATGGCACCTAAATGGCGGACTTAGTCAAGCTGGAAACACACGTTGCAGCTAATTGCAACATTTGCAGGCAGCTATAGAGTGTACCAACATTCCTAGCGAAGAATATACTCTGTACTACAACGAAATAAATGATAGGACTACACCTGTATACCGCGCGACAATCCTAGGGTTAATTAACGAATAGCAGTTGCTTGCGGTTCCCGGAAATTACGAGTCTTGTGCAACTGGGCGACCGAAGTAAATATTTCAGGGTACAAAGTAAGTGTCGTGGATAAGTTCATACTTACTCAGCTTCTGTTGCGATTCCTATCCACATTCGGTCTTCAAATTCACTTCTATTGAAGACTGCACTTCTGAACTTCGCGACTGGACATACAGTAACAGCCGGAAATGGTAATTGCCATATAGGTCTTAGGCTATCCTCAGATGCGATAATCACTGGAGATTCCACCCATTTAGTCCATGCTTGGTTAATGAGAAACAGAGAGGTGGAAACTGATAAGAGGAAAGCCACCGCCCAAAAGATCCTGTGGAGAGAAACAATCTTAATAGAGTAAGTAAAGCATGGTTTGTGTTATCGCGTTGAAATATCCGCAGTGTGTGGTAAATGTAAGTTCGGTGTGATTATTCTACGTACACTTCTAGGCATAAAAAAGGAGAGCATACCAGTTTGGCAGAATTAGCATTAAACATTCTGCACCTCAAATGATTCCAATTGAATTCGAAAAGGCACCTTTCTTTTGTAAATTGTAGATAAAGCTCAGTGTTTTAATAACTCAGAAATTTCTATGACTACTTAACTCAAGCCTCCATTCGAACATCGACCAATCAACATCCACCAATCGCCACAGAATTTGTAACATCGCTTTCATATTACCGCACCTACGTGCACTTGTTCTTATGTAAGTGCATCAGAACAGCGTAATCCATCATATTTATAGCTTCATTACTTTTGATCATACTTCAGTTTCCGTCGATAATACGTTTACGTAACTGTGTTATTATGATGAAGCCGACAATGGACATATTTGTAGACTGTGGCCTAACGAATAAATGCGAAATTAAAAGAGTGTATTTCCTTTCTGAAATGCACTTCTTTAAATGCTATGAAAACCTTTGAATTTCACTTTTATAAATATTCATACACTTTTATTAACATTACCTACTTAATTTTTCGTTTATTCGGTTGGTCTTGCTTGCACTCGAGGAATTTTTAATGTTCAGCGTATTGTGCCCGAATATGTATCTGTATGTGCAGGCCACCGATGATTTGAAAATGTAATATTTTTATCAATGCAACATCTAGGTGAAAAGAAATTTTACTGTTGTTCATATTCTATGTTCATTTTGACACATTTCCTTTCGTGATGTGAGTGGTAAAGAAAACTCAAGAGCATTGAATATCAATTCGGGAATACAAAACTGAGACAGGTGGATCATATCAATTACTGTATTTCGAATTTGTATTCTTCCAGCGTGATAGCATATTGAGTGAAATTGTATCAAAAACCAGATAAATTAAACACAGTGAGTTTTCAGTTCTGAACACTGATACTCATTAAGTAGAAAGTGAATTCTCGGAAGAAGCTGTCGTTATATCGCCCTGTTTTAGAACGACTTTGCTGTGTGCAAGTTAAATCTGCGTGAGCTCAGCATACCTTAATCGTAAGTTAGAAGCAATAGACATGAAAGTAGCAAGAAGTAGTGCTGGTGTAAGTAGGTGTGAAAAATGACAAAAGATTATTCGGAATAAGGAGATAACGGCTTAAAGCTTACGAACAGGAATCGGTGGAGGCGAATGGAGGAGTATAATTGGAGGACTAGGGGGAGACCTAGCTGATTATGCTTAGGTTAGGTTTTCGTTGATTCGGTGATGTGGAACTAAACAAGGCCGGAGGGCTGGTTACAAAGAGAAGTTTGCGGATGTGCTTAAAAATGCATAGACGATAGAAATTGAAAGCTGAATGGCATAACGCATTCTAAAAGTGATATATGTATATACTAGTAAGATAACCGTAGTTCGTTACAGTTTTAAACTGGAAGTTGTTCTAAGCATGATGGTGTTATACTTTCGTGGCTAAGTAAGTTATTTCCTTTCATGGCTCCTTTTATCTTCAGCCGATCCCCTCATTTTACAAAGAAACCTGAACACTTTATTTTTCATCTTAACTGTATAGTTTGATGTCGAAAGGTTCCCCTTAAAACACTCGCCACTACCATTACTAGTTACAAGGGGATGCCTAGCCGTGGTGGTAAAGGCGTTCTCAGTTTAGTCAGAATTTCCCAGCCAGGAAGACGAAAAATTTTTAAAAAAGATTTCGAATTTTGGTGCGGCTCATTTAGCCTACATCAAAATTGAATACCAGGTTCATTCCTGGGGGGAAGGTGTACAAAGGTGGCTGGGCAACTAGCTGATCACACTATACCACTGAGCAGAGAGGTTATGAATAGTGGTATACTTTAACTGTAATCCTCCATGGTCTTTCATGGTCTGTGCGTAGATGGGTTTGTTTTGTATTACTATTTACATAACGTTTATGAATATTTTATCTTCTAACTTCTGGCTGGAGGATTACTACGCTATGATGAGTGATGCCCCGTTACCAACAGCCTAGGTAAGTCTGTTCGTGGATGAAAAGCGTTCTTCTCAAATCAACTTTACACCCTCCGTCTTAAAGACTTGCCCTGAGCCTCACTTATAGCCTTTGCAATCCGCAGTTTGGGAGGAAATTGGAGTTTTAAACTTCGGAGGGGTTGAAATAAATGAGGGCTACAACACCAATTTCTTCTTGACCAATGTATGTAAGGAAGGTCCTTCTGTGGGATGTTCTTGTAGGTACTTCATCTTCATATCGGTAATATTTACAGTTTAGGAGGGCGTATACGTAATAGCAATGTAAACAAAGCTCCCACTTGAACGACCATGCAGCAGGTATGTCAGCAAAGAGTAGAGTGAATCACCGTCAATCCTGATGTGCACGGCACATAGCGCATCAATCACACTGTCAAACAAAATAGAAAGTTCCATAATATATTATCTTAAATGATAAGGAAATAAACAGCGGAAATCACAACGACAGCTATGTTTGAGTAACACCATATAACATTTAATATTACGTACCAGAAAGCAATGCAGTAGTCCATCATCATATCAGTTATAGGCCTACATGGTTTTCATACCAAGAAAACCTCAACTACCAACCGTGATATGAGTTAGTAAAAGATGATGAAATGCACCTGCTCGCGAGATCTCTCCGTTGATAAAACAGACCGCTGATCAGTAAACCACCGTCAGCTAACCGAGCAATTTATCGAGTTTAATTCATTGTATTACTCAGTAAAGCACCCGTAAACATTCAAACATGAAAATAGAGCTAGGATTACCTTGATAATCGCTGGCAAATGACCTATCCAATTTTCATGCGTACTCCAATTTGTTCAACCAAATTGTTTTCGTTTATAACCATAACTTCCGTTTCAGGATCTTAAATACTGCATAGAAGGAACGAAAAACAAAACCCGTAATTTTTCCAGTCGCCAAGTAGACTGTTATGTATCGATCACAGAGCGTACTTGCGGAGCATATTTCCAAAACGTCCTTTTTCCACATTTTGAGGAAATTGACTTTTGAGTACACTGATAATGTCCATCTCTTTCTCCGGGGAATGGTGATGAGTTTTTTAGGCAGAATGTCCTTTTTATAAGCACAAAACACGGTTAAATATGAGATATGTTTCCAAAGAGTCTCTTCTCCACAGGAAGATGGCTGACTGGAGTGCATCACAACAATGATTACAAAATGTCTCTTCTCCTCTATACTGTATAACAAGATCTGCCATTATTGTTTCAAAGCTGTCTCTTATCCTCCAATACAACTGGATATAAAGGCAATGCAAAACGAGCATTGTATGCAATTTATTTGCAAATATGGTGATAATTGTGTAGGGGTAACATTGTTGCGTGACTATGAGATTTAGGAAATCAATTGAATTACAGGTCATGGTGTAATAATACATTCAAGTCGTTGTACTTGGTGTGCGTTTTTCGCTAAGTTATTGTGCTGTTACGCATATTGTTTGGTATATTCAATAAGTTTGGACATACGTTTTGGCAGGTGTTCACTGTTACATTCTTTTCCATACAAAATAATGGCAGAAAAACAGTCAAATGAAGATAGTGTGAAAAACAGTGTAGTAGTTCCCGCTCCCTTGAGAAAAGGAAGAAAATCTGCAAGGAATGAGGAGGAGTGGAGGAAAAATTTTAAGAAACAAAAACTATATGCTCAGAAGAGACTACCACAGATGCCGAAGTGTAAAGAATGAACCCTGCAAATGTATTTCCAAAACGTCTCTTATCCTTTGTGTATTTCCAAAATGTCACTTCTCCAACTCATTTGTATCAATATCTAATTAACAGTATGGTATTAAATGCATTCTTTCACTGTGGTGAATTATGGAATATATAACAATTAGCTAGAAGAATGTTTGAGAGAGTCAAACTCAAAATTACATTTTCTATTCGTTTTTGCTCCGTTCTGTAAACTAGAAGCTGCTGGAGAAAGGATGTTTTAGAAATATGCTCTTCAATTATCCCCTTTGAGGAAACTTTATGTAGCGTGGAGACAAAGATGCAATATGAAATGATTTCCGACGCATCACCAATGATGCATTACAATGTTGCTCTATGAACAGTTGAACAATGAAAATGTGACACATGAAACATGTTACAGTCTTCTATTGGGTACGATCATCCTCGAGTGAGGCAGAAAAGCCACAGCTCAAAGTGATACAACTCGCTTATTGTTAAACGATAAGTCCGTGACGAAATACGACTGTAAGTACACAATGTAACTGTCTGCATATCAAAATAGTATTAAAGTATACAACGAGGTAGATTAGGAATTGCTGTAATGGTCAAATAAGTATATGAAGTTAGGGAGTAAGGGACACGCCGGGGAAGTGAACTTCTATTTGTAGCACTTCACACCGTGTCAGAGTTAGTGTAGGGGAAAGGTCCTTGGTTCATCCAGGACGTCTGGGGTTCGTATATTGATACAGCCAATTTTTTTTTCTTCTGGGTCTCCATCATGTTTGTGTAATTTCACAATGCTTCCAATAAGAGTGTAGTTCATTATCACTGGCCCCTCAAAGGACTGCTATAGAGGTGCTAAATAGTTACGTGCCATCTACAGCGATAAACAGCTTTACAATACTAAACGCGTTCACGTCAGTGACAGTTAGCTCCAAGAAAGCGTACCCTCCTTTCAAAGTGAGAACCAGACTTCGACTCGTACTCTACGCATTGTTCTTTCTTGAAACAGTCAGAGAGCTACGTTAACCAAAATACATATATTTCTATGTCTTGCGAATTCTGGAGATTTAGTAATGTTAATCCTGAAACTGACTATATTAAGCCTGACATAATACCTCTCCCAGCATCTATCGACTTGAAATACTTTTCGGAGCCGACAAGGCATTGACTCAAGAAGTTTCTTAAACTATTCCTCGTAGATGGTAATCTGCTCTCATGAGTCGAACATTACACCCCACAAAGCTCCATGCGAACGCGGGAGAGGGTAAGTCCAGTGTTTATATAGCAATTCCACCCAACTTAGCAGTTAAATTTAGTCGTGCTCAGAAAACCACCCCTGATCACGACCGCTTTTGTGGATTTTGTAGATGTCTTACATGTACTGTATCACCTTATCGGGATAGATATCTATCACGCTCACAATCATAATATTCTGCAGAATGTCCAAATATTGATCAGATGTGAGACGATAGTCTATCCGAGAAAGCACTTCATCTCCATCAGGTGATACGCACATCGTTCACGACTCATACATGCTGCCTCTACGAGAACACTCGGTTGTACACAATATGTCGTATTGGGCTTTCCGTGGTCTGCAAACATGAATCGTCCAGACCTCCACAGAACTGAAAGAAATCTCGTCAGAGAAGATCACATAATCCTAATTAAAATTTAACTCCATCCCGGCAAAGACGCAATGATTGACCATCGGTTGATCGAACTGATTTTACACAGTAATATTCCTAATTAAACGTCCTATTGTACGAGATTAGGAACAGAAATTCTTCGCGTAAGGAAACAAAATTTAACATTATTTCCATAAATTTTGGATAAAAATATACATAAATACAAATACAGGACTATCTGTTACCCAAAAGGCACTGAAGTTAAGATGACCCGCGCTTATCGACAAAGGACGAGAATGAAGAAACAGCGTCTAGAAAGCATACGTGCTGCACATCTAACTAAACACAATCAAATAATCACAAATCACAAATACCACCTCATCTGAAAAAAAATTTACAAGGAAATACACTCTTATTTCGGGCTTCGTGAATTAGTTGCCTTTCTTCCTGAAGCACCTTATCTGGGTGATGGCATTGACCTTCTCTGGTGAGTGGGGTAGTGCAAGTCCGTCTTCCCTCTGGAACAAACAAAACATTATGTCACCTGACTTTTGCCACAACACGGCCGAGTTTCTGTCACAACTACGATCTGTCACGTGGCTAGTGGGGCCCACCTCATGCATTCCACTGCGCTCTCGAACTTGAAATACCTTCAATACAGGACACTTAACAGGAGCTCTTAGCCTTTCAATAATGTAACAAAACATTACTCTGACATATTCGTAATTAGGCTTATATGCCGTACCCATTTTCAGGCCATTAAAATCAAACGGAATATCATCCGTGCATTTCATCTATTTATACATCAGACCCCGTTTCATGCTACGTGCACAGTCATTAGAAAACTCGCCGGACTAATTTGGATGACCTTGTCTAACACAATTTTAAGACATCTGGCCGTCGGCTTCCTCAGCAACTTTGAAATTCATTCATATTTATATAGCATGCTGGCCCTATTCTTAGGTTGCCCGGTGCTCTCAGTAAAGGTCTCCCACTCGACGGTGCAAGGCATCTGCGTCCTTTACATATTTTTAAAATCCTAGCTCTGCAAAACTTCTATAAAAGGTAACCCACAGAAGTAGCATAACATTATCTCACACTAAGTCAAATATAAATCCAACCTAACTCCCACATAACCATAAACAAATAATAAAAGACTACTACATTACTACACGTGAAAAGTTCTGAGTGAAATAACATGATTGCCACCTGGGCTTAATGCAAAATTATTTACAAGAAAATATATGCGAAGCTAACTGTCCCTATCTCATAATAATAAAATCTGTTCAAACTTATCTTGTCATGGAGGCCTTGCGGCTCCTTCATACCTGACTCAGTAACTCAGTAACAACACTCTGCTTCATTCAGGGTCGCTGGTCCTCGGTTTAGCACCTGGGGTTGATTCATGGCGATGCCTTCTGCTTGAATGAGGAGTGTTGTACGGTCTCGTGCTATTGGCCGATATCGATATGGCAACTTCGCTGGACAAAGAAGGCCATATTACCAATGAAATGACAGGGACAATAGGAACAGTAATAGCAGAGGAAACTACGGTCTACATTTTGAAGAGCGAAATAGAGATTAACGTAGAAATGTGATTGAACTGCGAGATAAACACTAGGAAGACGCAAGGTGGAAAGACGCCATCCAGGGTTAGACGGACGATAAATGTCATGGTACTGAGAGCGACCATTACAGAAGTTATCGACAATTGAACCAGGGACATGATTGAACCAGAATGCTCCAGATTTCGACGTCAGAGGGGTCGCGTACAAAAAACTCAGAAGTAGATGAAGAGGATTAAATTTGGCAGGGGACGGGATAGAAGATCGATGAATCGTGGTATCGGTGGATAGTTGGATTATACAACCAAAAGTCTTAATTGATAAAAACTTTAGTTTAAATCTCAGATCAGTTAAACGATTTCCCATTATCTATGTCAGAATAGAGGCCCTTCGAATACGTACCTTCATTGATACAGTTGTGACAATTAGTGTGGTATCACAGGTGTTGATTAATGAACTGATGTCTCCAGTTCTTATTCCGATTATTCCAATCGCTGGACTGAAAGTAAGACGAATAATTCCGGACAGAACGGCTGTATCTAAAGAGGAAGCCTTGTTTGATATTGAAGTTGGAAGATCAGTTATGTCGCATCAATGCGTGATCTTATCGAAGATGGAGGGTAATCTAATGTTAAGGGCAGATAATCTAGGAGAATACAGTGCATTCATTCACATGGGAACCAACATCGTGATATTTCGCACTGAAAACACCCAATAGGAGGTGAAATTTGACCAGGCAGAGGAATATTTCAGTGAAGAAAACTTAGACAGTTACAGTAGAGGAACGGGACAGAAAATAGTACTGAACCTCGTGAAAATGTTGAGGCTATGATTTCAAATCTAGAGGAGGTAAAAGAAGAGGAGAAATTTAGAATATTACTGCCCGAAAAGATAGCTGAAGCCCCAATGAATGATGGAGGTCGTAAAATTTTTTAGAGAAACATCAGTTAGTCTTTGGTTCAAAATAAGGAAAGATCCCCAACTACGAATAGATGATTGTGATGAATAATTGGGAAACTTTGAAACAAATATCATATTTGATACCTGAAAAACTATTTCCCCAGCCAAGGGAAATTATCGAGGAGGTGGAGCAGAACATGTCAAGTAAAGTTACCAACTCGATTCGTCAACCCGACTATGACCCAGCGCCTTCCTTTAATGACATATTAAAGAAGTTAGGAGGCATGGAATTCTTTGGGAATGTAGAACTAACATCATAGTTTCATGACATACACTTACATGTTGGGTCGAGCATGCTGAAAGGGTTCATGACCGATGACCGGACCAATATTTTCCAAAGAGTTCCGTTCGGTTTGATGAACTCTAGCCTTAATTTCTTCCCATCATTGGAACGAAACCTCAGTCAGTCAGTTATATGAACGATAATATTTTTAGCTCTAAGACATTTGACGAACGCCTCAGGAAGATCCATTTAGTTTTGACAGATCTGAAGAGAGGTAATTTCGTAGTAAACTTGGAGAAATCCCCCTTTTGCCAGGGGAGCTCATCATTTCTTTGCCATGAGATCGATGGAATAGGAATTAGGTCTAACCCAGTCAAAATTGCAGCTACACAAAATTTCCCTAAACCAAACCGGCTGGAGCATATATGACAGTTCCTAGGCTTATGCCAGTCTTTACAAACCATTGCATTGCATAATTAGAGAGCGTAGCACCTTTACATAAACTTCTGAAAACAACAGATTGCAATGGACCAATGCTCGCGAGGAGGCATTTAAAAAGTCCAAAGAGATGTTGGCAAATTCAGCCAAGCTGGTATATCGTTTTTACGAAGAGAGATTTATTATCCGAAAGGACGCCTCTAATGTCAGGATTGGGGCCGTTCGTTTCCAGGAATAATTGGAATTGAGTTATCTGGCTCTCACGAGTAGGGAATTGAGGCATCACGAGCTGAAATGGACGAAGAGACGAAATGGATCTATCAGCGTATGACTAGATGTTACAGCCATTAATAAACGCGTAGTACCCGACTATGACCAAGCGTCTGCCTTAAAGGATCGATTTAGTGTTGGCAGATCTGAAGAGAAGTAATTGCGAATTAAACTTGGGGAAATCCGACTTTGCCAAGGGAGCTCGTTATTTCTTGGTCATGTGAGAATGGCTTTCATGAGCAGGAAATTGGGGCCTCACGTACTGAAATGGACGACCACAGAGCTGAAAAAGCTATCTACTGTAGTGGCATTGAATCAACGGAAGTATATTTATGGCTTTCTTATCACTATAAGGACGGCCCATAAAGCATCGACCTTCATACTGAAACCTAATGTAGGGAGCGATTTTGTTTGCCTCTGCTCACTACTTGTGCACCTTTTTGTTTTAACTCTAGAGTACTGTACTGTTCTGGAAAGTTTAACGTCGTAGCAGATGCTCTCAGTAGGAATTCAAATCCGGAAGGAGCTACTTTAGCGCCGTTAGATGACGAAGACCAGAACATCATTTGTAGATTACAAGATATCACGCAAGATATCAGTTAGCCTGCTAACTGCCCACATAAATCGTCTTATGATAGACTGTTTCAAGAAGGAACTGGAAACCGGAAATCAAAGATGCACTGAGCCGCAGAAGAAGGCCGCATTTCTCCATTACTTTATAAACTTACTGCATACGTTCACTGACGAGGATCACACTAGATTCCTGACAGTCGTCCCAAAGGTGCTTCATATTGATTTAATTTCGTTAGAACACCTTACAAGCCTAGGGAGCTGTTTGCATAAACTACTACGGCGCATTCCCTGCCAGCAGCCGTGGGGTAAAATTCCTTCTCGCCTATATGGATTTCCAAATTTGTAATCCTGTGTCCAGTACAGAAAGCAACAACAGATCGGCACTAAACAGAATTATAACAAGATAATTCCAAAGATGTGCAAATCAGAAAGTATCTTGAGCGATCACGGACAACAATTTAACTCTTCTGTATTCGCGCGTGAGATTGAAATGTTAGAAATTAAGCATGTTTTGAGTTCTGTCCGTCATCCAAAATCGAACCCAAGTGAACGTATAATTTGAGAAGTGGTTATGTATTGCCGGTTCTTCATCCCCAGGGAACATTGGAAGTGGATAGATTTTGTCCAAATAATCACTGAACATATTAATTCTACTCGCCATGGTTCAACCGGACAGATACCTCCGGTGGTACATTTTAACGAATATCCGATTAGACCGTGGCATTGAATGATACCTTTTCCAAGTGACCCCATAAAGTGTGCAGAAATGCGCATTAGAAGAATGGCGGAATGATTGAAAGCGCAAGCAGAGCAGCGCTTACGCAGGACGAGAATTATTTCCATCGCCGGCTATGGGTCATTGAATTGGTATGGTAAAGAGGCCCCCTACATCAGACGCACCTGCTCGTTTTTACCAAATATTTGCCGAGTTATACATTGGTCCATACAGAATTTTTCATGTTTATGATAACTCATATAAAGTTAGGAACATGGACGGTTCGATAGAGAAAAATTTCAATGCAGCAAATCTAAATCTATATTACCCACCGGGCAAGATTTGAATTGACGATGTACAACGTGGAGAAGAGATGGATGACAGAGATGAGGATGGTGAGAAGAAGATGACATCATAGACGAGAAAGACCCAGAAAAGGAATCTATAATCTCAGAAGAAGAAGAAGAAGAAGAATAGTAGGGAGATTCTGGAGTAGACGTAAACATAGTACATGTTGAAGACACAAACAAGCCTAGTGAATATACATGTACTGAATGAGAAAGTAACCAATGGAAGTTCCAAGCATTGTTATATATCTAATACCAGGCAAGGAATGAGAAGGAGCGCCTATGGGATGACATGCAGCAACTAAAAATCAACAGAAGAGAAAGCGAGGAAAATGTGCCACAGTGTCGAGACGTTCAAATTAACCATAGATAAGAAAACATATATATTTATATTTTTTCTTCCCTGGTTGGTCGAAGGATGAAACATATCATATATGCTTCAATATATTATTCACAACAGTGAGGAATAACTTTATTCAAGCACTCAATATAGTCACGGGGAATGAAGGAAGGAACCTCGGATGGCCCCGCCATTGGCTGTGAGAAACCCGTAGCGGTCCGGTAGGAACGAATTCCTCTAGGTGTACCTGAGCCGCAAGTAGTGATTGCGCTCAGGAAGACTCCATAGTTACGTTCCCACGCGAACAGCAAACTTTGGTGGGGGTGTGTTATTTGAACGAGGGAATGCACCACACATTTGTCACAGGTTGAACAACTTCTTTTTTTCCAGGGATGGAATCACCTGAATTCTAGTCAATTAATCCGCCACTAAGCTGAATTCTACAGACCTGATACCACATGTAGTTAAGATGAAAATTATAGAGTAACAGCAGCTGATAAAACCATTTAAATGTGCCATGCAGATATATATGGGTATTAACGTGCTCAGCCGTTACCATCCGGGGAGCTCTCACAAAAGAAGAGGGCTTATACGATGCTACATCTCCTTGGAACCCCGAGACTTGCAAAACTATAAAAGCTGAGGAGACAAAGGAAGCGTTCTCCTATTGAATTTTGATCGGCGACAGTGATATATAGTGTCGGCGAGCAGATAAAATAATAACTTTGTGAAGTTTGTGTTAGACTTCAACAAAAATCGTTTTCAGCTCGCAAGAACTAGTGATGGTCTGCATACATAAATAATAGACAGCGCTTACGTGAATCGTGAGATTAAAGTGTCCTATTCGTTAATATATAACCGCTGACAAAGCCAGACAGCAACCGGGGACAGTTCCCTTAATTTAATGCTGCTAGATCGCACTAATATCTGAGCGGTGGCTATAGTTAATTGTTAGTCAATACTATGGTTGCAATCGTGCATTCGAGCACACTAAGCGAATAATTTAATTTAATTCAACAGTTCCAGTTTCGGTTCCAGATACAGCCTAACATCAAGGAGAGAGCAGCCATGAATAGAGCAGGAGTCGACAAGAGGACCATCAACACTGTGATGTGCGTCTTGGTCATGGGCTAAGCCCGCATAACGTAGTGGCTTGTGATTCGCCGCTGATGGAGAGGTTGCCGCCAAGTTAAGTCTTTGTGTTCCTTAAGCATATGAAATGATAGCTAGATTCATTAGGAAAGGCCCTTTTAAATAAATAACTTAACTCTTAAATGTAAGACAGTGGCATTTGTACTGCTCATTTCAGTAAATTTAAATACGTTTAGGGATGCTTGCATGATAATTTCCCAAGCTCTGTGTTATAAACATTTAGATGGAAAATAAGAGAAAGAATAAGTTAGATGCAGGTGTGTGTTACAGTTATGTGTATTTTATTCCAGTTTATGTTGAGTTAGATAGAGTTGTATGGGTATACTCTTCATGAAAATTCTAGTGAACTGTACGCCATTAAAGTCGACCCGAGAGAGCGGGTTAGACTAGAACCCGTGTATGCTAGGATGCTTTGTTTCATGGTGCTTGAATTTATGCTTTTAGAAGGGGCAAGGGTAGAATTAACAACGTCGAAAATAAAGTGGGGTGTTTACGTGTGATGGCAGGCAAATTCATGGATATGTACCGGTCCTCGAACCGAGGTTTATTTATATCTGAGGCTAGAGAATATCCTATGGTTATTTACTGGGGATGAGATGCTAAGTGATTGGCTGTGATATCCGTGATGTTATATTTGGAGCTGTGATGATGATGATGAAATAATAAACCGACCTGATAAATGTGAAAATAGGTGAGGCTGTGAGTCGTATTTGCTGGCCAAATTTATGTGCTTATCTGTAACATTGAGAGTGTTGTCAAGGCCATTTTTTCTTGAACCAGGTAGCTGGTGACCCTCGACTCAGCTCTACGCTGGTCAGAGAAGTGTAGCGAAGTTTACAAATCGTCCCGTTATATCTACGAATTGCCTGGCTACAAAAACCTAGTAAGTTGTTACTTCTGTTGCCAATCAGCTGATTTTCCTGACGTGTTACATGCTACTACTATGCTGTATCAGCATAAGATATGCTACTTTCAGTGCCAGGATATGTTGGGTTCTTGACCCGACAGCTCTATCAAATGTAGTGTATATATTGCGTGCTTTATTTCCAGGTTTTGTTTATTTCATATTGTGATTTTGTGCTTTTGTGTCCAGTAAGATATTTTTGTCGTAATGTTTTAATTAATTCGATAATGGGTATACATAGCCCGATGGCTATTTTGGGGAAGAGAGGTTCTGACGTTATCTGTGATCATTTTTTCGGAGCCATATAGTAGAGTCTGTGACAATTCTGTAAGGTTGATTCAGACGCAGTCTTGAACAAGTATTTTATACGTTTTGTACGAGTGATCGGAATATGTATGTAATTCAGACCATTACTAGTGGATCGGGTATGACTATCGCATATCATGAACGGTTTAGGAAATCGAGCCCTCAGGCTAGGAACTAGGGACTTAACAAAGCGCGTAACCACAATATGTAAATTTAGACGTAATGTCTCGGGTTCGTTACCCGCATCGTTTGTAAACTATTTGTTTGATAATTGTGTTTTATATGAAACAACGGGCGATTTTTCTTTGATAGAAACATCCAGTGGTCGGTTGTTTTATGTGATTCCCTTTTTTGTACAGACTTGTTTCTATTTATACTTTTAGTTTAATAAATCCATTTAGCCCGATTTCTCGAGTTCTCATTCACTAGATATATGTACGTATTACCTGTACATATTGTGCCCATTGCATATTCTGCGTTTTAAAGAATGGCGTCAAGTAAATGTATGGACCACACAGGCCAAGATTGTATACAAGAGAATCTCAAGATACATTAGGAGGCCATGCTAAATTGGGACGTACACTTTTAAAAGGCTGTGCAGAACAGACCAAAATCAGATTAGTTGTTTAAAGAAACACGTAAAATAATATTATATATTATTAATGTACTCACTTACAAAATTTACCTGAAGACGATAGGAAGCAAGTCGTTACTACTACGTCGGAAAAGAGGTTTAGTTACGATTATATCGGAATTTCAGAAGTATTACTGCTTCTAAATTAGAACATACGGCAGGATACTTGCTATAGTACAGTAAAAAGCATAAGAACGGAGAAAAATACGAATATTTTATTTATATACGTTAGCTAGTAGAGCCGATACGCAATATAGCAACACATCAGAGCTCATTAACTACAAGAGTTGAAAGAAGATAAAGATACGCAAAAATCATTCCTTGAGAAGAAGAATCGAGGAATAATTAAGATTTAGAAGATAAATAACTTAAAATAAGGAGATACTTCGAAGACAAAACCGTAGATACAAAGCAGGTATAGATAACTGATTGACCATAGCTCAAAAACATTAGTATACTTTAGAGGAAAATATTATTTTAAGAAATTTCAAAAATGAACGGTTACATGTCGAATTTGTTTGATGATATTGACTGCTGCAGTATGAAGAAGTTGATGTCTTTCTAAACTCGAGATGAACGACCTGGAGGGAGATATGATCCAGCCAGTAGACCAAACCTGATATGACAGGAGGACTCCAGCCGAACCGCAGACTGTGGCCAGTTGCGACCAGCGATGTGAATGAGAAAGAGAGCTACAGTCGGCTTACTTGATGAATGACGGACTAAGTCTTACTATAAACATATTAGTTCAAGTGCAAGTGATACAGTGAAGCGAAAAGTGTATACATATAGTTTGTGGATAATATATTAAGTTAGCATGTAAGTAGATCGATAACTCGAAGGAAATGGCTATGCATAAATCAAGTGAATAATCATAGTAATTGAGAGTACGAGAAGGAAGGCAGACTTTCAAACCGCTAAATATGAATATTAGCGATGGTTAAATATTGAACCCTTTAGGTCCATATCGAAGGATACCTACCTTTCTTACCTATCAGCAAAGTTCATGAGATTTGTCTCTTGGGTGGCATAGGGTTCTTCGTCACTTGCTGAGGTAAAGGTAGGGTTCAGTAATTCTAATCTATCTACTTAAATGAAAGGTCTGTTTAAAAGATTCCTATTTATTCATGAAATTCTGGAGCATTCTGATTTGTCAATGGTATTGTTGAAATTAATCATGTCCACTGGACACCACAATCAATTTTATTACGTAGAAGGTAAGAACACTGGTGTGAGCCTTTGACGTATCTGCCTGATGGGCATTCCTACTAGAAACCATTGTCTCATTTTTTATTAAAGAAAGGAAAGTCTGGAAATCCTTAAATTCGGCTTCCATGTGAGACTACGTGTACCCTCATAGTGATTCGTTATGGTCCAGCCTCGTAACACGAACTTTGGACTCTGGGTATAATTAAGGCAGTCCAATCGGTGAGTGCCACACAGTGGTGATACGGCATGGACCCTTAATTGAATCAATGTGACCTGCGTCTATGTCATGGACCGACATTTAAATTTATAAGTTACTTTAAAGTCATTGTGGATGATGACCGCAAGGAAAATGCCGCTACAGTGGCATATGGCAATAATCTAAGTCACCGAGTTTGATGACCCCAAGACCATCCAAGTTCCTAAGCTGAAGGCTAAACACAATTAATTTACATCGGTTGATGACCAAAGTTTCCACTTTACTATCCCCAGCACATTCACTGCTCAATCAATCAAAGTAAATAATACAACAATAGCAATGCTCACAATACTTTGTGGCAGTAAAATCCATTACCTTCGGATATGTCAACTTAATCGTTACGTTAACATTTACACATTCCCCAGAAAACAAACTAAGATTTCCAGAATGCATCTTCAAGTTATTCGCTTGACTTAAAGTTATTTCAAAATGCGGTTTCACTGAATTTAATAATTAAATAAATTTAAATGATTTCATGAAATCTTAAAGGACAACAAATTCTATCTCCGCGGACTCTGGTTTCTTCACAAATTCCTACGCAATTGTGTTCTCACAATTTTAATCCTGTGATGTTTATCTGTTGATTCATATTGCTCGAAAAGAACGATTGCATCATTCATGTCCCGTTCATATCTTATTTCATGACCTTACACTTTAAATCTAATCTAACCCTAGCCATTATTAACACTTGGATAACCCTAATAATCTACGTACAAAACAAAAGCAACTCGCCATATAATTACGATGCCATATCTCGTCATAACATTTTATAAAGTTTGCGCACCCCTCACAGACAATCATCACTACCATCGCTCTATATTTTGGACAACCCCAAATTTGGCTAATCTTGTTTATTATACTCTAAGTCCGTCGTATCAAACGCACATTACGTCCCCAATTAAACAAAATTTTACAGTATCTAATAACACTCAGGTTATTCCCGGATGAAAATTTCAACTAAATCCAACATTTAACGTTCTGCCGAGAAATACAATCTCAATTCCACGCGTAACACATTTTGCATGTCCCGTTATATCCGCTGTGTTCCCCAATCAGCTGACGTCTTCTCGCCCAAGCCTGCTTAGCAGTTACACGGGACATCTGGTCCGTTCTACCTGACTGGCTTCTCAGAATGCTCCCTTTTAAACTTCAAGATGCCCACAATAATTTCGCATGTCGCAAATTAATACCAGCGCGGATTGTTGTATATTGCTTTCCATTCCCAACATTATAAAATATTCCTCGGGCTTCCACAAGTCCCGGCTTCATTGACAGGTCTCCAACCTGATTCAAAAATCTCATCACGACTCACACGACAAAACTAACCTCTGTTTCCCAACTCACAACTATCACCGACAAGGAACTTTAATAAAATCCTTACTAGAATCCACGACGTCTAATAATGCTCAGTACTTTAATAATGAATAACTTCGCATAAAATGATATCGTATTTTAATAACGATTTTCACGAAAATGACAGAAAAATTATACAGATCTTCTTATTGTCAGTCAGACACAGTTTATATGGGCCTAGAAAAACGTTTCACTCCGTGACCAAATTCATCACTTTATACTCTCACCCGACAGCGTGCTTCCACTCGATTGAAAATGAGTAACCATGGATTTCTTAAATTATTTACGTCAAACTTTCAGACAGAAAAATTTTACGTCGAATGAACATCTTAATTTGACATCACAAAATATAGACAATAAACACACGGAAATGTCGATCTACATTGGACGTGATATCACTTCGAAACCCTATTGAATAACTTTTTACAACGTCATACGGCACTCGCAAGACTTCAAAAATTTATCCAAGTGGAAAATAAAACAAATGACCCTTTTTTAGTCGTATTCTAACATTTACATAAACCACATAGCGGTGACCACTGCGTCGTATATACCCCACTCAAATATACATTTTTAGAGATCATGAAATTAGATATAATAGGTAGTAAGATGGTAAGTCATATACCTTATGTGGTCACGCCAGTATTCATCATAGGGCTCACCTGCGACCCTGGCATTTTTATGTAGTCATTTTTACATTTGTGGCTTTACATATCATTTTATTCTTCCGGTTTCCTGGAATTAAAGCATAAAAAAGAAAATACCCTTCACTTGTTTTTGTTGAGCGCACACGGTAGACTGTAATTATTTCCGCACACAACTTACTTTCTTCATCCACTCCAAATGTTATTCGGTACTTTGACCGTCCTATCCGGTACAACTATTTCCACTCAAGAAAAACCATCTCCCCATGGAGTCAAGACCCCAACCACAATGGTTAAAATATGTTGGCTGGGCTTAGTCTACTTTTGTCGTTCGATTTCACAGAGCAGCTCAACCCTCTGTCGTCAGCTTCGTAACACAAAATGCACTGGCTTCGTCATGTCGTCAATTCTTATATATAGCAGCTACCCTCTCCCTCCGGGCATCTCCCCTTACCGCCAAGAAAATTTCTATAACTTTTCTTACTTAACTAAACTGTAATTACAGGAGTTTTGAAGGTGACTACATACTCGCTATATTTCCGGCGGTAGTGTTTATGGACATTTAAAATTTATACATGTTCGATTTGTGGGATAAATGACCTCATTTGATAGGCACTATATTTTCGACTTGGCTTGGGCACGCCATATACAAGCGCTTTGAAATAGTTCACAAAAATGACTTAAGATTCTTCCGCCGTTGACACGTGCGACTGATGTCACGTATCCCAGAGCGTGGGACCGAAGGTAATCACCCCCTCGCCACGTGTCAATTCCATGCTATCAAGAATCGAACTTCTTATTAAATTGACAATTTAATACACAATATTCTTAGGGCACAAAGGTCATGGGTTAACTATTATTTACGGAAATCGTGAAGCCATTCAGGTTATGATTACGTCACAAATGGTTGATATGGGAAGAAGTGTATGTATATACGAGTTATTCCTTGTCAAACAAAGTCAGTAGATGCATGAATGAAATATTAAGGTTAAGCATCGATATAAAAGAAGAGAATTGCTCATTATATGGAAGCATTAACGCAAAGAGGAACAATACGTCTTAATAAATATTTAAGTCGGAAAAGTTTATGGGATATGAAATGTGGTATTGATCATGATGATATTGTATTAATTGAAGGTTAAATAGTTGAGAATGAAATTACGTGAAGTAATTTGAGGAAGGTAACGTGAATTTAGATGGTAATAAGACGTTAATATAGTCGGTAAATGTTGAGATATGCATAGAAGGATCAAATAAGTGATGCAAGCACAATGAAGGATAGGCCTACACGTCGTGAGAATAATATAATGCAAGATATGAATGCTGGATATATGTGTTTAGTTAAGAATAAAGGGTTACCATAATGTCAAATACAGCTGTTGATTTTAGAATATTTGTAACGTATGACATATTCTCGTAATATGTATACAGTGAGAGATATATTAAGTCGATATAGCCATCATGAACAACGTAGATAACTAATATCAGGATGTCTTAATGAAAATATTTGCAAAGTCACTTGGACAAGCTTGATATAATAAATATGAGCCTAGTTAGTGAGTGTATGCATATTGAGCCATATAGTAGCGAATCAAGAATTGTTTAGTTAGAAATGTGCTGTATGTAATTTTTTATATTTTTGAGTGGAGATTGATAATTTACTTCATATTTTAGATGTTAGGCTAGGATTTTAGGAGCATAGATTTTTGTTAGGCAATATGGATAGCATACTTAGCCCGTCAATCATCAGAAAACATTTCTACGCCAGTGAATGAATTAAATAACAAATTCAGATTGCAAAGATCAAAAATTTATCAATTTTAAGGAAATATTTGAGATTTTTAACTTCAATGTTATTGATATGAATCATGAATTTTCTTTCACGTCAATTATTTATTTACACGGCGACCGAATAATTGAATGAATTCTCAGATATGATCAAATGTTAGAAGACACAAATTCATTTCAGAACCAATGAATTCATTTAATTATTTTTACTAAGCCAGCGCTGACTTATATAAGATATTGTGAATAGTGATTGATTTCAAATGTTGATGGCAGAATTTATAAGAATTCGAGTTCTCAATTCTTTCATTCATTATCAATTTAATAAATGTCTTCTTTTTAATATTTTCTTAATTGCGTTATAATTTGTAGAGGTTGGATGTAGGTAGACTTAGTTGTTAAGATATTTTCATACGATTTTCTTCGTTTTTTTGCGGTGAATGAATGATGTATTCGAGAATGCGATAGGATGGAGACGTTCATCGATAATTTTCGCGTGAAATCCCTATCTTCTTTTTGGAGCTCACGTTAATCTAAACTTAAAAAGAAAAATGAGATTTTTTCTTCTAAGAAGAAATGCCTTGAGATTACATCTGACTGTCGGGAAATTCTACTGAGTGGTACCTGGGCGCGGGAAGGGCTTAGTAAGAATAATTTTCAGCACAAAGCGGGGCTCGAAGAGAAGAGAATGATATTGGGGGACAGGAAGAAAGGATACCGCTAAATAATAATATTTTTTATCTACCCAAAGCGTGGATCAAAAAGGAAGACACCGCGGGACCTAACATGGAGGAAAGAGACGGAGCCGTTATAATAAGAATTATTTATTGACCCAAAGTATAGCTCGAAGAAAATGATACCATGACAATTGGAAGGAAGCATTGATGAGAGGACTTGGAATGATTCGGTATCAAGACGTTGACACATGATGTGAAGAAACAGAGCCTGGATGGATACTTGATAATTCGGAATGGATGTTGAAGAGAAAGATTATGTTAGAGAATTGATATTGGTGGAGAGTTGAGAATGAAACGACTAGGAGTAGAATGATATTTTATTCTTTTCAGAATAATTTACAATGTTTTTAATGATTTTAATCTTTCTTTTTTTAAATATTATGGAACTAGTTACTGACGTTATGTTAATGATTAGTATGTAAGTGAACGATAACTACTATATATCGAGTAATGATTTCTTTTTGGAATTCATTCTGAAATGAACTGGTAATGAATGCAATCTGAATTGTTCGTTGCATCGCTCCTGGTCAAGCTGCCAAGGTAATATCTGTTATAATTAGTGTGCGATATTTAAGTACTAGACTTTATTTCTTAAGTAGACTAAGATATTGAAGGACTCTGATATTTTTGTTTGTGTTGTGTGATATTAGAGAATCTACTGGAATTTTTAGAGGATCTAGTAAGAAATTACCGAGCTCGATAGCTGCAGTCGCTTAATTGCGGCCAGTATCCAGTATTCGGGAGATAGTAGGTTCGAACCCCACTGTCGACAGCCCTGAAGATGGTTTTCCGTGTTTTCCCATTTTCACACCAGGCAAATGCTGGGGTTGTACCTTAATTAAGGCCACGGCCGCTTCTTTCCAACTCGTAGCCCCTTCCCGTCCCATCGTCGCAATAAGACCTTTCTGTGTCGGTGCGACGCAAAGCAACTAGTAAGAAATTAGAGAAACCATAGAGAAAATATATTTTAATTTTGACGAAATCATGGCAACTCAAGCTAGAACACAGTCTAAAAAGGAGCAAGAGGAGGAGTTGAAGAGAATAGATGAAAGAATTAAGAGTAATAAGGAAGAAATAAAGAAAATAAGTGAGGAGACGAAAGGAATATTAGAATGGTTAAAAGGAGAGAAAAGAAAACTAGAAGAGGAGGAAAGAGAACAGAAGGAAGAACACAAGTGAAGAAAAGGAAGCAGGAAGATGAGAGAAAGTGGGAGAAAGAAGAGAAGGATAGATGACAAGCGGAAAATTTGAGATAACGAGAAGAAAAGGAAATAAAAAACAAGAAATATTAAAAGATTTAGGTAAGAAACAGGAGGAGATACGACAAGGATTGTTGAGACATTTGGGAAAGAAACAAGAGGAATGGAAACAGAAGCAACTGGAGGAAAGGAAAAGAGAAAAGCAAGAATTATTGCTGGACCTCAATAAAAAACAACAGGAGTTGTTACGAGAATTCGGTAGGGAACAAGAGTAGAAGCAAGAGGAATGGCGACAGAAGCAGAAAGAGATGATGGAGGAAGAAGGCACGAAAATTCTATGAGAAATATTGTAGATTAAGAACGACATAGAAAATATGCGAGCAGATGATCCAGAAGATGGAAAATAAAAACAAAGAGATGCATGAAGAAATAAATAAGAGAAGAGGTTACGGATAGTCTAAACATAATTCAAAAGCTAAGGAATGAAGAAATTATCAAATTAACAAGCGACATGGAAGGTTTGAAAATCAATGCTGAAAAGAAATGGGATTAATACAAGAATAATTTGAGTAAAATAAATGAAAAGATAGAAAATAAGCACCAGACATAGTAAACAAAATTTTCTGAAGCTAAAGACAAAGTAGCTGGTAAAATTGATGAACTAAAGGAGAAAATAGAGAGCGACATAAATCAAGCCAACGAAAGAATGGAGAAAACAGAAGAGGAATTGACACAGATTAGAAAGGAAATGCAGGAAATGAAAACAGAGAATCAGACGACGAAATCTATTATGTCAAGTTACAGCGAAAAACAGAAAGCGATTGAACTCCAAATCAACGAAACGGGGACCACATCATCAGGGATAGCTGATTCGAACAGGCAGAATAATGATATCATAAATGGAAGTAGCCATAGCGATAGTCCATCATGACGATCGTCCCAAATATTTCGACAAAACAGCGAAAATCTCACCTAAACAATTTCTTAGGGAGATGGAAGAACATTTTCGAGAGAACAGAGTGCCTAACGATAAGAAGTTGCGGGTAATAGAGAAACATCTGGACGCAAACCCAAATATATGGTTCCAAGCTTTTGAATAAAGTTTCTACGATTATGAGGAATTTAAGGTTGCATTTTTAATAATACTTTGGAATCCTGAAATACAACAGCAGTTAAGGCTCGAATTATACGCAGGAAAATATGCTAAACAGGCCAGACGCGATACAGTGATTATTTCTCCTACCAATTCTATCGATTCCAGGAACTAGACTCAGCACCAAGCGAATTGGAGGCCATAAAGACCATCCAAAGACAATTTCCACCAGAGGTGCAGAGGTTGCTAGCGGCCTCGAATATAGAAATTGCAGTCGGCATGGGAAATACTTTGAGACAGGTAGATATGACGTCAACATGTACGGTAAACAGGAATCCAAGGAATGTAAGCGAAGAAGAGGCAGTAAATAATATTACTCCTGAGGATATGAGTAATAATGAGAGTAAGAAGCCGTAAAATATGTCGACAAATCACGGCAGAGGAAGAGAAAGTGGGCAGAAGAGATGAAGTTGTATATGGAGTGGAAACTCAAGCGGAGGATACGGACAGAATAATAATAGACGAAGTGCATATCAAAGAGTTAATCCACGATATAGAGGAAACAGAAACCAACAATATATAAAAAGTAGAGCATGACAGACGAGGACAAAATAATTATAGGAGAAATGATGATAACCGAAAGTATGTTCAAGAATTGCGTGAAGCAACAAGAAACAAGAATCGATGGGAAAATGCTATTCGTGATAAGGATATAAATGGAGATATCGAGGGTTCAGAATGTCTGGAATTGCAGCAGTACAAACGAAGGAAAGCAGAAGATGAAAGGCTAAACCCAGATACTCCAGAATTTACGAGTAACTCAGAGGCGTCTGAGAGATAAAACGCCGATTTCGAATTGAAATTTACGAAACAGTAACTGAAGAAAGAGGAGGGAACTCAGACAAAATTCATAGTTGGATTATCGCACAAGTTGATCATTGGGATATTCAACCAGATGAACTAGTTGAGGATAACATTCCTGGTGTAGAAAAACGTAAATTCAGTTTGCCAGTGATGATAGTGACAGTAGCCGGTATTAAAATACACTGTTTGGTAGATTCAGGAGTCAGCAGTAGTGTGATGGCACATGCACTTTTTCAAGAGAGAAGCAAGAAAATTTACATACCAACAATACCCGTATCTGGAGTAAAAATAAGAGGGATAATCTCGGACAGAACAGTGAGTGCAAAATGCAAGCGTATCACAGTATAATGTTTGGAAAACAAATTTGAGCATCCCTTCATAATAATGAAGAAAATAAAGTATAATATTATTTTCGGAATAGATTTCATGTTGACTACGCGAATGACAATCGATATTGAGAAACGAGAGGTTAGATTTCCGGTAATAGAGAACAATGGAATGCAGACAATAGAAACAATCGAGCTGAGTAATACCATGGATGAGAATGGGCATTTGAAAATTGAGGGAAAAGAAGAAGATATCACCACCAGAGAAAGTCAGAAACCGGATGAAATTGAATGTTATCAAGAGACGAACTTAGTAATGATCGAGAAAATCGAGAAGATAATCACTATCGAAGAGGAGGATGAAGAAAACCCTGAGATCTGGTAAAGTATATCTGAGACAGAAATATCGTCAATAGAGAAGCGAAAGCTATATGGGATCTTAATAAATACACAGGGGTGTTAGAAAAACCAGGACAGATACCTAATTTCAAATATAAATTATTGGTCAACGACTGGACACCTAATAGAGGGAAAACCTACGGTATCCCAGAAAAATATCCCCTGGAATAAAGATTATTGACGAGGTGCTAGCCGATGGCATAATTACAAACACATTACCACTCTGTACCTAAGCCCGCTCGTGATAGTAAAAATGTAAGGGAAGCCTGAGGGTGTGTATCGATACTAGAAAGCTCAACGAAAAACTCATTCCAGAGTACAACCAAGTACCAAAATCAAAGGCATAATAAAGAAGTTTAGGAACATGCGATACTTCTCCCGCATGGATTGTACTTCATCGTTCCACCATATCGTATTGGATGAAAAGTCAAGGTTATGAACAGTATGTTCAATAACCAAATATATGCGTATTGTAGGTTATCGTTCGGCTCGAAAAATAGTTGCGCAGTGCTAATCAGAGCCCTAGACAGAAATCTAACTCCGGAGGTAAAGGAATTCGTTAATTGCTATGTCGATGACCTAGTGTTTGGCAGCGAAACATTCGAAGATCACTGCGAGAAATTAGAACAGTTACTGAGTAACTTGCAGAAAACCGAATTTAAAATCAATCTGGCAAAGTCTAAGTTCTGTCTAACTCAAGTATTGTTCGTCGGGCATGTGATAGACGGCGAAGGGATAAAGCCTAACCCTGTAAAGATAACATAAATTTGCAAATTTCCACGTCTTACAAATGTGAAGCATATTAGACAATTCCTGGGAATGACCCAAGTTTTTCTGACCATTTTGAAGGTTACACTGAGATATCTCTACCCTGTAGAATATGTTAAAAATGAACAACAGGTGGAAATGGAAAGAAGAAACTGAGCAGGCCTTCATTAAACTGAAAGAGCTGATGAGGCAAAGTATCAAGTTGGGATACCCAGATTATGAAGAAGAATTCATTATCCAGGCAGGCGCATCGAACATTGGTGTAGGCGCATGTTTGTACCAGGAAGGCAAGGAAAATCGAAAGCGAACACCAGTAGAAAGTTGCGGAAACCTGAGCAACATTATACAACTACTGAGCTTGAACTTCTTGCTTTCGTACATGCATTGCAACACTGGAGACGCATCATTTATGGATATCCCGTGATCATAAGAACAGATCACAAGGCGCTGACATTCGGATTGAAAGCGGTGATGGTATGTGAAAGGGTGACACGATGGATGTTATTTACCCAGCAATTCAACCTTAAAATCGAGCATTGTACTGACAAATATAACGTCTTGGCTAATGCATTGAGTAGGAATCCGACAGTCCAAGAAGAAAATATCTAACAAATTGTACTGGATCATCAAGATGAAGAGATGTTAAGTAAAATAGAAAATTTGGGAGAATTTCCGACTTCAGATGAAAATTTAAAAGTCCATCATTGATAAATTAACAACAGATGAAACCGAATCTTTATTAAAAGAAATATGAAATAGTAGATGGCCTATTGACCAAGTTTGTGGACAGCACCATGAATAAGAAAAGAAATATAGTACCATAAGAGCTGCAACGGGAATTAATATGGCATACCCATAAAGTAACAGGTCGTGCAGAAATCGATAAAGTAATAAGTACTCTAATGGAAAAGTTCACCTGGACAGGACTGAGAAGGTTGGTCAGGAATACCATGAAGATAGGTGACATATGTCAGCGAGTAAAACACAACAACTACAGTAATAATCACCAGCCAAGTGCTATTTTACCATCAAAAGCAAGAGAGATCTACGCAATTGATATTTTTGGAAATTTACCAACGGCTAAGAAAGGAAGAAAATATATCTTGCTGATAATAGATGTCTTCTCGAAATACATCACTCTTCAGCCGATACAACGGGCAAATGCGAAACAGATTCTGCGATGCTTAATTAATAAAGTGATACCTGAAATGGGAAAGCCCGATAAGATATTAACAGACAGGGGAACACAATTCACATCTATTCAGTTCCGACGCAGATGAGAAGTATGGATATAAGACATATATTATGTTCGGTACGGCATCCATCAGCGAATCCAGTGGAAAGGTACATGAACGAGATAGCTGAGTTTTGTAGAATTCATTGTAGTCAATGTCACTGGAGATGGATTGATGTACTCGAGACCAGAGAAAAAAGCCATAACAACACCGTAAATGAGTCGATCGGTCAGATTGCCATTGTAGTACATAACAATAAATATCCACAAAGAACACAGAATAACATAATCAATCTATCTCTAGAAAAGAAACCCGATGCCCAAGAAATCGTTAGCAGGGTCAAAGAAAGGTTGAAACATCAATCTGAGAAGAGGCTTACGAGATTAAGAAGTAAAAGATTCCGCACACCATTTAAGAAAACGACTTGGTGTTAATTAAGAAAGCGCTGATTTCAAACGCATCAGCAAAAATTTGTGCCATGTTTACGCGCTTATACGATGGGCCATATATAACTAAAAGTAAATTTGGAAATAACGCATACGAAGTAGCGAGTATGAACGGTAGGTACAAGAATATTCACAACGCGATCAACATGAAGTCGTATTCCCGAGAAAACATAAACGGTGATGTAAATAATAATTTGGGAATGGCCAAAGAATAAGCTCGGGGTGATTGCAATCCTAAGTCAGCTGATTATCATAGAGATCAATATTCGGAGTAACCATTCAACGTTAATAATTGTACAAAAATCGATATCATTCCATAGAGGAATAGGAAACTAACGCTCAAAGAAATAAGAACAGAGATTCAATAGAAAATTCAAAGTCACGTTTATTAATGAAGTAATGAAAGAGTAAATATATTGCGAGCAATATATATATAATCCGACGCAGGGAAGAAAAATGTGGCCATTACATTTTCGGACGTATTAAAAATGGCGTCATGTAAATGTATGGACCACACTGGCCAATATTGTATACAAGGGAATCTCAAGATATAAGTATATTAGGAGGCCATGAAAAAACTTGGGATGTACACTTTTAAAAGGCTGTGAAGAACAGAGCAATACATATCAGACGAATTGTTAAGAAACAAGTAAAAATATTATTATTATTAAAGTATTATATATTAATATACTCACTTACAAAATTGAGCTGAAGACAATAGGAAGCAAGTCGTTACTACTACGTCGGAAAATATGAATAGTTACGATTATATCGGAATTTCAGATGTATTACTGCTTCTAAATAAGAAAATACGGCAAGATACTTGCTATAGTAGAGTAAAAAGCATAAGGATGGAGCAATGTACGAATATTTTATTTAAATACGTTCGTTAGTAGAGCCTATACGCAATATAGCAACACATCGGAGCTCATTAACTACAAGTGTTGAAAGAAGAGAAAGATACGCAAAAATCATTCCTTGAGAAGAAGAATTAAGGAATAATTAAGTTTAAGAGATAAATAATTTAAAATAAGGAGATACTTCGAAGACAAGACCGTAGATACAAAGCAGATATAGATAACTGATTGACCATAGCACAGAGAAAAATAATAGAATACTTTAGAGGAAATTATTATTTTAAGAAATCTTCAAAAATGAACGGTACTTGTCGAATTTGTTTGATGATATTGACAGCTGCGGTATGAAGATGATGTCTTGCTAAACTGGAGATGGATCGACCTGGAGGGAGATATGATCCAGCCAGTAGACCAGACCTGATATGAGAGGAGGACTCCAGCCGAACCGCAGACCATGGCCAGTTGTGACCAGTGATGTGACGGAGAAAGAAAGCTACAGTCGGCTTACTTGATGAATGACGAGCTAAGTCTTACTATAAACATATTAGTTCCTAATTTAGCTAGGCATATGCATATAATATAGATAAGTGTGAGATACATAGAAGTGCAAGTGATACAGTGATGCGATAAGTGTATACATATTGTTTGTGAATATTATATTAAGTTAGCATGTAACTAGATCGAAATCTCGAAGGAAATGGCTATGCATAAGTCAAGTGTATGATTATAGTAATTGAGATTACAAGAAAGAAGGCAGACTATCGAACGAGGTAACGAAGTTTCAGGGTACAGAAAAACGTGTGTACTGCTTCCGCTCAATAAAAGTATCAGATCTATCGTCCTTTACAGCAAATTTTATAACCAATGTCTTTATCATATTATTATTTGAACAGTGCACGCGACAATTATTGATGAACGTCTCCATCCTATCGCATTCTCTAATAAATCGTTCATTCACCGCGAAATATTTTCTGTCTCTCAGCTTGAGATTTCAAAGTAGGATTGTTATTTAAAATTTAAATACTATTTTAAACCAGAATATTATTTGCCTGTATTTGTCACTGTTTATATCAAAACATTTATTTCTAATTAATTGCAATATTAAAATATTGTAATTTTAGGAGGTAAAACACATTATTTGGTTTGCGGAAACATATGTTTGATACCTCAAGGTGTATTATATGCTGATAAATCTGTTTCTTTAACGCCTACTTCATCATTTCAGAGCTCGTTTAGGCTCCTTAATGTTGATTCTTAAGAACGTAAAAATAATTTTAATAAATTCACCAACGACTCACCTCTCTGCAAGCGGACGATCTTCTTCACTCAAGTATTGAAGGCCGTGAAGTCCACTGTTGCGACAGTAGGCAACACAATATCCTTTCGCAGTTTTCCACATCTCATGAAATCAGCAAAAGTATATGATCATCATAACTGAAAGGAATCATTCCAAATCTCACCCACTCCATTTTAGTACTTTTTACTATGCATTGAAAGGATGCATCTTGAAAAATATCGCTTATGTCAAAATGTTTGTGCAGTTTTAAAGAGCTGGTATAGAGCAATTTGCCAAGTCCATGGACTGAAATGCATTAAATGTTTTTGGCATTGTAGGTAAAGGTAATTAGATTACGTCAGTCATTGGTTAAGGTTGTACACCTGTGGTGTCAATAATTAATTTCAATTTTAATTACTCGGTTATGAGAGCTCTTGTGTATGATGTGACCGAGCTACTGATTGTCGTTTTACGACCCAAGACCATTCTAAAACTTTCTGTGCCTACTTAACATTTGTGATTTTTAAGTAATCTCAATAGGAATAGTTCTATCTGAGAATTTTTTAGACAAGGGATATTGAGAAATCGTTTGGTCGATTGCACGTGAGTAACTCCCACGTTTATTAAAGTTTTTCTTACCGAGTGTTGTGGTATACAGTATTTAAGTCGCATTGGGGGGTATTGATATGCAAGATTCAATGTAAGGTGAAGTACTATAAAACTTTAGTAGTTATCTCCCTCAATCCAAAATAATTATACAGCAGAAAATGGTAATCTTTGTGAAGAATTCCCATAATGGGGTTAAAATTTCTGACCGAACTTCTTACGACTCGAGAGAGATATTTGGTTCGGCGCATAGAAGGGGGAAAAGGTCTGAAGAAAGTTTTCGTGGTGAAATGCGTAGGCCTATATGTTTAAAAGCGTTTGAAGTGCTTTGTGGTGCCATTTGTTAGACAATAATATTTTAAACTGTACGTAATTCTTTTATTGTACTACGGGTCACAGCAACCAAACAAATTAACCACTAGAATAGGTACGAACTTCAAGTTCTGAAACACTCACTTCCCTATGTTCGTATAAATAAGCAACAGTATAGTGAATTAGAATTATTTAATAGTGTTCATTATATTTATTATATTCATTCAAGTGTAAGTTGAACATTACATAGTATTACGTAAATAATGTGTTAAGGATGTTAACATCCCAAAACTTTCTTCTTTGTTTGTACTGTATGTGGGGTACGTACAGAAATTTGCCAAGTCCATGGACTGAAATGCATTAAAGCGTTTCAGTTCTGTAGCTGTTACTTTTTTCATGCGGACAACATAACATGTGCATCATTTAAATTGAACAAATTGTGCAGCGTAACGTGTTCTTTAATACTGCTCATTCTGAAAATACTTCAACATTGAGTGAGTTTTGGAATGTACGCTTCAAATTACACAGCACTTTAAAGTATCAGTTTAACAATTCCTATGATTAATTTAAAATAATTTTTACTTGACTAACATGATGTTTGATGGATGTTCAACAGTAATTAACGTCAAAGTTATCAACTGCGTGACAGAGGAATACGAAACAAGCGACATGTTCCTGCATTTTCAAACTACGAATTTGTGACACTGATTTGTTAATATTCAATTCATATCAGTTAGGAGAGATGGGCCTTCCTGTTAAGTCGTCTTCCTTGAGGCTGGTTTGATCCTCAAATAGCACCATTCCAGGGTACCGTAAAAACTGATTGCTTACAAGGCAAGCTGAGGAGTCCGTATATAATGATATGGTTGTTAACAAGACCGAACTTCAGTGTAAGATACATTCAGTCTCTGCTGTGCCAGAAATACAGGTACAAATTATATAAATTACATAGGAATGAATGGCACAATTTCTGTCATCCTGAAATCATAAAAGTTGTTTCTATGGAACCTAAAACTAGCAATATTCTTAGACAAATCGGATATTTGCAATATTTCCTCAGGGAGATGGGCCTGTGTGGGATACATATCTGAAGTAAGAACTTATTAATAATTCCACGTAAGTGCGCAAGTGTGAACGTGTTATTACCAGCGGGAAAGGCTTCGTTCCAAAGATTTCTTTTTTTTTTTGCTAGTTGCTTTACGTCGCACCGACACAGATAGGTCTTATGGTGACGATGGGACGGGAAATGGCTAGGAGTTGGAAGGAAGCGGCCGTGGCCTTAATTAAGGTACAGCCCCAGCATTTGCCTGGTGTGAAAATGGGAAACAACGGAAAACCATCTTCAGGGCTGCCGACAGTGTGGTTCGAACCTAATATCTCACGAATACTGGATACTGGCCGCACTTAAGCGACTGCAGCTATCGAGCTCGGTCCCAAAGATATGGTCTACAGCTTCAGTGACCTTAGAGGCTGCTTGAACGTCAAAATTAATGTCAACATCAAACCCCGAGAAAGCATTAAAGAACATTTTGAGATATTAAGGAAAAAACTATATACGAACGTATCAATACTGAAATATCCATTGAAGCAGTATCGTTGGTTGACAGCAGGTAAGATGACCTGCTAAATATAAAGTAGGTATTTGCTCGTCATTAATTTTGTTTCATTAATATCGGTTGTTTCCCAGATTAATTCGATCAGGAATGAAAAATATTATTTTGCGTAATAGTGGGAACATCGAAACGACGTGCTTATCGGCCCTGAAGTTAACACAAAAGCCAGATATATAGCTAGGAAGTAAATTATCTTACTGGGGGCATTCACACACTTTAAATTGAAAAGAAATCAAATACGAATTTGGTTCAAATGTTAATTTGCATTGTTATTTAACATGAAGTCTGTCTGATGGCGATAATCAATAAGGCGTCATGTCTCGATGGTCTGACACCGTGGTTAGTTGGTTTGAGACTCGCAGGTGGGAAGAATTCGCCATCAGAATGTTGGTCGACAGGGCAGAGAATTAGTAGTAAACAAATTTTAACACTGGATTACATGTCATAAGCATGGATTCAGTTTCAAATCTGTCCAGATAAATCGTATGCAGTGAACGGATATAACGCTATTAATGGTAATTCGTTCGTCTCATGGGAACTTAAAACCGAGATAAGACCCCTTGTTATTATTCGGCAGGAGTAGACTATGTGTCGTCAATGGGTTTAACTCTCTGCACTCATTATAATCATCACGTCTACCTCGTAGCGTAACGGTTAGCACTATTAGCTGCATCCTCGGAGGCCCAGATTCGATTCCCAGTACCACCAGAGATTTAGTTATGGTTACATGGCTGGTATGTGATTAAAATGGTGCCTGCAGCTCACCTGCATTTGGGGTGTGCCTAAAAGAGCTGCACCAGTTTGGGACAAGTACACAATCGTTCATTTAATTCATCATCACCAAAGCCCCAGAGGCGCAGGTTGGTCATGTACGCTAACTATGAAGACCTGCATAAGGCCTTTCGTGAGGCCTCATGACATCACATCATACTACACAATATAACACCGGCCATTTACGTTGTTAACAGATACTTTTTCTTGAAAAACTTCTTGACACACTAAATTATTATACTTAAAGCCGTATAAAATCATTGTGGCACATGATCTCCACCTAGATGACCCTGTACGTAGGCGCACATTTTGCGAGTGGGGTCTGTAAAATGTACTTTTATGCAGTAGACAAATACACCGTCTTTTACCGTTTTTCCCACGCCTTGTGCGGTCACCGTTGCGAATTGTGTCACACATGTGGGTTTGGCCCTATTTTACGACCGGATGCCTTTCCTGATGCCAACCCTATGTGGAGGGATGCAATCACTATTGTGTGTTTATGTGGTGATTGGTAGTGGAGTGTGTTGTGTGAATATCAAGAGCAGAGTGTTGGGACGAACACAAAAAAACCAGTCTACGAGCCAGAAGAATTAATCATACGCGATTAAAATCCCCGAACTTGCCGGTAATCGAACCCGGAACACTCCGAACCGAAGGCCTCAACGCTGAACATTCAGCCAAGGAGTCGGACTGTGGACAAATAGACCATTTTTTCTCATATGAGGTCTGCATGTTAATGTGTTCACACAAAACAATCGTAACTGAAGGGCTGTTAACCCTTACGTGATCTTGCATGACGTAAAAAGCGGTGTTTAGCACACAGTCGTCATAGGAATCAAAGAATCAATCAAATTTTGAGAATACTGTTGATTCTATTACTTATGTGAATAACATACTAAACTCGCATTTTTCAGATAATTAACCGTCTGGAAGTGTGATTATGAATTCTTCCAAACTGGACACTTTCTCTGATCACAATGCAAATAATCTCAGACAGAAAAACACAGTGTTACCACTAAATAGAATTATTGGTATGGATTCGCCATGCGTCGGTGCCCTTATTTATCCGCCTGCAATTTTTAACTCTGAGGTAAATTAATAATTCCATGTACCAGATGAACCAACACACCATATAAGAACTGAAAACTAATATGCGCCAGGAAATTTCCGGAATTCCCGGACATGAACTACAATAAGTAATGAGTAATTTTCGAACGAAGTGTCGAAAATATATGGGGAAAGGAGGCGGGCAATGTCAACAAATCATTTATAATATGTTAAGTATTGAGCTTCATAAAACTGTTCGTGTAACTGTTATGTGGTTTACATTCTAGCTACTGACTAGACCCTCTCGATTCAATAAAGCATGCGCCCGATCATAGTAAAAACACCGCATGTCGGATGACCCTTTAAATCGAAACAGATAAATCGCCCAATTCTGACTAGGAGCAACAATTTGTATGGTTATCGTTACAGAAATGTGTATGTACGGAACCCTCGTCAATTTTTTCCGTAATGTTTTGTAATCTCTTTCTCATTTCTGTACGAGCCATTCTTGCCTCCGACAAGACCGGTAGTCATGTCATACACTATGCCTTTTCAAGGAACCGCATGGCCACATCTGAATTTCATATCAAATGGGCTGAATATCACCGGAGTTACGTCTTGGTATATGAGAATTCTGTGTATGTACCAACGGAGGTACGTGTCGTCGCGAACGAGTAAAATAGCTCAATGCAATTTATAAATATAAGCAAAGCGCACGGATGCATTTAGTGCTCTAAAAAAGCTTTTCTCAACAGGGAGAACCTAATGGAATGTAAAGGAGGCCACGGAAATAATGTTTAAAATATTGAATTTTATATATGTAATAATTAAGCACAAAAGTTATAAGCTGAACTTCGGAATTTGTAATATATTGCAAACATTACTAGCATTTTTTTTGTTACCAAATAATACAGGGTATCACACTCTATTGTTCCAATCTGCTCTATTCGAAAATAAACCAGCTCCAAATAATTTAATAATCGCAAGATTTTTTACGTGTAGGCATCTATCTATACACAGCCTATAAAGTTTTAGGGGGTCCGCTGTCTGTAATTTGTTTATTTTTTAAATTTTTCGGATATTTATCCGTTTTAGGTCAACTCAAGACCATATCACTGGTCTTTAGCTTCCGTGTCTGTTTGTCTGTCTCTATGTATGTCTATCTACCTGTTCCACCCTCTCTCATTATAACAATGACATCTCAATTCTGTTGTGACGGATAGTACGCAAGGGAGCCTGCTATTATGATGAAGGCACCCCAATTCGCTAGTGACTGTCACTTTGTATGGAGGCCTGCCACAATAATCAAAACTTCCAATCTCGATTGTGACTGCTAGTAGTCAAGTGTGCCTACCATTATAATCAAAACTCCCAAAATCGATTGTGATTGGCATTAAGAAATGGGGCATGTCATGATAATGAAGACTCCTCAACTCGGTTATGAATGGCAGTAGGCAGATGAGCCTAACGTGCACCTTACATCGGAAACAACGTATGGAGATCTTCCCGTGATGCTTTTCGGACAACACTAAGAGTCATGCAGTTTAAGAAAATCATACAGCGTGTACAGTAATTTACGTAGAAATACGTGTACAATATAGAATACCGTAGCAAAGTGCTGGTACATTTGCTAGTTATTCATAATGCAACCTAAGTTAGGATGTCCTCTAAATAATCAAATATCACACAAGCAATTCTATTCCTAAATTTTAGCTACTGTAACATATGTAGACGCATGGAAGCTACAACTTGTACGTAACATTATGCATTCGACATGCATCTTGTCTGCAACTTTACGCTCATACAACAGAATTAAACATGCGGATGTTTACGACTGAACGACTGGAGAAAGGCCATAAATTTACCATCACCTATGACTTTCCTTCTACAAACTGACCTTGCTATCATCGTCAAATTTTAGGCTTCCTGTTCACAGGTTCGGACCTATGGGCCATGCTTCCAGTATATATTGTTTTGGGATCTTTCCGTATTAAAGAAAACAAAGAGGAATTATTACGCAGAAAAACGTTCCGTTATTCAGAACAGAGACTTGTCTGTCCACGATTAAGTCCTCTCTAAGAATAAGGGTTTGAACTTGAAAATTCTTGACCTTTGGTCTATTGTGATTCTCTCGTTCGTCGCAAGATGGCTCATATTCACGGAATCCCAAATCGTAATTTTAAAGATTAGCATATACGTGGGCTTGTAATAATAATAATAATAATAATAATAATAATAATAATAATAATAATAATAATAATAATAATAATAATAATAATAATAATATTGCACCCAAATTGCCTTAGGCGCTATGGCGGAATATATTAATTCATCATATTCTTTGTATAAATCTTACATTCGACAATTTTAGGGATTACAGATGATTGCTCACGGCCAACCAACGTAGAAGGGCTAAGTCACCTTGGCAGAGGTAAGGCACGTTCTGTTGGGGGTTTTTAAACAATTATGTCATAAATGCACTTAGCCAGATATTGCCTGAGAACTGCCGCCCGCCACACTCATGGGACAGATGGTCACCACACCCTATGAACATTTTTTCGAAACTTTCCACACGGCCGTGTAAGACAGAGCACTTAAGATACGCGGAAAAGATAGAAGATGGCTAAAATCATTGGAATTGGACAAGTAGACCCCAAAGAAAAATGGCACGACCAATCACATTGCTCCATTCTGAACCGCCGAGACTCCCGCTGGGAATATTTTAGTCTATCTTGTGAATATTAAAATGAAGATAATTTTGGGTAGACCTAGCCGAATTAAGTATAACGTGACTGAAACACTAAGACTTATGTGCAACTGATCACGTGTTTATAGCGTGGGTGCATCAGGAAATAACAACTTTTGCGCCACTAAGGACATGGTCGACGTTAAATTCAACCGACTCCAAGTGAATTAGGCAAAACGGTACTATCGTACTCAGACTTGCTACTCAGTACCATGATACAGTGAAAGTAAGAAGCCACGGACACGGGTTCATAACCTACTGAAGCCAATGGATAAAATTGTTACGCTCCGTAATATCACCGGAAGTTAGGTTAGAATCACGTAGTTGGACCGTGGGCATATAACAGACGTGCATTCAACCTGTCAGGGAGTCAGTATTCTGCAGTCGTCAGTTCAACACAGTTCGGCAGTGAGCACTCATTACTTTGTTGTGAGCACAATTCAGCACTTCAGTTTACAAGTGAAGTCCATCGTGTGAGTATTTAAGCAAATGCGAGAGGGAACGCAAGGCTACAGAGTAATCAGAAAAAAAATGGCGTATGGCTTTTAGTGCCGGGAGTGTCCGAGGACTATTTCGGCTCGCCAGATGCAGGTCTTTTGATTTGACTCCCGTAGGCGACCTGAGCGTCGTGATGAGGATGAAATGATGATGAATATGACACATACACCCAGCCCCCGTGCCGTCGAAATTAACCAATTAAGGTTAAAATTCCCGACCCAGCCGAGAATCGAACGGGGGCTCCCGGAGACGAACGGCCAGCACGCTGACCATTTAGCCATGGAGCTGGACACTAATCAGGAATTGAAACCCGATAATCGAAATGTAAGTGAATAATTCATAAACTTTATTTATTCAATCGCCGGGGAGAAATAGGATTGTCTTAACGTAACCATTGGCTATTGCCGAGGGCAATGTGTATATCGCAAGTCAATGGGTAAAACACATGTTTCCGGTTTGTTTTGGAACAGTTAAGAGGAGAGAATGACATTCCACAAAGGATAACGGAACATTTGTGCAGATAGTAAGGAAGCAGTTGGTAAATCCCCTGTGTGGTCACCTGTATTTCGATTGAGGGAGCAGGTCTTTTAAACTCCTTAGGAACATTCCAATGACCAGCCACGCAGAGGACAACGAACGCGAGCAAAGAACAATGCCTAGCCAGATGTCAGAACCGGGACAGATATGACCGAGATTTCAACAGTGTCACTTTGTCGCATAATCAGACCAGTTGATAGGAAGTACATGGACATGGGATTGCGTTACAGGCTGTGCAGGTTGAGCGAAGTCATTCCTAGGAGTGTATTAGAATAAGTGATGGTATTAGAGCTTAGGATTATGTAGAAGAAGAGTGTTGCCTGTGTAAATAAATTGTGTCACGAGCGGAAGATATGACAAATCGTATACATACCAGTCGTCACCACGGAAATGTTAATGTTTTAACATGGATTAAGCACCAGGAAGGTACCATGTGGTACATGGGAAAGCCTGACTGATTGCATCTTCGGAGGAATGTAAGTACCGGTACCAGATTATTGAAATCTTGTTTTAATTAATATGTAAATAATCAACAATAGCCGCAACCACGCTGTCCTCCGTTAGGGATGTTTATGCCTAATTTTGATTTAATTTAAGGTATCCTAAAGGACAGTTGATTTGATTTAAATGTAAAATTGTAGATATACGTACCACAATTGGCGAACATAGCGCGAATTAATGTTGAGGGCCCAACATTAAATCAATCTATTTGCGTAACGTGTGAATTTCATTGTGCGCTAGATGTTTGAACGTCCACTGCATTGTTTAATAATCTTGACTGATTTCTATCCCCGCCCAGATTTTATATAACTGGGAAATCATTAATAGGGGCCAAATAATAATAATAATAATAATAATAATAATAATAATAATAATAATAATAATAATAATAATAATAATAATAATAATAATAATAATAATAATAATAATAATAATAATTGTACCGGGCGGTACACCTCTACACCGTTTATTTAAAAGTTGCGCCAGTTGAAACTCCTCTTCTGGAGGAAGGTTGAACTTTATCTATTCTATTAATTCTCTACTTTCTCAGAAGATGTCACCACGTGGAAAATTTTGAGTTTTTGAACTGTGTCACTTTTGATGTGTTTTTGTCTCGCTTGAAGTAAGAAGTGTGAACTTTCTCTTCTAGAGGACACTACTGAAGAATTACAATAGTGCAACCTAGTGCGAAATCAAAGAACTATTTTGTTGAAGAAATTTTTATTTCAAATGTTTGTTCCTTGCTAAATTTCTTTTTGTTTAAGTTGGCTGTATACCCCTCTTTTTCCCCTTAGTTTGGATCTAGCCAATCCCGAATTTCGTTAATTAATTTTCCACCAATAATGTGTTTCTTTTTCCTCTATGTAGGGGTTTCTTTTCCCTAGCCAATAAAATTTTTAGTGGGAGGGTGTTTTATTTCCCCTAACGCCTAGAATCTTCCGCGAGAGGATATAAACTGCTGATTTTAGGGTCTCCAGGCCACTTCTGTTCCATCTTTCAGTGTATTAAGTACATAGCAGGAGGCGGGAAGCGCCTCTTTCTTCGGCGGCGTCTACAACAAGGTAATGGCCAAGTAATAACTTCTTCCTTTGCTTGCTCAGCAGTTTAATCTTCGGGGCGGGTTCTAGGCCTTCCACCATGTAACCTTCCTTTAAAATGTAAAGACTACTGGTACCTATCCTATCTTCTAAACCACATATTGGGATAGAGAGTGCTAACCCTCTCGAGTTCCCACTCATATTGTTTTGAGGTGGACTTATTTTCTCAAACCAATTCTTCCGTGATGTAATGTAAATTGTTATTTTCTGAAGTCACCTCCGTAGTATGGGATTAGCCCTTGTATTAACGGCCTAGTGCCAAGTAGGTCTTAAACAAAGTGTATCAGGAGTGCGGTTAGCCTCCTCTCAAATTGTTATTTTAGAGGTCATGTAATCAACTTTCTTTTTCATTCAATAGACCTCAGTAGGTTGGGTATTTTACCCCTGTGAATACGTCCTTAGAGGACAGCTTGAAGGTAGAGTTTGGTGTGGCCTTTGAGAGGCTTAAATTTTGAGAGCGGATCGCTCTTTTGAAATGGAGTGTCATATGCCTCGTGGAGGCTTTTCTGTGTAATTCGGAGCCAGGGGCTCCTAGGGATGAATGGGGTTTTCTGCCCCTCTGTTAAAACTTGTGTTTGTGGTAAAACTGAGCTGATCGCTGAAGTCAGGGCGTGAAGCCCAAAACCTGTAAATATTGTAACTCCCCTTGTTTTGCTACATTGTACCTGCCATGTCTGTTATTGCTTTGTTTTTGAAAAGGAAATATAACCTTGTTAAATTTTAAATTAATTTTACATGCACTATAATTTCGTAGCTTGAAACCCATTCACACCCGCACCTTCTTTTACGCATAACTACCGCTAAAACACGGTAACAATAATAATAATAATAATAATAATAATAATAAATATGATGTATTGCCGATGATAAATTTTATAGTGAAGGACATCAACAAATGTAATGATAAATTTGTTATGATGTGTTTTAACGAAGCGGTTAACAAATCATTAGGGAAAATTTGCAAACATAGGCAATGATTATTATGACGCCACTACGATTCGTATGATTGATTTAACTGGCCTCAGTGATAAAGTAATTGAGAAGTTGTAATAAATAAATGAAATGTGTTACATTTTCACGTAACATTGAGTGAAATAACACGGTGGAGATCGGATATCTAGATGGAAATTGAAGTCTGATGTAAAGGAAATACCGAGCAATACACGATAAATATGAGAAAGAGAGGAATTCCAGCAAGAAGCGGAATTAGTACACTGAGATACCAGTAGAAATAGTGCCAGTAAACAAGCGATGAGCTAGTGAATAAATGTCTACTCATTAAAAAAGAATAGTAATGACGCTGCGATGAAATAGTAAGAAAAAACGAGAATCTACGAGGACATAAGAAATAAAATAATAGAAATTTAATATAAATAAAGACAGGTAGAGGACTGTCTAAGAGGCTCGCATACATGAGATGAGACCCCATACATCCAGAAGCACTGTGATTATTTAATCGATATGGAATTGATTCCAGATTGTTGTGTACTATGATATTGAAGCAGAGTTAAAGCAACACCCAAATATGTTATACTCTAAAATGTACACCCGTGAATTGTAACAATAAGCCATGACCCAGGAACATTTGCTACTGAGGTTAAATTAATGTTCATTTATTTGTCCATGAATACGATTGACTTTTTCATCCGTAATTTTGTCATGGAATGATAGTGTGTGGATAAGTTTTGGATTTCCCAGTCGTACGTGTTTTCATGCTTATTTGTTTCTGAAACGGATTTTATTTGATATTATAGTAAGGCGACGCTCCAGTCATTTAAATGACAGGTGCCTTCAGCACCTGAGATATGAGTTACTTACATTTTGTATGTGATCATCCTGCTTGTTGTAAATAATACACGTTAGTTATAACAGGATGCCTTCCCTTTCAGGAGTATATTTAGATCGCAGGATATTGATAAGTGAAGCTCGGCTGTCTCTTTCATTTTGTCGTTTAATTTGTTTGCTTTGTCAATGTGGAAGGATTCACCCACACTCTAATGTAAATATGAGTTCAATAATCTTAGGGGTGGAAGACAGCTTGGTTACGTTTTAAACCAATATTTCACTTACAGCATCCAAGCATATTGTAACTTGTCGAATATTAAGTCGCCAGACAGGCCTGTGTAAATTTGTTATTGTGTAGGACTATACTGTACGTGCTAAAAATAGAATTAAAACATGTGTTTATAATCAAGGTAGAGGGTATGCGAGTCATGCAAACCTGGTAGGGTTAAGCATGTGAATATTTAATTGTATAAAATTGTTGTTAGGGTATCCTTCCGATACCAGCGCATGAAAGGTCGGTTGAGACCATATATAATGTGACGCTAATTTAAATAATACTAAGGTAACAGAGAACAATGAACTCCCAAACTCAGGTGTTCTCAGGAAACTCCTAATTAATTCATCGGAGCAGTATAAATTCACATAAGTCAGTTCAGTCCATTCGATTCTTTACTTTTGATATCAGCAAATTAAATTTAAAATATATAAATTTTGAGAATGCTCGAAGTTATTTTATGTAACAATTAATGTTTTTGGCATTGTAGGTAAAGGTAATTAGATTACGTCAGTCATTGGTTAAGGTTGTACACCTGTGGTGTCAATAATTAATTTCAGTTTTAATTACTCGGTTATGAGAGCTCTTCTGTATGATGTGACCGAGCTATTGATTGTCGTTTTAGGGCCCAAGACCATTCTAAAACTTTCTGTGCCTACTAAACATTTGTGATTTTTAAGTAATCTCAATAGGAATAAATTAATTAGTAAAATTTTAACCTGGTCCAATATAATTTAGCAGTAAATATAGTACCCGTAGTACTTGATCCTTATGTACCTGAAGAAGGGACAGCAGAAGAATATCGAACTGATCGCCCCCCAAGCAGATGATAGTTTCCTAGCGGTAAGTATAATATTTTATTACAGAGCGCCGTAGCAGAAGAAGGTGATAGAGGAGCTGACCGCTGATCGCCATTCCCAAGGGTACAATATATTAATTTTAACAATTAATATAGTAGGATAATGATAAAGATTCAAACATAACATATTGGAATATATTATTATTATTATTATTATTATTATTATTATTATTATTATTATTATTATTATTATTATTATTATTATTATTATTATTATTATTATCTCAGGTGTCGTATGAAGGCATCGCGATTTCATGCCATTCACGTTGCTTACATGTCACCATTTAAATCTAACCGACATAAAGGAACTAGAGGTCTATCGGATGACTTACGGCTAAGATTATAATAATTTGGGTGGGGAAACCCGGAATGTTCGATCACGGATCTTTTGCTCAGTGACATTATATGCCATCGAGTCTCCAATTGACATTATATTAACCTTCAACATCCAACAAACTCTGGCAGGTTTGAACCTATGATCTTGAGATCAGGAGATCGAATGAGGAAGATCCAAAATTTACGCATATTATTACCAAAAGTATGTTGCTCACCTTAGACACTCCTCGCAGGCTCAAGTGCCTGGACTTGTTACTATTCTATATAAGAAGAAGAGAACTGTAATGGTTTATAATTCCTACGAACACACGATTGTAGTTAAGTTTGAAGTGTAAATGCGCAGATCTGTTAATAACTACCAATGCATAGAATGCCAAAGGTATTAAGTACCTCATGTGACACTGCAGTAATGCAAATACAAGTATGGGAAAGGCCTAATGATTGATAATTACGCTCTGGAAGCTAATGCATGGGAAATTTGTAGGTGGAGGAGATTAGTGAATTTATACTGCAATTTGTCAACCTTGTCAGTTATTAAGTGCAATGTCACTGGAATTAGGTATGTGTAGCAATCTCTCACACTATTACGCTTGATTTTATTTTGGCGTAGTAATAAAGATTGATAACTGAATATATATGACACATTTCTCAATCAAAATCAGATAACTGAAAGGTGTCATGCAGGCATATCACTATTTAACTAGCCAGAATTCAGCGATTACAGAGTTCCACTTGATGCCTGAATGTTCAGAGCCTTGGACTTCGTTCCTGGAGTCCATTGGTTCGATTCCCGGCCGTATCGGAGGAATTTAACCTTGTGGTTTAGGGGTAGCGTACCTGTTTCTTACTCTGAAGCCCCGGGTCGATTCTTGGCCAGGTCAGGCAATTGTATCTCATATGAGGGCTGGTTCAATGTCCACTCAGCCTACGTGATTACTCTTGAGGATCTATCTGAAGGCGAGTTAGTGGCTCCGGGCTGGACAGCAAAGAATAATGGCCGAGAGGATTCATCGCACTGACCACGTGTAACCTCGTAATCTGCAGACCTTACGGCTGAGCAGAATCTGCTTTGTAGGCCAGGGACCTTCATGGCAATTGCGCCATTGGGTTTCGTTTTCTTTAAAACAATTTCACCTCGAAACATTTACATGATAAAATGCTTCAGTTAGAATGCAGGCTGCGTTAACACTCTCTGGTGGAAAAGTTGCTGATCACCTAAACCCAAAATACTACATGAATCCGTTTCCTACAGCGAAGAGTGGGAAACGGTCGACTGTAGGAAAGTGAAAAGAAAATATCGAACTCAAACAATTGAGGAGGAGTACACCAATTCGTTCCCTCCGTTAACCAAACTCATCCTATCCATCCTGTAGTGGAAAGGCAGAGGAGGGAAAACCCAGAGAGCAGGGGAGGGGTGTTTCTACAAACCTAACACAGGATGTAAGAAAAAATTGTGATTTTATTGTAGAGAAAAATACAGAGACTGCATTTCATGATTCTGATATTAAGAATTGGAATAAAAACTAAACTTTAAGGATGTGACTTCAATAATTTAATGAAATGACCCTATACCGTCAAATCATTTCCACTGCACTGAATGAATTCAATGGTTTAATATACTTTTATTATTCGTATACAGTGAAGCGAACACATCCCAATACACTCAAAGAGGCCAAACATGTAAACTAATATAATTCTAACCACCTTTAAAATTCTCATAACTTGCAACCATCATTACCATCGTGCCATGCAAACAATAACTACGATCTATAATATCAAGAAGTGGACGGAGAATTAGGGACACCTGTATAAACGGAGATTAACCAATTCGCTGTCATTTGACTACTGTATAGCGCAACTCGACAGATAATTCAGCACATCGTTCAGGGTCCTATATAAATCTGAGGAATTCGTCGAATATCTAGATGTTCTAGTGAAATCTCTGTTTATTGTGTTCTTTCCTATGTGATACTAATAAATAAATAAATAAATAAATAAATAAATAAATAAATAAATAAATAAATAAATAAAGATCCCCCCCCACTAACTGGTGAATTTTGCCCATATTAAATTTTGATTCTGTCATCTTGTCTATCACGCAATTTTTAAGTTCCAATATAATCATCCATGCATAATTTGAGATACTAATTATAATTTTCAGATCATAATTACCAATGTGGAAAAAACGTTACTTGCCGTATGCCATTGTATAAATGGGTTTATTGTAAACAAACTGAAGATTGCTCACACACGATCGAGAATACGCCAGGCCTCTGTCAGAATATTCATGTCGAAACTTAAACATTCATAAAGCGAGGGAGCTTTACAGCAGTTTCCTGTCAGGTGTGTAGAGTTTCATGGTGGTGTTCGGCAGAGTTTTACTGGGAAGGCCGTTCTGTGACTATCCCTGCGTCCCTCATTCGTTTCTATCAAGTGCTACTTTTCACTATAATAAATAGAAATGCTTAGGTAATTGTTTGAGATAGAGAGGAATAAGCCTAAAATACGAGTATACAACAGGAATTACAACTTATGTTAACGAAAGTCCAGAAAAATTGCGTATTTCTTTGGAGCATCGTAATATGATTTATGACTTTTAAACAGTTCATTTTAAAATTTGCTAACTAAACATTTTTCGATTTCAAGCTGAGCGTTCATGTACACTTCATGTTCAAAACTATATACTGCCAAGTCCATTTGATAAGTTGAGGATAAATGAACGATACACTTACAACAAATTTGTAAGCTGAACGTGTGGATTTAATGAAGAATGATTTCCTCTACTCATATTTATTATGAGGTAAATGGAAGTCACCTTCTCCACGTAGGTATCGGGTTCAATTCTCGATTAAGTCAAGGACATAACTTGGCCGAGATATTCGTCACGCGGGCCTCGCGTCACCTCGTAATCTGCAGGCCTCCGGGATGAGCAGCAGTCGCTTGGTTGGCCTAGGCCCGGTAGGTCTGTAGCGTCATTGGATTTGTTTTGTCTTAAGGAACGCATACTAGATGTAATTTAGGATCGTCAAATATAAGCTTGTGTCCTGTCAGATGTCATCGAACATCTCGTTAAAATTTTCGATACCATTTCAACACTGGAATTTACAAATACGCTTGATATAGATGAACAACCACTTCTCTGTTCTTCTTTTCCAGTGGTCGGGCCCTCCTCAAACTCTCGGTACCATTTCCGCACTTGGGCTGATTTCACAGTGACAGTCTAATGAATGTGGCAGGTTCCGTGGTATTTCCCACAGTAAACGGGTCACTATATAGACTTCCTTCCGTGAAGACTTGTTTCATACATTTTCCACTTTGGATGTGTCGCTGTGATGATGGTTACCGACATGAGTGCCTGTGCGCATCAATCAGTGCTACTACAAGCTGTCGGATGCTTGTAGTGGAGTGAGATCTGTTCCTTTGTATTTGACTATGAGACTTGCCCTCGTATTTGGGTGATGAAGGAAAATATCAGTCCTTACAATCCATTTTACCATTATTTCAATGAAATTCAAGCTCATATTACTGTAAATAAAATAGGAATGTGATACATTATGTAAATTTCATAAAACTAAATGTGATGGTTTCAAATGGAAACGATGATATTTCTGCAAACATGCAATCTCGTTAATGTTACTGAATCTTATATTTCCTTTCAGTATTCTGTTATAAATGAACCATACCATTACTGAAAATCAAAAGATCTCTTTGATGCTTGGTATATAAATATTGTTTCTGATATTTACTATTTGCCACGCGCTGTTGGTGGGGGGTAAGGCAATGGAGGAGCGGAAAGGAACTGGCCACCCTACCGCACGTAAACTCCGGCTCAGGAACACCTCTGCGGGGGTTCGGACCTGCCTTCGGGCAGAATAATCCTTACCTTACCTTACATATTTACTATTTGATATTGGATATTCAATGCAAACGGGTAGTAATTACATCCAATCCATTTTGTTTCAGAGTTTCGTGTATATTTTGATGTTCATTATTTAGAAGTGTGATGAAAAAACAATGGCATGTCGTATGGCTTTTAGTGCCGGGATATCCCAGGACGGGTTCGGCTCGCCAGGTGCAGGTCTTTCTATTCGACGCCTTTAGGCGACCTGCGCGTCGTGATGAGGATGAAATGATGATGAAGACAACACATACACCCAGCCCCCGGGCCATTGGAATCAACCAATTAAGGTTAAAATCCCCGACCCGGCCGGGAATCGAACCCGGGACCCTCTGAACCGAAGGCCAGTACGCTGACCGTTCAGCCAACGAGTCGGAGAAGTGTGATATTACTTTATTATTATTATTATCACTAATATTATTATCATTATTATTATTTAACGATGTGCTTCCCCTTGAATATAGTCAACGCTTCGTACACCTTCTGGAATGACGTCTAGTGCAAGACGTATGCAAAATTATAATAATTTTGTGCGGCTGTTTCTAGTCGGGTGACGGGGCGAGTTGGCCGTGCATTCAGGGACACGCGAGGCTGTGAGCTTGCATCTGGGAGACAGTGGGTTCGAATACCACTGTCGGCAGTCCTGAAGATGGTTTTCCGTGTGTTACGGAGATTTCCGTGGAACAGAGAGGTGGACGAAGGTTCTGGTCTGAATGGGTCTATCTACGATAGTCAAAGATTAATTTAGCACTTTAAAATAAAGGTTATATTTCTTTTCAGATATTAAATTTTAACAAACAACAAGATTTCAGATACAGAGGGAGTTTTGTACAAAATAGGAAAACAGAAAAAATCTAGAAAAGGTCAATTACAAATTTCAAGTTTCCAGCCCCCTATTTACAAGGTCCCTACAACACTACTGATGCGTTTAGACAGATAGACAAGGAGAGGAGTCTCTCAATTTCTTTTACAAGATATGTAAAACTTAATTTTCAAGAGCACTTGGTCTCAATGGTTACAAGTTGCGGCCCTGCAAAAGGCACTACTCACTATTACACAAACATCTCTTACATTGCAAGAGAAGAGCCTCTATGCTCTATGATTCAACCCAGCTGACTGCGCTCCCAAACTCTTACAGCCTACTCAAGGCAACCAATAACTTTTACACTTGTGATTATAGCGTTTTGCTCAATAAAATTTACACCTCTTGTCCTCTCTAGGCACAACCTACATTAGAAGAGTGTAGTAGATGTATTTTAAGAAGTAATACAGGGGTATCAAGTACCCAATCTACCGGACCTTCGTGGAAAATAACAGGTTCAATTACTGGCCCAAAAATAAAAATGTTTCGAGACGGACACTTGCGCTCCTTGAAATCAAAGATTAAAACCCTACTTGGGCTTGTGGCCCGACGATGCAGAGGCTAATTCCAACCTACTGAGGTGACTACGTGGACAAGTTAAGTTGAAATTTACAAATGAAAACATTTACAAAATCGTAGTTACCTCAAAGTTAATTGAAGGAATAATTCCAGAGGATAATGCACTCTCTAACTCCGGTTTTCATTTTAAGTACTTTTGACTTACGTGAACTTTTACACGAGAAGGAAGAAAGTTTATATTTTAGGAAATTGACTGTTACACAGTTACAGACTGGAACTTCCCCTCGAGTCAGCTTGTGGAGATAACTACTGAGAGAGAAAAATGGTGGCCATTACCTTAGCTGATGTTCTGCTCACCGACAGATGAGGCCTCCACCTCCTCTCTTAACACACACACTCAATAGCACGACGATCTTTAAGACAAGTTAACTCGAAAAGGCGTCAGCTTATACACCCAAGACAAAGGTTCGAGAAGACTCTGGACTAAAACCAGACACACCCTCTCATTTTATAGGCACAAGAAGCTTTTGATTGGCAGAAAATTAAGTACACAACATTTTTGATTGACCAGAATCCAAAGTTAGCAGGATAAGTAAGAACTGTTGCAAACCTTGAAGTATCAAAAAAAAATGTCAATACAGTTCAGAAAACCTATGAACACAAAATTTCTTAAAATTTCTAGTTGTTCCACTTTGCACCAGAGTACATGACACCCGGTTTCTTCTTAATAGAGACATATGTGGAAAAAAGTCCCAACTTTTTGAAATAGCTGTTGTAAACTTTAAGTGTTAAATAGCGTTCTTCCAGGCGCTTCATTTAAATGCACGGGGATGAGGTGTACCTCCCGGTACACCGTGGTTTCCCATTTTCACACCAGGCAAATACTGGGGCTGCACTTAAATTAAGGCCACGGTCGCCTCCTTCCAACTCTTAGCTCTTTCCTCTCCCATCGTCACCATGAGACCTATCTGTGTCGGTGAGACGTAAAGCAACTAGCAAAAAATATAGTCGAGTGGAGCTTTTGTAAGGCAGACCCTCCGATGAGGCTGGGTGACACTTACCATTATAGTAAACTGCGTGTCTTTGTGATGATTGGTAGTGTAGTGTGAGGTTTATGAATTGCAAGGATGTTGGGGAGAGCATAAGCTCTCAGTCCCGGAGCCGAGAGAATTAGGAATTTAAGGTTAAAATCTCCGACCCGGCCGGGAATCAAATCGGGAGCCCCCTGAACTGAAGAGCACTACGATGCCCTTTCAGCCAATGGGACGGATATATCTAAACTGGAATTTAAGGTATTGTAAAAATCAGAGTGGAACCACCAATGCTACGCCATACGACCGTGCTCATCAGCTATATAGTGGTGTGTGAGTTTGACTAGTGTGACTTATTTGATCTCGTCTGTTCTTCAATCTGGACAGTGTGGACTGAACATCGGTGGGCCATGTTGTTTCCGTGTGGAACTGGTGGGCACATAATAAGATCAGATCAATTATGTCAATATACACGAGAAAATCGTTCTCTGAATTGAAGGAGATAGTTATTTGAAGTTAGGCTTTAAAATGTATACCGTAGATCAGGTACCGTACTCATTCCCTGCCAATTCCTATAGGTTAGATACTTTTGTTCTGCAATCACCATGCCTAATTAGCTGAGGGTTGACCTTTTAAATTTAAACTTCTTCACTCTTAATTTTACTGTGGCATGCCTTTTCTGAATTCGTATGTAATGTTTTACCTGTTTTTGACTTAAGCGTTATTTCCTTTGGTCGCAGTGCAGCATTCGAATGGCCTCTGCTTAATTGGACAACCGTGCCCCAATAAGATATTTAGATATCTGATTCTGGAAGGTTTGATCCCTTGCTCCTTTCCTAAAAGTAACCTTGCTTTGATGAGAATTTCCCAATTTTTTCATTTAATTAGGGTAAGGCTAGATAACATTCTTGAGACGTGGAAACGCCAAATTGGGTCCTACTTGTGTGAGATCGTTTTGTACATGATAACTGAGAGTACGACAATCAAATGTATTGAATACGCTTAAGTACTGAGTTCAGGTTGTTTGTTTTTACACTGGGGTTATATGGGTGTTACAAGCCCGTGCACATAATTTATTATCGGCGTTCGTAATTATTGTTGGAAGGATTCTACTTATCGCCTTGTATGGTCCACTTTATTTATAGTTGCTTAATCCTATCTTCTTATTACTTACCTGTTGATTATTAACTTTGTGATTCGGTCCTTTTGTTTTTCTTTCCTACCTCACGGCAAGAAATCAGGGCGAATATTTGAATACACTAATGGAACTTTCCCATTTTAACTAAGTTCCTTATTCTTCGTTCAGACCATATCCTCTCCTGCTTCCTAAACTTCGCCCTGTGTCTTTCCAGGTGTGCCAATTACAGTAATTGTGCATGATCCGTATTATAGGGATATTATGCCTTTCTCTTCCCCAAAGACACTGTGTTCAAATCCAGGTTAATATTTGAAAAATCTTGAACGACGTCTAGTCAGTCTTATGAGACCAGCTGTGAACCTGTATGATATGAAAAGCTTCAGGTCCGGTCATGTAAGGCAAGTGATACGCCTGAGAAACTCGTTTAACTGTGAACTTGGTTACTCAATATTCGCATGTTGTTAGCAGTGCATCAGCGGTTTTGGCAGACCAAGATACTATACCATATGGTCCACGGTTTTATTATCTAAGAGTTTTGTCTGTACATTGCTCACTATTTAAAAATAATGATATTTACGTGTCGGTCATGTCCACTGTAACAAGGAAATGTACGGTACCTTTTTACGTTTCCGTAATGTCTGTCTGTCTGTCTGTCTGTCTGTCTGTCTGTCTGTCTGTCTGTCTGTCTGTCTGTCTGTCTGTCTGTCTGTACGCGCATCACGAGAAAACGCCTGAAAGGAATTTAATGAAAATCGGTATCTAAAGTCGGGGAAGGAGCCACTACAATCTAGGTGAAAAATTATTTTTTTACGCAGAATGAAATGGTAGTTTAGCGGAAGGCCTGAAATTTAATTTTCAAACGTATGTTAATAGTGGTCCTTCCGATAAATACTGCATAACTAAAGTTATCCAGAATTAAAATTTCTGATCATTCATGTCTTGTAAATTTTTACCGTACCAGCTATGATAACAGAGATATCCGTGAATTTATATTTTTGGTGAAAGTCCGTACCAACGCCGAGCCAGGAGGAAAAGGGTAACATAATTTAATGGAAATCGGTATATAGAATCGAGTAACAAAAACTACAGTCTAAGCTATAAAAAAATAGTAGTTTAGGGGAAGGCACCTAAGCTATAATTTTTACATTCCTATGTTATTGGTCCTATCGAAAAGTACTACATGACATCACTTATCATTTATGTTTTATTACGTTTTACCGTACCATCTATGAGATGAGTGGTATTTCAGACTCGGAAAAAGCTGAATGTGAAGGCTTATAATATCGAAAGCTCATAAAATTGATTAACAATGACACTACTTTGACCATTGTTTGTTGTAATATACTTTTCCCTTATGCTGCCACTCATCCCCGGTAGATGGGATTACTCCTGCAAACCGAATATAACAGCCTTCCTGAGTATTGGCGGGAAATAGCTGGGGAGTTGAATAAATTTCTTCTTTAGCGTGTCATTCCTCTAGATCACATTATTTTAAGATACTGCTGGTACGTAACACACTGGTTGATCATAGTATTCCAGTTATTCGATTCCTACTCTAAGGCGCTGATTGGAATGAGCACTTAACGGAATAATCGCAGAGAACCAGAGAAGTGTTCAAGGCTCACAACTGCCTGCTACCTGGTCATTCTAGCTCTCGAACTTTGGATTGTTAGATCGGCAGCTTAGTACTGTGCGTTAAAAGTGAGAAAATATATGGTTTTGCATTTGATCGAGTATTTCATATGACTGTATTGCTTTTAATCGTGTCATTCCTACTGGCGTCATTTTACTTACCTATATTATTTCAGTTGGGAAAACCACTAAGATAGTCTTTCTGAATGGGTATCTGCCATTATAATGAAAAATACCCAAATTGATTGTGACTGACGGTAGGCAAGAGGGCCCACCATTACAATGAAAATTCCCTAATCCAGTCTTCACATGAGAGAATACATTCGGTGACTTCGCCATCGCGTTTCTAGGATAACGTTAAGAGCTATGCAGTTTAATACAATCCTACTCACAACGTGTACACCACCTAACCTAGAATTCTGTACGTAATGTAGAATTCTGTGGTGAAGCACTGGTACATCAGCTAGTTATCTGTATAATTTAAACACAAGGCAGTTGATTTGGTCAGTCCACCTGTGGTATTTATTAAACCAACTTAAGTACGGTATATTTCATTTAATTGAAAGAGTTTAGATGAAGGAGTCTGTAAGAGATGTGAAGGCAATACCATTAGAAGTCTTAGATAGCCACCTTCGTCTGCTGGTAATATTGAGAACAGGGAAAGATAGGAACAGGGCCATAAAATAAATATAAAAGTACGGAAATTGAAATAGAATCAAAACAGGGAAACCGTACAGGAACTTTTCAAGGTTAAATTTCCCACATAAAAAATTGTAAAGGACAATTTTCGGCGCTTTGTGGTGGAGTGATAAATGAACATGTGGAATAAGGAAGGAAAAAACGGGCCATTACGATATTCTTCCACCCAGAACAGAAGACTCCAGATTGATTATAAGATCAGGAAGAAGGAATCAAAGTACGTAGTTACAGAGGAGACGAAAAAGCGGATGGGAAAATGTGTAGAAATTATGGAAATGACGGTAAAGTTAATAAGAAATGTTGTAGTCAGAGGAATTATGTGACAAGTAGTGTTATAACGAGCTATGAAACTGGAAATTATGTTCAGGAGATGATAAATATTAGAGGATTACGGAAGGAGTACTTCGGGGAGCTATTAAATTCGAAAAGGCTTACAGAGTAGGAAAAAGTAGGAGAGATCAAAACCCAAAATCAGGTATAAGAAAGGACCCAACGTAGGCAGAAGTGGAGGCAGTGATTAACAGTATGAAAGAAGGAAAATCATGAGGCGTTGCCTTTGGGTATGTTGAAGAAAGCTGGTGTAATCAGGATACAGTGGTTGCATAGATTACTTAGTATAGTAGAGAATGGAAAAAAAAATCGTATAAGATTGAAGAAAGTCAAGAATAGAACTCATCTTTGAGAAAGGTGACAGAAGTATGGCACAAATACGAGCGTATAAATTAAACGTATCATTGCGCCGAAATTTATGAGGAGATTCTGCAAAAAGAGATAACAGTGAGCATAGATTGAATTAATAGATAAATATAGTTTACTATATGGTGAATCTAATATTTGCGGAAAGACACCTGCAGGAGAAATATTATGAGTAAGGGTAGGACGTGGTTACGACATTTCATGCTATAAAGAAGGTATATGCAAATGCGTACAGAGTTAAGGTTTAGGAAGTATTCAAGAAAAGGAAGGTGTGAGTAATAATATCATTGAGAGGTTTAAGAATATTTATAATAGAGGTGGTAGTTGTGAGAAGGTGGGGAGGAGAGAGTATGGTTCTGATTATTGAGTTGCTTTAGGCAATTAAGTGTTCATTCACCTCTTTGCTTGGTAAGTGAAGTACATAATACTAGATACTGTGGCTAGAAGAATTGTAGAAGATAAAATATCAGTGCTCTTTGAAGACGGTCTAATGATACGGATTGATAGCACCGAAGAAGTAGAAGAAAAGTTGAATACTAGAGAAGCAGTAGTCTCCATATATGGGTGAAAACTGTCAGCAAAAAAGATTGCTGTAGTCATCACAACGCGAATAAAGATTACAGCAGATAGGGTAATAAAATATTGAGGACAACAATGACATAAAGGAGATAGTTTTTATATTTAAGGAGAGTCATTAAGAAAATGCCAACGGCCGTAGCCGTGTTGAAACACCGGATCCCGTGAGATCTCCGAAGTTAAGCAACATTGGGCGTGGTCAGGAGTTGGATGGGTTGCTACGCGCTGTTGGTGGGAGGGTAAGGGAATGGAGGAGCGGAAAGCAACTGGCCACCCTACTGCACGTAAACTCCGGCTCACGAACACCTCTGCGGAAGTTCGGGCCTGCCTTCGGGCAGAATAACCGTTACCTATTAAGAAAATGGGAGAAACAGGAGAGAAAAAACGAACGGGACAAAGGGAGACCAGTCTTACACATTGGTAAAGTATTCTAGAAGGAGTTTTGTTGAAACAAGTTTAATTTAAGTTATTGTTTCTTCATTATAAATAATTCAATAAACTCGTTTGTCCCCAATGCACTATATAATTCTCTTGCTGCTGAATTGCAACCTTGTCGAACTGTATTCGAGCCTGTCCCCTAAACATAACATATTTAAAATTAAAATAATTGTTAATTTATTTTTCTATTTAGTTTTATTTGAATTTGACATATAAAGGTCAATCAAATTTCGTACAACATTTTCCCACCATACAGAGGAGGCACTAGTAATGTTTCCCTAGTTTTCCTCCAATTTCCAGCCTCTTCTGGAGTGTACAATCGTTATGTTAAATGAAGGCTCCAGCTGGTGAATATGATCACCGATGTGAAGAATCTTCTGATATCCTGAACCGAACAGAATTTGAAGTGGCCTAAGGACAATAGCTCAATCGGTGAGTTTCTTCTCCGCCTAACTACTGCTCGTTCTACTTTCACTCAGCGGAGCCGCTGGTAAATATTCATCCCAGCACTATTCGTCTCCTAATGCGGAACTTATCCTTATGCCTAAGCCAGTGTGATCTGGAATCCTAATTAAAATTTGTGACTTGGGATTGAGGGTGCGGGAGTAGTTCTGCAACATGAAATCATCGCAGTCAGTCATCGCACCTATGACCTTAAAAGTATCAGTGTGATTTAGCCTGTGTCACCTTGAAGACGCAACTTCAGGGACTTCTCTCAATAACCGTACCACGCATCACTCCTCTGTTCTCCAGATACTTGTTATGTACTAAGGAGAAAATTAGTTGACCTTGTTTCTACTTCGATCCGGCAAGTTGGTAGTGTTTGTTTGTCAATATCCCATTCTCTCACCTATGAAACAGTCTGGCCATTCTCTGCTCTGAGGCATCGAAGGTTGGAGACTAGTTTTCCGGAACTTTGCGTGGCTTTTCTCCCTTTTAAATTCGCTAATCTCGCCATGTCGGAAGGGAATATGAGCACTTTTGAAAACAGGTAAAGTTGTATTTTAAAATATTACGTAATGTAAAGACTTTATGTTTTATGAAGTTGTCTATTCTCTTTCTTCCTTCTATTGTCAATAAGTTTCAGTTGTTATGTATAGGTAAAGTAATATGGAAGTATGTCATGGTTGAAAAGAACTTTTAGAGGCCAATATAGGTGATTATTATACAGGTCAAATTTCTTAAATTTGGAAACATGGAACGCCCATTTTTAACACTGAGATTTATAGGGTGCAACTAGCTCCGGATTCGTAGACAACTTGTAAATCAGCTTAGGGACTGGTTAACTCTTTTTCTATTTTACTGAAGTCTGTAAGAATAGTCGCACAAGACGCAGACTACTTTCAGTATTACTTTATTTGTTTATGTATGTGGTTTTCATTGTCATTGATGTCCAATTTGCAATTTAGGTACTGAAAGGTACGGAATTTACAATAAATATTTTCTGAATTGCTAGTATTATTAGCTTATCCATACCATATTCTAGTACACTCATTTTATAACCACGTTCGTTACGTTGTTATTTTGTCATAATCATAATCATAATCATAATCATAATCATAATCATAATCATAATCATAATCATAATCATAATCATAATCATAATCGTAATCGTAATCCTAATCCTAATCCTAATCCTAATCATAATCATAATCGTAATCCTAATCATAATCATAATCATAATCATAATCATAATCATAATCATAATCATAATCATAATCATAATCATAATCATAATCATAATCATAATCATAATCATAATCATAATCATAATCACAATCATAATCATAATCATAATTTTCGTCATAATCATCTTAATAATATTCGCAACTAGCCCGTTACAGATTAATTCAGTAGCTATGTAAAACAAGTTTCACATTTCATTATTGATCTTATGTGGAATGTGTGTGGTTGTTGTGTAGCAAGTACTAGGATAATTGAGCACTTGCGGCATAAGTCGTTGGTGACGAGTTCAATAGTCACTCGTCATCCTTTGGAAAAATGTCGTTCTAATTCCTTGAGAACGAATTACGGCATCAATCCGTTTTGACATGAAGAATAATCTTCTCAATTACAGAGGCAACTAACGTAATGATTGGTAATTATAGTTGTGCAATCTTTCAGATAGATTAGGTAGAATATGACACATGTTCACTACTGTTCATTCCTAGCTAAAAGACGACTGAATTCCATCCAATACAATAGTGAATAACTCTTACATGTAGATTAGTAGAGAACGTGAGATATATTATTCAATTTTTCCCAGTTACTTCTGGGGTTTCTCGAGCTACCTTGTATCGATTCTGTTGCTAAAAATGAGATTAAGGCCAAACGTTCTTTCCCGATGCCTCATAATTTTCAATATAAAATTTCCAAGCCATAATCCACCGGGAATCACGCCTCGGTCTCCCGAATGGAAAGCAACCACGATTATCACGCCTTTTAATCAACTGACATGACTAAATGTTTCTTCTGTACACGAGGTTCGCCCTTCTTCTGTAGACCTTCCGTATTTAAGGCTTCTTCGTTCCACGAAATTAACACTCGTTCCGGATCACTACTTTAAATGGTACCGCATCGAACGAATACCTGGTCTCTGCTACGAGGTTATGGAATACGATCCCGGATGATATTAAAAAGTCTTGCTCGTCTAGGACATTTAAAACAGCCTACCGTAAATTCCTCCAGAGTACATACAGTTGACTCGAATGAATGTAAGAGTGAATGACGTGTGAATGAAACCAAAAATGACGTACTAGATTTAAGTTCTTAGGCTGTCCCACTTACGTTCTTACTACTCTCATTTAAGGCTATAGACTGTTCATAGAAATAGACTACATAGTAACAGCCATTTTAGTACACTCAGATCGTAACATACTAGTTAATTTATTTTAGCCTTATATTTGAATAAGTTTTTCTTTAAACTAGTTGTAGATATATTCTTTAGGTTATAAGTTGATATTTTTTTGTTATTATCCACTCTCTATTTATCCTATAATTTTTCATCAGTAGTAACCTTAATTAATTGTATTATTGTAATTCCTTATCTGACATATCTCAATAACAGTAATTGATTACAATGATACTTTAGATTAATACTGTAAAAATAAAAAATGTATGTGGTTAAGTGTAAGAGAGGGCCAGGAGCCCTAACTTCGCCACTTAATAAAGACACAAATAAATAAATAAATAAATAAATAAATAAATAAATAAATAAATAAATAAATAAATAAATAAATAAATAAATAAATAAATAAATAAATAAATAAATAAATAAATAAATAAATATTTTTATCAGAATTGTTGAAAAGAAGTACTAATTTAATCATCTCTAGACATCAGCAAATAATAAGGATTGGGGTATTATTCCACTTCGAGACTACTTGTAGGGACCTGAGGGTTATATATTATAGTACAAAACACAATGAATTGCCTTATTATTACCGAAGTGACAATTCCATCGTGCTAAGGCTTCTTTCTTCGTTCCACGAAATTAACACTCGTTCCGGATCACTACTTTAAATGGTACCGCATCGAACGAATACCTGGTCTCTGCTACGAGGTTATGGAATACGATCCCGGATGATATTAAAAAGTCTTGCTCGTCTAGGACATTTAAAACAGCCTACCGTAAATTCCTCCAGAGTACATACAGTTGACTCGAATGAATGTAAGAGTGAATGACGTGTGAATGAAACCAAAAATGACGTACTAGATTTAAGTTCTTAGGCTGTCCCACTTACGTTCTTACTACTCTCATTTAAGGCTATAGACTGTTCATAGAAATAGACTACATAGTAACAGCCATTTTAGTACACTCAGATCGTAACATACTAGTTAATTTATTTTAGCCTTATATTTGAATAAGTTTTTCTTTAAACTAGTTGTAGATATATTCTTTAGGTTATAAGTTGATATTTTTTTGTTATTATCCACTCTCTATTTATCCTATAATTTTTCATCAGTAGTAACCTTAATTAATTGTATTATTGTAATTCCTTATCTGACATATCTCAATAACAGTAATTGATTACAATGATACTTTAGATTAATACTGTAAAAATAAAAAATGTATGTGGTTAAGTGTAAGAGAGGGCCAGGAGCCCTAACTTCGCCACTTAATAAAGACACAAATAAATAAATAAATAAATAAATAAATAAATAAATAAATAAATAAATAAATAAATAAATAAATAAATAAATAAATAAATAAGTAAGTAAATAAATAAATAAATAAATAAATAAATAAATAAATAAATAAATATTTTTATCAGAATTGTTGAAAAGAAGTACTAATTTAATCATCTCTAGACATCAGCAAATAATAAGGATTGGGGTATTATTCCACTTCGAGACTACTTGTAGGGACCTGAGGGTTATATATTATAGTACAAAACACAATGAATTGCCTTATTATTACCGAAGTGACAATTCCATCGTGCTAAGGCACCCATTGGTAATCAGCTCAGTGTACTGCAGTATGGAGAAATGGTTTTGTTACGTAAGTGAATGAGTTCACTATTTCAAAGTTTATTTGAAATTAAGTTTTGAGTGTTGGAAATAAAGTTTTGAGGAACGTAAGGGAAGCCCACTACTTTCAACGTTGGAATTCAAATCGCAGACATCTAAAGAGTGCATAATTTCAACACAGTTTTGATGTTAAGGTCTATCCGTGACCACAGTCCTGAAATAGTGTTTGGAGACAACGGACGTAGCATCGGCAACCTGGATAAGTACAGAAGTTTTACATTATGTTAATATTTGTAAATTCATTATTTCTCAATACTTGTATATATTATCACTAAACTCTCTATCATTGACAAGTTTACGCTACGTAAAGAATACTGTACATTATACGCATGTTTTAAGTGATTTTCAGTCCGACCCGTTGGCTGAATGGTCAGCGTACTGGCCTTCGGTTCAGAGGGTCCCGGGTTCGATTCCCGGCCGGGTCGGAGATTTTAACCTTCATTGGTTAATTCCAATGGCTCGGGGGCTGGGTGTTTGTGCTGTCCCCAACATCCCTGCAACTCACACACCACACATAACACTATCCTCCACCACAATAACACGCAGTTACCTACACATGGCAGATGCCGCCCACCCTCATCGGAGGGTCTGCCTTACAAGGGCTGCAGCCGGCTAGAAATAGCCACACGAAATTATAAATTATTTATAGTGATTTTACAGAATCCGAGGATGTTCTTGTAGAGTGAAACATATCATTCTTTGTATAGTAGTATGTACTTTTTACAAGTTTTGTTTATAGTGTTATAATTTATATTGAAATTGTTGTGTGTTTGACAGACTGACATGTTTTTATGTTTTTAAATAAGTCAACACTGGAAAATATGGCTTCATTTTTAACAAATTGTTCACCAATTCAGGCCAATTACGAAGCCGAAACTCACATAACTTAATATAAAGATCATGAACACGCACAAATCAATTACGTTTAATAATAAATGTCAATAAATCAAACTCGATCCTAAGTACATACCCAAGAAAGTTAAACTCACTACAACTTCGGATAAAATATCAACATCCCAATCACAATTATTAAAGATTAGAAAGGAAATTCAATTCGCGTACATAAAGAAACAGGAAATCACAAACAAATTCTACGCATTCACTTAAACCTAAACAACTTCTCGCACCACGCATAATGGACATCCAACTTCAACTTTTTACACAATTACATTAAAAGGGAAGCAATCGGGAAACAGAAGGTCATTGACAATAAAATACGTAACCTAATGAATAAACAGAAAAGTCCAGTAATATTTAACCACGACAAACTCGCTAATTTTCACCCTATATTAATTAACATGGCAGATATTACCTTTTCAAACAATGAAATAAAAGTGCCAGAGTAGGGGCTCAAATTCAATTGTCAGGAACGTAATAACGGAAACAACACAAAGCAGCTCATCACTGACGTAGAAATTGCTTGTAAAAAAATCCTCTCTCCACAAAAGGAAATAAAAAGAAGCGAAACTACCAACGAAGCCCTAAAAATAATCGCACAAGAAAATTCCACCAAACAACCTAATTGTGCAACTCAATACGCGGCATTAAAAATATTTAAGAACAAGGAAAACGGCAACCTAATCGTCACGAAAGCGGATAAAGGGAACATAACACTCATAATGAAGAAAGACGAGTAGATACAAATTAACAGTAGAATTCCTCAACAACAACGGAATTCAAGAACAGCAACATGACCCCACAAATAAGTTATAAAACGAAATTAAACATGCTATCAAGAAATTGGACTTAAAAGAAGAGCCTCTCCATGACCAAAGTCTTCAAATAGTGTTTGGTGACAACGGATTTAGCATCGGCAGACTAGATAAGTACAGAAGTTTTTCATTGTGTTAATATTTGTAAATTCATTATTTTTAAATACTTGTTCATATTATCACTAAACTATCTATCATTGAAAAGTTTACGCTACGTAAACAATACTGTACATACATACGCACGTTTTAAGTCATTTGATAGAATCTGAAGGTGTTCTTGTAGAACGAAAATGAACCCAAATTCTACTTCACAGAAATGCCTGAGATATGGATAAAAAACTACATCCATATTTTTATTGCAAGCTCACTTCGTGTCCCGTGGCATGCCAACTCACAGCGGAAAGCGACCCACCAAAACATCGAACGTAGTCGAAACATTGCGGGAGACCTCGGGTAATTAATGAAGAAATTCTGGCTAATAACCCTCATTGTGAGAGATTTCGGCACTGTCGTTAAAAGGAAATAAATAATTAATAATTTGGGAAATATTTGGCGAAGCTAAAGAAATAAGTAATTAATAATTTGGGAAATATTTGGTGAAGCTAAAGAAATAAGTAATTCATAATTTGGGAAATATTTGGTGAAGCTAAGGAAATAAGTAGTTAATAATTTTGGAAATATTCTATGAATCTTAAGTCCACTGTTTGGAAATATATTTAATGTCTTTAATTAGGCTACGACTGGAACACACGTGTCAAAGACATACGGTCAAAATGCGCGGGAACAGTCGTGCACGAAATCAGTTAATTGGCCCGTTAAGGAAACAGGAAAATCAGCGAACAACACCATCTTGACTGGAAAAATAGGTAGAATCTCTGGGGTGAATCTCAAAAAATCAGTCCTGTGATCATCAAATGGAATGATTGCACAACAGTAGATAACGCCACACAGAGCGTCTCTAGAGAATGCATAAATACCGCTTCCTCAAACAAGAGAGTCAGTCATCATTTAATTATTAATGTACGAAGGCTTTCACTGCCGGTGTCAATATAATTAAAAATCATCTGGGCTATTATGCTGTGGTCCACTCCTCTCATTTCGTCCAGACGTTTCGACTACTGCTAGGGTAGTCATCTCATGTGGCATCGTGTAGATACTCTCTCCTGTGTCCCGCTGGAGATTGCGTTGGAAGCAGCTGTATTTATATGCGAGTGTGCGGTCTCCAGTAAATTCGCGCCATGCAATCTGACGTCTGATTGAAAATATGAAAGCACGATCTCCGATTGAATCATGCCGCGCAATGGATCCTCTGGTAGGTTGACTATGATGTCCCTGATCTTAGTTAGCTTCGGCCGTAAGTTATGTAAGGAGGTGTACCGGGCCTTGTTGAGCTTCAGTCTTTCCCCCTTTCTATTTACGTTAAAGGAATGTTTTTGTATTTTAATTGCTTCCCTCTAGAGACGGGCGTGGAAGTGGGATGTTGTGGCCAGTATGTCAGTATCCTCGTAATGGATCTCATTCTTTCCGTCAAGCAGTGCATGCTCCGATACTGCATATTTGTCGTATTGCTCCAAGCGACACTTCTACCAGTCGTGCCAATATGAACAGCTCCACAGCTGCAGGAGATGTTGGAGGGTCACGTGGATCTTTGCAGAACGTAACATGTTTTGTAGCTGTCGGGTCGGGTGAAAAATGGTCTAAACATAGTGACGTTCAAGGAGTTTTCCAATACAATTCGTGACGTCCCGAATATACAGCAATAAGCGATACCTTTCTTCCTGCGTCGTTCTCGTTTACTGTTAGCTGGCTGTTTTCCGGGGTTAAGTGCCCTCCTGACCTCTTGTACGGTGTAGCTATTGGTTTTTTGGCTAGATCAAGATGCCGTAGTTCTTTCTCAATGTACACACACGAAGTGCGCGATCCACCAAGGTCTTCGTCATGGCGCGCTTCTGGCCAGGATGGTGATTGGAATTCTTGTTTATGTATCGGTCTGTGTATGTCGGTTTTCGGTATACTTGATGCCATTGAGACCCATCGTTCTTCCTCTTCACCAGCACGCCCAGGAAATCTAATTAACATTCCTTTTACTTCTCCACAGTGAACTGTATACGAGGATGAATGCTATTCAGATGTGTTCGAAAGCCGTCAAGTGTCTCCTCACCATGTCTCCATATCACAAAAGTGTCATCCACATAGCGGAACCGAGAGCTGGGTTTATATACAGCAGTCTGAAGAGCTACCACTTCAAAATCTCATATAAAATTAGCAATAACAGGGCTAAGTGGGCTTTCCATGACAACACCGTCAGTCTGTTCATAAAATTAATGTTGCCATTGAAAAAATTGTCGTCGTAAGTACAAGTTCAAATAAAACTATTGTCTCCACTGAAAAGAAATGTTGAGTATGTTCTAGAGTATCCTTGATTGATACCGTAACGAACAGAGAGCCGACGTCAAAACTAACGAATATATCCCCCGGTTGTACTCGCAAGTGTCGCAATGGGCATACTCTCTGATGTGTGAGTCCTTAGTCCCTACGTAAGGTTGCAGTAAGTTGCTTGAGTATCTTGCGACTTCATAAGTAAGACAGCCAATGGCACTAACCATTGGACGAAGAGGAACGTCTGAATTATGGATCTTAGGAAGACCATACAGTTTTGGAGATAAGGCTTCGGTATTTATATTATACATCATTTAATTGTCCGAACGGGTGAACCTACGCCCGGTGACATTAAGAAGAGGACTTAAAGTGTGCGAAATAGACTGTGAGAATCTCTAAAGCCAGTTGGCTTGAGAGATGCGTAAGGAGACAGCAGATTCATGGATATCTCTTAAGAATTATTGCGGACAAGATTATTTTGATAATCGGTAAGGGAGGACTCTTGTGTTCAGGCAGAGATAAGCCATTGTCTCACAGCCATTCACATCTGTGGGACACCTGGAGGAAAAGAAGTTGCAAATTTTTCACAAACTGCATCCCTTGAATTCTTGACACGGGACTGTGCGGTTTAACTGTTGTATATGTATACAGAATAATACTTATCGTTAAATTAAAAATCGTAAAGGAAAATAATGCGTCTTGCTTCAAGACGGGTGTAGAATCAGTGTATTTCAAAGGTAGTATTTAAGCGAAGAACGCCTCTCGCCATAATAATGGGCTAAGTTCAGAGGTGGCTGGCGCGCAGATGAAGCCTAGAAAAATGCCACGTAAAGCGGCGCAATTGCAGGTCTGTCTAATTCATATATAATGTTTTGTAGTTAGAGAAGTAAATGCGTGTCCCTTAAAATGAATTAATTAATAAATCATAACATCGCATTGTATGTGTGGCGTGTGTAGAAGTATGTTGCGATGACGATGAAGTGTCTTGTCGTTATTCCAGTGTAGAGGCGAATTGTCAGTTATTTATGTCAGCGAGCGAGACGTTAAACTGTCTTTAAATTACTTAAATAACAAAAGTGAAGTTAAATATTGCAACGAAAATCAATAACATTAAGTTCGGGCCGGTAAAAGTTACAATAATGATAACGATAAAATAACCGTTAAGAGTGTGATAAAGTCAATAACAATGTATCCAATAATAATAATTGTACCAGCAGTACACCAGCTCCGTACGTTTAAAACTAACGCCTTGTATAAGGCCCTCTGGAACATAAACGTTGAAACAACTGGTACAAGAAGTTTGAACATTTCTCAACAGATGTCGCTACTACAAACTTATGTCGTGACCTCCGGAGTGAACTATTAAAATTCAAGAGTAACTTTGTATTTAAAGGTTTCTTAAACTGGAATATTATCAACAATTCTACCTCTAATCAAAACCGAACTTCAAACTATTAAGTCGTATTACGTACATTTAGCACGTGTTGAAGAGATGTTAAATACAGAACAAAAATATCCAACCAGACACCAGTGGGATACAAACCCACAACCTCCCGATTTCGCGTCGGTTGCTCTAGCAATTGAGCTATGGTGGCCTAGGCCATTTTTGTTCTGTTGGAAAGGATCTAAGCTAAAGTTCTGGCACTACTACCATAACACTGTACAGTGCGTTTAAGTCGCCCGTTGAGGGCCAAGTCAATGAATATAGAATTTTCACGACCGCATTGTAATGGAAACCGACTTTCAACCTATTAGGTCGTGTTACGTACATATAGCACGTGTTGAAGAGGTTGTGGATTCGGATGCCACTGGTGTCTGGTTGGCCATTTTTGTTCTATAATTAAAACCTCTTCAACACGTACTAAATGTACGTAACACGACCTAATACGTTGAAAGTCGGTATCGATTACAATGCGGTCGTGAAAATTCAATATTCATTGACTTCTATCTCTTCCCGCCAACTTTGTCGTTGGCCACTAAGAAATTGCGTACGTTTATTTATTCATCAATGATAAAATTTTAATATTTGTGTGATTATCCAACGTGAATTGGGAGTGTACCATGGCCTTGGCCCAGAGTTTCCTGGAACCTTCCCCTCCACTATTAAAGCTTGCACTTTTCGGACCTGGTTGTCTTAGTGATCGCTCCAGTCTCGAGAGAGTTCGTAACGGAGGCAGGGGCCGCCTCATCTATCTTTGGGACGTCCACCAGCTGGAAGTATTGGCAGATCTGTAATACTTTCGAAGCTAGCTAGAGAGGTTGATTTAAAATCTTTAGTAATGTAACCTTATTTTCTAAAATGTAAATTTCAAAATTTAAATGTAAATTTCAATCAAGCTGTAAGAACGTAACCGAAATCAGGGAACAGAGAGTGAGGCACCCTCTCGCGTTTATTCTCAACTTGTTTTTGAGGTGACCATGATTTTGTAACTTATTGTATTTTCTGTAATTTAAATATTTTTCTCCATCTAGTCGTCTCAGTAGTTTGGGCGTAGCCTTTGTAACTTCGGCCCATAAGCCCAAATAGGTATTTATAGATTTAATATAAATTTTAAGGAGCGCAAGTGTTTGCCTCCCTACCATTTGGTTTTTGGGCCAGTAAATTTAACCTTTTGTTTATAACAAAGGCCTTGTACAATGAGTACATGTTACCCTTATTCAACTCTATTTCATTCTTTTCATGTTAAAGATACCCGACTGTTGAGCGTATAAGACGGGGAAGACTGTGAAGTTTTTTCAAATGTAAGTTGTGCCGGGACAGGCCTGGAAAGAGCATAGTTATAGAGCAAAGATGCTCTTCCTATTAATGTAAAGGATGAATGGTGCCTTTGGGAGGAGGCTGGAATGGTGTAATATTTGGAAAGTAGTATCCTGGATAATTTTGTGGAGCAAAGGAGCTCTTGTAAGCATATCTAGGATACTCTGTCTCCTATTGAATAGAGCGGTGGTTGCTCTTGTCACATTGGCAAGGTAGGAGCTTCAAGCTCGTATTGTTAATTAATGTTGTTTAATTGTTCTAAGAAGTCACAATATTAATTCTCGAGCTCATTGTTGTACCTGGAACTTCGTTATTCCCTTAGCGACTTGTTTTGTTAAAATTTATCATCTGAAAAGGAAAAAAAGGTTAAGAAAGGAAGTAAAACTGCCAATTTCAAAAATTTAAATTATTCATTCGTCTTCAGTATATCCACCAAGTCATACCCGCAATTTCTTTCACCTCTGTCAACCACAATATATCCGTAACAAGTGGTAGCAGAGCGTGGTTGAATGGGTCTGGATAAAGCCTCTTTTGACGGCACATCATAGATATAAACACCTAACTCTAAGAATTTTTGCTGGTCGCTAGAAATTTCAAAATTTTGTCAGGTTTTTTTAATCAATATCTCTGGTTCTCGTGAAGTCCTTGCACCTGGGCACCTCCGCAAGGAGGAATTAATTTATGAGCTCTAATTAGGAAGGTCCAGTCTGATGGCACGGTTGCGGTAGATATTGCCAAACTTAAAATATCCTTAGAATTTCCCATTTGAATCCCCGGTAATTGGGGAGAAAGATATTGATGAGGCTCTGTCCATTATTACTGATAACACCACCGAGCTATCTTCTGCTGTTAGTTTCTTTGAAGTAAGTGATCCTTCTACTAATGAAATTAAGCACGTTCAAGCTAGACTATTCCATTTTTGCATTAGGACTAGGGACCTATTGTCTCTGAAACTAAAGAATGAGCATGCCAAGGAAGCTAGTAATTTAATGGAACACTTTTCCGACATGACTAACAGGGTTACTCAATTGATGTCCGGGGCCGCTAGCGCTAAATGTGGCCATGTTCCAACTGTAAACTTGACTGCGGAAGAGAACTCTAGTAAATCCTATCACGGATGCGAAGAGGAAACAGGCAAGGCAAGTGCACTCCATTCCTAGTTGCCATGGTGGGCACCGCAGAAGCGGACAGTACGGGACGCCTCCTGGCGAACTTACTGGTCGTGGTGGAGCCGTACCGCACCTCTGCCTCCGGCCGCCAATGCGGTGTGTGTCGGAGACCTGGGCATTCTGTTGTGGCCAGCAGAGATAGTTCGAAGCGCTGAGGTGTACTGGACCCCATCTTTCAAGTGACTGCCCCCAACGGCAATGACCCCACGCACTCCAAGTGTGACAACTGCCACGCGCAGTTAATTATAGGAACTGCCTCAGCCGCAGGGCAATAGAAACCAAAAATCAGGGCAAAGGGCAAAGGAGTAATCAGCTTGGCAACCCTAAAACTCAAGGTCACCCATGAGGCACCACTAGCCCGTCAGGCAACTGAACGCCGGCCGGCACCCAAGGCCCTTCAGCCAATAATTACCCTCAGGTCATCCATGCTCTTCAGGTACCAAGGGCCGAAACAAAAATCCAGTCTCATCAGGGAAACTACACCCAACAGGTGGAGGAAATAATAAATTGCAACCTCCAAGGACGGAAGGTGAGCCCTAACCCGGGCCTTCATACCAACCACATACCAACGACGTCCTCAAGAAGAAAAATACCTCCAATAAGAAGCCAAAGAATCCTCCTCCGCCAAAGCTCAATGATACCAATCTGTCTGCACGGGCCCTAGAGGTCAGCTCTACTCCCTGCAGGAAACAGAAGTGTAAGCAGCAGATTGCCACCAGCACGAAGGCACCCGTGACACAATCCCTAACCCAGCCACCACCCACCAACCCACCTATAACCACTAACAGCACACACGAACAGAGGGATCCGCCACCCCTCAAACTCAACTGTATGGCAACATGAAAATATTCATTGAAAGAGTGATGTCCCCTGTTGATTGTTGGAGACTTCAAGCATTTTAAAATGTTTTCCAGTTTCACGTCCATGACGTCATCAACCAGGGGGATAATAAAAATATTGTCAACCTTTTTACTTTTTCTCAAAAGTGAACAAGTTATATTTTCCTTGTCTCTTATATCTTTCACCTGAGTCACAAACCACGTGAATTCCTTCTTGTTTCTTCCGACTTCATAATCTAATTTTACACATTTCCCTGCAGTAAAACCATTGAAGACTTTTCAGTGTCTACTGATCCTTAAGTTACTTATTACACGCGGCATCCTAAATCTATCGTTGAGCCAAAGTCAAGGTATCTACACATCACTCATATTGCCAGGTGAAATTGAAACTTTATCAAAATGTCCGGACATTTCAATTTGATCCTCGTTGAAACTCTAAAACATGAAGTGAAATTCGCTACAAAATTGGACTCTAACATGGAAATATTACTGTGTCTATTTCCTACGATAAAGCATGACATCGAAATTAAATAACATATTAGAATAATTTAATCTATTACTCATTACAATTTTACCACATGTGGTGTTCGCTAAATAAAAATAAACTCAACTCTCTTTTGATGTATGTGTGTTTAGTCCTCAGTCCGGAGAATCCCACCCGGGTATCGGCAGTGGGGGCCGCTCTTGCCGTCAGACTTGAAGAGTAAGAATAAGAATAAGAATAAGAATAAGAATAAGAATAAGAATAAGAATAAGAATAAGAATAAGAATAAGAATAAGAATAAGAATAAGAATAAGAATAAGAATAAGAATAAGAATAAGAATAAGAATAAGAATAAGAATAAGAATAAGAATAAGAATAAGAATAAGAATAAGAATAAGAATAAGAATAAGAATAAGAATAAGAATTTCAGATCAGGATAAAATTGAGATGACAATAATGCCTTCAGCAGTTAGATAAGCGAGATTTCCAGTTTATATCGATATCCAGTGAAGTGTGATTAACGTTGGAATTTTGGGAAATTCAAATTCTGTGACACCATGTATTTGTCACATAGAGAATCACTGCACATTATTTTGCTCCCGAGGTCCGGAAAATTTACGAGAAGTTAACAGTGAGATCATTATAAAGTTGTTTGGTCATGGAATGGCTTGTATTTTAAAAGTTTCAAGCAAGAAAAACATGGATTGCAATGGAAATGAAATATTATGAGAACAATTAGGAAGATGTTAAAGGCGGAGGAAGGCTGCATTTTATGATTGATGTAGAAAAGAGAGTAAAAACATAGCCTCCTTCTTGGTGAGGAAAGACACTAAACTGGAAGCCAAATATACTCGACTGAACTTCACGCGATTTGTCCTGGAGGAATTTGAACTGGAAAAACAAAAAGAATAAAACTAGGAATAGTGGCACCATGATAAGGAAAACTGCCCTTTTCAGCTGGGAAATTATTAAAAGGAAGGGGAAGGAATAATATTTTATTCCCCGGCACAGCCGTAAATGGAAAGGAAAATCCAATAATGTACTTGCTTTTAAGGTTAAATGATTGGTTTTTGAGACAGATGAACATTCCAAACAATGCTCTGTCAAAACTGCCGCATATGTTGGATGATAGTAGCAGGCGCTATGCATTTTCTAAAACAATGGTCACGGAATCAGAATTTTCCCACGGTTTTTTCTGAGACAGCATTTTATGGAGGTCATTAACCCGTAGGTAGAACGTCATTATGACGTCTTAACCTTACTTACGGGCGCTAAGCGAACGTCACAGGCTTCCCATGGAGGATCTCTACCGGTCAGGTGACCTGTAGGTGAATTTATGTCGTTAGCGAGGTGTTGTGGAGGAGAGGATTATCCCCCATGGGTCATTTACCGACCCACCCTAAAAGATTGCCGACCTCCTTGGGGTTTGAGTCCAGTCAGTGGTCACTGAGGCTGGAGTGGCAGGTTGTAACGTTTCATTTCTGGAGGGCACCCGAAGCCCGCACGCCCGCGTAATGATGAGCACAAGTTACAAGACAGGATCGGACCTAATAATGAGCCTTGGGCTATGCACGATCTAATTCTTCGCGTATTCACAGTGTGCCATGCACATCTACTTGGAACTTTCGGCACTCCAGATATGACTTGATTAGTCTGACATATCCTGGATGGAACTCGTAGTCTAGTAAGCCTTCGAGCCAAACTTTGTCGAATGACCTCTGGACATCTAGGAAAACCGTATCCGTGTCTCTTTGCTTATAAAGGCCAAGGGTTGCGTGTTCAATAAATCGCGTGAGCAGTTGTGTGGAGGAGTGTCTGTTTCTAAATGATGATTCCTCTTTCCTAGATATGTGCAATTAGCCCCTTCAGCAGTATTTTGTACAAAAATTTGTTGAGGGCGCCTAGGAGGTTTATTGGTCTGTAGTTATTTTGGTCCGATTTGTCTTTACCTGGTTTCCCAAATACTGGAATTCTAACCCTTGTTCCACTGCTCGGGGGAGTATTGTAGCCTGAGCATTGCATTGAATATAATTTTGAGTAATGTGAGAGCTTTTTGGGTTAGTTTCCTAACTATTATATTTTTAATGTCGTCTGGGCCGGAGGATTTATTTGGGTTAAGATGACCAATGATGCACGTAATCTCTAGTATGTTTTTCTTAACCCATGGTTTTGGTGCATTGGCGAGGAATTCCTCTACCTGTGCCTATTCTCATCTTGTGAGGCGGGGTCTGACGATTCTTCGTTTGGACTAAATGCCACCTCAAGTGTGCCGGCCTTCTCTCTGGTCTCGGCCGTTCGCTCCCTTAATCGTTGGGATTACGTGCGATTCTCGTGAAGATTCTCTCTAAGTTTCACACTGGACTAATATTTGTGTCGAACAGACTTGGTTTATTATTCCATTATCGTGACCTGTCTCCCTGCAGTATTGTTTGTATTTGCATGATTTTAATTTCACCGTGCCCTTGAGGTATATGTTGTAGTAAGGTTACCTTTAGTATGTCAGAGACCTGTCCTCGTGGTGCTACGAATAAGAGTTTTCTGGGAGCTGTTACCACGTATTCCTGGGACTTCATGTGTTTGTACAGGTTGGTGGCTCCGTTTTTAGGCTCCAGGCAGCCACAGCTGGCTCGTGTATAGTCGGAGACTCTTCCCAGGATAGTGTTCCTGGCTTGCCCTAGTACTATTTCTATATCTTGTGTATTTAAATTTCTTGGGGTGGAGTATGCTGAAATAACATGAATGAGTGCCGCTGCCGCTGGCATGACAATTCCACATGCTTCTAGTGTAACATGTTCTGGCATGTCAAGCTCCATATGTTAAAATGTCTTTCTCCACCAGAACTGCCACTCCTCCACAGTGAGTAACCCTGTTGGGCCTGTGCACCTTGTGACATTTTATGTTGAATCTCTTCCTCGGAGGGAGGAATGTCCCTGTCAGTTGCATGTATAATAGGAAGGCTTCGAGTTCTATTTCATGACCCCTGATGCCCTCACAGTTCCTTATAAGAACCGGAAGCTCCTGTGAGTCGTTATTACTATTGTTATTGTTGGAATGTTCAGCCATCAAGTGTTGTGAAAACAGAGAGGATTTCCGCCAGGTCACCCAGCAGGACATTGGCTCGGGTTTATGACCCCAATGCTCCCTATATAGCAGGTCCTGCTATTAGGAGGTTATTGAGGCTTGGAATCGGGGAGACTTTTTTAAGAACTGGTCAAGCCGGCTCTGAACCTTTCCCCTGTCATGTTCCTGAGGGGTTTGCAGATTTTCAACGTTAACTTAACTTTTGTAAATATTTTTTTCATTACAAATATTAAATAAAATACTGTTAAGTAATTTCTCAAATTTTTGGACTGGTATTCTTGTAACCTAAGACCTTCAGAATGCTAGAAAAATGTAATAAGTGTTGCAAGTAAGTAAACCCCAGTGGTTGACAAACTCACACATTGTATAAAATTGAAATTTGCGTGGTTAATTGCAACACAGCTGTTTTTGTTTCTCAGAAAGAAATTGGTGCAAAATATGTTCTTCTTTGTTATGTTAGGTTGTATTCCATACCACTATTAAACTGTGCGTGAAATAACTTTTCACCTATACCATTTAGTTTTTATGCTACACAGCTCTGAATTTGAAGAGTGTTGCAAGTAACTCCGTTTGACGGTATGCATTTAGAAGAAACGCCAAACACTGAAGTTAAAGGAAAGTGATAAATCACTTGAAAATGTTTTTACTAAACCAACTTTCAGGTTATAAAGGACTTTATGTCGTTGAGTCAACGTTACAGTAGGAAGACAGATTTGTAATTGTAGTCGTAGTTGTCAGGTGAAGAGAGGGATGCGGAAATATTGGACTATCCTTTTACATGATTTTGATTTCTGTAAAGAAAGGCATCCTTGCTAATAGCCTAGATTATTTAATCTCTGATGGGACCGGCAGTACGGCGATTCATCGTGATAATTTCAGCAATGTGACACAGATAACTACTTCAGCAGCTGTCCCTTGGCCGAACACCTGTCGGAAAACGGGCTGACTTCCTCGGGAACCATGAATAAAGAAAAGAGATACCAAATTTTTGCGATCGACTTGATCGATGTTAGTGTTTGCAGTAGTGGATACGACTGTGGAAGATGTTAGCAGGTGCTATTTAGGCCATGTTTCGGCATATTTCTTACTAGCCGGAAGGTGCTCTCATATTAGCGTTGCATTGGCAGCGGCATGAATGCAAGGGTTGTCCCACGTGGAAACCTGGCTAATGGAGACTTATCACTACTACTTGGCCGCGTGTGTTCAAGTTCGATGAACTTGCGTTTTCTATTTATTTTTACCTTACTTTAAGATTTATTGTTCGGGTGTCCGGTCTCCGTGTGTTGACTTTTACTTGATTTATGTAGGATTTTCACTACAAATGCGGTTTTGATTCGTCAGCTGTTAATATATTTTATTTTCATTTTTCGTTATTCATATTACTTACGTGAGACGTGATCAACCGATCACTTGTAGTGTAGCTGTGAGCTTGCATCCGGGAGACAATCGGTTCGAACCCAAGTGTTGGCAGTCCTGAAGATGGTTTTCCGTGGTTTCCCACTTTCAAACCAGGCAAAGGTGGGGTTGTACCTTAATTAAGTCCGCGGCAGCTTCCATACCACTCCTAGGCATTTCCTATCTCCTCGTCGCCATAAAACCAATCTGTATCGGTGCGACGCAAAGAAAAATTGTAAGAAAAAGAAGAAAAACGTATCCCTGTCCCCACCAACCCACGCTGCCGAACTGCATGTCTGTTGGTTCGCCTTTTATTTTCCCCTTACGGCACCTAGGGATATCATTGACACGTTTTACCTTCCCTACACGCAGTGAGTTAGCCTTCACCATAAATATAAAATTCTTTACTTCGGGTTTTCTAGGATGTCATTAATTAATCAGTAACCCACACACAGACCAGCTACCGATGATTATAGGGTAAAAATAAGGAAACCCACCTCAAACCTCCCAAGTTTACTTAAAGATGTCGACATTCTGTTTTATATTCTCAGATAGTGTTAAATGCCTTGCAATGTTCTGTTACCCTTTTACATGGATATGATAAAAACTTTGGGTTTTATTAAAATTGAACGCATTTTATTGACCATCATTTTGAGGTGGCTAACACGCAATTAAGTTTGAATGGTAATGCAGTACGCCATCCGCAAGATTATAACGAAAAAGTGTGCCTATAGTACTACCAACATAAGGCGGTGTACATGTCTGGTTACAAGGATGCCTACCATCTAGCAGACATGAGGACCTATGACTTGGCTAGGTACAGACGACGGTGGGTAATAAGAAATGTTGGAAAGAGGAGCGCAGTAAATTTTAAGGCAAGTAAACATTAATATTGATCTTAGAATACAGTAGCTTTAAGGATAAATATTCAAAATATCTTCACCTCCAGGTGCTCGCACCTATGAAAGTATCGAAAGCGCTCGCGCTGCGGCAATTAGTAATTGGACCTCATAAGAGAAGTTGGCATTTTTTACGTGTTAAAACCTTTCATTACGGTGTAAACTGGATAAATGGAAAAATGCACGTATGAGACAGATATGAAAGTATGTTTAATTACTTACTGAACTAGAAACAGTAAAATGAAAACAAAATAATGGAACCAGAATATGTAATTCGAACAATGTTATATATTGTGGAGTTGTGTTTTAACGAATTTGAGATCTCGGATTCACATTCATGTCCATTGACTGCCTATTTTTCACAGTCTCGTGTCAGTAGATTTACTAACAAATTAAAGAATGCATTTCTAGGAAGCATTGTGATATTCTCTCGCAACATAAAGTCCCTAATATTATATGTTTAACACAATGTATGATGATATTCTTTGTTCAACTGCAGTTTTCAAAAACGTGTACGGATACCAATGGCTCGAAACCGTCACGTTCTAAAATCACAAGTGCATTCGACCTTATCCGCGATCGAACTGCTCTTTCTGTTGGAAATATAAAGACTACAATTAAGAGATTAAGGCACGATTATAGACTTTGTAACTTTGTAGTAAATGAAATTTAAATGAGGTGAAGTGCAGTGCGTTATTATTATGATGATGATAGTAATATTAAATATAATAACAAAAAGGATAAAATATTTTACTTAGGCTATTCCCTTTATAAAAATACAATTCAAATCCGGTTGTCAGTCAGTTATATATCATATGTATAAAGAATTAATTCAACAGTAGTATATGGTTTGTTGTAATATGTATTGTATCGTAATGGTTGTAGTTTAATTAAAATTGGCCCACACATGGAATCTAATCGATTCAATTTGCATATACATTAGGGTTAATCATTTATAATTAAAGTGATTAGTATAAATAAATGTCGGTTCCTCTAAAGCGAGTTGAAATGTATTCGTAATATAGAAGGGCGCTTAAATGAGTTCCTCTTACTTTATTTATTTATTTATTTATTTATTTATTTATTCACTACGTTATTTCTTGAATCTCTTATACATTAAATCTCCCTCAATTTCTCAGGAATGTTACGGAATTTTCCTTTAATGATAATCGACTACACACTAAGAAATAACACGTACCATAAATTGACATGAGATTTAACAATAATTGAAGTGAACAAGAATAAACTCCAAAATATTTAAATATGAAGCACCTAATAAATTTACATTACAACATTAATTAACTAGTTTAAATTGTGATTAACTAAATAATTTCATGCATAGGAATAAAGTGGATACATCGAACATCTCTCTCTGCCCTGTTGGAACAATGATAACATCTTAGCTAAAATGGCGGTAAGTGGTAGATACAGAAATGTTTATGATAAGTTTGGAGGGGGAAATGGATTGCTGAAGATACATTTCATTTAACATTTTAGGTTAAAGTCACGTGTCTTTGTTATATACATTCATTCAAGTCAGCTATTTACTGTTGCCGGCTTCACGTGGGACGAAGATGAGTCTTTATCGGAGGCATATTCTGTATCCTCGAAGCAGTGCGCTATCAACTGATTTATAGTGGCCGCGACCAGTTCTGCTCTGTTGACAGGGATCTGAGCTACATGCCTCGCACTGAGAGAGTGGCCGTACATCGGGCGTGAAATCTGAAGTTTGTAGATTCAGCACCCAACACTGTCAGACCAGGGATGTTTGCTCTGCACTTACCATCTCTTCATCATGTAGGATACAAACTCGATACGACAAAATAATCTGAAAGACTATTTCAAATTCCTATCTATTGAAGTTAACACATCATGGTAAGTGTATGCACTCATATTTATACTAACTGAAGTATAACTTCGTTCCTTGAGTCTGGGGACAGGTAATTCATTTCCTTCCCTCTTAAGAAATTCACAACACCAGACCCTTTCGAAAAAATATTAGCGGGATTTACTTTGATATGTTCAACCGACTTGTATGTATTTTGGGAGGAAGAGAGAAGGAAAGATTTAAAAAACATATCTCCATTGATTCGTACCAGAAATGTGATCAATACATCCCTTAGAACATGTTACTTACGTCCAATAATGCATGTGAAGTTGCAATTTACTTGCTTTTATTATTGTCCACATTAAACACAGTCATCTGTTTACTCCAGGATTAACTAATACCCCGTTATATTATCTTTTCTCCGTGGAGCTGGACTATTCAAATATCTTCTCCATGGTCACTATTACACTCATCATTACCTCACTGATATGTAGAAAAAGGCAAGCCAAACTATAATCAATACTGTGATAAAGTTAGTTAGTTGAATTTCGAGCTCCCTAACTTCGCCACTTGTAAATTTATGACACATTGAATGGCAATAAATATTCTGGATTGTTTCAATGTAACCTCGGCTGATATTAAAAAATATTATATTTATCAGAATACATTACATCGTGGATTTTTAAATGGGGTACGTATCACTGTCAGATTGAAGGAGTCACTTTTCAATATAAATTATTTTCTTCGATATATTCATTACTTTTTTAATATTCACACAATTATCGTTATTTAGAACAAAATAATATTTTCATTACGTTTTAGAATACTTTTTAACGCATTATTAATTTCATATCTAGCTTGTCTGTCGCTTCACAGGCAGCGCTAGAAACGTATTCGTTTGAAATTATCTCTCATTGAAACCAGATTGTAAAGGGTTAACATTTGAATTAATAGAAGGATATTCAGTTAGTTGTTCGTATACAAACCATTTAAGTTCTTCCACATCTATAGAGTCCAAGTCATGTTCTCAATTTCTTGAATTAGACCTCTTTGAGGTAGTCAGTTTTTGATGGGCGTTCAAAAATATTGATACACATTTTCTTACAACCACTTTTTACGATCCTCAGGGGTTGTGTACAAGAAACGGCGGGGCCGTAGGATGGAACGAAGGAAATAAAGGAAACTGCATCTGAGCAATAGGAATGATCCATTTTACTTCAAAAATGTGATGTTAACAGTTAACAGTTTTCTTTCCTTTACCTTCCATATTGATCTTGTTTTCATTAAAAGACAATTATATTTAAATAGTTAGTGATCCAATACTTTAAGTAAGGACTTTTTTTATTTATTCGTGTCAGAAGCACTTACAATGATTGAAGATAATATGGTAATAATAATGCACAATACGTACATGATACAATATTGAATTGACAGTTCGTTTACAATTTTGCCGTCCAGAAATTAGCAACATCGATTGCATTTGGTGTAGCACTAATCAGGTCCTCCAGAGTACACGATGCCGGACACCGACTACATTGGAGCAGGTGAAAGGATGTCTCCACCTCGCCACACTCACATAGCGGCGACTCCGTACGGAAACTCCACTTCACCAAGTCATTCCTGCATATATTGAGCGATCTCCATGTGGTCCATTTCTCTGTGTATCCAGCGGGAACACTTTCACAGTGTGTGAGCCATCCCTCAGGGCTGTTGAACCTTGCACGCCAGAGATCAGTTCGGGAATGCTGCGGTGTCCCGATAAGAGCCGTTGTTGTTCTGGGGAAGCTGTTCCTTGATTTTAGTCGTGGGGTTTTTGATTGATATCCATGTAAAGGATGTTCTTGAGCAGTTTGCACCTTGTACATCTCACGTATTGCCGCTACCTCTCTACGGATGTCAGGAGGTGCAATACCAGCAAGGCAATAAAGCTTGTCAAGAGGAGTGGGCTTTAAGCACCCGGTGATGATCCGACAAGTACGGTTAAGAGCAACTTCTACTAATTTGGCATGACAAGATCGAGACCACGCTGGACTTGCATATTCCGCGGCAGAGTAATAGAGTGCAAGGGAAGATGTTCTTACAGTAGAAGGGTTAACTCCCCATGTTGTGCCTGTTAATTTCCTTATGATGTTTCTTCTGGCTATCACTTTTTGTTTGGTATTCAGGCAATGCCTCCTGTAAGTTACAGCACGATCGAGGGTGATTCCTAGATATATGGAGATATATGGAGTTGTGCTGTGTTCTAGTGTAATTCATTCCCAGGTAATATTAAGGGTTATTGCTGCCTGTCTGTTTTTAAGGTGGAAAGCGCAAGTCTGAGTTTTACTGGGATTTGATCTCAGGTGGTTCTCCCTATAATAGCCAGACAATTCTGTCAATGCCTTAGTAAGTGTCTGTTCAACATTTTCAAAATAATTACCTTGGGCAAGTATGGTACAATCAAGTGCATAGATGAAATTCTGCTTTACCTCAGGTAATGGTTGATCGTTAGTATAAACTTTGAATAGCGCTGGAGCAAGCTCGCTACCCTGGGGTAATCCGTTCCTCTGCGATCTCCATCTGCTTATTTGTCCTTTGAATTGAATTTCCATTACTGAACTCAACGTCAGCACTCCAGAAGCATTTGTAAGTAAGGACAATATAAAAGTTACATACAAGATTACTGCTCTCAGACCATTATAAGTTGTATCGAATAATTTTGGTTCCATCTTTTCGAAAGTGAAACGAGACATTGTTACCTTCAAGTACAAGCTACAAATTAAAAGTGGAAAATTTCCGGTAAGTTAAATAGGAGCAGCGTTCGTATTACCAACAGGAAGAGAATGAATAGAACCCCAAAACATTAAATTCAGAAAATGTTAGCAACCAAAAAATTAACAGGGAAACCGAACATATAAGTTATTATACCCTAAACATTATGCAGAAATACAAAGAGATACAAATGTCTGTTGATAAAGATGATAAGCGCATGCATGATACGCCACGACTAGGATAAAGGGATAATTTACAGAAAGAAATATAAAAGAAGATAAAGCGGAAAGAGGATTCACCATCGTGTTTCCTCTTGAAGTAAATGGACACAGGTCGGAACTTGCATTTCATCAAGAATAAAGAAGTTAACAGGAGAAATCCGTATATTATGTAAAGAGGAAAGTGAAAATAATTGCTCTATACCTTACATTACAAGATCGCCAAGAAGGATCTCTGTTGGCCATAATATTTTAATTATACACGATGTTTTAAAGAACCTCGAATCCTACCGCAAAATTAGCCCAATGGCACGCCGTTCCACATTAGGGAGGTCTGTACTCCAGCAAAGGATGAAAACATTAAACAAGCGTGGTCAGAGCAGTTTTATTGACAGCAAACTGGCCGCTGATTGGACGCAGGTTGGGACAACTAATGAGAAATATGTCGGTGTGGCAGCCTTGAAAGTTACAGTTCTCGCCAAATGTCTAAGAGTTCCTAGGTGGTGACTCTAGTCTATGAGGCGGTGTCTGTGGCAAGCTAACGAAATGAAAAATTAGCAGTGGTATCTTGACGGAGTGCAACGTTTCGCCACTCGATGACCCTAAAGCAGGGCGTTTAGGGGTTTTGCCTAACACTTGGGGTACCCTTTATTTCATCTTACAATAATAATAATAATTGTTACGGGGTTACCCGTGGAACGCAGAGGTGAAGGAAGGTGCCAGGGTGAATGGGTCTAACTACAATGTCAAGAAATAATTTAAAACTGAAATTGAAGGTTACATTGTTGAAAAGCAACAAATTAACAAATTCTCACTTAGTGAGATAACAATGACAAAAATAGAAAAATCCAAGATTTCAGAACATTAACTCTCTTGGGCTTCAAACCCATAGTCTTACAATTCCCCGAGCTCTTAGCTCAAATTTACCAAAACAAATTTTACACAAGGGCAGAAATCCCTCCATACATGGAGTGCTTGCTCCCAAGTCACAGTAACAACCCTCCCAGGGGCACTTTTACAACACTAGAAAAGAGCTGTCGTGCTCTCAATTTTCCAAGTCTATTCAAGGCGATATCAGTTAATTACAATCACTTGCCATCAGGGCACAACTTACAAATTTGAAACAGAGGTATCTAGTACCCAACCTATTGGGCCGTTGCGGAAAAGAACAGGTTAAGTAAATGGCCCGAAACACAAATTGAACGGAGGCGAGTACTTGCACTCCAAAATACGCATTCTTAAAACCTAGGGGGCACTAGGCCGATGAAGCAGGGGCTATTCCCAAACTATGCAGGTGACTCGTATAAGAAAGTAATTTAGCACATTACAGAATGAAAAACAGCAACAAACGTAGTCACCTCAAACCAATGTGAAGGGGAGATCCAGAGGGCACATCACGCTCTATCCCCGATTTACAGTTAAAGATTTATGAAATTTTTACATGAGCCGAATGGAGATTTACATTTCAGAGAAGTTGGTTACATAGTTAAAGTTTCGAATCTTTCCCTCGGAGCTTGCAAAAAGGTAAGATGTTAGATGGCCATTACCTTGCTGAAGAAATGCTGCCTGATTAAAGAGGCGCTGCCCGCCTCCTGCTTGACACACACGCTTAGTTAGATGATGATCAAATGGCCAAGAGACGAGAAAATCCGCAGTTTATGGACCGTCGGGGAAATTTCGAGACCTTTCATGAATAAACCAGCCACACCCTCTCAATTTATTGGTCATTTTAAAAGGTTACACTCCAAACTGAAGAAAGAGGTTGTGATAGTTTGAAAATTAATTACAGAAATTCGTGATTGGCTAAATTCAAAGCTGGCAGAAAGAAAATATAAATATTGCCAACTCAAAAATAAAGGAACATCAATTAGTTAAAAAAACTTGTGAATACAAAACTTCTTAAAATGCAAAGTTCTTCCACTTCGCACGAGGGTGCATTATCGTAGTTTTTTAGCAGTAACATCTGTTAAAGAAAGTCCAAACTTCTTGATGAAGGGCAAGCAAACAAATAGAAATTCACACAGTACAGGAAAATTCACAATAATAAAATCATATCAGATTTTAGTGGTGACATCTTCAGAGTAAAGTTCTAACTTGTTGTATTATTAGTTTCATCTTTGGTAGATAGAGGAGTTCTTTTAGGCGCTCATTTTGAACGCGCTGCGTAGAGGTGTACCCTCCGGTACAATAATAATAATGATAATTGTACCGGGAGGAACACCCCAACGCCGCGCATTTAAATCCAGTGCCTAAAAGAACTCCTCTAGTGAAGAAACAGTGAAACTTAAACTAGACCAACTTATAAATTTACTCAGAAGATGTCACCTCAGAAATCTAATGTAATGTTGTTATTGTGAAGTTTCCTGAACTGACTGTATTTCTACTTGTTTTGTTTGCCATTCATCAAGAAGTTTGGACTTTATTCCATAGATGTCACTACAAAAAACTATGATCATGCACCCTGGTGTGAAGTGAAATAACTTTCGATTTAAAGAAGTTTTGTATTCATGTTTTTTGTTTACTAATCGATGTTCATATATTTTTGGGTTGCAATTTTTAACTTTTCTTTCCGCCAGTTCTGAATCCAGCCAATCCCTAATTTCTGTAATTAATTTTCTACCAATCACAATCTTCTTCTTCTTCTTCGGTTTTCAGTGTAACTTTTAAATGAACCAATAAAATTTAGAGGGTATGGCTACTTAATCTTGAATGGTCTCGAACTTTCCCCGAGGGTTTATAAACTGCGGATTTTCTCGTCTCTTGGCCAACTGATCGTCATCTTAGTGAGTGTGTGTGTCGAGCAAGAGGCGGGAGGCCTCTTTGTCAGCTGCTAGAACTTCTACCAGGTAATGGCCACATAACTTTATTTTTCGCCAGCTCCGTAGTTTAACCCGAGGGAAAGGTCCGAAACTCTAACTATGTAACCAACTTCTCTAAAACGTAAATCTCCTTTCGGCTAACGTAAAATATTTCATAAAACTTTAACGGTAAATCGGTGATAGTGACTGATATACCCTCTCGAGCTCCCCTTCATCTTGGTTTGAGATGCCACATTTGGTGCTGAAATGTATTAAAATTATTTCCAACCGTGCCACCTCAGAAGTTTGGGATTAGCCCGTGTTTCGTCGGCCAAGTGCCCTATAGGTCTTTACATTTTTTGGAGCTCAATCTTCGACTCCATTCTAATTGTACTCGGGCCACTTATTTAACCTGTTCTGTTTCACTAAGGCCCTGTATGTTGGGTACTAGATACCTCTGTGTAATTAGATTTCTGTTAGTAAATAGTGCCTTGTAAGGCCAGAGATTATTAGATTGTCTTGCTATGTTGCCTTGAGTAGGCTTGGAAAACTGAGAGCACTTTAGCTCTTTTTCAAGTGTTGTAAAACTGCCTCTGGGAGGCTTGATATTGTAGTTCAAGGAGCAAGTGCCCCATGTATCAGGGGATCTCTGCCCTTGTGTAAATTCATGAGTTTTGTAAATTTGAGCGGGTAGCTCAGGAAATGTAAAGCTAGGGACTTAAACCCCAAGGTGTTAAGATTCTGAATCTTGGATTTTTTTACCAATCTTATTTAACATTGGTACTTGTAAAAATTGTCAATTTTGGTGTCTGAAAATATAACCTTCACTTTAAATTTTAAATTCAATTCTTGACATTGTAGTTAGACCCATTCACCCGGCACCTTCTTTCACCTCTGTGTTCCACGGGTAACCACGTAACAATAATAATAATAATAATAATAATAATAATAATAATAATAATAATAATAATAATAATAATAATAATAATAATAATAATAATAATAATAATCCTGACGCGAATCGTATGTTGAGAGATGAAGTCACGAATTTGTCTTGCTGTTGTGGTTTTTTGTGTGATATCTTGTATATAAATGTGTATAAGGTGACAAGAAACGCCCAGGCTCAGAACTGCAGGAAATAAGCAACCGGGGCTAAAATCCCCGGCCTAACCGGGAGTTAACCTGGGCCCCTGTGAACTGGAGGTTACGATCCTAATAATTCAGCAAAGGAACCGGATTATTATTATTATTATTATTATTATTATTATTATTATTATTATTATTATTATTATTATTATTATTATTATTATTATTATTATTATTATTCCAATATAAAGGGAGAATCGACAGACTGAGTTGAAATCATGTAATGAATCTGATGTGGGATTATTTAATGCTGGGTCTCTGGAGAATCCTTGCTCATGATTAGAGATTTCACGTGTTTAGATAATACTTGAATATAGGAAATATTATTGGTATTGGTATTATTGATATTATAATATTTTTAAAGCATACTGACTGCTCCTTTCCTGTGTGATTTAATGGAATTTTGTATCCAGTTTACGATATTACTGATGCAGAATAAAATTTCGATTCATTGGCCATTTTTTAACTGAATTACACAAATAGAAAATATTTTTAAACATCGTATCGTCAGTTTGATAGTTACAAGCTACATTACATTACATATGGGTTACGATATAATTTGTTCATGGGCTCACATTAGATAACGTGTGGGATAAGCGCGACACTAAAACGTGCACTAATATGACTTCTATGCACAGTTCATACGCTGCTTTTCTTTACACGTTTGATCGACATGATAAGCAAGGAGCTTGGTCTCTAATATCCTGAAAGACACACTTAGAGTTATCAGCAAACAGAAAATTAACAATGTTCTTATCATCTGGGACGGAAACATTATTGAAAGTGCCAAGAATGATTTACAAAGGAATGGGATCCTGATATAGGAATCACAACGGGGATCGGCCGTGCAGTACTTATAACATCTTGAGTGTAATCCTGGCTTCATATTCTAAACCCGTTGGCGAGCATGAAGCGATAAATTGTTGTCAGTGCTGCTTTATGGTGTGGAAGGCTGGAGAGTAAATCTTTCCGCAATGAATCAACTGCAAGATTTTGAAACGTGGAAGTATATCAGAATTTTTACGTTCCCCTGGGTAGACTGAATCATGAACTATAAGAATCTGGGCGTATCTGAAAATCGTCCTAAGTTCTGAACCTTGTGAACTACTGGAAAGCGAGGTATCTTGGGCACATCTTCTGAAACGGCAAGTATAGTCTGAGTCAGCTGAGCACAGAAGACAAAGGAAATTAGATACATAGAGATGCATGGCAGGAGAAAGTTATCCTTTGCAAAAAAATATGAGATAGTATCTCGTCATCATGTTTCAAATGTGCTAATTTAGTTCAACTACATTCTCTTCAATAAAGTATTGTAATTTATGTAGTACTAGCTGATGAACCCATGCTTCGCTACGGAATTCTACATTGTATACAGAACTCTAGGTTAAGTAGTGTACACATTGTGATCAAGGTTGTATTGAACTGCATAGCTCTTAACGTTACCCTAGAAACGCGACGACGAAGTCACCATACGTCTTTTATCATATGAAAACTCGGTTAGGGAATTTTCATTGTAATAGTAGACCCACTTGCCTACCCCCAGTTACCATTAGGTTGGGGAGTTTTCATTTTAATGGCAGACACTCACTCTCCACCTGCCTTTTTAGATTCTCAGAAAGATTCTTTCAGAGGTTTTTCCAACCGAAATGAACATGGATCATTACAATGACGTCGGGAGGAACGGCGCACTTAAAAGCAATGCTTTTATATGAAATACTCGATCAAATGAAGAACCACACATTTTCTCACTTTAAACGAACAGTACTACGCTGCCGATCTAACAGACCAAGTTCCAGACCAGGCAGCAGATATCCGTGATCCGTTACTTGTTTTAATTTTTTATTTTTGTGGCGGAGGCGGGGGGGGGGGTGGGGGGCGGGGTGGCGTAGAGTAGTGGAGAGTACCAGGGCAAAATTTACTTATCTTTTTCCTAGGAGTACCCGATGACTCGGAAAATCTCAATTCACTACACTGGTGGGGCAAAGAACTATCTGACTTGGAGACATTTTTTTCCTCCAAGTAATAATCTATATATATAAAATAAGAGTTTTCTCTGTATATTGCTCAGAATTTAAAAAAGGATGGTGTTTCTGTATCAGGTCTAGAAAGACACGAATAACGGCCTAGAAGATACATCGTACTGACCACCCGTCACCTCGTAATCTGCAGGCCTTCAGGCTGAGCAGCGGTCGCTTTGTGGGCCACTGCCCTTCGGGGCTGTTGCTCCATTGGGTCTGGTTTGGTTTGGTATTTCTGTATCGGTCATATCCACAGTAACAAGGAAATGCACTTTTTAATTTTCCGTTATGTCTGTCTGTCTGTCTGTCTGTCTGTCTGTCTGTCTGTCTGTCTGTCTGTCTGTCTGTCTGTCTGTCTGTCTAAATGTATGTACACGCAACACGAGAAAGCGGCCTAAGAGAATTTAATGAAATTAGGTATGCAAAGTCAGGGAACTAATCGCTATAATCTAAACTACAATTAATTTTATTCACGCTGAGAAAAATGGTAGTTTATGGGAAGGCCTTAGATATAATTCTGAAATATTTGTTATTAGAGGTCGTATCGATAAGTACTACATAACTAAAGGTATTTAGTATTGGATTTCCGATCATTTATGTCTTATATATTTTTACCCTATCGGCTATGATCACACAGATATTCGTGAATTTGGATTTTTGGTACTATGTCCAAATCAGCGCCGAGTCACGAGTAAACGGGTAAACAGAATTTAATGAAAATCGGTATGTAAAGTCGGAGAATAAGGAACTATAGTCTACACTATAAATAATTTTATAAGACTCCCTAATATCACAGAATCGAAAGAAAACTAAATGTGTTGGACTAAAATATAGAAAGCTCATAAAATTGATCAACAATACATTGACCATTGTTAGTTGTGATGTGGTTTGTGTCTTCTGTTGCCACTCACTGCTAATAGATAAAATTACTTCTGCGTACGGAGTATATTTTTTTTATTTTAAAATTTGCTTTACGTTACACCGACACAGATAGGTGACGTTGGAGAAGGCTAGGAGTGTGAAGGAAGCGGCCAAGGCCTTAATTAAGGTACAGCCTCAGCATTTGCCGGGTGTGAAAAATGGGAAACCGCAGTCTAGTCTAAGCAAACAACGCATGCGGCCATGCCCCAAGTCTCAGACGGAATCCAGGAGATTTGGATCCGTTGAGGATTCTAGCCCTCCGACCGTGTAGGTCTTGGGTGCTATCTCTTAATTGGTTGAGGGAGACTGCATTGATGTATGGTAGGGGGACCTGGAATCAACGAAATCAGTACTGGTCAGAATGTGACCTGCGCCCCTTTATTAGGGGCGACTAATCTAAGACAACCTTGGGTCGCTTATAGCGGAGACCAAGGGTATCGTAGTTGCCCAACGTCGAGATGAGGGGGTTGGGCTTAGTAGTCAGACCAGAAAAGAATTTCCGGGATGTCTTCTTTATTCTGGTTTTGATCTCATCAATCCTAAGGGATTGGTGGATATCCCGATTTCGTTGAAACCATTGAGCTCCAGAGATGAGGCGCAGCGCACGATTTTGGAGGCGCTGCACCTTATCCAGGTGAGTTTTGGCTGCCATTCCCCAGACCGGACTGGCATACTCTAGAATAGGTCGAATGTGTGTCTTGTATAGCGTGAGCCTGTTTTCTAGATTTAGGCCTTGATCGGCTTTCATAAGTGGGATAATTTCAGATAAGCGACTGCTCGCTTGGGCCGAAATCGAATTGATATGATCTTTGAACGTAAGTCCTCTGTCTAGGATAACACCTAGGTATTTAGTTGCATTTCTCCACCGGATCACTTCGCCGAAAAAGACCAGTGGGAGAGGGTTTATCCTAGTACGTTTAGAAAAGAATGTAGCATTGCTTTTGTTGACATTGATTTTGATTCTCCACTTCCGAAACCATGGTTCGAGGGTGGAGAGGGCATCTTGGATGTAGTTTTGTGCTCTAGGTGGTTGCCAAGAGACAGAGGATATTGCCGTATCATCAGCATACATGTAGACCTTCGCGTGCGTTGGCTTAGGTATGTCAGCCATGTACAAATTAAATAAAATTGGTGAAAGAACTCCACCCTGGGGGACACCCGCCAGTATGGGGCGAGGGCTGGACAGGGTTTTGTTCACTTGTACCTGGAATTCCCTATCTGCAAGGTAGCTTTTGATGATTTGAATCATAAATGGGGGGATGCCGAAGGAGTTGAGCTTGAATATGAGGCCTTCATGCCATACCTTGTCGAACGCACGCGATATGTCTAGAAAACAGACTCCCGTGTGTCTTCTGTCATTGTAGTTTTTGGTGATTTCCTCTGTAAGTCTCATGAGTTGATGAACCGTAGAGTGCTTACTTCGGAAACCGAATTGTTCTTGGTTAATTAGTTGATTGTTCTCAATGATGGTGTTTAGCCTGGAAAGAAGGAGTGTTTCAAATAATTTTGAAAGAATTGATAGAAGAGAGATTGGCCTGTAATTTTGAACGAAGGTGGAATCTGCAAGGGGTTTTGGTAACATGATGACCTTGGCTGTTTTCCATAGTGTAGGGAAGTGACCGTATCTGAATATGGCGTTAAAGACTTTAGTAATGAATGTAAGGGCTTTTTTGGGGAGGTTTTTCAGAAAAGTAGCTGAAATGTTATCCAGACCTGGGGTTTTTCTGTTTTTGAGTCTGTGGATACTTGAGTAGAGTTCTCGAGGGGTGATAAATTTAAAATTAGGGGGAAGGATGGTATCATCTATGTCCTCGACTTCATCTTCAACTAGATCGATGAAGTCATCATCAGAAGGGTCATCGTTAGGGATACAAGTGGATTCCAGTGTGTCGGCAAGTGCGTTTGCTTTATCCAGGTCTGTGTAGGCCAATCCTTGTAATCCATGAAGGGAGGGTATGCCAGTCCGTTTTCTAGTGAATTTTCTAGCCATTCTGTGAAGGGAGTTATCAGCCACGTTCAACTCAGCTAGTCTGGATTTCCATGCGTTAATTTTGTGGCGTTTAATGAGGATGAGAAGGTTTCTTCTTTGTCTGTTCCACTTGAGTTTGAAATAGGGGTTGCGGGTGGTTTGCCAGTGTTTCCGGGTGCTGTTTTTGATTTTGATTTGATCCAGAATTTCAGTTGGCAGGGTGTCTTTTCTAGACTGAGCCACTGCTGGTCCCACGGCGGAGGTCTCAGCAGCCGAGATGATGGTGTTGGTTATCTCGGACACTAGTGCATCTATATCTTCGGGGCCTTTCACACTGGGATTGCCATTTATGTGGTTATTAATGTGCTCTCTAAAATGTGCCCAGTTGATTTTGCGGTGGTAGATGGGAATATGTAGAAGAGAGATGGATGGGGAGAAAGAAAGAGTCATAAGGACAGGGAGATGGTCAGATTCAAGGGCGTCTATAGTGTTGAGTACGATATGTTGCCTGATTTTGTTGGAAATGGCAATGTCCAGTGTGTCGGGTCTCACATTGAAGTTATGAGAGTAATAGGTAGGTTTGTCTGGACCATGAGTTAGGAGGAGATTTCTATCGCAGTATCTGGAAAGGAGTTTGCCTCTATAGTTAGTGGTGCGGCTGTTCCATCTGGGTTTCTTGGCATTAAAGTCACCTCCTAAGATAGATTGGGTACCGCTCTGAATGATTTTATCCAAGTCAGCTGAGTCGAACCTGGCTGAGGGGGAAATGTAACAGGCAGAAAGATTGAGAGGTCCTTTCTGGGTGTCAACTTGTATTGTGGTAGCTTCAAGGGAGGTAAGATCTGGGGGGGTGGGAATTCTATGGTGTGAGATGGTGTTCCGGATGAGTACAGCAGTGCCGCCTTTTTCAGGAGTAGGTCGATCGTTGCGGTAGGTTATGTAGTTGGGAATGTGGAAGGAGATGTGTGGTTTGAGCCAGGTTTCTCCTAGGAGTACTATGTCGACATGAAGTTGTTTTAAGATTACACATAATTCTGTATGTTGGCGCTTGACACTTTCGGCATTCCAGTAAAGGACTCTCAATTGCCTGGGAAGAGTTGTTCTGTTTGAATTATTAGGCATTATTGAACCAAAGGAAGACTGCTTCAAGTAATACTTGTTTCTTAACATTAATAGTGGGGGCGGAGATTAGTTTTTGGAGGGTGACTTTGATTAGGGAGATAATTTCCTTTAGTGCAGGATCGGTGAGTAATTTGAAGAGTTCAAGGAACTCAGAAGAAGAGAGAGAGGGGTTGGATGACGGTACTTCCCTTGATGGTAAGGGGGCCGTAGAGGTCTGTGGAAGAGCGGGAAAGTCGGAAGGAGACAGAGTATTGGGGGTAGGTTGTGGGGGAGGTTCTGTACCAGTAGTGGCGTTAGCGAAACTGATGTTTGGTCTGAGACGAGAGGGAGGAGGACCAGCAGGCTTTTTCTTGGTAGAGGGGAGTCTAGAGTTCTGAGCTTCAATGAGACGCAGGTAGGTACTGCAACCTCGGTAGTTGGCCGTATGTTCCTGGCCACAGTTAGCACAGCAGGGTTTGGCTTGTCTGTCCCCTCTTCTTGGACAGTCCTTAGTGGCGTGGAGTTGACCGCAGATAACACACTTGGAGTGACAGTGACATCCACCAGAGACATGTCCAAAGCCTTGGCAGCGGTAACATTGCACAGGACCAACAGGGCTCCTGTAGTGCTCAATCTTAATGTCGGTGCGGAGAAGATGATCTACTTTGTAGATATTATTCTCATCTGTGGTGTCCCCTGTGTAGGTAACGAGGAAGAGGGGAAGTTTTCTCTTGGTTCTTAGCGCTGTGAGTTGCGCTACGGATGCAATGTTAAATCCAAGTTCGGTGAGAGCTTCCTGGATATCTTGAAGATCCTGGGTGATATGAAGGCCACGGATGACTGCCTTCCTATAACGTCGATCATAGAGAGGGCGGGTGTGGAACTCGCCCTTATGATAGAGAATGGCCATTTTCAGGGTCTCGCAGTCTTCAGGGGTTTTGGTTTGAACCCTCACACCATCATGGAGAATCTTGAGTGAATAGTCGATTTGGTTTTCAATGGGAATGGAAGTGAAGGCATGAATGTCCTTGACGTTCTTGACGTAAACAGGATGAATTTTGACTTTCTTCTGCGTGGTAACTTGATTGGTGCCTGTATTAACAGAGGCGTTGCCAGAATGATTGGAAGTGCTGGGGTTCGGAGATATCTGAGTAGAGGGGACGGATGAGGATGATTCGAGATTGGGGGTGAGATTCCTGGATGCGGATGCTTTAGGAGCAGGCGAGGTGGCAGGAGGCAAAGCAGAACTGTTGAAGACGTCATATTTATTTGAGGTCACGATAGGTCGGGGCTCAACGGTGAGGTGTTTCAACCGTTTCTTTTGTGACCTTCCTGTCGGCGAAGAGAAGGGTAGTCCGCAATCATTACTATCTTGAACAGTAGTAGTAAGTCCTTCTTGCTGATTGAGTACAGTAGAGGGCTTCTCTGAGGGTAAGCCATCTTCATTGGTTTCCCTGTCTGGAGAGTAGCATTCTCTTTGGTTGAGAGAAAGAGTGCGCACTTCATCTTGGTCGTGAGGATGAGGCGACTGATGTTCATGAGGCGATGGTGGCGGAGTTGAAGATCCAGAGTCGGTTGAGGTGCATGGTGAGGGGGACCTCGTCCTAGGTGGGGAATTACCCTGTGTAGTGCCTACCGAGGATGCAGTCGTGTTTCTGGGGGAGAGTACGGGATCGTAATCATCAAGGCGATGCCTTGCTTGTATAACTGTACCTAGCTTAGTAGGGGGGATATACTCTTCGTGCCAGGGTTGATTCTTCTCCTTCACAGAATTGGCTTTCGCAGGCCTAATATGGCGAATGGTGGAGGAACGGTTCATTTTGGAGGGGTGTTTCCCTACCTTAGTCATAATAAAAACATCTGAAGAAATAAGAAGGTTGCAGTTGGGTCCCCTGCCGAGGCAGGGGAGGGGTCACTAGGCCTGGGGAGGCAGTCAGTAGGATGTGAGAGAAGACATCAATGCAGTTAAAGTGGATCTGTAAAAATGGTGAGCTGGGAGAAGGGAGAGTGTCAAACACCAGAGGTGGACAGTGAAAGCCGTATGCCTGTTACCAGAGTAGTCGTGACAGGGACAGTTTTTTATACGTGGATGGGGCCACAGACAAGTCACGAGCTCTGGACAACAGGTAACGGAGTTACGATGGCCGATAAGCGGCAGAGAAAAAAATAATTTAAGGGGAACCTATGCCCGTAGCAGGACGCTAAGTAAGCTCCCTATCTACCAGTCTTGCTACGGGGGGGTAGGCGTTCACGAGCAACAATGCCACCCAGACCACTTAGGCGCCAAGGAGCCGACAAATTTATGCTCTTTTGGAATTTGCTCTTTTGGAATTCGCTCCTGGCTAATAGCAGTGGTCGGATGGGGCCAACAGTGCTTGTGAACGAGCGATGAGTCGATGAGGTGCGGGCCCAGGGGGCTCTAGGCGGCAGAGGGTTATGCAACCCGCAGCACAGGTAGAAGTGACTCGGCAGGTCACAGAAGTCGGATCTCGGTGAAGTATTGCAGCAGCAGGGAATGCAGCCCGCAGAACAGTGGGGGGGTAGGCTACCCGCCCAACTACCAGTTGAAATACCTCCTCAGCAGTTATGAGTCCCGAGCTGGTAAATCAGGTTGAAGTCGGCAGTGGCTGGCCGGGAACGACTTGGAGGTCAAGGCAGGCGCCGTAGACGACGATGGAGACCACGAATGATGGGCTGACACCGGTTAGCGTAGACGAGGGCACGGCAGATCGACGGAGAAAGCTCGGAGATGTGTACAGTCCGGAGGTTACCAGTGAATGGCTGAGTGGCTGCGCATGCGGTCGTGCTGAGTCGAGTGTGCCGTTATAGTGAGAGGGGAGTGTGGGCGGTGAGTGCACGAGGGAAGTGGAGAGTGAAGGGGAAAATGATTAGTGTAGAACAATATCGGGTCGTTATCGGAAGATGGCAGAGGAGAAAGATAAAGGAAACTGTCCCGGAAGGTACACTTCTACGCCGCGCATTCAAAATTAGCGCCTAAAAGAACCCCTCTTTTGGTAAGACAGTGAAAGTGAAACTACACCAACTTAGAACTTTAATCAGAAGAGGTCACCACTGAAATATCGAGTAATATCTTGGAAAGAGGCAACTACATAGTATAGAGAAGGTGAAAGCATTCTATTTAAAGAAAGTACTTTGCCTGTCAAAGTACACTCCATCACGCCTCGTATACCAACTGTCGAGGGAATTATTCTTTGTGGAAGAGCTGCGTTTGAAACTACTGCTCCCGGCCACTCCAGCGTATAAGGAACTCCTACAAGAGCTTCAACAAAAGAGAGACAGCATATGGTGGGACTTTTACCAGTGTGATGCGATGATCAACCGCAACTGGACTCAGGGAGGCTATGAGTTGAGACACGTTGTGACCAGACTCTCAGTCCATGGGTTTCACCAACGCCTGTGTATTAAAGCGAGCTTTCATGAGCCAAGTCCGGACTGCAGGTGCAAAAGATGTGGCGAACTCTGTGAACGCTATCACGTACTTAAGTGTAAACTCAGAATAGAATCCTTAACAAAATTTTGTACAGACGACTGCTCATAAGAATTATTATCATTATTATTTTCCATGCACATTTGTGCGCAATAAAACATTTATTATAAATATCGAGTAATTTTGTTATTGTGTTCCTAAAATGACTGAATTTCTCCTATTCATCAAGAAGTGTGGACATTCTTCCACAGATGACACTACTAAAAGCTACGATCATGCACCCTGGTGAGAGGTGTAAGAACTTCTTATTCAAAGAAATTTTGTATTCATAAGTTTTTTTTACTGATTCATGTTCATTTATTTTTGGGTTGGCAGTATATTCTTTTTATATCCGCCAGTTTTGAATCTAGCCAATCCCCAATTTCTATAATTAATTTTCCACTTATCACCGGCTTCTTCTTCGATTCTGAGTGTAACTTTGAAATTAACCAATAAACTTGAGAGGGTGTGGCTAGTTTAATCTTGAATGGTCTCGAACATTTCCTGAGGGTTTAGAAACTGCGGATTTTCACATTTCTTGGCCAATTGATCGTCATCATACTGAGTGCGTGTGTCAAAGCGGGAGTCGGGCGGCCTCTTTCATCAGCTGCTAGAACTTCTACAAGGTAATGGTCACATGACTTTTCTTTCTTGCTACCTCCACAGTTTAACCCTAGGGAAAGGTTCGAATCTTTAACTTGGTAAACAACTTTTCTAAAATGTAAATCTTCTTTCGGCTAATGTAAAAAATTCGTAAACTCTTTAACTGTAAAGCGGGGATAGAGAGTGAATTACCCTCTCGAACTCCCCTTCATTTTGGTTTGAGGTGACTACGTTTTTATAACTGGTTTCATTCTGTAATGTGGTAAAGTAATTTCTATACGAGTCACCTCAGTAGTTTGGGAATAGCCCCTGTTTCATTGGCCTAGATCCCCTAGGTTTTTAAGTATTCATTATATTGGAACGCCGTGTGCTTCCATTCCTTTTGTGTTTGGGCCATTTACTTAACCTGTTCGTTTCCATAAAGGCCCCGTAGGTTGGGTATTATATACCCCCGTATAAATCAGTTTTCATATCGCAGGTTGTGCTTGAGAGGCCAGTGTTTGTAAGTTGATGTTGCCTTGAGTAGGCAGTAAGAAACCGAGAGCCAGTTTGCTCTTTTCCAAGCTTTATAACTGTAAAGTGTGCTCCTGTGAGGCTAGATATTGTGATTTTGGGAGCAAGTGCTCTTGCATTAGGGGTTTTCTGTCCCTCATTAAATAATTACTCTTCCTTCTGTAAAATTGTAAAACTAGAGGCTTAAAGCCCAAAGTGTCATGGTTCTGAATCTTCGATTTTTCTTAATCTTGTTTAAGAATTGCTATGTGTACCTGTAATATTGACATGAAAAATTTTTTAGTTTGAAGTTCTGAAAATATAACCTTCAGATTAAGTTTTAATTCCATTCTTGACACTGTAGTTAGAACCATTCACCGCGGCACCTTATTTCACCTCTGGGTTCTACGGATACCCCGGAACAGAAACAACCAAAAGAAAGAAAGGTAAAGTAGAATGTGAAAGAAATGGGAGATGATGTTGGTAGCAGCGGTTATAACTGTACTGCTTGTTATGGGGGGCTTGGAAGTAAGCCCCGGCCCGATTTTAAGAGGCAAAATGACCTGGGGAGATGTGGAATTCGTAAGGAAGGTGGTAAGGAGTTTGTGGAAGAAGTTTTCCCATTTGCACAGATCAAAAGTATGATACAGGAACAAGTGAAGGAATTGGAAAATATGAGACAATGGTTACAGGTAAAAACGGAAGATACAGTGACCAAGGCGGGAAACAACGAGAGATAAATTGCGTTATTCAGAGAGAAAACAAGAAATGAGGAAGAGGAGGTGTTGAATCCGAAGATAGAAGTAGAAACCAGCAGTCAGGAACACTGGAAGAAACGTATATTTATATATGGTGTGCCGGAAAAAAAGGGAGAGGGAAAATCGAGAACAATTTACAAAGTGGTGGATGTCATCCAGAATAAATTGAAAATTCATTTCAGCGAAGTGGATATAGATGATATGGAAATAATAGGTAAAGTTGGAAGACACAGGCTAATAAAAGTGAAGTTGTTATCCACATTGATGGCGGAAATAGTGATAAGAAACGCGGGAAGTATACAGAGTGAAAAATTTTCGATTGAGAGAGACATGGGAAGAAAAGGGAATACGAATTTTTAAATTTTAGGGAAACATTTAGTCAGAGCCAGACATAAAGGGCTAAGAGCGCACATGAGGGGCCAGCAACTAGCGGTAACCAATGGTAGATGGGTACGATTTTGGTCAGTGACGAAACTGCTGGAAATAGAACAGAGACTGAAGCAGGACGAAATGATGGAGACGGCATCGGAAGAAAGGCAGGTAATAGGAAGCAGTGCCGGAGAATACGGACTCGGTGAAAAGGAAAGAGCCGCGAGAAACAGTGAGTTTAGTGAGTTTAGAGAAGTGGGTTTGAAAGCAGTTAAGGAAGCAAGAATTTAAATTATGCAGGAGGTGGGGGAGGGAAAACCTCAAGAAATGGCAAGTAGTCCAAGGGGGAGTGAAAATGATGGTTCGAGGGAGGGATCAAAAGTAAGAGAGACTATGAACAAACGGAAAAGTCTAAGTTTAAAGGAGCTGTGGGGAAAGAAAGTTAATAGTGATGAAGGCATAGTAACGAGAAGTATAAAATCTAAGTAACATTAGAGGTTGGTAAAGAGAGATTATGAAAGGTGGTAAGTTATGTTTGGTAGGTTTAAAGGTTTTCAAAGATTGATTGTAAATAACGGAAGGTGGCTGAGTAAAATAAGTTAAATTTGGTAGGTGGGGAATGTGTTTAAGTAAATTGTATAGAGTAATCAAGTCTTATATATTTAATGTATTTGAAGTGTAATTTAAGGCATTTAAAGAATGATTTTAAATAATGGAAGGTAGTTGGGGGTATATAAAGAGTGATTGTAAGTAATGAAAGGTGGTTGGGTAAAATGAGGCTGTTCTGGAGGATAGTGAAGAGTGGAAATGTACATATTTAAGGGTAAGATATTATATTAGATAGTTAAGTGCAAGGAAGGTATAGTGTGATTTCAGTTAAGTTTATTTGAAATGCAAGTCAATGTGAGAATGGTTTGCATAGAGTGATTCGAAATAAGGTAAGGTGGTACGGTTCGTTAAGAGTGATTAAGTGGCAGAGATTGGTGAAATAATGATAGTCTGGTAAAGTTAAGTTTATTGGGAGTGTAAGTTATTATGAGATTGGATTGGAGGTTTATATAGATTGATTATAAATAATGAAAGGAGGTTGAGTAAAATGAGACTGGATTGCAGGACTGTGTAAGGTGGAATTGTAAATAGTTAATTGTTAGATTAAGTGGCAGAGATTGGCGAAATTATGGAAGTCTCGTATAGTTAAGTATATTTGAAATAACGAATAGAGTGATTATAAGAACTGAAAAGTGGTTCGTTTGGTTCAACAGTGATGAAGCTATAGGGACTGTGAGATAATGAAGGATGGATAAGATACTGGATGGGAAGTTTAAGGAGCAGTGTGATTGCAGTTAAGTATATTTGAATATTATTGTATGTTAATATGAGACTGAATTGGAGGTATGCATATAATGATTGTAAGTAACGAAAACAGAGGAATTGTGTACAAGTATATTTATATTGGATGGTATAGTGTGATGATAATTGTATGAGATTGAAGTGGAAGTAGTGGAGTACAATTTAATGTGGAGTGTGGCTTGAATGGTAATACATGGTTGTATAAAAGTTTTAAAAGGTATTGTTGTGGTTGTTGCTAAGAGTGATTATTTGTAGAGATTAGTGAATTAATGCTGGATGGCTAAGATATCAGATAGGAGGTTTAAGAGATTGATTTGGAAGTATATTTGCATTGTACGTTAATACGGCTTGAAAATATTGAATGATAAGTTGTGGAAGTTAGATAATGCCGAGCGGGGAAATGAAAGTAGAACAAGCATAAAGTTGAACCGCGAGGACCATGAGCTATACAAACTCAGCAGATGACGCAATGTTATAACTGGATCAGCAAGCTTTAGTAGGTCTAGAGAGTCTATGAGGTGTGGAATATGTAAAGGCTTGCGATTTCAGTCAGAAGAGGGAGGTGGGTTATTACCACGGTAGCTAAAAAGAGATGGTAGTTGTCACGCACAGCCGGCCAGGAAAGTGTGACGTCGTCGGACCGTTGACCGTCTGCCAGGCGCTGTAACTTACAGCAAATCGGCGTGCCGAGCACCCAGCTTTTGTTCCTTATCACAATTACGTTATGTTTTTATAAAAAATTCACATGAAAACCATTAAGGTATTGCATACAACTATTATGTTCATTATTTTGTTTGTGTGCTTTCGTAAATATTGCAGATATACTTTGAAATCCAGAATAGTGAAACATTTTGCTAATATGTTTACAAATAATTTGTAAATGTTCCAATATACCGGATATGTTAGTATTTACAGTTTTCAATCCTATACACGTACAAATTAAATATATCAGAGCTTAACAATCAAGTAATAATATTAACCGAAACAGGCTGTGTATTTTCAAAGTCTAAATAAAATACACAAGATTAAATACTGCATGTTGTTACTTTTACTGAAAATAGTAAGTACTGTACTAACAGTATTGCTTTTTATTGCTAACAAAATGTAATATAATAACTTAATAATAATAATAATAATAATAATAATAATAATAATAATAATAATAATAATAATAATAATAATAATAATAATATCGAATATCCAATAGAGCATGAAGCCCTATTTGACATTAGTATATTAGGGCCGGGATGGTTTGTACAGCCTGCCACCACATAGCACGGCATTTTAACAGCACAAACACGCCATATACGAGTACACTGGAATTCACTGCATTCACGAGCGATATGCACAAGTTCACGACTTTCAAAACATATGCAAGCCTCAAGAGTTATTAAACAATTAAAGAAACAATGTGCAGACCGCAAACGAACAGCAATGTACAGAAATTCACTGCTTAGAGCGAAATAACCGACACCAAAGAGTGTATAGACTGATATTAACGCGCCAAACAATGCTTAGTGTAATGGGAGCGAAGGTCCAGTGACGTCACGACCACGGCAGTCTAGTGCGCATCCGTCTCGTGACACCTACCGCCTCTCTTCTACCTACCGTGGTTATTACACTTCTTGTGCCGTATTGCCGATCATATTATTTTAATACATTCTATTCTATTTCGTTTATTTGCTTGCTCATGCCAATTATTTTAATTTAATATCAACTTCGATTAGTGACTGATTCTATCTGAAATAGATGGAAGGTACAAATATTCAGTTGCCGTATTGACATGGTTATCGGATATCCGAAAAGGTGTTGTCCGTGTGGGCCATTTGACCGTGTTTACCGATTATTTTATGCTAATTTATTTTGCTTTGTTTGTTTGCTTATTTGTTCTATAATTAGTGGTATTTGATTGTGTATACGGGTAGAGTATAAGATGGAAGAGCTTGTTCAGGTTTGGATACTGTATTTTTTCTCCATTAACAAATCAATAAGGTCTTGTACTGTATGATCTGGATGGAAAAAAATATGAAAGATGGGAAACCACGGAATACCACCTTCGAACAGTGGGGTTCGAATCTACTATCTGCCGGGTGCAAGCTCACAGCTACGCTCCCCTTACCACATGGCCAACTCGCCCGGTCATACTGAGTATAACAGCCTGCCTGAATATTGGCGGGATTTAACTGGGGAGCTAGATAAGTTTCTTCTTTAGTATGCCGTTCCCCTGTTTCATACGTTTTCTGATACTACTGGTACGTAACAGACTGGTTCATCATAGCATTCGAGCTATTCAGTCCCTACACGGACTCACTGACTGGTATGAGCTGTGTGCATGTTTAACGAACTAATGGCAGAGGAGTGATCATGGCTGTCTGCAGCCTGGTCATTCCAGCAATGGAACTTTGAACTGTTAGATCGGCACCGTAGTACTCTTCGTTAAAAGTGAGAAAATGGTTTTCGTTTGATCGAGTATTTTATATGATAGCATTGCTTTTAATCGCTATATCTCTACTGACGTTTTTATAATGACTTATGTTGACTTCAGTTACGGAAACCACAAGGACAGTCTTTATGAGAATCCCCTAGCGAAGCACTGGTATGTAAGCTAGTTCGACATAAAACCAATGTAGAGTTAATAACAGTGAAGATGCAGAAGCTTCTCTAAAGAAAAGGCTCTTTTCAGGGTTGAATTTTGAATTAGTCAGTGAATATGAACTGGTATAGAATTACAATTTAGGCCTATTCCAAAAGAGGGCCTCTGCCTTAAGTGTGCACACTGCTCATTCAAAACAGCGCGTCAGTGTAGATATCGAATAGCCGGAATACTATGATGAACCAGTGCGTTACGTACCAGCAGCATGAGAAAATGTATGAACCAGAGTAATGGCATGCTAAAGAAGATAGATATCTAATTCTCCAGCTATTTTCCGCCAATATTCAGTCAGGCTGTTGTACTCGGTACGCGGCAGCACTCCCATCTATCGGAGTTGTGTGTCAACATAAGAGACAAAGAACTTCGTGACAAACAATGGTCAATGTAATGCTATTGTTGATGAATGGTATGCGCTTTCGATATTTTAGGCCTTCACATTTAATTTTCTTCGACTCTGAAATACCACTGTTATCATAGTCGGTACGGTATGGTAAAACTGAATAAAACATAAATAACGGGAAATTGTATTCTCTATAACTTTTGCATTGTAGTACTTTTCGATAGGACCATTTTACCCAGGGGGAATAGAATTGTTTATAGCTTAAACTGTAATCTTATTCCCCGAATCTATATACCGATTTTCATTAAGTTCTTCTTACCTATTTTCTCTTGGCTTGGCGTTAACATGGACTTACAATAAAAATACAAATTCATGAATATCCGTGTTATTATAACCGGTACAGTAAAAATGTGTAAGTCATAAATGATCGAAAATTTAATGCTATATAACATTAGTGGACTTTGGACATGACCGATAGGAAAATATCGTTCTTTCCAAATTATGAGCAGTACATAGAAAAACACTTATTTTATATATATGTAGACACTCCGTTGCTTAAATGCAAATCATGTGATAATTGCTTCTTCCATGACCTGTTGTTAAATGTAAACACCGATTTTCTAGCTAACATATTGTTCCTCCTTACTAAGCTAAGGTGAGTGGTCGTAACTCTGAAACGACTCTAATTACATGTATCAGAAGATGAGACTAATTATTCGAATTCTCCGAAGACCTTAAAAAGTAGTTAGTGGGACGTAAAACAAATAACATTATTATTATTAATTATTCGAATGAGAATCTGAAATGTTTTCCAAGATTCTGCTATTTGTGAACAATATGGGAAGGGCACGATTAGGAATCTCCCTTCTTCAAAATTCTACCAAACTCAGCCAAGAATGATTCAGTGAATTTGAGAAAGAGAACGTAGCATAACCCTGGTAGCAATAAATAAATAAATAAATAAATAAATAAATAAATAAATAAATAAATAAATAAATAAATAAATAAATAAATAAATAAATAAATAAATAAATAAATAAATAAATAAATAAATTTAACAATTAAGTACGTTATTTAATGAACATATAATCGTTTAATTTCGCGGTAAATATTTTAAAATATACTATTATTCGTGAGATAGAATGCACTGTTTAATAGTCTGAAGCAAACGCAATACAACACGTTAAAATTTGCACTAAAGCGTTTGCAGCTGTTCTGAGTGCTTAATGTTATTCTATTTACGATTATTGTTCCTGCGTCGGTGTTATGAAACTTGAAATTAAATGGTGTGCGAGAAAATAAACCAGTAACAGTCGTTTAACTTGCTGCTTAAAACAAAATGCAAAATGTAGCCTCATCTAATTAAAGTGTGTAACAATGGAGCTGGTGGTCATGTCATTTGGCAGTAACAAGCAAATACAGCTGCGTACACAAGACGAGTTCCTGACACTGATATGAGCGACAGGGTAATTAAAGATTATGTTAAATGAATGACAGATTGATTGTTGGGTGCAAACATGATCAGAACTGTGTTGATCTGTGGGCCGTTCGCTATCATGGTTAATCCTGATTTGACAAAAATATCACTAGCATTCTCCTGTCTACCAACAGCGGGCTGTTTTCATATATTTACACTCCACTTCAATAGAACCGTGAAACGTTTGTAGCTGACTGACAACTTTTAATCTCCTGTAATTCTAGAAACTTAATTAACTGTACAGTCGTGGATGAATTCCGTGCATTGAGAATTATGCTTTTATGTATTTTATAAAATACCTAGGTACAATATAAAGTACTGAATCGGATGCAATTAATAATAAAAAATTTGGTCAGCTGCCTGCTAATGAGATCTGCGTCCAGTTTAGTACGACAGATTTTTTCAAAATCATTTGAATTTCAAGAGTTCATAATCGCAAGAAACTGATGTCAAATAAACTTCTTTGAGACAAAATTCTGGCACCTTGGCTTCTCCGAAAGTACTAAAAGTAGTTTGCGGAACGTACAGTAAAATAAATAGCATACCCATGATTCTAATATTGAAATTAATTATATAATGATGCTTGTGTTTAGTTTCTCTCATTTTCTAAAACTAAATTACAGCTATTCTATGATATGTTTTACCTTTCATGTGCCTTGGGACTTCTAAATGACATTAGAACAATAAAAATTCGAAACAATACAAATTGATGGCGATGTTGTCCCTTGAGTGATGAACTACGACTACTGTTGATGACCATCGAAAATGTGACGATGAGGTTTTATGCAGCCTAGTTGGAGAATGGAACAAGGACAGATACCTCCTTCGATTTCCGGGTGCTTGATAATCAGCAACTGGAAATTTATCACCTTCTTCTACCCTATCAATTAATTTATTTATTTCTTTATTTATTTACTTATTTATTCATTTTTTATTTCTTTATTTATTTACTTATTTATTCATTTATTAATTTATTTACTTATTGCGTGAAGATATGCATTTTGCAGTTGACACTATTATGTCAAGGTTCAAAGGTTTCTGAGGTCAATATAGAAATTTTGAAACTTGCTTCTTGTAGTTTATATTCGAGAACGATGTTATGAGTTGATCAGGAAACCATTATTTGCTGCTGCATTACTAAAACTAGAGGTATTCAAAGTCAAATATCACAGAAAGCTGCCATATGTTCTAGGCACAGCCCATGGCCGATTCATTTATTTCTAGATTTCAAGATACCTATAAAATTATTTTATGTTCTGCTGTATGTTCGCACACGTCTGGCAAATGGTTGCCGGATATTTGCGGTCAGGGACATTTGCAGTCACCGGACATTTGGAGTCACTGAGATAAACTTGTGGCCACTCACAGAAATTCCCCAGTAGTCATAGGAGACTTGTAGTCACTGCAGCATGGGGTGGACCTCATTAGCTTAATCTCGGGGTATCCCTCCTAACCTACTGCCTAGGCTCGTGCTCGGTCGTTTTGGAGGCCGACGTGAAAGGCAGGACATGGCCTGGTAAAGTCACGTGTCAAGGCCAGTCATAGGAATGGTAGAGTGAAGCCGTTTATTACATGTGTTCTTGCGGTGTTATTGCTAGTTGATAGTGAATTATCGAATTACGGAGATTTTGTGTTCATTTGAATATGTTGGTGTAGTGCGACAGTTCCTTACATGAATAGTGTTGTGTACTGAAGCGTAAGTAAATATTTACTGACAAAAGTGGGTACATAACCTCAGCGTTCTTCACTTCATTCAGCAATGTTGGGATACGCGAGTTGCTAGAAAATTTCGATAAATTGCAACTCCACTGCTGTGAATTTACACGTAATAACTTAATATCCTACTTATTTACAAGTATGTGTTAATGCCTCGTCGGTGTAGTCTTCGGCTGTCGGTCTAATTATTACACTGAAACTGAAAGAAAAGCATCGACCTTTTCTTTACCGACGGATGAAAGCCGCCGTAAGCTGTGGCTTCGTTACATTCCGGCGGACTTTTCTAAACTCAAAAACCCAATAGTATGCATAAAACATTTTGATGAGTCGTACATAATTCGAGTGGATAGAGTTACGGTTAAGGGAGAATTGAAAGAGTTTCCTAGAATCATTCCTAAGCTTACTGAAAATGCTGTGCCAACTATTTTGCCAAATACACGTTCATATTGTTTGAGGTCCACTCCTAGAGTAACACATCTTGCTGATTATTCAGAATAGTATCGAATCCAATAACATTTACCTGTCAAAGGATTCAGTGAAGTGTCTGAACGATATTAGTTTATTTCTAGAAACCCGACAAGCTTATTCCAACAAGTGGACTGTAATTAAGCATGAGGGGAAATTATTTATTTCTCACCTGCGAGTTGATAGAGGAATGACTTATATTACTTCCATTATCACTGTACTTGAAAATTGGACATTCGTTGTAGATATAGAAACCGGTAATGACTTCAGTGTAAATGCTTCCTTCAAAAATATTAAGACACTGAAGTTTATTGACGCAATAGAAAATATTACGTCATAGGTGGAAAAGGGAGAAATAGTGCCTAATTTTAGGAATGAGGTTGACTGCGTTAATCAAATTTTGCAAACTATTCCCTATTATGATGAGAATGAAGAGTTAACATTTCTTGTAGGAAACAACCTAATATGTCGCAAATCTCAAAAAATAACAGACATTATGATAACAGAACTATGATAGTAGCATCTTGTTTATATATTTATTCGGTCTCCACATAAAATGCTCTTCGGAAATGTAATTTAATGTTTTTACCACATCCTCGTACCTTACAGAAATTGATTTGTAATTATAAGCTAGTCAACTGGTCACTACAAAGCTGTACCTACTTGGGAAACAGGGTCAAGCATTTGAAAGAATATGAGCCCTTAGTTTCTCTGTTGATGGACGAGATTTATATACAGACACAGTTGTCATTTAAGGGTGGTAAGATATATGGAAGGAGCAATTTTGATGCACAGGCATGTGCTAAAACTACTCAAGTGTTCATGGTACCATCCCTTTTGTCTATGCATGTTGATGTGGTTGCTATAATTCCTGTTGCAAATATGACAAGTGAACAGTTGAAATAATTATCTCCTAATGGTGGAGGTAGTTGGTTTCAAAGTTGTTAGTCTCATAGCAGACAACAAAAATATGAATAGGAAAACATTTGAACTTTTCACTCCTAACCCAGTATTGAGCATCCCTTGGATACGTCCAGGAAACTAAACTTTATGTTTGACACTGTACACATTTTGAAATGTATTAGTAAAACTAAGAAACAAAGCGTAATATCAATATAACTATGCATTTTCCTGATGTGAGTAATAATGTCAGCAAAATACAGATCTTTGGAACTGGTATTTGAGAAAGAAGACTCTTTAGTTAAATATGGGTATACCCTTTCAACTAAAGTTCTGTACCCATAATCTATTCAGAAGAAAATTGTGAAATTAGTATGAATTCCTTTTTGATAACAATACAGTAGTATTGAAGCATGCCACGAAAAACCTACCCAGAGTTTCTGAAGGAATAAACCAGAATGTTACCTTTCTATAAATTATTGTGAATTGGTGGAAGATCGGTAATATTAAAAGTGCATTTGAAGGGAAGAGATTCAATGATCCCTTTAGGGAAGTAATTAGAAAACCGACAGAAGAGCAGGTTCAGTATGTAAGTGACATGTGTCAGTGACTAAAATTTGGAGGTCCTCAGTTTCATTCCTTGATTGTAGCAAATGAATCTTGTCTTCAGATCATTCCATACTTGTTTGACAAATATAGGCTGGATTATATCTTGTTGGGTAAATTTCAAAGTGACAGCTTAGAAGGTCGTTCTGGATCCTACAGACAGCTAAGTGGTGTCAATTTTTACATTAGTTACATCCATATTCTAGAAAATGAAATGAAACTGAGGTTTAAAAGTGATAACACCTTGATCCCTGTTAAGGACAGACAATTTTTTTTAGTTCCGTTTGGGCCTGCTATGGACCACGTGGTTCTTATCTCTAGCAGCTTTCTTCTTTGACCAGTACTCCTTCATCCTTGCACTGTGAAAGTCTTTTCGCTCCTGGGTCCATTTCACACCTCCTCCCGGACGTACTGTTTATTCTGTTAGTGACTGGAGAGAGTTTGATGTTCTGATCAACGTTCTGTACCTATTCCTGTCATAAATTTCACTGGGAGCAATGTCCAATTCTTGAAGGTCTTTTCTGACGAGTCTTGCCCACTTGGCATTAGTCGCTTTCCCTCTAGAGATGGTGTGGAAGATTCTGGAGGTGAGCCTCTGATTGTCCATTCTCATGACATGACCATAGAAGTTCAATCTCCTCTTCCTCATAGATGTTGTAATGCTCTCCAATTGTTGATACAGTTCGTTGTTGTGCCTGATTTTGTACTTGCCTTCTTCTTTAATAGGGCCCATGATTTTTCTCAGGATCTTCCTTTCCTTCAGCTCCAGTTTTCTAAGTTGCCCTTTTCTTACCATGTTAGTCCGTGTAACACTTTTTCCATATTGACCTACATAGGAGGATATACAGCTAGAAAAATCGATTGTGATATACGTAGTGTATGGCTTCACTTAAGTAAAGAAGTTGCGGTAAATTAATTATATGATTTTGTTAAGGAACTGGATAGGGGTAAACTAACTTTCCCATCTGAGGTAGTTGTATTTACAGTTGGATTGGTGTGGCATACAGTCTTTCTACTTGTAAAAGATTTCATTCAGAATTTTATATCATGTTGAAAACAACTCTTTGTTGTTCAAAAGATAAGTTTGTCAAAAGTAGAGATAATTAGAGATAATGCTGAATACAAGTGTTCTGTTAACAACACACTGTTAAACAAAGGAACTTGAAAGTGTCTCTCTCTGCATAAATAAATTTCTATCCAATAATTTTGAGGAAAGTCAAATGATAAACCATATTGTTCCAAAGTGACTTCCAGGAAGGTAGAAAAACTTAAGAATTGAATATGATATTGAAACCGGACATGGAGAGAAACAAATGAAAGACTTGTAAATAGCTTACAAAACGCCTACCTCTGATCCTGTATTCAATAAAATATTCCTTACAAGGATGTTATTGTAAATATAGGCAATATTTGTACATTAACTAGTTTCATTAGCAACATTTGATGTATCTGAGTGTGCATATCTTTACTGCAGTATGTTTTCAGTTCTTGTCAACCAAGGCCAGTGAGAGACGCTATGTTTCATTTCATTTCTAATTGATTAGGGTGGTTTCAAGGCAACTACGAGGAAGGGAGCATAATTTAAGTATTAAATCTTATGCTGAAGCCAGATTCGTACACAGCCAGAAGTACACATAATAGTAATAAAGTGAAATGCTAGAACACTCAGTCAAGTGAACAGCTTATTTTCTAAGCGTATAATTTACTCCAGGTAGACATACGTGTTACGACAACACTACCAACGTAAAGCATGAGTCTTTCTCTACATATTCGTAAAGATCAATATTTTCTGTATAACTTAGGAAATTGAAAAAAATGATCGAATCACGTCAAAAATAAACTGTAGTTCAGAGAAACTTAAGATCTTGTTCCAGAAAGAATTTCTTAACAAATAATTCACCGACGTCATCTGTTTTTAGGATTCTAACTCCCAATGAGGTATTCATTTATTGATAACTATCCTCAATCTACTTTGAAACTGATGTTGGCCGAAATGAAATAATCGTACGGAAGGAATAAGGAACGTAAGCTTCCGCATTTTTAATAACAATTTTAATTGAATACGTTCATTTTATTTTAAATTGAAATAAAACACATTAAAATGCGATTGTATTATCATTTAATATCATTATAGTATTTGTATTAATTTCTACCCAATTATGATTTCTTTATTATTACGATATAGTTCAGTAGTGGAACGACGAACTCTGGATTTCAATTCGACACTACTTGTCATGTTATGTCGGCTTGATCACTGATGACACTCTTTGGCCGATACTAATTAATTGCAATTCTCAAACAGTGATTTGCTTTATTCTACTATGTGACAGTGTACAAGAGAACATCGAAAGTGACGCGCAGGCAGTCTAGACTCCATCAAAAATGCCAGAACATGGTAGCTGAGACTATAGCATTATTAATATTAGTATATTTTTTGTTAACGGAACACGAATGATTGCAACAACTATCGAGGCATTTCATTGATTAATATACCGGACAATGTATTAACTGGCATCTTGGAAGGGAGTGTGCGAGCAGTGCTTCGTAGATCTAGAAGAAGCATATGGCAGGGTACGAGGGAAAAATTGTTCACCCTACTGGGAAACTATGGTATTAAGTGTAGATTATTAAAATCAATCAAAGGTATATATGTTGCCAATTGGGCTGCGGTGAGAATGACAGTAGGATGAGTTCTTGGTTCAAGAATCTTACAGGGGTTAGACAAGGCTGGAAATCATTCACCTTTGTCGTTCGTAGTTTACATGGGTCGTCTGTTGAAAGGTATAAAGTGGCAGGGAGTGATTAAGACGGACATGTAGTGAGCAGTCTGGCCTATGCTGACGACTTGGTCTTAATGGCAGATTGTGTCGAAAGCCTTCAGTCTTATATCTTGGAACCTGTAAGTATGTGCAATGAGTATGGTCGCAATACCGATGGTATTATTTTTTGCACTAGGAAATTAGAAGAAAACCTCAGAAAGATCGATTTAATGTTGGCAGATCTGAAGAGATGTAATTTCAAAGTAAAATTGGAGAAATCCCACTTTTGCCAAAGGATCACCTGCTCGTTTCTACCATATATTCGTAGAGTTATACAATGGTCGATATCTAACTGTTGATGCATATGATAACAACTCATATAAAGTTAGAAGCATGGACGGTTCGATAGTGAAGACATTCAATGCGTAAAATCTAAAGCTATATTACCCACCAGGCCAGATTAGAATTGACGATGTACAAGATGGAGAAGAGATGGATGACGGAGTTGAGGATGGTGAAGAAGAAGTTGTCATGGACGAGGAAGACCAAGAATGGGTGACTACGATCCCAGAAGGAGAATAAGAAGAAGAAGTGGGAAAAGAGGAAGCTTCAAGAGAAGATATAAACCTGGTACATGCTGAAGACCCCAGCAAGCCTAGTGAACTGAAGGTGAATGTAACCAAAGGAAGTTCCAGGCACGGTTAGATATCTATTACCAAGCAAGGAAAGAGAAGGATCTTCTACTGGAAGACACGCAGCGATTGAGAATCAAGAGAAGAGAAAGGAAGGAAAATGAGCCACAGTATTGAGACGTTCGAATTATCCGTAGATAAGAAAAAACAGGTTTATATTTTTCTTCCCTGGTTGGTCGGGGTTGAAACATTCATATGCTTCAATTTATTTATTGCAACAGTGTGGCATAATTTTATTCAAGCGCTCAATATAGTCGCGGGGAATGAAATAAGGAACTATGGATGGCCATGCCATAGTTTCTGAGAACCCCGTAGTGCTCCGGTAGGAACGAATTCCTCCAATTGGTCCTGAGCCGCAAGGCGCGATTTCGATCATGGAGACCCCATAGCCACGTAGACCTAACCCAGTGAAAGTTGCAGCTATACAAAATTTTCCTCAACCAACCAGAGTGAAGCACATTAGACAGTTCCTAGGCGTATGCTAGTTTTTGAAGACCATTGCACTGCATATACAGAGAGCGTAGCACTGTTACAAGAGCTTCTGAAAACGACAGATGGCGATGGATCGATGTTCACGAGGAGGGATTTAAGAAGACCAAAGAGAAGTTGGCAAATTCAGTCAAGTTGGGATATCCTTCTTACGACAGGATATTTATTATACAAACAGACGCCTCTAATGTTGGAGGGTTGTTTTTCCCAGGAAACACCTAAATGCGAGAATGCGAGAAAATGAGTTGCCTATCCAATTTCGATGGAACAGGACAGGACTTGCAAGGTTGCGGCCTTTTTACTTCATGCACACTTTCATTTGATGTCATATACTATGTAATTACACTTACTTGTAGTCAATAAATAATTATTTTGTCATTTGAATCAGCATTAAGGCATCTTCTTTCCAATTACGTTATGATAATATCTCTACGGAAGAAGATCTACCTTGATCCATGAAAGCAGGAGCAAAACTCGGTGAATCCAAACTATTTTAGGTAATAACTGAAAAAGTAAAACCCCAATATTTTAAAGATTGTCCTAAAAATTGTCCGTAAGTGAATATAAATCTACAATGAAAAGGAATTTTGCATATCTGCGACCCCAGACCGTCTCCAGAAATGTACATTAGAAATACGCAGAAGAATCTAAAGCGCAAGCAGAGTGGCGCTTGCGCAGGACGAGAAAAAAGCGTTTCCACCGCCCGCTATTGGTCATATGATCGACGTAAAAGGAGTCCCCACGCGAACAGCAAATATTGCAGGGGGTGAGATTTGAACGAGGGGATTCATCGAACATTTGTCACAAATTGACGAAATTCTCCTTTTCAGGGGTCACTTGGACGAGGTATCACTCCATGCCATGGTCTAGTCGGATATTCGTTGCAATGTACGATCGAGGGTATCTGTCCGGTTGATTCATGGCGAGTAGAGTTAATACTTTCAGTGATTATTGGGAAAACATCAAACCACTTCCAGTGTTCCCTGGGGATGAAGAACCGGCAATAAATAGCAACTTCTCGCAGTACACGTTCACTAGGCTTTGATTCTGGTCGATAGACAGAACTAAAATGTGCTCAAGTTCTAAATTTTCAAGCCCGTGTTTGACTACAGGAGAGGTAAATTGTGGTCCGTGGTCACTCAAGATACATTCTGATTTAACCATCTTAGGAATGACCTTGTTCTTAATTTTGTTTAGTGCTGATCGGGTGTTGGCTTTCTATACTGGACACAGGTTTACAAATTGGGAAGATACATCCATGCAGACGAGAATGAATTTTACCCCTCGGAGGCCGGCTGCAAGTCCGCTATAGGAGTTTATATCTAGGCTTTCTAGGCAATAAGGCTTTGAGTGCTTGCTGGAGTAGAAAAGTGTTCGGATTGATGCGCTGGCAATTATCGCACATACTAAGTACTTTCTGTACCATTCTTCTTATTCGAGGCCAAATGAACGATTCCTGAAATACGGCCGTCACTTTTTCAATGCTAGCATAACCAGACATATGGTATCTTAACCAAATTAAATCAACCTGGAGATCCGGTGGGACAACAATCCGGAATCTAGTGTGATCCTCGTTAATGAACTTACGCAGTAAGTTGTTAAACTAACGGAAAGATGTGGCCTTCTTCTGCGCCTAAATGAATCTTGAAGTCCCGGGTTCGAATTCCTTTTTGAAGTAGTATATCATAAGCCGAGTAGGTGGGTAGTAAGCCTGTTCTTGACTAATATCTTGTAGTCTACCAATGATGTTCTGGCCTTCGTCATCTAACAGCGCTAGTTTAATAGTAGCTTCATCTGAATTAGGGTTACTACTGAAAGCATCTGCTACGTTGAACTTTCCAGGACAGTGTTCTAAAGTTAAATCAAACTGCTGTACGAATAGTGAGCAGCGGTAAATTCGATAGCTCCCTACATTAAAGTATGAAGGTCAGTGCTTTATTGTCCGTCCTTAGAGTGATAAGAATGTCTTAAATATACTTCCTCCATTGATTCAATGCCACTACAATAGATAGCATTCCAGCTCTGTGGTCGTCCATTTCAGCACGTGAGGCCTCAATTTCCTTCTCATGAAAGCCAGATACGTAACCTTAATCTTCTGGATGAATTTCAAACTCTGAGTCCTCCTCTGCATTGTTCACAGCTGTTTGAGAATCCATCAGATTCTTATAGAAAACAAGATCTTCGTTTTCTTCTCAAGTCTCCCCGAAATGCTTTCTAAGCATAAAATCAATGTCCTGAACTTTCACTTCCTTTAAGGCTCTTCCAATCTGGATAACATTCGGCTTCGTAGACGAGTAGGCATTGCCTCGTCTGCATATCCCTCTCCCTTCACCAGCGTCCATTCTGTAAGACACTTCACCTCTTACTAGTGCGTTTCCATGTTTACTCCTGGTGATCACAACCCGTTTTACAGAGTGCCACTGACCACAGGGATTGACGACATCTGCATCTTTCCAACACCGATTGACGACATCTGCTCCTAGCTGGAAAACTATTCCGTGATCCTTGAATACTTCATGGTACTCACTCGGTAATACGACAGTAACTTTCGACCTGAGAATTTTTTCTATTCGACTGAAACTTCTATCGGGTGGTAGAAAATAATGTCCAACCATTGGATAGAAGATCTTCCCCCTTTTTACACTGACAGGAGCCTCTTGTGTTAGTCAAAAGCACAGCATTGTCTGGTTCTTGTTTTGCCCTCCACAGCTATCCGACATTAGGCGGATGATGTGGATGCCATTCAAATCTGTTGATATTAACCTGTGATGCACAAAGGACACAATTTCATTAGATCCCTTTGCAAAATCGGTTTCTTTCCAAGTGTAAATAAACGTATATACCTGGTTTTGCCGCGAACCTGATGGGCCTTGGAAGATCGTAAAATTGTACACATACATCTGGCGTGTATAACAAGCACTTTGATCTTGCAACTTAGGCAATGTAAGGTTTCTGTGGCAATCAAATGTGAAGGTTATTTCACCATTGTCCTCAACTTTCGGTTCATCATAAAAAGCTTTTGCCTTAGCTTTGTGCAAAGCAAGTTGTGTTGTAAGTCCTTGTTGTTGACGATTTAACCTAACCTCATGCGTTTTGCTTTGTTCCTCTTCCAGTCAATAGGATTTGCTAATTTCTGATGGCCTTTCCCGCTTGGAACTCCTTGTACACGTATTCCGTTAGTAACATCCATTATTGCGATGAAAATTATAACACAATGTTTATATTTTGCCCAACAAAAACACTGCACACTTCCTTAATGCATTCACAAACAAGCCAAGAAGAACAAGCGCCAAATGACTAGTTAACAACTGGCTTACTACTGTATGTTCTTGTTTCACGGCTGTGTCCAGTAGGGCCAACTTAAGTAATGGCGCGTGGTAAGGATACACCACTTTCTGCTTCGTTATGATGAGAATGGATTCACTTAGTTTTGTTTTGCAAACAGATGTAGATACACACACTTTTGCATCTGTAGGCTGTTTTCGGGGTGCGATTTAAAGCAGACGGAAGCAGTTTTGCTTGAGTTTTAAGGGTCTAATCAAAATATGACAGCATAGAGAACAAAATGTTGGCCACAACTCATTTACGAGCAAAAGTGGAAATACTGCATTTGGCATCTGGACGCCTCATTTGGTCACCAACTCGGATGGATTGGAAATATCCAACGTATGAGGGACGGAAGACTACCCTGACAAACCCTATGTAGTGAACTTCATACAAATAGGAGCCTTCGTTGTGGCTCTCTGCAGCTCTGTAAGGATCGACTCCAGAATACCTTAAGGAGCACAGACACCGGTCCGTGAAATAGGTGTGCCATCACAGGAGATCGTATTCGCTGGCGCACAACCACTTCAACTGCTGTTTCAAAAATTGAACGTGAAAGACAAAGACAGAATGAAGAGACAAACGTCAGTGACGTAAACTACGCCTGGACCAGCTACGTCCTCCACCTTTCAGTAGGTGCAATCAATGTAGCCGCATGTTTTTTCCACTATTGGTCACCTATGCCATCGATGACATCTGTTTAGAGCATGCAAATAATGGAAGAATTGCAGGAGAGGACTGTATTCTCGGAAACGAGTAACGGCCGACAATGACGATTATTAATATGCTGGCCTAATTTTGGCGAGAACTGGTATGCACACTGCACTATGTCTTTTGATATGAGTTGGTATATATATACATTTTGTTTCGTTGACCGGTCTCAAACTCATCCTTGGTTTTGACAATATTAAACTGGCTGAGGTATGAATGATGTTAGTAACACTGTCCCTTACTGCATCCTTTCTTGTTAAGAATGGTGTAACATTCGGCTAACAAGGTTAGTTGGTGCGTGTATTTCTGTGGGCTTGGCAGACTGACTTTATTATAGCAACTTCCGGTTCGGCGAGGAAAACAACGGAAAGCTACATCACTATTTCGCTAGATCGCCTCGTCAGTGACGCCTACGCCACCTATGACAGCTGATGTTGGAGCTATTAGGAACCCACTCAGCCTTCGGGCAGGGTTAACAACATACATTATTACGCCAACAACTCATCAGTCACGGGTGAAAATTGTCATAACGTAATGTACTACTCTCGTGTACATCCACTGGTCTACCGGTTATGACGCTACGACATCATGCTCAGTAAACAGTAACTCAAATACACTGGAGTGTATTTTTAAACGTCAATCGACAACATTTCATTTAAATTCGTTTCCCCTCCTCCCTATTATCTTCTCGTTCACACAAATAATTTGCCATGTGTGATCTCCAATGTCATTTGGACAGCTCATTAATTTCATAAAATAACACGAGAGCAGACCTTTAATTGCACCATCACAGGGATTGGGTTGCATTAGTCCACCAACAAGTGGCGAATACAACATATGGGCAATTAATTGCTAAAGCATGTAACATGTCACACTAGTGCTTTCACTGATGAACTTTTTGATTACTGACAGGAAAATGAAATGCATGTTTCTGTTATGCACCTAGACAGGTTACAAAAATTAACACGCTGATAATGACGTCGTTTGATGGAGCACTTGAGGTAGGTGTGCCTTTTTCTTTTCTGCTTCATGCACAAATGGTCCAGTACGTCCGCCTCCTTGGCTAAATTATCAACGTACTGGCCTTCGGTTCGAAGGTTATTGAGTGCTTCTGTGGTGTCCATAGCGTGGCGTACTGTGTGTAGATGAAGAGAAGTAAATCAAGACAATCAATGACACCCACTTTTGGAGACTAAAGAATTAATCACAGCGGTTAAAATTCTATACTTCTATACTATACACGTAAGATAGACTTCTTTGGTCATTACGTGTGTAACTGTCTTGTATTGTTTTGACTACCTATATATATAATGAACTATATGATATACCCGTGATTCGCATCGGAATCCTACATTGCATATAGAATTCTAGGATAGGTAGTGTACACGGTTTGAATAATTGCATAGCTCTCAGCGTTACCACAGAAACGCGACGGGGAAGTACACCAAACGTTTTTCTTTATGTGAAAACTTGGTTAGGCAATTTTGATTGTAATGGGTCCTTTTGTCAATCATCAGTCACAATCAAGTTGGGGAGTTCTCATCATAATGGCAGACACTTACTCTACACATGCCTTTTAACGTAATCAGAAAGACTGTGTTAGTGGTTTTCCCAACTAAAATCAACATAGGTCATTACGATGACGCCAGTAGAAATGTCACGATGAAAGGCAATGCTATCATATGACATACTCGATCAAGTAAAACACCACACATTTTCTCACTTTTAATAATCGGTACTACGCTGTCGATCTAACAGTCCAAAGTTACAGAGCTGGAATGACCAGGCCACAGACAGCTGTGAGCCATGAACAGTCTTTAATTTCCGGGGCGAAGGGGTGGGGTGGGAATAGTGTAGAGTCCCTGGGCAAGATCTATGCCCTTTTACTAGTTTGTTTAATACTACTAACCGATGTGTCGGAAAATCTCAATTCACTACACTGGCGAGAGAGAGAACTATCTGACTTGATGGCAAAGTTTTCATCCAAGCCAGAGGAGAAGCCCCCTCTTACCAGCTAATTTTGAATAAAATGAATGTAGTATTAAATAAAGGAGAAGGTGAAGAAGCTTCTCTTAAAATCGTCTCTTTGCAGAGTTGAATTTTGAGTTATTTAGTGAACTGTGGTGCTATAATTATAATAGGCCAAAGTTTTAATTCTAGACCAGGTCATTTTTACGTCGGACCGACACAGATAGGTCTTATGGCGACGATAGGATAGGAAAGGCTTACGAATGGAAGGAAGCGACCGTGGCCATAATTAAGGTACAGCCCCAGCATTTGCCTGGTGTGAAAATAGAAAACCACGGAAAATCATCTGTAGGGCTTCTGACAGTGGGGCTTGGATCCACTATTTCCCGGATGCAAGCTCAGAGCAGCGCGCCCCTAACCGCATGGCCGCCCGGTATAGAAATTAACAGTCTCGATCATGCACTAATTTAAAATAGTTCACATCATGAAAAACGTATGTCAGGCTACTCATGCACTCAAAAACATAAAGTTTAAAATTAACTTCTAACGGAGGTTCAAGGCTTACCTCCGTATTTCCTATTTGTACTTCGATACGACGGCATGTTGTGACATCAAAAATATCTATCAGAGCATCGCAGAAATTAGGCCTCTTCATTAAGTCACTCAGAAATTCCCTCTCAATCGCAATCAAAGAAAGTGCAGAGAGCCTGTCCTGTAATTGTGAACTTCTTTGGAAGGTGTGTGTCCTTTTTCAGGCCGAGAAGCTTCTTTCGGCGGAAGCGATAGTTACGGGGATGGTTTGAATGAGATCAGTCAATTTCATTGCTTCTGGATATGCCTTTTTAGACCACTGGTGTGCAAATATTGGTAGAGGTCATATTCATTATTTTTCACAAGGTCCGGCTTCGCGTAGAGGACAGACAGTTCAATTTTCAATTTCATGCAGTAAAAATTTCGTCCATAGGTCTTCGCTAACAACTGATAGGCACTGTTCGGGAACTCCTTTGCGAATGTGTTAAACTGGTCAATATCAATTAATTGAAAGAACTCGAGCTTGCTAATATCAGGAAATATACCTAATAGTTGCACGGATATGATGCCAATTATTTCCAAATACAATCGGCATACGATGTTTTCTTAGTTACTAAAAAATCAATTCTCTGGCGCTTTTCAGAGTAATCTTGCCTACCTTCATTGTCTTGCAACTTTCACCACATACTTTCAAATTGCAAAAACGCTTTAAATTGCTGGATCCGTTTGGAGAAGAAGGCAATATCACACATTTTCTTCTGAAGGGTCTGATACAGAACATCAGATTGAGGAAGCACTACAGCAAATAAATGTAATAGGAAATAGAAATCAAAGTCTTGCAGGGTAACATACCCTTACCCTTAGCTTGAATTCTCGTTCCACTGTCCCATTCGTCTGCGTTATCTTTCATTTCTCTGAAATAATTCAAGGAGATTTATATAGAGAGAGGACACAACTTCATCGAGCCTACCTGCGGATATCCATCGGGTAGGCGCTACCGTTGGTAATCGTCTCTGTATTACTTTGTCAAGAGCAGTGGCCCTTTCTGGGAATAATAAAAGAACCTGCTCATCAGGAAAAGGTCTGAAAAAATACTTTGCATTCCTTGATGTGGTTAACAGATTGCTGTAATACCAAGTTGAGCCTATGATCATAGCAGTGAACAAATAATTATGGTCTGGTCATATTTATCCCTGACTAAATTCTGCAACCCACTGTGCTGTCCCGCCATCACTGCTGCGCTATCAAATGTTTCTGCCGCAAACTTTTCATCACACTGAAATTCTTGTCAGATCCAAAGAGATGTTTAGATAGGTGGTGGTGGTGATTGTTTTAAGAGGAAGTACAACTAGGCAACCATCCTCTATACAACACTAATCGGAGAGAAAAAATGGAAGGGATCCGACACTTCGAAAAATGAACGTATCGGCCAAAGAAATAAGAGGGCCGCGAAGGGCGTGAACATGAAAGACTATCTATCCCTCGCAAACCTAATAGCGTCGGTGTCGAGGAAGAACTAGATTTGACCAAGAGAGGTCGGATAGGATAGATGAAAGTAAGGAGTCTGGCACAAGTAAGTGGAAGCAATCCCAGGACTCAACTAAGCGCCACGTGATCACCAACCCTTGTCCAAACTTCAGAGCTACTGCGGACCCTCTTAGTCGCCTCTTACGACAGGCAGGGGATACCGTGGTTGTTATTCTACCGCCCCTACCCACAGGGGGAGATGTTTGGAGAGAGAAACAGCAGAACAGTCACCACTTACATTTTTAAATTATATTTTTCTTTTCTTCAAAAGTTATTAACGAACATGGCGTGTTCATTAAGCTTTCTATTTTACATGAACATTCTAGGCCTGCCGACTCACTTATTTTTGAGGTGGAAGCGACAGCAGTCATGTTAATGCTGAATACGTTGTTCAGCCCCATAGGCTATCCTTACCTAAAGTAAATTAAATATAAATTCCCACTTAAGCAAGAGAAGTCACATCTTATTCTAATGGTTCGCGTGCTGGCCTTTGGTCACAGGGATCCCGAGTTCGATTCCCGGCAGGGTCGGGAATTTTAACCTTAATTGGTTAATTTCGCTGACACGGGGGCTGGGTGTATGTCTCGTCTTCATCACTATTTCGTCCTCATCACGACGCGCAGGTCCCCTACGGGAGTCAAATCAAAAGACCTGCATTTGGTGAGCCGAATTTGTCCTCGGACACTCCCGGCACTAAAAGCCATACGCCATTTCATTTCATTTTATAACAGAAAACAATAACACAATAATATAACAATACACTGTTGAGCGCGGTGAATCGAACGGATGGAACAGCTAGCACCGACGTTATAAGCTTTTGTTTCCATTTTCCCCTGTGGTAACACGACCGAAGATTGTAATAGGATACATCTCAGTGTGGAGGGGAAAGGGGCCTTGCTTGGCACAGGCGCAGTAATACTCGCTTAGTTGTTAGAAGAGGTTCAAAGCGTAACCACTGCATGGAGTGATAACAGACTCTCGCTCAGCTTTGACCGTGGCAAAACTGCTGCAATAGAGTTCTCGCGACACGTCCAGGTGTAGAAACAAAACTCTTAAATACTAACATTAAAGAAAATTCAATTTTTATATTTTCAAACTTTTACCAGCGGTAACAGTGGATAATGGAACCTTTCGCCACTTGCAGTTTAATACATATAAAATCCATACTAAGCAGTCATCTGTGGCAAAAGACATTAAATTACTAATTACGTAACTCTGTTCGGTATGAAACACATGCTGACCGTCCCAATTAAAATAGCCTTGTGTTTTAAATGTATAGATGGCACCATCCACATTAATTAAATAAACTGAAATAAATAAACCGATAATGCTACTTTCATCATCGACTGTAACCGTTCAGTACTAACTATAAGTTTGTTAGTACATTTATTAACAAAATTGTTTTCGGTTGGGTGTTTGCTTTTGAAGGTATTAACCAACATTGTTTTCAGCTCACTACGTAGTGTGGAAAATTGCCTCAGCAGCGAGACTTATACATTCTAAAATTTCCCTGGTGGATGAACGTTTGAAAAGAACCAAAGTATATCTACAAAAGAGACCGCCTTGAATTGCCAAGATATTAGGAAAAAACTCATATTAGTTGATGAAAGTGAGTATAAATGAACAATTTCCTTGATGATTTTCATACCACAAGTATTAATATGTCATGTTCATTTTGAACTATTCTTAATTAATTTAAATTAGAGAAGGCAGGGTATGTCAAATTCCTAGACCAATGCGATTATATTATTAACTTCATATAAAGAGCGTTTGAGACTGTGATGTGTTAAAGCATACCTCTGTTGAATAATTAATATCGTTGTTTTCATTAATTATTATATGAACATCCCTGTGTCGCACGTATTCTAAAGCGAGTAGAGTTCCGTATGGCAGTACGTGACGTTACAATTTAGTGCCCGTGTAATTGCGCAGAATATTCTCTTCAGTACCTTTAAATTATATTTACCGTTCGTAACACAGTATTTCTGGTCACGTTCGCGCATCATAAACCCGGAGTTTATAATGTCCACCGTGATTTGTGTTCAGAGGAGAGAGAAGTGGGAGGGGTCAGTTATTTACACTAGGGGAGTGAGGATCCGAATGTTTCAAGAGAGAGAGCACGCCCTACTCACCCTTTCCTTCTAACTTTAGATTATCATTATTCTCTTTCCTTTCCCTTGTGGATTTCGTACCCGAAGGAGAGTTCTATCACCAGTCATTTCTCACTAGTGAAATAAGTGTTGAAATGCTACTATTTTCACCGTAACTTCAGCCCAAAGAAGTCTACGTACCAATGTTTAGAACTCCGCAAAAGCATTTTCACCTATACTAAACCGTTATTACCAAAAACAACATTTTATTGAATACAATTAAGCATAAGGGGACCGATGACTGAAATTTTGTGATTTTCTCTAAAAAATCTGTTTTCTGAATTATCGTTCAAAAATCACTGCAAACCTTACCTTATCGGAAAATATTAGAATATTTCAGGTCCCGCCATTTTTAAAGGTTGTAGGCCTACGGACATTTAAAAGAGCTATGATTATTTAACTCTCTCTGCCACGCCCACCTCACAGCAATGACACTCTGTCGTAAATTTTTCCGTTCTCTTTTTTGAATTTGGCTCCAAAGTTTGATAAATAACAGTGGCATGGTGTCGGCGCTTTACGATAATCAACTGTTCACAACACAATCTTTATAAATACTGTTGTCATTGGGCCATTTTGAAACTTACTGCTCATACCAGAAAATTATAAGCATTTCTAGAGTTAATTTTTATAACATAAGTATACGCTCTAATGAAGGACATGATTAGGTCTAATTCAGTACCTTTCTTATTACGTAGTGGACACGGATTCCTTTTGTTTACAAACCTCGCAGATACCACATGTGTTTACCCAAGTTTCGAAGTGTAGTGGTTCAAGAGTGTTTTCGAGTGTTGGTTGGTTAGTTGTTGGTATGGAGAGTCAACGATGTAGTTATGGAAAACCTAAAAGGCGCTCTTAAAAGAGAAGATGAGCAAGTAAGCTGAACGTTACTAAAATGAATAAATCGAGGGAAGAGGTGGAACACCCTGTTGCAGCAACGATTGCGAATGAAGTCAGTCATGATGCTTCTGATAATGATACTTCTCCTTCATGTGAGAAAGTTGTGAGATTTCTGCAAGTGAAAGGAAATTAGAAGCATCTTCACAGTATAACCTAGCAGTAATGGGTGCAATAGGGCGATGCATGACATAAATTATATAGTTAATCATATCAGTGTGTGGCAAGAGCTCCCCAAGTATTTACTCTGTGGTGAATGCTATTGAAATAAGGAAAAGCCATGGATTTTGCAGAAAGTTAGTGGAGAAATGCAGCCAGTGCTTACTCTTCACCTAGGGTAGAAACTACAGTGTCTCAAAGGCCTCTTCTTTCTGGTAAGCAGACAGGTGGTAGATACATTTATGGACACAGACAAGGGACAAAGTGCACTGCTTCAGTTTTCTCAAGTTATGGGCGGTCATTCTTTAGCAAAAAGGCCATACGTCAACCATCTAAAAACCCAGGTCAGGAAGGGCACATAATCAAGAAAAGGGTTTTGGAAGTGGCTGAAGAATCTGTGCGCAAAGCCCATGGTTTTTATAAGGAGCAAGTATTTTATATTCCTGTGTCCTATAATGCAACATGGAAAAATTGTGTGCATGCTTCTTGGTATGGTGTTGGGTTTGTAATTGGCATTGAGCCTGGAATAGTGCTTGATTTTGAGGTTTTGTTCAAATTCTGTAGTGAGTGTAAGGCTGCAGAGAATAATCTCGGAAAGTCTACTTCATAATTTATCATGTGGTATGAAGACCATGTCAAATACTGCCAAAAGAATTTTGGTGACTCCTCTGATGCAAAGGACAAAGACTTTGCAGAAATTCTATGGAAGAAGTCTGTAAGTGGGCGATGAATGCGATGCACTGTATTGTTGTGGGATGGAGATGCAAAAATCCATTTCCACCTAAATTCGATTAAAGTCTATGGCCCGCAGACTGCCGCTAAGGAGAAGGACTGTGTGAACCATATAGCGAAGAGACTTGGAACTACACTCACCAATGTTTTAAAGAAGTGGCCTGTGAAGGGTGTCACGTTAGGAGGTCGCAAGGAGGGCAGTATAAAGGAGACCACCACTACAAGATTAACTAATTATTACAGGCAACTGGGGGTTTAGATTGGCCGACTAAATATGAAAATAGACATCTTTTCGTGTATGTCTCCTTGCAGCCACAGCTATCCATCTCAGACCACTGGTTGTTGTGTATGGTAGTAGCCCCGAAACTCCCGTCATGCACTATAGTGGTTGAGTGTCTGTAGCTGTGGTGGCGTGGGAGATGTGGGGGTTGAAATCGGACAACCATAATCACAAATAGACGTGTGTGTGTCAGTATATTTTGAATTGCAGCCACAACTACCCACTGCAGACTTGAATACAGTTTTCCGTGGTTTCGCATTTTCACACCAGGCAAATTTTGTGTGGTATTAGCTCAATTTTCCCATCATACACTAGGTGGTTGCGTGTCAGTAGCTGTTATGGTGTGGGCGATGTGGGGCTTGAAAATGGATGACTTCATCATTTTTTGTGCATGCGCCAGACAACAAGACATCAAACATAGTGTATAAGAATATATATTTATAAAAAGACTTAGGATGTAAGATATTTATGTGCCTCCAAAAAAGGAATAAAAAGAAAAGAAGAATGAGAAAAAGCGTGATCTTTTAAGGTTCTGTATTATACAAAAGAAACGACACGAATGTACAATAAAATCCTGCGAAGCGGGTTGATTTCGTATAAACGGAATTAGAAAATAAACTGTGAACATTAGGTTGTAAGGCACTCATTTTCAATTAATCACTGTATAAAATAGATAGATTGACATGCATGAAAGCTATTTATTGCCCCGAACTCCTAACTCGGTAAACAATTTCAGTTAATGACCACTTGCTTGGACGAGTGATTACATGAATATAAATGCTCGACTCTAAAATCAGGAGAAGGAATAAAAACTTTTTTAATTAACTACTAAGTAATTCTCGACTAAGGTGAAAGTACCTCAAGGGGAAAAAACTTTTCGCACATTACACACTATTCACCAGTTAAATGTACAAACGAAAACTAACCAAGTAAGTATGGATGGTGATATATTTGTTTAATTTAAATCGTAATGTCACATAAGTACCCATTGAGCATTTTCAATTAAAACACAACTACTACTGTACTAAGAGTTAATCAAGGAGAGGAATAAAATACGTGTACTAATTAACAATATGTTTTCAGATTACTTGATATTTATAAGCATGCATTGTTTATATTGTTTTCAATGTCACCTTGCTACTTTCATACGGAGTCTACAGAGCTTCCAGGTCAAGACAGTAATTACCTTAAATATGAAGATTCCTCTCTCAGGCAAACTACTATAAAGTTCTATTACCGTCAGTGGGCCGTGTTATTCTAAGAAGCTTATCCACATGTTACCGACGTTTTGAATATATTGCAGTAATTTTTATCAACTTGACTGATTAACACTTACTCGACACGATGCATTTAGTCACCCCTCGTATCTAAAAGCAACCTATGCGCGAGGCACATTAAGAAACAACACGAGTTATAGTTTTCTCTCAGGCACTGTTCTGTTCTGTGAGTTTATTTATTTATTTATTTATATATCTATTTATTTATTTATTTATTTATTTATTTATTTATTTATTTATTTATTTATTTATTTATTTATTTATTTATTTATTTATTTATTTATTTATTTATGTCCGCATAGATTTTAATTAAGATGTGATTGATTGCTAAAGAACTCAAGGTATATTGACTTTTCGATACGTGACATTTGATGAAAATGTTACAAAATATTTAGGGGCTGCCTGCCCGATGCGTGCTGGGTTCACCCGAAGGGACATGGGTCCGATTTCCCGTCAAGAACTCGAAAAATTTAGGAAACGAGATTTCCATTTCCGGAGGTGCAAGCGGCCCTGAGGTTCACTCAGCCTACGCAAAAAATGATTATCAGGTTAATTCCAGGGGGCAAAGTGAGTCGGGCGTAGAGCTAGCCACTCTACCCCACCAAATGCCGAGAATACGGATAATGGAAGCCTTTATCTTCCACCCCTCCTAGGGCCTTCATGGCCTGTATGAGGATGACTTCGCTTTGCTTTCGTTCCAGAATAATTTATATTGATGAAATTTTTCGTACAAGGGAAATATTTGTCTATAGTACGTTGGCCTGTACAATTCCGGAATAATCTGTGTCCATACTACCTTTATTTTCGCAATATACAATGTGCTTCTTTGAAAACATTTGACAGGTTATCCGTTAAACTTATGTTTTACTGAACTTTGTGTGAAATGTTGTGATAAGACAAACCCTGCGTAGCTTCGATCTTCATGGACTGGAAACACGAATCACCCAACCCAGGGATCACACACGCCAAACTTGATTTATGATATGATGAAGGAATGAATACATATTGAGAAGGATCTTCTTAGGAAGCGTATAGAAGAAACGCATAAAAGATAAATATCAATAGAAGTGATAATCTATATTTTATGCGTCGTGTATTGTATGAACGTACTGCGAGCGGACACTCTCTGTAAGATGAGATTTATTGTGTGTACAGAGAGAGCGACAGCATTGTATATGTGCCTCGTGGGGATATAAATCTACTGCGAAAAGAAAGAAAACTTCAAGACATTCCTTCTTTCAAAAGATATTCTCTCGTTAGAAACGAAACGCAATGTTGAGGAAAGCTTTCGACTCAAAGCAATGAACATTATTAGAATTGTTAATATCTGACATTTCTCCCCTCCCCTCTCCACTAGTTCGTAAACTATTGACCCTGAAGCAGTGAGTTTTGAGGTAAATGAGAACCCTATCGGTTGAAATATACCGATAAGGTCATAGTCTGCACACTGATGTGTACACTTGCATATCTTATTGTCTGCTTACATGACTGTGAGGATTAGATGCCTACTAATCAGTAAAATAATAATAACAAAATTAGTAAAAAATTCAAGGTATACTGACTTTTAGATAAGTGGAATTTGAGAACAAGGTTTCAAAATAAATAGGGGCTACCTGACCGAGGCGTGTTCGGTTCACCCCGCATCAGGAAGTCGACAAATTTAAGAAACGAGATTTCCACTTCCGGAGGTGCAAAAGACCCTGAGGTTCACCCAGCCTACACAAAAATGAGCATCAGGTTATTTCCAGGAGGCGAAGGCGGCCCGGCGTACAGCTAACCACTCTAGCCCACCAAATGGTAAAAAGGCCTACTGCAGGACATTACATTTGACGCCATATAGGCGACCTGAGAATGGGACCCTACCATTGAATTTTAATGATGAAGACGGCACACACACCCAGCCTCCGAGCCACTGGAATTAACCAATGAAGGTTAGAATTCCCGAGTCGGTCAGGAATCGAATCCGACACTCCCTGGACCACAGACCAGCACGCTAACCTTTTAGACATGGAACCGGACATAATAATAGTGGTTATTCAACTTTCAGTTAGCTCTCACTGAGAATCAGTTGTAGAGTGTTGCCTCCAGATTCGTTCTCGTAGTGTTTAGACGTACTTTGAAGAGTGGAAAAATTAATCCAATGGGAACTCTAGTTTTACGATGTCCACACGTTAAAGGTATATAATATCGTACTTAGTATTTGCAAGGCGATATTAAATAAAATACGTCACCCAAAAAAACTCCGATTCTTTGCCATATGGCAGAGTAAATCATTATTATTATTACAGTTATTTTGTAACTCGGCCACTAGGAATGACTAGGAGTAACGGAAGAGGGTTAATGCCTGGTTGTAGACCCTTGGGGGCTGCACTGTTGTCGAGTAAGTGCTGCCATTAAAACTCAAGAAATGCTTAGTTGACAGTCCATCTGTTAACACAACCAGCAAATCCTACCCCTCATGGAGATGGGTGAGGTCGAGTACCTGGCGCCATGAAACTGGGTCCACCGGGCGCGATGGCCTTGCGGTGAGGGGTGCGCGGATGTGAACATGCATTCGGGAGATAGTGGGTTCGAATCCTATTGTCGGCAGCCCTGTAGATGGTTTTCCGTGGTTTCCCAATTTCACACCAGGCTGTATCTTAACTAAGGCCACGGCCGCATCCTTCCAACTCCTAAGCCTTTCCTATTCCATCGTCGCCGTAAGACCTATTTGTGTCGGCACGACGTAAAGCCACTAGCAAAACAAAAACAAAACTGGCATCCTCGGCTAAGGTATGGTAACCCCGACGGAAGTGTCGCTGGTCCTCCAGGTTGGGGGATTTTGCGAAGGGCTGGTAACTCTTCCACTTAGAAACTTAGTTCACTCATAAATTTCAGATGAATAACCGGACGGATTCTATGATTACGACAAAGGTAGACCAAGAGGCAAACGATTTGGAATTAGATAAACATTAAACTTGGAGACTTGGAACGTAAGAGGTATAAAAGGAAACGAAGAAGAACAGAATAGAGAGCTGGCTAGGAAAGAAATCAATGTTGCTGTAATTACTGAGACAAAAAAGAAATTAAAAGGAACAAAAGAAATTGATAAATACACTATGCCTTATAGCGGAGTAACACAGGATGAAGGAGCTGCAGCAGGGTTCGCAATATTAATAGACAGGAAGTGGAAATAAAACAGAAACCTAACCCATTATAAATGAAAGGATTTTAGTGCTGAGGCTGAAGGTAGAGAGAGGGAAATTAACTTTGGTAGCCGTGTATACTCGTAAAAAAAACAAAAAAAAGGGAAGGATTTTAACCGCTTTATGAAGTTATTTAATCAGTGTTAGATAACGTAATTATCAGTGACTAAACCAATTGCAGAAATAGTGGGAAATAAAGGTGAACCAACTTTAAATGAAAATGGTAAATAATTGAAAGAATTTTCATCCTACAATCAATTAAAATTTACTAACACCTTCTTTGAGAAGACAGAAATACATCATTTTACATGGACGGCAAGAGGATGGTGATCAATTATTGACTATATACAGCTGCTTCTATTTTTCCCGAACGTATGTAACCAGCTAGGAATTAAATGTCTCTTAGTCCCATCTTGCGCAATATCTTACAGCAATTTTATGTGCAGTTTGTCCGATATAGACTTACCCACACAATGCAAAAAGGATACAAGAGGCAGTAAGCGAGGCCCATCTAAAAACACAGTACCATTTTATGTAGAGCGGAGTCATTTTTACGAAAAATACTGTACTGTACAAACCATAACCACTCCTTTAGCTGTCGGTAGATAATTGCGCACCGGATTGGTTCAAGGGGCAGTTTTCCTTTGACAGGAAAGCGTGGTAACGGTATCGTAGAAAACGTGATAGGTTAGCTCCAATTACAGACATGTCAATTCACCGCCATTTTGTAGAGTCTCATCACATCGAAATTGATAGAAACGCGTTTTTCACTCTATTTTATCATCTATGACACGCAAATGCTGTACAGCAGATGTGACAGCTTACGCCATGAAATTACTATCGTTACAGCGTTCAATAAAGTCATAAAAGTGGACCAAAAGGCTTTAGTACATCAGTACACATACGAAGTTAGAACTTTCGCTCTCCTCGTGAATACGGAGTTGTAAGACCTAGATGTTCAAGCAGGAAGTAGCTGCGCGAAATTAGCCATGGTAGATGTACCTGGATAAGGTAGAGGGAGCAGTGAGGGCTCGGAAACTTATTGAGTCACGCCTTTTGAAATGTGATTTCGAACACCGATAGGCATCCTTTACAAAGACTTGACATTTCTGAAGTCTCAAATGTTCTTCTAAGGAAGATGTAATAGTCCACCTCTGTGGTGTAGTGGTTCGTAAGATTAGCTGCCACCCCCGGAGGTGCGGGTTCGATTCCCGGCTCTGCCACGAAATTTGTATGGCAGGTTCGATCCTGGCTCCGTCCGGTGGTATTTGAAGGTGCTCAAATACGTCAGCCTCGTGTCGGTAGATTTACTGGCACGTAAAAAGAACTCCTGCGGGACTAAATTCTGGCACCTCGGCGTCTCCGAAAACCGTCAAGGAGTAGTTAATAGGACGTAAAACAAATAACATGATTATTATTATTATTATTATTATTATTATTATTATTAGTACGAAATTTGTAAAGTGGTACGAGGGCTGGAACGGGGTCCACTCAGCCTCGGGAGGTGAACCGAGTAGAGGTGTGTTTGATTCCCACCCCAGCCATCCTGGAAGTGGTTTTCCGTGGTTTCCCACTTCTCCTCCAGGCAAATGCCGGGATGGTACTTAAGGCCGCCGCCACTTCTTTCCCTCCTCCATGTCTATCCCTTCCTATCCTCCCATCACCCCGCAAGGCCCCTGTTTAGCATACCATGTGAAGCCGCCTGGGCGAGGTACTGGTTATCCTTCCCAGTTGTATCCCTAGACCCGGAGTCTGAAGCTCCAGGTCACTGCCCTTGCGGCGGTAGAGGATGGATCCCTCGCTGAGTCCAAGGGAAAAACCGACCCTGGAGGGTAAGCAGATAAAGAAGAAGAAGTAGAAAATAAAATAAAAGAAGTTGTAATAAACAGACATCATAATTATCGCCACGTAAGCACCGACTACGAACAAATTCATTGTGAATTCTACCTGAAACACAATGCTGGACTCATTCAACCAAGTAATAGGTACAAACTCTACTCGTAGGAAATTGTTGTCACTGTCTGGGCTTAACAGAGACATGACTCTTTAGCACGCTGTGGTTTGCGGCAAGACAAACTTTTCTGCACATTCGAGTTTAGAACTTGTAACATACAAGATCACTTTCGAAGATATAGCGTAGATTACTCCATTAGTATAGAGATACGAGACCTATTCTTCGCCACCTGGAGTAGCTACAAGGTACTAACCGCAGACAGCGTGTGATATTTCTGGCAAATTCATTGTTCGAATCTAGCTGCGAGCTTTTCACTTTTATTTTTATATACTCTTAACGCATTCGTAGTTAAGGTTTAACATCCTTAAGACTCAAAAGTCACTTTTTATCTTCGGAAAGAAAGCATACAACAGACAGGGATAAATACATGTGACTTTTGTATGGCACACGGCTACAACGAATGAAGCGCACTGCACTTATTGTCAGCATAATGACCCCACCATTCACTCAAGCAACTGCGCACGTTCCACTCGAAGGACGACTAGACGTCGTACTTAGGACACATGAAACAGCACATAGTAATCCTTACAGCAAAGTGCAGGCAGATTCCACCACATACGACGCAGCAAGCAAGAATTACTCACCTCTACCGTACTCAAAAATTAGATTTGTCTGAAATGTAGAAGTATTGTAAGGAAAGGAATCGAATTATGTAAATAGATATTGTAATGGTCATAGCGTCCACCATGCCAACTCGCTACGCGCAGGGGGCATCACCACATCGTCCCCCTTCCCCCGACGCTCAAGCGCGCCAATCACGAGCAACACTTGGTGCTTGGCCGGCCCTCTCGCAACCATCCGCGGTCCCACAGCAGAGGACTATGGAAATTACTCGACTATTAATCTGGAGCCTTCCATCTCGCGAGGTTCCTGGATCCATCTAGCATCCGGACTCTTCTGGAAGGCCCAGCGCAGGTATATAAGAAGTGAGAGTTAGGCTGGGTTAGTGAGTTAGTGAATGAGTGAGTGATAGCGAGATTGAGTTCGCTGGTGTGAGTTAGTAAAGAGCGCAGTCAGTGATAGTCTGGGCTGAGATGTCAGCCTAATGGAGTATCTGCCTGTTAGAGCCGAGGACTCGTTCCTGTTACCCTGATCTCGTGTGTGTGAGTTCCTTGAGGCCGGCTGCTGGAGAAGAACCTTGGGTGTTCTGGAGCAGCAGGGAACACTGGGTGCCGATGTGTGTAGACTGTGAACGGAGTTCGGCGTATTGAGTGAAAAGCGGATACTATCCCGACCCATGTGGAGTGCCGTAATATGGGACTAGCGTGCTACATTGCGGACTGACGGCGAAGGAGTGAACGTGGAACCTTGTGTGTGAATGTAGAACTCTGTAATGTGAGAACAAGTGAGAAACTAAGAGAGAGAGCGCGAACCGTGTAAGTGTACTTGTGTAAGTTGTAAGCTCGGCTATCGCGTGTGTCTGTGTAAATCCGTAATTGTAGTGCTTAGTTAATAAATCTTATAAATAGGATGCTACCAGGTTCTGTACTCATTTATTCATTTATTTACCCCGCCAACACGTCACAATATGTATTTATCAAATAATTCAACACTACCCTGGAATACAGTGCCCGGTATTTCACACCGCATGGCTATTTTTGTATTTGCTATAATTGTTACTGTATTTCTTTTCTACTTCCCTTTTACTGCTTTAAATTTCTTGCCTCTGCCTTACCTGTTTTGGAAGGTCTCCCACGATCTCCGACTAGGATCACATAAAGGTCTCCAATTGTGAATCGATCCTTTTGGTCCAGTCTCCATGAGGCTCGTTCATGAGGTCGTCTTCTTGATGTTATGGTCGGAAGGTCTCGTGCCCCTAGGCTCTTGAAACATGGTACAGGTCATCAGTGGAATGAAATGTCTAATTATTTAACAGCACGACACTACCGTCACTTCTGGTTACTTTCACAGGCATAAATCAGTTACTGGCAATCTGTGACGTTAAAATCTTTGTTCCCTTTTTAGCTGCTTAACCGCGCACGAATGTGTAGGATAATATACCTGCGATATGAAATCAGCAGCCTAATCTGTCGAACAAATTGCCATTATCACATGCTCAACTGATTCGGACATGTAAGTCTAGCGGGAATAACCCAAATGGCTTTAGTTTATAGTTGCACTTTTTCCTCACTTAGTTATCTGTCTGCGATTACCCGTACTGCTTCGAAATTAAGTCTATATTCGGCATTGTCTAGGGTTGGATAATTAGACACTCACGACTGCACCGTAAAGCGTCTAAATACAATCACCGATCCGCTGAATTATTATTAGCATAACCGCACTAAAGTAATCACAGTTTTTGTCCTAAGCAAAGTTTATGACGCAATTATTAAACTGACGGACGTACTCACGACACGTACAGGAGAAAAACCTGCTGCAGAATTGGCTACCTCCCTCCAAATCAGCCAGTACTTATAGGGAGCCTCTAGCCAAGCCACGCTAGGGGACTACTCGTGATACACTCTTTACATTTTAATGCAAATACTTGACATCTTCCCACGGTGATGCGCGCTAATGCAGAATTATCGAATTCGTTGCATATTAATGGCATGAGGCTCATCATAACGTTCCTAAAATTCTGGGGATCATTGTCATCTAATTATTTCCTCCAAAATTCTTCAGGGAGAGTAGATATCTCTCGATTCCTGCGAAGTGACAGGCCTGATTCTTGCCGCTTTATGTTTTGTTACTGTGGCAGAGGCCTTCCCCAAACAAGCTACACATATCTCTATCTTACTCCGACATATACTTTGATTTACACACACAATGCCACACCCGTAGTAGAGGACAGCGCCAAAGCTCCTATTTCCAATCTGGCTTCGCGCCAATTATTATAGCGTCCTATTGCGCAACATTATAACTGCGTTAGATATCACCGAATTCCACATGAACAGTATGGTTCACTATAGAGTAATGTTGTAGGGGGTCCGCTGTCTGTATTTTCGTTTACTTAGCCAATTTTTCAGATAAGTATCCGTTTTAGGTCAACTCAAGATCATATCAGTGTTTTTTAGCCTTCGTGTCTGTCTATCTGCCTGCTTGTCTGTTTTTCTGTTCCACCAGCACGGTGAAACGGCTGGGGAGATCTTGACCAAACTTCATATTTAGATGAGCAGGTTATGAAATAATTTGATATACCTTAAAATCACAGAATAGACTGGGGGTTTATAAGGAGACCAAACGATGTATTTGACACTTTCTGATACACAATTGATTTTCTGTAAAATATGAGACTATACGCGATAAGTCCCTTCATTTTAATAACTTCTGTTATCTACATAATTTTGGTTACTTGTCAAATGACAGAGAAAATTACCAATTTCTACAGTTTAATGCTTTGCGTCATTACAAATTTTGATCTGAACAAAGGCAGATAGAACATATGCGGCAGCATCAGAAGTGAAATCGCTCGACAAGAAGGAGCGATTAGACTTTGAGAAGGTATTATACACAATGAAACTCTAGAAAAAATGTTCTGAAATGGGATGTTGGAATTTAAATTGCTACACAGTGAATTATGAGGTTGAAAAATTCACAGTTCTAGCCCTTCAGGCAAGCAACTCAGTGTTGAAACGATCCTAGGGATATGAGCTACGAATTTTACGTAAATAAAATATAATAAATTAAAGTGTGAGAATATTTTTATTTATTCCTAAAAATTACAATCCTTTACTTAGTCATCGTTATCTGGTCGATTACATTAGCAGTTTGCCTTTTTCTACCAATACGAGCGCTAATGTGAGTCAATGCAAAGTTTCACTTAAGCTCTTATAACTACATTCGGTGTGGATATTTTTCAAAAAATGAGAAAAATGCCTGAGGGTATAGAACCAAAAAACACATTACAGGAAGAATTATGTAAATAAGTCTGTTTGCATAGGATTTGAATCGAAAAGTAAATGAGTAAAGAAACAAGTGATTTTAGGCTGTTTTTCCGGAACTGCATTTAGGCAGGAAGTGATTTTCGAAATTTGATTATTGTGATTCACTAGAGCTATCCAAGGTTTTTGAAAACTTTCCGGGACCCTTAGCCATTTAACTTTCGGTACAATTGACGGAATTGCTTAATTCTACGCTTTTATAGTCTGCCTCCGGATCCCAAGATAGCGGGTTCAATCCCGGCAGAGGTAGTCGGATTTTTGAAGGGCGGAAAAAGTCCATTCGACACTCCATGTCGTACGATGTCGGCATGTAAAAGATCTCTGGTGACACACTTGGTGTTTACCCGACAAAATTCATTAAATCTCAGCCACAGACGCCCAATAGAGTTTCAGTTTACTCGGTCTGCCATCTAGTGGGCCTAGAGTAAATCGGAACGTCGAAATTGACGAGCAGACAGGCAGATGGCGTCGAATTGAAATGTCTGCACACGGTAGCTGAATCCATACGATTATTATTATTATTATTATTATTATTATTATTATTATTATTATTATTATTATTTTTACGGAGTTATCCGTGGTAGTTAGATGTGAATGAAGGTGCGGGCTGGAATAGGTCTCAACTACAAAATTAAAGTTAATTTAAAACTTTAACAAAGGTTATATTTTCTTTTCAAAATCAACAGATTATAACAGGTACCAAGTAGCAGATCAACAATTAACAAATTACAGCTCATTACAAAATTTGGGCTTCGAGCCCCAAGTTTACTTTCTGAGCTCTCAGCTCGCAATCACAATTGCTGAAGGGCAGAAAACACCTAAGTACAAGGAGCACTTGCTCCTAATTACAATGTTAAGGAAAAGAGCGGACCCGCTCTCAATTTGACAAGCCTCACAAAGGCCACAACAACTTTCACTTCAGATTGCCCTCAAGGCACACCAAGAAACAGGGGTATTAGATACCCAACCTACAGGGCCTTTACATGAGGAAAACAAACATCAAGTTAAGTTACTGGCCCATAGTGCAAAAAGGAATGGAGACGATAACTTGCACTCCAACACAACGTTTGTGTCGAAAACCTATGTGGCGCTAGGCCGATAATACAGGGGCTAATCCCATTCTAGGGAGGTGACACGTATGAGAAAACATACTATATTAAAGAAGAGAAAAACGGTTATGAAAACGTAGTCACCTCCTTTTTCAAAAATGAAGGGGAGTTCGAGAGGGTGAAGCACTCTCTATCCCAGCTTTACAGATTTGTAATTTATAGATAGACAGAAAAGAATTTACATTTTAAAAAGGTAGGTTACATACTAAAGGTTTCGAACCCTCCCCGAGAGTTAAACTGCTGAGCTAGCAAGAAATGAAGATGTTAATAGGCCATTACCTTGTAGATGAACTGCAGCTTGAAGAAAGAGGCGCTTCCCGCCCCCTGCTACATATTCACACACTAAGAGAGATGTTACTGAAGTGGCCCCGAGACAAGAAAATCAGCAGTTTATATACCCTCGTGGAACATTCGAGACCTTTCATGAATGACAACAACCCGCCCACAAACTTTTATTGGCCAACAGCAAAACCTAATACACAAGATGAGGAAGAAACACCTTATTGGTGGAAAATTAATTACGTAAATTCATGATTGGTTACATTCAAAACGGGCGGAAAGAAAGGATTTATATTGCCAACCCACAAACCACAGAACAAAATTTAGTAAAAATAAAAGTTAGGAATACAATATTTCTTCAAGAAAGTTCATTCCATTGCACCAGAGTGTGTTACCATAGTTTTGGTAGAGACATCTGTTAGAGAATGTCCAAACTTCTTGATACGGAGCAAACAAACACAAATCAAAACAGACACAGTTCAGAACACTTTAAAATAACCAAATTTACAGTAGAGACATCTTCAGAGAAACCGTTGTGTTAATACAGTTCGTTAAAGTTCAGGCTTTCTCCTGTGGAGAGGTTTCAACTGGCGCAATATTTGAATTCGCGGCGTGGAGGTGTACCGCCCGGTACAATTATTATTATTATTATTATTATTATTATTATTATTATTATTATTATTATTATTATTATTATTATTATTATTATTATTATTATTATTATTATTATTATTATTATTAGAAGAACTATCAACGAAATGCCTAAGGTTTTGAAGGCCCTGTTGCAGTGGTGTTTGGAGCTTCCGAAGTTTCGTCAGAAACTTGGCTATTCGTCTTCACAGATGTCGCAGGGAGAGCAACATTAGAAGTGGCCAAGATTTCTTTCGATGAAACGTGAGGAGATTCAAACATCACTTGATTACTATCTACAAGTCTGGTAATTCTATCACCGAAGTGTTACAGCCGTGATAAACAAATTATTCCGAAAGGCTTAATTTACTCAAATAATTGTAACAGTTTGCTTTATGTGCAGCCCATACTCGAATCGCACTCTGTTGAGCAACAAATGGCAAGGTAATGTTGTAGTATACATACTTGCACTGAACCACTCAATTTTATAATTTGTCCTCTATTTCCTTCTACTATTCGTTTTCAAAAATCAATAGGTTAATGCCTAACAAAACGTTTTGCGGTGCCCAGTGTCTTTTTGGCAGCCTACAAATTATGTGGAAAGAATATAGATGGGGTAGTACGGCATTCACTGAAATATATAGACAAGGTAACTTTGGTTTTATTCACAGTCCTACTAAGATAAAATAATCCAAATCATGTTTTTAAGTTAAATCCCAATAATGTTTTTAATTTGAGTCCTCATTCCGAAAGATGGTTGGATCTCCAGAGGCTGAACTGTCAGCTGTTATTGATAGTTTAAATTAATGCGTACGTTTCCATCGACGAATGCACCATATGCACCACATACTTGCCAGAAGAAGGTCATTTAATTCAGGATCATTTCTTCCAGTTTAAAGTGGGAAATGGCAAAATGAGAAGTTTGGAACCTCAGTTTCTGTTTTAGTTGATAAGACCGTCCATTGTGTGGGTTCCCGAGGCCTAATAAATTCCTATATCCCGGAATAGCTATTATTCACGACACGAAGGCATTTCATGTTTGGTAGCAAAATGATCCGCTACCATTATCCCAATTAACGATCAATCACCATGACACACACATTACTATAGTAGGGGAGAACGCGTGTTGTTTCAATATTATAGTTTCGTAAGTTGAATCCGCATTCTAAAGACTGGTTGCATCTCCAAAGTCTGCCACTGATAGTATAAATACGGCAGTTTCTCGTTGCTATCCTCACTAGGCCTGAATATGCTGTCGCATACCTATCTGATAAGCATACTCAAATGTACACATGAATCGACTATATCAGTGGCACTTTCACACCATTCACAACAGCTACTGAATGACCTTATTCCAATCATTTCCATATTGTTCAAGGAGTAAGACATACCGATCACTGAATAACATTTAATCTAGGCAATAAAAGATGACAAAAAACACTGCAAATATTTTTCTCGTGAAATGGGTTTGAGATTAATACTGTATTACATTGGTTATGTTTCTAAAGTAAAGTAGCTTATAATAGAAATGTAAAGTACCAGGACTCCCAGAAAACGTGCATGTTTTGTTGATTGCAATTACAAGAAACGTAAATGTGACTTTACTCATTTAGTAAATGAAGTAAAATGAGAGGAAAATATATCATATTCTTAGGCAATAGTCCAACTTTGTGAAAATAATATCATTTTGGCAATTATATTTGTACCAAGAGGTACACCTCAACTCCGCGCATTCAAAAGAAGCGCCTTAATGAACTCTATCTATCCAACAAAACGTGAAACTGCTTCTGCAGGAAGTTGGGACAGTAATCAGAAGATGTCACTACTGAATAATTGAGAAGTTTATCATTTCTAGGTTTCCTAAACTCATTGGATTTATTTTGTTTTGTTTTGGTGTACTTCAAGAAGTTTAAACTTTCTTCCAAAGATGTCATTACAAAATCTCTGGTCATGCACTCTGGTGCAAGGTGGAAGAACTTGTAATTTAAAGAAGTTATTTTGTTTCTAGGTTTTCATAACAGTATCAACGTTCATTTATTTTTGGGTTGGCAACACTTCTTTTTCATTCCGCCAGTCTTGAATCTGGCCAATTAGAAATTTCTGTAATTATTTTTCAGCCTATCACAGGCTTCTTGTCGCTTTTTGAATTGTCCAATAAAAATTGAGAGGGTGTGCCCGGATTAGTCCAATACCCTCTCGAACCTTCCCTTCAGGTATATAAGCTGTGGCTTTTCTGGTTACCTTGTCTCTTGACCGCCGTATTTCTTAAAGAGTGTATGTGTTAAGACAGGAGGCGGGGCGCCTCATTCCTCACCAGGCAGACCAGCAGCCAAGGTAATGTCCACCAGACTTCTTTTTCTGTAGCTAACTCCGCAGACGTACACGAAGGGAAGGTCCTAACTATGTAACCTGTTTTCTAAAATGTAAATCTTCTTTCGGCTAATGTAAAATTCCATAAATTCTTAAAATTGTAAATCGGGGATAGAGAGTGCGTTACCCTTTCGAGCTCTCCTTCTACTTGGTTTGAGGTGACTAGGATTTCTAAACTTTTCTCTATTCTGTGAAGTGTTAGATTAATCTCAACTCTAATCACCTCAGTAGCTTGGGTTTAGCCCCTGCATCATCGGGCTGAGAGCCCAATAAGGGTTTTAAAAGTTCTAGGAGTGCAAGTGTACGCCTCCATTGATTTTGTGTTCAGGCCAATAGTCTAACCTGTTCTTTTTCCACGAAGGCCCGGTAGGTTGGGTAATAGATACCCCTGTGTAAAAGAAATTTAAATTTTAAATTGTGCCTAGAGAGACCAGAGATCGTAAGATTTTGTGTAATGTTGCCTTGAGCGGAATGTTGAAAATCTGTGAGTGTTAGAGAACATGTAAGCTCTATTCTAAGTTTTCCATAATATTGAGAGTTGCCTTTGGAAGGCCGTAAATTGTTACTGTTGAAGTCTAGTGCTCGTAAACAATGTGCACCGGGAGATATCTCTCCTTATCTGACTGACGTAACATTTGCGGAAATTGTACCTTTGGAGCCTGAAACTCAAAACTTGTAAATTTGGAGCCTGAAGCTCAAATAATTCTAAATTACCGATTGTTGGAGTTTTCAATTCTTGTTTCAAGATTGCTATTTGTACCTGTCATGTTGTTATGTTCACTCAGTGAAAAAAATTGTTAAGTTTGAAATACTTAAAGAAATATAACCTTTATGTAAAGTTTTAATTCAATTTCTGATATCGTAGTTAGACCCATTCAACACCCGCACCTTCTTTCACCTCTTTCTGCTGCACTGATATCTAACACTATTAGTACTGTTTTGTCCGAAATCTTCGTGTTTTATGAAGTTGTTAGCTGAAATTAAAATGTTTAACGGTGTAGAGTAGTACTGACGAATATTGTTTTGAGGGGAAGTGCAACTACCTACTACAAAAATGAACGTCTCTCCTGCGAAAATTGAAAGTATCGGCAACAGATAGGGAAGGGCCACTAAAGACTCACTTAACTTTATAAATCTAATAGCGGCGGGGTCAGAAAAGAACAAGAGCTGTCCAAAGGAGGCCCGATAGAAAAGCCGAAAGCAAGGATGCTGACATAAGTAAAGGGAAGCAATGCCGCACTCAGCTCGAGTACCGTGGTTGCCAAGACATTCTCCCAAGTTGAGAAACCATGGCCCGCTTTCAATCTCTTCGTACGATAGATATGGGTTACTGTTTTCTACCTTCCGCATCCACAGGGGTTAACAGTGTAGGAAGAATTCATACAATACTGTTAGTCATCCAATACATCCCCCTTTCATTTATAAAAATGTGCAGGAGAATATGCATTCCAAACAAACAGGGGAATAAAAATGCATGACGGGAGAAATGTCCTTGATTTAGTGTGATGTGATTCAAAATATTTTCTGTCCAATACATGAACGCTGTGTACTGGTATTATAACATTTATCTGTATTACCAACCATATAGTAGAGGTGAATAATGAACCAACATAGTATAACATAAAGTAGTTGTTTGCCTTCAAGGTAATAATCGTAGCTGTAACTGCCATATCGGAATTAAAAATAACGAACTGTCCATGAGCATTTCATGTATGGCCTGCATAAATGTAGGCGCACTGCAGTAGCGCGAAGCGCTGACGTAAATGGGCTTAGGGCATCAATCACCACGTTCACCAGTTCCCGTTAATGTAGCTCCTGTATTATTTACTGATTTTGTTTCTGCAAAGTAGGTAATTCAATTTGTTTTGTAGCGTGATAATTCTAAATTTACACATTGCGCTCACTTATCCATTTTCAATATTATGTGCTCAATATTTCAGGTGATATGTATCCGTTTGCGTCTAAAATCTTTCAGGTTAATTCCCTAGAGTATGTTACAAGAATGTCTATAAAAATTACGAGTTATTGTGGAAAACATTGTTCCATCCATTCACCAAAATTATATGTTCGTGCTTTTAAGCAGCCACCGCTGGACTGCAGATTGCAGTTTTATGGATAACGCCTTACACAGTCACATTAATTAGACGGCAGTCTGTCGCAAAAAGAACTATCTGGTGTCAAAGGACATTGCCTTCGAACCTGTCTTTAACAAATAATAATAAGTCGTTGACACTTTTGATAAAAGAACAACTTCAACACATTAAGCTTCTTTGAGAACATTCTCTTACACTGCATAGAAAAATACAGGTTACGCGATTGTGAGCAATTGCAAGAATACCCCGACAATAATTTGTGTGACAGCAGATAATGGTGTAACAGTAAACGGGGTGAAGAGTCAGGTTGTAAGCTTCATCATGAAGAAAAGTCCTCTAAGTTTTAATTACTGTGTTAATGGGATCAAAGTGTAGAGTGTAGAACTCTGTAAATACGTAGGTTTTAATGTAAGGGAAACTCTTCATTGGCGTAATCACATTAAAGAGATCGTACATGAATGTTACACATCCCTTTATATGTTATGAGGGTACTTACGCGTTGGAGTAGGGATGTGAAATAGAGGGTGTGTAAATCACTGGTAATTCCCCAGTTTGAGTATGGTTCTAATATATGAGACACTCAACAGGATAAATTGGCTCGTGAACTGAAAAGGATTCAAGTTCAATGGAAAACAGGACAATTTGTATTTTTTGATATACGATATGACAAAATATTAGTGTAAAAGTGCTGTAAACTTGTTCTGGGAAGACTGGCGTATAGAGATGAGCTGCTGGACTAAGCGGTATGTTCTAAGATGTCAAAGGATAGATGGCGCGGAATAATATTAGCAGACGAATAAGCTTGCATCAAGTTTATAAAATATGAGGGTGAAGTTGAATTTAAGATTTAAAAAATAGGGAAAAATTATGTTTGTGAGAAGAAGAATTAGGGATTGTAATACAATTAACAAAGGCAGATGTTCCATAAATCTCCAGCTTCTTTGAAATCATTGTAAAACTGACTGGGTAAACTACTAACAGGGATTCTGCCACCTGGGCGACGGTCTTAAATAAGGTTCAGTGGTGATTGATTGATTGATTGATTGATTGATTGATTGATTGATTGATTGATTGATTGATTGATTGATTGATTGATTGATTGATTGATTGATTGATTGATCGATCGATCGATAACGACTTATGGCAGAGCTGTAGTTACAATACACATGAGTAAAAAATAAAAATTATATATTTAACTTTGTTACAGGAATATATATTTAGTTGCTAGTTATGTTAGTAGGTTTTAAAATGCAGCCAGCTGATTTGCAACGCATTCACCGAGTAAAATACGCGATAATTTGTGCACTCGCTTTTAAATTTCATCCATTTTTAAAGGCACTCAATTATTACTTTAAAATCCCAAGTCTTGTGCTATCTACAAAAGATGCTTCCATTAAATGGGCAGTTACTGGCCTCAAACATTTTCATAACATTTTTTAAAGGAGACTTTATGTATATAAATAAGATCGTAAATACCGTGTGTCTGTACCTTGATATTTTGGCGAACTTTCCGTACAGTTATCCGTTTCAGGTGTAATAATGACCATCTGCATAATTTTTGGCTTTAGTGTCTGTTTGTCTGTCCTTCTATAACTTGAAATACTGGATATATATTCCACCAAACATCATATTATTATTATTATTATTGAATTTCCCATTACAAACCCTATTTTACAAGTAGTATATTAGGGTTATAGATAGTGAGACTAAGTTAATACATGACAATTCAATTAAAATAGAGATGACTTATAAATTACATGGAGAAATTTAACAAACACTTTATAACAACATCTTCTCTGAAATACCATAGTGAGAGGTGCTTGGTATTCTATATTACACATGTTTAAATGCATTAATAATTCATATCTACTCCTGTTAAAAATCGGACACTCAAATAAGAGATGAGGAACAGTTTGTTGCATTTCACAGGTACAAGTGTAGGGCTTCTGAACACTGATTCCAAACCTCTCGAAGTGTGATGCAAGCTTTCCATGTCCTGTCAAAAACTGAGTTGTAATATGTTCATGTTTCAAAAACCTACTTTGTAATCTGTCTTGAATATTTGGAAAGAACAACTCTCTTGTTAGCCAGCCATTATTGCTGGTGATCCATTGGTTGTTCCACATATCTTGTGTATACTCCCTCAGTTCCTTTTTTACATGAGACAAAGGAAACTTTTCATATATCAACAAGGCGTCAGAAGAAGTAGTAGCTGCTTTGGCAAGTTCATCAGCTCTCTCATTTCCTTCTACCCCGTCATGACCTCGGACCCATTTCATGCAGATATGGTTACTGTATCCTAATATGTGTGATCTTATATTAACAGCTACCGGATGAAAGTTATCTTTTTCTTGGATTGCTCTCAAAGCTGCCTGAGAGTCACTCAATATTTGTGCAGCACAGTTGTGTTTTTTAATCCACATAACTGCCTGTTGTATAGCGCACAATTCGGCTTGAAAGACTGAACATGAGGGAGATAGCCTAAATTTTTCAGCATGCACCTCACTGTTATTCTGTAGTACTACAAAAGCACATCCTACAAGCCAGCCATCTTTTTCTTTGCTAATCCGGGATCCATCCGTATAAATATTGTAATGATGTTGTGTGTTGCACACTTCTTGCAAAAGAATATTGGCAAATTGACTTGGGTGACCAGATGTCAATGCATTAGCTTGTAGTTCAGGAGTGACCGTTAATATCATATCAGGATACAAAACACCTTTTTTTGTTAATGTGAGCTCAGCTTTGGCAATGGCTGTTAAATACAGAGGTGGGATTCCCGCCACAACAAGGGCTGCTTCCGTGGATATTGTGCGGTACGCACGAATAATTCTGAGTACAAAACCTCTTTGAATTTGAGCTAGTTTGGCTTGAACCCACTTTCTTTTCAATACATTACGATAAGCAGATGAACCATACAATAATAATGGTTCCACTGCTCCATGATATATTGTCTTTAATAGTTCTGGATTAAGACCCCATGTCAGTCCGGTAGCAATAGTAAAGCCAGACAGTAATTTGCTAGCTTTGGTAGACAGAGCATTGAAATGACCTCTAGATGTTGGTTTTATATCTAAAACAACACCTAAGTATGACATTCGGTCCACCAATTTTATAACTTGTCCATTCATGTGTACTACAGGTGTTTCAGCTTTCCTCTTCCTCGTAATGAACATGCCGCTTGTTTTTGAGGGTTGAACTCCAATTTATTTTCAAATCCCCAGTTGTAAATTATATTCAGCGCTGTATTAGCTCGAAAAGTCAAATTTGAAACATCATCACTTTTAAGTAAGAGAAGGGCATCATCAGCATAAGCAATTATGTGACAGTCAGTAGGTAATTCCAAAGTCAGTAAATCATCATATAGAATTGTCCAGAATCCTGGACTACATGCAGAACCTTGAGGACAGCCTTTTGTGATATTTTTGGTAAATGTAGTACTGCCCATTGTGAGCTTTGCCATTCGATTATTAAAGTAGTTTCTGATTATTATATACAAGTTTCTAGGACAGGATTTTTTCTTCAATTGATGTAATATTTTTGGCCACCAGGCATTGTCAAACGCTCCTGAAATATCTAGCAAGATCAGCAGAGCGGTCTTCTTTTCTGCAAAGACCTCTTCTATCCATTCGACTACCAGTCGTATTGCATCCTCTGTTGACTTCTGTGCTGTGAACCCAAACTGGTTGTCCTTTAAAAGATTGTTACTGCGGAGGTGGAACATAACTCGATCAATTAATAGCTTTTCTAATATTTTTCCTAACACTGACAATAGACATATAGGCCTATGAGATTTTGCACTAGCCTTATTTGAAGAATTTGGTTTTGGAATAATTTTCACTGCAGCCACCTTTCAACAGTCAGGGAACACACCAAGTTTCAGGCACATGTTAAATATATTCAGAAATAATTTTGGGCAACACATTTGGATATTTTTTACTATATTGGCTGATATTCCGTCTATTCCTGGGGATTTATTATCACATTGTTCGTTGATTACACGTTGAACTTCTTCAAGTGTAAAGGGAGAATCATTTACCGTGTCTGGTGCAATTTTTGTGGAATTTATGACATATTTCTGAAAATTATTATCTTGTGATTCTTCGGGGTAGAATTTTCTCAAAAGTACCTCTGCTGTTTCTTGAATGGTTGTTGTGAACCCACTCGCTGTTTGTAAGGTTGTGATAGTATTATTGAAATTTTCAGGTCTTCGTATCATTTCATATACAATGTTCCAAGGGTTACTGGTCTGTTCTGCAGAGCAGAAAGCTTTCCATGCCTCATTTTTGGTTTGAATTATTTTTATTTTGTAATCCGATTTAATTCTATTATAAGCCTCTTCATAATGTCGACGAAGTATTTCACAAGTAGATCGCTTATATCTCCTGTATGATGCTAAGACCTTCTTTCTCATCCGATCTAGTTCCGAGTTCCACCAATAATTTTTTTCAGGTTTCTGCGACAATTTCGGAAGATGCGCTTCACAGATATTAAAAATAGTTTGCATAAGGTCATTTATCATTATATTAAGTTGTTTGCTCGTAGTCACTTGTAGCACCTGCTCTGCTATTCTTTCAAGTTTCCGAGCAGCCATCTGAAAATGAGTCCACTGAACATTTTTTGTTTTAAAAATACGTGTGATGGACTGATCAGCACTAACTGTATTTATGTCTGTTTTAATTTTTATAGTAATGAGTCTATGATCAGAAAGACTAGGAGTTTCACTAACTTCCCATTCCACAATGTGTTTTAAAAGTGTAGGTGAACAGACGCTAACATCTATAAAGCTATTACTATCATTTCGACTGAACGTTGGAATTCGTCCATCGTTAAGTATTATTAGGTTATTGGAGGAGCAAAAATCGAAAAACTGATTTCCACGACTGTCGGTCACAGGACTTCCCCATGCACTATGTTTAGCATTAATATCTCCAATTATTAAGAGGGCCTTTCAAATCCATACAGAGTTCGTTGAGGTCATTTAAAACTCCACTTAAATCATCCTTGGATTCACAGTAAATATTACATACTAGCGAATGTACCCGTGCTTCGCTACGGTATTCTACATTGTATTCGAATATCTAAGTAAATAGTGTACATGCAGTAAATAAGATAGTTTTAAAATTGCATGTCTCTTAGCGTTATCCGAGAAAGAGCATGGGGAGGTCCCCGTACGTTTCCAATGTAAAGTGTTTGTTACGGATTTGTGATATAACGGCAGGCTCACTTGCCTACTGGCATTCACAATCAGGTTGGGAAGTTTACATTATAATTGCAGGCCCCATTGCCTACTATGCGGACAGAATCGATTTGGGGAGTTTTCGTTAAAATGGCAGCCCCCCTTTCCTACCTCCAGACAGATTACAGTTTTTATTATAATGGCAGGCAATTACCCTACTATCACTCGAAATTGAGTTGTGCAGTTATCATTATAATGACAGGCCCCTTTTCCTACTGCCAGCCAGCGTACTGCCAGTCACACCAAGTTGGTGAGTTTCCATCAAAATAGCAGGCCACTATGCCTAATGCCAGTCACATTTTAGATGAGGACATTTCTTTATAATGGCGGGCACCCTTGCCTACTGCCAAACACAATCGGGTAGGGGAGTTTTAAACAAAACTGCATGCTCACTTACCTTCTGCAAGTCAAATCGAGAAGGGAACTATTCATTACAATTGTAGGCCTTCCTTACTAATGACAGTTACACAGGAGTTGGAGAAGGAACCCTTTCCTACTGCCAGTCAAAGTCGGTGTGGGGAGTACTGATTACAATAGCAGACCGACCCTTTCTCGATCGCTAAATCGACATCAGTGAATATATATAGATCGACATACGAAAGTATATGCGTGTTTACAATATTGAAGACCTTCATTTACAGATTAACTGCTACTAAACGTACGTCATATCGACAAAGGATTATACCATAAGACACGCCGGATTTAGTGGCCTAAATGGCTGGTCCAATGATATGTCATCTATTCTTGGGTCAGATTTAGAAACGTGGAACAGGGTAAAGGTTTTGTAAGATCATCTCACATTACATTACTTTTCGGATAATAATGTGACAGCTACATACGTAGCATTTGGCTCACATATGGCTACTGAGTGGGCCAATTTTCGTGAAGAGTTTGATGATTCTGTATTTCATATAAGTAATTGAAAGTATGAATAATGCATGTGAAAATTCCAAATTGACTTAACATCGATTAATAGAGAAAAATCAAACGTAAAAGGGATACAGATACGGCATAAAGTCATAAGACCAAGGTTGTAGATCATTCCAAATTGAACGGAGATTGTGCAATCCGTTACGTGATAGGAATTTCCGAAGGTCTGCACCATCATTAAAATTGCCTGCATATTTCGATATTCTTCGGGGATAAAAAATGAAAAATTTAATGATATAGGATTTTTCATTCGTTACAGGCTAAAACGTATAATTTTGTCAAATTTCAATTATCTTCTTATTCTTCTGGCAGATTATGCCACAATGTGGATTTTGGGCGAGGCGGGTAAAAATTAGGACTTTCAGGAAATCAGAAATTATGGAGATTGTTATTATTACCCCTTAAACGGAAAGCTGTACGAAAATTTCGCCAAAATAGTCAGTGTAGAGGTACACAGTCGTTACGATTTGATTTATATAGATAAGGAATCTGCTCCATGTAAAACACCTTTTGGGCTATGTCCGCTGGACTTAACCTGCAAAAGTGACCATTCATGATATCTCCCTTATTAATCCTCCTGACGAAAAATGCACATGAAAAAAAAGGTTTAGAGGTGGAATTCCATCAGGTTTGGTCGATTTCCAGTCAGGTTGGTCTTCTTCTCTATATATTGTGGAAGAGTAAAATCACCATTTCGCTTCCTTATAAACCGCCAGTCCATTCCGGAACATGAAATGTTATTTACGTTTAAAACCTACCTTTGGACAGGTGGATGCTAAATATAAATTTTGTTTCGAATGTCTTCAGTAGTTTTCAAGTTGTAAGGAATACGCTTTACACGCACCCGCTCGTGAGTTAAGTCCGATGGGACTTGTACAGAAAAACGGTCCTTTAATGATATCTCCCTTATTGATCCTCGTATCGAAATGATGCACATGAGAAAAAAAGGTTTAGACATTAATTTCTACCAAGGTAGGTAGACTTCCATAAACTTTTGTTGTGTATATTTTTTGGAAGTGCAAAATCACTGTTTCGGTTTCGTATAAACCCCCAGTTAGTTCAGGGATTTAGAAACAATATTTGCCCTGAAACCTATCAAGGACAGGTGTATTCTAAATACGAATCTTGGTGGAAATGCATCCAGTAGTTTCTAGCATTCACGTACATACGGCGTAATTAAGGAAGAAAATAATACAGTTAAGAATGTTGAAACTAATAGAAAATGGATTATAACTGAGGACAGCCGGATAACGACAAATAAATAAATGCCGTGAGTTATGGATATAATAAAGCGCTAACAGAGGAGAAATTTAGGTTCAGTGATTCTTAGGTAAACAAATATGAAGATGACTAATGGTGTTATTACTTAATCTATTCGAGGGCGGTTATAACCTCCAACGATATTCCGCCAATATCCCGCAGATGAGCCGATTGATGCCTCTCTTGCCATCTACCCAAGGAACAACCACGAATTTAAAAGCATGATGAGGAAAATGGCAATACGTTACTTCCCTACTGGCATGCAGTCAGAGACGTTGCCATGGTAACCTGTAGGTTCGTTATCGGTCTGTCGGTCACTAAATGCAGAGCATGATACCAGCAGAAAATTGTAAATTTCTCCGTCATGTGAAGAGTAAGGTAAATTATGAACATAACGAAAGTTGTTTATAATGAAGAGACGTTTCACGTACGGTAAACGAAGTTTACAGAAAATCAATAGTATAAGAGAAAATAGAGGAAAACCACTGTGGTTTTCCTATAAACACCCCGTCTATTCAAAGATTTTAAAACTATATGCATATCGGAACCTTTCCTGGGATGAGTATACTCTAAATATGAAGTTTGGCTGAGATCTATCCAGCCGTTTCGACGTGATGGTGGGAAAACCACTCTGGTTTTCCTATAAACCCCCCCGTCTATTCAAGGATTTTAAAATGATATGCATATCTAAACCTTCCCCGGGATTAGTATACTCTAAATACAATGTTTGGTTGAGATCCATCCAGCCGTTTCGACGTGATGGTGGAAAAACCATTCTGATTTTCCTATAAACCCCCCATATATTCAAATATTTTAAAATGATATGCATATGGAAAACTTCCCCGCGATGAGTATCCTCTAAATATGAAGTTTGGTTGAGATCTATCCAGCCGTTTCGACGTGATGGTGGAACAGACAAACAGACAGACAAACAGAAACAATTTTATTTATATAGATTTTTACACTCGTTCTTCACCCCCTTTCCATCCCTTTTCCTATTTTCTATTCAAGGATTTTAAAATGATATGCATATCAAAACCTTCTCCGGGATGAGTATACCCTAAATATGAAGTTTGGTTGAGATCTATCCAGCCGTTTCGACGTGATGGTGGAACAGACAAACAGACAGACAAACAGAAACAATTTTATTTATATAGATTTTTACACTCGTTCTTCACCCCCTTTCCATCCCCGCCCAAAGGAGTCCTATGAGTGCCTTACACAACAGTATATTTTTTTCCCAGATATTAAGTCTTATTTGTACCTATTTTGGTTGACAGCTATGCCCAAACGTACATGCATAATCTCACTGCTCTAGAATCCTGGAGCTGACGTTGCCATGGTTACGGCAGTTCATTTCTTTATCCGATTCCTAGAGCAGGGGTAGTGTGGTGCCAATATCTCCGTAACGGTTGGTTTTAGGGCCTTAAAACATGGTTTTCGGGCCCGTAGGGCTTACCGAGTTTTGTTCTTTGCGTCAAGAGGATTAAATTGAGCTTTGTCTCGTCCTTATACGACAAATTCGATATTTTGCCTATAATAGTATAAGAGAAAATGGAGGAAAACCGTTTTTCCTATAAAACCCCCGTCTTTTCAAAGATTTTAAAATGATATGCATATCGAAACCTTCCCCGGGGTCAGTATACTCTAAATATGAAGTTTGGTTGAGATCTATCCAGCCGTTTCGACGTGATGGTGGAACAGACAAACAGACAGACAAACAGACAAACAGAAACAATTTGATTTATATAGATACTAGCAAATGTACCCGTGCTTCGCTACGGTATTCTGCATTGTATACGAATATTGAAGTAAATACTGTACATGCAGTAAATAAGATTGTTTTAAAATAGCATGTCTCTTAGCGTTATTCGAGAAACAATATGCAGAGGTCCCCATACGTTGTTTCCAGTGTAAAGTGCTTGTTACGGATTTGTGATGATAACGACAGGCTCACTTCCCTACTGCGATTCACAATCGAGTTGGGAAGTTTACATTATAATTGCAGGCCCCATTGCCTACTGCGCGGTCACAATCTATTTGGGGAGTTTCCGTTACAATTGCAGGCCCCCTTTCCTACCTCCAGACATATTACAAATTGAAGAGTTTTTATTATAATGGCAGGAAACTTCCCTACAACCAGTCAAAATTGAGTTGTGCAGTTATCATTATAATGATAGGCCCCTTTTCCAACTGCCAGCCAGCTTCCTGCCAGTCACACCAAGTTGATGAGTTTCCATCAAAATAGCAGGCCAGTATGCCTAATGCCAGTCACATTTTAGATGGGTACATCTGTTTATAACTGCGGGAACGCTTGCCTACAGCCAAAGACTGTATGCTGCATGCTCCCTTGCCTTCTGAAAGTCAAATCGAGAAGTGAATTATTCATTACAATGGTAGGCCTGCCTCATTAATGCCAGTTACACAGGAATTGGAGAAGGACTCCATTCCTACTGCCAGTCATAGTCGGTGTGCGGAGTACTGATTACAATAGCAGACACACCCTTTCTCGATCGCTACAAAATCGACATCAGTGAATATATATAGTTCGACATACGAAAGTATGTGCTTGTTTACAATATTGCAGACCTTCATTTACAGATTAACTGCTTCTAAACGGTACATCATATCGAGAAAAGATTGTACCATAAGACGCCGGATTTAGCGGCCTAAATTGCTGGTCATATGATATCTCATCTATTCATGGGTCAGATTGAGTTAGAAACTTGGGTAAAATTTGTGTAAGATTATCTCACATTGCATTGCTTTTCGGATAATTAAGTGACAGCTACATACATAGCATTTGGCTCACATATGGCTACTGGGTGGACCAATTTTCGTGTAGAGTATGATGATTCTATCTTTCCTCTAAGTGATGGAAGGTATGAATTATGTATGTGAAAAGTACTACTTTACTTAAGATCGAGAAATAGAGAAAAGTCAAACGTAAAATGGATATAAATTCGACAAAAAGTCGTACGACCAAGGTTGTAGATCACTCCAAATTGAACGGGGATTGTGCCATCCGTTATGTGATGATACTTCCCGAAGGTCTGCACCATCATTAAAATTGCCTCCATATTTCGATATTCTTCGGGATAGAAAGGGAAAAATTTAAAGCTCTTGGAAGTTTTCCGCCCGTTACAGGCTAAGTCGTAAAATTTTGCCAAATTTCAGTTTTCTTTCTAGACTGGCAGATTATGCCGCAATCTGGGTTTTCAGTGAGAAGTGTAAAAAGTAGAACTTTCAAGATACTAAACCAAAAAATATGCAGATGATCATTATTACCCCTTAAGCGTGTAGCTGTACGAAAATTTCGACAAAATAGTCTATGTACAGGCACACAGTAGTTACGATTTTATTTACATAGATAAATAAGGAACCTGCTCCACGTACAACACCTTTTGGGCTATATCCGCTGGACTTAACCGGAAAAACGGACCGTTTATGATATCTCCCTTATTAATCCTCCTGTCGAAAAAATGCACATGAAAAAAAGTTTTAGAGATGGAATTCCATCATGTTTGGTCGATTTCCAGTCAGGTTGGTCTTGTACTGTATATATTCTGGAAGAGTAAAATCACCATTTCGGTTCCCTATAAACCGCCAGTCCATTCCGGGAACATGAAATGTTATTGACGATTAACACCTACCGTTGGACAGGTGGATGTTAATATAAAGTTTGACTCAAATATCTTCAGTAGTTTTCAAGTTGTAAAACATACACTTTACACGCACCCGCTCTTGAGTTAAGTCCGGTGGGACTTGTACCGGAAAACGGTCCGTTAATGATATCTCCCTTATTAATCCTCGTATTGAAATGATGCACATGAGGAAAAAGGCCTAGAAATGAATTTCCATTACGGCAGCTAAATTTACATTAAGTTTGGTTGCAAAATGACGGTTTCGGTTTCGTATAATCCCCCAGTCAATTCAGGGATTCAGAAACAATACTTGCCCTAAAACCTACCAAAGGACAGATGGATTCTAAATATCAAGTTTGGTGGAAATATATCCAGTAGTTTCCAAGTTTTAGACAAACAGACAAACAAACAAACAGACAGACACCAAAACAGAATATATGCAGATGGTCATTATTACACCTGAAACGGATAACTGTACGGAAATTTCGCCAAAATTGTCAATGTACAGACATACTCTAGAAGTGTAGACCTTTATTTCGATAGTTACTGCTTTGCAACTGTACGACGTATCTACAAACGGACTTCACCATCAGACGCCCCTATCAGTGCTCTACATGGTTGGTCCTATGACATCTTCTCGTATCTCCTTTATTTATGGGTTAGATTGAGTTAGAGTCATTGAATGGGGTGAAATCTTGTACAGTTTTTGAATGCTACTTTATATTTTTGATTCTCATGTGACAGCTAGAATCATAAAATTTGGCTATAACATTGCCAATGGTCATGTCAATGTGCGTGCCGAATGTCATGATTCTACCTTTCCTATAAGTGTGCCAAATGATAACATATACGTGTAAAAGTACAAAATCAACTTGTGTTTAATGTATTAGGGATAGAAATACGACGAAAAGTCACAGGACAAAAGTTGTAGATCTCTCCAAAATGAAACGCAATTTGCTTTGTGACTTTTGATACGACTTACTGATTAGCCACCAATTACCCCGAAACGAAGGTCTGCACCGCCGTTAAAATTGCATCCATATTTCAGAATTTTCCTGGGCCAGAAGTTATACATTTGCATAGCTTAGAATATTTCCTCAAAGGAAAGAGTGTACAGCATTCGGGATTAGCACTCGCATACATACGTGGTAATTAAGGAAGAAAGTAATACAGTTTAGTAAGTTGAAATTAATAGAAAATAGATTATAACAGAGGACATCCGGATGACGACAAATATATAAATACCAAGTGAATGTATTGGAAAATCAAATGCTCCTCAATAAATTATGCCGGAGTGAGTTATGGATATAAGAAAGCGGTAATCGGAGAGAAATTTAGGCGCAGGGATTCTTAGGTAATCAGATAAGAAGATGAATATTTGTGTTATTACTTATGCTATTCGAGGACGGTTATAACCTCCAATGATATTCCGGCAATATCCCGCAGAATGGCCGATTGACGACTCTCTTGCTTTCTACCCAAGGAACAACCACGAATTTAAAGGAATGATGAGGAAAATGACAATACGTTACTTCCCTGCTGGCAAGCAGTCAGAGACGTTGCCATGGTAACCCATATATTCGTTATCGCTCTGTCGGTCCCTCAATGCCGAGCATGGTATCGGCAGAAAATAGTAAATTTCTCCGTCATTTGAAGAGTAAGGTAAATTATGAACACAACGAAAGTTGTTTGTGATGAAGAGACCTTTCACATACGGTCCACAGAGTTTGCAGAAAATCAATAGTATAAGAGAAAATGGAGGAAGACCGTTGTGGTTTTCCTATAGACCCCCGTCTTTTCAAAGATTTTAAAATGATATGCATATCGAAACCTTCCTCGGGGTGAGTATACTCTAAATATGAAGTTTGGTTGAGATCTATCCAGCCCTTTCGACGTGATGGTGGAACAAACAAACATTTTTATTCTTTTTATTTTGCTAGTTGCTTTACGTCGCACCGACACAGATAGGTCTTATGGCGACGATGGGACAGGGAAGGGATAGGAGTTGGAAGGAATCGGCCGTGGCCTTAATTAAGGTACAGCCCCAGCACTTGCCTGGTGTGAAAATGAGAAACCACGGAAAACCATTTTCAGAGCTGCCGACAGTGGGGTTCGAACCTACTATCTCCCGAATACTGGATATTGGCCGCACTTAAGCCAAACAAACAAACAAACAAACAAACAAACAAACAAACAAACAGACAAACAGAAACGAACAACTTTATTTATAAGATTATTTTTATACCACTCCCCTCGCCCCCTGCCAAAAGGGTGCTAGGGGTGTCTTACCCTCACGCGGTTTGTCTCCTGATACTAATTGATAAGTGTACCACGTTTGGTGAAATTGCTCCAGTGGTTTAGGAGGAGATGTGTCATATACACACCCACACCCACACACCCACGCACACACATACATCAATTTTTATATATAGTAAGAAGAAGAAGATAATATTTTTATATGTAGTTTTTCGATTAATTTTATATCTCACCCCCTTCGCTCCCCACTTGGATTTGCAAAAAATCCGGAGTAATACTATTCATCTCAGAGACCCTGAAATCTATGGATTCGAAACTGTTTTTAATTATTTCTATATCTCACCCCACCCCCCCACCCTTTGCTCCCAACCTAAAAGGGGGCTGGATTTTAAAAAAATTCTAGAGTATCACTTTTCAACTCAGCGACCCCGAAAACTATGAATTCGACACTATTCTCGATTATTATTGTAACTACCACCCCCCTGACCCTCTCCCTTAAGGGCGCTAGGGATGGCTTACCCCCCACAGTGATCGTCTCCCGATAGTAAGTGATTCGTGTACCAAGTTTGGTTGAAATTGCTCCAGTGGTTTAGTTGGAGATGTGTCATTTACACACACACTTCCATTTCTATATATAGTAAGATTTTTACACTCGTTCTTCACCCCCTTTCCATCCCCGCCCAAAGGAGTCCTATGAGTGCCTTACACAACAGTATATTTTTTTCCCAGATATTAAGTCTTATTTGTACCTATTTTGGTTGACAGCTATGCCCAAACGTACATGCATAATCTCACTGCTCTAGAATCCTGGAGCTGACGTTGCCATGGTTACGGCAGTTCATTTCTTTATCCGATTCCTAGAGCAGGGGTAGTGTGGTGCCAATATCTCCGTAACGGTTGGTTTTAGGGCCTTAAAACATGGTTTTCGGGCCCGTAGGGCTTACCGAGTTTTGTTCTTTGCGTCAAGAGGATTAAATTGAGCTTTGTCTCGTCCTTATACGACAAATTCGATATTTTGCCTATAATAGTATAAGAGAAAATGGAGGAAAACCGTTTTTCCTATAAAACCCCCGTCTTTTCAAAGATTTTAAAATGATATGCATATCGAAACCTTCCCCGGGGTCAGTATACTCTAAATATGAAGTTTGGTTGAGATCTATCCAGCCGTTTCGACGTGATGGTGGAACAGACAAACAGACAGACAAACAGACAAACAGAAACAATTTTATTTATATAGATAGAAAGTCCTACCATTTAAGTCGACGCCTACTACAACTCCGTCAGGGGAACAGTATTGTATCAACTGAAAAACGGACGTTGAAGTTGTTACGATAGCGGCAAGCGGTCTATCACATTTTGCACATTATTATTGGTAATAACTGTACAGTTCAGACCAAATCCTACGACTTTGTTCCCTCTGGTGTTCGGTTCTTGTACACACAGAAGTTTTATAGCATGTTTCTCTTTTACATTATTAAAGTCTGATTTTTGTATGAGTTCCTGCATTGGGACAACTGATTTATGTAAATTTTGCTGATATATATTAATTTCAGCCATAATTGATTTTCGATTTGATAATATTTACAATTCTTTTATAAATGGGACAGTCTGTTGATGTGGCAGGATGATCAGTTTTCAAGTGTTCGTACCTTGTTCTGGAAGCCATTTCAGATTTGTGTTCTTGCAATTAATGCATTCAGTTTTACTTTTAGGACAGTCCTTTGTTTCATGTAAGTCAGAACATTGAGAACAGATTAGAGGACTTTCACACTCTTTCGCAAAATGATTGAAGCCGTGGCACTTGTAACAGCGTATCACACGTGTATACTCGTTGACTGGACAGCTACAATAGCCGATGTATAACCTCTCTGTTCGCATTATGATGTTATAAACACTCGGTGACACTTCGAACACAGAGTATTGAGATCTTCCATTCCTTGAATTCCTTAAAAAGCATTTCTTCAGGAACGCACTCGTATCTAGCAAGCTGTGCTTCACGAGAGGATTTTGTTCCAATATGGCTTCCTCCGGAAAATCCACCTCGATCCCATGTATCATAATTCGAGGATTTAATTTCTTCGGAATTCGTGCAGACAAGCTAGATTGCGTCTCTTGGAGATGGTTTACAAAGTTCTTACACTCATCATTGTTCCTTAATTCCAATATAACACTCTTTTTTGAAGTTTTCTTGATGTTTTTAACTCCTACCTGCAGTGAAGGCAATTTTGTCTCAGATTGCAATATATTAAGGGTTTGCTGCGAATCTTTAACTTTAGTAGCGTCTTTTGGAGTAACCAGTACGATATTAGCTGTTTTCTGTGAAACTGATTGTGTGGACTGTGTAGTGACCTGAAGAACATCCGAGTAGCTCTGTTGTTTACTTTCAGCTGTAGTTAGTTCTTCCCGTAACTTGAGTATTTCTTCTTTAAACGAGTCTAGAGTTTTTTTGATATGATCTGCTGAAGCAAGTACTTTGTTGTTCCAAAGTTTGTTGGTCCTTTTGTTAGAATTAAGCACCTCCTTAATGAAATTTATGTGATTTTCAGCACTACGATATAATTCATGCACATCTGTACACTCCGCCATCTTGACTCCAAACATCATATTTTGAATCCACCTGTCCTTGGGTAGGTTTTAGGGCAAAAATTGTTTTAAAATCCCTGAACTTTCTGGGGGTTTATACGAAACCGAAACGGTGATTTTGCACTCCCTCAAAATAAACACAACCAAACTTAATGGAAATCGACCTGCATTAATGAAAATTAAATTCTAAACCTTTTTTTTTCTCATGTGCATCATTTCGATAACAGGATTAATAAGGGGGATATCATTAACGTACCGTTTTTCGTTACAAGTCCCACCGGACTTGACGCACTAGCGGGTGCGTGTAAAGCGTATTTTTTACGACTTGAAAACTACTAGAGATTCTTGAACCAAAATTTATATTTAACATCCCCCTGTCCAAGGGTATGTTTTTGGTGTCTGTTTGTTTGTCTGTTTGTCTGTCGTTTTATATCTGTAAATGAAGGTCTGCAATATTGTAAACATGCGTATAACTTCGTATGTCGATCTATATATATTCATTGATGTCGATTTTTAGCTATTGAGAAAGGGTGTGTCTGCAATTGTAATTAGTACTCCCCACACCGACTTTGACTGGCAGTAAGAATCGGGTCCTTCTCTAACTCCTATATAACTGGCATTAGTAAGGAGGGTCTAACATTTTAATGGATAATTCACTTCTCGATTTGACTTGCAGAGGACAAGGTGGCATGCAATTTGATCAAAACTCCTCTACCCGATTGCGTTTGGCTGTAGGCCAGGGTACCCGCCATTATCAACAAATGTACCCATCTAAAATGTGACTAGCATTAGGCATAGTGGCCTGCTATTTTAATGGACACTCACCAACTCTGTGTGACTGCCAGTAAGCCGGCTGGCAGAAGGAAAAAGGGCCTGTCATTATAATGATAACTACACAACTCAATTTTGACTGGTGGTAGGGAATTTTCCAGCCATTATAATAAAAACTCCTCAACTGTTATCTGTCTGGAAGTAGGAAAGGGAGCTTGCCATTGTAACGATTACTCCCCAAATCGATTGTGATCGCGCAGTAGACAATGGGGCCTGCAATTATAATGTAAACTTCCCAACACGATTGTGAATGGCAGTAGACAAGTGAGCCTGCCGTTATCATCACAACTCCGCAACCCACACTTTACATTGTAAACAACGTATGGGAACCACTCCATGCTATTTCTCGGATAACGCTAAGAGACATGCAATTTTAAAACAATCTTATTTACTGCCCGTACAGTATTTACTTCGATATCCGTATACAATGTAGAATACCGTAGCGAAACACCGGTACATTTGCTAGTTTAAGATATATTTTTGTTCATTCAGTTACCTGTGTTGATCATTGGCAGATTGTTGCCTTGGAGCTCGCAGTTCCCTGGATTCAAATCTATAATACATAGTTTAAATTGTGTTGAATGAAGTAAAGTCGATTCGGCACTCCGTGTCATACGATGTCGGCATGTAAAAGACCTCTCAAGAAATCTTCAGTTATTATATGACAAATATTTCGAAGTCAGCAATAAGTTGCCGAATGGTGGAGTAAGTTGTAACGTCGAAATTGGCGAGCACATAGCCTAAATTGCATCGAACTGAAATGCCCGCTCGCGATAGCTGTTTTTTTTTTTGTTTGTTAAGAAACAAGCTTAGAGATCATATATTTTTCAGAAGTAACCTGTAAATCTGGAATGCAAAATACTACTGTATTGGTAATTATAATTTTGGAACTTGCGTGATATGCCATTAGTACGTCAAAAAGTTAAAGTACATCATATTGCAAGTATTTTATATTAGTTTATTGTGTACGTCATACTACAAGTATTTATGAATCATTTTGTTGCATATAGGATAGGTACACACATTATAAAATCGTTGTGTCATTACAGATTATTCCTAGATTTAGGTTTCATACTCACCATTCAGTAAACTCCAAATTCAGAGAGACAGGAATTCCAGGAACGAATATGTACTTTCAGCAGAGACCAGATTAAAGAATTCTATTCTTCCGACTAGTATGAACAATAAAGCACACTTTCCTTCTGACGGGTCAGTTTTGAGCTTTTCTCTGAATAAAACTCTATTACGTTTACCTGTAAATTTGCATTTCAGTATGCAGTTTGAACAACAGTTTAATTAAATGGTTTATCAATCCATTTCACGATAAACATATTAGCTGAATGAATAATCATTTGTTGTTAACTGAAAAGTTCTTCCAAGTGCAATTCATTTCATCTTCATAATAATTTAAGTTACTTATCACCAAAATTGATATTTAGTCAGTAAACTTAGAAAACGGATTGGAATTTATTATAATTTCTATGGTGTGTGCAATATGATTAATCGATATTTTAAATTTTGCTTTTCTTGGAGTAGAAGTTTTCTTGTGCATCCAGGGTAGTTTTGTTCTTGCCTTGTATATCAATATTTATCTAAAACACCTCAGCAAATATGTCACCCAAGTAGGATTGTTCACAAAACCACGAAATTTCTCTAAAACGGTCGAAGATTTCGGGACTCGGAAATTCAAACTACTTGAGGGCTTCAGACAGTACTTCAACTATTGTGAAACAGAAATATATTTATTTAAAGTAAAATACACATAGGGCCAGAGGCCCCTTTGGCTGTAAATAACTGCCACTGTAACTATAATGTAACAATTGATAAGCACAAATCTAATAAAAGAATACACGTAAGAGAGTAAGATATATTTTCTTACTAGGGATAAAAGAAATAATGGAAAACTAAACATCTAGGAAATTACAATAAAATTTTTGTTGGTTATTTCTCTTAACGCTCTATTATCATTCAGAATGATTCCAAAAGCATTAGTACTTTATAGTACTTTCAAACATCGTCCCATAATACCATATTCGGTTCAGGAATCATGGTTCTTAAAAATCTTGTCTACATACAGTATACCTACACCAATATTGAAGTTAATTTGGTTGTAGCCACATTTAATATTTAGGTAATTCCATCATTTACTTCAGTTTTTCATGTCTTACACACTATTCCTCGAAGATATTTCTTTGTTGCTTGGGTTATAACGACATAAGCCTTCTATTCCGTTGTAGTATACTGTGTACTTCCTGTTTCTAGGGAGAGGAGAGTATCCAGAACGTCGAAAGTTCTGGACTCAAACCGATATCAAACCAACCTGGGTGTTCGGGCCTTATCTCAACGAAATATTGGCAACTTCCAGAACGTGTTCCGGCCCCGTTCAGAGTGGCAGATGTATTATCTATTACGCAGGTTTATTGGGACATAATTTACTAGAAAAGTGAAAAATATTAACATATATCAACACCCGTTTAATCCTAACAAATGTCTTGTATTCAAAAATATATTAAAACGTGAACTCTAATTAGTTATATTAAAATACAGTAGGTATGTAGTAGATATCCATCTTTATTATTTTCCATACATTTGAGGTAGTAAATCATGGTTCCCCATTCACTTTCGTAGTTCGATTAATTCTTATATTATTTCATACTACAGCATTGCACGAACATTTCTAATGTTTCTGATTACCTTATTCGAATCCAGGCTAATGTACAGTACGTAGGCCTACAACCGTTGTAATGGAAAGTAACTTCTTTCAATCCATTTAAAGCTGGAGCTCCCATTGCTGAGATTACTATGTCTACGGTATATCAAAACTAGAGGCTTGATTGCTTGCTTTGATTAATATGAGGGTGAGTCAGTAAATAAGTCGCAAACATGTGTGTGCCTTATACCATTTGAAATTACGCGCGCAAGTTTGCCAGCAGATACTTGTCGTACGACATCTCGCAGGCACTCAGTCAGTCAGAGGCTGTTAGTGCACTATGGCACATGTGTTGCATGACTGTACACGAGAAGAAGAGCGTGCACTTGTGCGTGTTTTTGGAGCCAAAGGACTGTCCATAGAAGAAGTGCATCTCGAAATGCATCCCGTCTATCGTGGAAACTGTTTCTCACGGAAAGCTGTTTTCAATTAGATCCAGAAGGAAAAGGATCAGAGATGGGAACACTTGGAACATCCACCGTACAGTTCTGACATAGCCCCAAGTGAGTTTTCATCTGTTTGGGCCCTCAAAATGTCATTTGGATGGCCGTCATTTTGATACAGATGATGCCGTAATCTATGAGGTTACACGTTGACTGCGACAGCAACCAAAGGGCTTCCTTGCTGCTGGCTTTCAAGGACTTGTAAAGAGATTGGATAAGTGCCTGAATGTACAGGTTGAATATGTGGAAAAGTGAAATGTCAGAAAGTTGCTTTGATTATTTTTGCCTCAATTCAGTTTTGCGGTTTATTTATTGACTCGCCCTCGTACATTAATTAATGACTCATACCCATCCTCCTTTAACATCGCATGTTGAATACACGGGCATAAGGTATTCAACCCATTATACTTAATCACTAAAGATAACGCCGCACGAAAATAACCCATCCAGTAACGTCAACACTGGACAAAAACCCTGTTGCCACTTCATCGATATAGATCCATTTCGTCACTCTGTTACATGCGCTAGTTGAAAAAAAAGCACTATTACAATCTCCTTGGACAGAGTGTTATTTAAAAATCTGTGAGATCAGAAGGGAGAACCTCGGAAGGCATCGAATGTGCTCGGAAATATATTAGAAACTAGCAAATGTGCCCGTGCTTCGATACGGTATTCCAAATTGTATACGGATATCGAAAGTAAATTACTGTACATGAAGTGAATGATAATTTTTAAATTGCAAGTCAATTGGCGTTATCCGAGAAAAAGCATAGGAAGGTCCGCAGACGTTGTTTCAAATGTAATTTGCGAGTTGTGGAGTTGTGATGATAACGACAGGTGCACTTGTCTACCACAATTCACTATATTTTAGAAACGTTGAATAGTGTGAAATTTGTGTAAGGATTTCATACAGTGAATTACTTTTCAGATACTTATGCTACAGCGTCAAACATCGAATTTGACTCATATATGGCTACTGGGTGGGCCAATATTCGTGTAGAATTTGATGAACCCATCTTTACTATAAGTGGATCAAACCATCAATTATATGTGTACAAAGTGCAAAATTTAGGTAAATCCAGAAATAGAGAAAAAATTAATGTATAAGGTATAGAGATACGACAAAAGGTCATAGCACCAAAGTTGTAGATCACTCCAAATAGAACGGAGATTGTGCCATCCGTTTTGTGATACGACTTACCGTTTAGCCACGAAATACGTCGAAAGGAAGGACTGTACCGTCATTAAAATTGCCTCCATATTTCGATATTTTTCGGGGGTAAAAAATAAAATTTTTAAACATCTCGTAAATTTTCCGTCGCTTAAATGCTAAAAGCTATAATTCTGCCAAATTTGAATTTTCTAACTCTTCTGGGAGATTGTGCTGCCATCTTGATATGGGAGAGGGGGTTAAAAATCAGGACTTTCAGGAAACGTTTAAGCCCATAAATCCTGTAGGATCTAGATAAATATCACCGACTGTGTTCTTGTGGAGATTTGAAACTCCTAGAGTGTACCTTCAGAGAATTTTGAGAATTTGTGATTTTTCTAGGGATCCTGAAGTCATCAGCTTGTCTGGTACCAAGTTCTAAATTTCTAAGATGCCTAGAATGGTCTCTCTAATTCACGTTTATTTTCATTTTTATGCCTTAATTTATATATATAGATCGCGCCAAACTGACTTCCATGTATTAATATGGATTATATTTCACCCGCTTCCCTAGTGGTTCTAGGGGCGTCTTACTCCCACAGTATGTTTTCCAGGTAGTAAGTCATACTTGAAAGTCATACTGTAACATACACACGTCCATTATCTCGGTCATTTCTGACAATTTGTTTTATCACCCTTTCTCATCCCCTATGCTAATGGGGGCTGAAGTTAGACTATAAAAATCCGGAATGTTACTATTCATCTCAGCGACCCGTATAACTATGGATTCGGCAGTACTGAGCCGTATCCTGCCAGCCCGTATGAAATATTTAGAGTATTATTTGACAATATATATATAAATTTTATTCATATAAATTACAGTCATAAATGTTAAAGTATTGAATCACAAGATAGTGGAGACCGGATGTCTATGGAGACATCAAGTCGCTGGACAGTGCCTAACACTTCCTTGTGACCGTGAGAATAGCTTCGCGTAACCAAGCGTTGACAAGGTTCGGCACGTGTACTGGATGATGACCAAGCATATATTCAGCCAATAAAAACGCGAGGATTTGGCAAGTAGGGAGTCTACATCGTGCCAAGTCTCAATCCCAGGTTGACCAACGTGTATAGTTGCTGGTGTTAATTTCTGTCATTCATCGGATTTCCACAGGTCTAGAAGTGGAATATAATTAGAAATACGATATTATAATTAGAGGAAAAATTTGCTATCGTTTGAACTGTTTTTCATAAATGTATTATAATTAATATTGGGTCATCATACATAGCAAGCTTTCTGATTGGTGGCTTGTTTAGACAACCGGGAACCCCAGATTTTAAACGGCCTTTTCGAAGCTTCCTCAGTACCCGAGCTCTGGAGAGCGTCATTCTGACTGGATAGATTGGAGAGTGTGGAAGTGTATTCTGATCGGGCTGCTTGGACAGCGTAGAAGTGTATAGTGATCGCGGATATTGAAGTGTTATATCAGTAACAGTATCTAATTTTAAACAAGTGTTTCAGTCGTGCAGCTGGAAGATATAACTGTTCCAGTGTAAATAACTTTTCAGCAAGAAGATGGCTTCGCTTATGGAAGATGGTAGTGCATTTCCACGTATTGAAGCTGTGATCGGCATGGAGTAGATCCCTACATACAGCAGGGATGTGAGATGCTACAATGAAACCCGGGAGTCGCCATAAATTTAAGATAAAATGCTTGTGTTAATTATGGAATGTTATATGAATTATGCTAAAGTACTAGGGCAGTTTAGATAGGGTTTTTATTTCATGTAAAGTAAGCCTGACGGCATGTGTTTGATTCATTTTGATATTGTTGTATATACGGATAAGAGAATTATGCATGTACTTTTCGTTTTCATTCTGATTTATGAATAGATAGTTGGGATAATGAGGGATTTGTTAGGATTAGTTTGTTGTTCAGTTATGCATGTTTACTTAGAATATTCCGAGTTTTCCTTATATATAAATGCTAGGAGGATTAGATTGACAAATTAATCAAAGATTAAAGTTGTATACTTACTACGTCATTTTATTTTGGTTATTCAGGGAGACAGGTATAGCTAATTGCATGACGCATGGTATTTCAGAAGCTGTTCGAAGGAGCTGTATAACATCGTCGAAAGAATAGGATCTTAGAATTTAGGTTGGAATCTGTTTTTGCCCAATGATTTGCACAGGAAACGAACCGGATCTCATAACGTAGAAGGCCAATGTGATTCATAAGAGATATGAAGAATAAGATTGCATGCGGAATGATAAAGTGTTTATGCAGGCCGATTGAATGCCTGATATGTGAGAGGATAATGTGCAGTGGATATGTACCTGCCAATTGTCTTCTGAGAGTATCTTGTTATCAAATTGACGGAATTAATTCCAAACTAATGAGTCTGATGTGTGTTAAATGGTAAAAGCATGCCAGGAAGGAATTATTATACGTGACTTTTCGTATAGCCGACGAAAGACGTTATCTCATTGCATGCTGATATATTGGCCGTGTTTGTATTAGACGGCGCGAATGAGATGGTATTTCCTTGTGACAGTCTTGGGAGACAGAATCCATACTTTAGTACAGTGGTGAGTCCAACATTTCTTTTCAGCTCGCAGCCTACCCGGAAATACATGACGGATGATCGTGCTGTTGAGCGCTCAAATGCAGCAGAAGGAGGCAATGTTGCCCATTGCTTTCTACATAATATTGGTGGCTATTTATATGTTTTTCCCTTTCAGGATGATGTTGAATATTGTTTCTTGTTGTTTGAATACCTCGTCTCGTTGTTTTAATTGGGGAACAGCCCGAGTGCTGAATTTCATTGATGGTCAATCTAGTTCTGACTAGATCCTCTGTGGTGAACCGCGATTCACGTAGAATCTGTGTAGCATGTAAGACTTTTCTCGTTATCCGATGTAAATAGATGTGTTTAGTGTCGCTTATTTAATTTGTTGTGAATATAGCGTAGGAGATGCCACTAGTATTTTACATAGTTCATATCACGTCCCATAGCGTGTTAGTTTTTCTTTTCATCGTAACTTTTCTTTTTATTGTAATTTTCTTTAACGTTAGTATTCTTGGCGACTCTCGATTTAAATTAAATTCATAACCGTATCGTTGTGATGAGTTAGAGTGTGACTCCATGCGAAATAACTACATAGCAGTGTATGCGTACACATATTATCATATATCCCATGAACTATGGACAAATAAGAAGATGATCTTTTTTGATCGTATACAAGTATTCAATGTGGTGCTTGATACTTTATTTCAATTTTGTTTCTTTAAATAATTAACGTTGTAAATGTTCTGATATTTCTTTGATTTTGAAATTTGATAATGGTATTTTAGTATTTCATTTTATTAATTTTCAAGTAGAATGACCTGGGGATATTTATAAATAAATTCATCTTACCCCATATGATTGTTTCTCAGTCGTGTTATACCTCCATTTTCCTGTCATTAACTTATATTTAGAGTAGAACTCCGACTTTATCCTGACACAACCGACAACCAACCCACTCTCTGCCCAACCCTGAGTTAGTCGGATGTTCATACAGGAATGGAGGCATCGTCCTAGTGGGTATTTACCCCTGGGTACGGTACAGTACATTCGATTATTATTATTATATCTCACTCCCCCTCCCTCTCCCCACTAAAAGGGGCTAAACTTTGAGTTTTAAAAAATTGGGAATGTTACTACAGTCCCCTTGCCCCCCGCCCCTAAGGGTTCCTGGGTTGTTTTACCCCCATGTGGTGTGTCTCCTGATACTAAAAATCCGGAGAGTCACTATTCGTCTCAGCGACCCCAAAAACTATCTATTCGACACTATTTTCTATTATTTCTATATACCACTCTCCCATCGCCCCACACCACAAAGAGGGCTGAACTAGGACATAAAAACATTCCGGAGTGTTGCTATTCATTTCAGTGAGCCCGAAAAGTACGGATTCGACATTACCTTCGATGATATGTATATATCACCCCTCACCTCCCCCGCTCCTAAGTGTTTCTAGGGTGCCCTACCCCCACGTGGTTTGTCTCCTGATACTAAAAATCCGAAGTGTACAATTCACCTCGGCGACCCCGAAAACGATGTATTCGACACTATTTCCGTTTAATTTTATTCATACCGTGCGAGTTGGCCGTGCGGTTAGGAGCGCGCAGCTGTGAGCTCGCATCCGGGAGATAGTGGCTTCGAACCCCACTGTCGACAGCTCTGAAAATGGTTTTCCGTGGTTTCCCATTTTCACACCAGGCAAATGCTGGCGCTGTAGCTTAATTAAGGCCACGGCCGCTTCCTTCTCATTCCTAGGCCTTTCCTGTCCCATCGTCGCCATAAGACTTACCTGTGCCGGTGCGACTTAAAGCAAAATAGCAAAAAAAAAAAAAAAAAATTATACATCACTCTCTCCTCACCCTCCGCCCCATAGTGGGATGAACTTGGAATCATAAAATATCCGGAGCCTCACTATTCATCTCAGCGACCCCGACAACTATGGATTTGACACTATTTTTGATTATTTTTATATATCACTCTTCTATTGCCCCCCACTACGAAGGGGGCTGAATTTAGACTTTAAAAAATTCCGGAGTGCCACTGTTGGAATCGACACTATTTTTTATTATTTTTATATATCACTCTCACATTGCCCCCCCACCACGAAGGGGGCTGAACATGGACTTAAAAAAATTCCGGAGTGTCACTGTTCATCTAAACGACCCCGAAATGTATGGATTCGTCACTTTTTTTGAAGATTTTTATATCTCAGCCCCCTCGCCCACCCTGACCCTAAGGGTTCCTGGGCTGCCTTATCCCCACGTGGTTTGTCTCCTGATACTAAAAATCCGGAGTGTACAATTCACCTCGGCGACCCCAAAAACTATGTATTCGACACTATTTTCGTTTAATTTTATATATCAATCCCCCCTCGCCCCCACCCCAAAGGGGGCTGAACTTGGACTTTAAAAAATCCGGAGTGTCACTATTCATTTCAGCAACCCCGAAAAGTATGGATTCGACACTATTTTCGTTAATTTGTATACCTGAACCCCTCGCCACCCCACTCACCCTCCGCCACTAATGGTTCGTGGGCTGTCTTACCCCCACGCGGTTTGTCTCCTGATACTAAAAATCCAGAGTATACATTTCACCTCGGCGACCCCCGAACACTACGTATTCGACATTATTTTCGTTTAATTTGATATATCACTCCCCCCTCGATCCCCCCCCACACGAAAGGGTGCTGAACTTTGACTTTTGAAACATCGGGAGTGTCACTGCTCATCTCAGCGACCCCGAAAACTGTGGATTCGACATTTTTCGATTATTTAATACCTTGCCCCCCTGACCCCCACCCCTAAGGGAGCTACGGATGGCTTACCCCCACAGTGCTCGTCTCCAGATAGTAAGTCATAAGTATACCAGTTTGGTTGAAATTGCTTCAGAGGTTTAGGAGGAGATGTGTCATTTACACACACACATACATACATACATACATACCTTTTTATATACAGTAAGAAGAAGAAAAGTTTATTCTTGCTTCATTATTACATAGAGAAATTTTAATTGGAACACTGCAGACATCTAAACTTAAACTGTATATCTGATGAAATTATTCGAATCCGAGGAATGAATATTACTTCGATCGCGGCATGCCCAATCATGAGAATGGCTTCAAAAATATTAGTCATCATTTTCAGAGTCGTGTTCAGTGCAGAGGGCAGGATTCTTATTCTTAAGAAGGATAATTGGTGTCACAATCGTCCGCTCTAAGATGGTCGAGGTAATCCAGGTGACTCCAAGTCTTTCAAAGCTCTGCCGTGTAGTCGATAGACTTGTAACTGTGTAGAACATCGGGTAATTCTTTTAAAAGTTGTTTGTTGAAAGAAGTGAATGAAATGATATATGATAGCAAGAATGAAGAGGATGAAACCCGGTGCCGGCACATAGCCCACGCCTCTCGAATGGCTCAAGACTTAACGTCCCGATCCGACGGACGAATCATCATCAACACCGTCATATGCCCTCACACCATACAAGACCAAAAACAGCTTCCTACGTCCTGGACTTAAAATGGCTCCTTGAATATTGTGTTCTCTACCTATCTTATGTAAGTTGCCTAGCGACAGCGACTCTATGCATTTAATCTTGGTGACAGCACGTTGGATTGTCATATCCCAATGCACGTTTTACGATGGTTTTTCGTTCATAACTCACCAACGAAAGCGAAAATGAAAATTCCGGCATAGAGGTACATTCGGACCCCCTTCCATCTACCAATGTTCAAAATTTCAGATCTCTGCGTGCTGTAGATTTTGCTAGGCATCACACACACACACACACGCACACAGACACACTGACAAACACTTCCTTTTATAATTATAGATTCATCTGACGAATTAAGCAATTATAAGAAGTGATATTAACAAAGTGTGACGCCAAGGAATTCGTATTCTTTATCCATTTTCGATTTCCGTTTCCATGATTCCGGAATATGGTGAATATTGACTTACATGCTAATACACAACACAAGGATTTTCAGTTATAGTGGCAGTCAAATTTTGTCTCGAAGCAACAAAGAAACAATGTGAATAACATTGTTCCAAATAAGTGTTTATTTGTTGTGTGCCAAAAATGTTACTTTTTCATCATTGAGTTATACCTGTCACTTCTGTTTCTTATCTTTACTTCATTGATAATATAGCCCGCCTGGTGGCCATGATCGTTAAGGCGCTGAAGTCTAAAAACGGTCTAACACCGAGGTTAGCCGGTTCGAGTCCCGTTGGTCGAAAAAATTTTCACCATCAGAATGTTGGCCGGCAGGGTAGGGGAGGTGGTGGTATACAATTTCTAATCACTAGATTGCGTGCCAAAAGCCTGGATTAAATTCCAAACCTCTCCGCAGTGCTCATATGGAGTGAGGGCATATGACGCTGTTGATGGTGATTCGTCCGTCGGATGGGGACGTTAAGCCTTGAGCAGACCCCTTGGTGCTATTCGACAGGAGTAGGCTATGTGCCGGCACCGGGTTTCACCCTCTCCCTACTATCATATTTCATGTCATTCATTTCATCTCTCATTAACTCCTCTGATGAGGTTGACGTCAGGAAGGGCATCCGGTCATAAAAAACCGCCACGACAAATTCATCTCACCTCATACCCGACCCCGTAGGGAAACGGGACAAGGGTTGGACAAAACTTCATTGATAATATGGGACTAGCAAGGAAACTCCCTGCATATCGCACACGCACTCCACACAAATCGCCAGTGAGTCGAGGATATCCAGCTACGCCGCATTACCGTCCGGCCAGGTAGTATTCTAGCTTCAATTTCGCAGCCTAGGGATGAAAACATGCAGCTACTAATATCCTTAGCATGCGATATTCTTGTAGCACATCGGTTATGCCGCTAAAGTTTCAAGGTAGGTTTGGCACAAAGGGTGAGAGAATTCTCTGGTCAGATAGGTTAATGGGAGAGAGAAATATTTTATTGTACATACCGTCAAGCACAGTGCACTTTAAACTCCATTCTTCTTAATCAGTGGCGTAGAATATGGTAGGACTGTACGAAGAGTTATAAGGAAGCATTATTATGCACAGTTATGAAGTTAAGTTATTTAATGGTGCATTGTTTTATGTGTAGTTACAGTATTTAATTTATTTTATAAGTTATTTGCTACTTAAGTACAATGAGATATTTAATTCACATTATTTACCATATACACTTCGTACATTATTTGGACAATCCTTAACGTTCCATATAAACATATATAACATTATATAACATTCAAGATGAAAAATACTGTCTCCATATTTCAAAGGATGGAAAATATCTCTCCGGGAGAAAATATTCTTGTAATTAGCATTTTCGATGCAGCGAAAAGAGAATAATACCATTAATAACACGAAAATCACGCATCTTCCCATTTAAGACTCAATCACGCCGTATATTCCCTCATTAATATTTACCCAAATTCACTCCAGCTGTATATATTGTGTTGTACAAGTTGTCCAAAAATTACGAATTATATTTGTTTATTTTCTTGCAAGGTATGTTTTACTTCATACTTTTATCACGGTTTATATTGTAATATTAAAGATACAATACAATAAATGAGTAAAGTGTAAAAAGTGTAGCTCATTGTTCTGACATATAACATAAGCAATGTTTACTAAGTGAAGTGATTACGGTTCCGTGCAACGTTTCAATTCTACTTACGAATACAGAAACAAAACGACTTTTGAGCTAGTACTGGGAAGTAAAATTAGAACCATGAATTAAAAATATATGCTTATAAGACGGTTGTCTTAAACTCGTCGTCATACTATGTTTATGGCGTAAGTATTCTCTCACAATTCGAATTCAGAATCAAAGGATGTAGCCAAGCGAGGTAGTGAAAATTGCCCTTGATTCAAATTGGCCAAGTCATTTCTTGAATTGTATGATATACTTTGTATTTTTCACGGTTTATATTCAAATATTCGAGATATAATAAATAAATACAGTATGCTATTGTTTTTCTTCATTAAACTAAATTTAGAAATGATTTGCAAGCCGCTATCTATACTGTTAAAGAATATATCATTTTGAACGTGCGTGACATGTCTAAGTGCAATCCTGCTGTATACAGGGGTAGAGATAATTCGCAAACTGCGAAAAATCAATATAAACATCCTATAATGTGAGCAAGGCTTAAAATAATCTACGATAATTTTAGTATTTTTATTGTATATACATTCTAATTTTGCTAAAAACAAGTATTCAATTGCAAACCTTCTCCAGCAAGTGTGTCAGCGAAAACAATTAAAAACCGTCACAGAATCACTGGTTACCTACCCTACAGGAAAGACGTACAGTAGCAGCGTGAGCACTGTTCGTTTACCTAGCACGGTTTAAATAATGCACCACTTGAAATCTGTGCAATGCCTTTATTTTTCACGTAAACTTCAAACTGAAAAATAGTGCTCGTTGTACAGCTGATCTGTATAGACCTATGAATGAATTTTCTGAGGAGTACATGCTATAAACTGTAATCATCCACTGAAAGATTCAAAGAAAAGAAGCAATCGTATTGTGTGCCCTTCACTAAAAATCAGACTCAGAATTTGTGCAGGACGAACCTTTCCTGAAAATTGACCAGTACGGGAAAAGTACTATATATTCTAGTGGCATTGTGAGAACAACATCCTACAGTACTCGAAATAGCATTAGTATGTACCTGAGTATCAATTCAACTAAGAAATAGTTTTAGGAAATTGTCCGGCACAATTGTTGAACTGTTGAAAGTGGTTTATAATCCATGGGATGATTGAAGAGACGGTCCTTTTGTATAATGATCCAATAGACGGATTCAGTCGCCCAACGAATCTTCTTTGGTATTGTCAGCTGCTTGCGATGGCGTTTGTTTCCGGCGTGACAACTGAAAATCCTTTCTCTTCCAAATACTCAGTAAACCACGGTCTACAAAACAAATGTCACCCTCATTCTCCAGTCGTATCACCACATTCACACACTTCATGACTATTTTCGTTATTTCCATGTCGTCTAAATTGACGTAACTACATAATCCTTCGTGGTACATAGAGTGGTTTTCACTGAAGTACCTATTTCTGACTTGAGTAAGATTCGCTCTGGTAATATGTTTTTCTGGTTTTCCCATGTCAAAGAATAATGTGAAACGATTATTTGTGCTGGACGATCTTTTCATCGTAATGGATGTTTTATTTGTTATTAAGGAATTTAGAACATCATTTTCAAATTAGTTTAAAACTGCCAAAATCATTTCTGACTCTCTAGGTTCTCGTTAAATTCCAAGTGCAGAAGTAATGTCGGCATTCGAATTTCCAGTGCATAATTTGAATAGAAATAGACATATAACAGCCAGCTGGATGAAATATAGGAAGAGCGAGTTTCATATCAACAGAGGCAAATCTCGGTGGAAGTCATCGTTCTCCTAAGTCGGGTCAGTGAATATTCAAAATGTTCTTCTAAAACACATTCTAGGTATCAAAATTTCCTTATGTAAAACTTTTTCGCACCTAAGAGCATATACTTACAAGTAATAGAGCTTTCTCTGATGGGCGTCGGGATACTGATAAAATTGCCTGGTGTCACAAACCGACATTTGAATGAAATGTATATTAATTATAGTCACTGGTCCGATGGATGTGTCCAGAAAACAAGAAAAACATGTTTCTTTCTCATTTCGTCGGTGAATTCATTAATCTGTGTGTATAGTTCTTCATTATTTCTTTTCTTCCAGATGTCGCTGTCGCCTGTTTTTATATTGTGTAATATCTTTTAGAATTTTCCTCTCTGTTTTTCCCGTCTTCTAAGCTTCCGTTTCGCTACTGTAAGTTAGTCATACCATAACATAACAACCATAATAATAATAATAATAATAATAATAATAATAATAATAATAATAATAATAATAATAATAATAATAACAACAATAATAATAATAATAAATAATAATAATAATAATAATATTAACAAAAATGTACCTAAAATTACTTATTAAAACTGAAAAAACTACAGGGATTTTATTACTCATAAATCTGTGTTTTAAGTACGACTCCCAAGAAAATGTGCCGGATTTTGAGACATAAACCTTGTGTTGGGGCCAGGAGATCAGGACGGAACTATGGAGCAAAACTGCAACAATTAAGGACATTACCTATCCCTCTTGGAAGTTTCACTTATTTATCACTTTGAAAGGTGAATAAACGGCGTTGCAGTATTCAAACACCGTCAAACTACATTGTTTTCATCGGAAGCCGAGCTTCCACTCATACGAACTATTTAATACGCCGTACTAGTCAGCAATATCTCCATATTTAGCAACTCCATAACTGGACAGACATAACGCCTTTTCTGATCACAATAGATCTGGTGCACCATTTCCAAGTGATATGACAAGAATTTATGTTAAGCAACTTTCGAGACAACTTGTACAAAACTCGTACGGAATCACACGGGGCGCACAATAACTCATGAATATTTTTTAAAAGGAACTACACAACTTTAATGTCATTTTCGTGCGTTGTATGCTCTCTGTGAAACACAGAAATTTAATTTTGTAACGTCCTTTGCCAAATATTCCTATCGTCTTCGTTGAAACTGCGTCACTGGTATGTATATTCTTGAGCTTCATCCTGGTATAGCTTAATGTCAGGAGGTTAGCAGAAAGCACAGGAACAGCGTGAGAGCGCCTCCACTGGGCGGCACCATTCGATGTGCTGGAAGAAGAGAACAAAGTCATTAATTACACATTCCCGTTATTTACAGTAAAAAATAAAACTGTCATTTGAAAATAATTAGGGGGCTCATCCACAGACCGCTAAGCTGCACGAATGTGTAAATTTATGGTTATAAATTGTGTCATAATGCAAATGTGTGCACCACTTGTGTTTTATTTTCTTTGTGTGTGTGTGTGTGTGTGTGTGTGTGTGTGCGTGTGTGTGTGCGCTTGTGTGAGCATGGATATTACTGGTCGGCGTGGTTGGACGAGAATGCATTTTAAATTCTACTTCATGGAAAGGATGAGATGATAAGTCTACCTTCATCAGTAATCTCACATTTTATTACAGTTTGTGCTTTCTTCCTATTGCCGTCTACCGATTATTATTATTATTATTATTATTATTATTATTATTATTATTATTATTATTATTATTATTATTATATTTATAAAATGGCCTTGTTCTTCTTCTTTGTGTTTTGTATCAAATTTTGTTTCAATCTCAAAGCGAGCATGGAGTTCGTGGTATTTTTATCAGCATAAAGTACATTTGTTTATTTGTTTGCTCGTTCGATTGATTATCTATCTACGTACAGGTATGTGTTATGGTATTGCGTGAGAACATACACAAAGGTTACATATACATTAACGTCTTAACGCCCGCAACTTTTCAAAACCCTATTATGAGGATGGTTAGTGGCTACATTATGTGTGCGTCCTTTTACAAATTGAACATAGATGAACAGTGGCTAAATATTCAGTCACCGACTACTGGAACAAGTGGGATAACATGAAATGAAATGGCGTATGGCTTTTAGTGCCGGGAGTGTCCGAGGACAAGTTCGGCTCGCCAGATGCAGGTCTTTTGATTTGACGTAGGCGACCTGCGCGTTATGATGAGGATGAAATGATGATGAAGACGACACATACACCCAGCCCCCATGCCAGCGAAATAAACCAATTAAGGTTAAAATTCCCGACCCTGCCGGGAATAGAACCCGGGACCCCTGTGACCAAAGGCCGGCACGCTAACCATTTAGCCATGGAGCCGGACAGTGAGATAACATGCAATCAAAACACGCTTGTGTGATGAAAATTATGGCCATAGAAACTATACTATCACAATATTTCGCAAAACAAAGAGACAAATGTTTTGACCTTACAGGGGAAAATGTGTTAGCTACCTGTACACTCACTAATGTACGAGGGGTTAAAGACCATCAGGCCCTTCAGTGTTCAGTCCTTCCACAGCTAGCTTAGTCACCTCCTTTTATTCCAGAGCTCATACTTTTAAATCATAAAGAAAAACTGAATCTGTTTTTCTTACCCTCCATGGCACTATTACTTGTGCTCTTTTTTCTATCACCTTCCATTCACCTCCCAAGACTCCATTATCGTAGCCGGTTCATCAGTTGCGGTTGGTGGTATCTGAAGCTGGGTGTTGCACCAACATTTTCAGTGTCACATTTTTATAGCTTATAGAAATAACAAGAAACTTTATTATCGTTAAGTAATGAACTACATTCCTACAAAAACTGCAATATATCTGGCAATTACAACCCAGGAAACAGAGGCTAATTATACACTGTAACTACAGTTACTCTTAATAATAATGTTATTGGCTCTACTCCCCACTAACGACTTTTTACGGTTTTTGGAGACGCCAAAAGGCCGGAGTTCTATTACATGCCAATAAATCTACCGACACAAGGCTGACGTATTTCAGCACATTTCAATACCACCGGACTGAGCCAGGGTAGAACCTGCCACGTTGGGGTCAGAAGGACAGCGCCTCAACCGTCTGAGCCACTCAGCCTGGCACAGTTACTTTTTCCTCACATGAATTTAAAATTTGCCGTCCTGTTTTTTATTGAAGCAAGATGTTGGTAAAATTGTGGGTGGTCTGGTATGGAGTTGAAAAGGAATTACCCAGCAAGTTGGCCGTGCGGTTAGGGTCGCGTAACTGTGATAGTGATTTCGAACACCACTGTCGGAATCCCTGAAGATGGTTTTCCGCGCTTTCCCATTTTTACACCGGGCAAATTCTGCGGCTCTGCGGCTGTGCCTTAATTAAAACCATGGTCGCTTCCTTCCAACTCCTACCCCTTTCCTATCCCATCGTCGCCGTAAGACCTATCTGTGTCGGTGCAACGTTAATAAAAAAATTATTTAACAAATGGAAATGGACTACCTTTGCGAGAAGAGAGAAAGTAGGAATGAAGTAATCTCCGTAGAGTGGGGCAATCTAGCGGGGACATTTGGAAGTGTTTCTCGCCAGGGGACTTGCTGGTCTCGTGCAACTCCCTGAGACCGACTGATACTGGCGAGCATGCTACCTGATGCTATACAGGCTTAGTTAGGCTCGTTCCTGCAGAGGTATATTGTGCCCGCTGTCCGCTAGGAAGTTGCTGTAAGAAAGCAAACCCTCTGAGTGTGATTCGAAGCCAGCAGCGTTTGTTAGTCCGTTACGAAGAATTCGTACAGCGAACGACCGAAGATGGTTGTTCTTAACATGATTTTGAGTACATGTTAGGTTTATTAAACTAAAATATTAGAAGAAAAAACGACAAATGAAGTGCTAAATATTGGGAGTTGTGCAACCCTGCAACATTACCACGCTCCGCCCCTGCGGTACGTACGAGTAAGAAGATCTTCACCCTTCAATCTACAGGCGTCATCTCGAAAGATCTGCATCTGGCCTCTCCGAAGGCCACACGCCATTTAATTTTTACACTTCCATTTCCGTCCTAACATATCCCTTACGTCATCATTATAAGGATTTCTTCCCACATGTTCGTACCTACAGTCCTTTACGTTGTTTCCATAACTGTTACTTCCACCCTATGAATAAATATATCGATCCCTCCATCTGTTGCAAAGATCCAAGAAATGTCTACCTCTAACAACAAAACTCTAATAATGTTCTTGTTTGACAACAATGACGGTGTATGCAGTGATCTTAATACCCAGTTATCCAGTAAGCTGCAGAAAGCTAAACATTGCTGCATTCATTTCATCTTAAGTGTGAAACAGCATCAACGTATCTCTCCATATCTTAAACTGACAATACTAAACCTGCAAGTTATGCCCAGTGTCGACTACAGAACATTCTGAGTACGTATACACCTGAGTACCTAGCATCCAATTCTCACAGACCCATCAAATGTACACCCGCTCCCACAACAGGAACATCCTGACCCCCCCCCCCCACGCTCCCACTCTTTCACAGAAGGCCCTGCGCGGGTCTGGGACTCAATACTAGACGAGTTACGGAGCCTGACGTCGGGCTCGTCATCAACAAATAAGTATAACAAGTAATTACATTCTAATACAGTAATACGCCAGGAAAACCAAGAAAAGTAAATAAATAAATAAATAAATAAATAAATAAATAAATAAATAAATAAATAAATAAATAAATAAATAAATAAATAAATAAATAAATAAATAAATAAATAAATAAATAAATAAATAAATGCGACTATAATTACTGTTAAAAATTGTGATTACGAGTATCAGCATTCATTATTATTAATATTATTATCAACATCATAAAATTCATAAAATAGTTACCTCTATGTTATGGGTCAATTCTCAAAATTATTTCCCAGTTACTTTAACTATATCACTTTCATGTAGTTGTTAACCTTTGTTTAGTGTAATAGAAGGCTTTACAGCCGTAACTACGCCAATGAAGCCAAGACAAATAAATACATAAATAAGTATAAATAAATAAATAAATAAATAAATAAATAAATAAATAAATAAATAAATAAATAAATAAATAAATAAATAAACTATCATTACCGTTAAAAATTGTGATTACGCGTATCAGTATTCATTATTATTAATATTATTATCAACATCATAAAATTCATAAAATAGTTACCTCTATGTTATGGGTCAATTCTCAAAATTATTTCCCAGTTACTTTAACTATATCACTTTCATGTAGTTGTTAACCTTTGTTTAGTGTAATAGAAGGCTTTACAGCCGTAACTACGCCAATGAAGCCAAGGCAAATAAATACATAAATGAGTATAAATAAATAAATAAATAAAAAATAAATAAATAAATAAATAAATAAATAAATAAATAAATAAATAAATAAATAAATAAATAAATAAATAAATAAATAAATAAAATAAATAAATAAATAAATAAATAAATAAATAAATAAACTATCATTACCGTTAAAAATTGTGATTACGCGTATCAGTATTCATTATTATTAATATTATTATCAACATCATAAAATTCATGAAGTAGTTACTTCTATGTTATGGTAATCGACATTTCCTTCTTATTTGACTGATGAGATCTAACTTTTGATCTACGATCGGATTATTGAATAAGGTTGCATAGTTTCGACAGAATCGGATTATTTACTATGATCGGTATGAATGTGTATTTGAGAGAATGATTGACAATAGTTCCATTTTATTAGGGGAGTTACCTGTAATTATCACCAGTTCAGGAAATTTATATGAAGCAATGGCTCCATCTCACCAGTACAAGACGTTGGCGACAATTCCGACAGATAGTTATTTTGTTCAGATTGTTGGTTGTCGTACTTAGGGTAATGAGATATCAGTACTTTAAATTTCCTCTTCTGAGCGCCTTAAATATGAGGAAACGAAATCAATTTTCCAGGATTTTCTGAATAAATTACTGCAGTATGATATATATATATTTAACAGCATTCATTAGTATTTAAATCAGCGATACCCTCAGTGTTTAAGAAGTCTGTCAGTTTTCCCAACAGAAAACTTCAGGATTGGTAGATGAAACTAATAGACAGATAGAAAAGATCATATAATGATAACGAGGAGAATGTGATCCTACATGATCACAAAATTACAAGTAACAGGACTAACATATCAGAAAGGGAAAATTGAAGTAGAGAGAATAACTCAGACGCCGAAGAACAAATGGCAGTGAGAGAAATCAACTGTAAAATCTAGTCAACATGAAGACACCAAAGCTGAAAACAGTCGGGCAATTAAAATCTACACCCTCTGCGGTCAAAATATAGCAATCTATTTCACAAGGACAACTCTTTCCCCTACTGAAGTATATTTTCAGTAACTCATAACGAGAAAGGCAATTTAAAGAGAAACGCTTCTTAACATTTCCTCAAAAGTATATACATAATCTTTTAGGGTATCTTCGGTCTCTTTAAGAAATTGTGGTTGCCATTCGATAGCTAAAGAGCAACAAAGCAGTAGGCGAAGACGAACAGAATGTTTCCAAGGAAGGAAGGAAGGAAGGAAGGAAGGAAGGAAGGAAGGAAGGAAGGAAGGAAGGAAGGAAGGAGTGCAATAAATTGTATGCTTATTGACGAATTTGTAAGCGTGTGAGTAGATGATAGATGACTAATGGAAAACGGCGTGAAAAACAAAACACAGTGGATACTGAACTTCTTCTTATAATATATTGCAGAAATATATGTACCCTAATATGCTATATGAATACGAATTAGTACTTGCAATAAGGAAATAAGGAGGGAAGTACAGACATACACAAAACTGAAGTTCACGATCAATGAGTGCGTACAACAAATTAAAGTACGATATCTCACAATGAGTGTCGTAAAATTTATACCTCATCGAAAAATGCTTATACTTCCAGTTCTCTGTTGTAGTATTGTAGATGAATATATACCGATGGTATAGACGATAAATGTCAGTGTATTCAACATGATTTCACCGTTGACGGAGGATACTCCTTCTTTTAGGAGGAAAAGACGAAAATGAACGAATCCTGTATTCATATAGATGGATTTACAATCGAATAAAATCCTTATTCAATCGACGAACTCCCTTCCAGACTAAGTGCATGGTAGTTGATTCCACTCTAATCTAAGAACCAGCGACCAACTCCACCCATATGCTTTGTTTACATGATAAATCAGAAAAAAGCACTACTGTAAATGTACTGATAGAGTCTTAACAGATATACCTCGCTAAGAAAATATAATTTTATAAGTCTTAAATGTCCAAGTTCGTAGACAAATCTGCACTTTGGGAAGGATCTTCCAGCAAAAACAGAATGCGCAGGAGTAATTATAACGGTATCATTTATCTTACGAAATTATAAGAACACAATATCATCATTACTTATATTCTTATTTTACGAAGAAATCAAGTTAAGAACCTCATGTTACCGCCTTAGGTCTAAGCATTTTAAATTAACTGATTATATAATACTGTGTGCCAATTATCTGCACCATGTACCAAGTATAACAGATATGAAGCATCCTTTTAATGGATGGATCAACCACCTATAAATATGACCATTGATGGACTTACGTCTTTCTCGAAAACTACAGAAGAATGGAGACAGATGACACAAAGAGAACACGGATCACCTTAAAATTGACTATGTAAAACTTCCATATTATTCTACGTGAGGAACTAGCATCCTCAAGTCATGACAACTTTGAGCTGCAATGGTCAGATTTAAAATCAAAATTCTAAGCCTGTAAAGAATTTGTGGTATTTTTAATCAGGAAGGATTTGGGTTGGATTTGTGAGAATGATGGAGACCTTTAAAGCATAATGGATCAAAAGCTAAAACCTACAATGCTGGGAAAGTTAATCACAGTTCTGCTGCAAAAGTATTATGTTAAAGTTGAAGTCATAGGAAAAACTTGTACGCCAACGAACTAATGATGATGCTCGAAACGAATTGAAGTGCAAGATCTACAATGGCAATGGAGCTTTTAATAAAGCTACCAGCGTCCCACTTGCTCAAGACCTAAACTTTCTTCGATTTTACGATATCATCTGACATCCCAAAGGCAACTATTCCTTTAACTATCGTTGAAGATAATATTTTCCAGAACTCTCATACATCTTCATGGACACGTCTATGCTACATTTTCCCAGCTGAGAACACAAGATCATTAGGTGAACTTGCCTCTCTCTATCAGTCTGAAGTAGTCATTGGACAACTCAAGGACGACAAAGTAAGGGCTTAGACGAAATCCTTGTCTTTATTTTCAAGGAAGAATGCTCATAGTATCTAAATATATGCACAGGAATAACGCCAAAATTTGGGATTAGCAAAAGACCTATGTGTTTTCCTCTCAACTGAGGCACTCATTGCCACTCAATTGCAAGAAAATTAAAAGATACACAACCATCCTATTTATATGTTTTGTGAAAGCCTTTGGATCCGTCAATCAAATATCCCTTTGAAGGGTCCTAGCCTACGTGTCATAATATTTTTGCAGCAGAACTGTGATTAATTTTCCCAACATTTTTTGTTTTCATATGCGTACGCACCGAAATGTATAAACTTATTTCAAAAGTTCGGAACTGAACCTTACCAACTATAATCATACTCAAACGACACTCTTCATTCCATAATCGCAAATGCAGAGACCCTGCGCAGCATCGAACGTTTTCGTTTCATCAGAACCCACCTCTTGACAGATGCTAACTTAGGTGCAGAAATAAATTGTCGTCGCTGATACACTCGACGCGCGGTTTTCTCTTTAAAAGGGGTGTTGCTTGGAAATAATATCACCAGTGCTGTCTCAGAAGAACACTTAGGGTAAAGTGGAAGGACTGTCAAACGAACACCAGTGTCTTGGAAGCGATTAGCGCATTTGCTTTTTTTTTTTTTTTAGTTGCTTTACGTCGCACCGACACAGATAGGTCTTATGGCGACGATGGAACAGGGAAGAGCTAGGAGTGGGAAGTAACCGGCAGTGACCTTAATTAAGGTACAGCCCCAGCATTTGCCTGGTGTGAAAATGGGAAACCGCGGAAAACCATCTTCAGGGCTGCCGACAGTGGGGTTCGAAACTACTATCTCCCGAATACTGGATACTGGCCGCACTTATGCGACTGCAACTATCGAGTCAGCACCATTTGCAATTAGGGAATAGTTAGCGCCGAGCTGTTATACTAACTTATAACTATTATTGATCTTTCCTTATTTCTTTGTACATTTATGGGACTTTGAATGTCTGGAATGAGGTTCACAAGAAATTGATCAGTTTAGGAAGAAAATACTAACGGAAGACCTTCGAAGAACTAAAGGACGTTTTGACTGAAGAATGGTGGATATAGTACAATCTCGAGCTGAAAGAAATGCATAAGAATCCTTGCGTTATTAGCCACACGAGAAGTAAACGTCTCGCTTGGGAAGGGCATGTCTCACTAATGGAAAAATATAGATGGCTTGTGAAGCCGCTAAAGTTTGTTCTGCGTGGGAGGACATCACTGTGCAGACCGAGGAAAATACGGACTGACAGACAACACGAAGACCTAAGTCAGATCAGCACTGGGGATGACTGGCAGGAGAGAGCGAGTGAGAGTACACGTTGAAAGATGTCTAGTGGCAACTCGCAGTTCACTGGACCTGATCGTAATTTGGTGATTATCCTTTCCCTTAAACATATCAATCTAGACACGCCAAGTAAAAGCTGAAATGTGAGGGATAAACTAAATCATAAAAAGCACAACGAAGTACTTTAATATTAGGAGATTTGGAGTCAGATTCTCTCTTTTCGCTTTGAAGAGTAGCGTTAAGCAGTTCACCAGTGAGACTGAAACGCAGACTGTCGAATACATCCATTATGTTTACCGGGCGCCAGTGAAAGGACTGTGTAATTATGAGTCATCAACCTCGTATTTCAATTAACGTTGTACAAAAGTGTTGAATGTGTATATTTAAATTCTTATTAGAACTAAATATTCCCGTACCTTCTATTCAAGTTAATTATTACGTTGTTATACAACACTGAGTTGTGTTTTATCCAATCCGAAACCTGAGTGACTCAAATAACATCCCCAGTTGAGCCGAGTAAAAGATGTTCAGACCTCGTCAATTACAATTTAGAGATATGGAAGGTTAGTCATTTTCCATCCCACCCAGAAACCAATAGCACACACTCGCGGATGTCCAGAAAGACATCCGCGCTGATGGATAAGAATAACAATAAGAATGATAATAATATTTTGTGTCGTTTTGAAGTTGGATATGTTAATACCCCCAGGCTATAACCCCCCCCCCTATGTACATATTCTAACGTCGTAATAATCATCTTATCTCCTTAGAAATACCCACAGTATAATTACACATCTTGTTATACAAACGTTCTGAACAAGGACTTTCACTATGATAACGTAAACGTCTCATTTTAACTCACATATTGCCAAATACGTACATTCGTATCATTAGTTTCCTTGACATTTTTCTCTTGTTACAAGTCAGATGGTGATGTAGCTGAATTTTGATTCAAACACCTTTCCTTCGCCGTTTGATGTTTTCGTAAATCTTGGAACGATAAGCCTAAACAAGATGTCGAAACGAGCTGGCATATATATAAATCATCTACATGAATTAGTAGGATGGATTTCGAAATAAAATAGCTTGACTATTGTATAGAATTTACAATCTAACTCCAAAGGGGGCTAATAAATTACTACAGATCTTCCTTCAAATTATCTTGCTCGCGTGTAACAGATACATTGAAGAGGTGTGGAAATTAGTGAGAATAACAATGTAGAAAACTGCAAGACTGTAGTGTAATCTGAATTTATTATAAGTAGAAGAACATTAAACACGATGTTCTCATATCATGCGCTATTTGATTCCAATATTCTTTCTCTTCTTTTCTATTACCTTATTCCATTAACCGATAGGTCCACTTCACCCAAATCCTCTGTAACGGTTGGTCTTGAATATGTCTAGTAACATCTCTTGTCGACTATACCGGTCAGTGATGTATTCCATGAGTCAGTTAGACATATATTACGAGTAATAGATTCGTGTTTTATCTATCTGAAAAATATTTACTACCACACCTGATAGTTCCGGTGGTAATCTGAAAGTACGATCGGACAAATACTCCTAAGAATCTGGGGTAATGAGTAATGGGCAGTTCACACATCTCACTGATACACGAACGCTTTACTCACCCCTCAGAAAATTCCCATCGAAGAGCAACGAACCTGTCACATCATGATGACGAAAGGAGGGAAATAGTGTCTTGAAACGTTGTGGAGATCACTGATTTCCGAAAGGTAAGCTAAACTGCAGCGTGGTCATGTATTACCTATCGTGTTTTTTATATAGTCAGAATTTTAATTTCTTTGGTATCCCTGCTCTGTATTTCAACGTTTACTAAATTTGTTACTTAGAGCCAAATATAAACCTCAGCTATTCAAGCACTTACTCATGGTTTTCTTATTTTTATCCCATATTTTATTTTTGGCATAATTGACGGCAAATTACCGGCAAAATGTGATAGTTTTGTTACTCCTCGCAACATTTGTATATTAAGTCTGTAACAATAACATTTAATTGAATTTATAATTATTTCACATTGATGCCAGGTTTTTCAACAGCTAAGGAATTTGCAATGCAACAAGATATATTTTAAAACTAGAAGTTGTTTGTAAGTTACGTATACCGTCAATTTAGCGTAAAATAATTGTATATAACTTGATAAAAATTGGACAGGAGCTGTCAAAATGTATTTGCAATTGTTCTAAACGTTTGTTTGCTGGATTTATATTTCTGGTTATAACCTAAACAATTAGCATACATTTCCACTTATGTGTTGCCATACATTCTCAAATTTAGAGTGATTAGGGGATAGCGAGGTGCAGAAATTTCACGTCGAGCATTGCCAATTTTCAAAGCAAATGTATTTGCTGAGTATTTTACCACTGAATAATATTCCGAAATAGATTACTTATTAAAACAAATTTCAGGTAAAGTAGCGAGAAATGTATGTATTAATGTTCGAAGGTAATCCGTAAAACATTAAACAATATTTTATTGATAACAATGTATTCGTGGAATATTACACTGGGTGGCCAGCAGTCAAGGAAGGACACTGAATGTCACGTTCGTAACGAGTTGTTCCTCAGCGAGCCCTCAAGGCGGCATCAATATGGCGAGGTATCGACATTACAACGTCTTGGAATGGTTCTGAATGGATCTGGACCCAAGCATCTTGCAATGCTACCCAGAATTTGTCTTGTGTAGTTGCTGCGGGGTTCATGGAGCATACACCAGCATTGATAGCATCCCATAAGAGCTCGATCGGATTAAGATCGGGGGGGTTCTAGGGGATCAATCAACGGTCGTAACTTCACTGGAGTGCTTCTACAACCATCTGCGTGCCATCACAGAACGGTGAAACGGCGCATTGTCCTGTTGAAGCGTGGCATATCAATCAGGGTATTATAGGGCCAGAAAGGGATGCAGGTGGTCTGCAAGAATAGAATATCCACATCACGTGCACCTGTCAGCGCTCCCTGCAGCCAGAAAATGGGGCCTAATTGCGCCTATGAGAACGTCCCCAAGACCAAAACTGAGCCACCTCCCACCTGACAGAACGTTAACGCGGGATCCATAGCTTCAAGGGGCATACGCCACACACTCACGCGCGCATCAGCTCGATACAACTGGAATCGGGATTCATCGGACCATACCACACGCCGCTGCAGTCCGTGGTCCATTGTTGCTGTTCGCGAGCCCATGCACATCGTTGAGCTCTGTGTCGAGGTGTCAGCAAAGGGTCACGAGGTATTTCGTCGGCTGGTGAAGCCTATGCTGTGCAGTTGCCTCTTTACAGTCCTGGTAGAAATGGGCTCCTGACTCCCAACATTCAATTTGGCAGTGATCTCAGTCGCAGTAGCCCGTCGATTGCCCAGTATCACTGTGCGGAGGTAACATGATTACCATTAGTTAAACACTTGTAGTTTCCCCGTGCGGCGGTACGCGGGTGGTAACATTCTCTCTGCGATATTGAAGATCCACCCTCGATACTGTTGACCTCAGAAGCCCGAATTCGCGTGTCATCTCCGCAACGCTATGGCCCATGCCCCGTGCGCCGATGATCATCTCACATCAAAGTCGGTTAACTGGCGATGTTAACATCTTCACGACACCCGTGCCTGTGACAGACTGCTCATCTATGGCGCAGCTAGCCGCAATCCTCAGGGGTGATACACGGGACATTTTCTAATGGACAACCCTTCCCATGAGTTTTGGCCACTCGGTGTATAACGCCACTAATGTTATTCCTGTGTTAGACGTGGTCGACGTTTGAATGTAGAAAAAATCTAAGTTTGTCGAGTGTCTTTCTGTGTGTATGGGTTGATGAACTGGACCTTCTTTATTAAGAAAACCTCGAAAACATGAAATTTATTTCTTGTTTGGTGGGTTCTTATTCAAATTCTGACCAAAATATTGCATTTAGGCATTGCTTTACTTAATATATTGTAACATTAATTACATAGTAGAAATTAGATTATCTCAGAGCTGATCAATGCTAATAGCCGTAATAATTAAGGAATCGTATCTGCAGAAAGGGTAATATTAAAACTGGGTCGTAAAATAATGCTCAATAATGCTCTTAAGTGGGAAGCTAGAATTTGAAGTTTATTAAAATGATAAGATTCATGAAGGTGGATAAAAGTGGTGAGAATAAAAGGTGAAGTACTGACATAAGCAGTGATTCACGTGGTGGTGGGTGGAGCTACTTCAATTTGTGTATACATCAGGAGAATGTTTATACATACATTACAAAACCACCATGTGCCATGACCCATTATTCATGGCCATATTTGCTGAAGGACGTAAGTGAATGAGAATCTACAGTAATCAAGTGATTTGAAGGTGTTATACAGCAGTGAAAGTGATAACAATTTGCGGAAGTGTTACGTTACCATTTACGAATCAATATACCCACACGTTTTGTTGATATTGAACGCCTCTTTCTTCCAAATTCGTATTGTCAGGAAAATGGGGCGCCGAGATAAAGGAGTTGGAATCCCAGCCACTACCAATTCTGCCAATGTAGACCACCTCGTGAAGTACGCGCTGGACGACTTCCATAACTCGGACAGTTTCCTTGAAAATATTGTGCAGGTCATTTCGACCCGCATAACAGAAGTGGTCATAAAGGAACTTGAAAACATTATAAAATGTAGTATCGAAGCGTTGTCAGAGTTAACTGAAAAACTTGATAAGAAGGAGGATATTGACGTCAATTCATTGGAGCAATTCAGCAGGGGAAACACCGGTCTTCTTTCTCCTTTTTCTATCGCTTTTACCACACCTGTGGGGTCACGGGTGCGAACTGTGCCGCACATGTGGATTTGGCCCTGTTTACGGCCGGATGCCCTTCCTGACGCCAACCCTGTTTGGAGGGATGCAATCACTATTGCGTGTTTCTGTGGTGGTTGGTAGTGTAGTGTGTTGTCTCAATATGAAGAGGAAAGTGTTGGGAAAACACAAACAACCAGTCCCCGGGTCAGAAGAATTAATGAGAGGCGATTAATATCCCCGACCCGGCCGGGAATCGAACCTGGGATTCTCTGAACCGAAGTCCTCAACGCTGACCATTCAGCCAATGAGTCGGTCAGGAGAAACACCAGTAATGTAAGAATATTTGGCATCCCTGAAAGTTCAAACGACAACTGCGACAAACTATTGCTCAGCGTGTGCAAAGCAGTAGGTGCAGATGTGAGAATTAATGGCATGATAGATGTCTCAGTGTCAGACCTCGATCTCCAGGAAAAACACGATCTATCGTAGTAAAGTTTGTGTCCTATCGCTCACAGCAGGACGTCGTCACGAAGAAAAGGAAACTGAAAGGATCATCCTCAACAATCCGTGAAGATCAGGCTATCCCAATGTCCATCTTGCAGACTACAATCCAGCGTTCTGGACTTACTAACACTTGGACTGATTCAGGAGACATCGTAATCAAGAAGGCTGACGGGATGAAATTAAGATTTTGCGAGTTACAGGAACTGCCAATGGCATGAGCTTATGTTGCGGTGCTGCCTTATCTCTTGACAATGTGAGTCTACTCCCATCCTTTAGCTTATGCCACAGCCGAGAAGCTATATTTTTTAAGTTATTGTATCTAATCCATCTACCTATATATTTTTCTATATCTCTGTCTAACTATCGATCTCTGTCTGTCTTTCTACCTATCTATTCATTTACCGTATTTATTTATCCACTTATCGAATATCTATTCGATTATATTTCTTGTCCTACCACCTCTCGATGTACTTACTCTTTTATAATTTTCCTAACTGGTTCTAATGTAAGTCTGTATTACGTCTGAATAAATCTAACATCACCACTACGTAGAATAAGCTCCTATTCGAGATATTCTATACGCCTAAACTGCAGTTGCACGTTATTTTTATTACTATTATTGACAATACAACTATCTAAAATACGTTAATTGCTCATTATTCAATGGATGTAGTCACATGCTGTGTTCTAGTTTTGGTTAGTTTCATTTTAGCAATTGGCAATGTACACCACGAACAGCCGTAATCCCTCTGTCCACAGTAATACTTTTCCTTGTCACACTTCGCATTCCCCACCCATCACTTCAACCCGTGTACCTGCTAGTCCATTGTCCCGAACCCCACCCCTTGAAGCTACAACACACATTCTCCAGTCAGCCCAAAGTAGACATAAAAGTCTTCTTCATATATGCCATCTTAATTCCCAGAGTTTAGTTTTTCAAACTGGTATAGATGAACTAAAAGCGATTTTCATTCCACTGTCCTTTGATATCATCTTATAGAGTGAATGTTGGTTGAAAGTCAATCATCGGGCTACGAATCTGGAATTAGCTAGCTACTGCCTTCCGGGGAATGACAGACTTGGCAAAGGGTGAGCTGGGGTCTGTGCTTTTCCCTCTTTGCCCTTGAAACCTCCATTTATCTGTCAGTCGCCTCAAGAGTCTGAACGAAAACCGGAGTACATGTTCATAGAGATACAGGTCTCTACTGTAAAATGCTCGCTAGGTACTGTAATACAAACCGCCCAAAGCTCGCCGTCTGAATATATAATGATGGGAGACTTCAACACGAAACAAACTTGTAGACCCAGGTTCTTCCTAAACCACCCATCTACTGAATACGTTTCAGGGATGCAGTATGACGGTCCTCCCACTCCCTCCCACTTACCACACTAAAACTTCACACACACTACTGGACCTAATAGTAACGAACAACCCGTTGCTTGCAGGTTTGAGGTGTTTAGACAAGCATTTTCTATAAGGGATGTGGATCTTTTTGATTTATCGATTTGAATAATATCTGGCCTATTGTTGCTGAGCATGACATCGGTTATGACTTCCCGGTCCCATAGAAGCTTGTACGAATAGTTTTCGATAACGAGTGGAGGTGTGAATTTCCAATATGCAGTTGATGACTGTGGATTTCCACATTTTACAGAAAGTTTCTGGTGAATGGTTTTAGCTACATGATCATGTCGGTGCTTATAATCAATGTTCGCAAAGTGTGGTCAGCCAAAGATAACGTGCTGTATGCTCTCTGTAGCTCTGGAATAGCGGCGGCTGTTGTCTGTGCCTGTGTCTGATCCGTTTCGTGGTGGTTATTTCCCGTGAAGAGGTTTTTGCTTCCACGTGGCCTGATTCATCTTCTTTGTAAGTGGAGTAGAAACAGACATTTCCGCCGACGACAGATTGATGAGGTGTATAGTTTATATCCGCTCTGCAAACAGCTTGATGAAAACACGATGTTTCAGCTGTCGATTGGAAATATTCTCTTAGATTTGATACCAGACTGTTGTGTAAAGTGACAATGGATGAGAAGCCCCTACCACCTTCTGATCTTGGAAGTGTAAGATGCTCGGTTGCAGATTTAGGATGATGCAAATGGTATCGTGTGAGTGAAACTGTGGTTTTCGTTTGTAACTGCTGAAATTCTGTTAGGATTTCTTATTATTATTATTATTATTATTATTATTATTATTATTATTATTATTATTATCATTTATTAAATATTTTAGAATAATGCTCTTGTTTTATGTCATCTATGTATTTCACTGGTTAAGTGACACGCGCCCCTAACCTTTCCAGCTAAAATACAGCATATCTTTCTATCTATCCACCTACTATCTCTGCACCTGAGGCCACCAGGAGCCGTATTACAGGTATGTACGAATGCAGTGGCCCAATCACTAATATTTACGAATCAGTTGGTCACACAAGATGAACTGTGAGGCTATGGATAAGGAGAATTCCAGAGGAGATCATGAATAGTATGAGTGGTCTCAAGACACCCTAAATGCTAGCAAGATCTGGGAAGACCGCTAGGAATCAGGAAGGGACCATTGTGGGAGCCAGCAATAAGAACCAGTCTACGTGTGTGTACAATGACAGTCTCTACGCTGCTGGTATCCACAATCGCAGACCCGTCAAAAGCGGAAGCCCATACTCCGGGGCATATAAAATCGGGGGTGACCTTTTATTCTGATATCTGCCAGCGGCCCAATAATTTGCGGAGTTAGTTGTCTAAAGAGACGAAAGCCTTCAATCATTGGACGAGGATGGAAGGTGTCCCTACAACGCACGCCACTCCCTGAATATCGGTGTCAACATGACACTGAGTAAGTGGGTGAGTTTTTCTTCTCATTAATCTTATTCGTGAATTATTATGGAGCATCAGGAGGTAATTATGTAATCTTGTGTCTCTGGTCTTCTCTGTCCTTCGGAGACTCAATTTAAGTTTCAATAAAATGGAGTGATTTGTGGTCATCGTTTTATTGAAAAAATAACCGAATTTTCACTTTCAAAGTCTCCCCGTTTTCCGTCATTGACGCTTTATTCTAGAACTGAGCTGAATAGCTTAAATGGTAGAGCACTGTTCTCCTGAACTCAAAAAGGTGCGTCGATCCTAGCTTAGTCCGGTAATAGCTGGTGGAGAAAATACGCAATCCTCGTTTCGATAGGTTTACCGGAACATAAAAGAACTCCTGCGGGCCGACAACTGTAGTGTAGCATAACAAGTAAGCATACGTTGCCAAGTCTGTGAAAATGGTTTAGTGTACATTCCGGCTAAGTGGTAATTGAGACGTCCATCGGATAAAAGACACGCTACGATCATGCTACGACCATTCTACTGATACAAATACCTGAGCATCGTGCAATCACACAGCGTAAGTACACCTCCTACGTGTATGATATGTATGATATTGATCCTTACCTGTGTTTTCCATTCGCTCCTGCGCGAGTCCAAGGTTCGTGAGCTTGGTCAAGGAGGAATGTACCGCTCTGCTCCAGGTCTGGTTCCCGACAGTGGCTGTACACCGCAGCTCCATCTCTCGGGTTGGCTCAGAGAAAAACCGTTTCTCCGTCATGAAACTGAGACTTAGAGTGCGCGTGTAGAGACCCTGATCATCTGGTGGAGGTGAAACTGTGGCGTGCTCCTCCAACCAGTCGTCCACCTTCACAAAAGATAAAAGATTAAACAATACAAGCATATTCTCGGGGGAATGAAATGCCACTTGAAGAAAGGATTAGAATAAATATTTTATGTGGGATGGGAATAATTGTTCCCGGTAATATCGGTTCTTAGTATTATTTTGATTTGAGTCCGAATACTAAAATGCCCAGTAGGTACACCGTGAATGGTACTGGATAAAGTGTTAAGAGTACAGTCGTTATAAACCATATTTATAAAAAATAGGGACAAATGACAGGTCAATGTGGTAAGAAAGAAATATAAATACCAGGCAAAGACAAGGCTAATCTCTATAAAACCGCCTACAATTACCGCATTTTCACAATACTCGTCAGTATTCCTTCTCACTCATTCATTCTAAGTCCCCGACTGCTTACTACCTTCGTCAGGTGGACAATACTCACATTACTCACATCTCTATAGAATATCATGAAGCCTGGATATATAAAAATGTAAAGCGAAGAGAAAATTTTAAAAACTAATTCAAATTGTATAAGATGGCTTGGAATGGCTTTAGTAGACAAGAAAGTCTGAGTGAAGTTTCTAAAAGTAGAAAAGATCGTATTATGCAGATAAAGTTGGAATTCAAGATAACAAATTTGGGCAAATACCCCTTTATAAGAAGAGGAATTTGGGATTAGAATAATTTACCAGGAGAGATAATTAATAGTTTATACTTTTTGATATCGTTAAAAAATTATTAGGTAAACAATCGATAGGAAATGTGTCATGTGGATGGCGTTCCTAAATGCTGATTGATTGATTGATTGATTGATTGATTGATTGATTGATTGATTGATTGATTGATTGATTGATTGATTGATTGATTGATTGATTGATTGATTGATTGATTGATTGATTGATTGATTGATTGATTGATTGATTGATTGATTGATTGATTGATTGATTGATTGATTGATTGATTGATTGATTGATTGATTGATTGATTGATTGATTGATTGATTGATTGATTGATTGATTGATTGATTGATTGATTGATTGATTGATTGATTGATTGATTGATTGATTGGAGAACTAGGAAGTCAAAAAGAACAAAGGAGGAGAAACATTATTCCAAAGTATCAATATATGTACGGGAAAGGTGTACAGCCAGGTGTCGAATCAAGTCAAATATACAGAGACACATAGATAAAAGCACATAATGTGATTATCACAACGACAGCGCTATGGGGAAAATGAAGCAATAGAGATAGGTGACGAGTGCGAACCTAATGTGTAGTCATTACTGAGTGGACTGGCCACGTGTGTTAACGCTCCACGGATATAGAGTCAAGCTCTGCATTCATGGGTTCGAAATCCACCATCGGCTGTCCTGAGAGTGGTTTTCCGTGATTTCCCATTCTCACTTCCGGGCAAATGCCGGGACAGTACCAATTCATAGGTCACAACTTATACGTTTCACCTTTTTACCCACTTTCATCCACCGCCATTTACTTCATCCTCGTTAAAACCTCAATTAAGATTGGCATCCGAAAATATATCCGACTGTAGAAGCATACCAGACAAATACATCTCACCTCAACCTCCACCCTGTATCATGAAACGTTACTAAGGGTACAAAAAGAGAGATTGTTTTATAGATGATCCAGCAAAAATAAATGAGTTTGAAATGTTTTAATCTAGGTTATGTTACATATTCCACCACCTAAATGCAAAAAAACTCATATCAGTGGGCAAGAGTACATATTTTAGAACTGATAGATTTAATATTCGTTCGAACTGAATTCCAAGACTGACAGAGAAACTATGTACAATAAAAATATTGAAATTGTCAGTGGCACATAACATGGAAGTTTTTCATTGATGACGTTCAATAATTTGAAGGTCGTGCATTTATATACACGTGTGCTACGCTCCCACTAATTCTTACAAATTTCCAGGCCTTCTTAGAAGATTATGCTTTCTCTCAGGCCAAGATATTTAGAGCCGCGAAGGAGGTGTACGCAGAAAGTGAGGTGGCTGGCAGCCTTCCCCTGTACTAGGATCTGTCCCGGCAATCGCGTTAGTGCAAGATAATGGAAAACCACAGAGAACCACTCTGAGGACAGCATCCGCCTCCCGAATATAAAGCTGAAAGGTAGCCAAAGATATCCGTTGTTAAGTCGACTCTGTTTTACTTGGTGGCTTCGCTGGAAAGGTCACTTTTATTATCACATATCGTTAACGACAAAATTTACACACTAAAATGCTATAGAGGAATGTTGTCCAATTACACTTATTAAAACAATATTCACCACCAGCACGACCTTAAACGACCTTAAATTAATTTTGACCTGCAGAGCGCGGATCAATCTGGGGGAGGGATTTTATAACTATTTCCTACATTGTCCTTACAGTTCATGTCAGACGCCTTTGCCTTGGCAGAGCATGTACTCGAATACGTCTTTAAATTCTCGAAGCCTCTACTTGTGATATAAGAAAACATTTAAGAATTTTCAATATAAATAAATAAATAAATAAATAAATAAATAAATAAATAAATAAATAAATAAATAAATCAGTCAATTAATTAATTAATCAATAATCAATCAATCAGTCAGTCACCTTTCACCTGTAGTCAGAGACGTCGCCTAGATGGTAGATTCTCTATCGATTGTTTACCTAATGTTTACTTAAATAATTTCAAAGAATTTGGAAATTACTGAATCTCCTTCGGTAAAACAATTCCAATCCCCCTCCTCCTACTATAAACAAATATTTGCCATGATATGTCTTTTGAATCCCACTTCATCTTCCTATTGAGATTTTCCCCATTTTTGAATTATTCGTTAGCTGATGTCATTCTCCATTGATACCTCGGAACATACGGCATATCCTAGTAGATCGTCTCCTTTCTCCCTTGTCTTCCCAGAATAAGTTTTGGTTTCAAGGTATTTACAGGGGTTAGACAGGCTTTAATCTTTCACCTTCGCTATTCATATTTTATATGGGCCATCTAATAAATGCATCAGATGGAAGGGAGGGATTAAGTTCAGTGGACATTTGTTAAGCAATTTGGCCAATTCTGAAGACTTAGTTTTAAGGGCAGACTCGGCTAAAAGCCTGCAATGTAATATATTGGAAGTTGAAAATAGGTCCAATACTAAATTCAAGGCAGTAGGTAAGCAATGTAAGATAATTGAATGTCAAGTTGGAAATACAAAACTACAACATTTAGATCGTATCAAGTATTTCCGATGTGTATTCCCTCAGGGTGGCAGTATTGCAAGTGATATTGAATTAGATGCAGCAAGACTAATGCAGTAAGCTCGCAGCTGCAATCATCAGTATTTTGGAGGAAAGATGTCAGCTCCCGGACGAAACTTTTACACCGGTCTGTTTTCAAAACCACGTTGCTGTATGGGAGAGAAAGCTTGGTGGAATTGGGATATCTTATTCATAAGTTAGAATTAATAGACATAAAAATAACGAGAATGGTCGCTAGTGCGATCAGGTTTGAACAATTAAGGAGTGTACTCGGAAAGAAGATATAAAGAATAAGTTAGAAATGAACTCGATTGATGAAGCCATGGGTATAATGGGCTTAAATAGACGAGTCATGTGAGGGGAATGAAGGTGGGAAATTACCTAGAATAATTGGCTCGATAATGGATGGTAGAGGGAGACCAAGACGACGATGATTATACTAAACTGTTTCAAAAATCCAGTCAAGTAAAATGTTTCGATACTATGGTAAACGAATCATCTACCACCTGAATGGAAACCTATTAATAGATAACAGATGGACCTAACTAGAAATTGTATATCACATTTTGGAAGTTTACCACCGTAAGTTTTTAATCACTAATCCTTAAACTCCGCCATTACTGCACGGTAGCAAAAATTGTATACGCATCAGAATGATTGTCCAAGTATATATATATGCACATCAATGCTTCTTTAGTAGCAGTAACCAGAAGGTAACAAACACAGAGGGTGTTTGAAGAGAGCATAAGAGAAGACATAATGAAAACCTTCACTACCCTACAAACAATCTGAACTTGGTCACCGGGAATTAGTGTATTTCCGAATAGTAAGAACACAAAATCTCAACCTTCTAATGGTCACCTTACGCTGAATGGACTAAACAGGCCAGGAACGAAGTAGACGAGCATAAACCTATCTTACCGGTTTACCAGTTCAGCTTAAGCCACGGTCGAGCGCGGACGTATAGTGTGGTGGGTCCCGGAAGTGGGAGTAGGGAGAGAGAGTGCTGAGTGCTGGAAGGTTGTGTGGACTTGCACCGCCAATATAGAGCTACTATAGGAAGATGGCAGGGGAGAAATAAGAAAGAAGAAGTGAAATCAGGTGGGTGTAAAATTGAAATGGAGAGTAAAGGTGAATTATTACTTTCAGCGGCGGTGGTTATGATGTTGCTATGGATTGGGGGTCGAGCTGAACCCAGGTCCGACATCTAGTAGAAACGAGGAATGGGTAGACTTTGAAGAATTCAGAAGCCTAGTAAAAGAAGTGGTTGAAGAAGCCTGCCCCTTTGAGCAACTGAAAAATATGTTTCAAGAACAAACTAGGGAGTTTGAGAAAATGAAGGTATGGTTACGGGAAAGGACTGAGGATATAACATCTCAAGTGAGGAGTAACGCCGAAGAAGTGGCAACATTGAGAGAAAAAATAGGACGATTATAAGAGGAGACGCAGAAACTGAAAGCAGAAGTGGAGGCTAGACATTAAATCGAAGGAAGAAGTGCCTATTTATATATGGTGTGCCGGAGGAGCGGAAAGAAGACAGAGTGCTTACAACCTATAAAGTAGTGGACTTAATACAGCGGAAATTGAAAGTTAATTTTAGTGAAGTGGACATAGACGATGTGCAGAGAGTGGGAAGAATTAGGTGCAACAGGCCGATCAAAGTTCAAATATTTTCTACGCTGATGGCTGATGCTGCGATAGGCAATGCGGGTAATGTGCAGAGGGAAAAGATATGGATTAAGAGAGACGTGGGAAGGGAGGAGATTGGGAATGAAAAAATACTTGGAAAGCACAAGATTCTAGCTGTAAATCAGGGGCTGAGAGCAACTACCAAAGGACAAGAACTGGTGGTGTCAGGTAGCAACTGGAATAGAATCTGGACGGTGAATAGTTTGATGGACTTAGAAAGGAAGATAAAACAAGACGAAGAAAAAGAGAGAAGTGCTGCGATCAGTGGGGAAGAGAGGCAAAATACCAAACGTAACAGTGTACTGTGTGAACAGAGGCAGGGAGAGGTACCAAGTGAAAATGTGACCAGAAACAGTGAAGAGGAAAGGCAGGAAAGTGAAGGCAGTGTAGTAAGGGAAGCGTAGGGGAAAAAGGCAAGGTCAGAGACAACTTGGGGGAGTCTTGACCTGAGTAGGAGCAGAGGGAGGAGCAGAAACTTAAGGGACCTGAAGGGAGCTGAAGTTTGTGGCAAAGGAAGTCAACAGAGTGAAGATAGTGATGAAATGGTGGCCAAGAGAGGTGGTAGAGAAGCAGGAAGGAAAAAAAATTGACAGGCATGTGGGGTACAGGTGGAAATGAAGGGGGTGTTATTACGCAAAGTAAAAAACATTAGAGTTTTGAATAGTGATGTCAGAAGCTGAAATTGTTTGTATAATGTGTAGTTTGTGGAGGGCTATTTATTGATGAAATATGCGAGTGTTGAGAGTGAGTAGAGTTGGGATTGTGGAGGTTGAAATGTGGTGATGGAGAAGTGATGTTGTAATTGGATGTATAATGAGGAGTGTGGAGAGGGAGCAGAGTCATGATTGTGGAGGTTGAAATGTGATGATGGAGAAGTGATGGTATAAGAGAGCTTAGTGAGTGAAGATGGGAGTGTGACAGTGATGAGTTAACGATGTGTGGGTGTTGAATTACGAGTAAATTGTTAGTAAGGAATGAAGTCATAAGTGGATGTTGGTAGAGTGGTGGGAGATGTGTTGGTATGGAATTTAAGAGCAAGAGGTGGTATATGTATTGTTGTTGTAGGATTTATTGATGTGTAGGTATTGGAAATAGGGATAAGATGTTAATTTGTGGCGGAATTGTGGAGATGGAGTGGTGTGAGGTGTATTTATTGCTATAATGTGGAGATCGAGAATAGATGGTAGAGGTATATCTTTTAACTATATGGTATTTTAGAGAAGTAGTACATAGGGGTCTATATGTATTTGTGAGAGTTGGGAAATTGTGGTTTTGTGGACGAGATGGCAAATTTAATGTTGAGTATGGATTGGTATTTGAATTAGATCAAGCATGGTTAAGCAAGGATGAAGCAAGGATGAAGTTGCAACAGGAGAGGAAAAATGTAAACACAGACACGGCGGGTGAGGTAAGGTTGTCTGGGCTCAGCAATCCGGAGTAGGTGAAGCAGAAGAACAATGGCGGTGATGGAATGTGCCGTGTCGACAAGGACAGTTGGGTAGAGTGTGTAGTCTTGCTCCGGGATTGCATATGTGGTATTCCATGTTTATTTTTAAGTATGCACTGGCCTTTCTTTTTGTCTTTTTTCCTTCTTTCTAGGGCTAACGGTTCCTCGAGGGAATTGACCGTGGGCCATTTGTTTGTTTATATGTCGTTTATTATGTAAGGGTGGTCGTTATGGCAAGGGCTGGGTATTTTGAAGTGATTATTTAAGGCTGAATTTTATGCTGGAAGGTGGTGCAGGAGAAGTATAGAGAAATGATGGTGTAGATGGCAAGGAAAGAGGGACAAGGGTGAGGAGGACTCACCCGTAAGAAGTCGGGGTGGGGAAGGGCCCAAGACAAATATACTTAGGTGGGACATAACATGAAAACACTGAGGATGACTACTGGGTGACCCTATCAGAGGGAGTCACATATCCGGAGTATCCGACGGACTTCATGGCATGTCCAAGGGGTACGTTTAGAAATGGAATGGTGAGAGGGAAAACATTGTCATCTGGTGAGATCTTGGGGCCTTCAGGAGGTCTCCACGGGCAGGGCCGGTCGGGTCCTCATCGTAAGGGCGGCCTTCTTCTCACCAGGGGTGATGACTCGGCCGGACAGCAGGTATTTATGTGGTGTTTTTTTTGTCTGCCTATAATCTGTGGTGTTCTTTTCTTTCTTTGTATGTATATTAACTATGTCTGTTTGTTTTAAAGTTAGTAGAAGTTTGTGTGTGTGGCTAAAGTTGAACGCTGTTATTTTTCTCATTCAATGGATCAATTTGGTATTTGTTTACTGTGATCTAGAGAAAAATAATAATAAAGAATAAAGAATAAATTTACACCTTACCGGTTTACACAGTAGAGACCTATACAGGAACACCGTACGATCATAAACGTTCCTACAAACACTAACAATTTCAAGTAGAGTAAGGCATTGAACTCAAGACAGAAGAGACCGCGTACGGATGTAATGAATGCACGTTGATGCTTGGGTCAAAAGTTCATGGACTGTTTTTATATAGCCGTCAATGCAACCCTATCCAGTGCTAACATTTCTACGTAACTATAACATGCGACATCTACTCTCATCTGGACGTTATATTCTTGCCGTTCTTGCCACCTACATTTCCCTCAAAAACTAACTGAACAAGTGCTGGGTCTCTTATCATTCTACCTCCTCCTCAGTTCAAATTTCGCAAAATCGTTCTCCTCTAGCAAATTCGATACGTTATCTCTTCATTCCTGTTTCTAGCTATCCATTTAACTGCAGCATCCTTCTTTAACACCATATTTCAATAGCCTCTGGCCCAGTTGTTGTCAATGTTTCACTTCCATACTATTCCGCGCTCCAGAAGGAAGTCTTGACATCCTTTTTTCCTACATCAATGTCCGAATTGAGAAAATCTCCTCCTTAATTCTGCCATCGGTATTTACTATTCTACTCCAGCAAGAACATTAATTTACTTCATTTAAGACTTCATTTCCTAATCTAATATTTTCTTCAGCACCTCACTTCGTACGACTGCACTCCATTACCTTCGTTTTTATTCATTTGCTAGCTGATGTACCTGTTGTTCGCTACGGAATTCTTCAATGGATAACTTTTTTATGTAGTACGTTTCGATAGAACCAATAACATAGGTTATTAAAACTTAAACTTTATTCGCCTTCCCTTAAAATACCATTTCAACCAGGGTGAATAAAATTATTTATTGCGTGGACTGTAGTTCTTTATTCCCAGACATTACATACCGATTATTTTATTAAACTCACTTCATCCATTTTCTCGTGGCTTGGCGTTTATAAGGACTTAGAAACAAACATCCAAATTCATGAATATCCCTGTTATCGTAGCTGGTACGGTAAAAATGTATAAGATATAAATGATCGGAATTGTCATACTTTGTAACTTTCGTAATGTAGTATTTATCCATAGGACCACTAATAACACGTGTTTGAAAAATAAATTTCAGGTCTTCCTCTAAACTGCCATTTCACTCAGAGTGAATTACATTACTTATGGCCTAGATTGTAGTGACTTATCCCCCCATTTTACATACTAATTTTCATTAAATTCTCTTCAACCGTATACTCGTGATGCGCGTACATACATACATACATACATACAGACAGACAGACAGACAGACAGACGGACATTAAGGAAATTTGTAGAGTGCATTTCCTTGTTACTGATGACACGACTGGTATAGAAATACCATTATTTTTAAATGATGAACAATGTACAGACAAATCTCTTTTTTATATTTATTTATTTAATTTCTTCTTGTTTTCGAATAGGTCTACTATGGACCACGTTAAGCATCATTCATTTACGGTTCTTCCTCTTTCGATCGGCCCAGTACTTCTTCATCCTTTCGGAGTGGGCTTCTTTACGTTCTCGTGACCAGTTGTTGCCGGTCCGTTTTTTGCTACTTTGATCTTGGAATCCCTTAATTTTGTTGATGATTTTTCTGTATTCCTGTCTGTTGTATACTGCCTGCTGTGATATATTATTTTCCTCCATATCCTCCTTGACCCCTTTAAGCCAGCTAGTTTGTGTCTTCCTCTTCTCCATGTATTCCAGAATTCGCTTGGCTGTTCTCTCTGGTGGCATTCTTTTAATGTGTCCGTAGAAGCAGAGTCTTCTCTTCTTGAAGGATGTTGTGATTTTCTCGGTCCTTTTGTATAGTTCCTCATTTGGTCGCAGTCTAAATTCTTGACCCACTTTCCTGGGCCCTAGTATCTTCCTCAAGATCTTCCTTTCTGTCTTTTCAATGTTTTCTAGTAAGCCCTTCCTGTTCAGTGGAATACATTCGATCGCATATAGACTTTCTGGTTTGATGACAGTGTTGTAATGTCTGATTTTTGCAGTGAATGAAACTGATTTTTTATTGTAGACATTTCGACATAACTGGTATGCTGCTTCCATCTTTCTTGCCCTTTCCTGTAATGCTATTCCTGGTAGTCCTGTTGGGGTTATCCATTCCCCTAGATATTTAAACTTCTGTACTCTTTTAATTGTTCCATATTTGGTGACAATATTTTGTGTCGGATCCTTTTTGTCCTGAATCATTAGTTCCGTCTTTTCGAAGGATATCTGAAGTCCCGTCTTTACAGCAGTCTCTTTAAGTGTTTCAATTTGTACCTTGGCTGTTTCAGTGTCTTCTGCCAGTATTGCCATATCATCTGCGAATGCTAGACAGTCAATTTTGACTCCAGATCTTCCCAGTGATATTCCATTTTCACCCCTAATTCCATCAGTCTCTTCCTCCACTCTCTGACACTTTTTCAAGTATAACATTAAACAGAAGTGGTGACATCCCGTCCCCTTGTCGGACACCTGTTTCGATCTTGAATGGTTTTGACAACATACCCATAAACTTAACCTGTGATGCAGTGTCAGTGATGGTTTCTTTGATTAAATTTCTAGTTTTTTTATCTATCCCAAACTCTTCTAACGTGCTTATCAAGGTTGCTCTGTCGACTGAATCATAGGCTTTCTTAAAATCCACAAATACAATCACTAGATTTTTGGCTGTGAGTGCACGTAGTTGTATTATGGAGATTAGGTTGAAAATTTGCTCGCTGCATGATCTCCCTTTCCGGAATCCTGCCTGGTATTCACCAAGTTCTTTTTCTATTATCCCTTCAGTCCTGTTTTGTAGTGCCTTGGATAGAATTTTAGAGGCAACTGGTGGCAATGATATTCCTCTGTAATTGTTAACGTTTGTTCTGTCTCCTTTTTTGTGCAGCGGGTGTATTAATGATGTCTTCCATTCCTTTGGGATGCTCTCCGTTTGCCAAATCTCCTCAAACAGTGCTTCTAGCTGAGTCACTAAGTGTTCTCCGGCATATTTCAATAACTCTGCAACTATTGAATCTTCACCTGACGTCTTATTGTTCTTCAGTCCTGTTATTATTCCCCTGATTTCTTCTTTATTAGGTGGTTCTGAGTCCGGTGTCTGGTTCTTGGGTTTCTCAAACATTAGAGTTTCCTCAGGTTTTTTACAGTTCAGCAGTTTCTGGAAATAATTTGCAAGGTGTTGGCAATTCTGTTCATTTCCAGTGATTAGATTTCCTTCGTCATCTTTGAAGCATAGGGTTGGCGGTTTGTATCTTGTTAAGTTCCTCCTGAATGTCTGGTAGAAATTACGTGTATTGTTTTTCACGAAATCTTCTTCTAGTTTCTTTAGTTGCTGTGTGTCATAATGTTTTCGTTCACCTCTTATGGTTTTAGCTGTTGTTTTCCTTTATTTATTTATTTATTTATTTATTTATTTATTATAGGCGTCCAAGTCTGTGGTCACACCATTTAGAAAAGTATTCGGACTTTCTACAGACTCGGAGAAAAAAATAATAACAACATCATCAAATATTAGATTTTCCCCTATTTGGATTGTGATTCCCCTTCCAAAATCATCTTTGATTTCCTGTACAACATTTTCTTTATAAACAGTAAAAAGGAGGAGATAAAATTGCAGTCTTGCCTCACTCTTTTCTGGATTGCTTCTTCCTTTATATAGCCCTCAATTCATATAACTGATAACTAACTTTGTGCGAATTATAGATATTTGCATTTTCCTAATGTTTTCAGAATCCCAAATAGCTTACGCACTAAATGGAATAACCTCGCCATGCCGGATTAAGCTAAGGCAGTAAGCAATTGCGAGGGTACATCAGCAATTGAGGAGTTGGGTACAATAACAGCGTAAGTAGATTTACGTTATTTTGAGAAACAGAACCTTGATATTTATAAATGTTCTGAGTTAAAAGTAATATTAGGAATCAACCTGAATTTCATTTAAAGACATTTAAAAGAGCCAGGAAATGTATTTTCCAAAGAATTTTATTGATCTCTTAGCATATAAGAAAGAAGGTTTTTTTTTTCAATTTCCTTTTATACGCCGTTATTGCACGAAGAGCAGGAATATTCTATTTTGCCATCCATACTGGTATTGATCAGGGACTTAGGAAAGCATGATCGATCACTATTGAGAAACAAAAATGGCAGTTTATCGCACCTCAGTTCTGCAAAATGTCTGAACTTACTAAAATTAAGAACAAATTCATAAAAAATGTGTCAACTAAGAAAGGTAAAAAAAAATATGTATTCGTTATTTAATATTCACCTTTCTCGTTCTTTATTGCGTAAAGGGCCGAGAGAGATTTGTTACAGTGCTCTCCCCAACTATGGTACTAGGCTACGGTAATCCCCCACCCCCATCCCCAACAAATATTTGAAACGTTATAAAATTAGAAACATTGCTTTCTGAACAACAATTATTCATATTTTAATTTAAAAAGTGATTCTCTAAACTTAAAAGAAATGAAAATAAAGACAGATCACAAAGTATATAATTAGGATTTAGACATTGTATGTCTTACTTGTTTGAACTACTTAAATACCGCGTCATTAATCAAAATCAGGATGATTTATCTTCACATGCTGCAGTAGCAGACTCTAGGGAATCATTACACACAGACACGACTTTCACATACCACTCAATTTTGTCAGGTTTTAAGTATTTCATTAGTGAAATAACATCAATCCTTTTGTCTGAACCAACCACAAAACCTTCTCTTCCGCTCGCTGACACTTTCTCCAGCCAAAGAACTGGCGGCAACTGAACGTGCTGCTCGTAAAGCATGCTTCTTGCAATAACAGCGTAGCGCATGGTACTGGTTTAAGTGAGTCCCTGACATCTAGCAGCACCCTAGCGATCTAAGACCTGGGCTGGGTTGTAGTGAAGGGACCGGGAAATTCGAAAACGGTAATCATGCAATAACAGCTTAAGTAGACTTACGCTGTTATTGCATCTAGCTCCTCAATTCCAGATGCCTTATTCCTATTTAGGTATTTCAAATCACAATCGAATTCTGACTTCAAGAATAGAGTCTCCTATTTCTCTAGCATCAACAAGCTGTTCTTGTTCCAGAAATCCATCATCAAGCTCTTTATCATGATAAAATTGTTTGCTATGTTTCTTCAATCTTGTTGTCTTTCCGTAAAAATGTTTTTCACTCTTAGCTCTTAATATTGATACACCTAGTTTTGCTGTCTCAAAAGGTTTTTTTTTTTGATTTTCCTATTTGAACCACAATATCCTTACAGCCATTATTCCTTAGCTGTCTAAAGTTTTCTACCCACTTCGTTCCTGAATCGCCTATATTACTTTCTGCCCTCTTCCGTTTTAGCATTCGTGTACTTTCACCGTTCGTCAGCCACGCATGGTATGTCCTGCAATATCCATCGATTCTTACCTGATCTTTCCTTTCTTCCTAAATTTCCTCCTACAGCCCTACTATTTTCACTCTTCAAGACTGTCCACTCTTCGCGTATTGAAGGTTTTTCATCCTTTTATCATAGTCCTTGTGTAACATGTTCCTTGAATCAATCCATCACCCTACCTTCCTTCAACTGGTCTAATGAAAGCATAGCAGGACGTAAGAAAAACCCAGGAGTGTTGAAATCACTTGGTCAATGCACGATGCAAGCAATGTGAAAAATAATAATGAATAACAATTAAATAGGTCAGACGCAACATTTAGCAAATATGCACGTACTTATTTCTTCCCTGCGTAATAGAGGCTCATGGGGAAATAATTTGTAAACTTAGTGTTAATCTTTTCGCAGTTGGCCTCCTCGTAATTATGTCGGAGTATGAAGTGAACAACAGAAATTATAGAGGAGAAATTGATGGGAAGGGCTGAGCGCCAGACTCACCTAATGACTCTCAGTTGTAACGCACATCTCTCATAAATACAGTACAAAGATCATCGAGAGAAGAATATAACCGTGACAAGTAGACTTTAATGTCGTTATGTTACCCGTCCCTATTACCTTTCACATTTCTCTGTCGTAGGTTAAAACTTCTGAGGACGACTTACGGGAATTAGTGTTATACGGCTAAAAGTTAAATGCACAGCAGATTTGCATTGGATATTTTACTGGATACAAGCTATAGAGTTTGTACAACTTTGTACTATAAAAGTTTGGAATGAAATGAAATACATCCCCAAGAAACAACTTTGTCTTACACAGAAAGAGTGACTCTTACCCGTAATGAGGTGGCTGGGTCTTGTTGCAGAATCCAGCGCTCTGCCTGCAAAAATAAGAAAGCAAGACAATATTAGTTCTTTTCTTTTTCTCCTGGGAACACAAATGAAAGTAGAATTACTATCTCTATTAGTATAAATAATATAATAATACAGGACAGTTTAAATAGATAACTGTTCACTTTGCAATCTTTGTTGTTATAGGGATTTTCAGGTGATCACTTGTATAACACAGTGATAGAGCTGTTTAGTTGTGAATTTCTTTACTTATTACAAGCTGCAGTGTTTGTACAACTTTTCGCTGTACTAATTTGAGAGTCGCCGATGTATTGAAGTAATCTCCATGGATATGAAAATGGGTCTCACATGTATCGGAGAAAATTAGGTACATTTCTATGTAAATAAAACTGTAATTTTGCGCAAACATTCAGTTTGATGTCCCATACTCCCATTATGTCGCACATCAGTTAAATAAATTCGGAAATAAGTTTGTGGTCAGTTTTTGTTTGAAAAATTATGGGGTCGTCTTTATTGGTAGTAGAATAAGGACGTTGTTTTTTTTTATTATGAATATGGGGAACATTAAGATAGGGAGTGTGGTAACGTATTTAGGACTGTGGTCTGTAAACACGGAGTAGGCGTATATACAGCTGTTCTGACCGTTAAGTCATCAAAGCGAAGCTTGTTGCTTCCTCAAATATACCGTAGAAGCACCACCCATAACTCAGCATACTTCCAGAGCCACAATTTTTTCTGAGGCTGGTCTTACTCTGGTCTACGCCACTGTTAAATATAATGATAACTTTATACTTATAAACTTCATCACTTATCATCTTTATATCAAATCATAAAATAGTTGCTCTTATCTGTTTGTCTGCTATGACATCATGGGAATAAACGACTTGAAGTAGGCCTATATAAGTGAAGGAATAATCTAGTTTTCTACTAGCCTATTCATCATTTGATTTGTGTACACAAGTGTAGTAATAGTGGAGGTGGATGTGGTAAAAACAGAAATTGTGTAAAGTATGCTCATTGATGCTTTGTGCTTGCTCACTTTTACCGTATGAAGAAAAATAAAGGAGATAATACTTATAATTGCATTTTCCAAAAATATCTAAAAGCCGTCCCCGGAGTGTTCGGAGGCCCCGGGTTCGTTTCCCAGCCAGGTAAAATATTTTTACCTCGATCTGAGGGCTGGTACGAGGTCCACTCACCTAACGTTATTATAACCGAGGAGCTATCTGAGGGTGAGGTGGCGGCCCCGGTCTAGAAAGGCAGGAATAACGGCCGAGAGGATTCGTCGTGCCGATCACACAATACATCGTAATCTCCAGGTCTTCAGACTGAGTATCTTTCCCTTGATAAGCCGTGGCCCTTCGGGGCTGTTACTCCACGGCGGGGGAGGGGAGGGGTGTCATGATAAACATGCAAATATCTCTAAAATATTAGATCTGTCTAAATATGGTATATACGAAACGTTGTAGGTAGGATACAATTTCAGATTATTATGTTCAGTACATGTTATCGTACCGGTACATAATATGTCATCTGATATATTCATGAATATTATCGCAGCCAATCGACGATGAGCATCGCTGTCATGGAAGTATCGTTAATTGTGTTTATTATAATATGAGAACCTGCATTGTGAAATGCCTCTAGTGATTAGGGTGAGCAAGAATAAGTATCTGATTAGCTTCTCCCGCTTACCCACTCCACTTCTTCAGTAATCCGTCACAAGCCGGAATTATAATTTGTCCACCTTTTCAGTTAATATTATGATGAACCTGGCCTTGATTAACACTCAGGTGGTTATTAATTTTAATTACACTTCTGTAGATCTCCCAATGTTCATGTCTATAATACTTTATACATATCGCCCAATCACTAACTTTTATTATACACAGTAATATTAATCGAAATTCTGAAGTGTAAACAGCATTGTAGCAGTTAAATACGCAAGGTAATTACGCTGAAGAAGAATAATCAGCCAGTTATTTTTCTTCACAGAACAACGTTCAGGGCACTATCTGTATGTGAGTGGTTTCTAATGGCCTCTAGCTGTATATTCAAACTGAAAAGTTCAAAAATATTTTTTAGTCAACTGAAGGTAAATCATAACACTCCTTGAACATTTTTACTATATTCTGAAGGTAAATATAGTTTTGATATATTAAATTTGTATGGAAGCAGCTACCATGTCCGTACATTTTGATTTGACGCCATTTATGCTACCCGTGGTTCAACTTCGGCGTTGAGCTTTAATTTTCCTGACGCCAGAGGAATCAGTTACGTAACAGACGAAATGTGTCGTAGGTATGAATATACAATAATACGTATGGTCTCTGCTACAATTTGGATTTGATGTTATCAATCTGCCTGAGTGTCATCTTAATCGTTCAGTTCGGCTGTACCAGATTGGAGAGGAACCGGTACTCCATTCGGCAACTTATGATCGAGATTGAGAAGGTACTAGCATTAGGGCCGATGAAAAAGAAACATACTCAGAGGGGGAGCTAGGTGGACCGAGGTTGGGGAATTTTCCATCCGTAAATTCATCCGTCATTTATTCAAAGGTAACAAAATATGTACAATATCATAACTGAAGCCCCCTTCCAATAATAAACCAATAAACTTCTATTGGCTTCGTACTTTCAACAGAGAACAGAGGTAATATTAAAGAAATACAATTATTACCAGAATGTAACATTAAGGAAATACATATTACAAAAATGAAATGACCGTCAACTGGCCCATAGACCCTTGGGCTTTTAACCCGGCACATCCACACAGCACACCACACACAATTGCACAACACATACCAAATTACACACACATTCGCTGTCACAAGCATTAACCTTTCACTAAATATACACATGCAACATTCACTCACGACTTACGCTCCGATGCTCGCAGCCCAGCAGCCTCGGGTTCGAAAGGAACCCCAAAATACATGTTCAGATAGAGCATCAAATGGATAATGAGACTCAAATGCTGGACACAGCCAGCCACCAAGACTTCACTTGAGAAGGAAAGGGGAAAGAACGGGAGGGGGGAACAACCAGTGTTGAAACAGCAGATCACATACCAATACACTCAAATCATAGCGTAGGCGCACTTCAAGTGTCTGTAAGCGTCTTTTGAGTCTGAGAGGCTAATTCGAAGTTTCTTGTCATACAATATTTTTAAATAAGTGAAATATATCTGTGATAAGATTTAAGTTTTTTTCCGGTAAATACCAAATTTCTTACTTGAGATCCTTTTAACACTGAAATTCTCGGACCGATTGATTATTTTTCGACCGTAAATATCCATCATTTCAAATAATTAACAGTCAACTGAAGCATAATAACACAATCTGAAGATTAATATAGTTCTTTTGCTATTGGCTTTACGTCGACGATGGGACAGGGAAGGGCTAGGCCTGGTAAGGAAGCGATCATGGCCTTAATTAGGGTACATCCTCAGCATTTGCTTGGTGTGAAAATGGGAAACCACGAAAAACCATCTTCAGGGCTGCCGGCAGTGGGATTCGAAGCTACTATCTCCCGAATACTGGATACTGGCCGCACTTGAGCGACTGCAACTATCGAGCTCGGTAATTAATATAGTTCTTGATATGTATAATTAGTACTGCTGTTGCTGCCGTATGCACGCAGTTCCATTTGGCGCCGTAGGGGGTTTACGTGTATCAATGGTGGGGTTTCAGTTTGAACTTAGCTGCTGATAGAAGAATAGGCGCTCTACTGGACGAGGTTTATCGAATTTTGTGACAGTATAATTCCTAAGCTTTCAGCTACAAATTGCATACATTTTAATCTGATGCCAATTAGGCTGCTTATGACATTAAGCTATCTATGAATTTGCTTTTTGTCGCACCGACAGAGATAGATCTTAAGGCTACGATGGAATAGGAAAGGGCTAGGAGTGATAAGGAAGTGGCCGTGGCCGTGTACAGCCCTAGCAACTGCATGGTGTGAAAATGGGAAAGCACGGGAAACCATCTTCAGGGCTGCGGACAGTGGGGTTTGAACCCAATATCTTCCGTATGCAAGATAATAGCTACGTAAGTCAAACCGCACTGCCACTTGCTCGGCATATTACATTTTTCTCTACAGATGAAAGATAAACTAGAACTGTAACTGACTAATTGTGTTCTGTATACATCAAACGTGCCACCATAGATAATTTTCATGACGGCAGTGTAGATCTGAATGAAACTCTTTCCAGTCTTCCAAAATTTCACTGTTCTGCCAGGATTGAACAAAATATCTTCAAATCCAGAAGCCAACAATCTACAATAATGGTTAGGAAATGATCTCTGGGCGTCTCCGGAGAAATGTCCGGGTTTGGGGCACAGTGAAAGGCTTAAATATTAGTCAACGATGTGTTCACTTCCACATTCAGCCTCAAAATATTCTAAGGTGCCGGCTGGACGTTAACACATTACACAGTGATTGAAACTTGGCTATTTACGGACTAGATTTGGATAATGGTATAAAGGAAGTGAAAAGTTTTCGAAATAGGTTCTTTATTCCAGAATAACCCCCATACTTCGAAACTCTAAGGGGTAAGTGTGCAGTTTTATGACCTGATTGGTTGTGCTCTCATATCAAACTTTTATCTATTGTGTTTGTCTGACAGGCATATCCAGAGAAGCTCAAGGTGTGTGCTACTGACTGATGTTATCAATCTTGACATCGTCTCTATCCTCTCCTTCCTGCGCGCTCCTGTCGTCTAACATTAACATTCATTTTCCCTCTACGAGCAAGACACTTGATTAATAACCTCTTGATCGGTAGATCTGTCCGTCCCAAGTTCGGATTATCTGGCACTGTGATTTATTATAAAACTGACATAGAGAGAGAGAGATTTCCCCGTCTTTATGTGATAATTAATTTTCTGCAGGAAACTTGTCCAGAAATTCAGAGTTATACTAGAAGTATGAATAGAAAGGAATGCGAAGCGAAATAAATAGCTCGAAGGAAGAGGAAGTTATTGTGATTTAATGAATTTGAGGCTCCCACCACTTGAGAATTTCCCAAGAACATTACTGAATTGATTAATCATAAGAATATCGGTCATAGGTCTAAAATACTACCACCTGTGCTGCATAGACTGGCTTGTTTCGATGTGAATCATGACGGTTTTGTCATCGCCTATATGCCGTCTACTAGAAAAAGACTTGCGCCAGGCCATATTATTATTATTATTATTATTATTATTATTATTATTATTATTATTATTATTATTATTATTATTATTATTATTATTATTATTGTAGGGAATAAGAGAGAAGCCTCCCCGCGGGATGTGTTAGCAATATTGATTAAATTCATCTGGGCGTTTCTTGGGCAACAGAGTAGGATATTTCCTAGACGGCTGGTTCCATCACACCAGAAGCATCTTTTGTAAATATATTTTTCAGGTGATCACCTAGCGTTTAACATGAAGAGCAAGGAAATATCAAAGTATGTCCTTTTCAGGACGCAAATTTGTAATAATGTCTTTAAACAATGAAGGCTTATAATCTTGTAAAGAACAGTTGCTGAGCCGATTTAGTAGAGAGCAAAACGTAGATGTTTCCTGCATCCAAATATCCCACAGATATATTAACCTGGTGCGACTCAGAATTCATGGCATGCGACTTATTGCTTGCATACCTCATAGCAAATATGTAGTTTCATATTTACAAAATCTTAAACCTTGATTCTGTCAACGGCATTTACAATAGAGAATTAGATCGAAATTGTAACAATTGAACTTTCCAACTGTACAGTTACGTCGATCTACAAGCCTCCAGACTCCAATTTCACCTTCAAAGACCCAGTGAACTTTAGAAATCAGAAAGTAAATTTTGTGGTGGGCGATTTTAATTGCCACAGTACCGAATGTGGGTATGAACACAGTGATGATGATGGTGAGCTACTTCAACGCTGGGCAGATGCTATGGAACTGATAGTAAACTACCACTTTCTTTTAACGGTGTCCGTTGGCGAAGAGGATATAATCCAAATTTGATCTTCGTCACTAATAATATAGCACAACAATGCAGCAATGGAGTATGCAACCCAGTCCCCAAGTCTCAGCACAGAGAAATGCTATGTCAGTCTCACTCCGCTATCCGACCTCAGCATGTTCCCTTTCATCGCAGATATAACATCAAAGAAGCAGACTGGTCGAAATTCTCTGCTGTACTGGATGACATGGTCCAAAACATCAAACCACTACATGAATCCTATGAACAGTTCACTGAGGCTGTTAAGAAAATTTATCGTAAATCTATCTCCCGTGGATATCGCACCAGTTACATCTAAGGCCTTAATCTAGATGCATGCTCTCAACTAGAGGACTACTACAAGCTACGCGAACAGAACCCAATGGGTGACTATTAAAGCAGAACATGCCCTAACTTCTCCAATAACCTCATCGAAAAGAGAGAGCTGGTCAAATTTAATGGAAGAATTGGATATGACGTAGAGCAGTCAAAAGGCCAGGAGACTCGTAAAGAAGCTGAGCTGAGATCTAACCATGTGTAACAAGCATTCTCGTGTTACAGCCAATCTGATTGCCCACATATTTCTCATGAATGGCACAATAGAACCAGAAGTCAAAACCCGGAGAGCTATGTGGATGATACCAGCAGGTAGGGATGGAGAAAAATCTGAGCGCATGCAACATTTCAAAATCACTGAGTTGGAAATGCATTAATCAAGTGCAAATCAGGTAAAGCTGCAGGTTCGGATGATATGTGAGTCGAGCAACTAAATAACTTTTTTGATCATCAAACACAAGTCGGTGCCAGAAACAACCTGAGAAAGCTGAGAGGTACAAACTGGGGTGCAAAGCCACAAGTTCCTAGACCCACTGCATTGTCTCTGTGTTACTCTGCTGCAGAATACGCATCCTCTGTGTGGTATAGATCATCGCATGCCAAGACCATGGACCCCCCTGATTAAAGCTTGTAGATTAATTAAATGATGCTTAAACCTACCCTTATCGTCGCCATAAGACCTATCTGTGTCGGTGCGACGTAAAGCCCCTAGCAAAAAAAAAAAAAAAAAAAAAAAAAAAAACCTACCCTTGTTGAGAAGCTGTACTGTGTTGCTGGCGTTGCAACCCTAAGTATTCGTCCAGAAATCGCTGCTGATCAAGAACGACTGAAGGTTGCGAATGTTGAAGATCACCTACTATTTGGTCATCAACAATCTAAATCTAGGCTGAAATCCAGGAAAAGTTTCCTCCAGACATCACAGCCCTTGAAATGACCACCATATAAGGTAAAACTTTCCTTGTGGAAGTACAAGCAGCGAGACTGAATGGAGCCGCATGAACATTTTACGGCTGGTTACAATGAAGACTGGAGTGTATGGAGGTCCCTTAATAGATTAAAAACTGGTGTCGGCAGGGCTAAGTCTTCACTTCACATCAGAGGACAGTAAGTACAACTGCGGTGAAGAATAAACAGGAAACAATATGTACCAATGTCCTCTCTGCCTATTTTCACGCTCAGAGCTGGACTGAATTCTTGCTGATGACATTGACCTAGCTGAAGCTCAGATCTAGATGTACAGTAAATTTGATAAATTTCCTTTGTTCGTTAATGTTCGTCATTATTTAAATAGTTACTTTTTATTTTGACTATATAAATATTATGTATGCTTCTGGCACGAGTAAATAAATAAATTATTATTATATTTTTATTTTATTTTTCTTACTTTCTCTGTTAGGGTCAGGTAGATATGTGACAATTTCAATGCTTCACCCTTTGTTCTTCGTATTTTTTTCTCCATTACTCCTTCATCTGCTCACTATGTCTCCTTTTCCTCTTCTCGACATATTTTGAGTCGGTTTTCTTTCTTTCTCGAACTTGGAATACTTCAGTTTTTAAAGTTTCTTTCCAAACATCCCTCTCTCTCTCTCTCTCTCTGTTGCCGCTTCTCCTCTTATATTGTTTCTTTCTAAACCTTTCTTGACTTCAGGAATCCAGGTAGTTGCTGACTTCTTGTTCCAAAGATATTTGAAGATCTGTCTGATTAATTTGTTATCATCTATTCTGTTTAAATTCCCAATAAATATCAATTTCCTCTTCCTCGTTGTTTCCGTTATGCTTTTCTATGTTCCGGTATATTTTATCATTAGTTCCTGATATCCAGAGTTATGTAGTTCTTAGCGGACCGAGTGTTTTCCGCACAGTTCTTCTTTCAAGTATTCCTAATTTACTAAGCTTGTAATTCAGAAGTGGACATACAATTGCGTATAGGTATTCTGGTTTGACTACTGTGTTGTAGCGTTGTATTTTGGTGTATTTAGATAAACACATATTGTTGTCGATATTCCTGTCCTAATTTCGGGCCTAGCTCAGGGGCAGAAGCGCGTGGTACGTCCCGATAGGGTCAATAATTATTAATCTAACGAATACATTAGACCAAAGTATATGGACATGTAATACGTGCATATAAATCTAGTGAATGAGAACTCCGGTAATCTGGTAAAATGGATTTATTAAACTAAAAATATAGAAAATAAAGCATACTAAACACACAAGAAGAAATTAATAAAAAAAACAACCGCCAACTGGTGTGTCAATCAAAGAAAAACTACACTCATTTTTACATAAATTAAAGTTGTTAAACGAAATGTTTACAAACAAAGTGGGTGTATGTATGTTCAGTATGCTCTGCCATCAGCTTTCATAGATGGCCTAGGCATCACTGAAGAGGCGTACTAGGGAAATGAGGAGTGAGGTAGTTTCCCGTTGCTTTCCTCACCGAGCCAGAAGTTCCTATTACATATCAGACTGCCAAGCCCACTGAAATGCATGCACCAACCAGCCCTATGAACAATGTTTTCACACCATTCATAGCAGGGACTGGCTACACAAGGAATGGCATTACTAGCATTGTTCATACCTCAGTCACTTTCATATTGTCAAAGCCAAGGATAAGACAGAGACAGATCAGTGAAAATAACAAAATTGCTCTAGCCCATACCAGAAGACATAGTGCAGTATAAACACTAGATCCTGCCAGCAAAGGCATACAAAGTGGGTAACGAACACGAAATATTAAAATTAAAATTAAGTTCTTGTTACATGGAATAATGTTCGAACTTACATTTTATAAATTATAGTTGACCGTTCATGATATGCGATATTAATATCCGATCCACCAGTAACTGGTCTAAATTACATTTATTTACCGATAAGTCGGACACAAATACATAAAACACTTGTTCAGGACGGCGTCTGAATTACAATTCCATAATGGTCACAGATTCTACTTATATGGGTACGAACCCAGTATCACAGCTAAGTTCAGAACCTTTCTTCCCAAAGATAGCCATCGGACTATGTCTCCCTATTATCGAACAAAATACAACATCACAAGACAGAAATAACACACTAGACACAACAATACAAATACAAATTAAATGATGACAACCTGTAAAATGAAGCACACTGAATAAACACACTGAAGTTGATAGAGCTGTCGTGTGAAAAACGTAACATACCCGAAACTGGACATCCCATGTTTCATAAAGATGCAGCATAGCAGTAGCATTTAACATGGCAGAGAAATCAGCTGGTTGGCAAAGTAAACATCAAATAACTAGGGCTTTGTAGACAGGCGATTCACAAGCATAACGGGATTATTTCCCCCAGAGTACAACTGAGTCAATGGACTACTACCTGGGAAGCAAAAAAGCACATCGGCCCTCGACAACATTCTCGATGCTTCAGAATACCACACAACTATGGCTAGCACAATACGGCTCACTGCCTTACTTAGTCACGTATCGAATAGGCCGGCTCATTAATTGAACCTTATCATAGCTCCAAATATAACATCATGGCATTCATTGCCTATCTCTTGTCATTTCATCTCCGTAAATATCCATAGGCAATTCTCTAGACTCACGTATAAATAATCCTCGGTTCGACGACCGGTAAATTTACATGAATTTACCTGTCACCACATTTACAAGACCCTAGTCTACTTTCGACGTTGAAAGATATCCCGTTGCGTCTTCTCACAGCTGAAATTCATGCATCACGCAATAAAACATCCTAGCATATACTGTCTCTGGTCCAATTCTCTTTAAGGGTTTGAGACCAGTGACGGACAGACGTGAGATTTTTCATGAAGAATCTGCCTATATACTGTAACTCTATCTTAAATCGACATAATCTGGAATAAAATAAATAACTATAACGCATACCTATATCTAACCTACTCTTTCCATTCTTTCCCATCTAAATATTTACAACACCTAGCTCAGGGACTTGAAATGCAAGCAGCCCTGAACGTATTTAAATTTACAGAAATAAGCAATACAAATGCCACACTGGCTCGCATTTAAAGAATAATTTACCTATTAAAATGGCCCTAACTAGTGCATCTAGATATAACTTCACATGCTTATAGAACAAAAGGACATAACTTGGCTGAAATGTGTACATCAACGGCGACTCACATACCGCTATGTCATGCGTGCTTAGCCCATGACTACGATAAACAGCACCGGGATGAAGGTCCTCTCGTCTACTACGGGATAGTTCATGGTTGCTGTCTCCTCGATGTCGGTTGTATCAGGAACTGTTGAATTAAATTAGAACCATCTACTTCTCCGCTTAATGTGCTTGAATGCACGATCAAAACTTTAGTACTGGCTATTACTGTAATTGACTACAGCCTCTGTTCAAATTTTAGTTTGATCTACGCGGCACTAAATTAAGGCAACTGGGCCTGGATTGAAACCTGTCCTTATCAGCGGTTATATCTTAACGAGTCGCACACATTAATTTCACACTTTTGCGTACGCACCGTATATTACTTGTAGGTGCAGACGAACACTAGCTCTTGTGAGCTAAATCACAGCGATTCTATTTCAAGTCTAAGAGTACGTTTATGGTACAGCTTCGCTGCTGGCACATCGATGCTCGCCCTAGCATCTCGTAGCTGGCTATAGCCAGGCTGCTCGCCGTTGAGCTCAACGCTGCAGCAGTCCCGCGCGCAGGCTGCTGGTAGCTCACAGGTGGGGTCGATAAATTCAAAACAGCGGAAGAGATACTCTAGTTAAGCCTGTTTGTATTCTGCGCAATGCGATTATAGATATAGAGGTACTGAACACTTGGGCTACGAAGACGTAATTCCAAGAGTTACCTCATCGAGAAGAAACAACGCAGCACCAGCTGAAGCTTTCGAAATGCAGAATAAATTCAGAGATTTCTGGACGAGTGAGTTGCAGTTCTGTTGGCGAGTGTATGCTTCAATAATTTTGTGTACTGAATGAGTAATAAAAAGTCTAAAATGCCTCGCGTGGATTTTTCTGTGCATTCTACTGCGGAAGTTGATTGAAAAGTGAAGTTACAAATGCTTCATTTCGTAATATAATAGTGTACTTTTGAATTATGTACAATAAGGGGTTATGGAGTAACTCATTATGACTTTAGTTAGGTCTCCAAAACAAAATGTATTTCCACTTTGAAAAAATAACTCTCGAAATTTCTATGACAAAACGAGGTACTTCGTATAAATCACCTGCTTTTATGATAGTGGTCTCCTAAATAGCAAGAATAAAAGTACAAAGTTGACGTCACCGTTTCGCATTCTTTTGCCTCTTCATTCCATTGTTTGATGATGATGTTGTTGATGATGATGATGATGATGACGATGATGATGATGATGATGATGATGATGCTTGTTTAAAGTGAGCTAATATCTAGGTCGTCGGCCCCTGATTGTACAAGATGAGACGAAATGGATTAAAAGTTATAATTAACCCACTGACTATGATCAGAAAAATGATAATGTGAGGAAAAGTATTATGAATTTTAAATAAGCAGTGGATCTAATTCGAAATGCCTTACTTCCCTCTAAAATTAAATAAAGTAAACTGTAATAAAATTGAATAAGGCACTGACATAGAAGTTAAATCATATATTTAATTCAAATTAAAGTAAACAAAGGTAGATAAACACACAGACAAAGAATAAAGAGTTGTTACCAATAAAAGAAAAATTAAAAACGAATAGAAACTTCACTTTTCAACCCGATAAATAAGGCTACTCTCCCCCATAAGACTGAGAGCGAGGTCTACCTGGCCATTCGTCATCTCTTCACTCCTTTCACCCCATATGATTCTTTTATGATGATCCGGATGCCGTTGGTTTCGAATAGCATTGCGTTCGAAGACAGGTTGAGATAGCAGGTGATCGCTGAACATGTGTATACAGTGTGAAGAGAGAAAGAGTGGAAGGGCGGGTGACCTTGAAAGAACCAATCACAGTCCATGTTACAGGATAGCCGGCGTTGTGTCAGGCTCGAAAATCAAACGTGTTTGACACCATGGATGTGGCGAGGATAGCAGCCAGCAGCACAGCTATAAGCAGGGCGCTAGGGTAAAATCACTGGTTGAGATCGATTGGTTTGTTTCATCATCGTCTAACGTCGAGCAGTGAGGTTTGGCGATGTTCCAGCAGCGAGGCTGCAGCATAAACGTACCCTAACAGACACTTCACAAAGTTATTGTCTTGTCAGCCCGGGATCACGATACGTCACACTCGGCGTGCAAAAGCAATAGGAGCACGCTTCCCTTCCATGCGCAGCTTTTATAGTTTTACAAGTTCGATGGCTCCAAGGGAAACTGGCCCACAAACACTCTTCCTTTGTGAAAGCTCGCCAGATGCAAACGTCTGCTCACGTTAACACGCATATATCTCAGTTTAGCACAAGTAAAGTGTTTTATCAGCTCCAATTGCAATACAATTATCATCTTAATTACGTGCGGTGTCAGATCTGTGGTATTTAGCTTACTGGCGGTTTAATTAATTAAAATTCAATTGATTCCAGCCTTGGAAAGGAGAAGTTTGTCAACCTTGACAAATGTTTGTTGTATCCCTTTATTTAAATCTCACCTCTCCAGAGACTGCTCAGTGCTTGGGTACACATCTGTAAGGTCCACATGACCGAAATCACGGCTTGCGGCTCAGGTCCAATTAGAGGAATATGTTCCTACTGGTGCGCTACGGGGTTCTCACATCCTGTAGCATGGCCATCCAGGGTTCCTTCCTCCACTCCCCGCGACTATATTGAGCATTTTAATAAAATTATGCAACAGTGTTGTAATAAGTAAATTGAAGCATATTATTATATGGTTCAGTACCGCATATTCTTTCCATCTTCTGTATCCCTTCTCTTACAGCGCACTTATCCAATATATTTTCTTCAATTGCCTCTTAAATGTCTGAATTTATTTACCTTTCTTATTCGACCAATTTCTATTATTAGAAATTCTAAAGCATTTTTATATGTGGCAAAGGTTTATTGATACACATTGCAGGTTTTCTGAAAGTATTTTGAAATCATATTTAAAAGCTAGACAGTTTATTTCAACACCTCTTTTCTTTCATTCCAGTGTTCTTTCAGTTTTTCATTCCAAATCCTCACTATTTAAAATCAAATCAAAATCTCTTTATTTGCAAATATTATAAAATTTATGCTAACAATTTTTTCTATTAAACACACAGCTCAAACTTAATAAATTTATATTGTTTACAATATTCTACTTATAATATCTACTGTACTTACAAACATAGTCAACTCATATACAGTATGTAGAATTACTTCAAATAATGCTATACAACTGATATAAGATTAAAATTTGCTTTGCATTTATTTATTTATTTATTTACTTATTTATTTATTTATTTATTTACCCATTTTGGAACATAAGTAGCATAACGGCGTGCTGCGTCTCAACCAGAGCCCCCTTTGCCACCACATTTCAGAGTTCCTGAAGGGCCTTCACGGCTACCGTAACGGTCTCAGGGCCCTCGAAGTCCCCAATCTACTTGACCCCTACAGGCAATTCCCTACTTTGGCTGTCCAAACTCCATGGACCAGGGGATGGAATTAATTTATTCACACATATTTTTATTTACAATAACCTGCACTGGTCGAATGCCCTCTAACATTTCATTTATTTCCTCTGTTGCTGTTTATTCTCTTCTTGAATATCTGTACAGATTTTGGAAAAGGATCAAGCACTACCCCTGGTAAACTGTTCCACTCATTCACGCCCTTCCCAATGAATGAAAATTTACCCCAATCACTTCTGCTAAAATTACTTCTAATATTATACTTGTGGTCAGTTCTACTGATATAATTATTTACCAACTGAAGTCTCTCACGAATTTCTCCCCATGCTTATCCTGTATAGGCTCTATATTATCCTGTAAGTATAGTTTTCTCCCTTCTCTTACTTACAGTTTCCCACCCAAGTTCATCTAACATTTCTGATAGACAACTCTTTCTCCTGAAATCCCCTGTTACAAATCTTGCTGCTTTCCATTACACACTATCTATTTCTTTTATTAGGTATTCTTGGTGAGGATCCCAAACACTGTTTGCAAATTCCAATAATGGACGAGCCATACTTAAGTAAATTTTTCCTTTTAATTCTTTGTTGCATCCTTTAAGTAGCCTCATTATGACATGAAAAGATCTGTATGCTTTCCCAACAATGTCATCAACATGACCCCTCTAGTGCAAATTACTTTCAAATCGAACACATAATTATTTGCACTTGCCATCATTTGGGATAATTACCTCATCCAAAGTATATTGAAATTCAGTTTTAAAGCTCACGTTTGTAAATGCTGTAGCAGTTGATTTGCCTCCATTAACCTTCATATTATTTTCTTTAACCCATTGCTGGATACTCTCAAGGTCTCTTTGTAATTCTGAACAATCCTCAATGTTATCTATTTTCCTATAAACAATTATGTCATCTGCATACAATCTTATTTTTGATGTTATATTGTTCCCTAAATCATTTGCGTATATTAAGAAAAGTAATGAACCTATTATACTACCCTGTGGAATTCCCTTCCAAAACTTTCTTTTCCCGTTATATATTATTTCCTACTTTGACTTTCTGAACCTTTGAATTTATAAATGTTCTTATCCTACGTATAACCCTTACGTCCAATCCTATTCACTCCAATTTCTTTAATAATATCCAATGTTCCACTCTATCAAAGGCTTTGGAAAGATCTATGGCTGTGCAGTCTAACTGGCCTCCTGAATCCAACTGATCTGATATGTCCTGCTGAAATTCCACCAGTTGTTCCTCACAAGAAAATTTCTTTCTAAATACTGGCTCCTCATGAACCAATTTTTATCATCACATACCCCTCTGATGTACTTTGCTATTAAACTCTCCAGTATTTTACAAACTATACTGGTCAGGCTGACTGGTCTGTAGTTCTCTGGTTTCTTTTTATCATCCTTTCCTTTACAAATTGGTATTATTATAGATTCCTTCCATTCCTTTTGTATTACACTATTATTTATGACGTAGTAAAATTTTAAATAAGGCACCATGTACCACCCACTTGTCCTTAATACCTCCCCAGTAATTTGATCACTTCCTGCTGCTTTTCCTTGCTGAAGCAGTTGGATTTCTCAGTAAATATCTTCATTTGTGAATGAGAAGTTTCTCGTTTACCTATGTGTCTCTCCCTCTCTATATTCTGTTACGGTTTCCAACTCCTGACAATCATCTACTGAATCTCTGAATTCCCTTACTAAATAGATTTTCTATTTGTTGAATAGTGTTCACGCCCTTCTCCCACCATTGTAGGAATTTGGATTACATTTCCTTTTTGATTCCTAATATATGAATACAGCTTTTTCCATTTCCCTTTGTGGTCATTACCCTCTTGAAGTATGCCATTCATATAATTCTCTTTTGCTTCCTTTTTTCACTCTATTCAGTTCCCTCATTAGCTGTTTTCAAGTTTATCTATTTTCCCTACCCTCTTTCATTTTCCCGTTTACTATTCTGCATTTGCTTATTTCCCTCGTATAATAAACAGTGTCTGAGTTCATTTTACCCTTCTTAACAGGTTCAAATCTCGTCTCTCCATCCCAAATGATTCCTTTAAATTTAGCCCAAAGTGTATCCATATTACTCCCTTCACTTATCCAACAACTGAATTGTGATTTAAGGTAAGTCCCAAATTCAGCAACTTTTAGTTTTTCTGTATAATTTCTTGTCTTGTGTGACCCTCTTATTAAGCATTTTTGGTACGAGTCCTACATCCATTATTACAGCCTTATGGTCACCTAATCCTATAATTACCTCAGTTTTATCAACATTTTTCCATGGTTTAACGAAGAATATATCTGGCAAGTTATTGAGACGACTCGGTTCCTGTACTACTTGTGTAAAGCCTCCTTCCCAAATTAACTTGAAGCTCCAATCCATTCAACTTCAGGCAAGTTTAATTCTCCACCAATTATTACTATATCATTATTATTGTTCTTATGAGTATAATCTATTATTTTCTCAAATATTTCCATGTCTCTTTCTCTCCTCCGGCCTATTTGTTCCGATAATTCCCACCTCCTTCATATTATCACAAACTAATTTTATCCCTAATATTTCATCCCTTTCATCGGTAAACCATTCATGTGAACAATAAGTTTCCTTCACCAGAATAAACACCCCCTCCTATTTTATATCCTCGGTCTCTACGATAGACTGTATACCTTTCTGGAAATACTTCTCTATTACCCACCCCTTCTCTCAACAACGATTCCACTCCTATCACCACATCAATCTCATAAGATTCCATCAATGTACCGAATTTTAATTGTTTATTTACTACACTCTGGCAGTTTACCATGAGCAATCTCAGACCTCCTTCCTCCCTAAAACTTATCTGTTGCAATTGGGTAACATCTGACTCATGATTTGAGAACTTCCCTGGAACCCAGATATTTGTACAAAGATCTTGATTTAAAGATCTGTGTTTTCGGGCAAGTTTCTCTGTATGTGCCAGTTTAGTGGAGTGGGGTTTCTTAGGTGCCGATTAGTTTGCAGATATCTGTTGATAATTGTAGCAATTCGTCTACAGAGAGTTGCTTTTCCATTACCATTGAGATGTGACCTATGCCTAGTGAACATTTGCCTGACAAGACCTAAAGTATCTACTACATTGACATTTCTAAAACTCTTACATAATCTCTTGATTTTTATATTTATATCGTGTACAGCTTTGTTCACACAAGAATCCTCTAAAAGGTCATACCTGGGTGGCACGTTGACTATAATTACTTTTGAGTCAGGTAGTTTGGAAATCTTACCTCTGAGGGTCGTAATTATTTCCTCACCTTCATTTGCAGCAATTTCATTTGTACCGCTCACAGTCATCACATAATTGACCTTCTCTAACACAGGATCACAACTTAAAAGGACGTCTTCAGTTTTGGCACCTGGTTTTATTAGTCCTAAAACCTCAGCTTCTGGATTCTGCAGCTCATCCTTGATGCCTTCTGCCATACCCCGCCCTTGACTGTCTGCGTAGAGATGAAGTTTAAGCGATCTTGACTTTCGGTTGGTTTTCTTCTTCTGTAGGTTACCTCCACTGGATTTAAAATTGTTCGGAAAACTTCATGTGTCTTCTTCTGGAACTTGTTGCAATGACTGAAATCTATTTTGGCATTGTAAAGAGTTTCTCCCGCTTTTATGTTGCACGTAGTTTCTCCCATATGTTTAACATTAGGCCTAAAATGACTACGCGTCACTTCCGTCCACGGCGATCTTTCCTCCCTAATGTCTTCTTTATCATCCAGTTTCTTTATTCTGTCTTTGAAGCATTCATTTTGAAGTTTTAGAGCACATAAGTCTTCTTGTAGCACTCCTAAAATCTTAAGCATAGTTTCGTAAGTCTCTCTTTCTTGTTGTTCTGCCTCACTATCAGTTTGTTTACACTCGGGACACAGCCACACGCTTTCTTCAATATCAGTCCTATTTACAATATTTGCACAACGAGAATGGTACCATTCATCACACTTACGACACAGAATCCCATTTTTATCTACTCTTCTGCATTTGCCACATTTTTCATTGCATCTTACACCATTATCCACTACGGATATCACAGACTCACACACAATAGTCGCCATCTTGGAAATAAACGCGATTGGATAAGAGTAGAGATAAAACATCACCTGTATTTATTATTATTATTTTAATTGGTACCGAAGGTTCACCAGCCCCGTGTATGTAAAACTAGCGCCTTGTAGAAGGCAATCTAGAACAGGAAATCTGAAACTCATTTCGGAAATAGTTTGAACATTTCTCGACAGATTCAGCTACTATCAACTTATATGCGCACTCTGGGCTGAAGATGAACTATTAAGTTTTAAAAGTAATTTTGTGTGTCAAGGTTTCCTAAACTGAATTGTTTATAGTTTGGATTTGGAGTTCTAAATTTATCAACATTTCTATCCCTTCCCGCCAGCTAAATATTTTAGTCAATAAGAAATATTGTCCATTTATTTAAGTAACCAATCAGAACTTTTTATATTTATTAAATTAACCAATAGAGATTGTGGGTGTGTCAGGGTTTCGACCCAGATAAATCTGGAACCTTCCCCTCCACTATAAAAGCTGGCACATTTCGGGCCATGTCGTCTTTATGATCGCTCCAGCGAGGAGGTTTAGAGTGTATTCGTAGGGAAAGGGCTTCCTCGTCCATCTTCGCGAAGTCCACCAGCTCATGGTAATGGTAGATTCTGCTTAACAACGTAATAGCCTTTCAAAGCTAGCTTGAGGGGAAGGCTTCAGATTTACTTCGCAATGACTCTGTTATTTCTTAATGTAAATTCTCAAACAAGTCGAAACAACTTAACCGAACTTAAGGAATAAAGAGGGAGGGACCGTCTAGTATTCGCTCTTAACTTGATATTGAGGAGACTATGATGTTGTAACCTTTAAATATATCTCTTAATTTTGTAAACTTTCTCTCCGTCTAGGCCCCTCCGTAGTATAGCCTTAGCCTCTGTAATGTCGTACCTTAAGCCCTCTCAGGGTTATAAGTATTTTAATGTGAAATTCAAGGAGGGCAAGTGTTCGCCCCCCAAACATTCGATTTTTCGGCCAGTAACTTTAACCTTTTGCTTCTACCAAAGGCTACGTAGAATGGGTTCTTGTTACCCCTGTTACAGGCAACTTTCTTCATTTCTTTTAAGGCAAATCAGACTGTTGAGCCGATAAGACAGTGAATAGTGTTTTGTTAAATGTAGGTTGTGTCGTTGATAGGCCTGGAATGTGAGAATTTCTTTCTAGTAGCTTTACGTCACACCGACACAGACAGGTCTTATAGCGAAGATGGAATAGGAAAGGGCTATGGATGGGAAGGAAGCAGTAGTGGCCTTCATTAAGGCACAGCCCCAGATTATGCCTGGTGTGAAAATGGGAAACCACGGGAAACCATCTTCAGGGGATGTGAGAAATTTATAGAATAGTCTCCTAAATTGTAAGTTTGTAGAGCAAAGTATTTTCCTACTAATGTAAAAATTGGAAAATCCGTCTTATTGACTGTTAGTTGAAAGGAGTATTAGTGCTCATGTAAAATTGGTAATTAGAGAGTTTCAAGCTCATGTTGTTAAACTGTCATTATCTGATTATTTTAGTACTGTTACTCAGGCTCACGAGCTAAATTTTGTGCCTGATTTTGTTATTTGCTTACCAAAGTATAAAAGTTGAATAGGCAAGGAAAAATAAAAATAAAATAGCTCAAATTTTAAAGTTTTAAATTAATCTTCCGTCTTTTTTATATCCACCCATTCATGCCCGAACCTTCTTTCAAATATGCGTTCCACAGAATAGCCGGGACAGGTGGTATCAGAGCGTGGTTGAATGGGTCTGGATAAAGCCCCTTTTATGGCTACTCATAGGGTTCGATACCCAACCTAAAAAATATTTTCCGTTTATGCAATTTTCAAAATTTTGTCAGCTTTTCACTCATGTTGTCTGATTATCGTGAAGTCCTTGCACCGGGATACCTGCACAAGGAGGAATTAATCTATGAACTTTTAATTAGGAGGTTCCACTCTGGTGGTACGTTTGCGGCAGATATTGCGAAACTTAAAGAATATTTAGAATTTCCCATCTGTATTCCGGTATTTGGGGAGAAGAAGATTGATTATGCTCTGTCTACCATGACCGAAAATACCACCAGAGTAGGCGTCCGTTGTAGGTTTCTTTGAAGTAAAGGGTAATTCCACAAATGAGCTAAAGCGTGTTCAAGCTACACTGTTTCATTTTTACAATAGGGCTAGGGACCTACTGTCTCAAAAACAGAAGGATGATCATGCTAAGGAAGCTAGTAATTTAGTGGAATACCTTTCTGACATTCTAATAGGCATGATACTGTGTAGGCTTTTGGGCTTATGCCGTGTCAAGAAAATAATGTGAAATTCTTTACGTTCCTCAGAGCACAGAGCAAAACGTAAAAAATTTCAATTAACTAACGATGTGATTTCTTTTCTGAGATTCCTAGTTGAATTTCACGATCATGCGTTGGTGTTTGCTCTTCCTCATTCGCAAATTCTCCAAATAATTTACCCTATTCTGTAGGCGACCTCTCGGATAAAATTGTGATGGCAATAGCTGACAGATATTCTATAGAAGATTTCCATGCCAGTTTCCCAGCTAACTTAATTCCAGCTAGAGCTATGTAATCTCTAATAGAGAAGTACTACTTCCGAGTCCACAGGTTGGACGAGAATTTCGCCGATTTCGACCAAGACACAAAATTCTATACAAGGGTATTCGCCCTTCATTTTCCCGAAGATCATGTCGTACATACCATTGTCGAAGGAATTTCTCCATCGTACAGGTTGTACTTATCTTTTACTTGTTGACCTCAAAACTTCTCTGGGCTTAAGGCAATGGCAGTGTTAGCCGAGGGAGTGAGGTTCGCTGACACTTTATGAGTCGCTAGGGAGCCCGCTCCGTCATCTAACAGTTTTCGGCTACCACCTCGCCGAACCTTCCCTCCACGCAATTGTTATGCGTGCGGATCGGCAGAACACCTTCGGAATAAGTGTCCCTTGGTGGATCGTTATGGAACTAGGAATGGAGCAGGCCCGTCCCAGGGTTGTTTTAAGTGTGGGTTGTTCGCCAAAAATAGTACTTCACCTAACAGCACACCTTCCTGTTCTACTTCTAGTGCTGCCTCCACTAACTTAGGCGATAGCAAGTGACCAGCACGGTCGGCTGAGTCACGAGACTCAGCCAACTTTATGTGGGGTATCGAACCTTTCGAGGAAGATACCCTCTCTAATTTATCCTTTGAAGGCCCAAGGGAATGCCTTATTATTGCTTCTGAGACGACACTATTCGTGCCATTTCTTAAGATTAAGGTAAATAAAGAGCCCGTCACTGCGCTATTAGATCCAGGAAGCATTTTTTTTTTTTTGCTATTTGCTTTACGTTGCACTAACACAGATAGGTCTTATGGCGACGATGGGATGCGAAAGACCTAGGAGTTGGAAGGAACCGGCCGTGGCCTTAATTATGGTACAGCCCCGGCATTTGCCTGGTGTGAAAATGGGAAACCACGGGAAACCATCTTCAAGGCTGCCGACAGTGGGACTCGAACCCACTATCTCCCGATTACTGGATACTGGCCGCACATAAGCAACTGCAGCTATCGAGCTCGGTCCAGGAAGCATTAGCTCTATCATTTCTGAGGAGTGGTACTCCAAACTGAAAGCCTATTTTAAATTCCCTGATTATTATTTGTCATCTATTAAATGAGTTTTGGCAAATTCTTCACCTTTAGATATTTTAGGCTTTATATTTGCTTTAAAGTTCGCATTTCCAAGTTTACTTTGGAAAATTGAGTTGATTGTTGCTAAACAGTTGTCTTGCCCTGTAAAATTGCGGGCCAAAATCTTTTAGAGTAATTTAAAGGCATTACATTAAAGCAGTCCGTCTCCTGGTGGCTCTTGACGCCAAAGACATGAACGTGTAGTCAGTATACAACGAAGTCGGATGTAAATGTTAGTCGGCTGGAAATATGTTCAAAAAAAATCATAGCAGTTTCCTGCAGCGAAGAGTGAGGGAATTGCACGTATGCACGTATTGCACGTATGCGGCAGTTTGTAATTATCTGCGTAAGAGAGTATCAAATACCGACATGCTTCGTCCTACACCATCTCTGATTGATTGTATGGATGTTAGTCGCAACATGAGCGTCCACTGCTTCCAGATATCAGAATGAAGAAGACATAGAGTCAGCAGGACATTTAAGTTCGACTAGCCTATAAACGTGAGATAGTATGTTGTTGACGTAGGATGAGGACTCCATGAGGCGTAAGGAAATCATCGCTTCAAGAGTCTGTTAATGATCTACACATTAACTGTGATTCGCATTTTCTAACGTTGTTTGTTGATTATAAGGAATGTTTCTTCAAATCTGGTGGGATATCAAGATAATCTTGCTGGACAAACTTTCCGACACACTGCCCCACATGGCACTACAGCCCTCGAAGGGCCCTGGCCTACAAAGTGACCGTTGCTCAGCCCGAAGGCCTGCTGACTGCGAGATGTCGTGGGGTCAGCACAACGAATCGCCTCGGCCGATGTTCTTGGCTTTCTGGACAGGGGCCGCTATCTCACCGTCAGATAGCTCGTCAATTCTAATCACTTAGGCTGAGTGGACCTCGAACCAACCGTATGTCCAGGTAAAAATTTCCTGACCTGGCCGGGAATCGAGCCCAGATCCTCCGGGTAAGAGGAAGGCACGCTACACCTACACTACGGGGCCGGCTTCCGACACACTTGGCCTGAATAATATTAAATGTTGGTTTAATGGACACATAATAATAATAATAATAATAATAATAATAATAATAATAATAATAATAATAATAATAATAATAATAATGTTCTGTCGAAAAGAGGCAATACAAAAGTATATTTAATGCGTGTAAATGAAATGATGCAAACAGTTTCTTTTATAAATAGACGTACAATACCATAGAGAGAGTGAGGCTTACCTTGACTCCGTTTATGTACCATGTGAGATGTGAGGGCGGATTTGACTTGTCAGAAGTACACAGGGCCCTTACGGTGTCCCCAATGGTGTAAGTGGACAGAACCCCTTCGATCATCGGGGGTTCTCTTGGCAGGGCTGAAACATATGATAATACAACAACATTCAAAACGACGATTTAAAACATTGCCAGCACAAACTCGAAAACGTGAAATAATAATATTGATGGTATGTTCAACACATCGTAGCAACCTAATGTGTATAAGAGAAGAAATTCTGATGGACCCTAAAACACCTGTTCACATGGAAGTTTTGGCTGTTGCCGCATTTCTTTAAAATACGTCTGTCATCAAAAGTTACTCTTTTCATTCTCTTAAATGTATTGAACCACATCATGATATGCTTCAATTTATTTATTAAAACACCGTAGCATGATTTTATTAAAATGCTCAATATAGTCTCTGGGAACGAGGAAAGGAACCTTGGATATCCATGTCGTAGGATGTAAGCCAGAGTGGCATTTGTTTTGCTCATATTGGCAAAGTTAAATACGTTTAACGCTGTTTTCATGCCAAATCCCCGAGCTATGTATTGTATATATTTAGATGGGAATAAGAGAGAAAATAGGTTTGTTATGGGTGTGTGTTATAGTTATTTGCATTGTATTCCTGTGTGTGTTGATTTATGATAGAGTTGCATGGGCAAGTTCCTCATAAGAACCTAATGGGCTGTACGCCATCAGCGTCGTAGGGTAACAAAAGATTAGACCAGAGACAGATTTTATTGCATCATGCATGAAATTCGGCTGTGAGAGGACGCAAAGGGAGTTATTTCAATTTCGAAAGTAGAATAGGGCCTTTAAGTGTCGTAGCGGGCAAATTCATGAATGTACCGCTTGTCGAACCGAGGATTATTTATATGGGAAGCCAGAGAATTGCCTATGGATATTTACGGGGCTGGAATGACAAAAGACAGGCAATGAAAGCCGCGATGTTATAACTGGAGCTATGATATAGATTAGTTAATAAACCAGCCTATTTTATAAGAGATTATGTAAGGCTGTGAGCGAAATTTTGCGTGCAAACCTCAAGTACCGTGAATGATGAAGAGGGCCGACGTGTTATTGTTCTTGCCAGGTAAAAAACACCTTAACTCAGCTTTAGGCTGAGCGCATAGAGTTGAAGTGAAAATTGTTACAAATGATCCCGTTATCCTCGTGAAATGCTTGGCCACAGAGCCCAATTATTTTGATGTTTACGTTGCAACCAACTGGTTTTCTTGCCGTGCCAAATACCACTGCTATGTTATATCTATATGAGAGATATGCGATGTCACTTTCCCGGATATGTTGGGTTCTGGGCCGACAGCTCTATCAAATTTAATGTGTATATTCTGTGTGTTTTTTACACGTGTGTTTAATTTATTTCGTGATTTATTATTGTTATGTCCAGTGTATTTTTGTGTCGTGATATTGATCTTTGTTGATTAACGGGGAGACATAGACGATGGCTAGTTTTGGGAAGAAAGGTTCTAACCTTATCCGTGATCATGGGTTATGACCCATATAATTCAAATCTGGGACTATTTTGGACTATTCAGATAGACCTGAACAAGTGTTTTATATATTTGTGACCGAGTGATCGGAATGTATATATATGTATTTTAGGCCAAATACTAGTGCATCGGCATTGCTATGAGCGGCGAGAAATCGAGCCTTCTGGCAAAGAAATAGGATTTTAACAAGGCGAGCAAGATAACTAAATAAAATATAATCCAGACATATTGCATGTAACGAGACTTTATTTTGATATGTCTGGTTCGTTACCCATTTTGTTTGTAAGTGTTCTGTTTAATAATGTTAATTCATGTAAATATGCATGTAATAACTTTCTTTTATTGATACAACCAGTGGTCGGTTGTTTATTTGATTTATATTTTTATTTAGTGTAATTTCACTTCATGTTTCTAGTTTAATAAGTCCATTTACCCGATTACTTGTGCTCTCCTTCACTAAATTTATATGTACGTATCACCTGACCATTTATTTTGGTGTATTTTATGAGTTAGATATTTTTATTGCCCACGCCCTGACGTACTACGCGCTTCTACCCCTGAACTAGGCAGAAATTAGGACAGGATCCGGTACAGTATTATGGGATATCTATTATTTGATTGCTTTCACACTGAGAGCAGGGTAGTCAATATTGGCACTTTCTTAGTATTACAGCTTAAGTATTTACCCACTCGTTTATCAACCTACCGGCTGTTGGTGACTGTTTTAGTATCAATTCCAATTGGATTTTGAGATGGGACATTAGAGAACAAGAGTCAGATCCTATATGGTTTTAAGCGTAAATACAGTACATATTTCTAACTTCACGTAAAGTAGTCGTGCTTTTCAAGACTACGGTAAACAGATGTCTCTCACACAGGGAATTTCCATTCTCAATTTAAATATTGAGATTGTTAGATATGGTTGGGAAGTAAACGAATGTGCATGAGAGTTTGGAGTTCAAAAGGAGCTTAGGTACAAGATACTTAGAGCGTGAAGCGATAGGAGGGAATGAAAGTTAAAAGCAAACAATACGATCTAGATATTCTCCAACCAAACAAAAGTAAGAGAAAACCCTGAGAGAATTCAGAAGACGAGACACCGTATAGACAGAGAATACATATAATAATAATGAGATATTTCCTACAGTATTCTTCCATATGCTTTGCAGACAACTTTCGACATCCGATGAGTAGTTTGAGTGGTCATATCTGTATATTTATATGTGTGTCTTTTTTAATGAATATATATTTCTGTGTGTTTACACCTCCTATATGTTTCTATGGATTAGATGTTTTAAATCAAATAATACAGTTTTAAACTTTGGCTACACTCGTCTCTTAATAAGTAGTAAGTACACGCGTGGTGTATTTTGTACACCAAGAGAATGAAGTCACGAAATCACTTAATCATTTTATCTTTAATAAATGGTACACATTAAATCAACTGTTCTACAAGCAGAATAGTTCAGTTTAACCATTCTTATAATGGTTTAGGTCTATTGGATAATAATGTGAAAAGATTAAAGTACAAAAATAGTCGGCAAAATGAAGAAATAGTTAATTATCATTATACTGAATTTCAGAATGACCGTACTTGGAAATACTTTTCATAAACGTGAAAAATTGATTACACTTATATTATTTCAGCCGTATTTCAGTCCAGTCACTTTGTCTTCACCACAATCTCTATTGTTGCATTCTGGGCCAGTGATCAAGGAACCTCATATTCTTTACACACTGATCTCTTGCACGCACTGCAAGTCATCACTGTCACCCTGATCTTCTGTCAGCGACAAGATAAGCACCGTCAAAGTATTTTTGATGGAGAGTCTTCTGGTTGCTGTTGCTCTTGCCTTCTATATTTTCTTAGTAAGAGCTGGATTTCAACAGGGAAGTTCCTAAGTTCAGCTCTGTCTTCAAGATTTGGTTTCATCAGTGATATCGACAAGGCTTTGAGAAAGTATTGGTATTTACGGTCATTCTCAATGTGTGTTGAATTGTGTAAGATTTGACCTACATTCCCGTTCTATTCACCAACAGAAGAAATAAAACCACTGTCCTCACCGCTGTCGGAACTATCCATTTCTTGCCTTGAGTCACTCCAATCTTCTTCTGGTTCTATATAGTGATAATTTTCTTGTATAAATTATTTTTCGTAAGTATCCGCGTCTCTTTTTCCAATTCTTCTTGCGCTATAACCTGATAGTAAACCGCTTCGGATTTTTAGCTCGCATGGAAGTCCTACAAATACAGAACAGTACGAGACATAGAGATAGTTTATAATTATATTAAATTATAGGAAATCAACAGGAAAATATGTCACTCCTAATTTCTCAAGCCCAGGCAAATGCTGGGGCTGTACCTTAAGTAAGGCCACGGCCGCTTCCTTCCAACTCCTAGGCCTTTCCTATCCCATCGTCGCCATAAGACCTATCTGTGTCGGTGCGACGTAAAGCCCCTAGCAAAAAAAAAAAAATTCTCAAGTATGCCTCTTCAGTGACACCTAGGCAATCTATGGCAGCTGTTGGCGGAGCTGTGGAGGATCAAACCAGCCTTCATGCTGAATAACAAGCATGCCGAAGCATATCAAACAAAAAAGAAGACAGTGAGTTAAATAACTGAATCAATATTGCAATTTCGTAACTGCACGCAAGGTCTACTTTGTTCACCATACGCTACAACTCATTGTTTATTCTCATGAATAAACACTAATGAATCCAACAACAACGGCACTGTTTATAGTCGTAGCGAACATCTCAGAGATAGGTTCGATGGCGCCTAGGAGCTCAGAGTAATATTACAAAAAGTATATTCTCTTCTTTATTGCGGCTGGTGTACTTTATACACCTGCGCGTGTACGTAAAGGTTAAAGTAGAAAACTTTGCATGTCAGAAGTCAACAGATTTAATTCTCCCTGTCAGTTTTCTTTAACATGGATATTACGTGTATTTAACATGGCGGCGAAGCAATGCTCATAGTCTACCTAACCCCATGGCACTAGAGCCCTAAAGGGCCTTGGCCTAACAAGCAACCGCTACTCAGCCCGAACGCCTGCAGATTACGAGGTGTCGTGTGGTCAGCACGACGAATCCTCTCGGCCGTTGTTCTTGGCTTCCTAGACTAGGACCGCTATCACACCGTCAGATAGCTTCTCAATTCTAATCACGTAGGCTGAGTGGGCCTCGAACTAGCCCTCAGATCCAGGTAAAATTCGCTAACCTGGCCGGGAATCGATACCAGGGCCTCCATGTAAGAATGGTTTTCTTGTATATTCTACCTATTCAATGATAGCACGCCGTAACAGTTTTTCAGATACTCCTAAATAAAATATGCTAATTGCTTATTTGTGTCATTTCTTTTCCTTTCTTTCTTGCAGATTCCATTTTCTTCATTCCTCATCTTTAAATAAAGTAGTTTATATGCAAGTGCGACGTATGTTCTGTACATCACGCGGTACATGAGCAACCCTTAACACCAAACTACGTATATAGGAAAGCTAGTTTAGTTACGTAAGCACACACGTATGATTAGGTGAATTAAGCTATTGAATTGCCTGTTATAACTTCAACATCTGTAATGCAACTATCATTGACAGGTTACTTTTAGAATTGCAGCACTAACAAAGTCTACTAGAGGTAATTGGTAGTAGAAGAAACAAATCATACTTCAACTAACAAGGGTAGTCAATCAGTGTAATGTTACTATTGATCACTTACGACATTGTAAGTCGTCACACGTTGATTCCTCCTAGCTCACTTATGTTAGAAAATTTTATGCCCAGAGCTTCAATCACGAATCAGCCTCGGGAGGTCAAATGAGTAGAGGGGGTTTTGATTTCCACCTGAGCCATCCTGGAAGTGGTTTTCCATTGTTTCTCACTTCTCCTCCAGTCAAATGCCGGGATGGTACCTAACATAAGGCCACGGCCGCTTCCTTCCCTCTTTCTTGCCTACCCCTTCCCATTTTCCCATCCCCCCGCAAGGCCCCTGTTCAGCCTAACAGGTGAGGCCACCTAGGCGAGGTACTGGTCATCCTCCCCAGATGTATCCCTGACCCACAGTCTGAAGCTCTAGGTCACTGCCCTTGAGGCTGTAGAGGTGGGATCCCCGGCTGAGTCCTAAGGAAGAAGCAACCTTGGAGGGTAACCAAATAAAGAATAAGAAGAAGAAGAAGAAGAAAATATTTGTCACAGTAATCAATGAAAGAATGGGACTTGTATCAAATTGTATTAATGTACTTTTTAATTATTTATGTCTATAATGTTACATCGTGTGTACAATAACATTACTGCTGAGGAAAGAAGATGAGAAGCCCCCATTAATTAATATTTTCGGAGGATAATGATAGTTAAGTAGGTCATTGAAAAGATGATTGGTGCATTGTTATATCTGAAAAAAAATGAACTATTTTGGAATAACAGATCGCGAAAATGATTTAAATACGACAAATATTACTCAATTCTCATTCTAGTTTGGAAGATAAATATGGGAATAATTGTGGGAAAATCTGCGAAATATTGTTTTTAATTACCGCACAGATTACGCACTTTTTCAACTATGCGCAAGTTTGGTAGTCATTCCCTTTAGAAACACTTTTTTTAGGTAGACGTAATATCACACCAATAAAAATTTAAAATTGCTAATAATAATTTCATTGCGGTGATAAGTACATAGAGTTTCCTACTGGATTCTTGACATCAAAGGTAAGAGTTTACCTATCAATGACAACGTTCAAATGAAGCTCAAAGTTATGGTCCACGGAGCGGAATGACTATATGAATACAATACCAGAATCTGTGATTTTTTCAAAATGAATTTCTATTAGTGTTACATTTGAAGCCTGTTACGTGACGAATACAGACGGTATCAATGAACGCGGAATAGGGAACTCTACTGCTGTGCCCGATGCTCACACTTGTCGCCATAGCAACAGAGCCATCACCTGCCTGTAGCACTTTCTTTCTCCACAAGGGATCATTTCATACCAGCATTCCAACAGCCCATTCCCTTTGTGTCTTCGCTTGTCTCCTACGTCACTGAAGGCTCGTTTACCTTAGCAGGGGGGTAATTAAATTTAGCCTCAGGCTCTTTATAAAGGTGCAATGCTCGAGAAACACGTCACGAGAGTAAGAGAGGTATGAGGAATTTAATTCCAATTATACAATGTGTGTCTTTCTCTGTGTCTTGTCTACCTTTAAACATGTTCATTACTTCAAATTACAATTATACTATGTGAATGCCACTTGAATGAGGTAATGAATTATAAATAGCACGTATCTCAGAGAAGTACAAATGCCATATACGTTGAATTAGTATCCTTATAAGGTAGATATTATAGCTGGCTAACCTAGTTACATTTTTAGGGTTTTTTCTGCTTCCTCCCGATAGTGTAGTTTTTCTTCCGGGTACTGATTATTCAAACCCAATAAACAAGTATATATTAGAATGTGACTTTTGTCATGACAAATTCTAAATCAATATTGAGTTTATCAAGTAGTGTTCCGTACATGTAGTAGTGTTGAAGCGATTTTAAGTCAAGTACAAAAATTGCCAACTGGACACCAGTGGTATCCGAACCCACAACCTACCTATTTCGCGTCGGTCTCTATACCAATTGAGCTATGGCGGCCTAAGACAAATTTGGTCTGTACGTAACATCTCTTAACACTTACTACATGTACGTAACACGATCTGATAAGTTGAAAGTCGATATCGATTATAGCGATTTCGTGCAAATTCAATATTCATTCACTTAGCCCACAACAGGCGACTTGCGCGCACTCTACAGTGTGATGGAAATAATGCCAGACCTTTTGCTTAGGTCCTTTCCAGCAGAACAAATATGACCTAGACCACCATAGCTCAATTGACAGAGCAACCGACGCAAAATCAGGAGGTTGGGAGTTCGGTTCCCACTTGTGTCCGGTTGGCTGATTTTGTTCTGTTCGTAACATCACTTCAACATTCAATACATGTACGTAACTTGACCTAAGAGGTTGAAAGTCGATTTCGATTTCAATGCGGTCGTGAAAATTCAATATTCAATGACACATGAACTTGCTCTTCAATCAAATGTATCACTTTATTGAACTGATGTAATTATTAGTCCTTTGTCAGTGTTTAAACGATTGTTCTTAATCCTGAATAATATTTAAGTTATACCTTAATTTATTATTCACGGAATTATACCAATTTTACTACTTTTATAATGGTAAATTATGCTCTTTCAACCACATGAATGGGCATAGGAAGTAAGTGCTCCTGTTTTGAGGGTCTGTTCCTGAAGACAGCGTAACAGCAGGTGGTTGAAAGCACTCCATTGAAGTAATTCATTGCCCTTTTAAAAAATATTGAGAGTTGGAGTAATTTCGTGAATTGCTACCTACACTTTGTAATGGATGTTAACCCTTGAAGAACTTAGCTACCATTCATAACATTTATTCTTTGAATTATTCTGCATAAGTGTCGAATCACACTTCTGCTAATTCAACTGAGAATGAATATGTGATGAATGAATGGTTTGTTATTTTTAGCATTGGGTATTACATATCACAAAAACGAAGAAATACATATAAATCCATTGACTTTTAAGTTGCCAGTAATATTCATTTTTAACATGATCATCTTGATTACGAACATTCATATTTTCTGCCTAATTTGAAATATTAGTAACGCTGAATATCATCAGTAAGACGTTTATACCGAAGAAAACTAAGGAACTACAAATAATGAAAGCTTGAAACCACCAAAGTCCTCGATGTTAACAATGGGTCTGCAGTTAGCTGTATCGTGTGTCTTGAGAAATGTGAGAAATTTATTTGCAATTATACAATATATATGTGTCTCTCTGTGGTCTTGTTCATCTTTTACACATTCTTTACTTTATATTCCAACTATACCGTGTGAATATCACTTGAAAGAGGTAAACAAATAGCACAATTGAGATTCAGACGGAGTGGTATTTCCCTACAAGACCCACAATATCATCGACTGATATGATATATATTACAGAATTTGCTTTACGTCGCATCACACCGACATAGAGAGGTTTTGTGGTCACGATGTGATGGAAGCCCTTAGACCCCCAGCATTTTCCTGGTGTGAAAATGGGAAATCACGGAAAACCATCTTCGTGACTGCCGGCAATGGAGTTTGAACCCACTATCTCACGGATGCAAGCTCACAAATACGCGCCCTTAACCGCACGGCCAACTCGCCCGGTAGGATATAAATAAAAGGCCGCCATGAACAAGTTTTGTTTTGGCGGGTCCAGGGCGTGCTGGGTGTTCCACCAATCAATGTTGGATTTCGGACTGGAGCGATAGCAATGTTGATTGTCGCCAGTGTTCCACCGGTGTCTGAGTATTTGCGGGGAGTTAAGTGTACTTACTGAGTTGGAGTACTGACTAGGGTGCTGTACCTGTACCAACGTGGAATCAGCGATTGGAGCCTGACGGCATTTGTGCCGATTGTCACCTATGCCCCACCGGAGTCAGGGTATCGTCGCGTAAGTGGAGTACTGTGAGTACTGCCTTGGGGGACTGTGTGTGTGTGTGTGTGTGTGTGTGTGTGTGTGTGTGTGTGTGTGTGTGTGCTACCGTGGATTTTAAACCGTCGTGGAGTCAGCGTTTGGAACAGCTATCGTGATAGAATTAAATCAATGATACTGACGTAACTGTGAGGAGTATTGCAGTGCTGGCTAGTACTCTTGAGCTGTTCGCATTTAGTGCTAGTGTTAAGTAGCTCAATGTATTCGACTGTGTGAATTACTGGATTGTTGTGGCGATCAGCAGCCGTGGTTCGTATTAGAGCGATACATCATACTGTGTTTTATTCGTAACAGTACATCCCGGCAAGCAATGCATTATTATAAATACATAGATAGATAGTTAGATAGATAGATATATATAGATAGATAGATAGATAGATAGATAGATAGATAGATAGAAACATGGATAGATAGATAGACAGATAGATATGTCTATATTGATGGTGAAGTTTGGACTATAGGCCCTTCATAATTTGACTAAAGTGCTACAAAATTAAACAATGAAACTGATAATAACACTATGATTTTAGTCATAAAAGCATTAACTATGAAAGTACACCTAATACACAATTAAAGTAGAACAAAATCAAAATCTGACCCTTTGCATCACTCTAAACCTAAACCTATTAAGCGATTACTAATTGTAATAAAAATAATATACGTTTTCTCCCCCCATTCACTCTCTCTCTCTTTCACACACACACACACACACACACACACACACACACACACACACACACACACACATAATGCCTCTTTTTCCCTTTTCCTCTCTCTCGCTTTCTCTCTCTCTCTCTTTCTCTCTCTCTCTCTCTCCCTCCCTATCCTTACGCTCTCTCTCAGATGCACAAACAAACACCTTTAGTAAAGCATAAAATATACTCAATTTCACTCAATCAATTTTGCAATCTCATAGTCATAACTTTGCGACAGAGCTCCAGAAGGAGCAACTGCTATATTTCAACTGAAAGGCTGTTTCATTGCTGAACATACTGGCTATTAAGGTATGCTGTTTTCCTTGCTAAAATCGGGGTGGGGGCCACTGGAGATGTACACCTTGCCCTCTTGCTGCAGATTGGTAAGATAACTGGAGGTGGTGAAACGGGGACAGTCCAGTTTTATTGGCTAGGGATTCACGGAGGAATGTAATGGAATATATTGTTTTTGTAATGTTTCTACATAACTTTTTGATTTGTCACTCTTGACGTATTTGAACTATTTGCAACGTGAACATATCTTCATCAGTGGGGGGCGGGTGTCCAGCAGGAAGTCCGTACACTAGTACTGGCCTTACCATTGAAATGTAGGTGGTTTGGAGAGCTCGAATCGTGGACCACTTCAGACTTCAGAGGATGAATCCAAGGATCCTAAGGTTTTCCACGTTATTTCCTTATTACTTTGACGCGCATTTTCCACAAAAGATTATTACATATATTTAATCATATTTGTACTGTGTTTAATGACAAAAATTTTTGCAAGACTTTTTCCGCTCACTTAGAGACTATGAGGGTTAGGCTTACTGATATTCTTTAAACTCATTCACAATAAAAATTACCTAGAAATTAATAATTATTGTTTCTCATTACTATATTTACACATAATCCCTGATGTATTGTATTGTACAATGAGGCTCAAAGATTTTACCTAATAATTATCTACTATATCAGAATAAAAGGAACATCCTTGATGATGATTCTACTGTCTTCTAATTATTCCTTCGACACTGCTCATCAGAGCTATCATGGTCACTACCTGGAAGTTTGTTGATGCAAAATTATCGACATATTTCGTACAATTTTTTTTTTTTTTTTTACCAATCGTATGTACATCGTCAAGGTCTCTGTGGATGAAGGTTCCCTGGAGTTGTATTTGAATTCCTTCCAATCATAGACTTCGTCTCATAGGTTCGTTTGCCTCTAAAATTGTACAGCAACGTCAAGGCCTCTATGTATCCCATTCTTTCCCTCAGATTTACGACAAAAATATCACTTCCCAGACAACCTTCCCTTATTTTCAAACCAATATGCTCCCTGTAAAACCGAGCTCGAAAGCTGCAGTCGCTTAATTGCGGCCAGTATACAGTATTCGGGAGATAGAGGCTTCGAACCCCACTGCCGGCAGCCCTGAATATGGTTTTCAGTGGTTTCCCATTTTCACACCAGGCAAATGCTGTGGCTGTACCTTAATTAAGGCCACGGCCGTTTCCTACTCAGCCCTAGCCCTTTCCTGTCCCATCGTCGCCATAAGACCTATCTGTGTCGGTGCTACGTAATGCCAACAGAAAAAGTTATCTGTGAACTTATAAACACATTATGTTTTCAAATGAACGTCACGATATGTGACATAGAGTGTATTCGTATATATTCCAAAATTGGCACAATTCGAAGTAAATTGAGGAACGCAAAGTGCTTGAGGGAGTGAAACACAATTCGTGTTAACTCTGATCTTTGCGCTCTCAGTCACACATCGTATATTTTCTAGCCCATACGCCCAGGAACTTGCCTTCCGTGCAGCTACTGTGGATATGTAAAGGGCAGGGCAGACTAGAATATTGCGACGTGTGTGAGCAAATCGTCCTCCTCTGTGGTGTAGTGGTTAGTGTGATTAGCTGCCACCCCTGGAGGCCCGGGTTCGATTCCCGGCTCGGCCACGACATTTTTGAAAACTGGTACGAGGGCTGTAACGGGGTCCTCTCAGCCTCGGGAGGTTAATTGAGTAGATGTGGGTTCGATTCCCACCTCAGCCATCCCGGAAGTGGTTTTCTGTGGTTTCCCACTTCTCCTTCAGGCAAATGGCGGAATGGTACCTAACGTAAGGCTACGGCCGCTTCCTTCCCTCTTCCTTGTCTATCCCTTCCAATCTCCCCCCCCCCCTCGCAAGGCCCCTGCTCAGCATAGCATGGTCAATATGCTCTCCTCCTACTTCGATGCACAGTTCACAACGGTGTAGCAGTGACCTTTGGGCTCTGTTCAGGATGTGCGATGGGTCGCCAATGACCTGGGCGAGGTACTTCTCAACCTCCTCAGTTGTATCCCCCGACCCAGAGTGTGAAGCTCCAGGACACTGTCCTGTAGGTGGTAGAGGTGGGATCCCTCGCTAAGTCCGAGGGAAAAACCGAACCTGGAGGGTAAACAGATGATGATGATGATGATGACATCAGTGAACTCGAAATGTCAGCAATTAGTACATAGATACATAAAACAAGACGGTCAACCACGGAAATATAATTTAATTTTAGTTTAACAGGCAGTGGAAATTTTATCTCTGTGCCTCAACGGCAGAGTGTCCTGGAGCGCGAGACTTTGAGTTGGGGCATACAACTGAGGAGGATGACCAGTACCTCGCCCAGGCGGCCTCACCTGCTATGCTGAACAGGGGCATTGTCGTTGGATGGGAAGATAGGAATGGATAGACAAGGAAGAGGGAAGGAAACGGCCGTGGCCTTCAGATAGGTACCATCTTGGCATTTGCCTGCAGGAGAAGTGGGAACCACGGAAAACCACTTCAAGGATGGATGAGGAGGGAATAGAACCACCCTCTATTCAGCTGACCTCCCGAGGCTGAGTGGACCCCGTTCCAGCCCTCTTACAAATTTTCAAATTTCGTGGCAGTGCCTGGAATCGAACCCGGGCCTCCGGGGTTGGCAGCTAATCATACTAACCACTACACCACGGAGGCGAACTAAACTAAATAAACTAATTAATTAATTAACCCACGGCGTGAGGGCATTGGAATACATTGTCTCTGAGGATGATTCTCGAAGTACAAACTTGAAAAAAGTTTCAGGCTCAAGTGGGATTCGAACTCACCTACCAACCGGAGCTGGATTAACAGCACGGCACTTAACCTATGACACCACGGCGACTCCAGCGAGGATGCGTCTTGAAAACGTACTAGATGAACTACTAATTCCGCTTCACAAATGCACACAAGTTTTCTATCAGTATGGCATCGCTTTTGGAGTTCATTCATGCTCTACTGAAAGCTTATAATTGGCACGTTCTATTTACATAACTGTATGACAGTTTGGTGCATTTTGTAAATACCTGTCGCATACGGTATAGGTTTTTGCAACGGTAATGTTGAAGTGAGTAATTAGAGACGATTGTTGTTTGGTATTTGGCAAAGGAGAATAAACCATAACACCAGTGACGTTCTGTGGGATGCCTAACAGCAGAAAATGTCAGGCGCGGCTGACTCACCCGGTATACATAAGGGTTATTGGCTACGTATGTTTTCAAACCCAGAAGTCATCAACAAAGTTATGCATCTATATACCAAATTTTAGTTAAAAGCAGTCAGTGCACACTGTGCACGTGAATGATCGAACAGAATTCGCGAAAATATGGCAGAAACTCGCCGGAGTAAGGAGGGAGGTGGGGTTGATAGTAGGCTTAGCTAAGAGGCTGTGCAAACGAGAAGAATGCCTTGTCCCAAAGTGCATCTCGCACGAAATTCTTACAGCATTACATGGAGTAGTAAACTGGCCACATGTGTTTCTAAGGCAAAAACACTTGCCGTGAATGTCTCCTGCCGTAGGAACTGGGTTTATAGCACAGTCTACAAGGCAGAGAACAATATTCTCCCCATTACTTGCTGCGTGAACTCTCGTGCCAGTTTCATGGCAGAACAACACTTCATGATTTACAAACCAACTGCTAAAAAAAAGTTACGCAGAGGACGATAAAATACATTTACTCCTGTACTAATCGCTTCGAAGGTGAATTTTCAAAACTGAGCCAGGCGACTTTGTCGTTTGTGGGCAATCACTCGTTCAATTAAATCTAAAATATACATTTATTATTAATATTTGTTGATCTTTCTCAACGATTATTTGGTGAATGAGTTACACAAATATTTATTTTTCAGTTATTATCTATTAATGAATGATACAATTGACAGGATATTAATAATGATAAATGTGCTTTAAATATAAAAGTAAATAATTATTATTGACGATGTGTAACACTAAACAAGAAACGAATAGGTATCACAGAACATAATCCTCTGTTCAATAACAGCATCTCTTCTTTTATTCACAAGCCTCAGTTTTTGATGCCCACATCATTCAAGGGTTTTACTCAAAGTATGATTTTTTTTTTTTTTTTTTTTTTGCTAGTCGCTTTACTTCGCGCCGACACAGATATGTCTTATGGCGACGATGGGACAGGGAGGGGCTGGGAGTGGGAAGGAAGCGGCCGTGGCCTTAATTAAGGTACAGCCCCAACATTTGCCTGGTGTGAAAATGGGAAACCACGGAAAACCATTATGAATTTTAAAACCTGTACATTGAGTCTCTTAAAAATAAAATGAAGCTGCTTCGTATCAGTGATAGTTGCCTTGATATTATTATTTTTCTACTGCATACATCACTTTAAATTACTAACTACGTGTAAAGGCTGGTTAGGTATAAAACAAGAAAAAATGTTCCTAACTTTCCCAGATTAAATAAATCATTTATATATTTATGCCTTTCCTGGCGAGATGTAGTGTTTACAGACACTATGTCTTTTGGTATGGACTAGAACAAATTCGTTACTTTCATTGCCGCGTCTCAGTCTCGTCCTTGGCTATGACAATATGAAAGTGACCGAGGTATGAGCGATGCTGTTAATAATATTCCATATGCAACCAGTCCCTGTTATGAATGATATGAAAATATCACTCACGGGTCGTTTAGTGAATGCATTCCAGTGGGTTTGCCAGACCGATATGTAACAGCAACTTCTGGCTCGTTGAGAAAAGCAACGGAAAATTACCGCATTCCTCATTTCCCTAGCATGCCTCTTCAGTGACGCCTAGGATATCTATGACAGCATAACGCGGAACGTAGGATGATCAAACCAGCCATTGAGCTGAATACCCTACACACAACAGCATATATATAATTCTATAATCTTCAAACAGCTGCTTTCATAAACAAATCAGTTTTGAAATACCGACTAAGAAAAAATATATGACATTCCTACTGACGCACCCCATCAGAACGAATATCGTCATCAGTGGTGAAATAAGCGATCAGGAGACCCTCTTCTTTTCTTCGTGGGTGAATGTTCAACGATCATTATGACACGTAGTCACTCGCGTGTAAGTATATAGACTTCAACCGATTGCATCAAGGTCCACAATGTTAGTTTCTTGGAACAGTTAATTGACGAAGTCTAAAACCTCAAGGTCTTCGGCAAATAACCTGACATTCCTTGTTATAGAAACTAGTAGTCTTTTCTTCTCTGATTTTACCACATTTTTACGATTTTAATTCATCGAAATTGTGTCTCCATCGACGCTCTTCAAACATGGGTAATATGTCACCACATCCATCGATTAGACGCTGCATCCTCAACGTTACCCATGTCATTATGTTACCTCTTAACATTAGACTTTAGAACTACCTTATAGCGTGTACGTCCGTGATATTCTCTATTATCCTAGACCTGAGTGCACATAGCAAACAGCATTCCAGTGAAACTGGGAACAGTTCAATAAATGTGACAAAGATAATACACCTCCGTTCTGCGGGAAATAGATGAAGACTAGACGATTCTTAAAATGAAAATCTCAGAGATGAGGTAAAAGTCACCCTTGTTCATATTTTATAACCTGCTTTACGTCGCACCCACACAAGTAGGTGTTATGGCGACGATGGCCTAGGAATGGAAATAAAGCGGCCGTGGCCTTATTTGAGGTACAGCCCAAGCATATGCCTGGTGTCAAAATCGGGAATACACGGAAAACCATCTTCAGGGTTGCCGACAGTGGGGTTCCAACCCACTATCTCTTTAATGCAAGCTCACAGCTGCGCATTTCTAACTGCACGGCCAATTTGCTCATTAGTGACCCTTGTGATTAAACATTTTCTAAGATATGCATCGTAAGCATTGCCAAAAAGCAAGAGGAATATTGGACGTTCTGCGATGATACAGAAAATATTATGCTTCAAGCCTATACCCTACAAAGTGAGGAATGGGAAAATGATCGAGCAATATTCATGGAGAAACATACTTCTTCTTATTCTCCTTCTTAATCTGTTTACCCTCCAGGGTCGGTTTCTCCCTCGGACTCAGCGAAGGATCCCACCTCTACCGCTTCGAGGACAGTGTCCTGGAGCTTCAGACTCTCGGTTGGGGATACAACTGGGGATGATGACCAGTACCTCACCCAGGCGGCCTCACCTGCTATGCTGAACAGGGGTCTTGTGGAGGGATGGGAAGATTGGAAGGGATAGACAAGGAAGAGGGAAGGAAACGGCCTTGGCCTTAAATTAGGTACCATCCAGGCATTTGCCTGGAGGAGAAGTGGGAAAAAACGGAAAACCACTTCCAGGGTGGCTGAGGTGGGAATCGAACCCACCTCTACTCAGTTCACCTCCCAAGACTGAGTGGCCCTCGTTCCAGCCCCGTACCACTTTTCAAATTTCGTGGCAGAGCCAGGAATCGAACCCGGGCCTCCGTGGGTGGCAGCTAATCACACTAACCACTACACCACAGAGGTGGATGATAAACATACTACTATGGATTTATTCTTATACTAGCTGCAGTACCTGGCGTTACCCGGATAATTTTTGAATCTTTACCTTTAAAATTTGTGTTACCAGTTAGTTATGTGTGAAGTGAATATTGAATTCGTTTTTAAAATGTTGATTTTACGATCTATTATGCAGATTTAGAGTTATTTAGATGTGTTTTATTTCAAGTTTTAGATTATTTAATTTTCGTGTAAAACTTTGTGCTTGTTGGAGCTGGAATTGACTCGGAAGTATTTAATCTTCCAGAAAAATATGTATTTACCCGTCGCACTATAAATAATTATGATGTACACGATTTCAACTGTCATTTGGATTATCACCAACCAGCCTTGCAACATCCAAAGCAGTGGATTAAAGACTAATCTCGGTTATTTTAGACTATTTACTTTTAAGCCTCTCTCAACCCCCGTCTCAATGGAGGCCAAACGTGGACTTAGACGGTATCCAGCGCTTCACAATTCGTCTGAGCGATACATAAGCAATGGTGTCGACATTAATATTTTCCATTATTTCTACATGTCGTCCCCTCCCATTCCCCACCCTCAGCGCGGGTTGGGATGTTTCATCTCAATATTGTTTTTCTCCACATGGTAAGTCATATAACTACCAAGTTTTGCTGAGAGCTATTCTGGAACATACCCACATACATCCAAAACCTCGGTTATTTTTACATTTATTTTCACCCCTTCTCAACCTTCATACTGATTGCGGCTGAACTATGATTTGACCATCGAGAGAGTCAGTTCAACTCAGCGACCTCGTAAAGAATATATTGGACATTAATATCAGTCATTTTCACTTACCCTTATATTTTACCACCTCCCCAAGGAGTGCTAGTGGTGTTTTAGCCCAACAGTATTTTTGCAGATGGTAAGTCATTTGAGTACCAATTTTGTATGAGTGGTATGCTGGAAGAAATAAAAATACATCTGTAATTTCGGTCATTTTGGACTTTTTCTTTTCTACATTGTATACGTATTTGTACGTAATGAACTTCACACGTTGTAAGAGTTAAATGGCTCTTAGCGTTTCCCCAGGAACACCACGGGGTTGGCGCCATACGTCATTTCTCATCTATAAATCCGCGTTGCTGAGATTTCACAATAATGGCAGGCCACCTTGCCTAATCCCTGTCACAATCGAACTGCAGAGTTCTCATTGAAAAGGCATACAGCACTTCTTAATGCCTATCACCATCCAGTAGGGGAATTTTCATTTTAATGACAGGCCCTTGCCTACGTGCAGTCACAGCGGAGTTGGGGAGTTTTGATTAAAATGGCAGGCTCCCTTGCCTACTGCCAGTATTAATCAAGCTGGGGAGGTCTCATTAAAATGTCAGAACCCCGTTCATAGTGCCAGTCACAGTCGAGTTGGGGAGTTTTGATTCTAATGACATGCTCCCCCTTCCTTACTGCCGGTCTCAATTAATTTGGAGAGTGTTCACTAAAACCCCAGGCCCTTTTGCCCTCTACCAGTCAAAATCGGGCTGATAGTTTTCATTATAAAGTCAAATTCTTTTTCGTAGTGCCAGTCTCAGTCGAATTGGGGAGTTGTTATTAAAATGGCAGGCCCGCTTGCTTACTGCAGGTCTACATCGATTTGGGGAGTTTTCATTGTAATGGCAAGTCCCGTTGCCTACTGCCCCCCAATATCAAGTTGGGAGTTTTCTTTATCATGACAGCCCCTTGCTTCGAGTTCGAGAGTTTTCAAATCTAATTGCATACATCCTGCCAGTCATCGTCGATTGAGGAGTTTTCATTTCAATGGCAGCATCACATCTAGTTGAGATGTTTTCATTATAATGGCAGCCTGTATAGTCCACTACCAGTCAAAATCAAAATTAATTTGAAGAGTATTCTTTGTAATGATAGCCTCATTAACCTCGAGTCACTATGGTGTTGTGTGTTTTAATTATAATGGCAGGTCCACCTGTCTAACTGCCAGTCACAATCGATCTGGGGAGTTCTCATTATAGTGGCAGCCCCCTTGCCTGCTGCCAGTCACAATAGATTTGAGGAGTTTTCATTATAATGTCAGATCCTCTTTCGTAGTGCCAGTCACAGTCGAGTAGGGCAGTTTTAATCCTAACGGTAGACTTCTTGCTTACTGCTGGTCTCATTCGATTTGGGGAGTTTTCATTATAATGGCAGGCCCGCTTGCCTACTGCCAGACACATTCGAGCTGGTGGGTTTTCACTATAGTGACAGGTCCTCTTTCGTACTGCCAGGCACAGTCGAGTTGGGGAGTTTTGATTCTAAAAGCAGGTCCCCTTGGTTACTGCCAGTCACAACAGTTTGGGGGAGTTTTGATTATAAAGGCAGGCCCCCTTGCCTACTGCCCGTCACAATCGTATTGCGGTTGTTTTCGTTATAAAAAATGGTCCCCTTGGCTACTGACTATCACAGCCAATTTTGTGAGTTCTCTTTATATATCAGATCCTATTTCCTAGTGGCAGTCACGGTTGAGTTGGGGAGTTTTCATTATGATGGCAGGCGCCCTTGTCTACTGCAAGTCACAATCGATTTGGGGAGTTTTCATTATAACGGTAGTCCCCCTTGCCTACTGCCAGTCCAAATTTTGTTATTGAGTTTTCATTGCAATTGCAGACCTCTTGCTTACTACCACTCGCAATCTAGCCGGGGAGTTTTTATTATTATGACAGGCCCCCTTGCCTACTGCCAGTCACAATCGAGCTGGAGAGTTTTCCTTATAATGGCAGACCCACTTGCCTACTGCCAGTCAAAATCGATTTGCTTTCAAACTGCAGTACAACTCAGTTCAAGACTGCAATGGTTTAGACTATTCCAATGCTTGCTTATAAACAACATTTTTTGTCTTTCCTCTTGGAGCTCGGAAAAAGAGGTGCTTGGGTGAGCCAACCCTGGAACATGCTACATAAAGCTGACCGTGGGAAAAACAGGGGGATTCTAGGTTAACTCCACACCGCTTGACCGATTGTCCTTGGGCCTTGTTAATTGTGATGGCGAAAGCAAGCCTTACAGGAAATTGTAAGCGTTTGAAACCGAATGGTAAGTCGGTTGGGATTAATGGTATCCGAGGAATGAAAACGTCCTGACCCGTCTCTTTTCCTGTTAATATTGTAGCTTCTATGATGTTAGCTGCCAGTCTTCTCACACTGAGCCTGGTACCATTGCAAAGTTTTGGTGGATCTAAATTATGTAACGGCATAATGACGGAACCGATTTTAAGCTGGAGATGATGTGGTGGCATACCAGGAGGGTCTAGTGAGTTCAAGAATTCAATGGGAAAAGTCACTGCATCACCATTGTCGACTACTGTATCAATAGATCTATACTCAGTGATGGGGCCTGGTATCATATCTTTAATTCGGCTGTTCAAGTCGTGCACAGCTTCGTTTTTGGCTGCAAGAATGGCTCTCTCACATAACCACTCGTGATTCCTGTAATTATCGACTATGCCTGGATAGATATTGTTGATCAGTTCTTCAACCGTTTCTACCTGAGTGCAAAAGTCATCCGGAAAGATAATGTCACCGTTTGATTCAGTTGGAAATGTGCCTTCACCGATTTATTGAAGTGTATATGCAAAATTATTGGCAGTCTCATCCTCAAAGAGCCGAACCCTCATGTTTGTGTTTAACGTGAATCTTTTAACAAACTTCCATAGTGGTGACATTTTAAGGCAAGCATTGATCTCATCCGCCGGAGTCGATTTTGGTATAACTGGGAGAGTTTGTCGGAAGTCACCAGCAAGTATCAGCAGAGAGCCTCCTAGGAACTGATCATTCTTTCGTCCTCTCAAGGGCTTCCAAAGATTTCTTATGAGCCATTGTGCACTCATCCCACACGATAATTTTACACGTTTGTAGAACTTTTGCCTGCCCACTTGTTTTGCTAATATTGCAAATGGGAGATTCTAACTCATTTAATTTTAGAGGCAATTTTAGTGCCGAATGCGCAGTCCGTCCACCATCCATGAGAGTAGCCACTATGCCAGAGGAAGCCATCGCGAGTGCTATATTATTTTTTGATCGAATTTCGGCTAGTATCAAATTGATTAGGAAAGTTTTTCCAGTTCCTCCTGGAGCGTCTAAAAACGAAACCCCCTTTTTCTTTATGCACGCATTCCATGATGTGGTCATAAGCCTTCTTTTGATCATCCATCAACAATGGTTTATTGAATTCAACAAATTTTATCAACTCTGCGGTATTTTATTATTTTCGCGAAGAAGGTCTGCATCAATTGCGTTGTCAAGATTTCTTTCCGTAGCCTGAATACCCAACTGCGACAGACTTTTGCTACAGATTGACAGACATTTGTCTTCTAGAATAATGAGAACTTCGTTAAATATTTCTGCAGAGAACTGTATGTCGTCATTGACGCTGTTTCGGCGAAGTCTGGCAAGGATGTCTTCACTCATACTTTCACGGAATTTATCCCACAAAGTACTGGGATTGGATGGATTACAGCTAGTCAGTATAATTGCAAACAAATTTCGTATTTGATGAGGAGCTGATGTCAACGTTGCTTCGGACATTGTTTTGTCCCAGTGTTCATCATCCTCCAGCAAACCAAGTTTTTGGCAGGCTTCCCTGAAGGTGTTTCATACGTTACCATTTACAGTCTTAATCATTTCGTAAGAAGTTGGTCCTTTAATTGTATGAAGCAGCATTCTTAGGAAAAAGCATTCGGCATTATTTGGATGAACAGTGTAAACACGTCCTAAAGCCTCACTCGCTACAACATCACTGCCTAAAACAGTTACTCCTTTTTTTCTTTTAGAAAAAGCTTTCCTTCCTGAATCCCAGGAATAGTAGCGAGGAACTTCCGGATACAGCAATGTCCTTGCAAATGGATCCTGTTGACATAACTGAAAGAAGGCTGTCAAGGTTGTCCTGGGTGGCTCGGCGGCAACTGCTTGTGCATTTTCCTTCGTGAAATAGACTCTTTGTCCATTCTCTAAGTGCACGCTAAGATGAACGACGGTAGGATGCCTCTCATGAATGGGAAAACTTAGTACTCGCCAGACAGCCTCGTTACTGCTTATGTATCGTCCCAACTGATAATTTGATACCTCATCATGCATATTGGCCTTCGTTAAACCAAAAGTAGCCATATCACTGCCCTTGTTAATGGGTTTGCTTACGTACTTTATGGATTTGACTGAATTGCAGTATTCGACATTTATATGAGCCTGGAACATTTTACAAAGGAGAGGGTTGTACGGAACAACCCATTTGTTGCCGATATCGATTTCCTCACCTCGAATACTTAATTTTGTTGTGTATCCACCATCTTCTGGACTCCTCCTCCTATACTTAGGGTACCCATCATCCCCAGTTTGAGTCTCCTTAATCAGTTATCTAGGGTATTTCTTGCTACATCTGCCGTCCTTCATGCAAGGTGCATTCAGGTTAATGTTTCCACATGGCCCATGTATTATGTTTCTTTTCACTATATCCGTAAGAACTTCGTCCACATTTGGATTTGGTAACTCTGCAGATATAACATCATCTATTTTGTTGGGATGGATTTTTTCTTTCAACCAAATTAAGTTATGAGAATGTGGAAGACCCCTCTTCTGCCATTCAATAGAATACATCCAACAGCTGGTTTCCCCAAATATGTGAGTCTTGGTCAACATATTCATTAACTTTTGTTGTTTTTGTCGAAAAAGTCTGACTAATAAGTCATGACCATCAATAGACGTCTGCCCATGAGTTAGTTCTTCCTTTACTTCTGACCATGCTGGATTACATGTAAATGCAATGAATGGGTCAGGACGTCCGTATGATCTGCCGTAGGTCATGGCATCTTGTGCGTACTCATGCATTTGCCTGGGACTCCCTGTGAAAGTGGCGGGCAATATCACCATTTTTCCAATATCGTCGACATTCCTCTCACTGGCAACGGCATCCCTTAAATGAATGTATTCTTCAGTTCGAAGTTTATTGTGATTAAGTCTGATGTAAAGGAGGCGCTGCGCTTCAATTTTAGCGTAAACGTCAACAATAAACTGATGAAACAGCCGCCGAGTTGAGTTGAGTTGAGTTGTTTCGAATCATTATTCTGTATGTATAGAAGTTCATCATTGAACATTTCTTGTTAACTGTGGACTCTGTATTGGGGTTATACTGCATGATGTTAAAATGATATCCGTCGGCACCCTGCCAAAATATAATGGGATACTGGAGAGCATCATAAGAGCGGTGCGTTTCTGAAATGCGTTGCAGCGGACCACCTCGTTTTTTAATAACTATGTCCCTTCTGTCACAGTCACTATCTGCTACGATGATTGCCACTTCATTTATTTGGGGTCTGTTCAAACGTCCCTCGTGCTCGCCAGCTGGCCTTTTTTTGAAAAAGTAATATTATTAGATAAATTATTTCCAAAACCTAAATTCGAAACAAATACACCTGGAACACGTAATCCGCCGAACATCAACTGAACTACTTGATATAAAATTTAAATAAATGCCACCACTCCTAATTTCTACCAATAAGCACTAAACACCAGTATATAAATAGCACTAAATGGATCACACACACAATTTCATCTACCACTACACTCATTGCGGGTTGTATTTAAATACTGTAGGCTATCCCATCTGATTTTTCCAAATGCTGTGTATTTAATATGGAAGGTGTAACTTTCATTCATAAGAACTATTAACATGTCCACATAAAGTTTCAAAGGTAATTATAATTGTCGATCCTATGTCTTTTATTAACAAATGAAGGTCATTTATTCGAAATACAACATAGTTGCAAAGTTCATCTTCACACAGTTTTCGACTGTCTACGACATGCCCACTTACCAGTACTGTAATATTCCTTCACATGTAATTATAAGAATTTAGTTCAATTTATCAGTTCTCAGTTACGCCGACATAATTTTAGTAATGTATGTTTTCATTTTTCGGCAGTGTTATTACTGCCGTCACAGTACATTAAAAATCATCATTAATAATGTGAAGATAGGGAACATCCCGGTAAGTATCACATAGCAGGTAGCTTTTCGAGCTTTGAAGTCAGTCACAAAAAAAGAACTCCATCCCAATATCATACAGAAATTCTTGGATCTAGTTATAACCATAAAGGATATTTTCATTCAAAAACATGTTTAGTTATTTGAATTTGAACCCTAATATTCATTGCGGGGAAATGAGAGTTTGAGCGAGCGTGCTACAGCCAATTGAGTTACCCTGTCACCCATCAATTGCATACGGTTAAATTACTCATCACAGCCCAGAGGACTTCGCAAGTTCAACCATGAAACTGCATTCCCAGCTCTCTCGATATTTGATGAAATCCTATGCATAACTCTGCTGGATGTTTCTCCACATGATGAGGTCAAATTTTCAGGCAACTCTATTAGTTTACACTCGATCCTCACCATATCGACTGTTACCCGGGAAATTCACTTTACATATTGATATTTATTTATTCACAAAGTATAAGGTAGAGGTACACTGAGCGCATTTAACTTGTATTGTAGTAGGTCAATATGGCGGTAAAGACACTTCACATCAACATGAAGGTTTTGTGTGTCACAAATCTGTCATATTCCAGGCTGCCTTTTGGCTCAGTGATAGGCTTAGATTATTCTGCATTCTTAATATTGTGGGTTTAATCCCAGCATAATTAACCAGACTTTCGAAGAACAGAATTCGGTGTTGCATATCATATGTCATCAGCAGTAAAATATATCCATAATATCCATTGCCTGTCGTAAGAGATGACTGAATGGGGACCAGGAGTTCTGAACACTGGAGCTTGGGTTGGTGACCACAGTTCCCCTACGTGAATCTAGCATTGCTGCCACTTACTTGAATCATTTTATTCACTTTCACCTCTTCTATTCGACCTTCCTTCGTCAACTCTTGTTCTCTTCAAACCCCGACGATATAATATTTTTGAGGCCTAGGGAGTTCTTCATTTTCATTCACTAAGTGGCCTCCCTCTTTTTATGGCCCATGCATGTATTTATCGAAGCGGCGGACTTCTTCCAATTTTTCCCTCTGATTGGTGTTGATAGAGGATGGTTGCTCAGCTGTCCTTCAGCTTAAAACAGTAATCAGTACCACCACATATTTACAGTTAATGCAACAAAAATTGATAACTTTTAGAGTACCGCTATCCGACTAATGATACCAAACTTTCGGTTGAGGTAGTCGACATTTGAAAGACAATAAAAATCCCTAACACTCCATATCATTGTTGTTGACCTGTTAAAAAGTACCAAAGACGTTCTAAATTTAAGCCGATATAATAGTGGGAAACAGTTAAAAAACAGGGTGAATCTGAAGTATCAAGCTTATGACACAGGTGTTGCCCTAAGAAGTGCCCAGGTCCTCAGCTACGTAGACCAATAAAACTACTGGCAAAGGGAGAAAGCAAGATGAATTCACGTCAGATTGCTTCCAAGAATGAACAAGATTTTAAGAAAAGTATTTTTCATCAAACGGTGCTTATAAGTCTTTCAGAGATGAACATCAAGAAGATGACTCACAAGAAGAAACTCATACTGACTAAGAAATACACCACAGACGAGATTCAGTTTTTAATCAGGTATGAGGAGTGGACCACAGACGAAAGGGACAGGGTGGTATTCTCTGCTGAAAATAAGTTTAATGTGTGTGGATTTGATGCTACCATGATACTCTGGACTGAGACAGGAGAAGAATTGAACAATGCGCGTGTTATTCAAACCAAGAAACGTACTCTGAAAGTGTTGTGGTGTTATGATGTAGCGTGAATTTTCTTTAAACGGGGTTGGAAAATCAAGATATTTACAGCTACAAACAAAGGTGTGGAATACTGAAAAATCATAGAAGTGGAAATAAAATCACTGCAAGGGCTCACTTCAGTGATGCAAACTTATACTGCTTATTTTGAAGACGACAACTCTATATTCCACCGACCAAACGTTGCAAATAAACCTTTTGCTGATCTAACTTTCCAGAGATTAGGATGACCAGCAAACTCCTCTGACATGACATCCATTGGGAACCCCTAGTCAGTTGTGTCAAAGAGGTTTAGTCAACATTGCTGTGAATCCAAAACTGAGCTTACGGAGAAGATCGTTCGTGTCTGGTATCACGAAATTAAGCCTATGCTCTGTGAAAGTTCGGTTCACTAACTACCAAGAAGGATTCGTTCTCCCATGAAATCCCATGGGAAGTACACTGACTTAGCAAATGTCATGGGATAGTCACCTAATGGCGTGTGGGGCCTCCTCTGCCCATGCGAACTGCAGTGAGACGCCATGGAAGTGAGTCGACAAGTCTCTGGAAGTCCTCTGGACGCAGCTGACACCAAATCGTTTGCAGAGCGGCCGCCAATGCTGGTCTGTTCGCGGGTGCAGGATCCATCGCACGGAGCCTGCGTTCCAGGACATCCCAGATATGCTCGATAGGATTAATATCGGGGCTTCTGGGTGGCCATGGCAGTCGTTGGACCTCCGCTGCATGTTCCTGGAACCATTCCCGGGCGACATGGGAGCGATGTGGCGGCGCGTTATCATCTTGAAACACCGCAGAACAGTCTGGGCGATGGAAGACCAAAAATGGGTCGAGATGGTCTCCGAGCAGCTCAAAATACCGCGTACCATTCAAATTTTCTTCCAGAATAACTAGGGAGCCCATTCCATACCAGAAAAATGCACTCCAGACTATAACAGAGACACCAGCGCCCTGGACCACATCTTCGAGGCAGGCAGGATCCATCGCCTCATGTGGTCTGCGCCATACACGGTGCCTCCCATCGGCATGGTGCAGTTGAAATCGTGATTCGTCCGACCATATCACGTTACGCCATTGTTCCAATGTCCATATCTGGTGACTGGTGAAAAAAGTGCGTCATTGTGCCCGATGACGTTGGCTTAACTGTGGCACCCGTGTGCGGCGCCAGCTCCCATACCCCATAGAACCCATGTTCCTACGGATTGTCCACTGGGAGACGTGTCCAGCGCGGTCTGTGTTGAATTGAGCCGTGATTTGTTGCACGGTTGCCCGTCTGTCACTATTGACAATCCGTCTCAGATGTCGCCGATCACGGTCATCGAGGCTGGCTGGACGGCCGGTCGTTCGTCTGTTGTGGACGGTGACACGTGCATTCAACCATTCACGATACAACCTGGACACGGTTGACCGTGTGAAGCCGAATTCCCGCACGACTTCCGAAATCGCACTTCCCATCCATCGGGCACCGGCCACCATACCCCGTTACAACGGTGTCAGCTCACGACGACGTTCCATGTTACACCTGTCACATGCACATCCACTGCTCACAAGGTCGCCTATACAACTGTTGCGCAGACAACATACCTGCGCATCAGTGCTCCGCTATCCCGTGACATCTGCTCAGTCAGTGCACACTGAATATTAATCTGTTGATATTTTTCAGGAAGATAAATTTATAAAACATAATCTACTTTTTTACAAGTTGCTTTACGTCGCACATTCAAAGAGAGGTATTATGGCGACAATGGGATTGGGATGGGCAAGGGCTAGGAGTGGGAAGGAAGCAGCTGTGTCCTCAATTGAATCGAGTATTTCAGAAACCAGTCAAGCGCCAAGTCTGTCATTGTCTAGCGTCAGACAAAATGTTATGGTAGGGGTTTTAATATTTTAGCTTGAAAGTATTATATCTTGTAATACTTTTTATCTAAGGAAAACATTTTGTGCTTATTAACTTTGCTGTAAAGAATTCCGAAAAATGTTCCACTTAACTGTTTTCTGAAATAAACGAGTGTTGCAAACATATTTTTATGGGATAATTCTTGAATTTTGAAAGGAGTTTGTCATAAAACCCACATTTGTGAAAATAGAAAATATTTTAGTAGGTTTAGACTGGATTGCTGATACAAGTATAATAATTAAAAGGACGAAATCAGCAACGTCTGCTTATCATGACAGGAGGTAATCAATCCTCATGAACAAACTCCACAGCACATTCTGTCTCCGTAGCAGGCCATTGTAAAATGCTCTCATTAAAATATTCATATTCCATCAGGTAAGGTTTTAAGGGATGTAGGTCACGTATCTTCTTGATATTGATAGGTACCTAAAACAAACAATAACAAAGAATAATGTAGGGTTCAAACCAGGTACTTCCTTGCCTGAGTAAGAAATTTAACCTTCTCCTTTTACCCTTGCATTCCGAATATTAGTATGCGTGCGAGTTCGTTTGTCTACCACTCCTCGTTTGTTTTTAGATACAGGTTTGTCTTCTGAATTTTCAGATATATCACTACGATTATAAAAACACTGCACTAAACGAAACAAACTACGAACATGCGATTCCAGAAACACAACAATAGCGATAAAAACAGATGAACAGCTGGGATTGTGGATTCAGAACAGAATTACTGATTCATTTTCAGATAATATGATCAGTAAATTCGAAGTGAAATTCGTTTATATTTATAACACCTCACGTTAATGAATTTATGGTATTATTTGGTTCAAATATAACGATGAGGATTCGATTACGTATAAGGAAATCAAGAAATTGAGATATCATGGCTTTTAGGTCCACTCAGACTAAATCAAAGTCAAGCATAAGCTCAGGAGGTAAAAGTGGATGGCAAAGGGCTAACAGTTCCTAATACCGAGATTATGAATAGAAGAAACCTTTAATTTAAATTTCTCCCTTGGTGCTCATAGCTGTTTTAACCTCATTGTAATATATATGAAGAGGGCATGTCTTCAATACTTGCTTCAAGTATTCATCACTATCAACGTATTAAGGTAATATTAAATTTATCTGAAGTATTACCTACCTGATCAATACACATATTTATAAATGTTAGTGAACACTACTGGCTTAAAATAACAAATTTCCATTGCTCTCAATCCCCTTATACGTGTGTGGTCAACCGTTCCAGACAATTAATTTATCATATCACAATAATGTCGTCGTCCCTTAGACTCGAACCTATCTATTCCGGTTACCGAATACAGCAATGGCACATTACAAAACGATTAACTATTATCTCTGACACATACAACACTCTGCATTCAATTTCAATACACTCAATCGATTTCTGTTGCTTTTCCGTATTTCATTGCTGATGGAATCAAGGATTTTAATGAAACAATTACCGCCAAAGCTTCAGGCGACAATCAGATAAACCTGTACCGTCGTCTCTAATAATTTAATACATACAACAAAGGATTTCAATGAGAACTGACAGCGCATCCATTAAGCAAAAACACATTTAGGACGTTATTACATCGAATGGTCAGACTGAAACTCATAGAAATATTTTAATTACGTTCGCTTGGCATACAGAAGGCGCATTCTGTTCCGCACTGAATGTGGTCTTTCATATACTACATCGAACAAAATATTACCAACACTTCTCACAGAAAAGGTCATCGTAGTTTAGCATATACAATTGAAAAACACTAGAAATAGCATAAATTCCCTTTCAGTCACAAACAACCAAAATATCAATCAAAAGATCGATTAGTACCCTATCATTATGAACCAGACACTGAGTTCACCAGCTTGGAATGAATCTATATTTAATGAAGTATATAACCTATTTTAACCCCTAAAGTATCTACTAGCCTGTTGTGGACGTTCAAAATGTACCGTAACATAAAATGTACGTTAGTTGTCAGTAAGACGGACTTTCAATTAAGAATAAATTCAAATCAAGTGAATTAGGCACCCGTGAAATCCCAGGTCACGTCCGATATTTCGGGAATCAAATTGCGATGCCAGGCCCCACTTCACCAAAGCCTGAGGAAACAACAACACGAAGTAGATGCTCCCAAAACACAAGGCCCTTAGCTGCAAAATAGTGCGTGTGCTACTATTATTGCATGTAGAAATATATATTTAAATTTTTGAATAACAAGAATGCTGAATTGGGGAACAAAAATTAAAGAGTCGAGCTCCAGTTTTAGTTGGACATAGTGAAGAGCGATGTGTATTTGAATTTCCGTAAAACCTGAAAGTTATCTTTATTGTAAGTATTTGGTTAACTCGTGTCCTCATACTAAGGTCGTCTAGTTATTTTCAGGTACAAACTGCAGGCACCATTTCAACCACATACCAGCCTTTCTGCAATCCTTAATTTGTTGTGGTAAGGGGAGTCGAACTCGGAATCAGAGGATGGGGGCTAGTAGTGCTAGCCCTTATGCTACGGAGGTGGACAATTATTTGGTTTTAATGCGTTGTTTGGTTTTGCTTTATTGTGTTTTTATAAATGATAGATTTCACTTATTTGCACAGTTACTAGTTTACGTGTTCCCAAACATACGTTCCTAGGTGTTCCATTGATGTGTAGATCACTAAGTACATCACAAGACTAACTGGACATACGAGTATTTCGATAAAACTTATTTTTATAGTTCAATAACAATAGTAACCAAGTATTATCTTCATTAAATATCTTGCTCAGGATATTCACGATAACGAAGTATACCGCTGGAAAACAGCTGATATAGCACGCCTGTTCTGGTAAATGTCCCCACCCAAAAGGACGAACCTTGAGAAGGTAAACTCTCGATAAGACCACAAGACATTTGATTGACGTAGTGGAAGCGTACTGGGCTCAGAACCCAGTGGTCCACGTATTGAAACCATGCCCTGATACAATTTATTTTGTTGATTTATACAATGCATAGAGTGAAGGAACGTAGTATTAGTACACATAGCATGGTATGAGAATCGTAAGAACCAATTCATTTATTTGCAAAATAAGTTGAAAATTCATTGAAACGCTATGTTATTAAATTAAATAACATATATCGTTTCTACAATATATCATATATATATATTGTATGTATATTATTATATACTGCTCCAGTAGCTACGTACGGTTTATACCTAATATTGCACAATCTAACCGTGACAAAACTAAAAAGACTTCAAAGTGTAAAGGCCAGATACCTATAGCGAATCCTTCAGCTCTCAAATTGTACAGAGAACTGACTGGAATACATTTTAGGTAACGAACTTCCCAGAAGATATAAAACTCATTTTTGAACCTCCTGACATTGTCGCATCGATAGTTTCCCTAGGAGAAAGACAACAGGAGTCCCAGCAGATCCCTGAAGGCTTCTATATGACAGAAGTAATGACAAGTAACGAACTACAAGCTACTTCACGTGATCAAAAGATTTGGTATCCACGGACTCATTGAAAGGATACGTCTAACCTCCAGATTCCCATGTTCCGGATGATGGATATATGTCTGTCTCCTTTAGGTATCACCTAATGGACTGCAGAAAAACAATAAAATTCATCAGCATATTAGCAAATATCTGATATAATGTACAAACAATAAAACATGCAATGTAAAACATTCCAATCTAGCTCACTATTAAGATACAAGCACACGATGTGCTTAATACTATATTATATTAAATAAAATAAAAATGACTGAAAACGACAACTTCGAAAGTTCCAAGATATCATGCTTAGTCTTACCTAAAGATAATATCCAGATATGCTAAAAAATACACACAAAATGAAATAAAATATTTTCCTTTCAAACTTCGTATTATACAAAAAAAAACTCAATGATTTCCTTATGACTAGCGTTCTGTAAAATAATTGTAATTCTACTTGTAATTATACTGATTACTTGTTGAATAAGAACATAATTTATAATTATAACTATGTAAAATATTTCTCAGTTAAATGAAATTCAGCCCAATTACTTCTTTCTTGTACTTTTTTCATCACTGACTGTTATAATAAGCTGGACAGGTCACGTGGTTTGACGGAGAGATAAATTATAGTAAATATTAATTTGTAAATCGGGAAAGTGATTACAGCAATGAAACTTGAAAACATGAATTCTCAATAAGACTACAAGTCACTTGATTGGCGTAGTGGAAGCATGCTGGTCTCATAACCCAGTGGTCCGTGGATGGAAACCACGCTCTGATACCATTTATTTTGCTGAGCTACGTAGTATAAGCTCACGCAAGATATTACCTGAATCATTCTTAGAGCCTTTTCCCAAAAATGGATGATGCTCCAAGAATGGACTCCAAAATCCCGTAAAATATGTATAACTTTATATATGATTAGTATTGTACTTAAACTGTAAAGTAGTAGTAAGTCATCGCGCCGTTCAATTAACTTTAAAACATAGTGATTTGTAGGTACTGGAAATATTTAACTATGTGTTAATATGTATGCAGCTTTGTTGTAATTATTTTGTAACATATTTTATGAATGCTTTAGTGACTGTGTTTTAATTACTTTACTAAATACATAAGCAGGCCTACATGCATAGCAGTCATTTTCTGTATTTTGTAAAAAGAATTTTCATGCAGTTGCTTTTACCTTTTGTGGGATACTTTGCTATGCTTTTGTTTATTTGTCCTCGTCTTGATGGTATTTCTTATACCGGTATATTCCGTGGGATGGAGACGTTACGCATTTAGCAGACACCTTTGTGTTATTCCACGGCTGTAGGTTACGTACCGACATCAGGTTTCACCCTCTTCCTACCTTCCTACATTATTATCATTATGATGTTACACCCAGACGCGAAGGTGGCCTAAGGGCATTAAATAGGAGAACCTGCACGAGGCGAGCCGAAAATGTCTTCAGACTCTCCCGACACTAGAAAGACATATGCTAATTAATAAAATAAACAAGAATATTAATATATAAATAATTTCAAATAATTACAAATACGATTTTGTACCAGAGGTGTTCTTATGACTCGGTGCTGTTAAACAATGTTGATAACGAATGTGATAACAACAGTGATAAAATCAATGGTAATTTCATCAGTTGAAATAAATTTAAATTTCGGATATGGAGCATAACTTGCCCGGGTTGATGTCAGTAACAATCAACGTTGATTAATAAATACCTTTCTACATGAGGAAATCAACTCATATTGATGTAAGCCAGTAGAAATTGTTATTGCGGCTTCTAACATTATTTCCACGCAGATTTCCAGTCTGAGAAACATAAACTTAAATTACATTCAGTATCCAACCTATTTCGTGAATGCTACCCTTACTCGTGCACGGAATGGATCAATCATTTCCCTGAACGAAGGAAAGAAACTTCCATCCAGATTTTCTAAGTATAAATCCAATTCCTCCTTCATGACATCTCGAGAATGCATGTGTGAATGTATATGTATATCTTGACTACGTCGACATGTTTCCGTCAACTTAAGTCAGAGACCTGACAGCTTCCATTTATTATTTGAAAATTAAGTGTTTTTCTGGACTTCGTCTATTTCAGAATCCTGACTGATACATTGGAGAACGATATAAAAATACACAAGTGTCCAATATTAACACTGACGAATTTATCAGGTTCGTAATACGGGATATCGTGTCCAATCTGTTCAAATTGCGAAACTGCTACTGACAGTAAGAAAGTAACTTCCCTTCGATAATATATCTAGCAAAACGCGTATTGAGCTCTTCTACATATGTTACCACAATTATTTCTTGATGATGCTGGTATTAATTTTAAAATTTTCTGTCTACTCCGTTTCCCTGTTCAGAGATAAGAATATTTCTAACGAGAATTATACGGGTACAGATACGTGTACTTTATCCAATTTATATATCTTATTTCTACGAAAAATATTTTAAAAGTAAGATAAATGTTCATACCATCAAGCAAAAAAGGCAGATAATTTAACCGTATATTAAATACCGGCTTTTATTTGAAAAATAAAAAAATAGTTTTACAGAAAACGCGCACTATTTAATTTTAATGGGTTGAGAAGATGTTCTGAAGCGTGAAAACGAACCATTGGTACAGTATATTTGAACATCTGAAGGAGAGGCGGCGTAATCCTCATAAAAAGAGACAAACCGAGTGAATAAAACCACTCCTCGATTTGCTAATCTATCTTCTTCCAGTTCGCGAGTATCGAGTACGTTGATTGATGAGTCGGACTGGTGATGGCTGGTGCTAAGCCTTTGAGCCGCTCTTCAATTAAAGAGCACGTTCCTTAAAGAAGATAGGCAGGTCTTGAATAAATAAACGGCAATTAATTAAGACCTACGACAAATCTCTACAGTAGATTCCCCAACACGTAGATGAATCTGTCCTGATCGTCATTCACTACGGTTAGCTTCAAGCTGACGGTTAGTTGCAAGTATCGGACTGCTTTAACGTATACTATCAGTTTTGCTTCAGTTTGGAACTACAGTCGCGGTAATGCGGTGGATCGGACGTTATACAGGATGTACCAAAAAGCGACGGCAAAAATTTAGGAATGGATTCCTGACATACAGAGAAAGAAAAAATTATACAACATGGATCCGGAGACGTATACTTACATATTTATTCAAACTTTTTGTACATTTACACCGTACGTCTGCACCAGAGGAAGCCTCCGCTCGTCGTCGCATGGAGTTACGCACGGGATCAAAAACGCCTGGTTTAGTGCGTACAGCCTGACAGGTTGTTACAATGCGCTTACCGTGTCCCCACAGGTAAAAGTACAGGGCGTTCAAGTCAGGATAGCGTGGTGGTGGCCAAGCAATCGGCCCTCCTCTACCTATCCAGCGCTCAGGAAAAGGGGTATTCAGGTACCTGCGGGCAGCAGACTGAAATGTGCGGGAGCACCACCATGTATGAAAAATATTTGTCGACGGGATGCAAGTGACATGTCTTTCAAGTAATCAGGCTATGCAGTATGCAAGGAATTCGTGTAGTTCGTATAATTCGTGTGACCCCAACAAGGAATCAATGCCTGCCCAGATGTTAATGGCGAAACTCTGTTGATGAGACGATTGGATGATTGCATGTGTACATGTAAATTATTACTAAAATTAATTTTAGTCACACAGTTTGAATAAATTTGTAACTATACGTTTTCGAACCCATGTTGTCATAACCGTTTTTTCTTCTCTCTATGTGAGGAATACATTCCTAAATTTTTGCCGTCGAGTTTCCACCTAGAAGATCTTAGGTTTAATCCTAGTTGAATATAGTGATTTAAACAAGCCTGCAACTCTCCTTCATCTCTATTTTGTATCATTCGTGTGTTTCTTTTATTGTGGCTTCACGAGGAAGACAGAAAGTAATTGCGCTCCACTGTTTAACAAACTGCCCTCACGTGCTCAATAAAGTCTGAAAACTGCCATTCAGTCAACTTTTTAAAGCTTAATAATCTCCTGTTTATTACCACCCTTCAGAGCGGAACAAATCAATTCCTATCACGATAGAGCTGAGAAGCTACAACATTTGGAAGCCAAATTATGGTACTGATGTATAATTATATCATTTTGCATTATTTCACTTTTATCCCGACAAATGCAGTAATTGAATACCATACAAATAACTATGATTTATCTACGTCCCGGTAATTACATTTATATTTTTAACAAAACTTTATACTGAATAATTGCCAAATACGTCAATTCTTAAAACAACCTGGAAAGTTAGGAATGGGAAACATAGATATTTTAATATTTGAACACAGTGAGTAGTTCGAAGTCTCCTTGTCAAATCGGTGTATCTTTAATTGTTAACAATCTAGTTGTAGACACATTTCTTTGTTTTACTGAATCATCCAGGTATAGTTCAAACTACACCTTTTGAAATGATGATAATTTCATGAAATGGCAAAGGAGCCTATAGTTTGCATCATTCATAGATGATACGTCATGATCATAACCGTTATTTGGTTTGAGACTCCGCGTTCAGTTCTGAGAATGTTAAATGAAGTTACTCTTTCTAATATTTGAAATTTTGAACATAATGTGGGATATATCGATGGTACAGATCACACTGATCCGTGGTAAACTAAGTAAGGCTAGGCTTGGTATTGAAAAAATAAAATAAAGGAACTATACAGAAGTATACGGACAAGAGAGAAAAGTAACATAGAATATAAGTGTGGAGTTTCAATATATAGAGGAGAAAATTGTGTAATATAGAGCTGATGTTGGAGAAACAGTAAGATTACCTCAGATTAAATGTGTAAGTATAGTAAACTAGCAATCGTAGCAATGCTTCGCTGTGGTATTCTGCATTGCATACGGATTTCTACGTAAATTATTGCACAGGTAGTGAGTAAGGTATTATTAACCCTTTGGCAATTTCTTTTACATCGCACTGACACAGATAGGTCTTTCTGCGACAAAGGGAAGGAAAGGTCTATGAGTAGGACTTGACCGTGGCCTTAATTAAGGTACAGCACCAGCATCTACCTAGTTTGAAAATGGGGAACCACTGAAACTAATCATCAGGGCTGCCAACAGTAGGGTTCGAACCCACTATCTCCCGAATTCAGGCTGACAGCTACGTGACCCAAACGAAGCGACCACTTACGCGGTATTTTAATTAATTCCAAGTATCTTTGCGTTATCCGAGAAACACCATGGGAAAGTCCCCATACGTTGTTTCGCATGTGAAGTGCGAAATGATGAGTTTTGATGATAATGGCATGCCCCTTTTGTTAATGCCAATAACAGTCGAGTTTGGGAGTTCTGATTATAGCATCAGGACGCCTTGTCTACTGCAATTCACAACTGAGTTCGGGAGTTTCAATTAAAACTTCAGGCTCACTTGCCTAATGCCATTCACAATCAAGTTGGGGATTTTTCATTATAATGTCAGACCACCTTGCCTACTCTCAGTGACAACCGATCTGGGGAGTTTTCGTTACAATGACAGGTCCGTTTCCATACCTCCAGATACATTCGAGTCAAGGAGTTTTCATTATTACGGTAGTTCCCTTCCCAACTGCCGGTCAAAATTGAGTTTGTGGTGCTATCATTATAATGACAAGCCACTTTCCCTAACGTCATTCACAATCGAGTTGGGGAGTTTCGAATATAATGGTGGGCACACTCGCCTACTGCCAGTCGCAATCGAGATGGATAGTTTTTATTATAATGATAGGTCTCCAGTCACAGTCGAGTTAGGCGCTTTCATTATAATAGCAGGCCCCTTGCGTACTACCAATTACAATCGAATTCGGGTGTCTTCATTATAATGAGAGTCACATTTTCTTACTGCCAGTCACATTCGAGTAGGGGAGTACTCAATATAACAGCAGGTCATTTTCCCTGCTGCCAATCACAGTCGACTTGAGGAATTTTTATTATAATAGCATACCACTTTGCCTACGGCCAGTAATAATCTAGTTGGTGAGTTTTGTTTATAATAGCAGGCCACGTTTTGCCTACTGCGAGTCACAATCCAATAGCAGAATTGTGTTTATAATGGCGGACAGCCTTGCCTGCTGCCAGTCACAATCGGGTATGTGAGTTTTGACCAAAATTGCAGGCTCCCTTGCCTACTGGCTGTCAAATTGATTGGGGGATTATTGATTACAATGGCAGGTCTCCTTTAATAATGTCAGTCACAGTTGTCTATATGATTGATTTTCTGACACTTTCATGCACCTCCTCTATTTATGCGTTAGACTGAACTCAAAACTTTAAATAGGGTGAAATTTGTGCACAGTTTTCACATGATTATTTTTCGTATAGGCCTACTTATGTGGCAGTTATACCCGTAAAATAGGGCTTACATATGGCCACTGGCCGTTCAAATGTGCGTGTCGAATTTGATTAATATACCTTTCCTATTAGTGTGTCAAACTATAAAATGTGTGTGTAAAACGTACTGGATTTGTGTACAGTCGGGAAATTCACCTCTATCTAACTTACAAGGGATCGAGATACGACTAAAAGTCATAGGACCTAAGTTATAGTTCACTACAAAGTGGACCGCCATTGCGCTACCCGCTTTGATGTACGATTTACCTTGAGCCACAATTACCTCGAAACGAACGTTGGCACCGTCATTAAAATTGTCTGTATCTGTCGATATTTTTCGGGAGTAAAACGTCAAATATTTTATTGTTCGTATTTTTTTCGAAGGTTAAAAGCCAAAGCTAAAATTTTGCAAAATTTAAATTTTCTAGCTCGTCTGGCGTCTGCCATCTTGATTTAGGGGTGGGGGAATTAGGACTTTCAGGAAACTCTTTGGCCCATAAAATATATAGGACATCGCTTTGGAAAAATATATCCCACTTGGTGAAAGAAATACTTGCATTAGCGATTTTATGCTGAGCCATAAATGGGAAAACCCCATCCAGGCCCCGTCGGGGAATTTTGGACATTTTTATAGATCTTGAGGTGACCAGCTACTACGGTAGCGAGTATTAAGTTTGAAGACTGGAAATGTCTCACTTTATTCACTTCTATTTTAATTTTATTCCTTTATAGATCACTCCAAACCGACTTAGATATATATATATATACGTATATAGAAAGTGAGTGACTTCGTTTATTAAGGATGTCCGTGCAGCTTTTAAAATTGAATAAGGGACATTTCGGACATTAGTAATTTCTGACAAATTTTTAGCATATACACTGACTGACAGAGCAAATGCAACACCAAGAAGGAGTGGTCAGAACTTTATGCCAATTGCAGGGTAGACTGACGTCACTGAGGTATGCTCATGATGTGAAATGCGCCGCTGTGCTGCGCACGTAGCGAACGATAAATGGGACACGGCGTTGGCGAATGGCCCACTTCGGACCGTGATTTCTCAGCCGACAGTCATTGTAGAACGTGTTGTCGTGTGCCACAGGACACGTGTATAGCTAAGAATGCCAGGCCGCCGTCAACGGAGGCATTTCCAGCAGACAGACGACTTTACGAGGGGTATGGTGATCGGGCTGAGAAGGGCAGGTTGGTCGCTTCGTCAAATCGCAGCCGATACCCATAGGGATGTGTCCACGGTGCAGCGCCTGTGGCGAAGATGGTTGGCGCAGGGACATGTGGCACGTGCGAGGGGTCCAGGCGCAGCCCGAGTGACGTCAGCACGCGAGGATCGGTGCATCCGCCGCCAAGCGGTGGCAGCCCCGCACGCCACGTCAACCGCCATTCTTCAGCATGTGCAAGACACCCTGGCTGTTCCAATATCGACCAGAACAATATCCCGTCGATTGGTTGAAGGAGGCCTGCACTCCTGGCGTCCGCTCAGAAGACTACCATTGACTCCACAGCATAGACGTGCACGCCTGGCATGGTGCCGGGCTAGAGCGACTTGGATGAGGGAATAGTGGAACGTCGTGTTCTCCGATGAGTCACGCTTCTGTTCTGTCAGTGATAGTCACCGCAGACGAGTGTGGCGTCGGCGTGGAGAAAGGTCAAATCCGGCAGTAACTGTGGAGCGCCCTACCACTAGACAACGCGGCATCATGGTTTGGGGCGCTATTGCGTATGATTCCACGTCACCTCTAGTGCGTATTCAAGGCACGTTAAATGCCCACCGCTACGTGCAGCATGTGCTGCGGCCGGTGGCACTCCCGTACCTTCAGGGGCTGCCCAATGCTCTGTTTCAGCAGAATAATGCCCGCCCACACACTGCTCGCATTTCCCAACAGGCTCTACGAGGTGTACAGATGCTTCCGTGGCCAGCGTACTCTCCGGATCTCTCAAAAATCGAACACGTGTGGGATCTCATTGGACGCCGTTTGCAAACTCTGCCCCAGCCTCGTACGGACGACCAACTGTGGCAAATGGTTGACAGAGAATGGAGAACCATCCCTCAGGACACCATCCGCACTCTTATTGACTCTGTACCTCGACGTCTTTCTGCGTGCATCACCGCTCGCGGTGGTCCTACATCCTACTGAGTCGATGCCGTGCGCATTGTGTAACCTGCATATCGGTTTGAAATAAACATCAATTATTCTTCCGTGCCGACTCTGTTTTTTTCCCAACTTTCATCCCTTTCGAACCACTCCTCCTTGGTGTTACATTTGCTCTGTCAGTCAGTGTATATATTATGTCGTTTTACATTTTGAAATTTGTAACACAATTCTTGATTGTTATTATTTTTAAAGAATAACCCTTTAAATTTTCTATATATATGTAACTCTATGACTGAGAGCATACCGTTTTTCGTGATTCTTCTTCCTATGAAACGTTTCTTTCCGTCAACGTATTTTTCATATATATTTATATCCCCCCACTTTGCTTCTTGGCGTCAAATGTGTTCTTAACTGACCGACAGGGAAGCCGATCGGTTTTCCTGAAATATTGGCAGTGCAACTTCCTTATCACGAGGCAATGAACTAATTGTTTCAATCATTAAATGACACTGCCACTTGTTCTCTCGAAACTAAACGCAACATTGTTTGAATGTAAGTCAGAAACATCCTAAACAACCAACGTATCTACATCATGCTAAGGTGGTAGTGGTGTTACAACCGGGCAACCATCCTTTGTATAGCACTAATCAGAAGGAAAATCAAAGAGGTCCGACAATTCGAAAAACTAAAAGAAAGGGACACAGAGGCAAAGTCGTCCTATGTCTCGAAGCCTAAAATCGGCAAGGTCGGAAAAGAACAAGGGTTGACCAAGGAAGATTGGATATGGAATATGAAGGCGAGGAGCCTAACACAAGTAACTGGAAGCAATGCCACTGACACTCAGATAAGGAACACGTGGTTGCCAACCCACGCTCTTAAGAAGAAAGGCCCTAGGTCAACATGTAGTGTTCTTTTAAGATAAAAAGGTAATAATGTGGATGAATTCTACCATTCCATCCCACAAGGGGTTACGTTATAAGAATAATAATAATAATAATAATAATAATAATAATAATAATAATAATAATAATAATAATAATAATCTACAACCACAGCTAGAGCTAGCATTTATTTCTATTTAATAATATTCAGACAGTGTACCTGTCAGTTTATTTGCTTTCAGTTAATTCTAACAGATGAAGTAGAACTCCAGTGAGTGACCTAGTGCTGAGTTTGAATTAATTCCGTCTCCAGTAAACATCGAATGTTTCATTTGTACATGTCAACATCGTTCAGCAGAGAGCGACGAATGGACACTTTCCAACCCTACAAAAATTCAATTAATTCTGCAAGTCTGATTTCCCAAACTTGGGATCCATAGGCCTGAATAGACTGACCAGCAGAGAGAGTTCATGAGTATCATATCATATAGATTATGAAACATATGTATGTGAAAAACCCATCAAAATGTGTGTAACAAAAAAAATTCACGACATGCTTAAAAGAAGAGATACTCCGCATTTTAACACTAGTTTTATAAAGGGAAGTCTCATTTCATAGGAAAATAATCAGAAAACATTAACGATTACAGAACGAAGAAGAGAAAATATGAAATTTGTATTGTATTTTTATAAAATATCGACAATACTGCGACGATCAAAAATATATATTGTAAAGACGTTTTTCGACTTTGACTGTTCTTGTTACTACTATCTAACAGTTCAGAGTAATCTAAGATATCTCTACTTCATATTACAAAAAACTGCAATCGTGAATACCCCGTTTACTGCGGATAAACAGGAAATGGAAAGAAATTCTTCCTAAGGGATCGTGATGAGCACATTAAGCTGGAGGATTTTCACCTGGCCAAGTTAGAATCCTCTAGATTCCGGGTTACACTTAGCGCCTGGAAGGAATACGGATTTAAAACATCGAGCAAAGCCTAGTCTGACCCGCGGTGGCTCCAAATTACCCTAAAAGTACTTCAGATACTTGAAGAGTGCAAATCTTCCTGAAAGCAGTATTAAAATTTAGAGGAAAAATTTGTTGTTCCTAGGGGCTTAAAGGTTGTATCAAATACGGACTGCCGTGGAGTAGTGATAGACAGTAATACGCTCGGATTCACCCACTCGCAATACCTCGAAGAATCTAGAACAACTTAGATGCTCCATGGCCTTCTGAGGAATCTCATTCCCTAATCGTGATAATTTACGAACAATTTATAATTTCAGCTTTTACATACGCATCAGAGGCCAGATATTCCTCTACATCTGCAAGAGTCGAAACAGAGTCAAGAAATATTGAAAGATTCTTTCCTCTGTTTGCTACAATAGCCTACAAAACTGTACATAATTCAGCCATTTTAGCAATCGCTTGTACTATGCCTGTGGACAAAATCATTATTCTTCACAATAAAATACATTCTATAGAAGTCTCCCCACTAACGTCTCAGATTGTGTATGGGAATGGTGGGAGGTTAGGATCGAATTGAACTCTTACTTAAGTATACTTCACACCCAAAGTCTAAATGGAAACATTTATACAACCCTATCGTATAAAAAATCGTCAATGAATCGCTGAAATATTAAAGACATAAAGACAACATTAACAACTCGAAAGACGATCACATCTGTGACATTGGGCACAATTGTACAAGCTGATGTAATGATAACACATGGCTCCAACATAGATAATCATACTGGTGCAGGTTTAGTAGTTGAAAAACGCTCGAAGGAAATGTACGTCCATGCACGTAGACTATACACGGAATTCAATGTCTTCCGGAATGAACTATCCGCTATTTTCGTGGCCATTGATTGGATTTAGGAGATGCCAACAAATTACCGGACCTGCGTTATCCATGCACACCTCAAGCAGCCATAATTGTTATCGCATACTACTTTTGCACAACGTATCCGGTTGATGTTGCAGTAAGAAAGAAAACCATTAATCAAACTAAGATAAATTCAATCACCTTTCGTTGGTCAAAGGAATGTGGGACTTTGAGAGAGTGAAAGAAGGGGTTATCTATTAAAAACTGAAACTGCTTACCAAAATACATGCATTATAGCTCATTCTAAATGGGAAGATTCAGGAACTGACTACGCTAAAATTTTGAATGCAACGTACACCAACACACAGAATGCTCCTCGCACTAAACTGATCCATACCGGTATCTTTCTGTATATCTTGGGCCTAATTGCATACTTATACAGTGCCTTTCAAACAATGGCTGTATTAGATCATACCTCTATAGAATGAGTATAATTACTGTACTTTACTACTCTGCGACTGGGCAGAAAATTCAAGACAAACGACTCTCAGCCACAGGACAGAATATACAGTACCCTATTTGTAAGTGGACACCCTAGAGTACTCCAGACTCTTCCCCTACCACAAGTGCATAAACAACACAACAACAATGTAAGCATTTCAAGCTTAATCTCATCGATCTTCCGTAAGCTTCAAGAATAACATGATTGTACAATAATGCACAAACTCTGCAGATATTCCTTCGTATACCGAAAGGTGACACATGGGCAGTGGCTTTTTATCAACTAAACAAAAAATATAAAAGGTATCAAATTGCGAAGTGTAAGCAGAATATTATTAATCAGGAGTGTAACGCACGCGAGACGTGGGATATGCAAATGAATGTCAATTGTTCCTGTTGAAATGTACAGCGTATTCCCAAACACGTAGCAAGTAATCGGAGGGTGCATAGTATGCCTTGAAACAACACATAACGTCCCTATGAACACATTCACTACGGTGGATGGCTTAAGAATTGCAGATTTTCCATCCTTGTACTGGAATTATTGGTGGAACATTCCATATCTAGTTGCTGTCACCATATTTATGTAACAGCAGGGGTTCTGCATTCTAATACAAAAATGTACTCAAAATGTCAACCATGCGCCTGAATGCACGCCTGAACACACCTCAGTGATAGTCAAACATGTTCGAACATTCCAGGCATTGCATGTATTCGACGGCAACCTTGTTCCACACGCTGACGAAGTACTTTAGTATCCATAACGGCATGCCTGACTCCAAAATTATTCGTAAATAAGAACTCCCCCCTCCCCATTTCAGCCAATAATTAAAAAGGGCGTAGCCCGCAAACGATCGACTATATGGCATATGTTCATAGGGAATTCATCTATTTTTTGAGAACTTCATCAACCCCTCGATTATTTCCCACATGTTTGGGATCATCTGTATATCAGGTAGCGCGTTTAAATAGTCTCCATTCTGTAACGTGTGCCACAATGAAAAAAGTGAAAAGCATTTTATGGGACAAAGTTCTTTTGCAGATTTCGGCAATATTACACCACAACAAGTGTAAATAATTGCTTGTGATAGTATAATCTGTAGTATAAATTAAACTGCACAGTTTGCCTATTTTTACGGTAACCAGTCACTTAATATACAATTCGTGTCACATTTTACGTAGGTAAGAACCGAAAAATTTGTGTATGGGAATGGTGGGAGGTTAGGATCGAATTAAACTCTTACTTAAGTATACTTCATACCCAAAGTCTAAATGGAAACATTTATACAATCCAATCGAATAAATAATCGTCAATGAATCGCTGAAATTTGAAAGACATATATGATTAGTAATTACCTCTGAATAAACAGGAAAATGAACACTGGTCGATGATCGTGAGAAATTTGAAACTGTTTGAAATCGTGTCTTTGTAATAGACGAAGAAGTTAGAGGAGGCGACCTTTTGCACTGGAAGGGTGGTTACAGAACAGTTATAAGTCCAAGACATGGTTTTCCTTTACGTATTATCTTTTAATATCGGTAGTGAATATTTGGTGGAAGAAATACTCGACAACATCAAGAAAGTCACAACCAGAAGCATATCATCAGTTTCATTTGATACACTGATGACATGGTTATCTTCATAGCAAAAGGAAGGCAATATCAGAAGACTATGGACAAGAATTACTGCGCTGAACTTTACCATTTTCTCAGTGTTAATACGTGGAAAACAGAAATAGTGATACAGTAATTATCTGCTTTTATCTCGCCATCACGTGTATCACACATCGTCATTTCTGATGTGAAAAACTGTGGGAGAAAAATAATCCCCGCTTCTATCTCGTAAAGGTTTTCCTTATAAGCTTATTTCGGTACAGTATCCAGCTCAAAGTCAAATTGTCTCCCGTGATCGTCCCCTCATGTAAGTAGCAGCATCTTTCTTCCTTTTTTAGGTGAAGCGCACGGTTAGTGAGTCCGGATCCAGAGACTCCTGGCCTAATAATATGGATGGAATGTAAAAAAATTGAACAGACAGCAATATCAGTATTACAGTATAATCTGTGCGCGAGATGAGATCGAGGACAGGGTATTACGATACCATAACTTGCTTTCCAGCGTCACATCGCTCGTAATTGAATTATGGAGAAGCGTTCAAATTTTATAGCAAGCTTTGTAATTTCAGTGAATTAATTTGCGAAAAAACGCCGTAACCTTGCCGAGAATTTAATGTGACGGCTGATGGTGGAAACATAAAGTTGCTCTTGAAAAAACAAAAAATAAAGGAAAGTGTTAGGGAGCCGAAAATTGTAGTTTCCTCGGCTTGCAAATGAACTGTTTCAGCACGTAAAAATATTTAGGTAATGAGGGACACGGTGTTTCACACGAAATGCTGCAGTTAAAATCAAGTTAAGAAATGAAAAAGTAGCCGTACGAAGCCGAGGATGATTCTTGGCTGGCTAGCCCGATTCATGAGAAAGAAGTGGAAATGGCAGTAGAGTGTATTCACGCATTCGGCTATGAATGGAACCCTACAAACGTAAGTACTTATTATTCAATAACATCTTATGGACTATAATGAAATGCAATCTCTTACGTTAGATAGTCAAAATTTACTCCTTTTAATAATTCTCTTCAATCCATTTTATTTATATTTTCTTCTCTTCTTTCCTTCTTTCTTTCCGTCTCTTTTTATTTATTTACGTATGTGTTCCCTTTCAAGTGTTGAAGTGAGGGCCCTCACTTAGCCACATTTACAACAATTATCTGTAGATATATTAACGTATAGTTTAACAGACTTTTATTGCACTAAAACTACCACACTCGTGTGTATAAAATAATTAAAATAGTATTTTGGACATTAACCAATTTGAAATACTATTGCTGAAGCACCCACAAAATTATTGCACATATTACACAGCTAACAGGTAGGCCTAGATATACAACAGAAACACTCAGAGTCCATCGCCATTCTCACACCCAGCTGTACAGTGCACACGTCTGTCGGTAGCTTTCAACAGGCAATCTAGGGGGAATTTCTTGAATTTAGTTAATTAATTACTGCCTCTGACACTAGTAAGAAATTTTAAAGTCTGTAACTGGTCACAGCAAAATAACTGTTATACAGTATGTAGATGAATGGTGAAGAGGAATTGCAAGGTTAGAATCAGTGCGAGTGTTACAGTTATGAAAGGAGGAAAGGAAGGGAAATTTAGAGGAATGTAGCAATTTCCCGCGGTGTACCTTGCTGTTCATTAATATTCTCACGGATCTACATGCAATGTTCCGACGTAATTACATAATACACATGAACTATTGTGGTAATAGAATGTAATATTATACCAACAAATACATGAAAATACATCACTAAGAGAAATGTAATTTCATTCCATTTGAGTACGAGTGTGTTTAGGAAGTGGTTTGAACGAAATCGCATAGGTAGTTTTTATAATGAGTAATTTTATGGAATTAATTTAATTACAAAGCCCCACCAGGATTGAATCTACCTTGATGGACAGATTGTCGCTAGGCTACAACGACTTGCGCTATATCATTATAGTCCGGTAAGAATTGCTCTATAAGGGGAGGATGGGAACACGCCGCCATGTTTTATGAAGGGCTTTTCATGCTAAGAGGTTCATTTAATTAGGCAACTAATTGCCTGTTATTTGGAAATAGAAATCCAACATGCCGTGATCGAGATGTACTTTCATGTAACTAGGCAACTCACTGCCAGTTATTGTAAATGTGAATAAACATGAAAAAATGTGTCCTGTGCTCGCAAAACTCTATAAGTAGTCGATAGTCGTGTTTTCGACAGCCGTAATATGAGTTTCATGAGTTGAATAGAGAAGACGAAGAGCAGCACGATAGATCAACAGCTAAGATGTATGGATTTGCAATATTTTAATGCTCGAGCTTCGTATCAGCGAACTTCTTTTTCATACGAACCCGATATTCAATACAATACATCATGAAAATTCGTTCAAGTCATAGGAACGGACAAAGTTTGTCCGCACTGCACGGCGATGAAATATAAAGAAGAAACCCCGAGATTGTACCGCGCGAGCGGAAAAGTGAAGCTACCTGAACATGAGCAGCAAAAAGAACCACTGAAAAGTTTTTAAATGGAATTACTGATGATTCAAAACACTTCCTCAAAAATATAAGACATTACAATTTCTGTTTTCAGATTCCTTCATTCGGTGCCAACATCATAACAGAGTATTTTATGTCGAAATTTAAAATTCAGGGACAAAATTTATTACAGAGCATTAGTCTTTTCTTCCTTTTCTCTCCAATAATCATAAATTACTCCAAATCTATTTCATTGGAGACGAAAATGACCAGTTGAATGCACGCTGCCAAATCTCTACTGGAATCAGAAGACATATTGTTGAGTCGTTTCAAAAATGTTACATGACAACAATAATTTAATTCGGATGTTTAAGAATGCGATTAATCTCATGTTCGATAGAACACACTTATTTACTTACACATACAATTCATGTCAGACTGAGCCTCAGCGAAGTGTGGCCGGGTTTATCTAGTAGGTAATAAATAAAGGTTTCGTTTTAGATCTAAAAAAAACAAAGATGAATGCTAAACTATGTGCATGCGATTCAAATAAGTATATTAACCCAATCTACGACTAATACGAAATCTATGTAAGTTGGAATAAACAGACTTATGAAAATAAGTCTCATAGCAATTAACACTCATTCCAGAAAATAAATTGCTATGTTATTTCATAGAGAAAATTCCGCCACCTGAAAGGAATCAATTTATTTTCATTTATGGATTTGAGGTCAATTATCCAGAAAGTAAATCGCTAGATAGTATCAGAGATATTCCTTGCTGTTTTAAGTTCCATGTTGTATCATAGAGCATCCTCCACCTAAGTTCCATAAGCAATCATTCTTTAATCATTTATGGAAGTGAGGTTAATTTTCTAGAGAAAAAAACAGTTAGGTAGTATAATAGATATTTCTGGGTATTTCATTTTCCATACTATTCGATTTTCCAGCCAACACATGGCGTCAGCATATTTAGCCTTTTACCCGTATATCGCTTATTATGACCGGTTTCATGAAATCTTAGACGATATAAATTCCTCTAAGACAAGTTCGACACATTTGAATGAAAACAGCACAAATAACAAAAACAATTTTTATATATGCAGAAATAACTATTCAAATCCAGTCAAAGATCCAATCAAAGCCCCTAACTAAGAAAACAAAATACCGGTCAATTTTCCTGTCAATTTTCACACAGTATTTTTTCTGATCACTAATTTACATCACATGTCCTAAACTTTTCTTCTCTTCTTTAGTAGAAGGGCAGTTCAGAATCTCACTGTAAAAATTAGTATGTTCTGCTGGAATGCCGTTTATGCCGAAGTTCGGCCCCAACAGAAATATGTTTTAAAAGGGGTGAAAAATGAATGTGCATCCCTCAGATCAATCTTAAGCTACACTTTACCTCCCTTCTCTTCCTTCTCCCATCTACAACTCAGCTCTGTTATATTTATTTACATATTCAAAGTTTCAAAGATCCATACTGAAAACAAACAAACAGATCGATACTTTCCCGTCAACATTATCCTGTTCACATTTGTAACAGCTGAACTTAATTCAGGAAGATTCTACAAGTGCTAGTATTTTAAGTGTCTGAGCTGGTATTTTGGGAGGTGGACTTGTTAAATTGGAAGAAAACGTTGAGAATATACACTAGAACAAGCGTGATCGTGATGAGTTTTACCACTCAATTATTTACTTATTTTGCACCGAATATCAACACACACTGTAATTACATACATATTATCTATTATAATTCATGTATTGCCTTAACTTTAATATTTTGACTGATGATGGTGTCTAGCAAGGCTGAAACTAGTTTCAGATATATGTAAATTTTTCTAGGTTATAATAAGTGAGTATTGAATATGTGGAAACCTTTTAGATCTTGTTTGACATTATATCGCTCTTGAATACGAAATAGTATGAAACGTATTACCTATGAGTCAGCTACCTCCAAGATAATGTTGGTTTTCACAGAGGCAAAGTTTAATGCGGAACTAAATGAACTCACACTAAAGTTCAGAATTAAACTCATATCTCTAAATATCTCTAAATATACAGAAGTTTTTGTAAAACATTAACGTCACAATAAATAAATCTATAAAAATTCACAACAAACAGGTAATACAAATCACAAATTTAAACATTCAAATGTATACCCGAGCAGTGCCCAGTACTACAGCTAATATAATAATGAAGATAAGAAGCATTTGGTGATACAGGCCGCTTTAGAGCGACATTTACAGTTACTGTTTAAATACCGTCACATTGGACTCTAATGTTCTCCAGAAGTTCTCTCAACGGTACGAAAATACAAATAGCTTCAACACGCAAGACATGAATCATCTTTGGCTCTTTAGGTTAATACCAACTAGTATTCGATTATAGCGACAATTTTATCAACACGCATAATGCAGCGTTAATTGTATGGTATTTAAACCTAATTTTATAACTCCTTCTTGCAATTTACTAACAATATATCGTTAATTACATGGAACTCTTACCAATATTTAAACAAAATCTTTGCGATAAGCTTATAAACATAATAATATTATAAACACCAAAGTCCGATATCAAGCGTAACGTTGTAAAACAAGAGAGGTATAACTAGGGACAATTTTACAGAAGGGACCAAATTATTCTGATAGGAAATCAACCTTACGTGTTTCATTGTTTTGCTTCTCCTACACTTCAAATTAGGGGATTTTGTCGAGTTGACTTCTAATCCTTTATCCGCTCATTGGCATATCTTTCACCTGTTTGTGTCCCCAGTTGGTTATGAGTTAAAATATACTTTTTAAATTAGCACAATAATCTCAGTCAGATTTTTTACTTCAAAACGAAAATGGATGAGGTGTAGGCGTTGATAATAACAGCATTTATTTTCGAGTAATAGCTGGTCTAAAAAGTTATTGGCAGGGTCAGTTAACGCATAGATGTAGAGTGATGTCTCTAGTAACACCTTCTGGCTGAGTGCGGAAAGAAACGTGAATATACCCACTCCAAAATTTATCTTGTGTTTTCTATTACACTGTTGATAGAACTGTTTGAGTTCCAACATATGCATGCACAGTTTTACAGTATATCGCGGAGAAATAAAATAATAAAATAAAATAATATAATATAATAACAAATATAATAAAATAATATAATAATAGATGACTAACACTAACACTAAAAAATGTATTCAAATTTACCTTTGATAACAATGAACAAATGTTGAAAACTAGAAAAGCATCTGGAATTAATTAAGATTCGGGGGATATACTAGGGACAATGGGATGGGATATAGTACCATTTCTAAAGTACTTATTTGATCATTGTTTGCACGAAGGAGCTATATAAAATGAATGGAGGTTTACCATAGCAGCCCCTGTGTAGAAAAGAAAGGGTGATAGACATAAAGCTGAAAATTACAGACCAGTCAATCTGGCATGCATTGCATGTAAGCTTTGGGAAAGCATTCTTTCTGATTATATTAGACATATTTGCAAAATTAATAACTGGTTTGGTAAAAGGCAGTTTGGGTTTAGGAAAGGTTATTCCACTGAAGCTCAACTTGTAGGATTCCAGAAAGATATAGCAGATATCCTGGATTCAGGAGGGCAATTGCATTGTATCGCGATTGACCTGTCTAAGGCAATTGATAGGGTGCATCATGGGAGACTCGTGGCAAAAATGAGTGTAATTGGACTTGAAAAAAGAGTGACTGAATGGGTGGCTATGTTTCTAGAAAGTAGAACTCAGAGAATTAGAGTAGGCGAAGTTTTATCTGTCCCTGTAATAATTAAGAGCGAAATTCCTCAAGGCAGTGTTATTGGACATTTATATTTTCTTATATATATATGAAAGATATGTGTAAAGAAGTGGAATCCGAGATAATGCTTTTTGCAGATAATGTTGTTTTGTACGGTTAATAAGTAAGTTACAAGATTGTGAGCGGCTGCAGGTTGACCTTGATAGTGTTGTGAGATGGACAGTAGGCAATGGTATGATGATAAATGGGGTTAAAAGTCAGGTTGTGAGTTTCACAAATATGAAAAGTCCTCTGAGTTTTAATTACTGCGTTGATGGGGTAAAAGATCCTTTAGGGGATCATTGTAAGTACCTAGGTGTTAATATAGGGAATGATCTTCTTGGGGTAATCATATAAATATGATTGTAAATAAGAGGTACAGACCTCTGCACAAGGTTATGAAGGCATTTAGGGGTTGTAGTGAGGATGTAAAGGAGAGGGCATATAAGTATCTGGTAAGACCCCAACTATAGTATGGTTCCAGTGTATGGGACCTTTACCAGGATTATTTGTTTCAAGAACTAGAAAAAATCCAAAGAAAATCAGCTCGATTTTTTCTTTGGGATTTCCGACAAAAGAGTAGCGTAACAAAAATGTTGCGAAGTTTGCACTGGGAAGAGCTGGGAGAGAGGGTAAGAGCTGCTCGACTAAGTGTTACGTTCCGAGCTGTCAGTGGAGAGATGGCGTGGAATGATATCAGTAGACGAATAAATCTGAGTGGTGTCCTTAAAATAGGAAAGATCACAATATAAAGATAAAGTTGGAATTCGAGATGACAAATTGGGGCAAATATCTTTTACAGGAAGGGGAGTTTGGGATTTGAATAACTTACCAACGGAGATGTTCAATACATTTGCAATTTCTTTCCAATCATTAAAGAAAAGGCTATGAAAAACAATAGATTGAGAATCTGCCACCTGGGCGACTGCCTTAAATGAAGATCAGTATTGATATTGATTGAACTGGATCTGACATTTCTGCGTTACGTCTCAATTACGTGCTTAGTAACAGCATGCTACAGTGCCATGTAATTTGGATACTTACATGTTTATAACACTTGTCAATGAAATAACAATTAGGTTTGTTATTAACTAGTAAAATATAAGTTTTATTTCTAAGAAACAATGTCTCTTGAAAGGATATTAAAAAGTCTAGCGATATTTCAATACTCTATTAAAAACATTTAAAAATCTTGAATAATCTCTATATAAGTGTCCATGGACAAATATTCTCAGGCAGTATACGGCTACTACTTCCTCAGAAATTGTCCATTTCTCGTAGCAAAGTTTTCACTGTGTCACGCGCGGTTACATTGCCACAAGACTCCCTTAAAGTCGTTATCATTTGTCTTCCTTTATGTGTAATGTACGTTATGTGTCTTCTTTAATGCATCACTCCATTAGAAGAACAGCACTGCCTACACAACTCACGCGCCTCTGCTGAGTAATTCAGTAGCATGTCTGAGGCCTCCTATTCACTCATTAGAAAAGCTTCTTATCGGATGTTGCGGACCTGTTTTCTTTTTGTTTTGTTTTTTGGTCCCACTACAGATATCCTCACAAGTTTCACCCACCGTCTTCGCTTGTGTGTGCTCACTGCATATTCACATCGGTAAAACGCTTGAACAAAATCATTATTTTAATTAATATGATACGTGTTAAAAGTTACTTTTCATATAACATTAATTAAATAAATACTACATATCCTAGAGTAAAGGTAACAAGGAATATTTCGTTTTACACATATCCCCAGCGTGCTCAACGATCATTCACATTGTTCATGTATGCGCATGGATTCTTTCACGAAGGGTGATGATATACATTGGAAAATATTTTAAATGTCTATCCGTTTCATTATCCATTGCTTATTCGTCGTGATCGCGAAAACCTATAGAATATTTTGCTAAACTATATACAAGTGAAAGTGTTTCAAAATGTATTGCAATTTAAAATTCCAATTTGATTTCACAATACATTACTGCACTCTTCCACTTCATGCTGGACTGAGTGGCTTAAAAGGTAGAGCGCTGGTCGTCTGCGCCCAGGTTGGAGGTTGCCTGGTTTGAACAAAACTCAGTCCCTTGATATTTGAAGGTGTCCGTTTACACCATCCTCGTGCCGGTATATTTAGTGGCATCACGGCGTTCATTTTGTATTCAGTGATATCGGATTTTTCCAATACAATCCTCACGTTCTTCATTTATTCGCCAGCGTAAAATTTTCTCCATGTATGAAAAATGTTAAACATAACGTTTTTCTTCAACCATTCTAGAAGACACACTTCAAAATTGGCCCTGATAAAAATTACCAAGTGAAACAGTTTTACCACCTAAGAACCCTAATCACGAGTGGTAATCGGAGCATATTGATGCTTGTTGTTTTAAGGGGCCTGACAGCGAAGGTCATCGGCTCAGGAGCATATCAGAAATCACGAAAAGGATAGAGCCCTCCAGGAAAAAAAGCATCTGTTGACCAACAAACATGTAGGTATTCAAACTCGGAAGCCTTTGCAAAAACCTTATTATAGAGTGTGCTTCTGGACATTAGGAATGCATGAAAATAGGAAAATGGTTTTTTTTTTTTTGCTAGTGGCTTTACGTCGCACCGACACAGACAGGTCTTATGGCGACGATGGAATAGGAAAGGGCTAGGAGTGGGAAGGAAGCGGCCATGGCCTTAAGTAAGGTTCAGTCTCAGCATATTCCTGGTGTGAAAATGGGAAACCACGGAAAAACATCTTAAGGGCTGCGACAGTGTGATTTGAACCCACTATCTCCCGAATGCAAGCTCACGGCTGCGCGCCCATAACCGCACGGCCAACTCGCCCCGTGCATGAAAAGGAAAGACTAGAGGTGAATGAAATATGGATCTGGTGAAGAATGCAGAGGATAATTTGGACTGAAATGAAGAGCAATTCCGAAGTCCTTAGAGAGAGAGGAGAAAAACGTAATCTGATAAACTGAAAGTGAAAGACGGAAAATAAAATTTATTGGTCACATTCTGCAGCATGAGGAGTTCGCTTTTAACATCATTGATGGAGGAATTGCTGGGAAAAAAAAGAAAGAGGACAACCGAGAGTTTTGTTTTTTCAAGTACCTGCTTCTGAGTATGAACTGCAAGACTTGGGCTGAGTTGAAAAGACTGGCTCAAAATAGACTTCTGTGGCTGCGGCGACAAGGCTTAGCCTTTATAATGTGAAGAGGAAGAAGAAGAAGAAGAAGAAGAAGAAGAAGAAGAAGAAGAAGATGATGATGATGATGATGATGATGATGATGATGATGATGATGATGATGATGATGATGATGGCTATCATGCTAAAGAAGCTAATGGTCGTTTAAAATGAACTTGGTATTTCGTTAGGTGTTAAGTGAGCAGGGCTTTTACGTGTTAAAAGGGCTATATCCAAGGATGACTGATATAGGTATTATGCAGGCCAATGCTTGACATGAGAGGTAACACATAAGACTTGCTCATGTAAAACGGGGTAAATGCAGATTGTGTTACAAAGGTTGGCAATACTCCACGTAGAGATTATGCAGGTCCGAGGACTGCTGTCAGTTTCTTTTCTTATAATTTGCTTTACGTCGCACCGACACAGATACAGACGTGTGCAAATTATTAGAATAAATGATAAAACTAACAGTAATTCACTTTTAAAGTATAATTATAATAATTTATCAATATACAATGACCTCTTTAGTACTTTGTGTGCATTCCCTTGTTTTTTTATAACCATTTGGATCCTCTTTGACATGATTGACGCAAGGTCCTTGCATATTTTCTGAATTTCTTCATCTTGATGCCATATATCTATGATGTTTTCAATGAGGCCAATTCTGGTTATTATTCTTTTCCTCAGTCTTGACTTCACAATTCCCCATAAATTTTCAATTGGGTTGCAGTCTGGGCTATTACCAGGCCAATGCAATGTCTTTATACTGTTTTCCTTCGAAGAATTTCTTAACAGACTTGGCCTTATGGCATGGTGCTCCGTCATGCATAAAAATGCAATCTCCATCAGGAAACTAATCCCTGATCTGAGGCAGCAGGCGGGTTCGAAACACCTTCTTGTACTGATTCTGCTCCATCATGCCCTCAACAATGTATAATCTGCCACATCCATGAACTGACATGCAACTCCATACCATCACTGAAGTTGGATGTTTAACTTTCTGTGTGGTACAGTTTGAAGAAAACACCTCATCAGAGGTCATTCTCACATATTGGCTGCTTTCCTCGGACACAGAAAATATGTACTCATCAGAAAAGATTACCTGCAAGATATTAAGCACTTATTGGAATGGCTTTTTCAACAGAATGTTTTGAAAATATAAAAAAAATCAGTATAGCTCTGACTGAATTTTTGAAAAAATCCACTTAACCCATGAGGATGAAGTTACTTCTTAGCAAACAGTAAATTATGGGATATATCATGTTGCTTACCTTTTCCCAATTGTCCTTAAGCTCATTATGCATTGTTTTTGCCCATTCCAGCCGTTTCTTAGCCATGGTAGGTGTTATTTTGGCTTTATTTCTCAGCTTTCTTGCAGGAAGTCCTGCAGCACAAAGACTGCTTCTGACAATTGATGGAGATATTTCAACTCCATAGTTCTTTATTTGATTGCTCAAGTCCTTACTGGTGCTTCTTCGATTCATCTTAGCCATTTGAATCAATTTTCGTTGCATATAGGGGCTCATTATCGGTTTTCGACCACATCTCCCCTTACGTTTGACTGCACGGTTTTCCCCTGATTTCAATGCAGAGCTGATTCTACTAACCGATACTTGCGAAAGATTCAATTTCCGAGCAATATCTTGTTGGGAATATCTACCTTCCTTTAATAAACATTCAGTCAATGCCAATTTATAGGGAGAAAGATCTGTTTTCTTAACCATAACCTCACTTTTGCAAGAAGGTAAAACTTCAGTTCAACACTTCAAAAACTCACTAGGAAACAAATCCAAAACCCAACTTTATCCCAAACTTGGATTATACAGACATATATAAACAATATAAAACACTTCTAGGCTTCAATTCTGGTATAGGAACTCAACACTCGACTAGAAAAAGCTATGGAAACCACATTCAACAATTGCCACAACATCAGCTGATTCAATAAACAGTGTTAGAAACCTCTACAGAGAGGGAAATAATTCTCCCTCAGATATCCCAAAGGGCCATCAGTGGACTGCATGAACCAAAGAATACATAAACAGGTTGAAACATACTTTTACATTCATATGTATAGAGGTTTTTGTACTAAATGAGGGAAGAAACACAAAATTCATGCATTATTCTAATAATTTGCACACGTCTGTACGTCTTATAGTGACAATGGGATAGGTAAGACCTTGAAGTGGGAAGGTTGCGGCCGTGGTCTTAATTAAGGTGCAGCCCCAACATCCGCCTGGTGTGAAAATTGGAAACAACGGAAAACCTGTCAGTTTCCATCCTGTCTCCATTGTTGATACAATAAGAACTATTCAGCAAGGGGATGTAACAAGAACACTAGTAACTGTAAAAGAAAACGTTAGAATAATTTACGTGTAGTTTGTAAATATAATCAAACATAAAGTGCAAATAAACTGTGCGCCAAGATGAAATTAAACAAAGAAATAAGTTTCTAAGTTTGTACTACTTTTTCTTTGCTGGTTCTAGGCTACTCTTTATATCTGGAAATAAACTGGGTGTTTTATTTTCAGATTCCGTGTAACTGTCTTTTAGAGGGCTCCGCAATTTCAACCCAAATATATGAACAACGATTCGGAAAGTTTTATACTGAAAAGAACCGCAGGGTCGTTCCTGATGGGACTGATTTACGTCATCCCTCTGAATCGTGGACGAAATGGAAAGAATCGAGAATAAATCCGGCGACAGAGCATGCTAATATATACTGCAGGCTACTTGTAGCAAAATCATGAACGGGACTCTAAACGCACATTCATGCACATGTTTATACTAACAAGAGAAGGTTGAAATGTTGGCAAGAAGAACAGAACAGAAGAATGGCAATACAGTTTACTATGGGACTACTAATCTTCGCCTGATCAAAACTTCAATTAATTTCCAAGGGACATTAGACACTAATCCCGAAAGATTTCATCAAAGAACATCTATCTGCAGAACACAACATTGATAGGTTTCGTGAGGCATTTAAAGCTGAATATCCAGAAAACCCCATGCATCGGCTATGTTACAGAAGAGTTTTTCTTGCGTCACTTTCCACATCTGAGCTTTCGAAGACCTAGAAGAGACAAATTTATATTAAGTGTGATGTATATCATGTAGCGATGAAAAGAAAAGGGATACTCCACGGGCCCGAACTACAACTTAGGAAAGTTGAATAAGAGTTAAATATTTATATAAATACAGTGAAGTTTTGCGTATGCCTAGAAGTGTTGTTTGTACTTTGTCAGTGGACCTGCAAGAGGTATTGTTTTTCCTCACTCTATGGCATTCCGACATGTTTCATATGAGACAGCTGTCGTGCTATAACTGTAGCAGGCATATCCATGACATAAATGATGCTGTTATGTGTTTTCAGCATGAGAGTTTAGCTGGCAGGAGGGCAAATAACATAGCATTTTGTTTCTTCAAAGTATTACATTCCATTCTCCTTTCTTCACGTCGAAGACGAAATTCATTGTATGGATCGAAAATTGCATTTTTCGAAACACAAATCTGATAATGATTATTTATCTTCATGTTCTTGATTGCATATGGTGTTGCTTGATCATGATGCTTGTTGTTTAAAGAGACCTAACATCTAAGGTCTTCGGCCCCGGATGTGGTGTTTAAGACTCAATAGAACACTAATAGGGCATGCCCATAGCTTTTAAGCTAGCGAGCATGAATTTGCAGTTACTGAAAACTAGAGCAAAGGTAAAGGATCATTTTGTTCCAGATAATGTAATAAACACCATTATAGCAACTCACAGTAAGAAATCATATGAAGTTGTTCAAATAGAAGGCAGCAATTTTTTGGACTTTCAGAAAGCAGTTGTTAGGATCATTAACACAATAATGGTTAATACAAGTACTGCCTCCTAGATTAAAATCAGATAAAAAGTCATTCAAAAGTAGAGGAGGGGGAGGATAAGTGTGAAACAAGGGTGGTGCAGTGGTAATTTCAGCATGATGAGAGTTAGTCAGGCAACTGGTGCAAAAGGATTGTCTTCCGAGAAGAAAAGGACCTCAAAAGTATGATGGAGTACCTAATTCAGATGCACAAACAGTTCTACAGTGAATTGCGCCAACTAGTAAAACGATCAAAAAAAAAAAAAAAAAAAGCAAAGTCATCTCCATACAGGCCATGAAGGCCCTTGGAGGGGTGGAAGGTAAACGCTTCCACTATCCGTAACCTCGGCACTTGATGGGGTAGAGTGGTTAGCTATGCGCCCGACCGCCTTTGCCCCCAGGAATTAACCTGGTACTCATTTTTTATGTAGGCTGAGTGAACCTCAGGGCCATGTGCACCTCTGGAAGTGGAAATCCCGTTTCTTAAATTTTACGACTTCCTGACGGGGATTCGAACCTACGTCCTTCCAGGCGAACCGAGCGTGCATTTGCCGCCTCGACCAGGCAGCCCCTAGTAAAACTATCCCTTGAGGTAAAATATTTGAAATTACTTTTCTGTAGAATTAGTCTGCTTAGGTTTTCTGTGCCTGTTTATTTAACACAGCAACATGTATTTCTTATGTCTATAACATTCCAAGTGATAAGTTATTTACTAAAGTCAGTTAACGAGGATGGATGTGAAGTTAGTGCATACCTTATTTACAATTATTTGAAAACCTACAACCTTTTTTCCAGGCAATAACCGGGTGAGGGATGGGATGAATGAAGTCTCCAACTTGCGGCGAGGATATGTATTGTGCCGGCTGCTGAGGCCTGTCCAACTCCTCTGGGGCAATGTTTAATGACTGACAGATCCATTTTTTTAATTTTTTTTTTTTTTGCTATTTGCTTTACGTCGCACCGACGCAGATATAACTTATGGCGACGATGGGATAGGAAAGGCTTAGAAGTGGAAGGAAGCGGCCGTGGCGTTAATTAAGGTACAGCCCCGGCATTTGCCTGGTGTGAAAATGGGAAACCACGGAAAATCATCTTCAGGGCTGCCGAGAGTGGGATTCGTACCTACTATCTCACACAAGAATTCTGAGCTCACCGCAATTCCGTTACTCATTTCTCTCCTAGGATATTATAAACTAAACTGTTTTTGTCAAAATAGGGTAATTTAAGTGATTGCACTAGAAATTTCTTTAGCTTTAAACAGGAAATAATTTTAAATTTTCTAAGATTATGCACAGATACATACATTTTTCTACATTTCGATACATTGTGGGCAGATCAGGTGTTCACGAAAATTTAAACCTAGATATTCTATCTTCTGGCTGCACTGTACGACTGGCTGCACTGTACGAAAGTGTGGTTATGCTGAACGACTAACTTTAAATTGTATATTTTTATAGTTAAAGATTATCTATAACTTAATGTAGACATAAAAGTCCTAGATTTTCAGGGGAAGCTTCTGAAATGTGGTGTTACAGAAGAAGATGAGATGGATAGATCGAAACACGAATGAAGAGATACTGAATCGAATTGGAAAGAGGAGATCACCATTATGGCTAAATTTGATGAGAAGAAGAGATAGAATAATTGGACAATAATAATTGGACACGCAGGAATTTTGCAGTTTTTTTTTTTTTTTTTGAGGGAAGTGTCGGGGTTAAGAACGGTGGGCGTAGATCAAGGTATGAATATGACAAGCAGATTAGAGCAGATGTGGGATGCAGCAGTTATGTAGAAATGAAAAGGTTAGGACATGATAGTTTGGCATGGAGGGCTGCATCAAACTAGTCTATGGACTGATAACTCAAACAACAACAACATATTCGTCCAATCAACAAACAATCTACTGAACATAAAGTTAATTGAAAGTGAAATTTATTTGATTTATCTGCTATTATGAAACTGTATCACTGACGATATGTATGATCAGTTATTACTTATTTGATAAATTAATTATTATTCTTCGTAAGTCTCAATACATTATTTGAAGGAAGGGCAAAGCCCCTAAAATGGCGGTTGTGTGAGCTGATCAGTATTTCGCCGTATGTCATTGAAAGCTATTTGATTAGCCGGCTTGAATCTTCTTATTTTCAACTCAGTTATTGTATATTTTTCTAGTGTTTATAGTTTTGAAATCATTGTAATTTGAAGTCTTAAATTTTAATGGCACTGTTCACGAAAACTATTCCGAAAATGTTATTATTTATATTCTGTCAGCATTTAGCATACGAAAACCACTTCTTTTTTTTTTAATTTGCTTCAAAAAATTCTTCTTCTTCTCCTTCATCTCCTCTTGTTGTATACAAGATCAGGTATACTGGAACACAACATAAATTTATTGCTTCACTATGACTTTATACAATATATACATGAATTTAACTTAAACTTTTCTGAAGCTAAATTCGCAAGTAACTAATTTTGATAGTAGACTGAGAGTCTGTAGAAAAATGTACACTTTATACACATTAACTCTATGTACACTCGAAGCTATCTTGATGAGATAGTCTGTAAAAAGGTAGAGTTCATGATAGTCGAAAACTATCGGTTTTATAAGCGTAACTTACCATGAAAGTTCCTACTAACATAATGCAGTTATTTCCATTGGCTTGTCATGAAATGACATGAATATTCACAATTAGAGAATCTAATGTGGGTGTCGGAGCCTGAGTGAGGACTGAGGATGTGTAGAATATAGACATCGGGGCTCGACGTGGCTGCAGGAACGGGAATTGAGGCAGTGACCCGAGGTGAAACCTCATACGACCAGAATTCAGTCCACCTGGCCGAGACACATGTTTAAGAAGTATAACCTCCGTGTTCGACGTTCAGTGTAATCTGGTGCTGGACACTGGGGAGTCCTATTAAGTGGCTGCAAGGTGCTCCTATTATAGTGCAGACTGACGTCACAAGCAAGCGCACTGGAGTCGTCTCGCAGAGTCTCGAATAATCCAAGCTGCGGCGTGCGCGGTGCTAGCTGGCGCAGAGCTAGGAGCGCGAAGGACACACAACACCTCTTGTACTTCTTTCCCACACCTGTGGTTTCGCGGGTGTAAACTGTGTTGCACATGTGGATTTGGGCCTATTTTACAGCCGGATGACCTTCCCAACGCCAACCCTATATGGACGGATGTAATCACTGTTTTTTGTTGTGGTTGGTAGTGTGATGTGTTGTATGAATATGAAGATGAGAGTGTTGGGTAAACCACAAATACCCAGTCCCAAAGGCAGAATTAATGGGACGCGATTAAAATATCCGACACGGCCGGGAATAGAACGCAGGACTTTCTGAACCGAAGGCTTCAACGCTGACCATTCAGCCAAGGAGATTCTGACAATTTTAATGTCAGAAATGTTGAAACAAATAACTCAATCGCTTTTAAGGGAACGGTAATAATCAGTGAGGATGGGCTTAACACATATTCATTGAACGACTGTTAATATTTTGCCTGTGTTCAATATATTAGTTGTTTTAAGATCTTCGCTAATTGGCTGATGATGACACTTGAAATGTGTTGAAACCGGTTCCAATAAACAGGTTGTAACTACTTTTTACTACGGAGTATTGAAAGGTGGATCCTTCCCTATAATATTGTACATCTTCCTGTTCAATCTTGTCAACAACTTGTCGATAAAGTTGCTATAAGTAGGAAATGAATTCCATTGCCAAGTTAGCATCTCCATTAGAACATCTAGAATAGCTAAAACACAACATCGTTAATCGCACTATTAATAATGAAAGACTGGAGGAAACTGCAGTAGTCTTTCAGGGAAAGGAAGTAAAGTAAAATGGCCCAGACGATATAAAAGTAAAACAACATCAGTCCGGATGTCCATAGAGTTAGTGTTTGTTGGTCTTGTCTTAAATATATCCATATATATCAATTTTAGTTTGTATTGTTCTCTCTAGTGATGAAATTATCTTTGATAGCTAGCTACATCTCCGAAAAATACAGTATGTGAAAGTCAAATCAAAATATGTATGGTATGCAAAAATCGCATTTCAAAGAAGATGCACATTATATAATGAAGTATATTTCACAAGTGACTATGATAGCGGAAAATTTGTTCAACTTTTCATAACTGTGCAATACATTATTATTATTATTATTATTATTATTATTATTATTATTATTATTATTATTATTATTATTATTATTATTATTATTATTATAACAGTTTTGTCTGAAGGCACGATGTGCATTATAAGAGCGGCAAAATGACGTTAGAGGAAATAAAATAGTTATCTACATTTTTATAATGTATGGACTGGCTAGTCACTCTCCGATTTATTTACAAAACTTCCCTCAGTTGAAGGTAGCCACAATGGACAAAGCATAATGAAACTAATGGAATAATAATATTGGTTTACAATAATTTGTTGATTACATTATTCTCATAATGTCTTTAAACTGTACAAGTTATAACACGTAGCAATGATTTCTCAGTAATGAAATGGAATCTCGTAAAGCTAACAAAAACATAGTTTGTGTTTCCAGAACCTCTAAATTAAATTGCTTCCTAAAATTCACAATGAATCGAGAAATAGCCCCTCGAGCTTATAATTATTCCAATCTTTTTAATGTCATTCAATCAAAATTTTTCTTTATAATAAACTTGGAAATGTACACGTGCTTCGCTACGGTATTATACATTCAATACGGATTTCTCCGTAAATAATTGTAAAGGCAGTGAGTAAGATTATATTAAATTGCATGTGTCTTAACGCTATCCGAGAAACAAAACAAGGAGGTCACCATACGTTCTTTCCGATAAGGTAGGCATTGGGGAAGTTGTGTTGACAATGGCAGGCCACATTTCCTACTGCCAATCACAAATGAGTTCCGGAGTTGCTACTATAACGGCAGGCTCACTTGGCAACTGCCGTTCACAGTACAGACGGATAGTTTTCATTATAAAGACAGGCCCCTTTTCCTAATGCCAGTCACAATCGAGCTGGTGAGATTTGGTTATAATCGAGAAATGCAGCGCTATGTAACGTATCAACATTCGAAACACGACAATAAGTCACAGGATCAATGTTCTAGATTGCTCCAAATTGAACGGCGATTGTGCTGTCTGTTTTGCAGTACGACTTACCGTTTAGCCACCAACTATCCCGAAACGAAGGTCTGCACATTTATTAAAATTGCATCCGTATTTCGATATTTACCGCAGCCAAAAGTTATATATCTGAACAGCTTGGAATATTTTCTGAAATAAATGTGTGTCCAGGTTTTGCAATTAGCACTCGCATACATGCAGCGTAATTAGGGAAGAAAGTAATACAGTTAAGGAAGTTGAAATTAATAGAAAGTAGGATTATAGCTGAGGACAACCATATGGACAACGCGCGGTACTGGACACTACTTCCTTAGTTTAATATTATATATTGACAGACCACCGAGATGGCTTGATGGAAATGTGGAGTTATATACACATTATATTCACATACTGTATTTTTCGGAGATGTAGCTAGCTATCAAAGATAATTTCATCACTAGAGAGAACAATACAAACTAAAATTGATATATATGGATATATTTAAGACAAGACCAACAAACACTAACTCTATGGACATCCGGACTGATGTTGTTTTACTTTTATATCGTCTGGGCCATTTTACTTTACTTCCTTTCCCTGAAAGCAAGAGAGCAAGAAAATTTAGCAAGTGGGTGGTTGTTAGGGCAAGGTTAGCAACCAAAATACACTCTTGGTACGTTTTCTATGGAACAATTGTAGCAAAATCCTTTATGGAGGCACTTAGGGCAATAAAATTAAACCAAAATATACCCCCAAATCAATTAAAATAATGTGTAGATTCTTAAAGTAACACGTTCACGCAACCACCATACCATATAAATGCACAACAACTCCCTTATACCCACTAACACTACACGGAATGCGAGAAAAGATGTTAAGATCGCGGAGCTCCATACTCATGATTTCTTGCAGTGAGTCTATACTTTGACCTTAGCCATGAGGCCGAGAAGCGTTTACAGCATAATTTTTGCAGATAGTAATTGATATGTGTACCAGTTTTGGGTGGTAAATCTCGCTGCTGTTGAATCCTTGAGCTGACGTTGCCATGGTTACGGCTGGTCGTTTATTTAATGAATTCCTAGAGCAGGGATACTTTGGTGCCAATATCTTCATAACGGTTGGTTTTAGAGCCATAAAAGATTGCGTTCAGGCTCGTAGGGCTTACCGAATTCTGCCTTCTGCGTCATTGGGCTAAAAATGAGATTTGCCTCGTCCCTGTGCGACAAACTCGATATTTCGCCTTTTTTTATGCCCCCCACCTCTAACTGATTTAAAATGTAAAAGTAGCCTATGTTAATCTTTATACCATCAGCTATCTGCCAGTGAAAGTCCCGTTCCTGAGATTATCCGGAACAGACAGACAGACAGACAGACAGACAGACAGACAGACAGACAGACAGACAGACAGACAGACAGACAGACAGACAGACAGACAGACAGACAGACAGACAGACAGACAGACAGACAGACAGACAGACAGACAGACAGACAGACAGACAGACAGACAGACAGACAGACAGACAGACAGACAGACAGACAGACAGTCAATAATTGTAAACATTAGTTTTTAGTTATAAGTACCCTATATACTGTCATATGCACTTAGTAAAATGCTGTTACTTTGACATTACAAACATACACTTCAATGTATTTATTTGTATAGATGAATTAATCCTGAAACATATGTGCCGATGTGAAAAATAATATTGGTACGTTCACAGCGAGAAGAGTTATATTAATAATACTTAAATCACAACGGACGATCTTCATGAACATAAAACAATCGAACACGGAGCGAACACGTCCTATACCAAATGCAAAAAAGAAACTGTTACGGGAGTGGGCATGTGCTTCACTCAGTTGAGGCGTCACGGTACCTGTCATTTTCCACGGCCCATAGACGATAAATGGCAGATAAGGGATCAATTGAGTTGAAGACTAGTGGTCATGTAATGAACAAAACATACCTTGGCTCCCAAGCCAGGAAATAACTACGTTCATCGATAAAGTGAAAACAAACGAACTTTCTAATCGGCTTCTCATCCTTAAACTCTTTATTTCCATGTTATAATAATAATGGGTCCTTACCATCCCTTACCAATTTTAAAGGTGCATACCTGTTTTCACACCATATCACAGTATCATCTGTACCATAACTTCCCAAACATGTTAAGTTACGGGCTAAACCATTATTACAGTGTAGGAGAGCTGACGAAATCAAAGCTAATAAGAGAGAAATTTGTTCCACGCATTTTCTTGCTCTTGACTATGAACGAGACTTGAAAATATCATCAAAGTGCCATACAAATAAAATTGAATGCATCCCGTAACTTTATTTATTCGTAACTGGCACGAAGATACCTTGAAGAAATGGTGACGATTAGATAACTATATTTGAGTAAGAAGAAGAATAGGAGGAAGAATAAGAATAACCGTATTGATATTTTTAATTAAACATTTCATCTGCAGTGATTGTCAATAAGCTATCACTGTAAGTATGATTCTTAACTGCCAAATGGTCTCAGAAGGCCAGTGCTTTATCACCTGAGCTAATGATCCCGGCACACAGGCATCAATATTATTATTTATAGGTAATACCAGACCAAGGGGAGTGTATATGTGAGGAATTACCGAAAGTAGAAGTATACAGTAAGCAGTACGTCAAGGTAGTTTGGTATAAGGATAGCGTTGGGTATAAGGATACGGTATATGAGGTGAATGCTACTGGAGAATTACTGAAATTTACGCACTGTATGATAAAGACATTTGCGAAATGATACAAATGTTGAAAGCTAGGAAAGTAGCAGAGATTTATAATATATCTGGGAATATACTGATGACAACGGGATGGGATATAGAACCATACTTGTAATACTTATTTGATTACTGTTTGCATGAAGGAGCGAAAGGAAATGAACGGAGTGTTGCAATAATAGACCCAGAGTAAAAGGGAAAAGGTTATGAATATCAAGCCCATACTTGGAGTCCAGTCAGCTTGTCATGTGTTGTTTGTAAGACCCGAGAAAGCGTTATTATGGAAACGTCTTTACAAAGGATGTTGGGCGCGCTGTGCCGATCTCCCTTTCTTATGTCCTCGTGTTCGTCGGCTCTTGTGGCGACGTGAAAATTTCCTTACGGAGGAGGCTGGAAGCGATGTGCCGGCCGGCCTCTTTCTTCTCTCTCCCCGCGTCCGGCCGTGAGGGAGGCTGGGAAACGGAATATGATGCTCTGATATCTACTCCGGAGGTCCGCCTTTCACGCGCACGTCACCGTCAGCTAGGTCGGATCTCGGCGTCTCAGCTTACCATCGCCATGTTTTGCTTCACAGAGAAATGCGGCGAAGAAGGAAGAAAACGTGGTATTAATAAAAGAAAGTAGGGACATACATATGCACGCACGCACGAGGAAATAAATTATACTTACCCAGGTCAGGTCTGCTCAACGGCCAGCGAGTTGTTCATCTCGTGACTGGGCCGAGTTTCGGACATGCAATGTACAAACTTGAAGAAAATAGTGGCTGAGTGGAGGCAATTCTAGATAATATTAACTTCCTTAGGCTTGGTTTTAAGCCTCAGCGGAGGTTCTTTGCTGCCAATAGGAAATACTCAAAGAAATTAACCATTTGCTTTAAATAGAGTTAAGAATAGTTGAGGGAATCAGGAGGGATTGAAGGAATTTTGATTGAATTTAGCCAAAAGATCAGCTAAGGATAACATGATGACAAACATAATTGGCAGCCATATGAATTTTTATTATTTTTTTTCGTATTTTGCTTTACGTCGCACCGACACAGATATGTCTTATGGCGACGATGGGTAGGAGAGGCCTATGAATTGGAAGGAAGCGGCCGTGGCCTTAATTAAGGTACAGCCCCAGCATTTGCCTGGTGTGAAAATGGGAAACCACGGAAAACCATCTTCAGGGCTGCCGACAGTGGGGCTCGAACCCACTATCTCCCGATTACTGGATACTGGCCGCACTTAAGCGACTGAAGCTATCGAGCTCGGTCATATGAATTTTAGGGAACAAAGGGAGGTTATACTCTATATTGGTATTATGAGAAGGTTTCTACAATTTGCTTTACGTCATACCGACACAGATACATCTTATGGCGACGATGGGATTAGGATTAGGAGTGGGAAGGAAGCAACCGTCGCGTCGTCTTAATTAAGGTACACGCCCTAGCATTTGTCTGGTGTGTAAATGGAAAAGCACGGAAAACCATCAACAGGGCTGCCAACATTGAAGTTCGATAACAATATTTCCAAAATGCAAGCTGACAGCCAATGTGCCGGAATATTTCACGCAGATGACTTTTAAGTGTCATTAAATCTGCTGACACCGGGCTGTCGTAATTGAGATCTGTAATGATTGTTGGAAAGTCCTTCCTGAACACAGCTGTCCTAAAAGTAGCATTCTCTACCATTGTCTTCCAAGAAACTGAAACTCGACCCTAGTCAACGAGTATAGACATGTTCCTCGAGTCTGTTGACTATAGCAAATAATAATGGCGTTTGGCCTCCAGAGAGGTCTAGTGCGGGTCTTTGTCTCGTAGGCGGCCTATTAAGTGACCTGCATGTCCGTGAAGAGGAGGGCCCTGCCTAGGATTATTTTCAATGCTGAATACGCCACACACACCCAGCCCCCGAGCCATTGGAATTATCCCGCGAGTGGTCACTAGCTGAAATGTAACGTGAGTGGTCGCGCGTGAGACTTTCCCTCACATTAAAATAAATATGACATTTTTCACAGTTTTGTGGGGCGTAAGGCTTAAATTTACTACTGAAAAGAAACGCAAATTCTACCTTATATAAGAATGAAATGTTTAGCTGTGTGAGAGAGTGATGACGTATGGCTTTTAGCGCCGGGAGTGTCCGAGGACAAGTTCGGCTCGCCAGATGCAGGTCTTTTGATTTGGCACGCGTAGGCGACCTGCGCGTCACGATGACGATGAAATGATGATGAAGACGACACATACTCCCAGCTCCGTGTCAGGGAAATTAACCTATTAATGTTAAAATTCCCGACCCCGCCGGGAATCAAACCCGTGACTTCTGTGACTAAAGGCCAGCACGCTAACCATTTAGCCAATAAGTGCTCATAATACAAATGCTAATGCGCACAACGCGAGTAAGTTTCAGCTCCACTTCAAAATAACACTAACGATGAGAGAAACTCTCACGCAGCGCGCACGGACATATAAGGACCTATGTTCAGACTAGGGGAGGGGGTACTTACCCTCCAAATGTGAATCTCTCTACTCACGACAGTTATAAACTCAGCTAGAAGAGGGAACAGTCACTTCCCTTTCATCACTGTGAAGCAATATCACGATAAAGAATAATGTGAGAGAAAATCTCATATTGTGACCACTCGCGGGTTAACCAACTAAGGTTAAAATCTCCGACCCAGCCGGGAATCGAACCCGAGACCCTCTGGACTAAAAACCATCACGCTAACTATTTAGCCATGGAGCCGGACGACTATAGCAAAGAAATTATCAGTCGTTGAAAACAAAGTTATAGAGATTAAGAGAAGAAAATTAATTATTATGGAAATATAACATGGCCCTGAAGAAGACCCACGCTCCAAACTATAACTTCTAAGAAACGACCTCTGTATAATCGAAAACTAAAAACAGTAGTGTCTTGTCTCATTCCTTTTCCAGGCCAAATTTTCGCTTTCCGTTGAGCGAGTACAAGAGAATGCCCTTACCTCCAAAGCCCTTCCTCGCAAATGTCCCTGTAGATGGGGCTGGTAGAATACACCCACGGGACCGCAGGCTTGCCGTAAGAAATAACGGAAGGGGAAAACCTTACTGTTACTCGGATGCTTTTATGGAATTGTTCCAGTCTCCCCACTCTAATCTTCTCTATCCAACCCTCCTTGGTCAATTCTTGTTCTCTTTCGACCCCGATGGTTTTAGGTTTGCGAGGTCAAAGAAGTCTTTCATTTTCCCACTCTTCTTTGTCCTTTCCTTTCTTCAGCCGATACTTCTATTCTTTCAAATGTCGGAACACTAAAATTTATTTCCCTCTGATTAGTGTTAACAGAGGTTGGTTGCACTTTTCCCTCAAACAATAATCACCAACAACGTCACCACCACAACACTCCAATTCGCGAAAACAGTGAAATCCTCAGCTGTGTTACTCAATATAAAAAAAATTGAAAACTCCAGGCATTTATAAACTAGGTTCCAAAAATAAATTATTCTCATTTTAAAGCAATGTTAGACAGACAATGAGAGGCACAGCAGTATCTTGCAGATTACACAGCTAAATTATTGTAGTTTCCATGACCTACGTATGGAATGAAGCTCGTATTTATAATCCTCCTTTAAACAGTGACAGTTAACAATGATTAGGAGTATTGTCGCTTGCTGTAAAGTTATCAAGTGTTGGAATCAGTGCATAGGTCATTTTAATGCTTATTAGTTCCAGTATTTTGTTCATTAAACTTTATGTGCTGGAACATCATGATCGCCCATTGAGTGTATCTGAGTATTTACAGAGATGAATTTGGAGTCGTATGTTTTCGCACTGGTTTAAAATGATAAATATTGTAACCTCTGCAGATACATCAGTTCTGTATTTCATGATTGCGCGGAATGTTATTAGCAAGACAAACAATATTAACTCAAAACTACTCATACCATTTAAGCTATCTAATGTGGTGGTAAAATTGTATTCGTGTGATAGATCAGCCAATGGCAGCGCAACTCCCTCGAATGGCCTACCTGTGAGTTATTCTAGTTCCATTGTAGGTCATAATTATTGCTATGTTGGAAAAGATCTGAGCTACTAATCTGGCATTACTGCCAGCAGAACTGCAGAGTGCGTGCTTGTCACCGTTGGGGACTAAATTAAAGAATATTTTTTTGCAAACTCATGGTATACTAATAATAATAATAATAATAATAATAATAATAATAATAATAATAATAATAATAATAATAATAATAAATACAGAATCAAGTGACGAATCGAACAATAGTGGGATCCGAACCCCCAACCTTCCAATTTCAAGACAGGTAGACAGGTAGCTTGAAATCCTTCGATGGAATGAGTTCATGGAGCCAGGTTTCTCTCTAAAGGTAAATACCGAATGCGGCTCGGAAAATAAGTTCCCTAAGTTCGTGGCTTAGATTTGCTAGCTGAAGACCTTCTGAATAAGTGGAAACTTCACCTTAAATCAGGTCTCTAACTGAGGCAGAAGCAAGGGAAATAATATAAGGAGTGTTTATTGGACAGTTGTCCCGTGGTCTTGGACGATGTGGGGAGAGACGAGGGTTGAGGGAGGCCTTGAAGGAGGATTTTGACTGGAGAAGAATGATATTTTCATAGGAGAGTTCTGGTAGCCGCATTATAAAACGTGAATGAATAATCTAACCTAAAGTGAGGAAATGTATTTATATTGCACGGAAGTGGTATTTAAATGAAATGAAAGGTGAACCATGAAGATGGGGGCAGGAAGATGAATTCATTCAACTACTATCTATGTCGCTCAGTGAATAACACGGGTGGTTAATGCCTATTGCCCCGTCAGATTTCTTAATAAAAATATCACCGCCTTCAGTCCAACAGTTACTTTGGTGAAATCGCCCAACGGCAGAAGTTCCCTCAAAGCTTCACTTAATTAAAGAACTCTTCCTGTCACGTATGGTATGAACTACATTTAGCTATCAATAGTCAAGATTTCGCCAGTGATTTAGGTCGAACACGGTGACGTTTATCTTTGTCGTTTATGTTCACTTTTACGCCTATCTTCCGCAAGTTGTTTATGGCCAACTCATCGGAATTCTCATGTTAACTTTTTAGTACCCAAATATTTGTATATTATTCCTCCTGCTTTACTGTTCGAGAGGGTAACTTCTAGTTTCGAAGTGCCTGGACAATTTTTATACCGATATTCGATTCTTTCTTTTTTTTGTATTTAGCCTATAGGTGCGCTACTAGATCAGCGTTGAAATGGAGAGATTTCTCCATCTATGCAAGGGAGACGATCATATTATGATTACGCACTTGAACACAACTTTTCATAGTTATTACTGGGAAATAACATCTGTTAGTTCACTTTCATTGAGGAGCAGATTTAACGTACGTCCGCTGGTTAACATGCTAAATTCACTTATATGAGCAGTTGTTAATAGAAGAGTTTTGAAATATATAACTTAATTTGTTAGTACCCCCATTCAAAGGTATTAGAACAGAAACACACCTTAAAATCATATGTCACGGCTCCTTCTTATTTTGTTGTAGCCAGTAAATATTTTTAATATACAGCAGCCAAACTAAAGTGTGACAGTACAAGTTGCTGCTCTGACGACGCACTATACTTCTTAGCGGTTGTATTAATGTCCTGAGCGGCAAAAGTCTGCGATCCGGTGTGGCTGAGCAGGGCGAACACTAAAAATGTTATATACCGCTCAACGATAACAAGCATATCTTCACTGGAAACGTCAAATCAACACCCACGCACTGGCTGTCTATCCAAAGCCGTGTCCCTCTCCAAATCTCAGACAGAAGACTGGCCCGTGATCATTAAAATGAAATAGCGTATGAGTTTTAGTGCCGGGAGTGTCCGAGGACATGTTTGACTCGCCAGGTGCATGTCTTTTGATTTGATTCCCGAAAGCGACCTGCGCTTCGTGATGAGGATGAAATGATGATGAAGACGACACATACACCCAGGCCCCGTGCCAGCGAAATCAACCAATGATAGTTAAAATTCCCGACCCTGCCGGGAATCACACCCGGGACCCCTGTAACCAAAGGCCAGCACGCTAACCATTTAGCAATGGAGCCGGACGTTGTAAGAAAATAGCAGACTGTATTCTACTTCCCATTCACAGCGAGATGGGAAACTTACAAGGAAGAGAAGGGTTTTCATGAATATGAAAATGCATATCGTTGTTGAGTTTGAAAAACCTATGTGAAATGCTTTAGCTAAGAACTTTTCCGGGAAGGTTCTTTCATATAAAGTTGAACTTTGCGCGACAACCGTCAAGGAATTTTTGCTCTTCGTAATATATGTGCTGCGGGTCGGTTTTTATCCAAAAATATGATCACATAGCACTTTTGGCAGGCGCAACGACGATATACACTAGTAGTCATCCCATGTCGATATTTAAGCGAGGGAAAGAACAGGATCATAAACGAATTTATAAAAAATATCTCCTATTGTGTTTCTTGGCACACAGATGAATAAGGTCTTCTTCAGCATGGAAGGTTCACGTCTCTATAGCCAGTTAGGCCTACGTAATTTCCCATGCACGATAAAGAATATAACGTAGGCTACGTCACTACCTTTTTGGCATGTGACCAGCTGTAGATATACCTACAGGCAGAATCAGTAACGAACTGTGAGGGAGTATACGTTCCAGAGAAAACATCAGTTAGGTTCGCTATTTAAAGAGTAAACATATACTGTGCGGAAAAATACATGTTTCAAACAAAAGGCCGCCTTAAAACCAATATATATTTCTACAAAGTCAATAGTACATCAGAAAATATCAATCTCTTTGTTCTTGTTTTGAACTCCAAGTCCATTTATTGAATTTTGTAATCGTATGTATCTTAACAGCTGGTAGTTTCTAAGTTTGGTCGAAATATACCCAAACTTTTCCTCGCGATGCTAGAAAAATTATCGGAAAAGCAGAAACAAGGTTAAACACGTCAGATACAGTGAGATGCTTGATTTGTTCGCATATTTTGATGTATGATTTCGTTAAAAGGAAACAATGGTTCATTTTATTTCGCGATAAAGATCTTTTACCATCACTTGATTTCGCTTTAATAATTTTCTAAAAGTATTGCATAGAAGCTTCATTACCTGGTGTGATTTGTGAATTATTTACGCAAATGGCCGACATATAAACGGTATACGTTGAAGGTTAGGTCAAATGTTCCACCTTTACAATACTAAGATTCTTTATTAACTAAATATTTACATGATTTTTAATTATATCGGCACATGTTTCGTCTACCTTGTAGACATCATCAGCCATAAAAACTTTTGAGAAACAGCTACAAGGACAAGGACAAAGTAACACATTAAAATAATTCGGGTAACCGAATATGTCATTTAAAATGGTGAAGAATTCAGAACTGTTTTGAGCACAGCACTTAAGAATATCGTTGACATTAAAATTAAAATTGTCCACATGGGATGATACAGTAAAAACTTGCGTTAAAATTCTTCTTTTTTGTGTGATGTGTTAATATATAATATTCTGTTATGTCGTGAAGGCTTGATAATGAATTGCACAATGTACATTCCAATAGGATAATAACGATGTATAAGAAATACAGCGAGCATATGTTAAAGCCGTCTTATTGGTGTAGTATTGGCATTTCCTGTTGAGAAGTTAGGTGGAAAATTCGAACGTGATGACGTAATGTGGAATGTGCAGTAGAGGGCCGTTCTCGCCTGTCTGACAGCGACTAGTTCAGTGTGGAAGCCTGTGGTTCCACACTGAACTAGTCGCTGTCAGACAGGCGAGAACGGCCCTCTACTGCACATTCCACATTACGTCATCACGTTCGAATTTTCCACCTAACTTCTCAACAGGAAATGCCAATACTACACCAATAAGACGGCTTTAACATATGCTCGCTGTATTTCTTATACATCGTTATTATCCTATTGGAATGAACATTGTGCAATTCATTATCAAGCCTTCACGACATAACAGAATATTATATATTAACACATCACACAAAAAAGAAGAATTTTAACGCAAGTTTTTACTGTATCATCCCATGTGGACAATTTTAATTTTAATGTCAACGATATTCTTAAGTGCTGTGCTCAAAACAGTTCTGAATTCTTCACCATTTTAAATGACATATTCGGTTACCCGAATTATTTTAATGTGTTACTTTGTCCTTGTCCTTGTAGCTGTTTCTCAAAAGTTTTTATGGCTGATGATGTCTACAAGGTAGACGAAACATGTCCCGACATAATTAAAAATCATGTAAATATTTAGTTAATAAAGAATCTTAGTATTGTAAAGGTGGAACATTTGACCTAACCTTCAACGTATACTCACGACAATACGGGCTTTATAATGAAGTTTATTTTATGTAATATAAACGGTATTCATAATCATCCAATATTTCTTTATCATAGACTTAGTGAAGATTTTATAATAAATTAAGGGATGATGACGATTATGACGTCGTATTCAGTCTTTGCTTCGTGAAAGATAACATAGCACCGTGGGAGTTGTCGCAAAATTAATATTTTTCTTTACATTTATCTTTTCTATTGAATTAGAAAAGTAACGGTTTTATTATCAATAATCATATGTTTGTTAAGATAAATTAATATTGGTTTAAAATACGTCGCGTTGTGTTTATCGTTAATGCAAAAAAACAGTGCTTCTAGATACAGCGTTCAGTTGACGTGAAAGGCTTACATATCCCCCCAAAAAATGCAACAGTAACAAAACGTAGAGCCCAGACATTTTTATTATGTAGTGATCGACGATTTAGAATATCCTTTGAACTTCTCGCTATTAACAAGTCAACACTGTAAAGCATGGCTTCTAGCCAATAAGCTAGAATACTATTTCAATTCGATTTTTGGACAGTGAAATTTACAATATATTAAGACCGTACAAAATGCATGTTGATTACCAGAAAGGTAAACTTCAAAATACATATAAATTCAAAAGAATAAAAAAAGATAAATGTCACAGTTGAAGTTTAGAGATCTCAGGTCGTACAGGTGATGTGGAAGTCCAATTCCGATGGCAGGCCTTATCTCAGTCACAGCTGAAAACTGGTTTCTCAGCAACAGACACGTCTAATTTACTCTCTTGTACTGCAAAATAACCTTACATAAAATAAAATGAATTCGATAAAATTAACTAATATTTTACTAGGCACTTCTAGCTTGATGATATCATTTTAAAAATTATTGACGTTGATTGTAGAGTTTGATGTTGGTCTCGCACTAATAGGAGATCTCCTTCTTTTGATTGTTTGAAGTTAATAATATTTCCATCAAAGGCTTCACTTAGTTCCATTGTCATCCTTCCATTCCACGAACTGCTTTAAATTGTCTTGAAAAGGATGAATTATACTTTCAACGCACGTATTTATTGAACATGTACAGTTTAAAAGGTGGCGAATGTGGGTCCTTTAATGATGGACACGGTAAGTTTATATAAGCTAAATCCTGAAGAGGTATTCTTCCTATTGAACACGAGCTAAAACTGGCACTTCTCGATATTACAAGACAAGGAGACGCACTTATTTGGGGTTTTCTAGCTAAGATAAATTAGGTCACAGGACTTTGGAACAGTAAAATAATTATGAAAAAGTTTTAACTATTATTCGGCACTGCATAATGCGCATCTCGCTTGACTGGGACAAGGATACTCAACAGAGCTCTTTTTAAAGTGTACAAATACATCCTTATTCAAACTGAAGCCATACACTAAGAAGAGTTCCATGAAATCACGGTTTATTCCATTTCCTCAGAAGACAGGTTGTTTACTCTTTTCTGCTACCTTTTACTCTTAGTTTCCAACTTAAGCATACACTAGCGATGTGGATTAATTACCCTTAGTCAGCTTTTCCAGTTTTTGTCCTTCGGTATCTCTTGCTTGTCATAAAAAGCGACTCAAAAGGGGCCCAGAGACTTCAAACGTGGGAGCGTGAATTGGATCAAGCTGAGTCTGATATTGCTGCCATTACTCCTTACTTCCATCGTTCCTATGTGAGCTCCAAACTTTCTTCCAGAAGAGGAGAGAGAATGATAAAAAATATCTTGAAACTCCCAGGACTTGTTCAGTTAGTGTTTTAGAGAAGTGTAGGTGGTAAGCAGGTCCCGCGGTGTAGGGGTAGCGTGCCTGCCTCTTACCCGGAAGGCCCTTGGTTAAATTCCCGGCCATGTCAAGGATTTTTATCTGAATCTGAGTGCTAGTTCGAGGTTCTTCTCAGCCTACGTGTTTTCAACCGAGAAGCTATATGACGGTGAGGTAGCGGCCCATGTCTAGAAAGGCAAGAACAACGGCCGAGAAGAATCGTCATGTCGACCACATGACACATCGTAATATGCAGGCCTTCAGGCTGAGTAGCATCGCTTCGTACGGCATGATCATTCGAGCCCGTTGCGCCATGAGGGTTAGTTTGGAACTGGTGGGCGGTAAGGCGATGGGGATGGATCCAGGCGTGAATATGACAAACATATTTGAGTAGGTGTAGGATGTAGTAATTATGTAGAAAGGAAAATATTAGGATGGGATAGGGTGCTACGGAGGCCTGCAAGAAACCAATCTATGGATTAATGACCGAAATGTGCAATACATCTGATCTTTCTTCACCAGCTCTTGCTTACTCCGACACCGATGGTATTAGAATTGCGAAGACTAGGGGAGTCGTTCATGTTCACGCCGTCCATGGCCATCCTGTTCCTTTTACAGGTATCTGTATTCATCGCAGTGTCGGACCTATTTTCCTCTGATTAGAGTTAAAGGTACTGAGTGAGTTTTTCGTGCGGTTAGGGTCGCGTGGGTGTGAGCTTGCATTCGGGAGATGGTGGGTTTGAATACCACCGTCGGTAGTCCTGAAGGTAGTTTCCCGTAGTTTCCTATTTTCAGGCCAGTTAAATGCTGGGGCTGTAACTTAATTAAGACAATGGATGCTACCTTCCCAATGCAAGCCCCGTTCTATCGTTGCGTCGCCGAAGGACGATGGCTTCTTTCTTCACAATCCAAGCCCTTTTTCCAACATTATGTCACCGAAAGCCTTCCACGGATTAGTGCGACGTCAATCTTCTAACAGAAAAGGAAGAAGCGTTAAAGGAGGATAGTTACCCAGCATCACTTCTTCTTAAAACCATACTGCAACTTGTCCTTCGCAACCTACTAAGTTATTGAACATCACTATGAATATTGTTGCGAATAGAACAATGTCTGTTTAATCGATCCAATTTAAGTTTCGGCAACGCAATTAGTACGCGTGCACACACGCACACACATACACACACTCGCTCTCTCTCCCTCTTTCTCGCTGTTGTATTCAGCCATGAAAGACCACACTCCACTAATTGCAGTCTATTTGCAAAGTCTCTGTCCTCTTCATGGCAGGTAGTCAAAATCGCTGGTATTAACTTCACCGCAATATATCTGACTGATAGCTCACCTTTCACTTGTACTTCAAATACTCAGTCACTTCACACTGCAGCTGCATGGAGACAGGTTCGAACATAGGATCGCTGATTATCACAATATACGATTGCTGTTTCACTTTGGTTCGACTCCAGACAAATCCGATGGCTCACACAGTCTATACGGTCAATTCAATTAACTAAAATCATAGGTGATTGCTCCACACAGTGAACTACTTAACACTGAAAACAAAACTGCGGTCACATAACAGAAACAACTCAACAGCGCTAACCAGCACTGCAACACTCCTCCCACCAACGACAATTAGCACTGTTTAACCTCTACTCACACCAACTGTACCTCACACTGACTCCACGTCGGTACATATACCATACTCCGCTCAGTTCTCCAAGGCAGTACACACAGTATTCCAAGAACATCCAACATGATGATGGCCTGACACTGACTCCCTGGGACTCCCACCACACCAACAGCCAGAAATACTGCCATCCAGCTCCAAATGCTCACTGACTGTTCGCAGCTAGTCTACTTCGTATATACTGATAATGGTGTACTAGAACCTTCGGGGCTCGTTCGGAATAGGAAAATTCCCGTTTCATGTTCCGGAAGGCGCACGGAGAGACCAGACAAAGAACTTTCAGGCTGTGAACTTTCAGCTGACTCACTAATTCATTCCAGGAAATACCGAATGGGGCTGCAAACATAGGTGTGGCAGCAACAATATCATGCATAAAATATTACAATGTATGAATTATACACACATCATTACGAAATAATAATTATAATCATAGGTATTGTACACATTTGCTATATTTCAATCTGGGATCTCCAATAACGTGTCATTTCAACTTTAACCCTTAATCTAAAACACCCTCAGTTATGTTCATATGTTGATTATTAAGGAATACACTTGATACAATTCAATATTATTCACAACGTACTGTACAGCTAAGGCCTACTTCTATTATTATTGTGTAAGATATTACCATCAGCAAAAGCTAATTTAGGTAGTTGCTTATGCATATTACTCTACTGTTTCATCTGCTCTAAAATTGAGACGTTCTTTCTGTACCATGGGAATGAAGAAAGAGAAACTGTTTGCTCATTTGGTATCGCAGCTTTACATGGTAAATATACGTCCTCCCAACCAACCCCTGTCTCTAAATTACCTCGCAGTCATAGAAGAAGTTTGAAGCAACTTTGTAATTGCCCGATGCCAACAGAGGCTACGTTTTATTAGTCTGTATAATTTTCTGAAGTAGTGCTATAATTATTAAAGAATGTCCCTCTTTTGAATCCTACACTTCCACTAGATACTAAATTATGAATGATAATTTACAGTTCAGGAAATTGAAACTTCTTTTATAATTGGCTTTACGACACACCGACACAGATAGGTCTTACGGCGGCAATGGAATAGGAACGGGCTAGGAGTGGGAAGGAAGCGTCCGTGGCCTTAAATGAGGTACAGCCTCATCATTTGTCTGGCGTGAAAATGGGAAACCATGGAGAACCATCTACAGGGCTGCCGACAGTGTGGCTCGAACCCACTACCGCCCGAATGAAATTGAATCTTCAAAATCTAATATTGTTAGCAACCATACTATATACTGTACTGTACACATAAATTAACCAATCGTGTTTTATCAAGTATACCACAGGCCTTTAAAACTGCAATACTGGATTGATGCATCAGATCGATTCGATTGGCATAACTATTTACATCAAGGGAAAATTGTGACAAATACCTAGGCAACACTATCTGCTACGAGCTAGTCACACTTATGAAAATTTTAAGAGAATTTAGAGATAGATAAGTACAGCCACGTGGTAGACTGTGTTGGGGTATCGTTCATGTTAACATACAGTGGAAAGATATTTTCGCGAAATATATGTTCAACATACGAGGTAGTGTTCAACTTTTATTGTGGAGGAGTTGTGGCAGATCAAAATTGAAAATAATTCTTATTAGATATTAGTGTTCATACTGGACGGTTTCCTCTCACGGTTATGGAATTAATAAAACGACAAGGATGAAATTAACTGAAGTCGAGGACCTCAGTGACCCTCTCACATTACTGAACAAGGGGCTATGGTGTTAATGCCGTCGTTCTGCGGCTTTGCAAAACTTACTTAAAAAATATGGTGTGCTGCTTGCAACCCAGACTACGCGTATACGATTGGATGCCTTCTGACGAATATGACTTTCACTTAGATTGTCTATTGCACTAGGCACTTCTTACTGCACAGCCAGTTGTCTGCAGCTACATATTCTTCAACTTTATGGGTGGGAGTGCATATGACATGATCTTGTGATTGACGTTAACACACCTGTAGAATCGGAACAGTACGTAGGAAGGTCAGCGTTACAAATGTATGTAAACGTTAAAAATTAAAAATATTTCTAGGCAACATGTGTGACGACAAATGTTGATATCTCGTTACGAAGAGAAAGAAGAGACGGGTCTGGCAATAAGAATTTATATCGCCGTACGTCATGAAATAACGCTGCAATATTGAAGTACTAAAGTCATTGTGCCGCGCGGATAACTATTAAGTATATGTCTGGACAAAGCGAAGTGTCACGTGGCTTAAGATGTCATTTGATGGCAACGGGACAAATAATATTGAATATCTGGGACACTTGAGGACCTGGATACAATAACGGATTTAGTCTACTTCCACAGTTATTGCATCAGCATTAGTTTTTTCTTTAAATCCAGTAGCCCTCACCTGTCCAACAAGTTACGTCTGAATTCCATCCGCAGATGGTGAAAGTCAGGGGATGAAAGAAGAGAATGACATGCGCTACGCTGTTGTCACAAGGAACAAGAGCGACACTCCGCGAACGCAGTAAGTAGGAGAAAAAGTTTTATACTACCGTAATGTAATACGACGAATAAGCAGAAAACGAATTTAGTTTATCAAATTGTAATAATTCAGATATGTTTAGTGATGAACAAGAGGTGGATGAAAATGTTACGCGAATTTTCTGAGAGATAAAAGGATGATACACATTCATGTAATTGAAGGGGAAACGTTGTAAAACACGAACAAAACAGAGGCAGAGGTGAAGTTTCTTCCACAGTTGGCCAGGAAGTGAAGAGTAACTCGGGTACATGAACAGGAAGGAAAATTCTTCCAGAAGCAAAAAAAAATAATCGAGAAGGAATAAATCGTGGTGTTATTTCATAAAATGATTGAAAGTTGATATGAATAAACCAGGTGTAAATGAAAAAGGAAAGCTGGTGTACGGGTATTTGAAACCTGAAAATGTGGAGTGGTATGAATGAGGTTACAGTACGTGCGTGCCATGAATCAGGAAGTTCCACAAGTATTTCTGTTTATTGTTCGGTTATTCAAATTTAAGTATTCTTTCAATGTCTAAAAATATCTTCCACCTACTAACGCCGTTATTGTATCCAAGTAATCAGCTGTGATGCAAAGAAGTGTGAGCATTTTCCTTCCAACGTGAAATATCGCAACATACAGATAATAAGGTGATTCAAAACTAGCTACAACGTATTTAACAGGATATAATAGCTTATACGAATTCTAAAAGTCCATGATCACCAATGCTGAAGGTCAGTAGGCTTATTATGAACGTCTGAAGTTAAGGCGACCGATCGTCGTGAAGCGAGTTCCGTACTTCTGGAACCCTAGCCGAAAACGATTTTGAATTCGTGGATGCGGATACTGATCACGAAAGTCTGACTTTATTTTGAGATATATTTATATATTTTGTTTAGGATTATAACTTTCAACAATAAAATTCTACAATTTGATTTACGTCGCACCGAAGCAGACAGGTCTTATGACGTCGATGTGATAGGCAAAGGCTAGGAGTGGTTAAGAAGTGGCCGTGGCATCAAATACGGTACAGCTTCAGCATTTTCCTGGTGTGTAAATGGGAAACCGCAAATAACCATATTCAGGGCTGCCGAAAGTGGAGTTTGAACCCAGTATTTCCAGAACTCAAGCTGCCAGCACAATAAAATTTCTGACCTATACTGACTAGATACATTATTTCGTCAATATCTAACACACGGACGTACTCTGCGTGAAAACTTTCTGCCGTAGCAACGAGATAGTCCTGGTAGAATATTTCTGAAGAATACTTCTCCTCGCTGCGGCGTCATTGTCACTTCTTTGTCTGGAAGTAGCCTACGGTATGGCAGACTAGTCGAGACCTGATTTGTGCAACGTCATACCGGACTGAATCCTACCAGTCTATTTGGGACGAGGGCGTACCTATTTCCTTACATATCTTCACGACTTACCAGGAATCATGTACCTATAGGATACTACTTACTACGACCGAAACTCTTAATACAAATGAATACTCGAGTATATACTCCAGAAGTTCGTATGGAAAGATCGCAAAACTTTATCCCATGCTATAGACCCTACTACTTGAAAAAAAAAAAAAAAAAAAAAAAAAGAAAAGAGGTAGAAAATAAGCATATATGTAGATCATGATTTATACGATGCTGGAAAATCTACAAGGTATCAACGGCAAGAATATTCAAAATAAAATATTGCGTGAATACCATTATCAAATTATGTGTTTTCCGGAAGGCTTCTGAATTTATTTTATATAAAACTCATTTTCTACAAAATAAGTGTAACTGATATTTCTTCCATGCCTTATTAAGAACTTTCCGGCTCCATGGCTAGACGGTTAGAGTTCTGAAGTCTGGGCAGGGGTCCGGGGTTTGAATCCCGGCTCTATCGGGAATTTTAAACTTCATTGACAAATTCCAACGGATCGGGTGCTGGGCGTACGTGCCGTCTTCACCATTTGAATTCATCGTAGATAAGGTCCCATTGTCACAGACACTCAGTTCTCCTCTACGGGGTCAACTCGAAAGACCTGCATCAGGCCACTTTAGAGGCCAAATGCCATTCTTCTTATAACAAAAAATTATATCTCATTCTCGCTACTAATACTCCATATTTTATGTTACTTTCAACAACATATTTAATTAATTATTGTATTCGAAACAGCGACACTGTCCTCCTTCTAGCTTTACGTTGACATTTGCAGTCAAATACTGTACTAGACGGCCCTTTTCACACGTATCACCTCTCCAATCGGAAACACAACAGGACTGCATATAGCACGCAGTGTTTTACAATTGGTGACCGTCATGCCTCATTTATTCTTTTGGTAAATATGTTCACTCGATATCTCACTTATTCAGTTAGTCTGGTCCATGATCGCACCACACTCACAGATTACGCACGATTGCATCGGTGACGTGTTGGTGTAGCCACATGCACTTTAATATTTAGAGATACAAATTCAACATCTACTCTTCCCCAGTACGCGTCATTTGTGACGAACGATTGCCATCGAGGTATTGGTAATTGCACGTTATGCATGTCGAATGAAAGTTTAAATGAGGTCGTTACTCCATTATTCCTCTCGGTGTTGGCAGACTTAGCAGCTTCCACATTGTGTAATATTACGTAATAATTGTAATGGCCCGATCAAGGTACGGTAAATGTTTTTTTTATTTTTTTTTTGTTTGCTAGTTGCTTTACGTCGCACAGACACAGGCAGGTTTTATGGCGACGATGGGACGGGTAAGGGCTAGGAGTGGGAAGGAAGCGGCCGTGGCCTTAAATAAGGTACAGCCCCAGCATTTGCCTGGTGTGAAAATGGGAAACCACGGAAAACCATCTTCAGGGCTTCCGACAGTGGGATTCGAACCTACTATCTCCCGATTACTGGATACTGGCCGCACTTAAGCGACTGCAGCTATCGAGCTCGGTGATAAATGTAATGGGCTCCACTGACGATATAGTCATTTTTGCAAAAAAGTGAAGAATCGCTTTTAGTAATTGCCAGCAGTGCCAGAGCATAGTTTGAGGAAATCGAAAAGAGCAAGGGAATTAGTGTCAATCAAGGCCGACTGATTGATAAAAGATGTACAGTTTACACTTGTAACGAAATATTCTGTCTAAAAAGAAACAACTTTACCCTTCCCGAAAATCAATTGATCATAAATACGTCTCCCGGTCATGATCACTCACCAACGGCTACTAATTTCAGATGGCAATGAGCCGTAAGAAATAGCCTGCAAGTTTGCTAGGTAACATTGTCTGACCTTCCATCCATACCTTATAACACTGACTGCCCGGTTGCTATGGTTGCACTTCCGTCAAATATTTTGTGGCGTTACGTTACACAAATTTTCGGATGATCGCAAGCCATAAGACATATTTATGTCAAAAGTAAAGAAACAGTTCGTTACCCCGGCTTGAACGTTCAGGATGAAATCCGTTGGTTTTGCGCGTTCTGCGCCGGACATGTGTCACGCCACGATTCATGTCTTCAGCCAACTCACTGTTAGTATTCAGATGAGGTGGCGGTGAAAGATGAATCTGCGAATAAAATTCAAGTGTTTGTGCTCTTTCACTTTGGCGGGGATTTCGCTAAAGTGGTCGCACTTGAGGAGCCGAGCAAACTAAAATTGCGCATTTTCTTCAGTTCTTCAAATTCGCCACATACACCTTCAATGTGAGGACTAAAAGGAATATATTTAGCCAGCATGAAATCTTACTGATCGGTTCTAGTAGCAAGCAAGAACCCTGGGAAAATGAAACCCATACTTTCACGCTGCGGTGATTCCCTGGGGGTGTCACCATGAGTGAATCAAATATTTAAAACCTTGAGAGGTGGATCACACTGGAGAGACTTTAGGCGTTTCGAAGTCATGTCCGAACGCCACCCACTCCGATCAGGGGCCTATGCAGCCGAATCAAGCAGCCAAGGCAATACCCTTTTGGTCACAGCAGGTATTCCCATTAGTCCGATAATGGACGTTACCTAATGCAAGATGACTGAGGCAATGACCACCAGAACTCCCTTTCTCAAATCATCCGCAATAACTTGTATACAGAGTGGCAGTATGGATAAAAAAATGAAAATAATGTGATAATAATATGCTCTCTTGCATTCGGCTGTGCGAGGACCTGCGTTGACACGCGGATTCCACTTCGAAGTACATGGTGCTCCCACCCGAAGGGCTGCGGATACCGTTTGCACCTTCGACAGTAGTTGGACGCGTAAGAGGCCCCTCCCAAAGCAGCCCGTACATCAGATTTTGATTCGGTCTACAACCAATCCTCAATCCAAAAATATATGAAATCGAGGGGAGCGGTGGCCAAATAGCACGTTTAGTCGCCATCTACAGTAGGTAGGGATTATCTATGTGGGTGTATTCAAACCCTGCCATTGAGAGGAGGTACAATTCATGGTGCCAAAACCACAATCTATTCCCGCGAATATGTCGCCTCTTACGACGTCCCCAATCGACAGGGGGTGAGGCCACATCTGTTTTCAGGTAATATTTCATAAATTTTATCGCGCAAATAGTTCCTTAAGTTGGTCCACAGAGTTTTAAATCATGTGATCTCGGAGGCGTAACATGATAAACCAAAGCATGACGTGAAACTCAATACGTAACTTTACGGAATTTAAGTAACGGCATTTATGCTCAAATATGTTTTACTGACTTAAAGTATTTAGCTATTCTCTTCAGAAAGATCCGCGACGGATATGGTCACGAAGTCATAGGCGATGAGTTGTGTGCCTTTTAACCCTGTGCCAGTGCAGAATAGGTTGAATAATTCGATGCAATTCAATATTAATGATTCTCAGTTTGTGTGAAACAGTTTTGTGTGAGGTCCTGCCGTAACACCTTCTCTCACCGTATTCACTTCCTCCATATCCCTTTCTTGTATTCCCAATGGAAAGTTAACCCTGAAGCCTACAGTGAAGCGTAGTCCCTTTCTTGTAACATACCGTGGCCTGGATGTCGTCTGTATGGATATTACTAAACACAAAATGTAGCTGCTTCTCAATCATTGCAATGACTCTCTTCAAGTACAAGCAGGATATCCACAAGTTCGTCATGCAGAACGTGGTTATTCATGAGACTGAATATTTACGCGCTTGATCTGTGTGTACTCTGAAAAATATACCGAGATTCCGAGCGTTGCCATACAGCGAAATGAGCCTTCAGTTCGCCTGCAGTCTTTGCCGCATCCTGTAACTTTTCCGCCTTTAATTTTTCGGGTGTAGTAATTTTCGAGCATCACAATGAAGGATTTTATTAGACAAGGTGCATAACCCATTCTACTGTGAAGTACGTATTTATCTGAAGCACATGGTATATTAATATTTAATTTTATCTCTATTTTACGTTAAAAGCGGAGAAACATTACGATAAAACTCAATGTATTATTCTGACATTTGAATCAAGTAATAAACGAATTTTACAATCAGCACTCGAGGTTTGATTTGGACCAGAAGCGTCGGAAACTTTCCAATCCTCCCCCTTTAGCTTGAAGTTCTAAAATCTGACCTTTCATTGAACAAGCCACGGCCGTAACAAAATTATCCTGCTTTTACTCCATGTAGTAATTCTTGTGGAGGTTGTAGGGAGTGTGACCTAAATGAGAAATGAGAAAATTTAAAATGCATCCTGAAATTCTGAGCAGCGCCGGTCATATTAGGACGGTGATTCAGTTAAGAGCAGCCCAAGTTACGCTTTATTACTGCCTGTGTGCCGCTGAATGAAGGAGACGTTTCTTCTCGTTGTATGACCAACAAACAAGATATTCTTTTAAGGTTAACATAAAATTACCACCAGAAAAAGTGTGCTCCCCCGACAGGGATTAAGGTTACTCAAAGTTAGTGCGAAATGAGTACTGTAAATACTGTAAATACCACCCTCTGTAATCATTGCATCACGTGCTGTATATTGCTCCGAACATACATTTCAGGTTTAGGTGTAAAGGATAGTTAGCTTATTCTGTTATTTCAGGCAAAATGTATATCCTGTCGATTCTCCAATGCCTCTGTCATCAGTGATATTGAGTTGGAATTATGGTAGGGCTGTTGTTACTTGTCTTGTATCTCATTTAGCAAGTACTGGAGTATCATGCATGTAGATGTTAAAAGGTGATGAAACGTAATCATAATTAGGATGGTTATACGTTAGATCTTAAAATGAACTAAAATCGTGACCACTCTTTGTATTCTTAAGCTAATACTCAACTCCACGGAAACCATGCGTTTTTCATTTCCTGTAGGATGGTTAGCTTACGAGAGAACAACATAAGCTCCTTTTACGTAGACTTGATCGTGTATAGATGAAGCTACCAACACACATTTTAATTTGTACAGGAACATGTTAATAACTTACTTTAAAGTACCTGTGTGCCTGTATCTTTTTCTGTACTGAAGAAGGGCCTGTTCCAGCTTTTCTCTACATTAATAAAGGCATAGTGCAGTAGGTCTATGACAAACGGTCGTTCGGGATACATCCATTCGAATTTGTAAATGTCCCCAGCTGAAATGATGGTAGAGAAGAAATTTTGTAATGCTATTTGCCCGGGGCGTCGATCCATGTGGACATTTTGCCCCTGGAGATGTTGTTACTAAATTTGTATTTTATCTAGCAAGTACCGGTGTGTCATACATGTGATGAAAATTTACCGTAATTGTGAAGACGTGTTAGGCGTTCAAAAATTATTTTAAAGCACTCGACATACAAGAGGTTTTAGTGAAAGTTAGATTCGAAACCACCACAAATAGCATTCCTCCAAATCTGTTGGAATTAAGAAATTGAAATTTCACTCCATAGTTGATTTTTTATGTCCTGAATGTTAAATAAGTCTACTTAACTACATTCTCCACCCGCTAATGAGTTAAGGATAGTTTCGAAAATAAATATTTTCACTCCGGGCTGGCGAAACTGAAATTGAAATATTGTTTGATGGTTGCTTTTTTACTCCCTAGATTTTAAATAATGAATGGTTTTAGAATATTCCGTCACTAAGGAGTTTAGGTGTTGAATACACAATACATATATATTCATCACCCTGAAATCGTTTGAAGTGTAAAATTGAATTTTCTAATTATAGTTGCCCTTCTTTTTTGGGGGGACCAAATGGAAAGGGGTTTATAAATTCAATCCCTGAAGGGATTTGAAAATGTTTCAGCCTGATAATACAAATTTATTATCCCAAAATTATTAGACGCATGGGGTAGATATTGAACACTGTTCCTCCTTTTCTCTAGAATGTCTTAAAAATGCAGGTAAAAATGAATTTCACTCTGAACGTCATCCGTTGAGTATGAGAAACTTCGCTGATAGAGATAATTTATAAGAAAATATATCTCCTAAAACCCGCTAAAGGAAGAAAAATGTCAGAATCGGGATAAAAGCACACTGTTCTCTTCTTGATCTACAACTTGCTTCTTCTCTTCCTCATCTTGCTTCTCTTGTTTATGATTTTCTTCTTCTTTATGCTTCTCTTTATTATATGATGTTTGCATAGAAGCAAAACTTGAAGTAGACTGCGGCAATGAAGTGGAATTAAAAATTTCTTTGAGTGGTGTACTTAGTTGTGTTTTTAAAAATAAATCCGTGTCTGCTTGAATACGTTTATGCTCTTTAAATTTCCGTCGAATATTGTTTCGAGCTCGGATGATATGTTTTGTAATCTCCTTGCTAGATGTTAACATGATGATGGTTTTTGATCAAGTAGTTACTGTAATTCTGTGTTAATGCATATTAAATGATCGAAACCCATGCGATATCGTTCATGCTGAACATCACTTTGTTTGTCAATAACTAAAAAGCTGTAACGGTGTGATGACCAACATGTAGCACACATACGTTTAAAGTCATTAAATGTCATAATATCAGTGTTAACATGATCGTCATACACACGTCGCATGTTGCGCTCATCTTGCCGGAAAAGCACAATAACATTTGCGTTGTCGCGTATCAACTGCTTAGGCACACGAGAATAGGTTTGGCATAAATAGATGCAATCAACATATGCTGATCACTTAGTAACAATGATGCTAATTATATATTCTGAGCGTATTATGTTTCAATAGATATATCTGTTAACTTAAAAAGATGGCATACACAGTGCAACTTCAGTCTTAATTCCCCTAAGGTACGGAAATTGTACTATTGTGTTAGGCGAAAGATTCTTCATTCAATGATGCACACATTATTGGTCGGAATTCACATTCATAAGTCGATATGGTACACGTCGCCAGTGTAATTGAAATCTGACTAAGCATAGTGTAAATTTATTTAAGAACTAACAAATATACCCGTGCTTCGCTAAGGTATTCTATATTGTATTCGGATATCGAAGTAAATACTGTACAAGCGGTGAATAAGATTTTAAAAAATTGCATTTCTCTTAGTGTTATCCAGAAACATCAGGGTGAGGTTCCCATACGTTGTTTCCAATGTAAAGCGTGAGTTGCAGAGTTGTTATGTTAACGGCAGGCTCACTGGCCTACTGCCATTCACAATCGAGTAGGTAAGATTTCATTATAATAGGAGTCCCCATTACCTACTGCGTGGTCACAATCGATTTGGAGAGTTTTAGTTACAATGGCAGGAGCCTTTTTCTACTTCCAGACATATTATAGTTGAGGAGTTTTCATTATAATAGCAGGCACCTTCCATACTGCCAGTCAAATTTGAGTTTGTACTGTTATCATTATAATGACAGGCCCCTTTTATTAGTGACATGCATGCACCATTGACTTCTGCCAGTCAAATCGATAAGGAAATTATTCTATACTATGATAGTCGCTACTTACTAATGCTGGTTACAAAATAGTTGGAGAAGGATCCCATTCCTACTGTCAGTCCAACTCGATGTGGAGAATAATGATTACAATAGCAGACGCCCTCCTGCTGGAAGTCACTATCGGTGCAAAATATTCATTATAATGGCAAACACACCCTTTTAGATCGTTACTAATCGACTTTGATAAATATATATAGATCGGCATACGAAGTACATGCATGCTAACATTATTGCAAACCCTCATTTACAGATTAACTGCTGCTAAACAATACATCATATTGACAAACTGATTGTACCATAAGACGCCTAATTTAGCGGTCTACCGGGCGAGTTGGCCGTGCGCATAGAGGCGTGCGGCTGTGAGCTTGCATCCGGGAGATAGTAGGTTCGAATTCCACTACCGGCAGCCCTGAAGATGGTTTTCTGTGGTTTCCCATTTTCACACCAGGCAAATGCTGGGGCTGTACCTTAATTAAGTCCATGGCCGCTTCCTTCCAACTCCTAGGTCTTTCCTATCCCATCGTCGCCATAAAACCTATCTGTGTCGGTGCGACGTAAAGACCCTAGCAAAGAAATTTAGTGGTCTAAATGGCTGGTCTTAAGATACTTTCTTCTGTCTCATCTACCTATGGGGACAACTGAATTAGAAAAGATGAATAGGTTGAAATTTGGGTAAGGAGATCTCACAATGCGTTACTTTTGGGTACTAATATGACAGCTACAAACTTAGAATTTGGTACAAGTATGGATATAGGGTGGGTCAATATTCGTGTAGAATTAGATGATTCTACCTTTCGTATAATTGATTCGAACTACAAATTTTACGCGTACAAGGAAAACATACGGCAATAATCGAGAAATAGAGACAAATATAACATATTAAAAATAGAGATAGGACGAAACGTCATAGGGCCAAAGTTGTAGATCACTCCAAATTGAACTGATATTCTACCATCCGTTTTGTGTTACTACTTACCGTTCAGCCGCGAAATACCTCGAAATGAAGGTCTCTACCAGCATTATGATTGCTTCAATATTCCAATATTTGAAGATCCTTGAAGCCTTCCGTCGATTACAGACTAAGAGATATCATTTTGGAAAATTTCAATTTTCTATCTCGTCTGGCAGAGTGAGCATCATTTTGCTTTGGGGGAGGTGGCGTTAAAAATTAGGACTTTCAGGAAACTGAAGCTAACAGATATGCAGGTGGTCATTATTACACCTGAAGCTGTACGAAAATTTCGCCTAATAATCGATGTACAGACACACCGTCGTTACGATTTTCTTTATATAGATAAACGTACAACAACTTTTGGGCTATGTACGCTGGACTTATCCTGCAAAACCGATCGTTCATGAACTCCCTTATTAATCCACCTGTCGAAAAAATGCACATGAAGAAAAAGTTTTGGGAATGGATGTCCATCAAGGTTGGTCGATTTCTTGTCGGGTTGGTCTTGTATATATTATGAGAGAGTAAAATCACTGTTTCGGTTCCCTAAAACACCCCAGTCATTTCCGAGAATTTTACAGGGTATGGGCCTAAAATCTTACCTTTGGAGAGGTGGAAACTAAATACGAAATTTGGTTGAAATATCTCCAGTAGTTTTCAAGTTATAAGAAATACGCTTTTCACGCACCCGCTCTTGAGTTAAGTCCGGTGGGACTTGTACCGAAGAATGGTCTGTTAATCATATCTCCCTTATTAATCATCGTATGACATAAATATATCGACTTTGGACTAAAAAATTCCACTATATACACATTCACAGGAATTTCGCAGGAAATGTCGCAAAATTTGACACATACTATGTGAAAGTATAGAAGATATAGAATGGTGATTCTGAGGAATAGGAGGGATGTAACTTATTTTGGATCTTGGACCTATGATCAATGTTTCAGTGGGCATTTTGATGGATCTACCTATGTCAACAAATGGTAATAAAGTAGAATTTCTTACTATTTTTATCGTCTACAACAAGAGTGTTAGTGATAACTAGAATCAATCAGCTGAATTTACTAAATCACTTGGTGAAAAAAGGATGAATCCATTAAAGTACTTAGCAAATTTCTTACTATTTTTTATCGTCTACAACAAGAGTGTTAGTGACAGCTAGAATCAATCAGCTGAATTTACTAAATCACTTGGTGAAAAAATGATGAATCCATTAAAGTGCTTAGCAAGAAAGAAGGAAGTAAAAATAATATACAGTCCTAGAAGTGCAATAATCTAAAGTTACATAAATTGTTCCAGAGAACTATTATGGAACCTCGTATTGCGGCACTTGCTATGTGTGAAAATCATCCTTTGTCAAGCTGTAACAAATTTCAGGGCTGAAAGAATATTATTTGTGTACGATAGGCTACTGAGAAAATCAAGCCTTCATTTAATAGATAAAAGTTTGCTGTATGTGATATATATTCTAACTTTGAGGAAGGTAAATTTTACTTCCTCGTCGATATATTTTCCAGTTAAGTAAATTACTTCATCCTACTAGTTGCAGCATAGGTCTCCTCTGTATTCGTAGTACATTATGTTTAATCTTAAGTTTCTCTCACAGCTCAAATGTGTAATATGAAGTAGGTGTAGTTATTATTCTGGAAATGAGACTTCACTGTTCACAGGAGTAGATATAGTAGAGCAGTAAAGCCTCTTGGGTAACAAACTATCCTCTTGGGACCCTTGCAAGCTTGTAGAGTTCAAAATAGTTTCCGGAACGTTTCAAACTTCTGCTGTGTAAATGCAGGTTTGAGTGTTTTCAATACGACTTTGTTGAATCCATTCTCCTCGGAAATGTACTTCTTAACTCCTGGAAGTTTGGGTAACTTCATGTTAATCTACATAATCGATTTGGAATTCGTTTCACTATCCGCGAATCCTCTCATCAAGCACAGAGGAAGTTTGTTTTATATAGGAACGCTATTTTCAATACCAGTTTCGGTTCCCTAAAAAACCCCAGTCATTTCCGGGAATTTGACAAAGTATGGAGCTAAAATCTTACCTTTGGACACGTGGAAGCTAAATACCAAATACTCACTTCGCGTTCAGTGCCAAATCTAAGAAATATATACCATTCTTTGGTCATTTAACAGCCTTTCCTATTAGGTTTGGTAGCCAATAACATTACATTGTGCTTTAAATAGCGCCATAATATCAGAAACTGCTTACGCTACAGTAGCATACTTTGATTTTTGGGCTACAATTATATTTCGATATTTAGTCAACGTTATATTTAAAATGACAATTAAATAAACATTCGGAGATGGTGGTGGAGTTTTTTATTTATTTTATGGATCTGTCAAATGAAAACTGCTCACATGCCATAGATATATTTTAGAACATCTCCTACCTAAAAATCAAACACCACAACTGTTAAGACATTTACCCCACTGGGTTATGAGACGGTGACTACTGTATCTTCTTTGAAAGACATGATACGGGCTCATTTTATATAGGAACGTCATTTTTAATACCATGAGCCGTGTTTCAGAGTACTTAATGAATTCGACCGGAACAATAATATAATACGAAAAATTACTTTATGTATATCAATACTCACATGAAGCAGTGTTTGGAACCGTCACTAAAATTGATTACAGTCTATATAAAAGCGAGGAGATATTTTCCCCAATATTACACCCGGGTGTGAACAAAATTTCCTGTACTTGCGGCAAGGTATACTTTGGCAAAACATGCCAGTATATTGTGACTTGCAACAAGTAACATGTAGGTAATATCCGTCTCAACTAGCCAGACAATTCAGCAATAGCTGAGCATGCCATATCGTCGGGTCATGATGTGTTCAAAGATGTTCGAGCTCGTATACACACTAAACACTACAGGTCTATGATTATACGGGGAGGTGTGTAAATACGTAAAAAATAACCACGTAGGTGCTTCTCTTCCCTGTCCTTTCGGTATTATTTAGTTCAGTGTTTTCCAAATTCGTACGTTCGTCATCATCAGTTTGCTCATTCCAAGCCATGTGTTTGTGTATGTCATACTTTCATAACGTGTGTACATCGATTATGCAATGTTACACGTTACAATTCTCATTTTGGTCCGTATTGAAATGTACGTTGAGACAAAGAATGTTACAAGTGTTTATTAATTTCCACCTATTCAACACTATAGCTTGTCTAAGAATAGGTGGAAATTAATAAATAATTGTAACATTCTTTGTCTTAATGATTATGCAACACCCACTCTCAGACCGTCTCAAATCATTATCCTTTCTTTCCATTCTTCAGCTCTATTCTATTTTATCCTGGTGTCTTTCGTTGCATTTTATTTTATTAGGCTCTATTTATTTCTTCTACCACATTCATCCCTGAATCGTCTGACGTCCTTTCTGATACTTCTCACGCATACACGGTGTGATAGAACATTTTAATTCGAGCTTAACAATGATGTGCCAGCAAACAACGAGCCACCTGGAGACGAATGAGAGTACCACTACAGCTCCAACAGGAAAACATTCTTAAATACATACCCTCATTATTGTAGAAAACTTCCTCGTGAACAGCCGAGATTTCTTTCTGAAGGCGCTGAGCAAAGTTCACTGCGAAACGTGAAGGGTTTAACCTTGCATTCTTAATACGGCATAAGCCCATAAGCCCATGTCTACAAATACGGGTCGTGAAAGCATCAATGTTAACATTCTTGAAAGATTTGGAGGAATATCGACAGAGCCAATCTGTACCCAGCCACACACGTCGCAATCTCATAAAAACTGATGTCCACGAATACCTTTCTTTGACCCCCAAAAGTTTTGAATTGATGATGTGGTTTCTGCAATGTGATTTCATGGCGATATGCACTGATTGTGGCCCCATGCTCCAGCTGAATAGTAATAATAACAATAGTAAGTAAGTAAGTAAACTCGTGTCCTCATCCTGAGGTGGTGCAGCTCTTTTCAGGCACACCCCCATTGGAGGTGACCTGCATGTACCATTTCAACCACATAACAGCCCTCCTGCCATTCCTAAATTTCTGGCAGTACCGGGAATCGAACCCAGGCCCCCGAGGACGGTAGCTAATAACACTAACCGTTACATTGCGGAGGCGGACATAATAACAATAATAATAATTTTACTGGGGGTACAAGATTCCCCGGCCAGTTAAAATGTGCGCGTTCTCTAAGGCCATCTGTGTAAACAAACTTGAACTGGTGTACTACAAGATAGTTTAATCTTGAACTGATAGATGTCTCCACCATCGGTTTAATTGCTCCCTCTAGAGGGATGAAATATATTCCATACAGGAATGTTTATTTTTGCACTTGACAAACATTAGGTTTAGAGGATTGTTTTGTTTATGTATTGAAGCCGTCAACACTTCTGCTGGGACCTTCTTCAACTACAATCAACCTGTCAGAGACTTGTAAATATTTTCTTCAGCCAATTAAAATTGGAGGTGAGTACGGGTATCCAGCCTATCAGTAGCGAGTTCTGGAAGATTCCCCTTAAAATACTATAAAATCAGAGCGCTTTTTGGCCGTATCGTTCGGATTGCTCCAGTTATTGAGAGTGTGTTGTGTCCGTAGGTAGGCAGGGGCGAAACCTGCGAGAGGAAGGCCCAGAGACTCAAGGAAATGGCAAAAGTTTCATAGATTTGCGATTAATCATGTGGATAGCGTGAGGGGAAGGTTTCAAACTCTTTTATTGAATGTAGATTTATAAAATTTGGTGGTTTAAATATAGAATTTTCAGCAATTCTGAGGATTCAATTCCATTCTCTAGTGGGAAATATGTAATGTAAAGGAACAGAGAGTGATTATCCTCTGTCTGTTCCCATTCAACTTGGCATGGGGTGACTAAAGTTTTCAGAAGGTCTGAATGTCCAAAAACTAATTTGGCATTACCGTTTCTCATTTGGTTACCCACGGTGCAGTACAATACTAGCCTATGTATCCTTCGGCCATAGGCCAATTTAGGATTTTAACTATTACTAGGAGGAGTGCAGGTGTTTCATCCCTTTGCATTTTGTTTATGGTAGGTTACAACGAACCATTTTTCTTTTTTCATTAAGTCCATTTAGGGGCTGCCTGGCCGAGGCGGTAAAGGCGTGCTCGGTTCGCCCGGAAGATCGTGGGTTCAAATCCCCGTTAGAAAGTCGTAAAATTTAAGAAACGGATTTCCACTACCGGAGGTGCATATGGCCCTGAGGTTCACTCAGCCTTCACCAAAAATGAGTGCCAGGTTAATTTCTGGGGGCAAAGGCGGCTGGGCGTAGAGTTAACCACTCTACCCCATCACGTGCTGAGGTTAACAATGGTGGAAGCTTTTACCTTCCACTTCTCCAAGGGCCTTCATGGCCTGTACTGAACCCGACAGGGGCATGATCCAAGGACCTTTGGTTGATATTGATCTTCGTAATTACGCACGCAATGCTATTTAAGGGAAACAATGCTGAAATTGATTAATATTCATATCATTAATAGAGATAATACCGAAACTAATTAATATTCATATCATTAAGATAGATAAATTGAGTTATTTTACGAGAGTTCTTTGTTTGCGCCATATTGTCCTTTGTGTAGCGGGGGCCCGCAGCGGAACGCAAGCTCATCTAGACCAGGGAGGGGTTATGAATGGGGATTCCCCGTGACATCACTCGAGAGAAGACATCCCTCCTCAAGACTCAGAGAATGAAGGGAAACCAACTTTTTCGAAACGAAATATAGGAGCCATCTTGGATTCGGACTAGCCAACTTAATTATCTACGATCTAGAAAATTAATAAAACTCGAATTATGGAGTCGTCTCCCGATTTAAAAGGGATAAATGTCACTGGGACAATTATTTAGAGTGTTTAATGTCCCTTTTATTGATAACTTTCAGAAGAAGAAAGAATACTGTGTGGTTTCTGCGTGGAAAAGTACTGGGCCATCTGGTTAGTCTCATGACACGTCCTCGAAGAAGGGAGTTCACCACGCAAGGAGGGGGAAGCCGGACAGATTTTAATTAATTGAAGGAGATCCATCGAAGGATAATTGAATGGTTATGTCTCAATCGCATCAACTAAATATTGGTCACCGATTAGCCGTACTATTACACCTCGAATATGCCGTGAATAGGCAATACGCAAATTAGTGGAAGGGGTATCGCTCCCTTGTAAAAACCACTGCAGTAAGGGACGAGCGTCACTCGGGACTCGCGGCTCATCGACGGCGAAGCTATGCTTGGTTAAGCCCTCGTTAGTTCTTTGTTCAAGTGAAGTTAACTCCCATTTCAAGTGAAATAATAGAATTCGCATAAACAGTGTATAGTTTTGGTCTCTGTGACGCCAGTGTTAACTTTTTATAAAACCGTGATGTGTAAAGTAATACTATTATCATTACTATAGCACGATAGTATTACGTAGCGGCAGACTGAATAGTGGCCGAGAGATAGGCGGGATTCGGTACTGAACCGCGGACTACGTAGTCGTATCCGAGATCGCGACCGGACGTTCACAGTGAACGCTGTTAAACAGAGTGTGGAATTAAACAGTGACGTGTTTGTGTACAGGATTTACGGCGAGCGGCTCCACCAGCAAGGAACCATGGACTCTCAACTTCAAGGTGATATGGAAATGCAAGTAATCACCGCGGTGCCCATGGACCAGGAGTAAGCCCAGGATGGACCTCCTGAGCTGACGAAGGTGTCATCATGTGATAGAGATGAGTACTAATTTTCAATATCTGGCATGCCTAGTGGGGATGGGAAATGTTTATCTTAAGCTGACGCTATAAAAGATTAAAGATGTAGTCAAGTTGAAATAGAGCGCCGAAATGGGCGCGTAGTTGCTAATTCTTAGTTTAGGAAACCGACGACAGGTCTGAGTCATCGACTGTAAATAATTTAGGGAATATAATACTTTAGTTTTGCATGTGGTATAGATTTATTCAACTATTTTATCTTGGGAGATTTGTTTGATTATTTGCGTCGAAAGACCGGTAGTAATGAGTTTAGGGGAGTGCAGAGAGAGTAGTTATTAATCAGAGTAATTATTATTCTGATAAGTGCATGGCAAGTAAAAATGGTAAGTACTATAGTGTGTAAGGCACGTAACTCCGAGACTCAGCGGCGAAACTGACAACCAAAACCCCCCCTTGAAATACTTAGATAGGGAGCGTTATGATTTAAATTTATTATGTGATTAAATTTACCAGGAAGTGATCATAATGCGAGTGTCAAATATCAATCCGTGTGAATATTAATTAATTAATTAATGTATTGCCGTGTGACGATAAAGTAACCAAGTGCTGACCATCGATTAATTAGCAGTCAGTAATCGAATGTTAATTGCCATGCGAGTACGTAATTGTGTTGTAATTGCTGAATAGATTCCGCACGATGACTATGTATGATTAATGCAGCGGGCAAGTCATGTAGAATGGCAATAATAATAATAATAATAATAATAATAATAATAATAATAATAATAATAATAATAATAATAATAATAATAATAATAATAATAATCGGGCAAATATTAGCATTGTAATACCGGAGCCGCGTTGTGAAAGTGACGTGATACTGTTGGGAAAATATGTGTTGAATTCGAGGTGATTTGCGCGAGTGTTTTAGGCCTCAGTTTATTGTAGACGTACTTCCGAGTGAAGCGGTCTTGTGTCCTTATGAAAGGAATTGTTACGCCTATTAATGGTGGGCTGTTGACCGCATGTGAAAAGGGGAGCGTTTCGTCTGTCCCTGCCACCAGTCGTGTTTTTTGTATGTGTCCCAGCTGTGTGGAAAGCAAGGGCTTTTAAAGTAAAGAGAAAGAGGCCTGTTTGCCGGTAAATATGTGATTTATTCAACACGCCAGAGTAGTGTATTTATTAACAAGTGGCCCGGCCGATAATGCTAATGTTTGCTAGTGAATAATTGTTAATTGTTCGAGTATAATATAGATAGGGATTACAGGACCCTGTCTTCATCGCAAGAGGTTGTCAGTTCGATGCTCAACGTAGATATTGGAGATTTACGGCGTCTGAAGGAAGATCAAAGTGTCATACGTATTTTGCTGCATATCTTGTATGATTTTATGTGTTCTTTGTGTCATGTGTGGTTGTAAATAAGGTCAGTGGTGGTTCTGTTCATCTGCCTGGCAATGTCTATACTAGCGAGGGTCGGTTCGAACCCAGGTATTGTTTCATATGAGTGCATTTTTTCTTTTACGTCATTTCATTGGGAAATCTAGGTCATCAATAGAGTAGAGATCGCTCAGACACGTTGTCGGTGCATGTTAGTTTTATGTGTTAGTGATAATATAGCCTCAGTGTTATGATAAAATTCTCCATTCGCTTCATGTCACGATACATCGCTTCGCGATAAACGTACTCATTTCTATCAAGCATAATGGACAGACGTCCACATAATAATTCAAACAAGTATGTGTATTAATGTAGTTCATTAGTGTATCTTAATGCGCCATTTCCCATCATCATTAAGGTTGAATAAACCGGTTTGTGAGTTAAAATTTTTAATTCGAATGTGTTCTCATTTTAGTTAAGTATGCCCCGCTTCTCCTCCCGTGTACGCCTTTAAGATTACTTTAGTTCAGCGCCTATTTATTTTTTAATTTTTCTTGACCCATGTGCGACCCTGTAGATTCAATGCCGGTGCCTTTTAGGGGGGGGGGGGGGCGGGTGCAGTACGGAGGTGACATTGCTTTGCTTTTGCTTTGCATTAAGTCCATTTAGTATGGGCAATCATACCCCTGCTTTTCTGTAATTTTTTATGGTGTTAGTTGCCTATAGTTCGGCAATAGATAAGCTCTCATCGGCGCAATTGTGTAAAAAGTCTCTAATTGAAGCCTACCGGTAGGTTATAAGGCGAAATTGAGTGCGCCATAAGAAACTAATGCCTCTGCGAAGCGGTACTATGATTTTTTGAACGCAGATTCCTATGTTGTGTAAATGATCTGAGTAAAACTTGCTTTCGTAAAATATTGCTCCTATCAAGAGCAATATGGCCCTTTTCTACGTAAATCAACCAAACTATTAAGAAGTGCCAATTTGGTACCTGAATTTCTGGCTTCTAAGCCCATATTTTTTGCTAGAGGTGACTCATCAATATTCTTTTTATTCATTTATATTTTCTGTTTAACAATTTTTTAAACTAGGAGGAAAAGATAAGGAAAGAGCTAAAGTTTCAAAATTGCTTTGTTAAGTTCTGCTCAAGTTAACTCATTGTCGAACCAATCAAACTAGGTGCTTTGTTTTCCTGTATGATCCACAATGTTTCCTTAACCCTAGAACTGCGGACCGTCTTTCTGGAAGACGGTGCACTGTTTCGTCAAGTGCGATCGTCTTTCTGAAAGACGGTGTCGTTCTTCCGCCGTAGGTTTATAATTGGTCACCAGATGGCAATAATATAGATACCAGCTGAATACTTACACTTTTATCTTCATTATTGAAAGTCTTTGAAACACATTAATCGGTCTGGACAAGTTTATTTTGCTGTAGAAATGAAAGTACTTTCACATGTTCTTAGAATCAAGATGGCAGCCCGCTTTGTTGACGATTCTGAAATCAAGCGCTGGATTTTCGAAGATCTTAGTGACAATACTGATGGTGACAGTGGTTATTGTTTTAATTCCGACGAGAAAATTATTCCTGAAAATAGTGAAAGTGACAGCGAAGTACAAGGTGCCTTGGAAGTAATGGGAATTTCCGATGACCAGAATGATGTTCAAGTCGGTGCAGGTTATGTTATTATTGGCAGTACGTCAATATTTGAAGAAATCAGCGAAGGGATAAGTGTGGACTGTTGATATTTTTGTAGATTGTTATAAGGAATGTGATCAAAACACAGGAAAGATGAAATTGACCTAAAGAAAACTAAGATAAGCTGTAGGTTCAAAATTTTTGAAAAGAACTCAAATTCGTTTCGATGAAAATTTGAGTTTTATTTCGCAAACGAAATGAAAAGTGTATAACTGTGGAGGAATACGTAAGAAAATACTTGTTCGTTTCAGAAATAAATTATCTATCACAAATTCCTTTATTTGAGCAAAATATTTCAACAGTTTCCATTGTCTAAAAAATTTTTAATTTCATTTTACGATAGTTAGAAATCGTGGTAATATTTTTCGTTATTTGTATTATCTTCATTTAGATCAGTCTTTTAGCTTTCTATTGGTATATAATATGGAATTATTAGGATTAATATGTGATTACAGGCATGATTTTATTTTCATGGTGTATGTTGAGAAAAATAACTGCAGCATTTGACAGAAAAACCTGCAGCAGTTCTAGGGTTAACAAAAATAATAATAGTTATCGTGGTTACTTGGCTCTCAGAGGGAAGTGAAGCACCTGGGTTGAATGGGCAGACAAGCAATAAATCAAAGTTTAAGTTAAGCCAACAAAATTTTAGATATTGCATTTCTTTTCTTATATATTCGTTTTCAATTAACAAAGAAGCTAGGGGAAAAACAAAGTAGTTCAACTGGAGCTCGTTAACTAATAAGAATTACAAGGGAGCTTTCAAGCTTAGGAATTTTACAAAGGAGCTTGAAAGCTCCGAACAGGTGCAAAATAAGCTACTTCGCTTCAATCAGGTACAACTATGGTATGTTAGAGATAAAAAAGGGAGTGATCACTTATGTTCTCCAATCTACAAGTGAAGTTCGATAGCTTACTAGCTTCACAACCAGCTGGTTAGAATTCATTATACAAGATTTATTCGCCCTATAAGGTCATACTGATCAAAAAGGAAAATGATAATATGACTCTCAAGATGCTTCTATATTACCAATCACCACGTGGGTTTCACATATTACTCAACCGGGCTCCTTTCAGGAAATATAACTTAGCCTGATGCAGGCGCAACTACGACATGTAAGCAGAGCATCAAAGGACTGATTTCAGCACAATAAAAATATAAATCAATTCCAGGCAACACTTGGCTAAATTTATATGGCCGTGCAGTAGTCAATGCAGGTCGTTACCAGATGGCGACATATATTGAAATTAAAACAAAACTGAGTGTAAATATTCGAAAAGAGACTTTGAAGCATGAATTCGATAGTCTATTTTTAACGTACCCAATCTAGGCATCAATTGTTGGCTATCAGTAAAGTCCATATGAAAATATTTTGCCCGTAACCCAGCGTTGAAGGCAATGAGTTACGATACCAAAACAGAATCTCTACCGGAAACACAATAACAAGGAGAATCAATAGAAGATACGAAGAAAACCAACCCAAGACTTTGTGAAAATGAAGTCAGTAACTTTTACCATAATTTCAACGATGTCTACAGAAGAAACAAGACGTTTGGCATAGGGAGTCAAAACGCGATTTACTGCATTAAAATTGGGACTGCTTATAAAACACTTGGATCAAAGGGAAACATCTAGAAATCGTAAAGTACAGGATCGAATAGAGCCACACCATATTTATTCCTTTATTAATGATGAATATAATACTCATAACAGACGAACTGTTCGATACGAAAATACGGCAGTCGACATAATATTCGCATAAATTGCAGTGAAGGTTTAGCACGGCTAACACGAAGAATATGGACATTTTCTGTCTTTAAAGATGTCAGATTCATACAATTAGTTGGAAAACATACTGTGAGACACTTGAAATGCATATCAGTAGTGATTGATTGAATGTAAATATTATCCCAATAAGTACTAACTTGACCAGGATCATAGCCCTCAAAGTGATGTATTTTCTTCATCTGCGCGTATATTTGTTAGCACATATCACAGAAGGTTGGTAATTATTCTTCACGTGACAACAATGACGGCATTACCATTTAAATGCTCACTAGTGATTGCCGAAATTGTGTGTGTGCAGCACATGAAAAATTATGCTATTATTTTGTATACTTATGTACGTCATATTAACATACATAACAAATGCCTATAGAGAACAGTTCTGTTAGTTTTAAAAATGACATACTGATAGATGGACACAGGCCGTTTAAACTTTACGTGACCATATGCAATGGTAGTCGTTGGTGAGTACATTTTCTCCATGTTTTATCGTATTTTTAGTTAATGTGATAAAAAATAAATTGAATTCTCAAAAAATGAATGTGATGAGTTTGAAATAATAGGTATAGAGTCTCCTGAAGTTCATAAGGGAACTAATGAGAATTCAGAGGATGAGGATTGTGGCGGCCTGTTTGATAACATTACTGGTTTTCGATGACGAGCGGCTGCTGAGGCTATTCATTTTTCTATAGCTAAAATCAATGGAAACACAGAAATTCTGTGGATGACATGTGAAAGCATATGGTGCGCGATTCAATGCACATAGATGGATTCATTGAAATTATACGTTGTTTACATTGGGCAGGTAACACTAAGCTCGATGGGCTGGATAACATGAGGATGCTGAGACCAGTTGAAAGTTTGCTGAAGATCACGTAAGTCAGTCACTTCAGACCAGAACAGCATTTGAAATAAGACGAGTATATGATTGAGCACTGTATTTTGGACGCCATGAATGGAAACAGTGCATCAAAAACAAACCCATTCGATTCGGTTATAATACTTACTTTTACTTCTCCTAGTCCAGGCACCCCATGCAGCAGCTTCGGGCAGCCCGCTGGGTTTGAAAACAGTGCTACTAGCTACACAACACACGATGAATATTCCTTGGTTCGAGTCCAGAGATTTACACATTGATATGCAGTGAGCAACAAAACAACAGCTCTGGAGAGCTAAACAGCAGAGCAGTGTTCACAACGCGACCATTAGTGCTGTTCCAGTTACACTCAGAGTAGGTGCTTCCCTCGCGGACTCACGGTAATCCTCATTCCGCAGAAATACACAAACACACAGTACTCTCAGGTAGGGAACAGTCTTCCGCCCCGTATGCCGTTTTTGGTCCAACTACTCACGGGATACTCCGACACCAAAACAATCTCGCCGCCAGCGGCCATCAACTTATAACTCGATGATAGGTTACTAAAATAGTCAGGGCTAAGCTATAGAACACTCCCGTTGTATCTTCAAGAAATCGCGTGGAGAAACTAGATGAAGGGAACAATAAATGTGTGTCCATGGCATGTCCTCTGACGGGCTGGGAGGTTCCCCGAGCTGTCTTAGTCATCCCTTTGAGGAAATACCGACAGGGCTACGACAAGGCTGACGGTACCTTGAGCACGTAAATATTTTCGTGAAGGTAAGCATCAGATAGTTCCATCTTATCTCTCACAGATATACAATTTATTTTTCTTATATTTTGCAAAAATCCACTGAATTATGACCGACTAAGCGACGAAAGTAACTGAGTCACTGTCCAGGTTTTATATTAATATGAAAATTTATGAGATTTTATTGCATGTAATGTATATACGTATTTTGATTTAAGAATGATTTGATTTATGTCCAACCAACTGTGGAGTGTATAATTATCTTGTTCGCCCACTGAAGCTGATATCTCACTCACACTTCCCATTTAGCATTTCAAAATGATGGATAGATAGATAGATAGACAGACGAACATATAAACAGACAGATAGCCTAGACTGTATATTTAATCATTAAATATCCTATCAGTCAATCAATCAATCTGTCACTCAGTGGCTCAATGTATTTAGAAAAGGAGCATTCTGTAGGCTGCTGTCTCACTTTTCTGCTTTGAAGTTGATTTATCAATTGATTACAGAGCATTGTTCAATGAACTCAAGGTAGTTAAAAAGGACCATTGCTCATTTTCGATTATAATTTAGTAGCGGTGGATATTATTGGTTAATGGGTAAATACAATGATATAATAGCCCATTCTTAAATTTAATTATTATATATAGAGGAAGAAGTTACAAGTATCGAAGAATGAACATTTATGGAAAAGAAAAGAAACAGAGAAGGTAGACGTGCAAATGAAAATGGCTTCCGAAGTCTTATAAATCTAGCACTACCAAATTCAGAAATACAAGAAATGGATTAGGAAGGGAAGGTTAAGAAGCCTGAAGCAAGTAAGTGGAGGCATTATGAGACTCTGCTGTGTGTCCTGAACTCACCACTCTACACCCACAACGCACAGAGTTTTTAATTTCATTTTTAATACTACATTAAGCTCAAGCTGTTATTTAATTCTTGTTTTTTATGATAAGTTATGATTTCCAGCGGCGCAAATAGATCTTATGGCGAGTTGGGGATAGGAAATGGCTAGGAGTTGGATGGACGTGGCCGTGGACTTAATTAAGGTAGCCGCCCCCGTTTCTTTGTTTTTATACAACCCGCAGTCTATGAACTACCGCGAAAACATTCTCTCGTCCGATAATGAGTGGTGTAGATACATTGCTTGAAATTATTGTATACGATGCCCACAGTAAGGAGGTGAATGAATGCATAGAGCCGTGCTACGTACCAGGTGGCTCCCGAACGCCGTACATTCTACTTATAAATGTCCCGCATGCAGAAGTGATGAATGAGATATCTACGAACTGATTTTCACAGGGGCACTACTGCCAGTGGGCAGGTTACTCAGAATATGAACAGATAAGTTAACAACCGCACTGTCGCTCGCAGCATATTACTAAGCGCTACGGGTCTAATGCACCCCTTGTATTAGTAAACCACGTTTCCCACCGCTTAGTTCTAGGCTGGTGTATGGTACAGCCGCACTGTACTTGCTGTCCGCATATTGGCAATGGCTAGTGTGTTCAGCAGCGAGGGTCACACATACATTACTTTTAATCTGGAGAACCAAACAGACGTATGCTTTCTACACACGTATTTTGTCGAACAGTATTAATTTTTGTTTCACACAAGCAACTCTTTATTTTTGAGTGGAATGTCTACACGTGTATAAATTATAAAGTTAAAAAAATTAATTTTCTGAATCTTTGGCGAGTTTATAAAAACCGTACCGGCGATTACGGGGTGGGGCGAGGATGAAGAGTCGGCCCCCGTCCTCTTTGTGGAGTGAACATTACCTTTTTATTCCACTTTAGCGAGCTTGAAATAGGAATTATTTAAAAAACTATTTGCACAAGCTTTGTTGTTTTATCTGCTAATACATTCCTTTTTTTTAACTATTAGCAAAACAATTGGCGGATATACGCACAAAATGCCGTTCGTCGCGGCTAACAGATTTGTATAGCGCTACGGCAAGTAGTGGAGACTTTGCATGTGCTGTGAGGAAGGGAAGTAGGGGTACATACTTTTGGCCAAGATCGTACACACTGAGTTGTAATTCACCCGCTTGCTGCGCGCATTCGTCAGTCTGGCAGTCTCTTTAATGTTAGTTAGTTTCTTAGTGTGTATTCAAATACTAAATGATATTTAATTGCATAAACATGCTGTGAGCGACAGTGTGGTTCTTAACTCTTCATATTTTGACGTAACCTGCTGGCTGGCAGTAGTGCCCCTGTGAAAATCAGTTGGTAGACATCCCATTCAACATTTTTGCATGTGGGATATTTATTAGTAGAAAGTAGGGCGTTCAGGAGCCACCTGGTATATAAATGGAAAGCTCCATGTCTATTATAAACTGTGTTGGCGCTGAGATGTTACGGTATATAAATGGCTGCGAGTGGCTTCCCAGCAGCTGCCGTATTTTAAAGCCAATGCTTTACTTTGTGTTGAGAAGTTCAAGTCCTGTGTTTAGAAATTAAGCAGTAGGTACCGTTCGCACATTGTCCCAGCCTGCTCAAATTACCGTGGATATGATAGATTCTGCAAGTGAAATAATACGTACGTAATCATGTTTCAGGACAAATTAAAAAAATTGATGTTTTCAGAACTGATCCATTTATACAATTTTGTCTTCATTTACTGTCAGTGCTAGCGACAGAGTTCTTCCTGAAGGCAAATCTTAATCAAATTGTGATTGATCTGCATTCTTTACATGATCTGGAGATATATTATTCTGGATAACTTCGGTTCAGATGTTCCCAGGTTCGATTCCCGATGGGGCCGGGGATATTAATTGCTCGGGAATGGCTGTTTGTGTTCGCCTTAACACACATCTCTACACTACACACACCACACTTCCAACACCCACAAAATACGCAATATTGAATTCACCATTCCATACGGGGTTGACGTAAGGGAGGGCATCTAGACTTGACTTGATTCACTCCTTGTTTATTATAACGAGTAACATCAACCAATCGCTTACTAATTTCGTGAGCTGTCTTCAGACATCCTTAACCGTGTGATGGGTGCTTTTAAACGCAAGTCCTATCGGGATCAATTTTGTTTTTTATATTATTGCACGGATTTTAAAAGTATGACAAGTTTTAATCATACTTTCTCGTCTCATTCTAATGAAAAGTTCAAACACCTCTCGGCTTATCCTATCCTACATAGTTTTGGTGTCTCCGTGACGTTTTCGGCGTATTTTTGAAGTTTTTCGAAGTTGCGTTATTCTTTACTTTTTTCCTTCTGTTTGACCTAACTGATTTAAAATTACCATGAATTCCCTTGTCGATCGTTAATTCCGCAGTCTACGGATGAGAATATTCGATATCTTCAACTTCTCTTGCCGGATTCGTCCAGATCTTGTAGAGATGAGTGTCCCTCAGGAAATATTGTTTTAGATTTTCTTGGAAATAATGGTGCATACGATGAACTGCAACTTTTCTGCAAATCAGACACTATTCATGTTGATTTGTTCCTGAAGTCGCTACAACTTTTATTCCTTGACGCCACCTCATTTATTCCAGGTGTACTGACCTTGTTCTTTAAGACTTCTTCCTCAAAAAGCTGTTTACTCATTTCTCTCTTACAGGTATGTCTTCATAAGTACCAATAATTAAGCTATATTTCTACAATTGCTGGCTGTCCCATTGTATGTGGGACCGTATAACACAAATAACAATAAACCTACATTCATGTCTCAGACACGGGAAATTTATTTAACTTTCAACACAGCACTCTCTTCTAGCGTCTCCAGGCAGCAGGAAAGCAAGAGCAGACGAAACATCTACATTGATCACCCTATTCAACTCTCCGCCCCGTCCGTATGAGTGCTCCATACCATTATAGGTTTGCAAGGAGTCATTAAAATATGATCCTTGACACAACTGAAATAGTCTCGTTCCGGTCTCCAATGCAACTACCTGGCCCTTCCCCTGTTCGATAGGTGTGGGGAACTATGTATAAACTTTTATATACGAAGTCTATACCGCACTGAAAAACGTCGTACTATTGCACGATATCAACAGGCCACAACATGAGAACCACACAGGTTAGTTGCTACGATGCATTGCATTTTAGCAAATGGATATATATTTTCATCGACAATTGGAAAGCAATTTTCTTCAAATGAATCTATGAAATTTCTTGCTGCCTCGTCTATTGAGCCACCCTCGTCCATTGGGTCTATTGAGGGCATCAGCCGAGATTTGGCAAGAAAGACACTTACTCGCTTTAAAAGGTTTTTCACTCTTCAGACTGAGGAAAGTTATGTGCTGTTTTCACAGATAACGAAATATCTATTTAATGTTTATAAATAATATAGTCACCATATTAGAACAGTCTAGAAATATGCCATTAAATAATAAATGAATCTTGATGTCCGATAGTAATGCGTTTGGACCCTCACCGGAAACCATGTACTCCCTCTTTACATCCGTACCGTCCCCCATGTTACATGCTCAGTCGACAGGGTAATTATAACACGCACGTTACAAACCTTACCCTGGTGCGTGGAATCACGTAAAAACAATTATTTCTATTACTTAGTAACCAAAATTGTTATCGTAGACACTAATATACAGTAAGTTACATAATACATAATTTATTATTGCAATTAGCGACCAACCGTAGCTTCATTTGCACAGTGTTTATTTATGTACATACATCCATGCACGGACTGGAGATATCGAAAGACGATGAACCACATTTCACGTGCTAGATACATGAAAACAGTCAATCCGAATATTATGAAAAAGAGCCCTTAAAAATGTGCTGTCTGACGTTAACACTGGCATATCCGCGGGAGCAACTGAGGCAAATAACATGCGAACCGCTTGAAACAGTGTTAGTGAAACTTGGACAATTATTTGAGAACTAATTGAATATCGGCAGAGAGGATTTTGTAGTCCTGTACAACATCCGGTAGATACACTTTCACTCATTGCAAGGAACGAACAGAACTGTCAATCTCAAGATAAATGATGTAATCAATCACACTGCAGTAAAACAGTAGAAAATAAGGACTTAAAATATTTTTAAAAGTATGGAAAGAAAAATCCAGTCAAATGGTCAATTGCTGCTTTGCTCATACAGAGGATCTGCTTCAAGTGAAAAAGCCATGAAAGTTAGAGGAGGAAGAAACAATGATAAAATATTAATAAGTCATTAAGTAGAAGGTAGGGAGGAAGAATAATTAAACAGAGAAAAATGTACCGATTAAATTTTGTTGTTGTAAATAAGTATATTTCCGAGTTTAAAATAATCGCTCATTTCTGCTATACCCCAACAGTTTTTAAAAATAATAAGTAAAACACTATCAGTGAATTAATTAGGCTTGAAATCACTTTAACGGGGTTATAAAAGGAGAGAGCGTGTAACTCAGTGGTAGGAACCCAATTAGAGTAAGGTTACAGCGTATAAGACCCTCATCAAAATTATTTGATATTTGAAATGGAAAAGGTCCAAAGGTTCAAAATTGTTCTGGGAAGACTTAGGAATTAGGTGACGAGCGGCTCGACTAAGTGGTACCTTCTGAGCTGTTAGCGGAGACATGACGTGGAATGACATTAGTGGGTGAATAAGCTTGAATTGAATTTTTAAAAGTAGGAAGTATCACAATATTAATCTAAAGTTGTTATTCAAAATCATGAATTGGGGCAAATATCCGTTTAAATGAAGAGGAATTAGGGATTGGAATATTTTATCAGGGAAGATTTTCGGTAAATTTACAACTTCTTTGAAATCACTTAATAAAATGCTAGGTAAACAATGGATAGGAAATTTGTAACTTGGGCAACCTCCCTAAAATGAGATCAGTGGTAACTGACTGATTGATTGTTTGGGAGGGCTGTTATTGTTAAGGAGTTTTTTAAGTAAGTATTTGCTGCATATGAAATAATTACAGAAATACTCACAGAAGCAAACTGTTATGTTTCCGAGATGACCATACTCCTACGAGATAAATCAAAGACGGCATATAAAACGAAGGGGTACACTACACAGCCTTCTAGAATACATTTTCCCTCATTTTAATACATCCAGAGACGAAGTCACCCATTTTCAGACCCCACATATCCCACACCTCAACTGCTACAGGCACACAACCACTACAGTGTGCGATGGGAGAATCCGGGCTAATACCACACGCAAACAACAGTGGTCTTCAGTGGGTAGTTGTGGCTGTAGGGTGAAATATATGCACACCCACACATACACATATGTCCAATTATATGTATGGTCAGATAATTTCAACCCACACATCTCCCACACCACCACAGTTAAGATTCGCTACCCCTACAGTACACGAAGGGAGTCTCGATGCTACTACCACATAGGAGCATCTGTGGTCTGCGGTGGGTAGTTGTGGCAGCAAGGTTACTTATACCAATCCGCACGTCTATTCATATGTATACAGTATATATAGTCGGACACTATCAAACCTCACATATTCCACACCAAAACAGCTACCGACATGCAACCACAACAGTGCTGGATGAGAGACTTGAGGCTACTACCACACATAGAAACCAGTGGTCTGCGATGGATAGTCGTGGCTGCAAGGTGACATATACGAACACACACGTCTATTTTGTATACAATCGGCCAATTTCATTTTCAACCCCCACATCTCGCACACCACCACAGCTACAGACACACAACCACTGTAGTGTATGATGAGGGACTCGAGGGTACTACCACGCACAAACACCAGTGGTCTGAGGTGGGTAGTTGTTGCCCCAAGGTGAAATATACGGGCTCGCGCGTCTATTTTTACATGTAGTCGGCCACATTCAACCCCACATCTACCGCACCACTACAGCTGCCATCACGCAATGACTATAGTGCACGATGGAAGACTCGATGCTACTATCGCACACAAACACCAGTGGTCTGCGGTGGGTAGTTGTAGCTGCAATGTGAACTATACGAACACACACGTCTATTTATACATATATATAGATTTTGTATCACGTACGTGTTCTTGTTTTTATGCCTAAGCTACCAGAATAACACCATGAAATATCTTCATGAACATATTTGATCACAGGTTGCATAACGAACAGAACATCTGTATTCAGGAACTCTGAAAAGTGGTGGCAAAAGGGGCTCTGGTTAAGACGAGCAGGTCGTTATGCTACTTAGGTTCCAAAATGGGTAAAATATAAATATGTAAATAAATTCAATGTTAATTTTAATCTTATACCAGTTGTATAGTATTATTAGAAGTAATTTCACATACCGTACTGTATATGAGTTGACTATGTTTGTAAGATATTATAAGTAGAATTTTGTAAACAATATAAATTTATTAAGGATGATGTGTTTGTTTAATAGTAAAAATTATTAGCGTAAATTGTATAATATTGTATTCTAGGAAAATTTTCTTCGTCTCCTGTTAATTTAAAATTTAGTGCTTGACAATAATGTATTTTAGTGTACCATTTGCCACCGAGGTAGACACCTCATTTGCAAATAAAGAGATTTTGATTTGATTTGATTATTATGATAAAACCGACAGCCTATATATTGGGTGACTGCGGACCAAGAAGTTTAAATTTTATTCGAATGTTACTACGATTACTTCCATACTGAATGTTTTGTTTTATGTATAGGTTATGAATAGTTTTGCATTCGATTTGTTTCTTAGTTATACGCTTACATTAAGTCTATAAATACTTTTTAAATTTTGCAGTTCTTCACTAAATAGTCAAAATAAATGTAATCCAAGTTTCCGATTCTCTCCATGTGACTAAATATAATCGCATTCCCTTGCACGGGATAATATGGTACTTGTACTGCTCTTGGCAATACACAGCTTAGTCTTGATGAATTCCATTTCTACGTTACTTTTTTACATAACGATGACGATGCCACACCTCCACTGTTTCCTATCTCAATCAAAACGTACCATACATTTTTCATATACTAGTGAACTGAGAATTTATGGTTTAACGTAATGTAAGCACTTCTAAATTTCATGATAAATTCCTAATTAATTCCGTATTCGTTTGTATTCCAGACGAACTAACAATAAGGGAAACACCACTTGAATGCTAATGAACCTAGTTCTTGGCTGTAAATCAAAAGCAGCTGTTTCTACTGTTAACCGTGTCCCAGTTTAAACAACATCTTCTTTCCAGGTTGAGCGGAGAGAAATGTTAATTCCAGCGCTTCTTGGAACCTGTAACAATCAGGCGAGTTGAGGAGTTCATTGCTACATCGCACGCAAACTGAATGTTCCGTGGTGTTAATAAATTATCAGTAAATTTATCAGAAAGGAGTATTTTAAAACCTCTCGGACAACATTGTAATTAGCAGGCTCTCTCAGGCAAATTTGTAGGAGAATTATTATGGATAGGTATGCGACCTGTCACAACATGTAAGATTTTTGAGAATGTGGGGGTTCATGTTAGAAATTAGAATCGCCCTATTTACAATTAATATCGTCCCCTTATTCTTTTCTCGATTTCGGTCATCTATGGGCCACGTAAAATATCTTCGTCATATTTTTGCCTCCTTCTTTGATTTTTTGTCTCCCAGTATTGCTTTATGCTTTTACTATATTCTATTGTTACTTAATCCTACCAAACGTTTGGACGTTAACTGCCTTTTTCCTTAAAACCTCCGACATTTGTAATCCTCTTGCAAAATACCTATGTATAGGTGATTGTGGGCCACAGTGAGACAGAAAAAAATTGTTTTAGGCCTAGTATACTGATTTATTTTCACATACATGAAAGTATCTTGACATGCTGAAATATTACTTCATTCTTTCTTATCAATTTCATACCCTTATAATTTCTAAATCATACAAACTTTTCTGTAAAAAAAACCATTGTGATTTTGTCGGAGCCATCTCACTATAGCCCACCCACGTTCCACAGTGCGACAGACGATGGTCCACTCGGAGACACAATGAAAAAATATTTCTTATCTGGTACACAAGTAAACATTGAAAATATAATTGATGCCAGAAACACTACAGTACATTAAGTTTCCCAAAATTTACACAAAATTTGAGATATGACTTTTGTCTTTTTGTCTTGCCATATGCAGAAGGAATCGGCAACAGTGATCTGGTGTCTTTCGTGGGGACAGAAGGAGTATCTGCAACATCTGCCTATCATTTCTACACTTTTTCTTAGGAATTTTAGTTCATAATATCCATCATCTAAAGCATGTAGTATTTTCCTGGTGTAAAATCTTGAGTGTTTCCCTGAAAACTCGAGCAGAACGAAGTCACCTTCTTTAGGTTTGCAATCAAGTTGATGACAATTTTAGGAGCTCTGCTTCTTCATATTGTGATGAGCTGTTTATACTACACCATTTGTTGTAAACATGCGCTGTTAATAAAAAAGTGGTGTGAAATATGATTAGTTGTCGATTTTACCTATTCGCAATAATACACTTAAAACTTACTTTAATGTTACGTAACTTCCCTTCGTTCTCTGTATTTTCAGACTGACTGCAGATGCGATGGAAAGCAACTGAAATTCCGCTCAGTGTCAAATGAAAAAGGCTTTAAGGACTTTTACACCCAAACTACAAATACACTAGAAAACTTGTGAAAAATTGGCGCTTAGCCCCTTACAAAATTAGGTCTACTGTTATTATTATTGGTCTTGATTTTATGTTCCAATAATTACTATAGATGCTATTCGCAGACGCCGAGGTCCCGGAATGTAGTCCCGTAGGAGTTCATTTACTTGTCTTTAAATCTACCTACATGAGGTTGACGTATTTCAGCACCTTCAAATACCATAGGACCGAGCCAGGATCGTACCTGAAAAGCTAGGGTCAGAAGACCAGCACCTCAACCATTTGAGCCACTCTGCACAGCAGAAACTAATGATCCAAGGCAGATGAATGCATTAACAATTTTAATTGGTGGTAGAATATTTTGCGATTGGCGTGAATTATTGAGTTACTGAATTACTGAGTAAATAGTTATGTGTATAGTTTAGAAAGATCTAGTTTTGAAAAAAGGGAAAAGTGAATATGTTATTGGAATGATGAAGTGAGGGCAGATTGTAAACATAAAAGGAAGGAGTATGAGAATTTACCCCAGAGAATAACTGGTACAGACAGGGAATTTTACGTAGATGAAAGAAAAAGAGTTCATTGAATGTTATCAGTAATAACATGGAAGTGACTCCCGAAGCGGCAGGAAGATTTTTCTGGAGAGTAATAAATAGAAAGGGAAGGAAAATGAAATGAATGAAAGTTCTGACAAATAATTAGGCGAACTCGTAGCAAATTATAGGGAATCACCGGAGAAGGGGAAGGATTATTTTGGAAAATATCTCAAGGTAAAAGGAAATCTTTCTCTTGACAAATTGAATAACCGAAGTCCAGGGGAGAAGGACGACGACGTTAATGAAATTATGCTTGGATAAGTTGAAAATAATTTTAATAAACTCCATTCTCAGAAAGCAGCAGAAAGAGATGAAATCAGACCTGAAATTATCGAAGGTAAGTGTTGAATGGGTTCATAGATTAATAAGATAAATATGATATATCAGTAAGGTACCTTCCGATTGCCTGAACGCAGTAATTGCCCCTATTTACAAGCAAGGGACCAGGAAGGTTTACAACAGATACCGATATATTTCACTGATCAGTATATCAGGCAAGGTGTTCACTGACAATATGGAAAGGAGTGTACGATCAATAGTTGAGAGTAAGTTGGATGTAAATCAATGTAATTTCGTAACACAGAGGGGATGTCAGCATCAGATTTTCAGTACTCACCTGGTAAAGAAATGCTACGAGATAAATATACAAATCTGTTTATATTGTGCATATCTGGAGAAGAAATACGACATATTACTGAAGGAAAATACTTGTTATCCTCACTGATGGATTATGGGATCAAGGGTGGATTATTAAAAGGAATCAAAGGCATTTATATTGACTGTGCGAGTCGATAATAGAATAGGTTCTTACTTCCAGATACCGTACACACAGGGGTTAAAGATGGTAGTAATATTGTATATTTTTGTTCATACATTGGCCAAAAATGAAATCCCGACACTAGAAAGGAGCTGTGCATATTAAATGAAATTTGGGAGGCTTGTTTGCATATCTGGAAAATGACCTATTCAAATTTGCATGCTAGTCGTAGTGTTGTGCTAGTAGCACCACTATCAACTTACAAAGCATGTTTGCTTTAAATACGTGCTGTACACTTCGTGAGCGTTAGTCATCGCGGGGTGTTTGCGTTGTGAGTCGAACATGCCTTTAAGGTGACGAAGAATGCAGTATCAGCAACTTACGAAGTTTGAACAACGCCATGTAATAGGGCTACGAAAAGGTGGATGATCCTTCCACGATATTGCAGAAAGACTTGACAGCGACATGTATTGGTGTTAGCAACAACGATCGCGGGAAAGCACTGTCTCAGGAAGACCGGTGTCCGGCCGCACACGGATCATTACAGAGTGGGATGACCGCCGTATTCCCCGCATGGCTGTGATAGATCGCACTGTATTTATATCAGCCAATAGAGCATCATTTGATACCAGAGTGGCACAGCGAACTGTTACAAAAAGATTTTTTGAGAGACAGCTCCGAGCCATCCGTCCTGTAGCGTTCATGCCATTAACTCCGTTAATGCCATCTTTGACTTTAGTGGTGTCAACCTAGAGTCCAAAGCAGGGTTAAGTAGAGATCCATTGTGTTCTCTGATGTGTCTTGGTTACAGAGGTGGTTGTAGTTTGGTAAGAAGGAGGCCAGATGAGCGCATGGAACCAAGCTGTCTGCGGCATCTACATACTGGACCTACACCAGGAGTTATGGTCGGGAGGGAGATTTCTATTCACAGCAGAAGCACTCTCGTAGTTATCCCAAGAATCTTGACAGCGGATATATACGTCAGATTGGTGATTGAACCGGTTGTGTTGCCATTCATTCTCAGTATCAAGGAGGTGTTTTCCATCAGGATAGCGATCGTCCTCATACCACTTCTGTCATCCAACGTGCTGTACAGAGGGTCGATAAGGTCCCTTCGCGTGCGATATCGCCAGACATTTCGCCCATTGAGCACTATAAAGCGTTATGGGATGACAAACACAGAGTCATCCAATATCAGCATTAACTACTACTGATTTAACTGACGAAGGCGTAGAACACAATTCCATAAAATAACTTACGGCACCTGTTCGACACAATGCATGCACGTTTGCATACTTGCATTCAAAATCGTTGAGACTACAGTGGTTATTAATGCTGCAGGAATTTTTCTCGCGCATACATGAACCGGATCTGGTGCCTGCAGGCTTCTGTTTGTTTCCCCGCCCCAAAGAAATGCTGATAGGTACAAATTAAGCTGACATACTGCACATCCAACGATGTGTGAAATCAGTGCTCCGATCGATTACAAAGGACGCCTTCACTGCCAGTTTCCAGCAGCTGTATACACGCTACCTAAACTGTATAATGGACGATGAAGGCTACATTGAAGAAAACCAAATATATCTAGTTTGTAACTTCAGTTATCTTTGTTTTATGGTGTCATTCACCGAAAATTTTAGACGCAACATTTTATAATGCCCACTCTGGTACCTCCAGATCTCACCTGTCTCGTCACGAACACCAAAGGTGGCCAGATCGATTCCTTTCCTAGCATGCTTACAAATATATTTCGATGATGATGATGATTATGTTTGTTGTTTAAAGGGCCTAACGTCGAGGTCACCGGCACCTAATGGAAAGAAATGGGACGAAATGAAAGGACAATTAAAAATCCATAATCTTCCAACGACAAGAATTCAAAACGTGAAGACGAAGAATGAATGGATGGAGATGAAGTTGAAACAATCAGTGGATCCGAACCACAATGCCCTACATTCCCAGAAACTAGCGTTAAACAATTGTGTTACTGACCAAGGGACTGCGTTTCAAGGTCAATAGTGAATCGATGATGCTTGTAGTCTAAACGGGTCCAAAGTCAAGGTCATCGCCCCTCATAATGGTACTTATCGCTAGGAAAATAGTACCACGGTATTTGTCAATCAAAAATAGCGTAGACTCACGGTATTTCACACATTATGGTACTACTCAGTGGTAATGTAATGAGCACACTTAATACAGCCCTATGGTGTTTCGCACATTGTGTTGCTATTTACAGGCAACGCAAACGCATGGTGTTCTTCATACAAATATACTAACCACAGGGACTCGCACTATCCCGTGGTGATCCTCACAAGGTGGGTACAAATCATAGGCAAGGCAAAACCATGGTGTCGCTCACCCATGGTGTCACTCATATAGTGGTACGAATCACAGGAAGTGTAAAATGCACCCTGTGCCACACTGTTGCTACTAATCACAAACCTATTGCGTACCTCACATAGTGGCACTACGCGCAAGTAAAAGCGACCCATGGTGTTCCATGCGTGGTAGTACTAATTACAAGTAGTATCATAGTTCTTTTCGTCGCCTCTTACGACAGGCAGGAGGGTGTATTCTTCATCCGCGTCCCCCACCCACAGGGGGTTGTGTATTTGGTCTGCGAGAGGTATTTAATTTCCTTCACGTCCGCCGGCATGCCGGTTAAGAAACCCCTATCCGCCACCTGCGACGCGCCACGTGGTAGTATCAACTCTCCCCCTCCTACGCCAGCGTAGTAGGTTCGTGGCAAATATATTTCATGGATTTGACGCTGCTGCAGTACTTCACATTAATGTGGGTCTTGAACGTCCGAGACAGGAAAGGAGAGCAGGGAACCAACCAACGGTTGTCCACCTGGGCGAACTCACTGTCAACCTTGATAAGCACACGGTGACCAACATTTTCTGAAGTTCACTTTCTGTATCTTGGTTATCCGTCCCCTCTTGTCACGGCCTCCCTAAAGAAAAGCCGAGAATACCTTTCGCTGCAGTGGCCCTCCATGAGGGGTAGTTGATGGTCACCCTCCCTGAAGACACCACACGGTCCATGGAGCAAATAAGTTTTCACGACCCCGAAAATCTCGGAATCCCCCTGATGTTCTGGCAGCTTGGTACTCATAACCTCATCGTCTCTTTCAGGTTGAACGAGCTCCTCCAGCAAGATCAGAATGTGAGCATGGAGGAGACCTTGCTTGTACCATTCAACAAAGTACATGAAACAACACAGCGATACAAAAATCGTCCCTTTATTTACGAGTGCGGCAGTCAGTCGTTCTCCGATCGCTGACATGATATCGGGCCCCTTGGACTGGTAGTGATTGTATTGAATGGGCTGAGCGATACTGAACTTGAGTACGTATCAGAAAGCGCCTTGGATGCGGCTGCACATGCATCAACAACCGCTTTGCGAAGGTCGAAGGAAGAATAACCAGCTATCCAGTTGTTTCACGCTGTCCTCTCGCCTCAGATTGTCCTGAAGTTGGACGTAGGATTCCGCCCTAAATTCCCCCAGGTGCGTACACAATTGCAACATCCATTCGCTCACAACCTTTGCGTACATGTCTACTGGAAACTGATTTAACAATTCCTTAAATTCGTGGATATGGTTTGAGTAGTTCTGTCTGATCAAAACGAAGAGTGCATAAAATTCTCCGGAGCTGGTTGACTTATTCGTTAGGTGATTTGTGGTTGGGCTCATGTGGAGTATGCTGAAGCGGTATACGTCCTTGCCTCTACAGGACATGGTGGGTATTGAACCACATCGTATTATCCATGAGAATCGTAGATTCATTTCAACCTCTCTGTTGTAGAGTCCAAAACGATAGCTCTTAGGTCATCGGGTTTTCTACCATCCAGAGGGCAACCTCGTTCGGTATGGGCTTGTTGTACTTGCCGATCGGCTCAAGTGCATCTGGAGGCAAATTTTCTAAGGTCGTCTTGAAGCTCTGAAGGTATGCTTTATTCTCGTGAAAGTCTGCTGAGAATCCACAATTTCGGCGTCTAGATCCTGGAGTAAACAGACCATCGTCTCCAAAAGTGTCTGGCCGTCATCGAAAAATTATAATTATAGGAAGGAGATAGGCGGCCCGTGTAGTGGTCGAAGAGAGCCAATGAGTTGGACCTAATCTAGGCATATATATCCCTCGCTAACGTCATTGGTTCCAAATTATGTCATCTGAAGGTCACTTACGTGCACCCCGACGTTCTCGAGGAAACTGCGGGATTGAAGCGACTTTCCCAACACCCAAGGTAGAAGGGCCTACTGAATGAAGGGGATGGCAACTTTGCCAGAAGCATGGTAAATGTCCTTAGGTTCCTGCACCAATGTGAGTACACGGCAGTGATGAAAAACCTTGACCATGGCACCGATTATGGCTGCCTCAGAGTGGCTTGTAATTATATCCTATGTTTTTCTTGTCCCTCCACTGGCGTATGTTTCTTTGGACGTGCCGCATTCTCTCTAATGCGAGACAACCTTGCCCCTCTCTTTCTCTCTCCCTCTCTCTCCCACTTTCCCACTTTCACTGTTCCTGGGACTAAGACTGGTGGAAGCCTGAGTGCCGCTCTCTGTCCGTGACCAATCGCTTCTCTCCCGCAGCATCACACTACTGAGCTCTGTAGCGGACCATGCGCACCCCAGTGGTGGAAGGTCGTCTCTCGCAGTTAAATAAAAAGGAGGTTTCCAAGCCATCAAACTAATTCAATCTTATTTTAAAGTAGACTTTCTATTCCTTCTTTTAGTACCAAAATCACACATTTTCGTCAATTATTGGTATGTGTTTTCTTCTTCGTAGGTCTGCCAAAACGTGCCATGAATATGTGCAAACAGGGCATCTAATCTGCTAAGCTGCGATGGTGTTAGTAATGGATTATATGGCATTAATTTGTCACATATTCGCATTTAATGCAGCTAAAGAGATAAAGTATTTGACTATATTTCAAGCAACGATTCTATAAGTTTTGGTGAATATCATGCCCAAAACGGCACAAATGATAAGGTAATATGAGCAGTCAGAGCAGCAAGATTCCTTAACAGTGAAAATGATACAAACATGAATATTCATGACAATAGCCCTATTATTTAACTAATTAGCTATTGCAAGCCGAATATTACTCCGGATTTTAGGAATGTTTAGGAGATATCCAGGTTTTGCAGCCAGATGTTTCATTTCTTATGATTTACTGCAGCACATAGGTATTAATACCCGATTACATTGGTCAGCTATTAAGAAGGTTATGAAATATAGTTAAATATATTTCTGAGTTAGGATAGAACGTAATAGAGTTTATATATGCTAACATTTGATGAAAAATTGTCTGTAATGAGACGTAAAACTGAAAATAGAACGCTCTGACGACCTACCATGAGAGAACGCGATGACCCGAGCTGTAATATAGTGCTTCACTAATGGGGATAAATACGATATTTATCGTAATTTTGTTTCAAATTAGATGCAACTTGCCCATGAAATCCAAAAATTGGTAAATATTAGAAATGGCTTTAGGTATAAATTTCCAATTAAAGAAGATATTCGTATTTGTGCTGAATTGTTTCAAAATGTTAAATGTATCTTCTACACCGGCATGAGATTCCTTACTGAAATGTGCATTTTCAAATACATTGGGAAAGCTCTACGGATTTTCTCATTTGATACATTCTTCTCCTATTGAAGACTAGCAAATGTACCCGTGCCTCACTACGGTACTCTACGCTGTATACGGATTTCTACGTAAATTACTGCACACGAAGTGAGTAAGATTATCTTAAATTGCATGACTTTTGACGTTATCCGAGAAACTCCACAGGAAGGTTCCCATACGTTATTTCCGATGTAAGGTGCACGTTGGGGAATTTTGATGATAATGGCGGGTCACGTTTCCTACTGCCATTCGCAATCCATTTTGAAAGTCTCTGCTGTAACGGAGGCTCACTTGCTACTGCCATTCACAATCGATTTGAGGAGTTTAGAATGTAATTATTGAATGCAGTTTAGTTCTCCAAGTCCCATTCACTATAGGCTACCGGGGTTCGTAAGCTCAATATTTAACCTTGGTTGTAACTTCAAGTTTATTCATTTACAGCTGGGAAAGATTGAAATATGTAAAATAATATTCTTAAACAGTGTTGAAACGTTTGTATTAAAAATTTAATTTGTCCGTTGGAGTCATAATGTAAAATCGTGACTTCTATTTTGTGTCTTCCTAATGCCAGTCACAATCGAGTTGGGGAGCTTTTATTACTAATCCAGAAAAGTTCTAACACATAATTGATCGAGATACAAGAAAATATCATTGGACCAAAGTTGTACACCTCAACAAATTGACCGGTGATTTTGCTATATGTTTTGTGATACGACTTACCGTTTAGCCACCAATTACCCGAAACTTAATTCTGCACCGTCATTAAATTTGCCGTCATATTTCTTTATTTTCGGGGCCAAAATGTAAAACATTTCAACAGCTTGGAAATATTTCCTCAAAGGAAATAGTGTTCAGGTTTCTGGATTAGCACTCGTATACAAACGGAAAATTTAAGGAAGAAAGTCGCAATTAATTGAAAGGATAATAACTGAGGACAGTCGGATGGGACAAATATGTAGATACCAAGTGGATATATTAGAAAAAGAAATATCCCTCACTGAATTGTGATTATATGAGTTATGGAATTGCAATAATGTAACAATCAACATGTGTGTTGCGCAAGTGTCATTATTGACGGTGAATCTGCGAAAACGAACTTATTGCTACATAATAATCAGAGCATTGACAATATTATTTGCGGTAGTACCAATTCACATATCACCTAAAGGCCCAATTTATAATAATCGATAACTGTAACCTGTCGTCAGATAAGGCTCATATTATAGTCTGCGTACAGTGACTGTGAGATCCAGATTTAGTGGCATTGCTTCCACTTTGACCTACTTGGATGGCAATAAAACTGAGAATCGAGTGAAGGCAGTTAAATCTAATTTTAAATGCATTCATGGAGTTAGAGAAAAATGTGGCAATTCACAAATCTATATAACGAAATTTGTAGGGGGTCCGAAGTCTGCAATTTCGTTTACTTTCCAAATTTTTCAGATATTTATGCGTTTTAGGTCAACTCAAGAACGTATCAGTGATTGTTAGCGTCCGTTTGTGTTTATTCACGACGAAATGGCAGTATAGATCTCGACCAAACTCCATATTTTGAGAGTACTCATCTAGAAGGAAATTTCGATAAGCAATATGATATAATCACGGAGCAGACTGTGGGTTTATGGAGAGATCAAACGAATTATTCGATATTTTCTCGTTTATTGTGTGCCGTTTCACAGTTCTTTATGCGAGCTGGTAGGAACAAACATGGAGTCTCTGCGAACAAAATGATAAAATAAATGCATTTAACGTCAATACGGGCCGAAATGTAATTATTTTCATCAGTCAGTTATGGAAAGAACCGTGTATAGAAGGCGCAGGAAAAGAATGACAAATGGACATTATTTAAACCTATTATTTAAGAAAAAAATTTGCTCATCACTCACTATATAATCAGACCTTGAAGCAGTAAGAAGACGTAGGACTAGACTGAAAGAGATTATTCATCTGGAGTAAATACCGTAATTTGGAAGGAAATATAATTCGCGACTACACGCCCAACACTTGTTTTCAAGATTTAATCGCTGCGCAAAAGATAAAATACTATAAAAGGAGATAAACCAGATTACAATAGAGCTACGTCACGAAGTGGCGCAGAGCTTAAATAAATTTGCCCGATACCGCTTAATAGTAAAAAAAAAACGTATTGATCAGCTGTTGAGTGCGTTCAAACCAAACCAAACCAAACCCCATGGCACTACAGCCCTTGAAGGGCCTTGGCCTACCAAGCGACCGCTGCTCAGCGCGAAGGCCTGCAGATTACGAGGTGCCGTGTGATCAGCACGACGGATCCTCTCGGCCGTTATTCTTGGCTTTCTAGACCGGGGCCGCTATCTCACCGTCAGACAGCTCCTCAATTCTAATCACGTAGGCTGAGTGGACCTCGAACCAGCCCTCAGGTCCAGGTAAAAATCCCTGACCTGGCCGAGAATCGAACCCGGGGCCTCCGGGTAAGAGGCAGGCACGCTACCCCTACACCACGGGGCCGGCGTTGAGTGCGTTCACACTAATAAAATATAGAGGAAAGAAGTTCCTTTTCAAATTGCAATAAATACTTAATAAGTATCCTAGTCGATTTGGAGCTAGCATATTGGACTAAATGTACCATAGCAAAATCCATACAATTTGAGCTTCACAAGAGCTATATTAGTTGAAGAATGACAGCAATGAATCACATATCTTGTTATTATTCTGTTACATACGTACGAGATTCCACTATGAGCCTGTAAAGAAGCAAGGCAACGCTATTTGGATCCTGATGAGGCGATACGATGTTGATCATCCCAGATGACCAGTGATCAGTTGGGGAGAGCTACGATGAACCCGATCACTCGTGGAGGAACCAGATGACGAGATCCTAATCTCAGATGACCGGAGATTAGAAGACATCGAGACCACTTTGAGCAAAGCTAAGTCCATTATCTGAGTCGCTTTCGTAAGTAAGAGAATATTACCCTTTATAATTATATGTTGATATGTGTATTTGTGCGAAGACAGTGCGTAGATAAACGCCTAGATGAGATGATTGGAAGTAGGTATTCATCTATATGAAATGTCAATTTCATTAGTAGGCGTGGTCACCAAGTGATATTCCGATCGTAATGTTTCCAGTGATATGTGAGAGTAAATAGTTAGTGTTATAATTATTATCAGTGAAGAATAAAGTGTGAAGTTGACATTAACACCAGTGTATACTATTATAATCAAAGTCACTCGGTGCGAGATCGTATATAGGAAGTGTTTATGGAGGAATAAGGCAGTAGATTGCTCAGAGTTATGATGTTAAATTTGGCACTATGACGATAGGAAGTAAAGAGGGCATTTTAAGAATGTCACGGCACGTTGACGTGCAGTTTAATGAAGTGTTTTGCATATGATGAAGAGAGAGATTTATTATACGTGAAATGTGAGTAATAACTGACGCGTTATATATATGGTATAAGGATGATAGTCATTTATGATGGTCATATTTATTATTTCTTCGAGACAGATAGACATAGTTGTTCTAAGTTGAGATGATGTGATTTTCAAGTGATGTTTCTGGGAGTGTCAGTGAATTCTTGCCAATTCCATATGATAATTCTTAATCCTACGCATTTTTACATAGCTTAGGATACGATCTCGAGATTAATAGAGCAATGTTTTATCCATGTTAGGATTGTCTACAGAGTCATACATGTAGTCATGATAATATTTAAGCCTTCACTGAATTATGTCGGATGATTTTGAAACTCTCACTGTGTATAACATTATTCTGAACAACATTCAACCTACTAGACTAATCACTGGTGACATAGCTATTTAAAAAGGATTATTTTTAGTCGAAGATAGTGTCTTATGACCAAGTAGATTTTCCGTTAGTAGTAGGGTGTGATGATAATTTCATAGGGTACGTATGATGACGTTTCTTACAACCAAATACGCACGTAGACTAATACATATCACTAAAATTAAGGTCACATTACCTTAAGTTTATAAGTTAAATCTTATGATAACGTTACTTAGAGGGTGATTACGACTTACACTGGACATAGCTTAGCTTATGATGAGTGACACAGGGAAATATGAGTAATTAAGAGGCAATTGAGCATGCGTATGTGAATATTTAAACCGTGAAACATACGTGAGTGTACTTGTTAATTCAAAATCAGGAGAAGTTTTGAGATAGTTTTATTGAGAATTGTACACCTGCATCGAGACAGACAGTTAGTGTAAATTGAAATATGTGTCAGTCCTGTGAGTAAGGAATAGGTAGTAACGAACTGAATTTCATATTTATCCGAAGAATAACTGATATTCAGACAATTTGAACTCCAATTCTTATCTGAACACCAACTCGATGATTCCATAAGCGTTCTGTATTTCTCAAGAAAGTTTAATCAGAGATATTGTAAATAGTAATTGGTACAATTTTTATATATTTTTTTTTCTTTAAGGATGCAGCCAACACTCTTAATATTCTTGATTTTAATGTTTATTTTCTTGCCAGTACGGCACATGTAAATATAATTAATTTCCTTCATATTAGTTTAATTCATTATCGCCCAACTTCGTAAGTGAATTGCCTACGAATGAAAACATATGTTTCTTTATAATTCCTAAATGTTATGTAATATTTCTTCTAATATTCTATTATTTTGAGAGATCAATGGGCTCATGAAATGAAATGGTAGAATCCTAGAATGCGTTTATTTACGATGAGTTCGGAGGATATGATTTTTCTGAGATGTTGGTGAAGAATACAGACTGTAGGAATAGCAACGAATTACTCACTTCAAGAAGTTTTCATTGATCGAATTTAAGATGATTTTTCTTATATTGTCTAACTTAATATTTAAATAAATGGGAGATAGTATAACCTCAGCATTCTTTCTATGTGTTCCTAGAATAAGTATTAGCTATAAGATAGTGGTATCTTCAGTTGATGACAACTTCTCTATAAGCTAATAAGAGTATGGTATCTAACTAGTAACGGGTAAGAGACGTCTTTCAACGTTAGTTAGAATCTACCATTGACCGACCTGAACGTTTTTCTCTTACGGAACCCATACCCATAAAACTTAGTCGTTGAACCAATTGAATTTAGAGCTAGTCAGGATCTCTTGTGTCCATGCCTGGACGCGGGAACTGCGCAATTGATTTTCTGTAAAATCTGTAGACTATTGTGTGTAAAGACCCAAATTTTAAATATTTTTCTGTATCCCCATAATCTCGCTTATTCTTCAAATGACGGAGAAAATTTTCCGCGGGTTCCGTGCTTTGCGTTGAGTGACGCACACTCTCGCAGACAGACAATGAACATACTGGTTACCATGGTAACGTCTCTGGCTGCTTGCCGGCAGGGAAGTAGCGTAATGCCATTTTCGTCATTATTTCTGTAAACTCGTGGTCGTTTCGTTGGGTAGAAGGCGAGAAATACGTCAAGGTACCATTTTTCGGAATATTTGCGAAATACCGTTGGAGGTTACAATCGTCTTCGAATAACACTGAGGTTGGCTATCAACATTTCAGTAGTACCGTGGAGTGTGGCCCATTATTTCACAACGTTAGTTTTTTTTCTGGCATTTGCTACAATATTTACTGTATTTTTCTCTTACTTCCGTTTCCTGGTTTAATTTCTTGTATCTGCCATTCATCTTTACGCTTAAATAACCATAAGACATCTTCTTATCTAATCATGTAAGAATCTGTGTGTCTAAATTTCTCCTCTGTTACCGCTTTCTTAAATCCGTAACTCATGTTTGTTTGTTTGTTTGTTTGTTTGTTTGTCCAACACTTCTCCCGTTTGCTAATAGCTAACAGACAGCGCAAAATGCTGAAATACCGGGCCAGTTGGCCGAGCGGTTAGAGGAGCGCGGCTGTGAGCTTACATCCGAGAGATAGTGGGTTCGAATCCCACTGTCGGCAGCCCTGAAGATGGTTTTCCGTGGTTCCCCTTTTTCACACCATGCAAATGCTGGGGCTACGGTCGCTTCCTTCCAACTCCCAGGCCTTTCCTATCCCATCGACGCCATAAGACCTATCTGTGTCTGTACGACGTAAAACCAATAGCAAAAGGAAATGCTGAAACCTACACCAGTACGTAGAAACGGAGGGCCGTCAGGAACCGCTGGCCCCAGTACCACGGAGATCTCCGGGGCCGATCATCGATGTGTTAATATCATGGTACGAATGTCATCATCTTTACGTTCCACCCGTGTTTTGATTGAGTTATTCGAAAGAAAAAAAGCGATCTCACCGCCCTGCCAATGGAGCTTATCTTGGACTTAAAATGATATCTGGTATGTGACTATTCACCTCAGCGACCGCAAAAACAATGGATTCTACATTAAGTTAGGGCCGTTTACTATTATTTTATACTTCACCCCATTTCCATCCCCGGACAAAGGAGTGCTAAGAGTGTCTTACTAAACAGTATATTTTTTTCCACATTAAGTCATATGTATATCAATTTCGGTTTTCAGCTATACCCAAATGTACAAGTTTAATTTCGTTGCTGTAGAATCCTGGAGCTGACGTTGCCATAGTTACGGCCGTTCGTTTCTTTATCCGATTCCTAGAGCAGGGGTAGTGTGGTGCCAATATCTCCATAACGGTTGGTTTTAGGGACTTAATACACAGTGTTATGGCACGTAGGGCTTACTGAGTTTTGCGTGGTGTAAAATTACCTCTGTCTCGTCCCTGTACGACAAATTCGATATTTCACCTATATTAGACTCTTAATTTTAAAACATAAACCGTCGCCTCCGCCACCCTCGAAATGTTTTGAAAATAAAAAAACAGCCCTTGTCACTAACTGGTAATGTAGCTTTCTATAGGTGATGGAATTTTTAAAATCGGTTCAGTAGTTTTAAGTCTAACCGTTACAAACATGCATATCTTTTCCTATTTATAATATTAGAATAGACTAGCAAATGTGCCCGTGCTTCGCTACGGTATTCTACATTGTATATGGATATCAAATTGAATTAATGTTTATGCAGTGAATACGATGTTTTTTAATTGTCTCTTAGATTTATCCAGAAGCAGCAGGGGGAGGTTCCCATATGTATTTTACAAAGTAAGGTGCGAGTTGCGGAGTTTTGATGACAACGGCAGGTTCACTTGCCTACTGCCATTCGCAATCGTTTAGGAAAGTTTTTATTATAATGGTAGGTCCCATTACATATTGCATGGTCACAATCGATTCGGGGAATTTCGTTATAATGGCAGGCCCACTTTCCTACTTCCAGACAGATCACAGTTGAGCAGCTTTTATTACAATGGTAGGAACCTTCCCCACTGCCAGTCAAAATTTAGTTATGCTGTTATCATTATAATGACAAGCCCCTTTCAATGTTAGTCACGCCAAGCTGGTGAGTTTTAATGGTAATAGTGGGCCACCCTGCCTAATGTCAGTCACTTTTTAGATGGGTAAATTTGTTTGCAATGGTGGACACACTTTCCTACTCCCAAACACAATCAGTTAGGGGAGTTTTGAACAAAATTGCATGCCACCTTAACTTCCGCCAGTCAAACCGTGAAGGGAATTCTTCATTAAAATGGTAGTTCCTCCTTACTAATGCCAGTTACACAGGAGCTGGTGAAGGATCCCATTCATACTGCCAGTCAAAGTCAATGTGTGAGAGCAATGATTACAATTGCAGACTTTTTCCTGCTGAGAGCCTCTATCGATTTGTAAACAATTAATTATAATGACAGACACACCCCTTCCACATCGCTACAAATCGATTTCAATGAATACATATAGATCAACATACGAAGTATATTCATGTTTACAATATTGCAAACACTCATTTACAGATTAACTGCTGATAAACGATACATCACATCGATAAAGGAACCGTGCCAAAAGACGCCACATTTAGCTGTCTAAATGGCTGGTCTTGTGATATTTTTCCAATCTCATCTATTTAAGGATATGATTGAGTTAGAAACATTGAATAGGGTGAAATTAGAGTAAGGTTTTTGTCACATTGCATTACATTTAGATTTTTTATGTGAGAGCTACAAACAGAATTTCCCTCACATATGGATACTGGGTGGTCCAATGTTCGTGTAGAATAAGATTCTTCTATCCTTCGTTTAAGCTATTCAACCTATGGATTATACGTCTACAAAGTCCAAAATGTACCTACAATCGAGAAATAAAGACAAATCTAACTTATAAGGAATAGCGATATGACAAAACGGCATAAGACTAAAGATCAAATCACTCCAAATTGAACGAAATTGTGCCATCCGTTTTGTGACCCGCCTTACCGTTCAGCCAGTGAATACCTCAGTCTTGCTTTTGGTGGGGTGGGGGTCAAAATGAGGATTTTCAGGACACTAGGGCTAAGAAATATGCAGATTGTTACGACCGCTCTACTACATCTTACCTTGTGCCTTCTGTCGCATTCTACCGTCCATCTGCTTGCTCGCCCAGCTGTTCACTGACTGGCCTGTTCTCCGGCACTGTTGCTGCTCCCTCGTTGTGACGTCACACCTACGTATTTTTCATCGAATAAATTCTCGAATCTCTTCACCACGTATATAAGCAAGCTATTCCTTAGTTTCCCCGGTCAGACATTGAGTTGGAAAACAACACGAGTGGAGAGAGCGGAACTGTTCGCTAGCGGCTGGCCCGTTGCGAGGTTTTACCTACTTTCAATTTGTGAATAGCTGCATTGTTTATCAACAGACTGGGTGAGCAAAATGTTACAACTTTATATATCTTTCGTGGTTTATATCAAGATTTGAACTTTGAATGTTAAATTATTTGGTGGCTCCATGGTCTCCATTCTAACTGAGTCCTTCAGACTGATACTTTTATCTATCTCATACACCAAAATAAACTGTGCTTGGACAAGTGATAGAAGTGTTGCCACATCCTGGACTTTTTCTACAGGCCCGAGTGGTCGCTTACATTGCCAACGTGATAGCGTTTAAGCAGCCTGGAAGGATTTCCCCCCTCCTTTTCCTCTTTTCTTCCCTTCTCACTCAGTTTTCTATTCCTTTCCCTTTTTTTCTTTCCCGGTATTGAGTGGTAAAAATTTTGCCTCCCGACGTGCTTTAATTCTCTTGCCCTCTTTTGGGTTTGAAATGAAGATTGTAATGGTGGCCTTAAATCATTATTTTCAGATATACTAATGTACCCCCCCTTTAATTATTAACCAATGTGTTTTTTTAAAGGTAGTAGTAAATTTAAATAGGTGCTAATTCTGGTTTTTTTCTGTCGAACTCTGGTCTTGGGCTTTTCTTGAAAATCATAATCGTTTTTCCCAAGAATTCTTAATTATTATTCATATTGATTGTATTTTGGTTGTCAAACGGGCTGAGCCTTCGCTAAATGTTTGTAATTCCCATTCTTTGTTTGTTATACACTGCCTATTCTAATCATTTGAATTTTAAATACAATTTGTTTTAAATCAATTCACTTTTCTTACATTTGGTTCGTTGTACGTTCTCTCTCACCCTTACCTTTTCCTTCTCCTTTTTTTTTGAACATTGTACTTACCACGGACAGCCCTCTTGGTTAGCCCGCCGTGGCGTCCACTGGCTCTGCTGATTGATGAATAATAAGTCTGGTATACTAGGTTTGACCCAACGAGGCATCAAGCGCATGCCTTTCCGTGGTCCGACAAGTCACCACCAGTGAAATAACATTTGCTTGCTTCTAGCGTTATGGTGTCCTAATGATTACCGTTTGACGATCTTTGATGTTGTGGGTCGACCATCCTATCATTATCTATGCCAAGATTTTCGTCCTTTTAGCCATTTCTATGAACATAATATTTATTAGCACCCCACATTGACAAAGACGCCACAAATGGTAGCAGACAAACTTTTCTATTAATTATACGCCCTGTTTTTCTTTTACTTATCGTTATGGCATGTTTTTCGGATAACTTTCCTCTGGGTGACAGTTCTAATTCTTCACCACTTCCTTCATATCATAATTTGTCCTTACCCAACCCTCCTGTCGGGGACTTGGATTTTTTTCTCTCCTTCTTCTGATTCATTAATGCATTCTTCTGATGACATAAAATCTCCTCCAGTCCTTGCTCAACATGCAATGTTTCCGTCTCCACCATCCCATTTTTCTTCCTCCCCTCCCCTTACTTCTGTTGACAGTGCACTTAATATTCAGATAGTTAAGCAGTCATTGCTTCTTCCACCTCAGCTACAGGCTACTGATCCTCGCAGCTTGACCATTTGGCTTTTCTCTGTGAGAAAAGTTTTAAATATTACACTTGCTTCATTCCCTAAATTAATCGGTCTTTGTCGGCTAAAACTACTGGTTTCTTTTCAAAATTTTGGCTAGATAATATGTCTAATTTCTCTTCATGGTTTCACTTACGGACTATAATATACAATTATTTTTTGCCATATGAGATTCGTTATAAATTAAGTACTGAGTTTGTCCGTCGCCACCAACTACCTACTGAATCTACACATGACTGTCATGATTCTATTACCACCTATAGTGATGTATTGAACATTGCTTATAATACTAATGAATTAATTTCAATTGTCCGTTTTTATGCTGCTCCTTCCTTTCGTCAGCTCCTTGATGCACTTTACCCCCCACTACCATGCTTCAGTTATATAATTTGGCTCAGTCTCATGTCATTAGGAGATCTTTCATATTATTCATCTATTCCCCCACCCTTACCTATTTCGATACCTTCGCCTTCCGTCTCCCCTTCTCCATCAACAAATCGTTCAACTATAACATGCTTTCGTTGTAAAGGTCAGGGACATATTTCTAACTATTGTACTGCCTCACTTTCGGGAAACGCCTTCCACCCACGTCGTTAGGCAGTCGTTGTATTATTGGGGAAAACCTGCCTTCATCTACTTTTTCTCCAGCTGAAAATGTTCCTCAATTTTCTTCCGGTATATATAATGCTTCTTTTCTTCCATGTACTTCTCATGTGTTGATAACTGTGAATAATTTGCCATCGGTTGCTCTTTTAGATTCAGGTGCTGCCGTATCCCTTATTAGTTTACCATTTTTTGAATCATTAAAAGCTAATTTTCATCATTTGCAGTATACTCCATCTTCTCGGCAATGTATTTCCGCATCAAACCAACCCCTTCATGTCCTTGGCACTATATCTTTAAACATTAAAATGCAATATATTTCCTGGCCTTTCACTTTTCTTGTGGTTGAACATTTATCGTCTCCTCTCATTTTAGTTTTTGATTTTTTTCTCACACTGGTCTCATTCTTGATTCAGTTCACTCCCAGGTTTCTTTTCATTTTTCATCTAAATCTGTTCCGTTGATAAACCTCTTTGATTATCCCTTTTTCCATCAGTCTTCCTCCCTCACAATTAATTCCCTTTATTCTGATCAGGTACAGCCTCTGCTCCAGGAATTTTCTGATGTGATCACCCCTAACTTAGGGACTGTTAAGAACTTCACTGCTCATATCGATCTGACTGACACTACTCCGGTTCGTTCTTCTCCGTATTTTCTCAGCCCTCCTAGGATGAAGATTCTTAATGAATTAATTGATAAGATGCTTCGTGATGGCACTATCGTTCCTTCATCCTCCAATTATGCTTCTCCTGCCTTCATTGTTAATAAACCTGATGGCTCCTTTCGATTTATTGTCGATTATAGGAAATTGAACTCCCGTATATTGTATGATGCCTATCCGATGCCCAAATTACAATCCGCTTTTCAACATTTTTCTAATTCTCATTATTTTACTATTTTGGATTTCAATTCCGCTTACAATCAGATTCCCCTTGATGACATTAGCTCTCGCTACACTGCGTTCATTACGCCTAATGGTTTATATCAGTTCAAAAAAGTTCCTTTTGGTTTAAATCTTGGATCTCAGAACATGCAGCGTTTTGTTGATTCTTTATTTTCCGATCTTAAGTACAAATATTTATTTCCTTTTATTGACGATATCCTTGTTTATTCTCCTGATTTTGAATCTCACCTACTGCATGTCCGTGAAGTTCTTACACGTCTTCGTTCCGTTGGCTTGACTGTTAACCCTTCTAAGGTTCATGTCGCTCAAACATCTATCAAATTTCTTGGTCATATCCTTAGTTCACAGGGTGTCGCTGTTGATCCTGACCGTGTTTCCGCCATTCATAAAATACCCCCTCCTCAGAATTTAAAACAATTGCGCTCCTTTTAGGTATGGTGGGCTTTTATGCCAAATACATTCCTAATTTCTCTCAAAGTTCGGAACCTTTAAATCTCCTTAAAAGAAAAGGCATTAAATTTCACTGGACTAATTCTCAACAACTTGCTTTTGATACCTTAAAATCAAAACTTTCTCATGACCCTCTCTTGAAAATTCCCGATTTTTCTCTCCCCTTTGAACTCTCAACTGATGCCTCCGACGTCGCTCTTGGTGCTGTCTTACAAGAAACTTGTAATGGCCAAACCTTACCCATTGCCTATTTTAGTCGTCTTTTATCTCCTGTCGAACGAAAATATTCTGTCTACGAAAAAGAAGCTCTGGGGCTTCTTCAGGCTATTGAACATTTTGCCGAATACTTGGACCATCGGGAATTTGTAGTAAATACCGACAATCAAGCACTATCCTGGTTGCTTCATAATGCTCCTAAAATAGGCCGTACTGGTCGGTGGCTCCTTCGGTTATCTCGCTTTAAATTTTCGCTCAAGTTTGTATCGGGTTTCCATAATTCAGTTGCTGATGCTTTATCCCGCCTTTTTGAAGATAATCAATCCCATGAACCTGAAATTAATTCTTTGCCTGTTAATGCTATTACTTCTATTTCCTCCCTTACCAATTTTCCTCTTTCTTTTCAGTCCTGCGTAGACCATCAGAAACAAGATCCGTATTGCCAACAGCTGATTCATGACCTTTCTCTTCCGAATTACTCTGGTCCTTTTCGTTTGCAGAATCATCTCCTCATTTTTAAACCTACTCCACGTGCTATTTCTCGCCTCGTTCTTCCTTCAAATTTACGTCCTATGATTTTTCAGTATTTTCATGGTTCCCCTGTTGGGGGCCACTTTGGAATGGCCAAAACTTATGCTCGTCTTGCCTCTTTATTTTTTTGGCCCCAGGTGAGAAAAGACGTATATTCATAGGTTCGTTTATGTGATTCTTGTCAAAAACATAAGTCACTGAACCACCAACCCTATGGTACTTATGCTGCTTCCCCTGCTACTCATTCCGCTGAGAAATTCTATATTGACATTGTTGGCCCATTAGTTAAATCTTCAAAAGCAAATGCTTATATATTCACTTTGCTCGACGGTTTTTCAAAGTTTCTTATTGTTCGTCCGTTACGAAATATTTCTTCCCAAATAATTATTAATTTATTATCCACTCAGATTTTTCCTATCATTGGTCTTCCTAAAGTATTAATTTCCGATAATGCCTCTATTTTAACTTCTAAAGCTTTTTATCATTTTTGTTTCTCTCATGGTATCAAGAAAGTTTTTACCTCCCCATATCATCCAGAACGTTACCATCGAAATCTCAAAACCTATCTTTCTATTTTTCATTCTACTGACCATAAGTCTTGGGATTCCGAACTCCCCCATCTTGTTTTGGCATTAAATGCTACTATTAACTCTTCTACCTCTTTTACTCCTGCCAAGTTGTTTCTTGGCAGAGAGTTACACACACCCCATTCTTTATCTTGGAATTTACCCTCATTATTGGATACCCCCTCTCATTTTCTCACTGATACTCAACTGAATCACGCCCTTCAACAACTTCTTCACGCCAGAGATCTTCACCGTAAGGCTTGCAATTCGCGAGTCCGTTCTCCATCTTTTCAAGTTTCTGATTTTGTATTATTAAAGAATCACCCCATTAGTTCTACTTCTCAAAATTTATCTGCCAAGCTCTCCCCTCGCTGGATTGGCCCTTTCCGTATCCTCTCCTTTCCCTCTCCGATCACTGCCCTCCTCCAATCCCTTGACACTCCTACTGATGTTAAAAAGGCTCATTTTTCTCAGATGAAGAAATTTTTTCCTCCTGCTGTTCCTGAGGGCCAGGGATAGGGATTTCTTCCAGGCTGACTTTGTTGTTCCTTTTGGTTAGGTTATTTATCTTCTTTCATTTGTCCATTTTGAGTTCTCTATACTTGTATTTTTTTCTTTTACTTTTGCTCACTCCGTTCTGCTCTCTCCACTCACCCTCGCCCTATGTCTGACTCTCCCATCTATAGATTTTGGGGGTTTTATATCCCATTTTTGATTTCTAATATGGGAAACTTTACTTTAAATTACATACATTGTCCTATAACATCTACCTTTATTGCATCTATCTATCTATCTATATATATATATATATATATATATATATATATATATATTAAGGCCACTCCTTTTTTATTAATGCATATATGTATATTTTTGTAATTCTCTCTTTCAATCCATATCACCTTTATCTTCCGTTTTATTTATACCCCTTTTTCCCTCTTTATCTCTCTATCCCATCCCATCCCTTTTTGCCTTTCTTCTCTTTTTCCTTTTTTTATTTCGCTTCTTATGCCTGTTTGGTTTTTGCTTTCCGTTTCTGCTTCATCGTTCTACGAGTTCCGGCTATGGTACCTTCTTTGGTCAACATGGGAATATCTTCTACTCCTCTGCATCATCGTCGTCATCTCCCCCATCCTTCGGATTCGCCGAGTGGTGGGAATATGTTACGACCGCTCTACTACATCTTACCTTCTGCCTTCTGTCGCATTCTAACGTCCATCTGCTTGCTCGCCCAGCTGTTCACTGACTGGCCTGTTCTCCGGCACTGTTGCTGCTCCCTCGTTGTGACGTCACACCTACGTATTTTTCATCGAGTAACTTCTTGAATCTCTTCACCACGTATATAAGCAAGCTATTCCTTAGTTTCCCCGGTCAGACATTGAGTTGGAAAACAACACGAGTGGAGAGAGCAGAACTGTTCGCTAGCGGCTGGCCCGTTGCGAGGTTTTACCTACTTTTAATTTGTGAATAGCTGCATTGTTTATCAACAGACTGGGTGAGCAAAATGTTACAACTTTTTATATCTTTCGTGGTTTATATCAAGATTTGAACTTTGAATGTTAAATTATTTGGTGGCTTCATGGTCTCCATTCTAACTGAGTCCTTCAGACTGATACCTTCATCTATCTCATACACCAAAATAAGCTGTGCTTGGACAAGTGATAGAAGTGTTGCCAAATCCTGGACTTTTTCTACAGGCCCGAGTGGTCGCTTACATTGCCAACGTGATAGCGTTTAAGCAGCCTGGAAGTATTTCTCCCACTCCTTTTCCTTTTTTCTTCCCTTCTCACTCAGTTTTCTCTTTCTTTCCCTATTTTCTTTCCCGGTATTGAGTGGTAAAAATTTTGCCTCCCGACGTGCTTTAATTCTCTTGCCCTCTTTTGGGTTTGAAATGAAGATTGTAAGGGTGGCCTTAAATCATTATTTTCAGATATACTAATGTACCCCCCTTTAATTATTAACCAATGTGTTTTTTTAAAAAGGTAGTAGTATATTTAAATAGGTGCTAATTCTGGTTTTTTCTGTCGAACTCTGGTCTTGGGCTTTTCTTGAAAATCATAATCGTTTTTCCCAAGAATTCTTAATTATTATTCATATTGATTGTATTTTGGTTGTCAAACGGGCTGAGCCTTCGCTAAATGTTTGTAATTCCCATTCTTTGTTTGTTATACACTGCCTATTCTAATCATTTGAATTTTAAATACAATTTGTTTTAAATCAATTCACTTTTCTTACATTTGATTCGTTGTACGTTCTCTCTCACCCTTACCTTTTCCTTCTCCTTTTTTTTTTTGAACATTGTACTTACCACGGACAGCCCTCTCGGTTAGCCCGCCGTGGCGTCCACTGGCTCTGCTGATTGATGAATAATAAGTCTGGTATACTAGGTTTGACCCAACGAGGCATCAAGCGCATGCCTTTCCGTGGTCCGACAAGTCACCACCAGTGAAATAACATTTGCTTGCTTCTAGCGTTATGGTGTCCTAATGATTACCGTTTGACGATCTTTGATGTTGTGGGTCGACCATCCTATCATTATCTATGTCAAGATTTTCGTCCTTTTAGCCATTTCTATGAACATAATATTTATTAGCACCCCACATTGACAAATACGCCACAAGATGGAACGAAAATTTCGCCAAAATAGTCTACGTACAGACACACGGTCGTTACGATTTTATTTATATAGATTAGGAATCCGCTCTATGAACAAGATATTTTGGGCTATGTCCGTTGGACTTAACCTGATAAACCGTTCATGATATGCACATGGGAGAAAAGATTTAGTAATGGATTTCCATCAAGGTTGGTCGATTTCCAGTCACGTTGGTTTTGTATATATTTTGAGAGAGTAAATACACTGTTTCGGTTCGCTATTAACTCTCATTCTGTTCCGTAACTTGGAAATGGTATGACCTAAAAATCTACCTTTGGACAGGTGGATGCTATATATAAAGTTTGGTTGACTTACCTCCAGTAATTCTCAAGTTATAAGAAATACGCTTTACACGCACCCGCTTTTGAGTTATGGACAGTGGGACTTGTACTGAGAAACCGACCGATAATGATATATCCCCTATTAATCCTCATATCGAAAAATGCACATGAGAAAAAGTTTTAGAAATTGATTTCCATCAAGGCCGGTCGATTTTCAGTCAGGCTGGTCTTGTACGTATTGCGGGAGAGAAAAATCACTGTTTCGGTTTCCTATAAACCCGAGCACTTTCCATGACACGGTATGGACGTAAAAAGTTACCTTTGGACAGGTGGATGCCAAATATGAAATTTGGTTGAAATATCTCAAGTAGTTTTTAAGGTATAAGAAATGCGCTTTACACGCACCCGCTCTAAAGTCCGGTGGGACTTGTACCGAAAAACCGTCCGTTAATGATATCTCCCTTCTTAATCCTCGTACAGGAATGATGCATGTGAGAAAAATGTTTAGAAATTAATTTCCAGTAAGGCAGGTAGGTTTCAATTAAGTTTGTTTGTGTATATTATGTGGGAGTGCAAAATCACGGTTTTGGTTTAGTATAAGCTCCCAGTCAGTTCAGGGATTTAGAAACGATATTGACCCTAAAAACTACCCAAGGACATGTGTATTCTAAAATGAAGTTTGTCGAAATATATCTCGTAGTTTTCAAGTTATTGACAAAGAGACAAACAAACAAACAAACAAACACCAAAGCTAAAAGTACAAGTGGTCATTGTAACACCTGATACGGATAACAGTACGGAAATTTCACCAAAGTAGTCAATGTACAGACACGCATTCGTTACGATTTTATTTATATAGATTTAGCGTATGATGCTACTGTTGACAATCGACCTTATATACACTTTAAATATAATAATAGTGTTACTGGTTTTTTACGCCCCACTAACTGCCTTTATGTTTTTCGGAAACGCTGAGGTGCCGGAAATTTTTCCCTCAGGAGTTATTTTACGTGCCAGGAAATGTACCGACACCATGCTGTTGTATTTGAGAACTTTCAAATACCATCGGACTGAGCCATGATCGAACTTGTCAAGTTGGGGTCAGAATGCCAGTGCCTCAACCGACTGAGTCACTTAGCCCGGAAAATCTATCTGTATACCTATAAAATAATAGTTTTGACTGGATATTGCTCAGGATTTAGAAATAATGTTATTTCTGTACCGGAAGTGTCCACAGTAACAAGGATATGAACTTCCTAATTATCCGTCATTCCTGTCTGTCTGTCTGTTTGTCGGTCTGTATGTATGTATGTATGTATATATGCACTCCACGAGAAAACGGCTGAAGAGGTTTTCGGTATGTAAAGTAGGGGAATGGGCCACTACAATCTAGGCCAGGGCCTCTCAGGGTGCATGCGCGTGGTGCATGCACTGTGCACGGTGCAAAAGACGACTTGGCTTGGTTGACCAGAGTGCAGACCCCCCACTCCTCGATTTGGAGCAATAGCGCTGTCTCTCTCTTTCCTCACGCCTGTCTCGCTCGCTCCGCCTGTCTCCCTCTCCCCCACTTGCGCCGTAGCGCTCCAAATCCGGGCTGAGTTGAGCCGAGTATAGCCGAGTAGAGCCGAGCATAGCCGAGTAACCCAGAGACGAAGCGTTGATCCGAGCCATACCGAGCGGCACCGATGGACAGTGCACGGAGCTCTTGCGCCTCGCTCTGCACGCGTGAGATTTTGGGCGTTTGAGAGGCCCTGATCTAGGCTATAAATTATTTTATTCACGCTAAGTAAAACGGTAGTTTAGGGGAAGCCCTAAAATTTTATGCTCAAATATTTATGTTATTAGTGTTCCTATCGATAAATACTACATAACTAAAGTTATATAGAAATAAAATTTATGTCATGCATTTTTATTGTAAAGGCTGCGTAACGAGTATAACAAAAAACCAAACCAAACCCCCATGGCACTACAGCCCTTGAAGGGCCTTGGCGTACCAATCGACCGCTGCTCAGACCGAAGGCCTGCAGATTACGAGGTGTCGTGTGGTCAGCACGACGAATCACCGAGTATAACAGCCTGCCTAAATATTGGTGCGAAGAACCCGGGGAATTAAATAACTATCTTCTTTAGCATACATTCTGATACTGCTGATACGTAACACATTGGTTCATCATAGTATTCCAGCTATTCGTTCCACACTCTGACGCGCTGATTGGAATGAGCAGTGTGCACAGTTAACAGAATAATGGCAGAGGCTCACTTATGACCTGGTCTAGAATTACAAGCTCTGCTTATCCCGAATTATAGCTCCACAATTCACTAAATAGCTCAATATTCAACCATCGAAAGAGCCATTTCTTAAAAAAAAATGCTTCTTCCCTTTCACTTTTATTAAATTCTATATCAATTTTATTCTTAATTACCAGCGAAGAGGGGGTTTCTCCTCTGGCTTGGAGAAAATATTTGCCTCCAAGTTACATAGTTTTCCCCCTCCAGTGTAGCGAATGGAGGTTTTCCGACTCAACGGGTAGCCCTGGGATAGAGATAAGTAACAGGGCATAATTTTCGCAATGGCACACCCCACTATTCACCCCCAGAAAAAAAAACGTGTTCGCGGTTGTCTGCGGCATGGTCTTTCCAGCTCTTGACTTTGGACTGTTGGATGGGCAGCGTAGTAGTGTTCTTTAGAAGTGAGAAATTGTGTTGTTTTCATTTGATCGTGTATTTCATATGATAGCATTGCTTTTAATCGTGACATTCCTACTGACGTTGTAATGATCCATGTTACTCCAATCCCTAACTCCATTTCCTATAAACGAATATTTGCCCCAATTTGTCCTCTTGAATTCCAACTTTATATTCGTATTGTAATGTTTCCTACTTTTAAAGACACCAGTCAAACTTATTCGTCTATTGTTGTCATTGCACGCCATCTTTCCACTGACAGCTCGGAACATACCACTTAGTCGAGCAGCTCGTCTTCCTGCAACATTTTAGTAACGCTACTTTTTGTCGGAAATCACCCAGAACAAATGGAGTTGCTTTCCTTTGGATTTTGTCCAGTTCTTGAATCAAGTAATCCTGGTACACTTGTACCATACTCTAGCTGGGATCTCACCAGGGACATTACTGCACTGGTTGCCTTCAGCTATGTGTGTAGAAGACCATCATTGAGCGAGACCTTTGTAAATGGTCTTGTCTTCCACTAGAATGTGATGCATTACATTTTTCATTTTGCTAATTGTCACAATAACTCAAACAGAATTCCGGCGACGATGGGTTACGAAAGGATATGAGTAAGAGAGAGGTAGCCGTGGTCTGAATTAAGATACAGTCTCTGCATGGAAAAACAACTTCATGGCTGACAGTGGCGTGGTCTGAACTCTCTACCTCGCAAATGGAAGTTTACAGCGGCGTTGAGCACACCACTCAGACAAGTATTAACATTGCCACGTCCTGAATTTTTTAAATATTAAACGGTATCTTCTCATTGCATGTTCTACTTTAGGAATGTCTTATCTGCATCGTATTAATAAGTTGAATTTCACAAGACCGTCATTGAATTATATGAATTATTTGACATGTTGTATTTCTTCAATCACTTGAATACATCAAGCAAAGCTCTAACCCTAACAGCTGATAATACAGGTATACAGCCAACGAAAATTTAAAGGGATACTAGCGCCGTAAACTGCCATGAACATAGGTAGATGTTGCCCCCTTCTATCAGTTCCTTAAGCAACATGAGTCCAGGACTGATGTTGCTTATGCAACTACATATTCAACTATAAGCAAACTGGAAGAATTATAGTAATACCGTAGGAAAGATGAAGTGCCAAACTGAACTCAAGGAAAGAACAGGCCTAGATACATACTTTTTTGTTTATGATAATTGATTATCTATTTCTAATAATTATATTTACAGAATTGTTTTATGTACAGATACTTTAATGATATGACACAACAGCTGAAATAATATTATTAAATAGAGAATCACTTGTTCATTTTACTCAAATAAAAAGAAATCGTATTGAAATACAGAATTCACATTGGAATAGTAAGTATTAGCCTTTTTGTTAACTTATTAGTCAGGTTGTGGGACAAATGGGGGCAACTGCAAAATTACTTAGTATCATTACAAAAATAGGATAAATTGAGGAGAACATATATATTTAGAGGAATGAAACCTCCCTTATAAGCCCTATATATAGACAATTACATGTACTTTCCTCGAATCGGGTGAAATATATATTATTTCTTGCGAACCTTAACAAATGCTGTTAACATCAGTGGTCAAAGTGGTCTTAATGGAGAAAAGAAATAGACAAATATTGATTTTAAATTAAGTTGATTTTAACGTGACTAATACATCAAAGAAGTTTCACCAACAGATCATAGAAATTCCCTTAATGTTTTATGATTTGATTGTAAGTTAGAGTACATCCAATTGAGTCAATCGAAAAATATGAGAGACGTCTTGTGTTAGCACGTAGTGAGCAACTTCGAAGACGATGTCCTTTAACTTAAAACTAATAACTAATAGATCAGCTAGAATCATTCAGCTAAATAAAATTTGGAATATAAAAAACACAAGGGCTGATTAAATATTAATATATTCAGAATCACATGTTCCATTTTATCAAGTATTAGGGATTCATATAAAAAATACAGAAATAACATTGGAACAGTAAATATTATCCTTTCCTAACTTTTTATTCAGATTTTTGTAAGAAAAAAGGACAACTCCAAAATTACTTAAAATAACTGTAGAAATGGGAAAAATTAAGGAGAATAATTGCTGAGAGTCGCCATATTTATCGAGGATGAGGATATGAATGAGAAAGTCCCCCAAAGTGCATGAATTCATTCATGTCTAGGAAATGGATCCGGAAGTTTATGTATGGATCATTGAAGGATAATTTCAGAACAGAATGCTTGTATATCATCGACGTGAAAATCATGAAAATCATTTCTTCACTTTAATCAGCTCCAACCATGTCCCTACATTTTCCTCCCGCCCATCATTTATCCTCTATGGTGGTTTAGATATTTTTCCTGGCCGACAATCCGGTGGCCAGACCTAAACATTGTATTATAGGATTGAACGAGTTTAGGCAAAGTTTCCCCTTGGAAGGTCTGGTAAGGCCCATATGAAGGCAATGCGTTATAAATTCCTCGAAATAGGTAAAAAGGTGTAAACGATTCTGAAGGCTGAAGGGGCTCCTAGTTCTAATGGCTGAAGAAGTATGAGGACTATTTTCACTTCAGGAAAACAACTGCAAAAAGGGATCGTATTTTAGAAGAATGACTTCTACCAGCACCTGACAGCAGATATATCATACCTCTCGGACTAGTGACTCCAACTTAACAAAGGCTCGTTCATGATCATGTTATGGGACGTATATCGTATTTTAAAAATAGAAAAGAAATTATAACTCTTCGATGAATTACATATTGTCAATAGCCTACTTAGAGTTGTAAGAAAATAGCAATATGGCAGAATGCAAACATTTAGAGCCCTATGTATTAAACGAAATCCTGGGGAGAACTTCCGGCATTTCGTCGTCTCTGAAATACTTAAATGTCGTTAGATGGACGTTAAATACATCTACATTCTCAGTAAAGTTCACAATGCTTGTAAAAATGAATACACTCCCCCAGGTAATGGTCATTCTTGTTTGACAGAATACGGTATGTGGTATATTCGTTCGTTCATTCATGTGATTTTTGTAATCTCCATATGTTTATATTGGAAGAAACATTTTATACGATAATCTAACACGTTACTCTTTCAGTTCATATGCCTTCAAATGTTGATAATGATAAATATATTGTTTACTGTTAATAAGTTGACAGTGACGAATATGGCCTCTGCCTAATCAGAAAAATACATGTATACCACCGAAACAGATATTTAAAAAGTGATTTATAAGTAACTCTTACTAAACATGTAGTACTAAGCTACAGTTCAATGAAAATGAGTGAAAGGTTATTATTATTATTGTTACGGGGATAACCGTGGAGCAGAAAAAGGTTAAGGAAGGTGACGGGGTGAATGGGTCTATATACAGTATCAAGAATTGAAATTAAATTGTAAAAGGTTATATTTTTCTTTCAGAACTTCAAACTTAATAATCTTTCAGTGAGTGAACACGATAACATATCAGGTAAAATGACAAATTAGAAACAAGGCAAGAAAGATCCCAATTTTAGTGATTTTTACAAATCCTGGGCTTCAAGCCCCTCGCTTCACAATATCTGAGATACCAGCTCAAATTTACAAAGAGCAACAATTTATTCAAGGGCAGAAATCCCCTAATTCATGGAGCACTTGCTCCCGAAATACAATTTCTAGCCTTATTTTTACAGGGGTATTAAATATCCAACATACTGGGCCCTCGTGGAATAAGAATAACAGGTTAAATTAATGACCCGAACACAAAATGAATGGAGGCGTATACTTGCACTCCTAGATATGAACAATAGAAAAAACCTAAGGGTCTCTAGGCCGATGAAGCAGGGGCTATTCCCAAACTACTCAGATGACTCGTATAGAAATTACTTTAACACATTACAGGCAGAAAAACCGTTACAAAACGAAGTCACCTCATACCAAGATGAAGGGAAGCTCGAAAGGGTACATCACTCTCTCTACCCTGATTTACAGTTAAAGATTTTTATGAAATTTTTACATTAGCCGGAAGATGATTTATGTTTTCCATTTTCGAAAAGTAGGTTACGTAGTTAAAGATTCGTCCTTTCGCTCGGATTAAATTGCGGAGGTAAAATGGTGTAATAAAAATAATAATAATAATAATAATAATAATAATAATAATAATAATAATAATAATAATAATAAAGTTATATGGCCATTACCTTGAAGATATTATAGCTGCTTAACACACACACTCAGATAGACATCGATCAATTTGCAAAGAAACGCGAAAATCCGCAGTTTGTAAACCCTCGGGGAAGGTTCGAGATCATTCAAGACTAAACTAGCCACATCCTCTCAATTTTATTGGATGAATTCAAAGTAACACTCAGAATCGAACAAGAAGTCTGTGATAGGTTGAAAATTAATTCTAGAAATTAGGGATTGGCTATTCAAAACTAACGGAAAGAAAAAGGAAATATTGCCAACCCAAAAATAAATGAATGTCAATCAGTTACGAAAACCTAGAAATACAAAACTTCTTTAAATTATAACTTCTTACACTTTACGCCAGGGTGCATGATCATAGTTTCTTGGTAATGTCATCTGTGGTGAAATGTCCAAATTTCTTGATGTATAGCTAAGAAAACTAGGAGAAATTAGGTCAGTTTAGGAAATTTCACAATAACAAAATTACTCAATATTTTAGTGGTGACATCTTCTGATTAAAGTTCCAAGTTGGTGTAGTTTCAGTTTCACTCTTTTACCAATAGAGGAGTTCATTTAGGTGCAAATTTTTAATGCGCAGCGTTGAAGTGTACCTCCCGGTACAATTATTCTTCTTCTGCTTATTATTATTATTACTATTATTACTATTATTATTATTGAAGTATTCCTTCATTGCTAATGCCATTCCAAACACTGCTAAATTCTGTAATCGAGTTGAGATTATTACCTCCTTGTATATTCCAGTTAAATAAATTATTAGTTTCCTCCACCAGTCGGCATAAAATTATATTTTTCTTCAAAGTTCTTTGTTCGTTGGATCGGGTGAGTTGGCCGTGCGGTTAGGAGCGCGCAGCTGTGGGCTTGAATCCGGGAGGTAGTAGCTTCGAATCCCACTTTCGGGAGCCCTGAATATGGTTTTCCGTGGTTTCCCATTTCACACCAGCAAATGCAGGGGCTGTACCTTAAGTAAAGCCAGTGCCGCTTACTTCTCATCCCTAGGCCTTTCCTATCCCATCTTCGCCATACGACCTATCTGTATCGGTGCGACGTAAAGAAAAACGGCAAGAAATATTGTTCGTTTGTGTTTTCTCTGAGCAAATTTGAAAACAAATTACATTCAAATCATTGAAATGAAGATAGCTTTTTCAACATAATATGTTAAATACTGAAGATAGCGATCATGACCAAAGTAGCTGTATCGTCAATATATTTTCAACACAATTATATCAAAAATAATTAGTAGAGTTACGAAACTATTCACAAGAGTAATGTGAAGCAAATTCGTTAGTAAATGTTCCGGAAATCTGGCTACAAACTGTGGTGTTGAGTTAAGTTGGCAGTGTTTATTACTTGTGACGTGTAACACTTGTTAACTTGGCAGCTGCTAAAGGGTGTGGGTAAGTGTCTGCAAAGTGAATGGCGATAAATCATCGGAAACAGCACGCTTCTGCCTGCTTTTGACGTTTTTACCCCTCCGATGTTCGATCGTGCCTCACTCACCCCATACCTTGCCTATTGGCACAATTCCTGCCGAGCTGCGTGTTGTCTAATCTCTGAACAGACAGATATATGTTCTAAGACAGCACCTTCCTCTATAGATAACTACTTCCAGTGCCTCAATTTCCTGAAAATTAGAATATTTTATTGTCATTCAGCGATCACCAGTCCTGAATAACACGCGCTGCGTTTACCAGTAGCATACATTTCAGCCAATGTAGCTCTTCACCTCTTTTCCGTTCAATTTTCTGTGACGCTTTGCTTAGGTTTCTTTCAGATCATATTTCCTTCAATGCCTTAGTCTACTAAGGGGATGCGTTCTTTGTGATATTCCCTCCATCACTACTCTGTGTATTGTCTGTTCTGACATTCTCGACACATTATCAACCCACTGGATCCACCCACTTCTCAGGAAGTTCGTGATCCGATATCCGTCCATCACATTCTATTATCTCTTTGTTTGTCTTCTGCCTCCTCCTCCCGTCCAACTTATAAAAGATGAGGATTCATCTCATCGCTTCTCGCTCGAAATATCGAGATTTTGTAAATTGTTCTTCGAAGCAGTCCGGTATTCGGAGCCTGCAGTATAATCTGGCTCAAATAGGGGTTGTCTAACCTGAGAACAGACATGGAGAAGGTAGATTGTACTCGTATCATGACAGAACGATACATTTTGGCATCTTCAGAATCGTCTTTGCGGACGGAGAATAAACTATCTTCATCACGTCTGGAAAAATCCCCGTCTGATTTGTCAAACAACACCTCAGTCCTCATTGTTTTAATTTATCAGTCTCTGAAATCAGAGTTTTATGTTGTAGGTAGTCGAATGTTAATGGATATGAAACACTAGACCATAAGGATCGATGCCTGCTCTTCTTTGAATTCATTATCGGACGCACAATGACCCAAACATAATGCTCACACCGTAGCTACCCTATACTGGCGTGGTTGGCTGAGGTATTGCCTTGTAACACGCAGCCACATTAATGGTATTGTTGAAAGTTGTCTCCCACACCGAAGGTCTATTAATTTAAGTTGAAGAGTACGTCGTATTGTTTCAAATGCTATTGAGAAAGTAACTATAGGAACTTAAAACTCATTTTCAGGTGAATTAATATCTTGAAACCTAGAATCAAAATTATTCTGGAAATCACTGAGTACTTGGAATGAGAATGTAATTACTGTTGTAGTACAAACAGCGTCTAATTAACAATTCCAAACTGAAAATGATACCCGTGAGCTCCGAAAGGAAATAACATAGATTAAACCCTAGGCTGCTTTATTCAAATTGAATGGCATCACACATAAATAATTTACAGTGGATACTCTCAAACGAATCGTAGTGTCAGGACTCGTCCAACAGAGGAATAAAGTATGCTAACGTGAACATAAATTTTAAAAATCGCAAATTACACTTCTCGCTCAGTTCAGTAACTGGATAAGACACACGAAAACGCAGAAGTTGTCTATTAAATGTGTATTATGTTAGTGCCTAAAATATTTCATCAAGTGCTTTTCTTGGACATCACGTGTACTACATATGTATGTATTCCACTGTTAACAATGATCAACATTTAGGTACAGTCTATAAATATAGAACATAACCATTAATTAAATTCGTGTGTCGAAACCTGATTTCAACATATTTTGTTAAGAAGGATGTCATATTTTCCACTGTCGACTCAGTTTAAGGTTTTTCAATCCGTCAACACATATAACACCATAGCGTTCCTGTAAAAATACTTACTGTAAAATACACATGTATTCGCTTAATATCGTGTATATATACAGGTATTTTATAGTGTCAATTTTTTAGGACGCTGCGGGTAAGCCAGTCTACAATAAATTTTAACATCCCTATCTATTATAGATTTATGCCTTTGGGCACATTAACTTAAAATAATGTAAGTGAAATATTACACATATCGTGAAACCTCCTTGGCTCAGGCGGCAGTGCGCCGGCTTCTCACCACTGGGTTTCGTGGTTCAAATCCCGGTCACTCCATGTGAGATCTGTGCTGGACAAAGCGGAGGTGGGACAGGTTTTTTCGGGGACTCCGGTTTTCCCTGTCATCTGTCATTCCAGCCACACTCTCAAATATTATTTCATTTCATTAATCATTCATTAATCATTGCCTCATAGGAGTGCGGCAGGCCTCCGCAGCCGGTAAAAACCCCGTCCTCGCCGCTAGATGGGGGATTCATTCATTCCATTCCTGATCCCTTCGAATGACTGGAAACAGGCTGTGGATTTTTACTTGACGTGTAGTACAAAGACAAGACAAAACTGATCCTAAGCATACGGACAAGAAAACGATGTTTTAAGGCCCTAAAACCAACCACTATGGAAATATTTGCATCGCACTACCCTTGCTATAGGAATCGAATGAAGAAATAAACGGCCGTAATCATGTCAACATCAGCTCAAGGATTCTACAGAGCGATATTAAGGCTGTATATTCCAGCATAGCTGTCAAACCAAATCGTTACATATATAACTTACAATCTGGAAAAACGTGCGGGGGCCATAGGACCCCTAGCGGACGGGATGAAATCTAATAGTAATCGAAGACGACCAGTATTAGTGTCGAATCCGTAGTTTTTAGGGTCACTGAGATGAACTGTGAACCTCCAGTTGCTGTTTAAGTCCATGTTTATCCTCCATCAGCATGGTGGTAGCTAAGAGGTGAAAATAGAAAATGCACAAAACGAGGGAAGAGAAAAGAATGCCGATTCCATTTTCGTAGTCCCTAGGGTGTTTTTTGACAGTCCTAGTAACAGTTGGAATCGCATACGTCATATCTATAGCACAACGCATGAATGCTTACAGTTATAACTTACTTTTATTAGTTGCTTGAAAGGATCAACTACTTTTAAGACAATCTGCTGTGCAACATGGAAATACTTTAAAGCGAAACTAATTATTCCCAGGTTTAAAATTAAAAATTATACACAGAAATATTTCTGAATCTACAAAAGAATTCGTAAATTACCAGTCATCGTCATAATAAAGAAATCTACAAAAGTCACTACAAACAGGTAATACAAATCCTAAAGTAAACAGTAAAAAAAATAGTAGTCCGAGCAGAACCGGACACCACAACTAGTATACTATATAAATAAACTTGTAGGGGTCCACTGACTGTAATATCGTTCATTTCCCCAGATTTTGAGATATTTTTTCCATTTAATCAACCCAAGACCCTATCAGTGGTTTTTAGCTTTCATGTCCGCATTTTGTCTGTCAGTTCGTTCTACCGACACGGGGAAACAGCTGGATAGATTCTGACCAAACTTCACAATTGAAGACTACCCATTCAAAAGCATGTTTTGATATGCATATTATATAGAAATTACCGAACAGATTGGGGATATAATTATATAACAATGCCAAGCTATGTATTTGATTTTTTTCCATGCATATCTGATATTCAGTAAAATATGTAGATCATATGTGAAAAGTATGATATGTATTTACACTCCTGGAAAATGGAAAAAGAACACCTTGATGCTAGTGAATAAGGCCTTCTATACTTACACGGGACACTACGAGAGTGCAGTGGATGCTATAATCAAACGCGCAGTGCTGCGAACACACTAAGAACCGCGTTATCAGCCGTGGAAAGTTACAAGTTGGGCAACAGTTTTTCACCGCCAGAGTCAGTGGCAGCCATTTAGCGGTGGGATACGGAGCTCCGTCTGTGTCTGCAGAATTGTTAGCATGCCGCCACAGTGTGTACGTGAAGCATTTGTGCAACTGACGAAGTTTGAGCGAGGGCGTATAGAGGGCCTGCGGGAAGCCGGGCGGTCGTATCGCGGAATTGCGCAACACGTGGGGCGATAGGTCTCCACAGTGAATCTATATTGTCGCCATTGGTCAGCACAAGGTGCACACGCCCGTCGGCCAGTGTCCGGACAGCGGCGATGCACAGATGTAAGCTAAGGCTGTCACATCTTACGAAGTGCCGTATTGGACCGCACCGCGACTTTACAACAAGTTAGGGACACTGTTGCTCTGGGGGTATCAGCAAAGACCATTCGCAACCGTACCCGTGAAGCAAGGCTACGAACCTGTGTGCCGTTACGGCGTCTTCCGCTCACGCTCCAACATCGTGCAGCCCGCCTCAAATGGCGTCGCGGTAGGCGCTTTTGGAAGGACGAATGGAGACGTTGGTCGTCCTCGTTGATGAGAGTAGCTTTTGCCTTGTTGCCAATGATGGTCGTACGCATGTGTGGCGTAGTGCAGGTGTACACAAACGTCTGGAGAGTACTCAGATGCTTATGGCTCTCTCTGTGTGATTGGGTGTTGTATACGTCCTCAAGAGTGTGTAAATAAAATTTCCCTCTACTGGGTTGACCAATTCATTGTGCCCCATTTTCCACTTTCCCGGAGTGTAATTCCACTTACTCTTCAAATTACGTAAAAAATACTATTTTCTACCACTTCATGCTCTCCAGAGAGTGATTAGCACCCTCGAAGGCCTACATCGAATCTACTGGTTGTCATCTCAACGTTTCAGTTTGCTTGTCAGCAGAGAAGTAACGTAATGCCGTCGTCATTACTGTAAATTCGTGGTTTTCCGTTACGTAGAAGACGAGAAAGTCGTCAATCAGCCATTTCGCGAGATATTTACGGAATGCCCTTTGAGGTTACAAATACTTTCGAATGGTGGTGAGCGTGGTCATTAATATTTCAACAATATCGCGGAGTGTGCGTATTATTTCACACTGTACGATGTTTTCTAGTATTTGCTATAATTGTTACCCTATTTCTCCCATAATTCCGTTTTCTGCTTAAACTTATTGCCTGTGCCTTACTCTTCATGGTTAACATACCCTGCGCCTAAATTCTCCACTATTACCGCATTCAAAAATTCGTAACTGATATGATCAGAAGGTAATGAGGGACATTTGATTATTAAAATACATCCACGAGGTATTTACAAACTTGTACTATCCGACTGTCATCAGATACCATACCTTCAATTATTGTCAAATTTATTAACTTTCATAATTTCTTCGAATGTATGGGTAAGCTAATCCCAAATCCCGGACTACCCTTTCTTCGACATTTTTCAGGATTTGCTTCGCAATGCAAGATCTCGGTCATTGAGTAATATAACGAACATAACTGGAACTTACTTAGAGTCAGGGGTAGGTTTTGACATTTTTCGGAATTTGTGCCACTAAAATACCAACTACTCTTGTAGAATAGTCGTTCAAGTCGTAGAAACACCAGTCCAATCTAAGGTTTCTGACAATGCTTCTAAACGTGAGGCCGGTTTGAAAGCGGGAATATTTATGAAGAAATTTACAGAGCAAAGCTGAGAGAGTCCAGGTTTAGCTCGCAGGAAAAATGTCATTATAAACTAGGGCCTTTGAGGCTGCTTTCAATAGTTTTTTTACGTCCCAAAGTCTCCGAAGTCGCCAGTTATTTTATGCCAGAAGGATTCATTTAGGTACAGATAGATCATTGCAGCCTTCCAGATTTCAACGAGGGTCACCTTTTCACATTCCACCAAGCAGAGTCAGGATCACACTCACTACTTTGGAGACAGCTATCTAGTTGTCTACTATACAACATATGCAGCAGAGCTAGACTGCTTCAGCGCCTGAGGTGAGGCTCTCTGCTGACACACTTAAGACGATATACAGCGTGTGATGCTGATGGTAGTCGTGAGCCAAATTTCCCCTTTCAATGGATTAGATAGTACCATTTAAGTGAAACAACGTTGTATTGATCCAATGAAACTGGCAGAAAGGTCATTTAATTTAGACGGAGAAAAGCAACAAAGACTGAGGAATATTTGCAGGCATTAGCAGAACGACCAATAGCTACATGCCGTAAAATGTAGAGATTGCTTAGAAGAAATAGGAAAGATGACCAACTCAGTAACACAGATAAAACACCATTGATGAAGGACACAAATACTTGCCAGGAGATAGACGATGACATGATATTCCTTAAAAATTAAGCCCAAACTCACCTGAAGATAGATGACGTACGTGCAGTGAAAGGCGGTGGTATTCATTAGCATATCATCCTCTCCTTGATTACATTCAGAACCTCAAAACAGATTTCAACTGAGGCACGAATTAGAAGGAATTTTCTATAGCTACGGAAACATTAATTTGAGTCTATGGTCGATTCGTCACAATCTCAAATGTATCTGTCAAAAGGGATACATGCCAACTTTGAATATTTCATTCAGTCCGTGATATCCTACAGTTGAACATTTAAATCACTGTGCCCGCGTGTGAAGGAGCTGAAGAAGTATATAAATCATGCTGGATCGAGGGAGTTGTCATTGAGACCACTACATCAGCCCCTATCTACTCATATAAATTATGTTAAATCAAGGTGAAATGTACTACATGCATTTATTTTGTCAACTCTATGATCAGTTCCGGAAAGACGTTTTTACAAATATAGAGACTGATCGGTCGATATAACTAATGAAAAAGGCTGACGTCGGTCATTACACGGTAGAGCGTACATTTTAGCATTTGAACCTATGTTCAAAATGCCAAGTGCGGCACAGGAGGCTCAAGGATTTCATTATTAATTATGTGCCTTACATGTGACGGGACGCACGTAATATATAATTGTTGAATTTATATTTGATACCACAGCCCAAGGTACCATTGCAATTGTTTAGATTTCAATATGAAAAATAAGGATTCATCGTTGACTACTTCGCATGCATGTATCTCTTCAGACTTGTTAAGATCTCTGAGAATCATCTGTAAGACTTATTTTGTAGCATCAAATAAAATAATAGATATCACAAACAAGAACATCTTTTCCAATATTATCATCAATAAATATAAGAAGTTCAATAGCACAGATATATCTCAGGGCTATGAAATCATTTCGTGACCTATATACAGCAATGGCTAATGTTTTATTAGTTAATTTCTTCAAAATTTACCGAAGAGTAGTAACTACAAAAATTGAACTATGTTTCTACATTGTTGAAAATGGTACAAGTTAGGTAGTGAAATATAATGATATTTTTTGTGATCTTTACATTTTTAAAATAGTGGCTAATAGAATAATAGACAATAATGATACATGTTCAAACAAAACTTACATACCCATGTTACATTATATATTAGGCTAATGAAATTTAATTTTTTCACGACTATGTGGTGCAACTTAGGCCTATGCGGGTATGGAGCAACGTTGTAAAATGAACGGTAAAATTTCGAGTACTTCCTTTATAAAGCGTGTAGTAAGAGGCACGCATGACGAAGAAAAATGAGAACCACTGTTTTACATGAAGTTTACATCTATACAGAAGATCGTCCCGCTGCACAGATGTAGCAGAGGGGTTGCCGGATCGTCGGGGGAGAGAACTTAAAAGCTACTGCTCCGAGGCATTTGTTACTTTAGGCAACCCTACTTACTGAGCTGTACGTATCCGGAACACACCGTAGATGCTGCGCTTGTGTGAAATATTTACTTCAAAAGAGTTAGACCCTATTTTCCGGACCACTTATATATTGTAATAATTATTTTTAGCAAATAGTGAATGGCATTTCCATTGAAAATGTTATTTATGACAATATGTATGGAAAATTCACGTAGCCACGAATTCACACGGTGGAAAATAACACAAATATTGAAACTAATTTTGGGCCATTTATCCTCATTCTTTCCGTTTGCAAAGCAAACAAGAAATCAATGTGAATGACGGCTAATTCTGGTAGTTTTAAGAATAAAGGCAACAACGTTACAAGTCGTCTAATAGAAAAGGCTGTTAATGAACATGTATGAATAATTACAAGGTTTTATTGGAGAATGCTCCCAGGAGAGAGAGTGATTAAGGGTGTAGACACCATCCGAAAGATTGTTGAGTTATTTCCGTCTACGGCAATGATGTATTCAAATTATTTAATGTACATCTTGCTTAGCTCAGTGATTTCTTTAACTTTGAAAAATATAGAATTTCACTTCTTATGATGGTGATGTACTTTCTTTAAAACACTTTTTATAACAAAATTATCTTTTAAAATAAACATGGACAATGTATTAAAATATTGATGAGATACACTGTCAAAGGTTCATCGTCCTTGTTCCTTGTGATAACAAAAATATGACAAGCACTGATCATATATTAACTTTATTTTTTATATTGTCAGATCATTAAGTAGTCCGTGTCATATTGACACCTGATACTGATATGATAATTACAATAAACAAACACTGTTGTGCCAGGAATTCAAGCTGGTATAAGAATGAACCAAATTCTGTTGACATATTTTGATTACATTTATGTTTACATATTTCCATCTGTATATTTTCTGAAATTTTCTTAAGTTCAATTGTCTTGGTTTCCGTTGGTGTTCAATAATGAAGTGAATGGTAGCTGCAGTTGGCCAGAGAACTAGGTTGTTTACCGTGGCCGTGCTAATGTATATTCTATGTTGATGAGTCGATATTCTAAGATGGGCAATCTTAAGACTTCTAGCTGTTTGGACTGTTTCAAAATAACAGTGATGTCGGCTGTATAGACGTGAACTTTAAGGACGTTGAACAGAATTGTATTTCTGGAAGCTTCGAAATTAGTTGTCTAATGAATGGTCCCACACTGATGGCGAAGAGGACCGTGGAGAACGGACAACCTACTCTAATAGATCCGAGAATATGGACTGTTTTGGAGAGAAAGCCATTCATTTGTAGTCTGGGTGTTGCATTGCCTTATACGTTCCGTTGTGTTGTGATTATCCTGTTTGGAAAAGCAAATGTTCTTAGAACAGACTGTAGATGATAATGTTTAACGCGGTCAAAAGCTTGTTGAAAATCTACGCTGACGAGTGCAGCAGATCTCTTGGGTTAAGATGACGTGTGCCGCACAATGTTACGTAGATTTGAGAGGCGATGTATGATTTTGGAATTATTCAACGCATTATACAGCTCGGAACCTAAGAAATCTGGTAAGTTGAGTCGTGAGCGTCTGGCTAGAATTTTTGAAAACAGCTTATAATCTGTATTAATTAGAGTTACTGGATGGTAATCCGACAAGGATTTGAGTGACTTAATCTTAGGTACCAACAGCATTATTCCTTCAGCGAAATTATTCACCTGTTCCTCACTTGTGAATATTTCTTGGAAAAGTGACAGTAAGTCATCTTTTACGTATCGCCAATAATATTTGTAAAATTCGGAAGAAAGACCGTCAGGACCGGGTGATTATTTACAAAATGCGTTGTTGAAAGCTTGTAACAGTTCCTCTTGTTTTATGTCGCTCTCTAGTCGCCGGATTTAATGTAAAGAAAGTTGTTTCTGGATAGGTTGTAAAAGGTTTGGGCTAATGTGCTTTGCTGGGTGGAGTCCGGAGCAAAAGCAAGTTCAAAATGATCGACTGCCACTCGAATAATATTGTCAATTCCTGTAATGAAACACCCTGTGGTTTGTAGTTTCGTGATGAACTTTTCCCTACTTCTACCCTTCTCTTTGGCAATGTGGTACAATGACGTCTTTTCGTCTTCTTCTAAGGATTAATACGTGTGCGTGTCTGTACACCCTGCATACCTTGTTTCTTCATCTGGTGTAATATATGCTTAATTTCTTTTAATCTATGCAGTACGTCATGTGCGTGCTTTTGCGCACGACTGTAGTCATGTAAGGCTTGTTCGTAGAATTGCCGAGCGTGTTTTCTTTCCAGAGCTTTATGGAAATAAAAAAATTCGGAAAAAATGACTTATGCCACGTTTAGCTGAATGAATCCACCAGAGGAGTTGTGAGGAATAATCCCGTTTCCTTTCGGCTATTCGTTCCCATATTGTGTAAAATTCTTCTGTAGCATCTAGAGTCTTTAAAATGTCATTGTTCAACTTCCAATATCCTCTTCCGATCACTAGGTCATGCGTGTCAACAAGTAATTGATGATGGTCAGAGAAAGGGACTGCTGTATGTAAATGTGGACGTTGAGTGAGAGAGGTAAACTCTGCCAAGTCTGACTGCTGAATTGTGGCGGAAAAGTGTAAATTCAACGAAATTCCCCAAAAATAATTTCCCAAGTGTCTTTAAAACGGAGCTGCTGGACTGGTTCTGAGACGGCTACTGAGTTTTTAACGTTGGGTCCGGCCTGATCCGACACAGTTGAAATCACCTGCAAGTATAATATTCGTTACCCGTGTGAGATGAATATTGAGGTCTCCTAGAACAAACTTTTCACGTTCTATTTTGCACTAATGATGGACTGTATAATTATAATGAGTACAAAGTGTTCATAGCGAGCGGAGGGCAATCTACCGTTTGGGTGTGCAACGAAGTCATGAATGTCAAGACCAGATCTTTATATAATAGCTGTTCCTCGAGTATCCTCTCCTAAATTAACCTAGTATTCGTATGGGCTTAACATATCTAAATGTTCGGTACACACTTCTTGTAGAAAGAAAATATCACTATAATTTTGTCAAAGATAGTTATTAATGAGTGATCACTTCGTTACACTTAAATTGCTATTGATGTTTGCCGCAGCAAAGGTACGCAAAACCATCCGTGGAAAGTAGGCGTCATATGTGCTCTCTATATGAGTAACGTCAAGATGAAATGGTAAATCAGTTGTGGTGGTGTCCTGGTGCGGCCAGGCAGCTGAAAAGGGTGAACAAATGGTGGACCCAAAACATAGTGAGACCTTAATGAATTGAAAGGGAACTGTTCTTAAAATTGCAAATATTAACTGTATCCATTGCCTTTGCTGGCAAGATGTAGTGTTAACAGTGCACTATGTCTTCTGGTATGGGATAGAATCAATTTGTTACTTCCATTGACCTGTCTCTGTCTTATCCTTGGCTTTGACAATATGAAAGTGACTGAGGTATGAGTGATGCTAGTAATGCCATTCCTTAGGCAGCCAGTCCCTGCTATGAAAGGTGTGAAAATTTCTCTCATAGGGCCGGTTGGTGCACGTATTTTAGTAGGCTTGGCAGATTGATATGCAATAACAACTTCTGGCTCAGTGAGGAAAGAACGGGAAACTACCTCACTCCTCATTTCCCTAGTACGCCTATTCAGTGACACCTAGGCCATCTATGGCAGCTGATGGTGGACCTTTGGGCTGAATACCCAACATACATACAACTGTATCCAATTCTTAAAGTACCGGTCCTCTCAATACGCTGCGATTCTTGCGTGTACTTGGTCGTATGGTTTTGGTGGAACTACATTTTTTCGATATCCTGAAGTTGTGTTTACCTTATAAAACCGCGGGTCTTTAGGACTAGCTTGTTGCGATTGGCATTTACGTGTTTTGGATTTTATAGAGCTATCGGAATCTCCTGATAGATCAGCTGGTGTATCGACCGTGCGGGGTGTTAATTTCATCTGCCAACTTAATTTTCTTGTGTGTGACGTGCTCCTTACTCAACTGGGAAGTATTTTCAATATTCAAAGAATCTTATTGTATTATGGAGTGATCTGCTTTCATTTGTGTATCTGGATGCTCTGCAACTTCCATGTGTTGGTCTGTAGTTTGTTATGGTACGTGGCTTGAAACGGGCTCTGGTATGTTGAGCGTGTGCATAATATCTGTTCACACATTAACAGGGCTACATATCCGCTCCCAAGTGCGAGGTCTTCCCCGGAAAGTACAGTATTTACTACAGGTTGCGGTTGTGAGCTCAGTGTGGCGAGGTCATCTGTGTTAGACTTGTTTACGAGTGGAGGAAACGTTCCACTCGTCAACTGTAAGTCCGATTGGAGTGTGGTTGCTGTTATTATGGGTACATAGGTGCGGGATAGTGTGGTAAGTGATGCTGGCTGTCTCAAAACTTTGCCCGCATGGCGGGGAGAGTCAAGGCGCAGATGATCCGGGGCGTTGCATATAGCAGTTTTTTTTCTTATCCCTCACATGTAACTTGTCCTCTGTAGCCCTCTGTGGTTACGAATGATGGCATTTGCTGATTTAACTGAATTTTTATTTGTCAAATACCATTCGGAACTGGTGTACGGTAGAACTGAGACCATAATTCATCATAAATATCTTCAACATGACCGTATTTCGTGAAATAATTTTTGATTTTATCATTGAACAATTCGGGGGGAATATTAAACAGACAAACACTAGTCGCCTCATTTACAACTGCTTCAATAACTATCGATACTGTCTCCCCACTATAAATTTTGAGTGTGAAACCTGTTTCATATTTATTTAATATTCTCTCCATAATGGTTGATGGAATTGCCTTGATTTACATACTTCATTAGCCGGGGTATCCAGTTGGAGAGCTGCTAGCTGGTCGTTGTTTTCCTGCAGTATTTAAGAAACCCAGATGTGTATTTCCGCTTCCGTTGGCCTGGTACAACTTCGCTAGAAACTGCATTTCCATGTGTTTTTCCGAATGATTCGCATGATTAATTTTTAACTTAACAGTTAAGTACATCAAAACATTGATATCTCAGATAATATCAGCAAGACTTGGTGATAAGAGTTCACTGTTCACTGCTGTGTTCTTGCTTAACCCTGGAGTGGTCGCATGGGTTTTGTAAATATTAATGGTCGCACCGGGTCTTTCAGACCCACTTTTTCTCAGAGTTTTACCATTAGATTTTTATACTTTATTTCCAATTACAGTATTGTAGGACATTATTTCGTTTATTTTAATGCAGTTTACATGACTACAATATTTACCTATCCCGTTTCTTAACCAAAAATGTATTTTAATAATTACACTGAAAATCTGATTGTGTTCTGTTAACTTGTGAAAGATAAAACATGGTAACAGTAAAATGTATTTCACGTCATTTTTTTCACTTTTTCCTGCATCTACATGCATAAAGCAACACTTTCATCTATTTTCTACACAGTCTTATTAAAACATATATTTGGAGAATTTCACACTTGTACTATTGGTACAAAGATATGGATTTTTTTTGGTATGTGTGAATTATGTATCATAATTCATAACATTAAAATCAAATTAGTTTTAGAAACACATCTAGGTACATGGAAACATCACTTTAATCAATTTCTATGCACATTCTGCATACAAATTGTCCATGTTCTCCGCAAATGAAATTTTGGCCCTCAGGGCAGATGAAGGAAGTCCTCCTCTTTGTTTGTCGGGCAGAAATGACTAAGAGCTTCTTCATCTTCAGATTCCTCCAATATGGCCAATCCAGGCAGAGTTAGCTTCATCCATTGTTACACGGAAGAAAAAGTGTACTAAACTAACAATGCGAAGTTTGACAAAAAAAGACCAAGGTTAACAGTGGCACCGGGTCTGCAAGACCGTGAACAGCCTGTACGCGAAAAGTTTCCAAGGCAACTGAGAGCGAGCTGTTGTGTTCGGTTGAAGGTCGGGAGCCAAGAATCTACCAGGGATCGGGAAGCGCTCGGTGCATTCCAACAACAGGAACACAAATAAGTATGTCCGCCCGGGTCTCATAGACCCATTGCGACCACTTCAGGGTTAATATAAACGACACTGAGAAGTCTAACTCGCTCCGTCCTGTACGGGCAACTGAAACGTACTCGTCTATGTTAGATATGAAAACTTCATGATATACTTATTATGCAGGTAGAGTGTGATTTTAAACCACCGGATTTATTAAAGCTGAATAATTCTCTTACTGGATTCTCAAAGCGTTACTAAATTCTTAGCAGCACCAGGAAACGAGGTAGGGTCAATTGACAGGAATTTAATATATTACGCCATAGATCAAACCACGTTTTAAATACACTCACATGTAATAGCTATATTTTTCATAGTATCAAAATTGTTATGTTAGATCGTGTTTGTGCTGGAATTGAGTACAATTACACACAACATTTCTTTTTAAAATCGTCATCAGGCGTTAATAACACGATCACATGCCTCTAAATGAATGGGGTGAATTAAATGTTGCTGCTAAGCAGATTAAAATACTAATTTCGCATCTCACTTACCTACGACGGTCATATTTGTGTTATAGTAGACAGTCAGGAAGTTGGGTGCTTCTGTGGAAACTTCACAGCGGTACTTGCCACTGCTGTTGAAGGTAAGTCGTGTAAGTGTTACATTCAGCATGTTACATCGACCTTCCTGCAAGAAGAACAGAATCGTGACACGTTATAAAATGGTTATTGAGACGACTGCCAAGAGTAGTTAAAGACCAGCCTGTTAATATTGCAAATTATATTATATTATTAATTAAGTGACTCTAAAACATCGATATTAGGGATTATGTGTTTGACATTTAGATACAAGGCATGCATTTTGTCAAGTGTACCATTTATAGCAAGAAGTTGAACTCTTTTCAGTAATAAAATATGCATAGAAATGTTAAATAGGGAGAATGAATTCAATAATAATCCCTAAGAAAGAGAAGGAAAACTAATACATATAAATTTTATAGATTTTTCCTGTGATTAATTTTCTAAAGTAAAAAATGATATCGTAAAGTACATGTGCTACAGCAGCTGATTCACAACAGATATAAATAATTTCTAATAAAATATATAGATACATATTCATCTTCCCTCAGTGTTTCACTCATTTAGATTTCAATAAAAATGAACGAAACACCTCCTTCCAAATACTCCAAGATGTCTATTCCTGTGCACTGCGGTAGTTATGAGCTGTACGTCATTCAAGTTTGACCGAGGTTTTTCCCTCGGATTCAGTGACACTTTCTCGTACTCACTTGATTTTCGGTCATGAAATTCTTCACCAAGAAGGCGTACTACTTAAGGGTTTGAAGCCTCAATTAAAAAAATTGACACTCATTATCCTCAGTATGATTCGTCATTGAATTATTTAGTTTTCGCTGGAAGCAAGTAACTGCATAATAATATGAAATGATTTTGTATCTACAACTTGAAGGTCTTTCCTGAAGAACAGAATCATGATAGCAAATGAATTGAAACAGACAGCTAGAGAACGAATACAGTGATTTTTTGCTTAGAAAGATTCTTCCCAAACATGAAAGAGTTAGGTAACGTGGTTCGTAATTGCCCTAAACGATTGAAAATGAATTAAGCTTCACTTCTTTACACAGAAAACATTCTTCTTACAGGCACAATTTTTAAAGTTTAGATAGTGTAATGTATCGTGCTCTATGCAGAGCACGTAATACACTGATATTGATTGAAGTGAAATATTACTTGCAAAATACAATGTGGATTCGGGTGTCGAATAGTGACGCTTGTAGTGGTTTTTTTAGGGGCAATAAAACAGGTACCAACAGACTCCCTTAGTTATAATAACTGGAGATATTGGAATGTTAAGAAATATAAAAATTGTATTAGCAAATATTTCCTTCTATTCATACGATATATATCTGCTCGCATGGTTTATTTTATTCACACCCTTACGTCTTTAACATCGATTAAACATATATACTCATATATACTGTTCCCGTCAAATTAATGAGGGTGTTATAATTATTGTGCAATTGTGTTACAGGAACAGCATTTATCGAATTGTATTATGAGGGTAGATAATTACTTCTTCAGCGAGCGGGGGATTGAAACCAGTTCGAGAATTGTGACCAGGGGCTTGTTTTCCCTCTTGTAGTGCTCGAATATTCTCGAGGATGGTATGAGATAGGCAGCCAACCTGGAATTTTTCATTTTATAATGGCTCTGGCGGCAGTACACAAGCCTCCCAGCGCTGGGTTCCGTAGTTCCCCGGTCACTCCATGTGAGGTCCGTGCTGGACAAAGAGGAGGCGGGACAGGTTTGTCTCCGGGTACTCCCTGCCATATTTCATTCTAAGAACACGCTCCAATATCATTTAATTTCATCAGTCATTCATCAATCATTGCCAGAGAGGAGTGCGACAGGCTTCGGCAGCCGGCAAAATTAGTATCCTCGCCGCTAGATGGGGCTTCGTTCATTCCATTTCTGATCTGGTAGAGTGACTGGAAACAGACTGTGGATTTTCAATAAGTGATAACTACATGTTTCTTTCCGTCGCGCTACAGATATCATCTACACCATTTCAACTGTCATCAGTTGAGACTGTCACCAATCAGCCTTGCGAACACAAAAGCAGTGGATTCAACACAAATCTCGGTAGTTTTAGGCTATTTACTATGAAACCTCTTTCAACCTTTCGTTTCAGTGGTCGTTGAACGTGGTATTCAGTGCGTCACAATTCGTCTTACCGACACATGAACAATAGATTCGACATTAACATCGGTTATTTTCCATTAATTTTAAATGCCGTACACACCCATTCCTCACCCCCATCTGAGGTTGAGAAGTTTCACCTCCATAGTACTTTTTTCTTGGTAGGTGAACCGAGTTTCATTGAGAGATATTCTAGAACATTCTCAAATATATACATCCATAATCTCTGTTATTTTACATTAATGTTCACCCCTTCACAACCTCCATACTGATTGCGATGAATTATGACTTAACCATCCATAGTGTCACAGTTCAAGTCAGCGACCTCATAAACGATGTATTCGACATTAATATCAGCCATTTTCGTTTATTTTAATAGTTCCCCACTTCCTCTCGGAGTGCCAGGGGTGTTTTATACAGCAGTATTTTTTTAGATAGTAAGTCATTTGTGTACCAATTTTGTAAAAGAGCTACGTCCAACCATCCGTAATTTCGGTCATTTTGCACAATTTTTTTCCACCCCTTCTCATCCTGATGCCTATGGTGGCTGAACACGGACTTCAGCGACGTCCGGAGTACCCCTATTCTTCTCGGCGACCACGAAAATTATGGATTCGACACTATTTTCGATTATTTTGTCATCTCACCCCCTCGCACCCACCCCTAGGGGTGCTAGTGTTACCGTACCTCGCAGTTTGTCTCCTGATAGACAGTCATAAGTGTACCAAGTTTGGTTGAAATATCTCCCGTAGTTCAGAAAAGTATGGATTTAACACTAATATCGGTCATGTTTAGTTATAAGCGTATTTCGCCCCTTCCGTAGGGCTTCTTGGGTTGTCCTGCCCCCACAATATTTTTTCCAGATGGTATGTAATATATGTACAAAGTTTAATTGACACCTGTGCTGGGCAATGCACACAAACATTCATAATCTCTGTCATTTGGACATTTTCCTTTCTTCACCCCTTTTCACGCCTCTGCCGACTGGGGCCCAACATGGACTTAAACAACATCCGAAATGTCACTATTCATTTCAACGACCCCGAAAAGTATGGATTCAACAATATTTTCTATTATTGTTATATTTCACACCTCTAAGGGTGCCAGCGGTGTCTTGCCCTCACGCGTTTAGTCTCCTGAATATTAGAATTAACGGTACCAAGTTTGATTTCAATCGCCCCAGTAGTCCTAAAACCTGTGGATTCGACACTATTATCGGTCGTTTTTATACATATTTCCATTTTACCCATTCCCATAAAGTTTCTAGGGATGTCTCGTTCCCACTGAATTTTTCACACATAGTAATATTTGCACCAAATTTACTTGACAGCTATGTTGAAATATACACATATATCCTTAATCTCGGTCATTTTACTTTTTCATCGTTTCTCACCCCTATGGCAAAGGCGACTGAAGTTGTACTCAGTGACCCCTAAAACTTTGGACTCGACATTATTTTCGATTATTTTTATTTTTCCCTCCCCACCACCCCTACCACAAAGGGGGCTGAATTTGGGCTTTAACAAAACGGAGTGTAACATATTGAGCCGCACCCCATTACCTCCATATCTTGCTTTTGTATTTTACAGATATTGCACTCTATGCCATGTCATAGGTCAGTCTGTTATGGCTGCTTAGTATTCTCTATGTCAGACATGACGTGTTGTTCGTCCCGATTGACAGGTGGCACATCAGGTAACGGAGGATTGCCAAAGCATTTCTTTCCAGCTTACCTTTGATTCGAGTTACCTCTGGCTGATTGGCTGTAATAAGTTTTGAGAAAAGATGGACCCGTTGATCTATAAGGTGGCGTTCATCTCGTACAGATGGTACTATAAACGATTTAAATGGCTCTCAAAGCTTAGAATCGTAAATATGACTACTTTAATCTCGAGGTATTTATTCTACTTATCCTTTCTGTGCTATTTTGTTTACAGAGAGATCCCTTGTTTAGTGTATTATTATTCTACAATCTTTTCTGCAGACATATATCACTGTCCTTCCTTTCTTTTCGTGTCTGATTATGTGTTCCCGTTTCTGCAAAGAGCGAAAGGTGGCACCGATCCCATTATACGTCGTTGTTGTTTTCGTTGGAGACCTTTTATTTCTCTGTTTCTTGGACGTTTCGGCCTGAGCTTATGTTCTGCATTGTTTTAACGCTAATGCTGTACGATTCATGTTTGCCTAGATGTACGATATGAATACGTGTTATGCGGGGTGTTTGCGCTATGTGTTTAGACTAGGTGAGCTAGGCCTCTTGGCGGCGAATCAATTTTCTGATCCGGGTTCTCAGGTCAAGCTTAAGAGCCCTTGACTGAATCATCTCATGCTGTTACGATTCATGCCGTAACGTGTCTTGCTATTATACTTCTATACCTCGGCTTCGTGTATTCGGTTTCTGAGTGTGTGTGAGTGGTTACCGGTCCAGTATTACTTTTAAGTATCCTGTTGATATTTGTTTTGGACATTATTCTTCTTTTATCTCACCATATTTTCCGGCTTCCTTAGCCGATTAATATGTTTGTTTCGGGATTTTGCTCTCATTTTACTTGCTTTCTGACTCATGTTTATTTACTGACGTAAGTATGGCAACCCCTGTCATACCTTTTTGAATTCCATATTTGTTTACTTTCTATCGGTCTTGTTTTACTGGCGTCTTTGATTTTTGGGGATGTATTTTCTAGGGGAATTGTCGGAAGCCATATATTATAAAACCTTGACGTTATCTGGCGAGCTGTCAGATTTTATTCTGTGAAAGCTCTTACCATCACTTCCATATATTTAATGGTCCTTTTTGGGAAATAAATACTTTGGGTCACGTTTTAATTCTGTTGTCACTGTCAGGAAAATGAAGTTGTATCGCACAACATGATATCTCTGTTGTGACTGTGCAAGGTTCAAAGAAAACAGATTGAGAAGTCAAGCGATTTAACTGTGGTTGGAGTATCGTTGCATGTTATGTGTGTGAGGGTTTGACTCCCTTCATTCCCATTAGTTCGTTTTAATGCTAATATTCAGTCCGTTTTATGTTAATAAACTTAATTCATTTATATTGAACTTTGCTACACGTTATTGTCTCTCTGCCTTGGGGACGTGCCATTTACACTTCGTTCATTAGCCTAAGAGGCCAGGATTCAGCTAGTAGCAGTTCTTAGCCAGTTTCGATCGATCCAAAATAGGTAGGTAGTATAAATTTTATGCAGTGCGTGGTTCGGTCGAAAGGATTCATCAAAATATTGTATTTCGGTGAAGTGGAGCTGAATTCGTTCATTACCGAGACTTCCCTCACGTAGCGTTTGCACACATTATCTGTGATTCGTGTACTTCCAACCAATATCGTTTCTCTGTATGTATTTTGTTACGTCTTGCACGTAAACTTCGTGCTCTTATTTTGGTTTCCATTATTGTTTTGTGATATTCCCCTCGTGTTGACCAGCTCACTTTATCTGTGAACTATGGAGAATGAAAGTGAAACGATACCCAATGGTCCTCCATGTGTTGAATCACGTAAGTATAATGATGTGTCAAATGATTGTGCTTCCCCTCAATCCAGTGAAAATCTCAGTGATGCTGATGTCGCGGTTAATAATTTTGGTAATATACTTATCCCTGACGAAAATACGAATACTGTAGACCAGATTTCCCAATCTGTTGCAAGGAGGTCATTCCATTTCAGTCCCGTTTTGGACATAGTTCGTAAATGGAACCTAAAATACTCCGGAGAGGAAAAGGGACTTTCAGTTGTAGAGTTCTTGGAAATAGTGTGAAGACATAGCGACATGTACTTCAATGTCCCTAGATCTATTTTTCCCGTCAATCCTGGTATGTTCAAATATGTGCCAGTAAATGGTTTCGGTTATACAGATACAAAGTTCGATGCTGGGCTGATTTCGCGAAAGAGCTTAAGGTTAGGTTTGGCCTACCTGATATGGACTTCCTCCTTAATCAAGAGATACTTACGAGAACGCACGGTCAAGAAGAACCTCTCGATGAATACTCTACTGGTACTCTAACCTTATTCAATCGCCTGTTAGCGTCCACGGAGCGGAAATCTTCGACACTTTCTACCGTAATTTAGCCCCTCGGCACAAATTGTTCATAAAGAGGTCTGAGGTAAATTGCGTTGACGACATAATCAGTCTTGGTCGAGAATTCGAGTCAACACTCTACCTGAAAATCTATATCAACATCCTTCCCCTTCTGCCGATTGCTCTTTTCCTGACACCGCTTGCCGTACAGTGTCGAAATCTGTCTCCTTCGCTAGGTCTCCTACCCGTGTGCAATATACTGATAGGTCTGTTGATCGCTTTGAATCACGTCCTTCCTCAAATCATACTGCATACGCCCTTCTGAGTCAGAATGTGTCTCGTCGTAAGGTGACGAATTCGGTCAAGTGTTGGAACTGTGGGAAGGATGGACATGTTTTTAGACATTGTAAATCTATGTCTCCTGTAAAGTGCAGTCAATGAGGCTTGACTGGTGTGTAATGCAGCATCTGTCCGCGGTGCAATGCAAATCACGGAACCTGACTTCGCACCAACGTAATGGCCCACAGTTGGTGCCAAAACTGTTTACATCGTAGAATTTGTGGACTTCCGTCAGCCTCACCCTGAGCCAAAGTTATTTCTGGTTCACACTCAGTATACGCCCTACTAGACACTGGATCTTGTAATTCCTTTGTAAACCAGTCTTTTGTAGATGGAATGATCTTAAAGTACTTCCGAGATTGTGATTGCTCCTAAAGTTACACATCTGCCGATGGTCATCGTGTACATCCTATAAAACATGTCAAAATTTATATGAAAATTCATCATTTCTCCTGGGACTGGAATTCCAATATTGTCCCAGAGTTGACTCTTACTCTCATTTTGGTTCTGATTTCATGCCAACCATCGGGTTGTCTATCGATTTCATTAGTCGACCCTTTCCCTTTCGTTTTAGATTCAATGACATTTTCACTTTTGAAAATCCTTTCGGAAACAAATTTTTATGCTCACTATCGAACTGTAATCCCCCTAACGATCGATCTGATCTGTCTGGAAACCAAGCCCTCGTACTGAACAATCTTCTTGGAGAATTTCCTGGTATGCTTACTGCAAAACTAGGGTGCGTTAAAGAGTTCTCCTAATGCATCGAATTAAAAGACGCCAGTCAGACATTCCCCTTCCAGCTGTTCTCCTTCCAAACTCGCTGCGATGAGGAAATCTATCAATGAGTTGTTAGAAAAGGGTGTAATAAGTCACTTGAAGTCTTCTTTTAGCATCCCCGCTTTCTTAATCCCTAAGAAAGACGGCCAATCCCATCTTGTGATAGATTGTGGATTTTTCAATCGCCAAGTTGTGTTCGATAGTTTTCCCCATCCCACTATCGAGTCCGCTTTACAGTCTTTCAAGAAATCCCAATTCTATTCTGTTTTTACTTCAATTCGGCGTATTTGCAGGTACCCCTTGATCCTAGTTAGCGTGAATTCACACCCTTTGCCACTCATTTCTGCTTGTATCAGTTTAACAAAGTACCCATTGGCACTTCTCTAGGTGGTCCGGCGCTGAGCCGCATACTCGACTCGGTCTTTGGAGATCTAAAATTTTACTCTCTGTTTGCTTATTTGGATTTTGTAAATTTAAAGAGGTTCTTTGTCAAGCTCCCTTGTGGCGCAATCCTGATTATAACAGTGACTTTTTTCAATGCGACACCAGTGACATTGCGGTCTCTGCCGTGCGAAATCAGAGGTTAGAGGATAATAATTTGGTCCCTATCGCGTACTGCAATAAGAGGTTGCACGACTTTGATGTCAGGTATTCTACGTACGAAAAAGGATGGTTAGCTGTCTTCCTAGGCGTTGAAAAGTACCACTCGTACCTATAACATCGTCATTTTTGGATTCACACGGATGACCAAGCGCTATCCTGAGTGAACGGTAATGTCAAAAAACTTGGCAGAACAAGTCGTTGGATTCTTCGCTTATCGTGTTATAAGTTCCCTGTGGTACATGTGAGATGTAATGACAATATTTTTGCTGATTGTTTATCACGTATATTTGAAGGCGTAGAAACATCTCATTGTGACGTCAATGTAGTCCCGACGCTCGTCTTCCCGTCTGTATTCATCAAAATAATCCCTTTAGTGTTACAGACTTGACTGAATTTCAAAAGAAGGATGAGGAATGTGTTGGTATAATGCGTATCATCTCTAGGAATGAACAGGATTTGGAATCTTTCGAGATGAAGAAAGGTGCATTATGTCATAAGTGTACCCGAAACAAATCTTCAAAGATATTCGTTCCCCATATCTTATGATATATGATTTTAAATGATTATCGACATGATTCTCACTTGGATGCTCATCTTGGGCAATTTAAAATCTTCCATGAAATCACCAGGATCTATTACTGGCCGAATTTGAGAAGGATGTTTTAGAAAATGTTAAGACTTGGGACGATTGTCAAAAACGTAAACCTGTTCAAAATGATCACGTCGGCTTTCACTCCGACGATGTTGCTAATTCCCATGGGGAGAAAATGTTCATCAACTTTCTCGGGCCGTTAACAAAATCCCAAAACGGGAACATCGGTATATTATCTGCCATTGATGGTTTCTCCAAGTTCATTTGGTTGATTCCTGTTCGTAACATTAATTCCAATGTCACTTTACATATGTTAACCAAACACGTGTTCGGCATTTTTGGCACTCCCAAGACCCTAAATCAGATAATTCTTCTGTTTTTACTTATACTTATTTCGGAAACATGTGTTTCTCTTGGGGTATAAAACACATTTGTCTCAGCCCCCATCACCACCAACCAAATCTCGTCGAGAGTATTCATCGTAACCCCAAAACATGCTTGTCTGCATTTCGCCATAATAATAACTCACGTTGGGACACCTACCTATCTCTCTTTAGTCTAGGGTTCAAAATGTGTCCAGCCGATTTATTCCTACTGAACTGCTCTTGGGGAGAATCCTCAATGATCCGCTCGCACTGAAATGGAATATTGAATATCTCTTTGAACCTTCCCAATACATGGATGTTAAAAATAAACGGAAAATAGCTTTTGAATACCTGATCAAGGCCAGATGCGAAGTTGCTCTAAGATACAACAAGGGAAGAAAACCTGTTCCTTTCAGAGTTAGAAATCTGGTCCTAATCAAGTGATTTCCCGTTAGTTCTGCTACGGACCACGTCAGCTGAAAGCTGTGCAAGAAGAGGTCTGAACCTAAGAAGATCGTTGAATTTCCGGGACCTGTAACGGTCAAACTAAGAAACTTCGCCTCCCATGTTTTGTCCAAGGTCCATGTGTCCTTGTTGAAACTGTACCATTCAGGGAGTCCGTAATATTTAATTAGTCTATTTTTCCTCAATTATTATACCATTTTGATTCTACAGAATGAAATTAGAATAAGCCTGTAGTAAGTTATGACAGAAAGTGACGTAAACTGAGTCTAATTCCGACTTGGTAAAATAAAAAATTAAAAGGGAAGAGATAATTGGAGTAAGGCCAAAATGACCGCATTAAAATTTCGTGATTTTAAAGGACTACAACAAAATAGTTGCTTGGAGATATCAGTATTCTTTGAAGCATTGTGTTGGCTTTAGTGTATGATCGCTTATGCGAGCATATTCGTTCGAAACGCGTGTATGTTTGTATTTTCACATCCGTATAATCACCTTTCCTATGTCTAGGTTATCCTTTATTGTAAGATTACTTATAGTTGCGCCCGCGCATTTAGTGTAAGTCTTGACCCTTATGTGAAATGAGTCGCCCCTGCCTGTTCACCAAGGAAATTACTCATTTTCCAATGGGTGGTAGGAATGTTGACCCGCACCTAATAACCTTCATATCTTTTTTATTTTACAGACATCTCATTTACGCGATATCATAGGTCAGTCTGTTATGCCTGCTTAGTATTCTCTATGCCAGACCTGGCGTTTAGTTCGTCCCGATTAGACAGATGGCATCTCATGTAAGGGAGGATTGCCAAAGCATTCCTTTCTAGCCTGCCTTTTATTCATGTTATCTCTGGTCGTCTCATTGTAATAAGTTATGATTAAAGATGGAGACGTTGATCTGAAAGGTTGCTTTCATCTCGTACAGATGGAACTATACACGATTTAAAAATATCTTAAACGGCTTTCAAAGTTTAGAGTCGTGAATATGACTACATCAGTCTCGGGGTATTTATTCTACTTATCCTTTCTGTGGGTGATGCTTGTTCGAGTCATTCTCGGCTTGCCACAGTTTTGCTAGTTTGTTTACAGAGAGATCCCTTGTCTAGTGTATCATTCTTTTATATTTGCTGAAGACTTACTTTACCGTCCTTCCTTTCTTTTCATGTCTGCGTATGTGCACTCTTTCCTGCAAAGTGCGAAAGGTGGCACCGATCTGATTATACGCGTGTGTGATGGATTGGCTGGATGTTTTGGTTGGAGATCTTTTATTTCTCTGTATCTTCGACGTTTTGGCTCCAGCTTATGTTCTACATTGTGATTTAACGCTGATACTGTACGATTCATGTTCGCCTAGATGTACGATATGAATACGTGTTATGCGGCGTGTAAGTTATTTACGTTATGTGTTTAGACTGGGTGCCAGGGCTTTTTGTGGCGACCCAGGTTTCATATCTGTGCTCTCAGGTCAAGCTCATGAGCCGTTGACTGAATCATGACATATTGTTAAGTTTCTTGATGTAACGTGTCTTGCTATTATACTTTTATAGCCTCTGCTTTGTTCATTTCGTCTCTGAGTGTGTGTTAGTGTGGAGTGGATTACTTTTAGGTATCTTGTTGAAATTTGTTTTGGTCGTTACTTTTATTTTATCTCGCCATTGTTTCCGGTTTCCCCAGCCGAATAATATGTTTATTTCGGGATTGTGATCTTTTTTACTTGCTTTCTGACTCATGTTTACTTATTTCTGTAACTATGGCAACCCCTTTCATACCTTTCTGAATTCCATATCTGTTTACTTCTCTGCCGGATTCACTGGCGGCTTTCATTTATGGGGATGTAACCTCTATGGGGAATATCCGAAGCCACATTTTATGAAACCTTGACGTTACCTGGAGAAGTGTTAGATTTTATTCTGTGAAAGCTTTTACCATCACCTCGAGAGAGTTATTGGTCAATTTTGATAAGGAAATACTTTTGATCACGTTTTAATTCTATTGTTACTGTCTGGTAAACAAAATTTTATCGCAAAACAAAATGTATATTTTGTGATGGTGCAAGATACAAAGAAAACAGCTCGATAAGTCAAGTGATTTTTACTGTGATCTGAGTATCGTTGCATATTATGTATGTGAGTATTTGACTCCCTGTATCCCCATTAGTTTGTTTTTAATGCTAATCTTCAGACCGTTTCCCTCTGGTTTTATGTTAATGAACTTAATTCTTTTAAATTGACATCTGCTCTACGTTATTGTATCTCTGCTTTGAGGACGCGCCTTTTACACTTTGTTCATTTGTCTAAGAGGCCCAAATTCTGCTCCAGGCAGTTCTTATCTAGTTTTGACCGATCCAAAAATGTAGGTACTATAGTATTCACCTCAGTGACAGCGAAAACTATGGATTCGAGTCTAATTTCGATTATATTTAAGTCTCACCCGCGCCCCTCCTCGCCCCACCGCAAATGGTGATCAACTTGGACAGTAAAAATCCGGAACGTTAATATTCACCTAAGCGAGCCCGAAAGTATAGAATCCATATTTATTTCCGATTACTTTTTTATAACAACCCCTTATCCCCGCCTTTAAGTGTACACGTGGTGTCTTACCCCCACATGTTTCGTCTCCTGATACTAAATCATAAGTGTGCCAATTTTTATGTAAATTTCTCCAGCGGTTTATTAGGAGATGTAATGCACACCCACATTCAAAGGCATTATATATATACACTGACTGACAGAGCAAATGCAACACCAAGAAGGAGTGGTCAGAACTTTATGCCAATTGCAGGGTAGACTGACGTCACTGAGGTATGCTCATGATGTGAAATGCGCCGCTGTGCTGCGCACGTAGCGAACGATAAATGGGACACGGCGTTGGCGAATGGCCCACTTCGTACCGTGATTTCTCAGCCGACAGTCATTGTAGAACGTGTTGTCGTGTGCCACAGGACACGTGTATAGCTAAGAATGCCAGGCCGCCGTCAACGGAGGCCTTTCCAGCAGACAGACGACTTTACGAGGGGTATGGTGATCGGGCTGAGAAGGGCAGGTTGGTCGCTTCGTCAAATCGCAGCCGATACCCAAAGGGATGTGTCCACGGTGCAGCGCCTGTGGCGAAGATGGTTGGCGCAGGGACATGTGGCACGTGCGAGGGGTCCAGGCGCAGCCCGAGTGACGTCAGCACTCGAGGATCGCCGCATCCGCCCCCAAGCGGTGGCAGCCCCGCACGCCACGTCAACCGCCATTCTTCAGCATGTGCAAGACACCCTGGCTGTTCCAATATCGACCAGAACAATTTCCCGTCGATTGGTTGAAGGAGGCCTGCACTCCCGGCGTCCGCTCAGAAGACTCCCATTGACTCCACAGCATAGGCGTGCACGCCTGGCTTGGTGCCGGGCTAGAGCGACTTGGATGAGGGAATGGCGGAACGTCGTGTTCTCCGATGAGTCACGCTTCTGTTCTGTCAGTGATAGTCACCGCAGACGAGTGTGGCGTCGGCGTGGAGAAAGGTCAAATCCGGCAGTAACTGTGGAGCGCCCTACCGCTAGACAACGCGGCATCATGGTTTGGGGCGCTATTGCGTATGATTCCACGTCACCTCTAGTGCGTATTCAAGGCACGTTAAATGCCCACCGCTACGTGCAGCATGTGCTGCGGCCGGTGGCACTCCCGTACCTTCAGGGGCTGCCCAATGCTCTGTTTCAGCAGGATAATGCCCGCCCACACACTGCTCGCATCTCCCAACAGGCTCTACGAGGTGTACAGATGCTTCCGTGGCCAGCGTACTCTCCGGATCTCTCACCAATCGAACACGTGTGGGATCTCATTGGACGCCGTTTTCAAACTCTGCCCCAACCTCGTACGGACGACCAACTGTGGCAAATGGTTGACAGATAATGGAGAACCATCCCTCAGGACACCATCCGCAATCTTATTGACTCTGTACCTCGACGTGTTTCTGCGTGCATCACCGCTCGCGGTGGTCCTACATCCTACTGAGTCGATGCCGTGCGCATTGTGTAACCTGCATATCGGTTTGAAATAAACATCAATTATTCGTCCGTGCGGTCTCTGTTTTTTTCCCAACTTTCATCCCTTTCGAACTACTCCTCCTGTCAGTCAGTGTATGTAGGCCTAAAGATAGATTACTTCGCAGACTCGCCTTTGCAGGTTGGGAATTCCCAGTTGCTCTTCGTTAGAATTAAGTGCTAACTTGTGTCATTCCCTGTTGATTTTTTATGTGCCATATTAGGACTTTTCTTTTCAAACAGCAGCGTTCCAGAGGAACATAGAATTTCTCCAAGTGTTACAATTTCTCCAAGTGTTGTAATTTTCCAAGTGCCATATTGAACTTGTGTTGTCATAACAGACTGTGTGAACATAAAATACTTCCGAGTGCCACATTTGATTTTGTTTTTTCGAAACAAACTGTGGGAACATAGTATATTAATGCCATGTGTGAACTTGTGTTTTCTCTTGGTGAAGTTCCGGTAGAACAAAGAATTTTCAGTGCCATATTTAAGCTTAAATTTTCAACTTCGTAATAATTATTCACAGACAGTGTTAAACATTCTTCAAGTGCAGTTAAACTTTAATAATTATTTATAGGCTGTGTTGAACAGTCCTCGAATACACTAAAACTTCAATAATTATTTATAGACAGATCGAGTGCCATTAAACTTGTTTAATTTATAACAAGCATGCTAATATGTCCTGAACTTACACAACCTTAAATATTACGTTCAGAGTTGTGTTCCAATCATGAAATGACGAAACCAGTCAGTTAGGAACAGTGTTAATACCAGTTAGCGACCTAATAGAATATTTCAGACTGTCGTGCCAATATCAGCGGACTTACGTCAAGAACTTGACATTGCAAATTTGTACATAATTTTCCGAAGTATCAATACGGCTGACATGTTACGTATGATCAGTTACTCTATTCAGTTGTTTTCTTTTCAAGTGTCAATTTCATGAATATTTGACATGTGTGATTCAACGAGGTGTTTGCATCAAATATTCAATTGACAATATACTTAACATTTGACGTATCCCACTTATAATGAATCAATGCAGTATTAAAAGCAAAATTAATGTATTCAACAGTGATACAAGTGAGTTGAATACCATACGGGTGACTTGTGTGCTCGTGACGCCTCACCTCTCAGTATTCTCATGCGATATCCAACCCCGCAACGTGTGCACCTAAAAATTTGATAACTTCCAGATCCTCCAGAAATTCGAGAAATTGTAGAACGTTGTGGCGTTATAGACTTCTGGTTCGATCGCAGGCCTAAGAGGGTTAACCGTACAGACCCTAGTTCGAAGCCTAAGAGTATTAGCTTAACCAAAGGGACTCAAATTTCAACACCTGGGCTAACCGCATAAGACTGGAAGCTTAACCTAACTGGCTCTAATTTCGATACCCGGAGGCTAACTACACAAAAGAGCGGTAAGGTTAAGCCTGGACACGTAGCCACCGTAAGGTCATATCTGGTTACGAGTGCGCTCTTAGCTCGGAGCAGGCACCGCGCTGTGACGTCACTCCCTGGTTCAGGCCTCGTCCAGGGGTCTAACAGTATCGCGTGGCGGAGAACATAAAAAAAAATAACTACTTACCAGAAATTTATTCCACCGCTCCTGCTACAGGAAAAGTCAACCGACCACTTCATAAGCCATTTCAGCTAGATATAATTTCTAATAAGCTAACAGTTAGTTTTGCATCTTTTTCCAGTTCACTTGGTTATAGTTTGCCTTATTTGTTGGAGATACGTACTGTATACATGTTCTGCCACTTAAGTATTTTTGAGTTTCATGTGGCAGTATATTTCGTTCCGTTTTAATTATTTCATTTAAAGACTATATCATGTCTAACTCACACTTAATATCAATGGAAACAGCTGTGTACATTTTTAAGGAAAATGAATGAAATATAGGTATAATCACATAAAAGATATTACTGAGCAAAATAATTCATCAACTTGAATATGAAGCCAATAGAAAGTCTTTATGTTTTCATTTTAGGACAGACGGTGCAAACACATTTTCTGTTAAAACTAATCTTTGTGGCTGTTCGTAGCTTCCGGAAATAAGCATATCTTACTATATTAAGCATGCTCATTAATGAAGAGCACGCCACTATATTAAGCATGCTCATTAATGAAGAGCACGCCTGTTTCTTATGTTTATTCGTAACACTTTTTTTTTTTTCAAAACGCCTCTGCAAGTTTACCTATACGATATTAAAATGCGCACTAGTACTTCACTGACAGGTTAAACAGTACAATGAAAAAAAACAGTCTAGGCTATAAAAATTTTCTTGACCTTGGATGATAAGGCAGCTTAGGCGAAGGTGCCTAAAAATATTATTTAAATAACGGTACCTATGTTTTTGATCCTACTGAAAAGTACTACATAACAAAAGTTATACCGAATACAATTTCTGATCATTTATTCCTTATTCAGTTTTACCGTACCGAATATGATAAGAGTGGTGACGGTGGTGGTGGCCGTAATTACTGTTTTAAGAGGAAATACAACTAGGCAACGATCCTGTATATAATAATAATAATAATAATAATAGAGAGAGAGAGAGAGAGAGAGAATGGTAGGGGTCCGAAACTTCGAAAAATGAAGGTATCGGCCGTAGAAAAACAAGGGCCAAGAAGGGCGTGAAAATGAGACTCCGTACGCCTCCATACGTAATACTGTCGTTGTCAGCAGAGGTAAAAGTTGACCAAAGGAGGTCGGATAGGATAGATGAAATTGAGGAGCCTAACGCAAGTAACACAAGTAAATGGAAGGAATTCCAGGACTCAGCTAAGGGCACTGTGATCGCTAAACTACTATCCCAATTTCAGAGACCCTGGGGCCCCTTTTGGTCGCCTCTTGCGACAGGGGCCGACTATGATAAGGAAATTCATGAATTAAGATGAATTTAGGCTTTTGTTTTTTAGTCCACATCAACGGCGAGCATTGCTGACATGGAAATATTGTCCAATCGTGTAAACTAGCGATGGTTTTTGTCATGATTGTCTTAAGGTGTAAATACGCATGATAATCGGTGCATATCGACAATGAAAATTGCCAAGGTGATTAAATATTACATTGCGAAAAATCGTAAGAGAACGATCGCTTGAAGAATAACACACGAGGGTGTTATGTAAAAATGGAGGACTTCCTTAACATCATTTGCCCTAATGTCACAGAGTCGGAAGAAAACTAAATGTGAAGGCCTACACTGACGAAAGATAATAAAGTTGGTCAACAATAATATTACAATGACTTGGTTTGTTTGTTTGTTTGTTTGTTTGTTTGTTTGTTTGTTTGTTTGTTTGTTTGTTTGTTTGTTTGTTTGTTTGTTTGTTTGTTTGTTTGTTTGTTTGTTTGTTTGTTTGTTTGTTTGTTTGTTTGTTTGTTTGTTTGTTTGTTTGTTTGTTTGTTTGTTTGTTTGTTTGTTTGTTTGTTTGTTTGTTTGTTTGTTTGTTTGTTTGTTTGTTTGTTTGTTTGTTTGTTTGTTTGTTTGTTTGTTTGTTTGTTTGTTTGTTTGTTTGTTTGTTTGTTTGTTTGTTTGTTTGTTTGTTTGTTTGTTTGTTTGTTTGTTTGTTTGTTTGTTTGTTTGTTTGTTTGTTTGTTTGTTTGTTTGTTTGTTTGTTTGTTTGTTTGTTTGTTTGTTTGTTTGTTTGTTTGTTTGTTTGTTTGTTTGTTTGTTTGTTTGTTTGTTTGTTTGTTTGTTTGTTTGTTTGTTTGTTTGTTTGTTTGTTTGTTTGTTTGTTTGTTTGTTTGTTTGTTTGTTTGTTTGTTTGTTTGTTTGTTTGTTTGTTTGTTTGTTTGTTTGTTTGTTTGTTTGTTTGTTTGTTTGTTTGTTTGTTTGTTTGTTTGTTTGTTTGTTTGTTTGTTTGTTTGTTTGTTTGTTTGTTTGTTTGTTTGTTTGTTTGTTTGTTTGTTTGTTTGTTTGTTTGTTTGTTTGTTTGTTTGTTTGTTTGTTTGTTTGTTTGTTTGTTTGTTTGTTTGTTTGTTTGTTTGTTTGTTTGTTTGTTTGTTTGTTTGTTTGTTTGTTTGTTTGTTTGTTTGTTTGTTTGTTTGTTTGTTTGTTTGTTTGTTTGTTTGTTTGTTTGTTTGTTTGTTTGTTTGTTTGTTTGTTTGTTTGTTTGTTTGTTTGTTTGTTTGTTTGTTTGTTTGTTTGTTTGTTTGTTTGTTTGTTTGTTTGTTTGTTTGTTTGTTTGTTTGTTTGTTTGTTTGTTTGTTTGTTTGTTTGTTTGTTTGTTTGTTTGTTTGTTTGTTTGTTTGTTTGTTTGTTTGTTTGTTTGTTTGTTTGTTTGTTTGTTTGTTTGTTTGTTTGTTTGTTTGTTTGTTTGTTTGTTTGTTTGTTTGTTTGTTTGTTTGTTTGTTTGTTTGTTTGTTTGTTTGTTTGTTTGTTTGTTTGTTTGTTTGTTTGTTTGTTTGTTTGTTTGTTTGTTTGTTTGTTTGTTTGTTTGTTTGTTTGTTTGTTTGTTTGTTTGTTTGTTTGTTTGTTTGTTTGTTTGTTTGTTTGTTTGTTTGTTTGTTTGTTTGTTTGTTTGTTTGTTTGTTTGTTTGTTTGTTTGTTTGTTTGTTTGTTTGTTTGTTTGTTTGTTTGTTTGTTCGTTCGTTCGTTCGTTCGTTCGTTCGTTCGTTCGTTCGTTCGTTTGTTTGTTGTGATGTGCTTTCTTTCTTCTGCTGCCGCTCACCTCCGATAGATTGGATTACTGCTGCCTAACGTACATAGCAGTTAACCTGAACATTTACGGGAAAGCAGGGGAATTAGATTTTTCCTTTAGCATGCCATTTCTCTGCTTCATACATTTCCTGGTACTAATGGTACGTAACACACAAGCTCATTGAGGCGTTGATTTGAATGAACAGTGTGCACAGTTAACCGAATAATGGCAGAGCAGTTTACGCGGCGCTCTGAGGCCTGGTCATTACAGCTCTGGAACTTTGGACTGTTAGATCGGCAGCGTAATATTGTTCGATAAAAGTGAATGCGCGGGTTTTCATTTGGTAGAGTATTGCATAGCAACATTGTTTTAATAGCGACATTCCTTCTGACGTCATTGTAACCACAAAGGAAAACCACAAAGACAGTCTCTCTGAAGAGTATAAAGGACAGGTGGCGAGTAAGTGTCTGCCATTTCAATGAAAACTGCCCAGTTCGATTATGACTGGCAGCAGGCAAGTGATCCTACCAGCATAATGAAAACTACCAACCTGATTGTGACTGATAGTAGGCGAGAGGGCCCGCCATTGCAATGAAAATTCCCTAACCCAGTCTTCAGATGAGAAGAGACGTACGGTGATTTCGCGGTCGCGTTTATGGGATAACGTTAAGAGAGATGCAGTTTACTACAAACCTACCCAAAACGTATACCCTACTTATTCTAGAATTCCGTGGCAAAGGACGGGTACACCAGCTAGTGAAATTTATAAACCTACATTTGATGGATGGGCGCTCATTCAAGGATAAGAACAATGACAGGTTAGCGTGGACGAACGAAAAAGCATAAAATAAAGCGAAGGACAAAAGATAATGAAAGAACAAATTTCACGTCTTCTTACTATATCCATGTATTACGACATAAAATTTAAAATCGACAAGCTTAGCGCGTGAATATAATATTTATTAAGTCCGCGGGACTGATTATCAGCTGTGTCGAAGGACAGGTGCTTGTAACGTTGGACAAGAAGGCTAGCAGCTAGGTTTCGAGCGAGATGTGCGCTATGAAACTTCTCATTGGCGGAAAATTAGCATGTGACGGCAAGCGAACGGCAGACAAGCTCAAGGCCAGTGTGACCCCGTGGTGTTACTGGAATTCTTTAGAGTACCAGACTCGAACTAATTACACTTGGAGAGAGACGTGAAGACATTCTTCTTATATGTTTCGACGCTGATAACCTATACCAGGCTGTGAGTTAAGATAAGAAGTATTATTATATTTTTTTACAATTTGCTTTACTTCGCCCCGGCACAGATAGATCTTATGGCGACGATGGGATAGGAAAGGCCTGGGATGGGAAGGAACTGGCCGTGGCCTTAATTAAGGTACATTCCCAGCATCTGCCTGGTGTGAAAATGGGAAACCAAGGAAAACGTCTTCAGAGCTTCCGACAGTGGGGTTAGAACCCACTATCTACCGGATGCAAGCTAACAGTTGCGCACCTCTAACCGCACGGGCAACTTGGCTGGTAAGATAAGCAGTATGTAAACAATATCCGTTTACAAGTTCACTCAGTTCTTTTCTTGGAATCTGTTGAAATTCACCCTCCAGTTCTACTCTTACAACCTCCATCAAATTAACATAAGTACCTTTAGTAAATTTTACTTTCAAAATCAGTAGTATGTAGCATGATCTACCTCCTAGTTATTGTATTTCCCGTTAAACTTCCGCAGATAGATATTCGTTCACTTCCATCTGTCTGTTCGTAACGGTAGATTTATTTTGATTTTGGGTGCAGATTGAAATCCTTCATTTCCTTGAAATTAATTCACAGCGTTGTACAATGACATAATCAAATTTTAAAAATCGCGGGCCCAATCGATAAATTGTAAATGTAATTAGTTCAGTCGAGAATGAGATATGGTTTTCGTGTGATATGTTTATTCTTAATTAAAACGATAATCTGTTTGAATTTCACTACTTCAGGTTTTAAATAGTCATCTGAAGGTAGCTCATTAAACTAGGGTATAACATTTTGACGTAAACATAAATTATGGAAACATTCATAAGTGCAACGGTTCAAAGAGTGGATTAAATGATTGATTGTTTAAATAATCATTTTGAGAAATAGTGCATTTTTGACAAAATAGAAATGTATTCATATATGTTCGCCTAAACGATGTACATATTATGAGATGGTGTAATATAGCCCATATATTTGTGGTATTTGCAGTGGTGGGGATTACTACAGTGAGTTAACAGTTGATTTGTGGGGGAAGTTTTACGATATAGAAACCGGTTCAGTTTGACGATAATAAAAATAACCCAAGTGCATTCAGTCTATTCTAAAACAAGAAACGAGTGAGGTTTGTCCTAACATATTGAACTGAATTCCGTGTTTATGTGAATTTAAGAGAAATTTGATAACAGTTCTTACAAGAGATGATACAGGACATGAATTATGAAAGGTCTATGATATTAAGGTGATATTTAGGTAATATCGCCCATAAAATGTAATAAACAAACAAGAATAACTACCGATCATAAAATATTGATGTAATAATCACGTACCATCGGTGCGTGATTGAGACATGCATGTATCTTTAATTTTGATTGTATTAATTCTTGATATTTTCACTCTTTTGTGAGATCCCATTATCGTTACATTTCATATGTTTACCATGTGAAACCCTTGGTCACCGTCGTATTTTAATCACTTGTCGTGAAGGATTTTTTTAGTTTTGGGGATATAAAATTTTCATTAATTAATGTATTTCTGAGTAAGTTAGGAGATTATCAAAGATTGTGGTTCATTATCTTAATCAATGGGTAAATCAACAAATAATCAACCGAATAATATCCAAATAGTAAATAATTGCACAATGAATATATTGGGTGACGTGTAAATTCATTCATTTATGGGTGAAATTATTGAAGTCGTAAAATTCACCAAGTGATGAAATATGTACAGAAATTTAACACAGTGAAGCTGAGATTATAACTTATTATCCGGCTCCATTGCTGAATGGTTAGCGTTCTGGTCTTTGGTCACATAGTTTCCGGGTTCGATTCCCGGCAGGGTTGGCAATTTTAACCATCAATGCTTAATTTCGCTGGAATGGGGCTGGGTTTATGTGTCGTCATCATCATCATTTCATCATGGAGCGCAGGTCACCTGTGGAAGTCAAGTCAAGAGGCTGCATCTGGCGAGCCGAACATGTCCTCGGACACTCCCGGTACTAAAATCCATTCGCCACTTCCATTTTTTAATTGATTATTATCTTATAAATTGAAAATTTTTGCAAGATTACAAAGAAATGATTTATTTTATTTTAAAAACTTGAGTATATGATCGTGATTTAGCATTTATCTGTGATTGAATTTAAAAAGATGAAAATTTATGGTCAATCTGATATAACAGATGAGGATAATCTAAAGTAATGTATTGGAAAAGTATTGAATTACGTTCCTAAATTATTGCCCGTCTCATGAAATGAAAGAAAAGGCTAACCGAGAAACAAGATGAAGACTTATATATATACTTGTAAAACTATTCTAGGGAAAGTTTCGTTCGAATTAAGAAAATCCTGAATTTTATTCAGCACAGTCAGAAGTGTGTTAACTATGGAATATTTAACTAATTGTAATAGAAATTAATAGAAGGTTGATCTTCATTTCAGTTTCTCCTAACTACATATATTGATTTCCAATAAAAGAGGAATAAACAATGATTTGTGTTGAGTATCAAACAAAGTGTTAATGTCGAAAGAATTCAACCATCAAGAGATGATCATTTTGTTGCTATGATTTTTCAGGAGATGTGTTTCTTTAATAAATGTAAGCTTCGTTGATTTGATTGTTTTCTGTGTCATTTGCCCGTATCCATCCAGACACATCGTCGATGCTCACGAACGGTCCACCACGGGATTCCTCGTGTCTCACGACTGGGTACTGGGTCGTTTGGAGGCATTTTTACATAGCGCCCGAAGATTCTGCTATTTTTATTAGCCTTGAATACGTTTAGCTCGAGATTTATAGGGCTCGAGCTAAACTGGAAAATATAAATGAAGAGAAATTCCGACTGTTGTGGTGCTATGAGTCCAAAGAGGGAGAAGTTAATTGAGTTATCTTGAAGATTTCATATTATTTGGAAAGCTCAATTTTTAGATCATTATTCCGACAACTTTTCTGTAGTGACACAGTTTAGTTTGGTTTATCTTTTTGAAGTTTCTTGATATTTCATGTTGATTTCGACTGTTGTATTAAAGCCGGGTTTAAACTTTATACAGCTTTGTTGGATGAAACACTATTCAGTGGAAAAGGTTATAACAATGTTGAACATTCTCACTATTAGACAACACATGCGTATGGCCTTTTCTACCTAACATTGAAATGATAGTAAATGGTAACGAATATGTGATACTCAACTGCGTCACACAATTCACACTTACCTGAATAGGACAAGTATAATAAAAACAGTAGCCGTAACTGTACACTTAAGGACAACAATGAATATTATAACACAAAATTGACGCGCTTTGTATTTTTCTAATGTCTGTGTGCATGCGATGTAAAATATGCATTTGAAACCTAACAGTAATAATCATGAGTTGCTTGGGGACTGACTTATAACGCAAGGATAGCTCAGCACACACTAACATAGACATTTCTCATTAATAACAGAATTAATGGAACACTCTCACGTTCAAGGAAACACTTTCCAGCTATTAAGGGGAGGGTACTGTTGTGATCCACTGTTACTCTTACGTAATCCGAACACCTACCAAACCAGAAAAATCTCTAAGCAGTATAATATTTCACATATAACATTTTAGAAATAAGTATGTCTGAACTATTTGTTTTTCATCCATTTTTCGCTGTCTATGTATGTATGTATGTATGTATGTATGTATGTATGTATGTATATTATATTGAGTCCTGAGTCGAAGACTAGTTCTGTCCACTACGTTCTATCCAGCATTTGTTGTCACTTATGTGCCGCACAAGTTAAATAAGGAGTGAGGTAGATTCCCGTTACTTTCCTCACATAGACACAACGTCAGTGTTTCACTTAATTCAAAAAGATATCAAACGTGTTCTCCTGTAGACCCAACAAGTGAAAAACAAAACACCGGTAATCACAGGGAATGGTTAGACAATAAATTACATTTGTGTCACTCTGCCAACGGCCGTAGCCGTGTTGAAACACCGGATCCCGTGAGATCTCCGAAGATAAGCAATATTGGGCGTGGTCAGGATTTGGATGGGTTGCCACGCGCTGTTGGTGGGGGTAAGGGAATGGAGGAGCGGAAAGGAACTGGCCACCCTACCGCACGTAAACTCCGGCTCAGTAACACCTCTGCGGAGGTTCGGACCTGCCTTCGGGCAGAATAACACTTACCTTACCTGTGTCACTCTAACCTCAGCTGCTCTGATCTTTTTTTTTTTTTTTTTTTTTGTTTGCTAGTTGCTTTACGTCGCACCGATACAGACAGGTCTTATGGCGACGATGGGACAGAAACGGCCTAAGAATTGGAAGGAAGCGACCGTGGCCTTAATTAAGGTACAGCCCCGGCATTTGCCTGGTGTGAAAATGGGAACCCACGAAAAACCATCTTCAGGGCTGCCGACAGTGGGCTCGAACCCACTATCTCCCGATTACTGGATACCGGCCGCACTTGAGCGACTGCAGCTATCGAGCTCGGTAGCTGTGATGTTAAAGCCATTGATAAGAATGACTTACATGATAAAAATATCCTCTAGTCCATAGTAGGAGCCTCCAGTTAATGTGTAGGCAAACAACCATATACCACGGAGCTGTCGTTATTTACCTCTTATTATTTATTTTTGCTTAGTTAGATACACTAGAATATTTGAAGAATCTTAACATTACTAAATTAATGGAAATGGAGAGTAGTTGGCATCAGCTACCACTTGCAGGCATTTTGATTCGACTCTGTTTAGCTGCCGCCATTTCATTTTGAAATGTAATTTTCTATTACCACGTGGGAGATAATCCAGAACAATGATTAGGATGTTTATCGCTGAGTTTTAATAAAATGTGTTGTGGAACCACCAGATGTATTACCAAAGATCATTTATAAGCCATCATCATAGGACATGGAAAGTCCAATGGACTTTATTCCAACCTTCAAAAATCCGACTGCTTCTGCCCGAATCCTACCTGCAATGTGGGGATCCGGATATCAACAAGCTCACAGATAGAGAGCTATACTTCTCAGAAACAAGATCTTACGGTGACTGACGGCTCCACTACTCCCTCCATTCCGAGAACCACAACAAACAACTATATCAAGTTCAAAGAATCAGGGTCAATCAACTATAATTTTCATATAAATCAAATTAAAGGTTATCAACACACTTACCTCTTGCTATATCTATTCTAATTGATCATTATGTGCGGTACAGAGTCTTCCCTTAGTGGAAAAGTGATCTGCTCCTCATTCCAGTTCGATGCACTTTGTCATATCATTTCATCAGATGCTCTACCTACCCCTTCTCCTCATAGACACTAGTAGTATAATGGGAGAGTTCTGGCGCCTCCTCCGCCGCACGCCTCCTCCCGCCTCCACCTCCGCCGCCTCCTCCGCCGCCGCCGCCGCCCGCGGGAAATTTGAATTTTGGCGGGAGATTTGAATTTGTAAACAAAGCCACGTGCTTTTTGACAGCTGTCATCGACAACAACGCATCGCTAACCTCACTGCTGCCATCTTGACGGGCCTAAACCTCACTAGTACCAACTTAACCTAACTAGCGTGAGGTAAACAAAGCCACGTGTTTTTTGACAGCCACGTGCTTTTTGACAGACAACAACGCATCGCTAACCTCAGTACTGCCATCTTGACGGGCCTAAACCTCAGTAGTGCCAACTTAACCTAACTAGCGCGAGGTAAACAAAGCCACGTGCTTTTTGACAGCCACGTGCTTTTTGACAGATTTGTAAACAAAGCCACGTGCTTTTTGACAGACAACAACGCATCGCAAACCTCAGTACTGCCATCTTGACGGGCCTAAACCTTAGTGGTACCAACTTAACCTAACTAGCATGAGGTAAACAAAGCCACGTGCTTTTTGACAGCCACGTGTTTTTTGACAGCCACGTGCTTTTTGACAGACAACAACGCATCGCTAACCTCAGTACTGCCATCTTGACGGGCCTAAACCTCAGTAGTACCAACTTAACCTAACTAGCATGAGGTAAACAAAGCCACGTGTTTTTTGACAGCCACGTGCTTTTTGACAGCTGTTATCCGCCATCTTTAATCCAGAGAGCACCGTGCTGCCCTCTTTAGATGTAAATTCGTCACCTGTCACCCGCAGTGCTGCCATCTCGGCGGGCCTAAACCTTAGTGCTACCAACTTAACCTCACTAGCGTGAGATAAACAAAGCCACGTGCAGCTGTCATCCGCCATCTTTAATCTATAGAGCACAGTGCTGCCCTCTTTAGCTACGTACTTTTGAAATGTGGTGGCGGATAATTTGAAAAATGCTTTTTGACAGCAGCCATCTTTGAGCACGGTGCTGCCCTCTTTAGCTACTTACCTTTGAAATGTGGTGGCAGGCAATTCCACATGACAGCAGCCATCTTTGAGCACCGTGCTGCCCTCTATGTGGTGGCGGCAAATTCCACGTGCTCTTGTTTGGAAACAAACTCACGTGCTTTTTTCGACAGCTGTCATCTGCCATCTTTAATCAACAGAGCACAGTGCTGCACTCTTTAGCTAGATACCTTTGAAATGTGGTGGCGGCAATTTGAAAAATTCTATGTGCTCTTGTTGGGAAACAAAGCTACGTGCTTTTTTGACAGCTGTCATCCGCCATCTTTGAGCACTATGCTGCGGGCAATTTCGTCAGCTGTCATCCGCCATCTTTAATCCAGAGAGAACAGTGCTGCACTCTATGTGGTGGCGGCAAATTCCACGTGCTTTACAAACCAATGTGCTTTTCTGACAGCTGTCATCCACCATCTTTAATCCAGAGAGAACAGTGCTGCACTCTATGTGGTGGCGGCAAATTCCACGTGCTTTACAAACCCATGTGCTTTTCTGACAGCTGTCATCCGCCATCTTTAATCCAGAGAGAACAGTGCTGCACTCTATGTGGTGGCGGCAAATTCCACGTGCTTTACAAACCTATGCGCTTTTCTGTCATCCACCATCTTTAATCCAGAGAGAACAGTGCTGCACTCTATGTGGTGGCGGCAAATTCCACGTGCTTTACAAACCAATGTGCTTTTCTGACAGCTGTCATCCACCATCTTTAATCCAGAGAGAACAGTGCTGCACTCTATGTGGTGGCGGCAAATTCCACGTGCTTTACAAACCCATGTGCTTTTCTGACAGCTGTCATCCGCCATCTTTAATCCAGAGAGAACAGTGCTGCACTCTATGTGGTGGCGGCAAATTCCACGTGCTTTACAAACCTATGCGCTTTTCTGTCATCCACCATCTTTAATCCAGAGAGAACAGTGCTGCACTCTATGTGGTGGTAGCAAATTCTACGTGCTCTTGTTTGGAAACAAATTCTACGCGCTCTTCAGCTGTCATCCGCCATCTTTAATCAAGAGAGCACCGTGCTGCCTCTTTGTGGTGGCGGATAATTTGAAAAAATTCAGCAGCCATCTTTAATCCAGAGAGAACAGTGCTGCCCTCTTTAGCTACTTACCTTTGAGGCGGTTAATTTGAAAAATTCTTTTCGACAAGCAGCCATCTTTAATCTAGAGAGAACAGTGCTGCCCTCTTTAGCTAGTTACCTTTGAGGCGGTTAATTTGAAAAATTCAGCTGCCATCTTTAATCCAGAGAGAACAGTGCTGCCCCTTTAGCTACTTACCTTTGAGGCGGTTAATTTGAAAAATTCTAGCTGCCATCTTTAATGAAAAGAGCATCGTGGTGCTATCTTGCGGGTAATATTTTACATCACAGCTGTCATCCACCATCTTGCATTGCTAACCTTAGTGCTGCCCTCTTTAGCTACTTACCTTTGACAAGCTGTCACCCGCCATCTTGCATCGCAAACCTCAGTGCTGCACTCTATGTGGTGGCGGATAATTTGAAAAAATCTTTTTGACAAGCAGCCATCTTTAATCCAGAGAGAACAGTGCTGCCATCTTTAGCTACTGCCATCTTACATCGCTTACCTCGCTGCTGGTGGCGGCTAATTCGAACAAGTTTAATCACGCATCGGGCAAGCTAGAGTAAGCACGTGCTGTTGTGATGACGTCATTGTGCATGTTTAAACCCGTTCGTTGACTAAAAGCTTTAGTCTTCGAGAAACAGTGATAGAGTGTAGAGTGCAAACATGACGAAAACATTAATAGTTGATGTGCAAGGCTTTAAAGTAAACGGAAACAAATTTGTGTTTAAAGAGGTGGCTGTGTTAGATTGCAGTGTGTTGTGGGCTCCAAAACTTGTTAGTTTAGTATTTAGTCCACCGTTCCCTTACTGTTTGCAAACAGATGAAGATAAAAAGCAGACTCAGTGGATTGAAAACAATTTAGGTTTGAAGTGGGAAGAAAAAGGAATACCTTATCGTTTTCTACCTTTAATGATGAATGCACATCTGTCAAGAGCAGATCTTGTTCTTTTAAAGGGTTGTGAAAAGAAAGAATGGTTGCGTGATTTTCTACCATCATCATGTGAAGTTATCGACATGCATGAATTGGGGTGCCCATCATTTAAAACTCTTCCGAAAGAGCATAGCAGAGAAACAAGTAAACAGTCTTTACAGCATGTAGGTATGCTCTTTGATTGGTTGTGTCGCAGTGCATGCCGGGAAGTGAACAACATATGTAAAGTGCAGTGTCGAAATAACCTTAGTGTAAAAGAAACATTTGTCGAGTAAAGACATCATGTCATTTCTAACAGATACTAAGTGTAACGCAGTTGAAAAGGCGATCGTAAAGTTTTATGCATGCAAAAAGAAACTAAACACTTTTACTGAAGAAGAGTTAAATGCATTACCAAAGGCATTTTTGGTTAATGTAGCCGCGAATGCTGTAAAGAAGATTTGGGAAAAGGTGCCTCGTGAGTGGACTCAAGATCCTGTTTTGTCAGAGCTTCAAACGTGTAGTTTACATCATGAACACGTGAGTTTAGGTAGAAGACCTTCTGTGAGACAGTGCCGTACATGTCAACTAATTAAACTGTATCACGGACCTAAAACTAACGAGTTGTCTTCGCTTATAAACACTTATCATGGCTGTGGAGAGAGTAAACAAGGAAAAGGTGAAGAAACGTGCTGGGAGAAAGATGAGGAAGCATGTTGGGCGTGGACTCATCAATAGAGTGATTGATCTTCTTTTCTTCGTGCTTCATCTCCCCTGCGGCCCTAGAACACATTCGCCTGATACGTAGTTACATGCTGCCTGTATGTCGTGTAGCTGTTAAAATCTGCTTCATAAAGTTATGCTGTGTGTTATTACCTAGTGCTTTAGCTGCTCAGAAGAATATAGCATCACTTGTCGTTGTTGGTGCAATAAAACGAAAACTGAGTGTCAAAGACCGTAACATAAACAAAGGATAAAAATGTATGTATATAGTCTAAAATAAATATGAATTGTCAAAACATATTACAGGTGTTGTTTAATCCTACAGCATGTCCTAGTGACTTAGAAGAAAGGAAACGTAGACGATTAAAAGGAAACACACATAAGATTTAAAGTACATCCTCTTTATTAATCCATGAATTAAAGCTGTTATTAAAACCAAGCCATTTAACATACAGTTTATTACTACGACGTCGAATAACACGTTCAACTAAATAGTGATCAGGATATTTTGTTTTCTGCAGTTCTTCGATGTAGAATCCTCCTTCAATAGGCTGTCCTCTGAGATCGCGAAGTAAATACGTAACTGGATTAGTAAGCTTAACACTTCTGATTTGAAAAATTTCAGTGCTCCAGTTAGGTGTGTATCCTTTTGCAAAGATAGACTTGTGTTTGCTGATGCGAACGAAATCACCTTCTTTAAAGCGATGGCGACGTGGATCAGCTGTTTTGATTACAAGATGAATAGCATCTAGACGAGGTGTATTCTTTGTAACAAGACGTGGCTTTGTTCCGATAGTGCGATGAGGTGTATCGTTGTAGGTAGATAAAAGTCTAGGTAGCAGATCAATCCAACGATATGAACCTTGCGCTGTAAATTCTCGCCACATCATTGTTTTGAGTGTACGATTAAAGCGTTCTACAACACTTGCCTTGAGATTGCTGAACGTAGAGTAGTGTTGAATGCCAAGTAACTTGAGGTAAGAAGAAAAATCCTTGTTGTAAAACTCTTTACCTTGATCAGTTTGAAGAAGCCTTGGACAGCGTTTCGATTCTTCAACAATATGTTTAAATGCTTCTTTAACTTGAGCTGCTCTTTTAGAACGCACGGGTTGTGCAAAAGCAAACTTTGAGTACACATCGATAACAGTAAGTAGATACTTATAGCCCTTATTACTAGAAGCATATAGAATCATTTCTACTAAGTCTGCTTGCCAGAGATCATCTTTTCCTCGTGTAATAACGCGTCTGCGACAGTAGGTGCGACGTGCTGGTTTATGTAACTCATGTGCGATGTTTACCTTTACAGGTGAGATCTTCTCTTGACGAGCCATTACAAAATAATACCGGCATAACGTAGTTCTCTTTCTATTTCTAGAATTTCTGATCCGTGACCAGTGTGACCAGCCTCTTGCGATGCTCTTAAAAGTTGTAATCGTTCAACGAGTAAGTTTGGGTCATTCCAGTATCTTACATCCACATACGGCAACAAAGGCTTGTAGATAACGTCTAGACTACGTGCAGTCGGAAACAGCTTAGAAATAAACTCACGATACTTGTAACTCTTATTCGCATTTACAGGTTCTGTTCTCTTGTAATTACGTCGTGTTGCATCAGTAGCAAAAAGTATTGCTTTATACTTTTTAAGATCATCTTGTAAAATTATATCCTTGTCAGGTATTCGTGAGAAAAGAAGTTCTAAGAGTCCTTTCGTAGGTTTATAGGTAACACCTTTTACAATGAGTTTGTTGCTATTAATCTTAACATTTGAATTTCCTATCCGGAAACAGTCATCTTCGTAGCGAATACCATAGGTAGTGTCAGTTTGTCCTGTAAAAAGTTTTTCTATATAAGGTGCAAAGAGAGATCCATAGGTATCTTGAATAAAAGTTCTAAACTGATTGCGATACTCTGGTGTAATCATCACCTCAGACAACGATGGTAGATTTTGCGTCGATGTAGTAGGTGTTTCTGCAATAACATCTGTAGTTAAAAACTCAACACGCTTAGATGGTAATGCATCATTAAGTTCTTCTTCTTCTTCTTCCTTATCTTCCTCTTCTTGATCTACATCCTGCTTCTTCTCTTCCGTATCTTCTTCATGCTTTTCTTCTTCATGCTTCTCTTTATGATATGATGTTTGCATAGAAGCAAAACTTGAAGTAGACTGCGGTAATGAAGTAGAATTAAAAATTTCTTTGAGTGGTGTACTTAGTTGTGTTTTTAAAAATAAATCCGTGTCTGCTTGAATACGTTTAAGCTCTTTAAATTTCCGTCGAATATTGTTTCGAGCTTGGATGATATGTTCTGTGATCTCCATGCTAGATGTTAACATGATGGTGGTTTTTAATCAAGTAGTTACTGTAATTCTGTGTTAATGCATATAAAATGATCGAAACCCATGCGATATCGTCCATGCTGTACATCACTTTCTTTATCAATAACTAAAAAGCTGTAACGGTGTAATGACCAACATTTAGCACACATACGTTTAAAGTCATCGAATGTCATATCAGTGTTAACATGATCGTTATACACATGTCGCATGTTGCGCTCATCTTGACGAAAAAGCACAATAACATTTGCGTTGTCGCGTATCAACTGCTTGGGCACACGAGAATAGGTTTGGCACAAATAGATGCAATCAACATATTTATGTCGACCCATACTAAAGAATGCACGAATAACGTTTTGCTGTTCTGTTGCGACATCATCAAAGATCATTAGAGAATTAGGAAGCACATCGTCTGGTGATGGTACTTGCTCATGTGAATTAAATTTAAAATATCTTATTCCATCTTTAACTAGATCGTGCATTACAGTTTGTAGAATAGTATATAGCGGCTGATAGAGTGACTTTGCGAAAACGTAAATATTCTCGAAGCGTACACCATTTACAGAAGTAATAAGTGTGAGTAAAAGATTTGTTTTACCGCATCCCGACGGACCTGATATAATACATCGAACAGTAAAAGGAAACAACGTTCCATGACGTTTTCTTGTAGTTGTACTAGAACTAGGTAAGAGATGTGGTACAATGTCGGTAACAGGTAGCGTGTCTTGCTGCTTTATAATCTTCATGATAACTGAATCATAAAGTACGTAATAGTAATATATATATTAAACGAAACAAGAGGCAACGGTTAGTTTATGATTTGCTATGGACTAGTAACGTCGTGTCCAGCATGGTGAAACAACGATATCCAAACGACATGAAGAAGAAGAAGAAAGTAAAAACTGTTGGATGGAAAGATGTTATAAAGGCTGCGCAAAAAGCTATTCGAGGGGAATACAATCCTCGTGTAGCTATTACTAAGGCGTTACGCGCAGCAAGAGCGAGAATTTCTCCAAAGTGCAGAGCAATATTTAGTAAACGTGCGCGAATTATTCCTGTACCAAAACGAGGAGGATTTCTTCCTGCGCTGTTTGCTGGCTTAGCAGCTTTAGGGTCATTGCTAGGTGGTGCTAGTGCTGTAGCGAGAACTGTCAAAGCTGTAGAAGAAGCGAAGCAACAGTTGAAAGAGAGTGAACGTCATAACAAGACGATGGAGGCAATTGCGTTACGAGGCAAAGGTGTGAACATGAAGCTAGCGCCATACAAGAAAGGGCTTGGTATCTACATTTCTCCAAAAAACGTCTACTGAATGCACTGCCATATCGAGCTCTAACGCATGATGAAGTTTTTACGTTTGCTAAACAACTAGGAATTCATTATTTTCGAGGAGTGTATATGCGCGATCAACTACCAGCACGTCCACGTGAACGTGAAAGTGCCGTAATTAACTTGGACGACAGTCGTGGACCTGGAACTCATTACGTTGCTTATGTAAAACGTAAATCTAAAGTATGGTATTTTGATAGCTATGGGGATTTACCTCCTCCTTTTGAGCTCATACGTTATTTCGGAAGCAGTGCAGACATTGTTTACAATAAAAACCGTGTGCAAAACTTTAATACACGCATGTGCGGACGATTATGTCTTATGTTCTTATATCAAACCCAGACAGTAGAGAAAGTGTATTAGTGTCTACGTGATGACGAACAGTGAAAGAACGTTTGCTGTACGTGGAGAAGGACCTGAAACAACCATCTATTTTAATCCGCCAATCGAACTTGGTTATCAGCCGCATAGTCTTGGACTAGTATCGTTTGAAAGCTACAATAAAATCTATAAAGTGCGTGATGGTTTAAACAAGTTCTATTACGATGAGTATGTGCTAACACTACCCTCAGGTAGTTATACAGTAGATGATATTCACGACTATATTGAAAGTACGTTAATTGATCAGTTTGGGGAAGATAGTTTTAGTAATCATAATTACAAGTTCTCAATCACTATAAGCAACATTACGCATAAATGTGTTATTGAATCATCATTTAAGATTGACTTCAAATCACAACCTGATTCGGTTGGACCACTGCTTGGATTTTCATCGAGGGAGCTCCTACCGAACGTACGTTACGAGTCTGATCAACCTATAAAACTCTTCGATGATTATAATGTGAACATTACTTGTAATATTATTACAGACTTGAATAGTAATCTACAACCTTCGCACGTCCTGCACGACTTTATTCTTACAGAGGAACGTGGATATACTATTTGTGAGAAACCAGCAGTAGTTCTTTATCATCCTGTGTCTGTAAAACACATTAGCAACATTACTCTTAGACTTGTAAATAAACATAATCAGCTTATTCATTTAGATCAGCACGCGTACGTAGCTTACAAACTACATCTTAAACCAGTATGAAAACCATCTATAAAACACGGTGTACATTCCGAAGACATACTACATGTGTGCAGAGACTCATCGAGTTAACAGATACCCATAAGCAGATACTCCAAGATTTAGGATATACACTACTACAACAGAATGGAAGAAATGCTAGACATTACGAATACAGCAGAAAGTCGTGAAGGTGTAGTACGAAGTGAGCTTCATTCCTATCAACCTTTTACGTTTGGATTAAATAACAATGATGAAATTCATTTTATTATTAATCAACAAGATGTTTACACCTTACCGCACGAAAGCTACCTCTATATTGAAGGACGATTAGAAAAGTCTGATGGAAGTGGACCAAGCACTTCACAACTAAACAACCATGCTCTAGCTTTTCTCGTTTCTGAAGCGCGATATAAAGTAAATAATGTTGAAATAGATCGAACGAAGAATGTTGGTATTACAAGCGCAATGAAAATCTACCCTTCTTTCTGTGATGAAGAAAGTAATCTTTTGCGGATGGCTGGATGGTGTCCAAAATCTACTAACAACTGGATGATTAATGAGGATGGAACTTTTACGGGTATGTTATCACTGAAACATATTTTTGGATTCGCAGAAGACTTTACACGTATTATAATCAACGTAAAACAAGAGCTTATTCTAATCCGTGATCGAAGTGATTACAATTCTCTTAAAGCAGTAGAAACACCTGTAGAATCGAAAATAACACTGCATCGTATACTGTGGCGGATCCCACATGTAACCTTATCTGATCGTGAAAAACTTCGATTGCTCAAGATTGTAGAAAATGATACACCATTACCTATACGTTTTAGAAGTTGGGAGCTGCATGAATATCCTGTGTTACCACCTACAAACAAGCATAGCTGGGCTGTTAAAACATCACGTTTTACTGAGAAGCACTTGTACATTATTTTTGGATTTCAAACTAATCGTAAATTCAATCACGAAAAAGATAGCTCACTGTTTGATCACTGCAAATTAAGACACGTTAGACTATATCTCAATGGAATTACGTATCCCTACGAAAACATCGACATTAACTTTGAGAAAAATAAGTTTGGGATGCTCTATGACATGTTTTGTAAATTTCAATCATCGTATTATCAGAAAGAAGATCGTCCGCTATTTACACCTCAAGAATTTAAAAATAAAGCACCGATTGTAGTTATAGACTGCTCTTATCATGAAGAATCTATAAAAGAATCTCCAGTTGATATTCGTTTAGAATTTGAAACATCTGAAAACATTCCTGCTAACACAGCAGCCTATTGTCTTATTATTCATATGAGTGATGTTACTTACCATCCGCTAACGAATATTGTTACGAGACTATAAATAAGAATAGATCTTTATCATTTTCATTAGTGTGTGCTTCGACATCGTACGCTATGGAACAAAACTGTAATTGTGCATGCTGTTTGCATGCTCATACGCAACATCTTATTTATGTTTCACGAGTGAGTGAGGCTATTAAGATGTTCTATAAACGTAGATCGTCGATGCCGAAACATCTTATTCAATACTTACCACCAGGATTTTTATATACGTACGCTGCCTCTTACGTACATAATTTTTGGGACATCCTTCCTCTACACAGTAAGATGTCAATCGAAGTAGCTTTATGCAGAACTTGTGAACGACATTACAAGCATCGAGGAGAAAATGGTGATGATGATTGGGATGGACCAAATCCGAGGGTTCAACACTGTACACAGTGTATGAATGAACTTTCTCTAGTACTTCATGATGATGATGATGATTCCGAAAAGGAATAACAGCAAGGTAAGAAGTACATGATCTTCTCTGTAAAGCATAACATACTTAGTATAATATATTTCTAAATGCTTTGTTTAATTTGAATGTTGCAGGAGGCATTTCAGAAGCATACGTTGTTAAGAAGCACACCAACCTTGTCAGCAGCAAAAAAAAACGAACACTGTTGTAGTACATTTGTAAATAAATATTTGATCGCATTCAAAAATGTTGTACTTATTGCACTGCTTTACTCCGACTTACTCTTAAGAAAAACGATCAGGTCTAAACATGCACAATGACGTCATCACAACAGCACGTGCTTACTCTAGCTTTCCCGATGCATGTTTAAACTTGTTCGAATTTACCGCTACCACATTCCTTTACATCGACTTACTCTTAAGAAAACGGAAAAGTCTAAACATGCACAATGACGTCATCACAACAGCACGTGCTTACTCTAGCTTGCCCGATGCGTGATTAAACTTGTTCGAATTAGCCGCCACCAGCAGCGAGGTAAGCGATGTAAGATGGCAGTAGCTAAAGATGGCAGCACTGTTCTCTCTGGATTAAAGATGGCTGCTTGTCAAAAAGATTTTTTCAAATTATCCGCCACCACATAGAGTGCAGCACTGAGGTTTGCGATGCAAGATGGCGGGTGACAGCTTGTCAAAGGTAAGTAGCTAAAGAGGGCAGCACTAAGGTTAGCAATGCAAGATGGTGGATGACAGCTGTGATGTAAAATATTACCCGCAAGATAGCACCACGATGCTCTTTTCATTAAAGATGGCAGCTAGAATTTTTCAAATTAACCGCCTCAAAGGTAAGTAGCTAAAGAGGGCAGCACTGTTCTCTCTGGATTAAAAATGGCAGCTGAATTTTTCAAATTAACCGCCTCAAAGGTAACTAGCTAAAGAGGGCAGCACTGTTCTCTCTAGATTAAAGATGGCTGCTTGTCGAAAAGAATTTTTCAAATTAACCGCCTCAAAGGTAAGTAGCTAAAGAGGGCAGCACTGTTCTCTCTGGATTAAAGATGGCTGCTGATTTTTTTCAAATTATCCGCCACCACAAAGAGGGCAGCACGGTGCTCTCTTGATTAAAGATGGCGGATGACAGCTGAAGAGCGCGTAGAATTTGTTTCCAAACAAGAGCACGTAGAATTTGTTACCACCACATAGAGTGCAGCACTGTTCTCTCTGGATTAAAGATGGTGGATGACAGAAAAGCGCATAGGTTTGTAAAGCACGTGGAATTTGCCGCCACCACATAGAGTGCAGCACTGTTCTCTCTGGATTAAAGATGGCGGATGACAGCTGTCAGAAAAGCACATGGGTTTGTAAAGCACGTGGAATTTGCCGCCACCACATAGAGTGCAGCACTGTTCTCTCTGGATTAAAGATGGTGGATGACAGCTGTCAGAAAAGCACATTGGTTTGTAAAGCACGTGGAATTTGCCGCAACCACATAGAGTGCAGCACTGTTCTCTCTGGATTAAAGATGGCGGATGACAGCTGACGAAATTGCCCGCAGCATAGTGCTCAAAGATGGCGGATGACAGCTGTCAAAAAAGCACGTAGCTTTGTTTCCCAACAAGAGCACATAGAATTTTTCAAATTGCCGCCACCACATTTCAAAGGTATCTAGCTAAAGAGTGCAGCACTGTGCTCTGTTGATTAAAGATGGCAGATGACAGCTGTCGAAAAAAGCACGTGAGTTTGTTTCCAAACAAGAGCACGTGGAATTTGCCGCCACCACATAGAGGGCAGCACGGTGCTCAAAGATGGCTGCTGTCATGTGGAATTGCCTGCCACCACATTTCAAAGGTAAGTAGCTAAAGAGGGCAGCACCGTGCTCAAAGATGACTGCTGTCAAAAAGCATTTTTCAAATTATCCGCCACCACATTTCAAAGGTAAGTAGCTAAAGAGGGCAGCACTGTGCTCTATAGATTAAAGATGGCGGATGACAGCTGCACGTGGCTTTGTTTATCTCACGCTAGTGAGGTTAAGTTGGTAGCACTAAGGTTTAGGCCCGCCGAGATGGCAGCACTGCGGGTGACAGGTGACGAATTTACATCTAAAGAGGGCAGCACGGTGCTCTCTGGATTAAAGATGGCGGATGACAGCTGTCAAAAAGCACGTGGCTGTCAAAAAACACGTGGCTTTGTTTACCTCATGCTAGTTAGGTTAAGTTGGTACTACTAAGGTTTAGGCCCGTCAAGATGGCAGTACTGAGGTTAGCGATGCGTTGTTGTCTGTCAAAAAGCACGTGGCTGTCAAAAACACGTGGCTGTCAAAAAGCACGTGGCTTTGTTTACCTCATGCTAGTTAGGTTAAGTTGGTACCACTAAGGTTTAGGCCCGTCAAGATGGCAGTACTGAGGTTTGCGATGCGTTGTTGTCTGTCAAAAAGCACGTGGCTTTGTTTACAAATCTGTCAAAAAGCACGTGGCTGTCAAAAAGCACGTGGCTTTGTTTACCTCGCGCTAGTTAGGTTAAGTTAGCACTAATGAGGTTTAGGCCCGTCAAGATGGCAGTACTGAGGTTAGCGATGCGTTGTTGTCTGTCAAAAAGCACGTGGCTGTCAAAAAACACGTGGCTTTGTTTACCTCACGCTAGTTAGGTTAAGTTGGTACTAGTGAAGTTTAGGCCCGTCAAGATGGCAGCAGTGAGGTTAGCGATGCGTTGTTGTCGATGACAGCTGTCAAAAAGCACCTGGCTTTGTTTACAAATTCAAATCTCCCGCCAAAATTCAAATTTCCCGCCAAATTTCAAATTTCCCGCGGGCGGCGGCGGCGGCGGAGGAGGCGGCGGAGGAGGAGGCGGGCGGAGGCGTGCGGCGGAGGAGGCGCCAGAACTCTCCCATTATACTACTGACACTTGTATGAAGAATTTGGACCTTTCTGCTAGGTCACAACAGTGCTTTCCTTTCTGTAAGGCTTCCACCTTTACTTACTGACACTTGACTTCACTTAACACTTACTGCTTCCCTGTATGATCATTTGAAGTAAATCCGGGGAAACAAAAGTAAACCAATGAACAATTATGCCCTGGTATGAAATGGGTAGCAGTAAAACTAGGTTTCTTAAATGAAAATTTTTCTATGAATGAAGCAAACATGGAAAGACTCGACCTTATAGAGGGAGGGGTGTTAAGTTTTATCCATTGGTGAGAGATAGGAACTTTCGAATCATGTTGCTATATGCAAGAGAGGGAATGAGGCTAGCGCTTGAGAGGGTTGCTATGTCAGGCACTACCAACATAAATCGCCGTTCCCATATGAGTCGCATTTTCTGCACTTAAGTGAATATTTTTCCCAGTATACTATGTACTTGCAACGATTAAAATTGTTCATTCGATAAATATTGTTAAAACGCTATAGACAAAATAATATACTCTTATTTTATTGTTTATACATAAACAATGCTAATGCATGATCAAGGAAGAGTTGTACATACGTTTAGTAGTACTATCCCCGTCACAGGAAGGTGACGACACGGGGGATAGTTGTCTGGCATGAACCGATAAAACTCATTGCCATCCTTGTACCACTTCACTGAGTATAGACGCTCTCCATTGAGTTCGAACTGACAGCTGAGTGTTACATTGTCCCTGATGTCAACCACCGGAGGAGCCACTAACTCCCTGAGCACCAGCTTTCCAGCCACTGAAACAAAGTAAGTAAAACACAACCTGAATAAATAAATTAATACCACGTATTTTATGAAGTGTAGTTCACTCAAGAAAATACATAATTACAGGCACTTTGCGGTGCCGTTAATTCATAAACCGAAAGTACTGTGAAAGAAAAATATTATGTTACAGGAGTTTAGCAGCAGGAAACATTAATCAGCAAGGTAATAACTAAGACTGGGATTTATATGAAAATTCCTGTTTGCTTTAACATTAGCTATATCAAACATTTTTACATGTATGAGGAAAAACGCACGTACATTTATATTTGTTGTTTGACATAAACAGTCCATAGACTGGTTTAATGCAGCCCTCAATCGCACCCTAAACTCTGCTAACCGTTCCATTCCTACGTAAATATTACATCCTACATCTACTCTCATCTGTTTGTCACATTCATGTCTTGGTCTAGCCCTTCCTTTCTAACCACCTACACTTTCCTCAAAATATAACTGAACAATAACTGGGTATCTTATGATGTGTGCTATCATACTGTCTCTTCTTCTGATAAATTTCGATCTCCTTTCACCAATAACAGTCAGTATCACTTCTTTTGTGATTCGATCTACCCACCTCACCTTCGGCATTCTTCTCTAACACCACATTTAAAAAGCTTCTCTTCTCTTTCTTTCTGAGCTAGTTATCGTCCATGTTTCTCTTCCATATGTAACGGACTCTTCACTTCACCGGCAACTACTGTTATCAACCTCGCCACGCACATAACCTTTTTCTACAATTAATATGGACTTACCTTCATCTGGATACACACCGCATTTTCTCTTCAACTGGAACTTGCATACTTAGGTGGATTTGCACACATCATACCTTGCATGAACTTTGCTCTATCCACTTTTACGACCGATGATAAACTAACCTCCTTTTCGCTGCCTGACGTCATGTGACATCGCCCGCTTTGTCACGCATGCTCCACTAACTTCTGGAATATTCCAGACATATCTCTCATTATTCCACACTATAAATTCCCGGCCTTCCTCTGAATGTGTTGGGATGGACTTTGGCCTGTGTGGAGGGAAGAACCTTTAACGTCATCTCCGTCTTTAGCGACATGTGCCCTGGACTCTCCATTTTTTGGGCAGAACTACTTGGTTCAAGATGAGGTATGACAAACTAAAAATGTCCTTATTGTAAATAATGCTGTGTTGCATTTGGAGCTATTTTCTTTGCAAATTCTAACTGGGAGCAGTGCATTTCCAGGCCGAGATTTTGCTTGGATTTTCAATTTCTATGCCTCATTTGACTATCCAGTGACTATTTGCTTTCCAAATGTGCGTGTGGTATATCCGCAACTCTGCGACTCTTATACACACTTGTGGTTAATTAGTGCTTCTCCATTTATGTTTTGGTATACTTTGAGACTGTTTCATTATAGTATACAGTGACTTACGCCAGTATGACAACGTTTGTTTGTGTCTATTCGGGTGATAATTGAAGAGGTGGCAACTTTCATATGACATTAGACTTTGCTTAGTGACTTCATGTTGGTATACTTCAATCTGGTAACTGCGAACATTCTTTTCTTATTCTCGTTGTTCAACATTTTTCTTTAAACTGTATTCATCCCTTTCTTGTCCATCCCTTTCCTCTCCTGGCCCATTCTCTTATTTGCTTTCATTTTCTTCGATATTTTACTCTTGATGTAACAATTTGTATTACTTGTGGTTGGGAAAATTCCGTATTTGTACAGACTTCTATTCTTCTAATATTGTAAGACCTTGATTAATTCTTCTAATATATGTATATTTCCAAATTTTATCTTGGTTTCTCATCTATTTTCACCTGTCATGTCCCTTATTTCTCCTGCCATTTTCTTTTAGTTTTTTTTAATATTATCTAGCATAGTTTCCACTGCGCTATCTGTGTTTATTCTGCAATGTTTATTTGGAGAACCCTGTTTACCACGGCCTCAACTTGGCATTTTTCTCATTGCGTAACTTTATTCCCTACCGTTTGAAAGCACTTGGTGTCACCGATACTTTGGATTTCCCTTGGCTGGATTTATGAATAAATATATATATATATATATATATATATATATGCATATACCCCCATAAAGGGGTTACACATGGTAGCAGAGTACAAAGTCGCAGTTTACTACTACTCTAAATCTTCACCCTGTTACGGCCTTAGTTCTTTTGTTTCTTTCTTCTGAGGTTTAGTGTTTTTCCTCGCTAGACTCTGCTTTTCTTTTTGTCATCTCTTTCAACATGGCTTATTTTTCTGATAATTTTTCTCCTTATACTTCACACACTTCGGACATTTCGTTTGATCCCCATTTCAATTTTTCTGATCCAAATCCTTTTACTAATATGTCTTACAATCCTTTTCTCCCTTGTAATTCTGATCTTACTTCCACGTCTAGTACTCTTACTACTACTGTTTCTTCTAGTTCATCCTCTGAACCTTTACCAACCCTGCCTCAACCTAACACTCCTCTCTATCCTGATCTTTCTCTTTTTACTGCTGAATCCAAACTTCCACTTAATCAAGCACCTCCGCCTTCTCCCAATAAAACTCAATCAGCACAGCATTACTTTCCCGATTTGCGCACTCCACCACCATCCCCTTCTCAGCAATATTTTTATGAATCTCCATATCATCACACCCCTTCTTCACATCAACCACTTAATTTCCATATTTTGACTAAATGTCTTGATCAGGTACCCCTCATTCAGTCTACTGATCCTGATACTTTGACACAGTGGCTTTTTTTAGTTCGCAAATTTCTACAGACTGACTTGGCTCCGTTTTCCCAATTGCTTTCGTTGCTTTATGCAAAAACCTCTGGTCATCTTAGTAATTTTTGGCTCCAGTATATGAAGTCTTCTCATAATTGGGCTCATTTTCGCTCGGTTTTACATACTTATTTTCTGCCTTATGAAATTAGACAACAGCTGAGTAACAAATATATCAGACGTCATCAACGTCCAGAGGAATCAGCTTACGATTATCTTTACTCCATTATCGGCTATTCTGATGTGTTAGCTATTGCTCAACATCCCCAGGAAATTATTTCTCTTATTCGATTTTATGCCTCTCCAGCTTTCCGCCAAATCATCAATCCCTTTACGCCACCCACTACTATTCCTCAGCTTTACCACATTGCTCAACTAGATATTCTAAATACCCGTAGTAATTTTTCCTATTATTCGTCTACCCCACCTCCCCAGTTTAACACATCAACACCTCGCATGCCCTCTACCACCCGTCCACCTTCTCAGAGTGATATTTCTCGCCTTCGCTGTTATCGGTGTCAGGCTATGGGGCACCTCGCACGAAATTGTACCAATTCTACCTTGGGAAACTTCAATTCCCGTCGTCAGTAGGCAGCTCACGACCTCTTGGGCAAAATCTGCCTTATGTTTCCTCAACTTTCTCGCCTGCTACTAAATCACAGTCGTATACTCTTGTACAGTTACATAACATTCCCTCCTTAGCCTTCTTAGACTCAGGTTCTGCAATTTCCCTCATCAGTTTCTCCTTTTTTCAGCAACTTTTACAAACGCATCCGCATCTTCAATTGCGCCCTTCTACCCTCAGATGTCTTTCCATATCTCAGCACACTCTTGAAATCATGGGTTACCTAAAACTTAATGTTAAAATTTCCCAATTTTCTTGGCCGTTTGAATTTCAAGTGATTAATAATTGTTCACTTCCTGTTATTCTGGGATATGATTTTTTTGCTCATACTGGCCTTATTTATAATACTGCTATGGCCTCTATCTCTTTCTTTTTCAATCCGCACGTTCAAATTCCTTTGGTAGACCCCCTCGATTTCCCTATGAACCATGTATTCAGTCATCAGCATATTTATGCCACTGCTCCCCAACTAGATGCAATTGAGGCCTTGAAATCTGAATTTGCCGATGTTATCACAGATACTTTAGGCTCCGTTGTTAATTATCAGGCTCACATTGATTTACTTGATGAAACACCTGTTCGTTCGTCTCCTTACCATCTTAGCCCTCCTCGGATGGCCAAAATGGATGACATTATTGACAAAATGCTTCTGGATGGTACCATTGTCCCATCTTCTTCCAATTATGCCTCTCCGGCCTTTCTTGTCGACAAGCCTGATGGTTCTTCGCGCCTGGTAGTTGATTACCGTAAATTAAACTTCAAAATCCTCTATGACTCCTATCCTATTCCTAAAATGCAAAACGCTTTCCACTTTTTTTCTAAAGCTAAATATTTTTCTCTTTTAGATCTCAATTCTGCTTACTACCAAATCCCCTTGGACTCTCGGAGCAGTCGGCTTACTGCTTTCATCACCCCAAATGGCCTTTTTCAGTTCACAAAAGTTCCTTTTGGATTGAACTTGGGGTCACAAATCATGCAGAGATTAGTGGATTCCTTATTTTCTGATTGCAAGTACAAATTTCTCTATCCTTATATTGATGACCTGATTTTGAGTCCCACATGTCGCATTTACACCATGTTCTTTCTAGATTACGTTCTATTGGTCTGACAGTTAACCCTTCTAAAATTTCTCTAGCTCAAACTTCTATAAAGTTCTTAGGTCACATTGTGTCATCTCAGGGAGTAGCTGTCGATCCCGAACGTACTTCGGCTATCTCTAATATTCCACCTCCCAAAAATCTCAAACAAACACGCACCTTTTTAGGCATAGTTTCTTTCTACCACCGGTTCATTCCTAACTTTTCTCACATTGCTGAGCCTCTCAATTATTTGAAACGTAAAAACGTCCCTTTCATTTGGACTCAATCTCAACAGGACGCCTTTCTTCAGCTTAAGTCTCTTTTGATGCATGCTCCCATTCTTCAATTTCCTGATTTCTCCCTACCTTTTGAAATACATACTGATGCTTCCAATCTTGCTGTTGCTGGTGTTCTAACTCAGGTTGTTAATGATGTTCCTCTACCTATCGCCTATTTCAGTCGACTTCTTTCTCCTACTGAGAGAAAATATTCTATCTTCGAGCGTGAAGCCTTGGCTTTATTAAATTCCATTGAACACTTTGCGGAGTATTTTGAACATAAAGAATTCCTTGTCAAGACTGATAATCAGGCTCTCTCATGGTTGTTACATAACGCACCTAAGATTGGTAGAACTGGCCGCTGGCTCATGCGATTGTCCAGATTCAAGTTTTCCCTTAAATTTATTTCTAGCACTGAGAATTCTGTAGCTGACGCTCTTAGTCGCTTATTTGACACTTCCACTCCCCAGTTAAGTACTACTGACGATTTACCCCCGAATCTCTCTATGATGCCTTCATCTTCCTCCATTCATGCGGTTCTTTCGTTAACAGACTTTCCTCTTTCATTTCAATCCTGTCAGTCGCATCAGCTCACCGATCAGTTCTGCATCCAACTCAAACAATCCATCTCTGATCCCTCTTATCAGGGTCCCTTTACTATTTTTAAAGATCTCTTGGTTTACAAACCCACTAAGAAAGCTTCTCCTAAAGTGGTGCTTCCACAGGCTCTTCAACCCATGATTTTACAATATTATCATTCCTCCCCTGTGGGCGGGCATCTAGGCATCACTAAAACGTACAACCGTATAGCCTCTCTTTTCTTTTGGCCTCAAATGCGCAAATCTATTCGCAATTTTGTTCAAACTTGTGAATTGTGTCAAACATCTAAACCTTTAAACATAAAGTCTGCTGGTCTTCATTCTGCCCTTCCACCCACTCATCCTGCCCAAACCTTTTTCATTGATCTAGTTGGACCCATAGTTCGTTCTTCTCGTGGCAACTTGTATATTTTTACCTTGTTGGATGCCTTCTCAAAATTTCTAGTCCTTCGACCCTTACGGAAATTTTCTACTAAGATCATCATTAATTTACTCACTGAACAAATCTTTCCTATTACCGGTTTGCCTGCTAATATCGTTTCTGATAATGCTTCTATTTTTACTTCAAGTGTTTTTTTTAATATGTGCTTTCAACTGGGTATCAAACGTATCTTGACTTCTCCCTACCACCCTCAGTCCAACACCGTGGAAAGGTATCACCGTAATCTCAAAGTTGCTTTATCTATATTTCATCGTTCTTTCCAGAAAGACTGGGATTCTCATCTTTCTTCTTTGGCGTTAGCCTTTAATTCTAGTATCAATAGTTCTACTGCTCAAACTCCGGCTAAGCTCTTTCTTGGTCGTGATCTCCAAACTCCTCTTTCCATAACCTGGGATCTGCACAACCTCCTTGAATCTTCTGATCAGCCATCCTCTTCATCACTCTGGAAAGACGCCTTTGATCAATTGTTAAAAGCTCAACAGGTCCACAAAAAAGCTTATAATGCTCGTCATAAGCCACCCACTTTTAAAATTGGTGATTTAGTCCTCGTTGCTAATCATCCACACAGCTCGGCAATTAATGCCACTTCTGCCAAACTTGCTCCTCAATGGCTTGGACCATGCCGTATTTTGTCTTTCCCTACTCCTGTCACTGTATATTTGCAATCCACTACCGATTTGTTTGATACTAAAAAAACTTCATCTAAATCAGCTCAAGCGCTTTCATTCTTAAAAACTTTCATATCTTGATCTTCTTTTCTTTTGCCCTGTGTTTTCCTTTTCTTGTTATTACCTCCTCTTCTTACTGATTTTTTTCTCTCTCTTTTCTCCATCTGGTCTGGAAATGTCTATTGCTCCCAGTGTTATTTTTTTATTTTTTTTTGGTTCCTTTCTTTTCTTTGTTTGTCTGCCTCATCCCTCCATTCTTTTTTTCCCTTTATGGAATTTCCTTTTTTTTTCTCCCTCCACACAGGTTTCTCCAGTCTCCCTCCCAGCCAATTGGCACAGGTTGTAATGGGAGTGTACATACAACTTCCCAACCATTTTATTTTTCTCTTTTGTAATTGTTCTTAAATTTTTTAAATCTTCTTGTCATTTGTGATATTTATATTTATATTTCTATGTTAATTTATCACTACCCTTTTCTCCTTACCCTTTCCCTTTGCTAACGCGTTAGCCCTTTTCTTGTTTCCTTTCCTCCTCTACCTTTTTGTATTTTCTATTCTCTATTTAGGCATGTTTATTGTGTTTGGACATTTTTCTGCCGCCTCTTGTTTTGTTTTCCAGTATTTTCTCTCTTTGATATACCGTGGCGGCTGCTATCGACCCCCGCTCCAGCTCATGGAAGGGCCCTCCATTGCTGTTCCTGGGGCCGCCTCGCCGTCGCCATTCAACTGTATCTTTCGCTTCTCGTCTTCCACCAGCCGTCTTCATTTAACTCCAGCTGCTTCAACAACTACAAAAAAAATCCTTTTGGATTTTTTTTTCTGGTGCCCGGCGGATGATGTAACGGACTCTTCACTTCACCGGCAACTACTGTTATCAACCTCGCCACGCACATAACCTTTTTCTACAATTAATATGGACTTACCTTCATCTGGATACACACCGCATTTTCTCTTCAACTGGAACTTGCATACTTAGGTGGATTTGCACATATCATACCTTGCATGAACTTTGCTCTATCCACCTTTACGACCGATGATAAACTAACCTCCTTTTCGCTGCCTGACGTCATGTGACATCGCCCGCTTTGTCACGCATGCTCCACTAACTTCTGGAATATTCCAGATATATCTCTCATTATTCCACACTATAAATTCCCGGCCTTCCTCTGAATGTGTTGGGATGGACTTTGGCCTGTGTGGAGGGAAGAACCTTTAACGTCATCTCCGTCTTTAGCGACATGTGCCGTGGACTCTCCATTTTTTGGGCAGAACTACTTGGTTCAAGATGAGGTATGACAAACTAAAAATGTCCTTATTGTAAATAATGCTGTGTTGCATTTGGAGCTATTTTCTTTGCAAATTCTAACTGGGAGCAGTGCATTTCCAGGCCGAGATTTTGCTTGGATTTTCAATTTCTATGCCTCATTTGACTATCCAGTGACTATTTGCTTTCCAAATGTGCGTGTGGTATATCCGCAACTCTGCGACTCCTATACACACTTGTGGTTAATTAGTGCTTCTCCATTTATGTTTTGGTATACTTTGAGACTGTTTCATTACAGTATACAGTGACTTACGCCAGTATGACAACGTTTGTTTGTGTCTATTCGGGTGATAATTGAAGAGGTGGCAACTTTCATATGACATTAGACTTTGCTTAGTGACTTCATGTTGGTATACTTCAATCTGGTAACTGCGAACATTCTTTTCTTATTCTCGTTGTTCAACATTTTTCTTTAAACTGTATTCATCCCTTTCTTGTCCATCCCTTTCCTCTCCTGGCCCATTCTCTTATTTGCTTTCATTTTCTTCGATATTTTACTCTTGATGTAACAATTTGTATTACTTGTGGTTGGGAAAATTCCGTATTTGTACAGACTTCTATTCTTCTAATATTGTAAGACCTTGATTAATTCTTCTAATATATGTATATTTCCAAATTTTATCTTGGTTTCTCATCTATTTTCACCTGTCATGTCCCTTATTTCTCCTGCCATTTTCTTTTAGTTTTTTTTGAATATTATCTAGCATAGTTTCCACTGCGCTATCTGTGTTTATTCTGCAATGTTTATTTGGAGAACCCTGTTTACCACGGCCTCAACTTGGCATTTTTCTCATTGCGTAACTTTATTCCCTACCGTTTGAAAGCACTCGGTGTCACCGATACTTTGGATTTCCCTTGGCTGGATTTATGAATAAATGTATATATATATATGCATATACACCCATAAAGGGGTTACACATACAATGCCACGCTCCAGACGAAAGTCTACAAAAACATCTTTCTACTTCATATATCGTTCTTCGAAGTGAGCAGAGATCTTCTCTTAAGAAGTATCTTCCTTGCTTGTGCTAGTCTGCATTTTATCTTCCACTTATTTCTGCCAACATTAGTTATTCTACAACTCATGTTACAATAGTCGCCTACTTTCTTTAAGACTTCATTTTCCAATCTAATATTTTATCCATCACCAGAATTCATACGACTGCTCTGCAGTACATTTGTTTAGGATTTATTTATTTTCATCTCGTATTTCTTCTTCAAGACTGTGTCCATACCATTCAACAAATTTTCCGAATCGTCTGCACCCTTAGATAGAATAACAATATAATCGAAAAATCTCAGAGTTCTGATTTCCTCTCCTTGGATCACGATACCTGTTCCTAATTCATCTTTGATTTCCTTTATCGCCTGTTGTATGTAAACATTGAGAAGGCAAGGAGGCAAACTGCAGCCTTGCCTCACGACTTTGTAGATTGTTGTTACTCTTTCATAGACTTTGATTCTTACCACTACAGACTGATTTGTGTACCGATTGTAGATAATTCTTCTCTCTCGGTATCTGATTCCGATCACCCTGAGAATCTCAAATAGCTTGATCCAATCAACGTTATTGAATGCCTTTTCTATGTCTACGAATGCCATGAACATAGACCTGTCTTCCTTAATTCGATACCGTATTCTAAGATGAGTTGTAAATTCAGGATTGCTTCACGTATTCCTACATTTCTTATGAAGCCAAATTGATCTTCTCCCAACTCATCTTGAACTTGTCATTCCATTCTTCTGTAAATAATCTATACTGTATATTAAAAGCGTTTTCTAAAAACAGCTTTGGCAAAACCGTCTGTCCGTTCTACTGGATCGATTTCCTACAATTTTTATCCTCTCCGGAATTACCTGCCGGCGAATCATGAGACATTGGTAGATCTATAAGTTCAGCAAACTTTGAGTAATCATAAAATCATATCATTAAATAATCACTCCAATAATCGCAGACGAAGGCTTACCCTAGCCCGCAATACATTCTGTACTGAACAGGTTTCTTTGCGACTAACATGTTCATTATGTTTCTGATGTCTTGTCATTGCAGACAGCCATGTATGATTATAACCTGTCAAGCCAAAAATATACTATTCCCTGCTAGATACTTTTTGATTCTCTAAACATTCCCAGCTTCCAAATATATTTAACAGATGGCAGAGCGTTTTTCTTAAGTTACATGCTACTAACAAGGGAACATCGGCAATGGGTAAGTCGCCGATCGCGATGAAACTTGGAAAACACATTGAGGTACACATAAAAATGAAGTAGACATCAATGTTGGGTGCCAACATTCATTAGGGCGTTAACTATGGGGCCTAAAAGTTGCGAATTTTCAAATTCCGCGCGATCAGCGATGAATACCTGCTGGCCAATGCCAAGCTGGCACACTGCGTATCTGGAGACATGCCTCTGCACCTCCTCCCCCCCCCCCGCTCCAATTGGTTCGCCACCGCACGTTCCCCTTCTGCCCACGCTTGTCGGCTGCTTAGCTGTTCAACGGGACCGACTGCTTTTCGTACTGTAATTATTGGAATCCTTTAAATTATGTTCCGTTTCACACATAATGATAATAAATAACCTACATTAATATACCCATATTTTATTCAAATGTTATATTTTCATTCCTGCTAATTCCGGTGAGTTGTCACATTCGTGGGTACAACTCCGAGTTAAGTACCACGGAAAAGTGGGATGGGGTACCACGTCCTACCTACGCTTAAATTATTATTTACTTCTAAAGCGCCTTAAAGCTGTTGATAGTGTCCTTTAGAGTGGACATACATATGGAATGAATTAAATTAAATCACCCACAACTAAATAAATCTCCCACCTTTAAACAACGTTAAATACCTTTTTATGTAAAGAAATTACATGCCCGGGTAGAGGATCTCAATGAATGTAATGAGATTCGGTACCTCGGGATATCAAAACCTGGTTATAGGTCCAGATCTTCTTTTTATGACCCCTTCCCCCACCCATTTTGTGTACGCTACCCGTTGTGTCATAACGAAACGACATCGCGGACGACAACAACAACAATTATAAACTCCGAGTTTGAATCTACTGGTATTTTACGTATTGCGTACTCTGGTATAATGAATAGGCCTAAAGGTAGACTGTTTCTATTTGTGCTTGTACTGAACGATTTATTTATGTTTTGCAGTGACAGGCACAACACATTTCAATTGCAGCAATGGTTGTCGAATATAAATTAATTTAATGCATAGGCAACTTCGATATGAGTATGACATGGAATGTAGTAAAGTTTGACGTAATAAGAAAAGCCTTGAAACATAAAAAAGATGTGCATTTATATATGCAATATATATACAGTAATCACAGGCAGACCTGTAGTCTTACTGTACCGGTACTTTTGCGTTATAGCTGACGAAGTTCTATGTATTCTATGTATTCAGTACCGATATTAAAGTATCACACTACAGTCTTCTGGATATAATGGCAGTTACATACGCAGAAAGTTAAATAGATATTGTACGAACTGGTACAACAAAAAACAATTACAAGGCAACACAATAAATGACTCCGTAACAATTACATCGGGCAAACTCCCCGTCAATAACTGATAGTAAAGAAAAACAAACTTTGGTCTATTCGAAACATTAAAACATAGTGAAAAGAAAACCGAAACAAATCACAATTAACAACAGGCACCGTAATTTTTTTGCTAATTGCTTTACGTCGCACGGACACAGATAGGTCTTATGGCGACGATGGGATAGGAAAGGCCTAGGAGTTGGAAGAAAGCGGCCGTGGCCTTAATTAAGGTACAACCCCAGCATTTTCCTGGTGTGAAAATGGGAAACCACGGGAAACCATCTTCAGGACTGCGGACAGTGGGATTCGAACCCACTATCCCCCGGATGCAAGCTCACAGCCACGCGCCTCTAACCGCAAGGCCAACTCGCCCGGTGCAAACGTTTTCATAAACATTTCAGAAACCGTAAACTGACTAATAGAACGTGGAAATTACAAAGGAGAGATACGAGGTAGGCTGATAGAGTACGCAAAGTGTAGCACCGATTCTCTTCGACATACTGCATAAGCGGCCGGCAAGCGCGGGGGAAGGGGAACGTGCGATGGCGAACCAATTGGAGCGTGGAGGGGAGGAGCTGCAGAGGTCTTTCTCCAGATACGCAGTGTGCCAGCTTAGCATTGGCCAGCAGGTATTCACCGCTGATCGCGCGGAATTTGAAATGTCGCAAATTTTAGGCCCCGTAGTTAACGCCCTAATGAATGTTGGCACCCAAAATTGATGTCGACATCATTTTTACGTGTACCTCAATGTGTTTTCCAAGTTTCATCCCGATCGGCGATTTATCCGTTGCCGATGTTTCCTTGTAAGAGAAAAAGTCTACGTACAAACAGACCCCATCATGACATATGCCTTAGACATTAATCTGGAAACACCTTTCGAAGGATAACCTAGCTACACTAGAACGTGTGAAGACCACGTACCTTAAAAAGTTCTCTGGCAAAAAATGCTCCTTCGAGATTAGCCTATGAGCTCACAAGACAACCATTCTTTATAGAACTATGATTAAAATTACCATTGCCTTCTACGACATGACACAATTCCTTACATCAAGAACTGCAGGATTTTTTTTTTGCTAGGGGCTTTACGTCGCACCGACACAGATAGGTCTTATGGCGACGATGGGATAGGAAAGGCCTAGGAGTTGGAAGGAAGCGGCCGTGGCCTTAATTAAGGTACAGCCCCAGCATTTGCCTGGTGTGAAAATGGGAAACCACGGAAAACCATCTTCAGGGCTGCCGAAAGTGGGGTTCGAACCTGCTATCTCCCGAATACTGGATACTGGCCGCACTTAAGCGACTGCAGCTATCGAGCTCGGTAGCAGGTTGCTAAGCGACTAAATTTTTAATTAATATTCTGATATATGTGGTTTTCATCCTTACTAATGTCATTGAATGCAGCCATATTTGATTACAAGCCGTCAAGCCACAGAGTGTACACTTCCTCTGATCACGAATAATACCATTCCCTGCTAAATACTCTTTAATTCTCTAATCTTCACCAGCTTTCAAATATATTCTACAGATGGCAGAGCGTTCCTAATAACTTACACGCTACTTAGGGAAAAAAGTCTACGTAAAAACAGACCCCATCATGACATACGCCTTATACATTATGCAGGAACGCCTATCGAAGGACAACCTAGCTGCACTAGAAAGAGTGAAGGCATGCAACTTTAAAATATCTCTGGCTGTCAAAAGCGCTCCTTCGAGACTAACCTATGAACTCACAAGACAACCGTTCTATATGGAAGTACTGCGACAAAAAATACCATCACCTTCTTCGACACAATACCAAGCTTTACGTCAAGAACTACAGGATAAAGTGGCCTTTATATGGATATTAACAAACGAACTGCGGCATACCATAATTCACTTCTTATTTTTTATTCATAAAACCATTGAAAAGGGCAGGTGAAACAATATGACTACGACAGGTGTATCAAGAAGGATTATCTGACCTGTTTATAACGAATGTTGAGGAGCAGCACGAGACCTCTATTGTCGCGGCCACCAAATTAGGCGGGTGAGGAAAACTGCGCTGTCGTCAGATATGGGAATGGCGAAGCGACAGATGGTCGAGAGTCGCTTACCCCTGGGCACGGATTGGCAACGCTGATTGTGCAGTGCTGTCAAACTGAAGCCCATCCGTTCCAGGCCACCTTACCCGAGTCATTTCCTGTCAAGCTGCTGTTGAGCTCGCATCGTAAGTGCAGTTAAAGATGGATAGTGAATGTGAATTGATTTGGGCTCAAGTCAAGAGAGAGATGGCAGAGAGGAACAAGACGTTTAAAATAAAGGGTGTAGAAAAACTCACGTCACAAGCCATCGACCGTGTGACTGCTGCAGATTGGGAAAAGTGCTTCAATCGCGCGGAAGATGTTCAAACAGACGATTGGGCCAAGGAAATAGTAAGGGACGAAAGAAAAGAGCCATTCATCATCAGTGTAAAAGACGACTCGACAGATAGTGAGATAAGTGATGACAGTGACTGAGACTGCCTTGAAGCCAGAAACCGATTCTTACTTCATTGTAAATTAATGTTAACCTATTCTTTAAAGTAGTTCTTTTCCTATATTACTCGGTACAATATACAGTATTCAAATATTTATAATGTAATAAAACATATACGGATTAATATGTAATCCGAAAGTATTTAGGGGTTCCTGCAGCCTGTACTGGTGCGCGCGCCCTGAACTGCCTCAGCTAGCGACATTTACATGATCGCTTTACAGACCATTTTCCAGGAAAATTACAAGACTCGCGGAAATATGTTTCAGATAAAAAATATAAGTCAGGTGATTTTTTAAATTTTCCCGCAGACAAAATTTTATTGGCTGAAGAAATACAAACTTGGCCGCTTACTGAAATTTTCAATACATAATTCTACGGATTTAAACGTACTCGTTAAAGATTTTATTTGTCATAATTATTTAAAGTGGTTTATATGGAAACTAGTTATACCACTGGAATCAGCAGTCTTTTCTGAAGCTTGTAGTATAATTTGTCTCGAAACATTGTATGAAGTAACATCAGAAGCTTGAGAGAGAACAACTTGCCTCGCGCTCCGAAATGATGTGTTCAGTTAGACATTTCTTCGCCAGTTGCTACATAACCTTGGCAACAGCGTAATTTCTCTGACCCGCCTAATTTCGTGGCCGCGACAATAGTACGTATTAAAATGTTATATGTTTGAGATACTGAATTAATCATGGGGTAGTTTTCATACTTGTCAGCACCTGATTTTCAGGGAATAGATATAACAATACTCTGTCTAAAATCGGATGGCACTTCACTTGTACGATACATCTTTCATACTAAATGGAATAACTTCCTCATTCTAGTTTCTCCTAAAGCGGTCACAATTCTGAGGGTATGTCATACATTCCATGTGCCTGGTTCCCATTTAGGTCTCTCAAGTCTCTGTTGAGTTCTGAACTCAAAATTGGGTCTCCCATTTCATCAGCATCAACAGTTTCTTCTTGTTCCTGAACCTTATCATCTAGTTCTTCACCTTGATACAATTGTTTAGTATGTTCCTGCTATATTATTGCCTTGTTTTCGTTCCCTAGAAGTGGTTTTCCATCTGAGCTACCAATAATTATACACATAATTTTCCTTTTTCCAAATATGTATTTGGTGTTCCTGTATGCAGTATCCACCTTTCCTACAATCATACAACATTCAATATCCTTGCACTTCTCTTCCAGCCATTCTTCCTTAGCTGACCTCCACTTTGTATCTACTTCATTCTTGAATTTCCTGTATTATTTCCTGCCCTCCTCAATTTTTGCATTCTTGTATTTTCGCCGTTTATCTCCCTAGTTTCACCGATCCTTAATTGATCCCACCTTTCGTCCTAACTTTTCTTCAGCAGCCCTACTGATCTCATTCTTAACGACTGTCCATTCTTCATCTATTGTGTTTCCTTCAGCCCCTTCACTTAGTCCCTGTGCACTATGCTCCTTGAAACAATCCCTCACGTTATTTTCTTTCAACTTATCTAGGTCCATTCTTCTTTTATTCTTTACCTTCCTCAGATTCTTCAACTTCAGATAGCATTGTAACATTTTATTTTATATATGTTACTAATTTGGTGGTACCAAAGTTATTCTGGACATAAAACAGTCGGCTTAATATTAATTTCAAATGTTTCAGTCTGTCGAAGCACGAAATATGACACTTAAAACATTATAATATGTCGTTATGTATACTAGCATTAATATTCTGAATCTGGTTGCTAGTACTTCCATGAAATGCAGAATGCAAGTTTTGCTCTCTGTACATACTTTTCTTTCTTCTTAGCTTTGAACACACCACTCGACCTGCTATGACCTATTAATTCCTGTGATTCGTGAGCTGGGTGTTTGTGCGGTCTTCAAGAGTATTGTTTTGCTAGTGGCGTTTTAAAGTCGCTATTACACATTGAACGTTTGCGGCGACGCAAGAATGGGAAAGGGCTAATATTGGGAATGAAGCGGTCGTGTCCTTAGTTAAAGCAGAGTCCCAGTATTTGTCTGATATGAAAATGGGAAACCACGGAAGATCATATTTTAGGCTGTCGATGGTAGGATTCGAATCTACCTTCTTCAGAATGCAAACTCACAGCTACGCGACCATAACCGCACGACCAACCGGTAGGTATATCAGCACTAGAATTCATCTTAAGTAGGGTCCCATCCCCATAGACGCGCTGGTCATCGATACGGCGTCATCTCGGAAGACATGTACCAGGCCTGTTCGAGGGTCATACACCATATTATAATAATTATTATTTTAATGTTTATTTTATACCTTTCACATTTAAACAAATCACCTTTAACTGTACTCTCCTCCAATAAAAACTAGAAACAATACAGATTTTCTTTACAATTTTTGCACCAATTTTATGAAAGTGTCGGACCACATCTTACTTCAAAATCTAAAATTTCTAGCCCATGCGTATGTACAAAATCGGCCAATTTTTGTTATATATAAGTCCAAGCAATGAGAGTATCATTGAATTTTTTTTCCAAATTAGCGAATATCGAACCTTTATTATCAAAATATTGCTAATATAACAAATCACAAATAAATACACTAATGATGGATGATATTGTTATTTAGACTAAGAGAACAAAACGATGCTTTCGAACTTCTCACACGTTGTGTGATTTTTTGCACCTCATATTTTACACGTTCACCAAACATCGGATACTTGTTTTCCTTCCGTATTTAGTAGACATGTTGGAAATTTCACACTGCCTCCTTGTCTGGGTACTCTGACGGTCAGTGGCAGAATTTTACAATTTATTTTTTATATGAGAAATGTCTTTCTGACGGTGGTTCCTAACCTTTCTAGTTAAAAGCACTCTTTAGAAACTCTGCAAACTCCATGTCGTCGTCGTCGTCCCGTCCCATCTCCCTGCACTCAGCATTTATTACCAGTATTTTATTCTCAGAAGCACTTACATTTGAAAATAATGTAGATAAATTGTACGATTTCAAAATTCAGAATAGTACCGCAGCTATTGCCCCAGAAAAGCTAGGATAAATGTTTGTAAAAAGAATGTAATTTGAAATTTATATAAATAATCATGCGTCGAAAATATCACTATCAATCTGTTGCTGCTTCAAATGTAAAGTGCTTGTCTGAAGAGAAGTTTCATTAAACATGAAAATAAATTTATTATTTCCCATGACATTAATATATCAATCTGTCAATTTTAAAACACTTTGCATTTATGAATTAAACCTTTCTTCACTACACAGACTTCCAGTGAAAGGATATTTCTGAAATGTAGATAGGAGGATGGTATCTAATCAAGCGCTAGAGTACGTGCCCACTGGCAGAAGATTTATTCGACGTCTGATGAAACGATGGATTGAGACCGTAACGGACCACATGATGCAACACTTAATTCAAACACAATGAAAATATTTCTTATGAAATTCATTCTCTATCAGTGTCGACTTATAATGATGAATTCAAACGTACACTCTTAGCAGCAAATATTTCGTTCTATTTACCTTCATGCGCACACAGTACCTCAATGGGATGGACCAAAAGTTTTGATACGATTTGAAAAGTATATTAATTTTCCTATTTGCTAGTTGACATTTTACTTTGTTCTACTGAGTAAGTTGTCGGTGCTCCCTTTGTAAATCTCATTTAGGTAACCACTGATTTGTAGGATAGCGCGTTGACCATTGCCTAAGCTGACGTAGACAACGCTGCCAAACACTTCAGGATTCGAATGCAAATTTGCCACTGTCGAGGCAGGTCATCAGTTACCTGTCCGGCTCCATGGTTAAACGACTAGCGTGTTGGTCTTTAGTGACAGGAATCCTGGGTTCGATTCCAAGCAGGGTCGGAAATATTAACCATAATTCGTTAATTACGCTGACACTGGGGCTTGATGTATATGTCCTATTCATCATCATTTCACTCTAATCACCTATTTCAAAACTATATTTGACACGTGAGAAAACCACACTCAAAACATCCTGGGTAATAAATGAAATGAAGGCCTTTCTCTTTTACCAACCGTATCATATACTTGTGTAACCTTTGATATTAGTTCAACTGAACATTAACTTATATCGTCACTGCGGGAGCAATATCGCGTATCTTATCTATTATTTTCCTTAAGACTGGTCACGCCTCCCAGCTTCATATGGAAATGAAGTCTATCAGAATCATTTTCGTTGTGTTAATTTTCCTTCGCATACGTGTAAAGGAAAAGGAACATTACCGTACCGTACTGTGGTGAGACGGATCCAGTACCCAGTCTACACCGGTAAATAATTGCAAACAATCACAAAAATCAAAAACTGAAGCAGAGATAGCAGACGCTGTAGAAGAAACCAGTGTATTAGTGTAGGCCGATGGGTTTCAAACAGAGCAGCCAGAATTTAAAATATATCTCGGCCAATTCAAACTAATAAATGAAAGAGGATATTATAAAATATGTTTATTAAAACAAAAGAACTAGGATAAGTTAAGAGTCAAGATGAAAGTAAAAGAATAGGCCTCAAACAATCAATGAAATAATTTATAGAATTACTCACAACCAAATAGCCAAATGCATACAAATTGTGGACACACACACATCCATGTAATTAATCGAGATTTACACCCACATGCAACTCCCGTGTAAAATAGTCACAGACCAGCAACATCCCAGATCGCTTCAACTCATAAAACAATCACCAACAACTTGGATAAAGTCAGACTTCATCAATAGGAAATAAAACTTGGATCAGGTGTAGACCTACTCATTTTTATACTATTCCGTGAAACACGCCCAAGGCTACATCCTCGCCTACAATCAAAATCCAAGGGAATATTGAAAGAAACATTCTATCACAAGGAAACGTAAACCTGACGTAAAAGCAGGACCAATATTGAGAAGAAAATGTGGTCCGCGAAGATCTAAACGTAAAATAGAGGTCACAGGTAAATGAAATAAAGGTGGTTAAATAAACGAAAGAATCATAGCGTCCATCATAAAGAAATAACGGAATGAATGAAATATGTAACCGGGGGAAAACACAACACATAACAATAGTATGAGGAAAATAATTAAAAGGAGTCGAATTAAAGCAAACAATCCTCACCGTTCACACTAGTCCACTCACGACCAGGAACCACGAAATATAAATAAAGGATACCTTAAATGGACCCATAAAAGGAGTCGAACAGTTCTCACAGATTCAAGGGATACAAAATTGCAGCTGGCCGAAGAATCACATCTCTTACCACTGTATTACCTAAAGACGTATTCGTAATAAACGCAGCATCGTTAATTCCACCACCACACACAACATATCAATAAAATTATCTCCTCGAAGAGCATGAACTCACATCAAGGCACACGACAGTGAGATTCACGTGGTCAGAGCCATAAACCGCACACCATTAAAACCCCAGATCTACAAACCTAGAGACGAAATAAGATCAAAAGCAAAGGCGCCACATTCACGCTACCACACGCCTACCATTCATACATAGTAAGCATATGTCACACACTACGAGGGGAATTTCGCGTTATGTAAAGTACTTCATAATGCATAAGGCAAGGAAGAACAAGGTAAATAATAAAGGGAGCACAGATCTAGATCGAAGGAAACAAAAAGTCAAGTCTATATATTTAAATTAAGAGTTTTGTCTGTACATTGCTCAAAATTTAAAAGGAATGGTGTTTCTGTGCCGGTCATGTTCACAGTAAAAAGTAAATGCAATTTTTAATTTCCCGTAATGTCTGTCTGTCTGTCTGTCTGTCTGTCTGTCTGTCTGTCTGTCTGTCTGTCTGTCTGTCTGTCTGTCTGTCTGTCTGTCTGTCTGTCTATACGTGCATCACGAGAAAGCGGATGAAGAGAAATTTAATCAAAATCAGTATGTAAAGTCGGGAAATGAGCCACCACAATCTAGGCTGTAAATAATTTTATTCGCCCTAAGTGGTATGGTAGTTTAGGGGAAGGCATAAAATTTAATTCTTAAATATTTATGTTATTAGTGGTCCTATCTATAACTACTACATAACTAAATTTATATATAATTACATTTCCGATCATGTATTATACAGTTTTACCATACCGGCTATGAAAGCAAGGATATTCATGAAATTGTGTTTTTGTTGCCAATTCCATATCAACGCCGAGTCATGTGAAAATGGGTAAACAGAATTTAATAAAAATCGATAAGAAGAGTCGGAGAGTAAGAAACTACAGTATAAGCTATAAACAATTTTATTCACCCTGGATGAAATGGTAGTTTAGGGTTAGGTGACTAATTATTAAATTGTGAAATACCTATGTTGTTGGTCCTGTCGAAATGTACTATATAAAAAAAGTTATCTGTTATGTTTTATTCATTTACCGTACCGACTGATAAGACTGGTATTTCAGAGTATTTCAGAGTCGGAAAAAAACTAAATGTGAAGGCCTACAATATCGGAAGTTCATATAGTTGATCAACAATAACACTAAATTGACCATTGTTTGGTGCGATATTCTTTGTCTCTTATGCTGTCACTCATCTCTGATAGATGGGATAACTACTGTGTACCGAGTATAACAGCCTGCCTGAATATTGGCGGGAAATAGCAGGGTAGTTAAATAACTTTCTTCTTTAGCATGCCATTCTTCTGGTTCATACATTTTCTGATACTGCTGGCACGTAACGCACCGGTTTATCATAGTATTCTAGCTCTTCGATCCCTACTCTGACACGCTGATTTGAATGATCATTGTGCACACTTAACGGAATAATGGCAGAGGCTCACTTATGACCCGGTCTAAAATTACGATTTCGGCGTCCTCCAAATTATAGCACAACAATTCACTAAATAAATGACAATTCAACCCTGCAAAGAGCCGTTTCTTAAGAAAAGAGCGTCTTCCTCTTTACTTTTATTTAATATTCAATTAATTTTATACCAAATTAGCAGCGAATAGGGGATTTTTCCTCTGGTTTGGAGGAAAAATTTGACTCTAAGTCAGATAGTATTTTCCCCCACCTGTGTAGTGAATTGAGATTTTCCGACTCATAAGGTACTCCTCTTAAACAGGGCCCAGTTTTCGCCCTGAGATTCTACACTATTCGCTGCCCCCCCCCCCTCCTCCACCCGATAATAAAGAGTGTTCAAGGCTCACGGCTGTCTGCGGACTGGTCACTCGAGCTATGGAACTTTGGACTGTTAGATCGGAATCGTAGTACTGTTCGTTAAAAGTGAGAAAATGTGTGGTATTTTTTATTTGATCGAGTATTTTACACGATAGCATTGCTTTTAATCGCGACATACCTTCTGGCATCGTTGTAATGACCTATGTTTATTCCACTTGGGGAAACCGTTAAGACAGACTTTTTGAGGTTGAAGAAGGCAGATGTCGAGTGAGTGTCTGTCATTATAATTAAAACTTCCCAACTTGATTATGATTGATGGTAGGCAAGAGAGCTTACCATTACAGTGAATATTCTCCAACCCAGTCTTCACATAAGAAAAGACGTTTGGTGACTTTCCTGTCACGTTTCTAGGGTAACGTCCGGAGCTATGCAGTTTAATGTAATCTTACTCACAACGTGTACGCTACCTAACCTAGAATTCTGTGTTCAATGTAGAATTCCTTAACGAAGCACGGGTACATCAGCTAGTGATAAATAAAACAAACCAAATAACTCTTTCGGTCAGACCGTCGACAGAATCCCCCAAAAATACAGAATTAGAGGAAAGAGAAAGGTATAATACAATATTTTTGCGACATTGGAATCTTGCTGCCATCTGGTGGTGGAGATATGACATAAATAGGGAACACAGAAGATACAGGTTAAGAAAGGTTACGTAGGATTGACATTAAAAAAGCAGTTTCAATTCGAGACCAGGCAACTCAATACACATAATGAATCATCGATTGGCTCAGTAGGAATGTATGTTTCCATGAGGTGATACTCCTACAATATAATGTATTTAACGTTCAATTTTCTGTACACAACCGCATAGGAAAATGAACACATCGAAATTGTTCTAATGGACTGCATATCCACATGTGGCTTGGAAGCGTGACCAATCTTAAGGAAAATAATACATAGGAAGTTCATTGTTAGATACGCGGTAATGCTCCCGCAGCGACAATATACACTGACTGGCAGAGCAAATGCAGCACCAAGAAGGAGTGGTTCGAAAGGGATGAAAGTTGGGGAAAAAACAGAGACGGCACGGACGAATAATTGATGTTTATTTCAAACCGATATGCAGGTTACACAATGCGCACGGCATCGACTCAGTAGGATGTAGGACCACCGCGAGCGGCGATGCACGCAGAAACACGTCGAGGTACAGAGTCAATAAGAGTGCGGATGGTGTCCTGAGGGATGGTTCTCCATTCTCTGTCAACCATTTGCCACAGTTGGTCGTCCGTACGAGACTGGGGCAGAGTTTGCAAACGGCGTCCAATGAGATCCCACACGTGTTCGATTGGTGAGAGATCCGGAGAGTACGCTGGCCACGGAAGCATCTGTACACCTCGTAGAGCCTGTTGGGAGATGCGGGCAGTGTGTGGGCGGGCATTATCCTGCTGAAACAGAGCATTGGGCAGCCCCTGAAGGTACGTGAGTGCCACCGGCCGCAGCACATTCTGCACGTAGCGGTGGGCATTTAACGTGCCTTGAATACGCACTAGAGGTGACGTGGAATCATACGCAATAGCGCCCCAAACCATGATGCCGCGTTGTCTAGCGGTAGGGCGCTCCACAGTTACTGCCGGATTTGACCTTTCTCCACGCCGACGCCACACTCGTCTGCGGTGACTATCACTGACAGAACAGAAGCGTGACTCATCGGAGAACACGACGTTCCGCCATTCCCTCATCCAAGTCGCTCTAGCCCGGCACTATGCCATGCGTGCACGCCTATGTTGTGGAGTCAATGGGAGTCTTCTGAGCGGACGCCGGGAGTGCAGGCCTCCTTCAACCAATCGACGGGAAATTGTTCTGGTCGATATTGGAACAGCCAGGGTGTCTTGCACATGCTGAAGAATGGCGGTTGACGTGGCGTGCGGGGCTGCCACCGCTTGGCGGCGGATGCGGCGATCCTCGAGTGCTGACGTCACTCGGGCTGCGCCTGGACCCCTCGCACGTGCCACATGTCCCTGCGCCAACCATCTTCGCCACAGGCGCTGCACCGTGGACACATCCCTATGGGTATCGGCTGCGATTTGACGAAGCGACCAACCTGCCCTTCTCAGCCCGATCACCATACCCCTCGTAAAGTCGTCTGTCTGCTGGAAATGCCTCCGTTGACGGCGGCCTGGCATTCTTAGCTATGCACGTGTCCTGTGGCACACGACAACACGTTCTACAATGACTGTCGGCTGAGAAATCACGGTACGAAGTGGGCCATTCGCCAACGCCGTGTCCCATTTATCGTTCGCTACGTGCGCAGCACAGCGGCGCATTTCACATCATAAGCATACCTCAGTGACGTCAGTCTACCCTGCAATTGGCATAAAGTTCCGACTACTCCTTCTTGGTGTTGCATTAGCTCTGTCAGTCAGTGTATTACTTCACCAATACTGAGAAAAGTAAGGGCTGTAACGGTGAAGGCATTAGTCGTGGCCTTATTTAAGCTACAGAACCTGCATTGCATCGTATGAAAATGGGAAACAGAGTAGCTGACTGTGAGATTTGAATTCACCATCTTTGGAATATAACTCACAGCTGTGCGACAAGTACTCGCTCGGCCTTAAAGCTTCCCTTCGATTACCTGGCACTCTCATTTTGTGAGGATAGAATCCCATGCTCCCCCAGTCATGGGGCTAAAAATGTAGGTGATACTGACTGAGAAACTGGGGCATCCGTCTATCAGTCAGTCAGTCAGTCGGTCGGTCGGTCGGTCGGTCGGTCGGTCGGTCGGTCGGTCGGTCGGTCGGTCGGTCGGTCGGTCGGTCGGTCGGTCGGTCGGTCGGTCGGTCGGTCGGTCAGTCGTTCGGTCGGTCGGTCGGTCGGTCGGTCGGTCGGTCGGTCGGTCGGTCGGTCGATCGGTCGGTCGGTCGGTCGGTCGGTCAGTCAGTCAGTAACGATCTCTTTGAAGAAATGACTGACCATTGCCTTGCACAGTATGATTACTGAGGTAGTGTCCTTTGACAACTATGTAATGCAGGGCTTCTCAAACGCCCAAAATCTCACGCCTGTAAACTGAGGCGCAGAGTTCCTGTGCACAGTGCATCGGACTCACTCGGCTCGGTTCGGACCAGTGCGTCTTCTCGGGGCGATTCGGCTAAGCTCGGCTCAACTCGGCTCGAATTTGGAGCGCTACGGAGCAAGTGAGGAAGAGGGAGACAGATGGAGCGAGCGAGACAGGCGTGTGAACAAAGATGAACAAAGAGAGAGAGACAACGCTATTGCTTCAAATCGAGGAGTGGGGTTCTGCACTCTGGTCAACCAAGCGAATTCGTCTTTTCCACCGTGCACAGCGCAATGTACCCTGAGAGGCCCTGATGGAATCCAAAGATTTCACGACACCTTCATTTAATTATTTAATTACATAAGTCACATATTTCACTTGGTAGACCCGGTGAGAATTCGCGACTGCATCTACGTTGAAACTACTACTACTACTACTACTACTACTACTACTACTACTCATTTTTGTCGTGTGGCCTCCGGAGAAGCCGGGTGTAGGTTTTTCGAGTTGACAAAGTATAGCCAATTTGCGCGTCAGTGAGAATTGGGCCCTACCTACTATGAATTCTAATTATGATGACGGCAAAAGAACAGCCTCCGAGCCTCCCAACCCGGGTGGGAATAGAACCCGGGATTCCTTGGAACAAAACTCAGCATGCTAATCATTTAGATGTGGAGCAGGACATATTATTATTATTATTATTATTATTATTATTATTATTATTATTATTATTATTATTATTATTATTATTATTATTATTATTATTATTATTATTATTGATACGGGAATTCCGTGGCTCAAAGAGCGTAAGAAGCGTGTGGGCTGAATGGCTGGACAAGGAATTAACTAGAGCAGAACTTAACATAACAAATTTTGAAATTCTATTTCTTTCCCCTTCTTTTCTAGTTTGAAATTGAGGAATAGAAAATCTGAATGAACAATAACAATACTGCGTAAACTCGTCAGCTCTAACAATAACAGGTACTTAGAAGTCCGATAATCAGGTACAAACTTGCGATAATTAACAGTGTGGTTTATTTACATATAAAAGAGCATTATTGATCTTGATAGGTACAAATATTCGATAAGAGCAGAATTTTCTCCCAGAAGTTAAATTACTTAGGAATCTGGGTTCAAAAATACCATAGTCTAGCCGCACGGAAGCATTAGTTTCTTATGCGCACTCCAATTCCGCTTGACAACCTATCGGTTGCCCCAATGTGGACCTGTCTATTGCTCAACAGTTACAGAGTTCGCTGTTCCTAAATGGAACTAACACGAGGAAAATTTTACACTCTGAAAAGACTATACAGGCGCATAATCGCCCATACTATGTGGCCTTAATGATAAAGGAAAAAGGTTGTACATGACCGGCCATAAACAAAGGGAAGGAGGCGACATTCTTGAACTCATTCAAGGATTTGTTAAAACCCTAATTGGGCTTGTGGGAAAATGATGAGAGGCTAATCCTATACTACTCCGAAATGACTAAATGAGAAGCATTAGTGCGAAAAGTATTTACGAAATTTAGAGGTTTTGAAAACGGCAGAGGGTCAACACTCTTCGTTTCCTTCCATTACCTATTTTCCAGTAGGGAACAGAACATAGTCCTCAGACTTGCCGAAAATTCTATATTTAAACCACCAGATTTGGAAATTTACATTAAATAAGAGAGGTTGAAACCTTCCCCTCAAGCTATCCGCAGGAGCTATCACAAGTCTATGAACATTATGTCATTACCTTGAGTCGTTGGGCCTTCCTCATGCCCCCCTTCGGACACGCCGCACTCACAATCACGGCAGCAAGCCCTAAAGCGCCTTGCTTTTATAGTACTTTAAGGAGAAGCTTTCAGAACTCCTTACCGATAGGCTGGATTCCTATACACACCCCCGGTTTAATTGCCGAGAGAAAATATTTCCCAGTTTTTGATAGTTTGATTACAATCAAAGAGGAACGAGTTGAAGTGTTGACAAATTCGGAACATTAAAAAACAATACCCAGAAGGTCGGGGAAGGCGTACCCTAGATATAATAACACAAACAGAATGAGTGGCTTAGAGGGTAAAGCGCTGGCCTTCTGAGATCAATTTGGTGGGTTCGTTCAAAACTCATTCCATTGGTATTCAAATGTCCGTACTGGTCTCGAGTCATTAGATTTATTAGAACGTAAAATAACCGCTGCGGGAAGTAATTCTGGCACCTCGATGATTCCGAAAACCGTAAAAATAGTTCGTGGTACTTAAAATCAATTATTATTATTAATTCCAATTAACATTATCACAAACTTTCAAGCTCTTTTATTACATTACGGCTCGTAACAGGAAATTTGTATTTTTAATAATAATAATAATAATAATAATAATAATAATAATAATAATAATAATAATAATAATAATAATAATAATAATAATAATAATAATAATAATAATAACAGTAACTCAGTTAAGCTTCCTTCAAATTATTATTGGTGAACTGAGACGCTGATTTCCCAGAATATTGGTCTGAAAAGCTATGCTTTAGTAGGTATGGTTTGCATTAGGATTACCTTCGACTGACACGTAAAACAAACAGTAACAAATATATCCAAAGTGCACATATATAACTAAATGACTGAAATTCCACATAGGCGATAGACAATTCCTATTTAAAATTAAAGATTAAGAAACAACTGGTGAAGGTCTGTCTCTAATATTTGTTTATAATTTTATAATTTTATCGAATATGATGCTTCACCCTCTGTGGTGTAGTGCTTATTGTGATTAGCTGCCACCCCCGGAGGCCTGGGTTCGATTCCCCCTGTGGGTGGGGGCGGTAGAATAACACTCACGGTATCTCCTGCCTGTCGTAAGAGGCGACTAAAAGGGGCCCCAATGCTCTGAACACTGGAGCGTGGGCTGGCGACCACGAGGCCCTTAGCTGTGTCCGGGCAATGCTTCCACTTACTTGTGCCTGACTTCTCACTTTCATCTATCCTATCTGACCTCCCTTGGTCAACTCTTGTACTTTTCCGACCCCGACGCTATTAGGTTTGCGAGAGCTAGGGAGTCTTTCATTTTCACGCCCTTCGTGGCCCTTGTCTTCCTTTGGCCGATATCTTTATTTTTCGAAGTGTCGGATCCCTTCCCTTTTTCTCCTCTGATTAGTGTTACGTAGAGGATGGTTGCCTAGTTGTACTTCCTCTTAAAACAAATCACCACCATTACCACCACTTGGGTTCGATTCGCGGCTCTGCCAAGAAATTTGATAAGTGGTTCGAGGACTGAAACGCGGTCAACTCAGCCTCGGGAGGACAACTGAGTAGAGGAAAGTTCTGTTCCCTCCTCAGCCATCCTGGAAGTCGTTTTCCGTGATTTCCCACTCCTCCTCCGGGCAAATGCCGCGATGGGAACTAACTTAAGGCTACGGCCGCTTCCTTCCCTCTTCCTTGGCTATCCCTTCCGATCTTCCCATTTTATTGATAAAGGACCTGCCCAAATACCAATTATCACGACTTTAACATCTTCAGTTCTTGAGATATTTGTATCCTCATGAAAATAATTCAAAACCTATTTCAACGCTCCCCCCCCCCCCCCTCCGAAGTTAATTTTACCCCCAAAAATGAGTGTTTTATTTATTTTTAAAGGTGATTTCAAATACCCATTTTCACGTCTGCAACATCTTTAGGTTTTTAGATATAAGTATTCTCATACAAATAATTCAACTAATATTTCAGTCCTTTCATCCCTCCTAAACTGGATTTTCCAAAACCAAAAGAATACGTATTTCTTTCTTCTTAAAGGAGACTCTAAATACCAATTTTTACGTCTGTAACAACTTCAGTTTTTGAGATATCAGTACCCTAATAAAATTAATTCAACCCCCTTTTCAGTCCCCCCACGTTAAGTGGTTTTTCAAAAAACAAAATAATACCTGGTTTTTATTTTTTAAATATTAAAAAATATAAATGTTCACATCTGTAACGTGTTAAGTGTTTGAGATATACTGTAGATATGCTCATCTTGAGAATTCTCGCCATCCCACATTTCAGTCCTTCCCCCCCCCCCCCGCCCCCTCCTTAAATGTCTTTTCCGAAAACAAAATAATACATGTCTCTTTAGTTTTAAAAGAGATTATAAATACCACTTCACGTCTGTAACATGTTAAGTTTTCGAGATATATTGTACATATGCTCAGGGATTATGTGTAAAAATTTAGGTTTTTAGGTTGGCAGTTATACCCAAACGTACACGCATAATCTCGTTGCTGTAGAATCCTGCAGCTGGCATTGCCATGGTTACGGCAGTTCATTTCCTTATCTGATTCCGAGAGCAGGGGTAGTGTGGCGCCAATATCTCCATAACGGTCGGTTTTAGGGCCTTAAAACACGGTTCTTGGGCCCGTAGGGCTTACCGAGATTTGTTCCTTGGGTCAAGGGGCTTAAAATGAGCTTAGTCTCGTCCTTGCAACACAAATTGGATATTTCGCCTATATTAGCCTATTATTTTTATATCTCCCACGTCTCCCCCACCTCGAATTGTTTTGAAAATGAAATACAGCCCATGTCTCTCAGGGATAATGTATATTTACATTAGTAAAAGGATTTTTAGTAGTTTCTGAGATTACCCTCCAGATATACACAAACTAACGCAATTCGTGCTCTCTCTTTATTATATTAGTATATATTAAAGAAGTCGGACTGATTTTGTCTTTTTATAATTAGATATAGAACTTACGATGAACGAGGTGTGATTGAATGTTGAGCATTCCAATGTTTCCGCGTCATTAGACTCCACGACTATGCCACAACCTGCCAAAGTAATGAAGTTTTCTTCGTGGATTGACGTACATGATGCTCCTATTCCAACAGATGAGCTGGAAAGATATTTAAAGCAAAATTGTAGAATGGAAGAAGATGGATATAGCGTCCTATTGGAGAACAAACGGACGAAACTATTCAAAATTTCACCAGATCGGTAAGAAAGTAATATGTATGCAACCATCGAGTTCAGCTTCAGAGAGAAATTTCAGTTCAGCGGGCTTCATTCTCTTCTACAACCAGACAATTGCTGATGCTCTTCTTTTCATTCACAGTAATTCCATTCCACCACCATTAACAATGACCAATAAACTACGCACACTAGGTAAAAGCTATGTTCAGATTTGTTTTTATTGTTGGCATATTGCACGTCATTTCTGTTTGTATTTTATTTTGAAGTAAACGCGAATGAAGTCCTGTGAATATGCTTCGTGTTATTTAGATTCATTTTCAGTTAACTTGGTGTCAATTGCAAACGAATATTAGTTTATAATAAAGTTGCCGTGTTTTCAATTATTATTATGATTATTATTATTATTATTATTATTATTATTATTATTATTATTATTATTATTACAGTGCAGGAGAAACCTCTACCGTTTAATTTCCAAATACGATTAGCCTACTTTAAAATATGTTATTAGCGCACGGGATTTCGTAGGGTGAATGATCCGAATAGTAGTGTGACGTGTACATTTCGTTGTGCACAGCGCACATGTTATTGTGGAGAAGTACTCAAGGTTATTCCACTGAGCCCGCCCAGTGCGGTGGACTGCGGTGGGCCGTAAGAACCCAGTGCTGTGGGCCAGTACGCTGCCGCGTCAGAAGAGAACGGCATTGCACGGGCTGGGCTGCCGGAGCCCGTGGGTTTGAAGTGCTGCGCGGTGGGTCTGGCTGCAGGACTCTGTCACATATACTCCTCCGATAAGAAGCGTTTTCTTTGGGAGAAATTTTTACGGCAAGAATTCGAGTGTTGTACTAGGGACAAGGACTGAGTTTTAAGTAATATTTATCACAAGTACTGTCCGGCTTCATAGCTAAAGTTGAAAGAGTGCAGAAACGCTTTTTAAGATATATTTATTGCAAAAAATATAAGATATTCCCTTTAAGAAACTATGTTTCACATGAATTTTTGTTGATCTTAAATATGTATCGCTAGCCAGTAGGCGTTTAATAGCTCAACAAATTCATTTCTATAAGATTTTTAGTGCATTAATTCACGATAATAGTTTGCTTCACGAGTTATGATTTAATGTTAGAAAAGGAAATTTAAGATTTCTTCAATTGTTTATAACTCCAGACACCAAAAGTGTATTTCTTAAGAACTCGCCGTTAATCAATGTGTGTGAAACATACAATAACTTAATAAGTATCATATAGCTCTTGACTTTGCTTATGAACATGACACACATGTAAGTGTACTAAAAGACCTGTGCTCGTCGAAGTCAATTGTTATATTGTATATTTACATGATTTGGTTACATTTTTTTGTTTGATGTATTAACAGATATGAGATATTGTTGCATCCATTTCATACAGGGCATTATTATCACATTTAAAAAGCATTTTTCATATTTTCTTCTTTTAGGTATTTCTGTGAGTCCGACTCTGTGGTGTAGTGGTTAGCGTGATTAGCTACCATCCCTGGAGGTCCCGGTTCGATTCCCGGCTATACCACGAAATTTGAAAAGTGGTATGAGGGCTGGAACGGGGTCCACTCAGCCTTGGGAGGTCAAATGGGTAGAAGTGGGTTCGGTTCCCACCTCAGCCATCCTGGAAGTGGTTTTCCGTGGTTTCCCACTTCTCCTCCAGGCAAATGCCGGGATGGTACCTCACTTAAGGCCACGGCCGCTTCCTTCCCTCTTCCTTGCCTATTCCATCCAAACTTCCCATCGCTCCACAAGGCCCCTGTTCAGCATAGCAAGTGAGACCGCCTGGGCGAGGTATTGGTCATTCTCCCCAGTTGTATCCCCCGACCCAAGTCCGAAACTCCAGGATACTGCCGTTGAGGCGGTATAGGTGGGTTCCATCACTGAGTCCGAGGGAAAAACCGACCCTGGAGGGTAAAGAGATTAAGAAGAAGAAGGTATTTCTGTGTTATTTGTGTCAAATAATTTGTAAAAGCCACCTATAATACTGAAGTGCACCGAGCAAGTGGCCGTGCGGTTAGGGTCGCGCAGCTGTGAGCTTGCATTCGGGAGATAGTGGGTTCGAACCCCACTGTCGACAGTCCTGAAGATGGTTTTCCGTGGTTTCCCATTTTCACACCAGGCAAATGCTGGGGCTGTACCTTAATGAAGGCCACGGCCGCTACCTTCCCAATCTCCCACCGTTCCGTCGCCGAAAACCTTCCATGGGTTAGTGCGACGTTAAACAAATATCAAAAAAGAAATTGAAGTGTGTCTTTAATGGTGGCACATTTATTAAATAAATATATAAATAAATTAAATTAAATAAATAAATAAATATAAATTAAATAAATAAATAAATAAATACATGGTTAGCGTGCTGGCATTTGGTCCAGAATGTTCCGAATTCGATTTTCGGTCGGGTCGGGGATTTTAAACTTTACTGGTTAATTCCGATGGCTCGGAGGCTGGGTGCGTGTGTCGTCTTTAGCAACAAAATTCATCACAGGTAGGGCCCCATTCCCATAGAAGCTTAAGTCACCAAAACCCTGTCAACTCGAAAGTCCTATACCAGGCCCCTTCGGAGACCACACGCCATTTTATTTTATCACAAGTACTTGACTAATGAAATAGTGTAGGAATATTGAATGACAATTAGAGCCCATAACTGAGGAGAGGAACATATTTTTGAATAAAGGTGCAGCTAAAATGTAATACTACAGTGTAGCCTAGAAGTCTTGAAGCGAACTTCTGTACTGGTATAAATAGGGGTGCTATTCAGTAAACAGTAATATACAGCAACATACTAGGGGTTAACACACATCATCTTCAAGTAAATTATACTTTTATAGTTTTCGTCGGAGGAAACAGGGATGGAAAATTAAACTCTTCTAACCCTTGAAAAGTATGTAGCGAAAAAGTAGACAGCACAGCGCATAACGGATGGGAGACTCAAAGATAAGGTTGATGATTGAGATAGCAGATTATTCATGTCAAGGTTATCAGCTACATGAACACAGAAATCAAACTAAGTGTCCTTGCCTCAAACGTAGTGAAGGAGACGAATAAATAAATAAACTGAAAATTTGTGAGAAGTGCGTATATAGTAGATTCCTGTAGACTTGGAAAAGAATATAATAAGAATTACAGTCAAACAAATTATTTTATGGACATTGCACGAAATATATGAAAGAGTATTTTTCAGTATAAATAAATGAATGAAACCGAAACCCGTGAATTCCATACACTCGTCTCAAGAGTTGTAAGTACCTAAGAGTAGAGAGACTCTCCTAAATGGGCCTTAAATTCGACTTCATTGCTGTATATCTAAAGGGTTAAACGTTGGGTTCATGCAATGTGCGTATTACGTCCTTTATCATTATTATTATTATTATTATTATTATTATTATTATTTCCTATTGGTGCTATGCTCTTGCATAAGTTTGACTACCATCATGGAGTATTTTTTCCTATTTACCGTATCAAAGTTGGCGCACCGTCGACGTCGAGCCACTAACCGAGGTTCTTCTCAGTCTACGTCAACGGTTTTCTCGTAACTTTCCTTCCATTATCAGTTGTATCACGCTATATTTATTATTGTTTACCGAAGTAGTTTGCGTTTTGTGTGGGTTTACACTTCACATGATTATACGGTACGACAGAATTAATACCTCTTCGTCTATGAGGCGGTCTACCAGTGGGATCTTCAACATTGCGATACATCTACGTTTCCAAGATCTGCAGCAAGTTAATTGACGAAATATTTAATGTTGAACTTTCGAGCAGCACCGATAGCACCGATAGCATATAACAGTTCACGACAGAACATGAGCTTCGAATTGGAGGTCACAGTTGCACACAGGATAAATCATTTTCGGTAAAACATTTCTCACGACGCTGATTTTTACATCCGGATATCATTCTTAAGTTAGCCAGCAACCTAGGTACCTACAATGTGACACTGTATCAACTGTGTTTCCGTCCAGGCTGATAACAGGGTTAGTGATTTTATGTTTGCTAACTGCGATTAATTTTTTTGGTTCATTTCTTCACTTTTTTTTCTGTTTACTTGGAATAGAATTAAAATCCTTCATTGTGAACGAATAAAAATGTATACATAACCAGAATTGTACTAAATGCACATAGTCACTTTTTATACTTCTCCTGATTAACTTCACATACCAACATTTAGATCAAAAAGTTGAATTAAATTTTTAAAAAAATGGCATCATGAAGAAAATTTGAATTTAAATGATAGCTCTATCACTGGATGTTTATGAGAAAACAGTAAATATAAATCTCCGAATTTTGGAATATTATCTATGTACTAGCAAATGTACCCGTGCTTCGCTACGGTATTCTGCATTGTATACGAATATTGAGGTAAATACTGTACATGCAGTAAATAAGATTGTTTTAAAATAGCATGTCTCTTAGTGTTATCCGAGAAACAATATGCAGAGGTCCCCATACGTTGTTTCCAGTGTAAAGTGCTTGTTACGGATTTGTGATGATAACGACAGGCTCACTTCCCTACTGCGATTCACAATCGAGTTGGGAAGTTTACATTATAATTGCAGGCCCCATTGCCTACTGCGCGGTCACAATCTATTTGGGGAGTTTCCGTTACAATTGCAGGCCCCCTTTCCTACCTCCAGACATATTACAAATTGAAGAGTTTTTATTATAATGGCAGGAAACTTCCCTACAACCAGTCAAAATTGAGTTGTGCAGTTATCATTATAATGATAGGCCCCTTTTCCAACTGCCAGCCAGCTTCCTGCCAGTCACACCAAGTTGATGAGTTTCCATCAAAATAGCAGGCCAGTATGCCTAATGCCAGTCACATTTTAGATGGGTACATCTGTTTATAACTGCGGGAACGCTTGCCTACAGCCAAAGACTGTATGCTGCATGCTCCCTTGCCTTCTGAAAGTCAAATCGAGAAGTGAATTATTCATTACAATGGTAGGCCTGCCTCATTAATGCCAGTTACACAGGAATTGGAGAAGGACTCCATTCCTACTGCCAGTCATAGTCGGTGTGCGGAGTACTGATTACAATAGCAGACACACCCTTTCTCGATCGCTACAAAATCGACATCAGTGAATATATATAGTTCGACATACGAAAGTATGTGCTTGTTTACAATATTGCAGACCTTCATTTACAGGTTAACTGCTTCTAAACGGTACATCATATCGAGAAAAGATTGTACCATAAGACGCCGGATTTAGCGGCCTAAATTGCTGGTCATATGATATCTCATCTATTCATGGGTCAGATTGAGTTAGAAACTTGGGTAAAATTTGTGTAAGATTATCTCACATTGCATTGCTTTTCGGATAATTAAGTGACAGCTACATACATAGCATTTGGCTCACATATGGCTACTGGGTGGACCAATTTTCGTGTAGAGTATGATGATTCTATCTTTCCTCTAAGTGATGGAAGGTATGAATTATGTATGTGAAAAGTACTACTTTACTTAAGATCGAGAAATAGAGAAAAGTCAAACGTAAAATGGATATAAATACGACAAAAAGTCGTACGACCAAGGTTGTAGATCACTCCAAATTGAACGGGGATTGTGCCATCCGTTATGTGATGATACTTCCCGAAGGTCTGCACCATCATTAAAATTGCCTCCATATTTCGATATTCTTCGGGATAGAAAGGGAAAAATTTAAAGCTCTTGGAAGTTTTCCGCCCGTTACAGGCTAAGTCGTAAAATTTTGCCAAATTTCAGTTTTCTTTCTCGACTGGCAGATTATGCCGCAATACTGGGTTTTCAGTGAGAAGTGTAAAAAGTAGAACTTTCAAGATACTAAACCAAAAAATATGCAGATGATCATTATTACCCCTTAAGCGTGTAGCTGTTCGAAAATTTCGACAAAATAGTCTATGTACAGGCACACAGTAGTTACGATTTTATTTACATAGATAAATAAGGAACCTGCTCCACGTACAACACCTTTTGGGCTATATCCGCTGGACTTAACCGGAAAAACGGACCGTTTATGATATCTCCCTTATTAATCCTCCTGTCGAAAAAAATGCACATGAAAAAAAGTTTTAGAGATGGAATTCCATCATGTTTGGTCGATTTCCAGTCAGGTTGGTCTTGTACTGTATATATTCTGGAAGAGTAAAATCACCATTTCGGTTCCCTATAAACCGCCAGTCCATTCCGGGAACATGAAATGTTATTGACGATTAACACCTACCGTTGGACAGGTGGATGTTAATATAAAGTTTGACTCAAATATCTTCAGTAGTTTTCAAGTTGTAAAACATACGCTTTACACGCACCCGCTCTTGAGTTAAGTCCGGTGGGACTTGTACCGGAAAACGGTCCGTTAATGATATCTCCCTTATTAATCCTCGTATTGAAATGATGCACATGAGGAAAAAGGCCTAGAAATGAATTTCCATTACGGCAGCTAAATTTACATTAAGTTTGGTTGCAAAATGACGGTTTCGGTTTCGTATAATCCCCCAGTCAATTCAGGGATTCAGAAACAATACTTGCCCTAAAACCTACCAAAGGACAGATGGATTCTAAATATCAAGTTTGGTGGAAATATATCCAGTAGTTTCCAAGTTTTAGACAAACAGACAAACAAACAAACAGACAGACACCAAAACAGAATATATGCAGATGGTCATTATTACACCTGAAACGGATAACTGTACGGAAATTTCGCCAAAATTGTCAGTGTACAGACATACTCTAGAAGTGTAGACCTTTATTTCGATAGTTACTGCTTTGCAACTGTACGACGTATCTACAAACGGACTTCACCATCAGACGCCCCTTTCAGTGCTCTACATGGTTGGTCCTATGACATCTTCTCGTATCTCCTTTATTTATGGGTTAGATTGAGTTAGAGTCATTGAATGGGGTGAAATCTTGTACAGTTTTTGAATGCTACTTTATATTTTTGATTCTCATGTGACAGCTAGAATCATAAAATTTGGCTATAACATTGCCAATGGTCATGTCAATGTGCGTGCCGAATGTCATGATTCTACCTTTCCTATAAGTGTGCCAAATGATAACATATACGCGTAAAAGTACAAAATCAACTTGTGTTTAATGTATTAGGGATAGAAATACGACGAAAAGTCACAGGACAAAAGTTGTAGATCTCTCCAAAATGAAACGCAATTTGCTTTGTGACTTTTGATACGACTTACTGATTAGCCACCAATTACCCCGAAACGAAGGTCTGCACCGCCGTTAAAATTGCATCCATATTTCGGAATTTTCCTGGGCCAGAAGTTATACATTTGCATAGCTTAGAATATTTCCTCAAAGGAAAGAGTGTACAGCATTCGGGATTAGCACTCGCATACATACGTGGTAATTGAGGAAGAAAGTAATACAGTTTAGTAAGTTGAAATTAATAGAAAATAGATTATAACAGAGGACATCCGGATGACGACAAATATATAAATACCAAGTGAATGTATTGGAAAATCAAATGCTCCTCAATAAATTATGCCGGAGTGAGTTATGGATATAAGAAAGCGGTAATCGGAGAGAAATTTAGGCGCAGGGATTCTTAGGTAATCAGATAAGAAGATGAATATTTGTGTTATTACTTATGCTATTCGAGGACGGTTATAACCTCCAATGATATTCCGCCAATATCCCGCAGAATGGCCGATTGACGACTCTCTTGCTTTCTACCCAAGGAACAACCACGAATTTAAAGGAATGATGAGGAAAATGACAATACGTTACTTCCCTGCTGGCAAGCAGTCAGAGACGTTGCCATGGTAACCCATATATTCGTTATCGCTCTGTCGGTCCCTCAATGCCGAGCATGGTATCGGCAGAAAATAGTAAATTTCTCCGTCATTTGAAGAGTAAGGTAAATTATGAACACAACGAAAGTTGTTTGTGATGAAGAGACCTTTCACATACGGTCCACAGAGTTTGCAGAAAATCAATAGTATAAGAGAAAATGGAGGAAGACCGTTGTGGTTTTCCTATAGACCCCCGTCTTTTCAAAGATTTTAAAATGATATGCATATCGAAACCTTCCCCGGGGTGAGTATACTCTAAATATGAAGTTTGGTTGAGATCTATCCAGCCCTTTCGACGTGATGGTGGAACAAACAAACATTTTTATTCTTTTTATTTTGCTAGTTGCTTTACGTCGCACCGACACAGATAGGTCTTATGGCGACGATGGGACAGGGAAGGGATAGGAGTTGGAAGGAATCGGCCTTGGCCTTAATTAAGGTACAGCCCCAGCATTTGCCTGGTGTGAAAATGGGAAACCACGGAAAACCATTTTCAGAGCTGCCGACAGTGGGGTTCGAACCTACTATCTCCCGAATACTGGATATTGGCCGCACTTAAGCCAAACAAACAAACAAACAAACAAACAAACAAACAAACAAACAAACAAACAAACAAACAAACAAACAAACAAACAAACAAACAAACAAACAAACAGACAAACAGAAACGAACAACTTTATTTATAAGATTATTTTTATACCACTCCCCTCGCCCCCTGCCAAAAGGGTGCTAGCGGTGTCTTACCCTCACGCGGTTTGTCTCCTGATACTAATTGATAAGTGTACCACGTTTGGTGAAATTGCTCCAGTGGTTTAGGAGGAGATGTGTCATATACACACCCACACCCACACACCCACGCACACACATACATCAATTTTTATATATAGTAAGAAGAAGAAGATAATATTTTTATATGTAGTTTTTCGATTAATTTTATATCTCACCCCCTTCGCTCCCCACTTGGATTTGCAAAAAATCCGGAGTAATACTATTCATCTCAGAGACCCTGAAATCTATGGATTCGAAACTGTTTTTAATTATTTCTATATCTCACCCCACCCCCCCACCCTTTGCTCCCAACCTAAAAGGGGGCTGGATTTTAAAAAAATTCTAGAGTATCACTTTTCAACTCAGCGACCCCGAAAACTATGAATTCGACATTATTCTCGATTATTATTGTAACTACCACCCCCCTGACCCTCTCCCTTAAGGGCGCTAGGGATGGCTTACCCCCCACAGTGATCGTCTCCCGATAGTAAGTGATTCGTGTACCAAGTTTGGTTGAAATTGCTCCAGTGGTTTAGTTGGAGATGTGTCATTTACACACACACTTCCATTTCTATATATAGTAAGATTTTTACACTCGTTCTTCACCCCCTTTCCATCCCCGCCCAAAGGAGTCCTATGAGTGCCTTACACAACAGTATATTTTTTTTCCCAGATATTAAGTCTTATTTGTACCTATTTTGGTTGACAGCTATGCCCAAACGTACATGCATAATCTCACTGCTCTAGAATCCTGGAGCTGACGTTGCCATGGTTACGGCAGTTCATTTCTTTATCCGATTCCTAGAGCAGGGGTAGTGTGGTGCCAATATCTCCGTAACGGTTGGTTTTAGGGCCTTAAAACATGGTTTTCGGGCCCGTAGGGCTTACCGAGTTTTGTTCTTTGCGTCAAGAGCATTAAATTGAGCTTTGTCTCGTCCTTATACGACAAATTCGATATTTTGCCTATAATAGTATAAGAGAAAATGGAGGAAAACCGTTTTTCCTATAAAACCCCCGTCTTTTCAAAGATTTTAAAATGATATGCATATCGAAACCTTCCCCGGGGTCAGTATACTCTAAATATGAAGTTTGGTTGAGATCTATCCAGCCGTTTCGACGTGATGGTGGAACAGACAAACAGACAGACAAACAGACAAACAGAAACAATTTTATTTATATAGATTAATCGATATACCTCGTCGTCTAGTAATACTGTACACATCCAATTCGGCGTTATGTACTAATCGTGGTAACTCCTTTAGAAACCCTCAGGGGAACAGCACTCTTCAGTATTATGAAAGTGAGTTAAATGGCTAGATGCAAACGGGGCATTTGTTGACTTTAAAATGGGAGATGAAAAACTTTCTCCGCTGTGGTTGTTAAAAGTAACATTCGTGGCATTATTTAATCCACTTAGTGTGTGTAGAGGCTGAAAGGTATACAAGTCCAGCCAGTTGGGAAAAAATTCTGGGTAATAAAACGCCGAGTAGGTGAGGAGATGGAGCGCTAGATGTAGACAAGTTTAATTAACTTCTGAGGTGATAGCACTAGCAACTTTTGGCACCACGCGCCTGGGTCTGCCCGACCAATCGCAGAGAAGTTCATTCGGCCTGGCTCTCTTCCTGACCGGAAGTGGTGGCAGTCGATATAAACTTGGGTTAGACTCACCGGGACAGGAAATTGAGAATCAGTGAATTGCTCTCCGGAGAGGAAATATGCCTCGTAACAACTGCACGGGAATTCATTACTGTCAATAATTAATTCGCTTTGGGACAGAAATAATTCAGTTGTAGAAACACGCACTACTACCCACAAACTTCATTCGCTCCGAGAGATGCTTGCGTATAATTGCATAAATAAATTATACTTAAAAGATGTGCTTATTCGATATAGTGCCACGATATTCAGTTTTTTGTTCCGACCTGTATAGTCTCCTGTACTTAATCATATTTCTTTCTTGTCTGGGCATTGGGTCCTCATGGTACAAGTAATTGTCTTAATTTTCAATTTAGAGTAATCATTATTGGTGAAATGAAAGTAATTCTCTGAAGCATGTTGATGTGTTATTCACTGTAAACCCTTCACAATTAATGCTGCCTATTGTTAAAATCTTCAAACTTCCATCCAGAAATTGAGCTATTTTTGACTTATACCCTTAAGCATTGACACGAATGATTGGACAGTAGGACCAAACTGGAGTCGTTGGTTATGCAGTTAGTGTGCTAGGGTATTGTACCCACGATCATTACTTCGATCATAGCCAAGATCGGTGGGCTTTACATGAATAAAAATTCCACGCCTCACCATGCTGGCATGTAAGAAAATTCTAATGTACAAATATTTAAATTTTGTTCTGAATAGTTAAATCCGTCTTGAAAGAAACTCATTTTTTCTGAGAGATGCCTTTAGTATCTATAGCAAAACTACCATTCAGTAAGAAGGAAACGTCACCAAGGCAGCATCAATTCAGTATATATATATATATGGCAGCCCAGGTTAGTTCCACTAACCGATGGGTGAGGATACACGAAGATCTTACTTGCATGGAATGTAATGGGCAATGTCGTGACATGTACAGGAACTCAGGACTCCCATTAGGGTGATTTGTTTCCCTAGCGGTTGGAAACGTTTGGTGACGAAGGTTCTGCTACGTATGGAGAACGAAGAGATCAAATTCCTTCCCTCTGATTAATTTAAGATGCTGTAGGGAGCGATATAATTTTCGTAGTGAAGTAGAAGATTGCTGGCGGATGGACGGTGAATATATGCTGTTACATTTTTCCGATCCCCTTTTTCACCATCAGTTAAGTCCGGCTGCTTTGCTAAATGGTGAGTGCAGTGGCCTTCAGTTCACAGGACCCAGGGTTTGATTGCCGGCCGGTTCGCGGTTTTTAGTCTTAAATTGTTAATTTCCTTTTTTCGGGACTGGATTTATTATTGTTATTATTATTACTTTTTTGTTTGGGCCTTCTTAGGACCACAGGGCCCGTTTTGACTCCTTACACAGGACTGAATTGCTCAGATAATCTAGATATGATATCAAACAGAGTTGCGGCATATATTAAAAGATTGAGTTTGTAAAAATAATGAACGTTCTGATAAAAATTAGCCAACCCACATGGAAAGGATAACGTGTCTGCCTCTTACCTATTGTTTTCGGATTCGATTCCAGAGAAGGCAAGGTATATTAGTTCTGGACTTCAGGCTGGAACTGGTTTCACTCAGCCACATGAAGCCAGCTGAGGAGCGGTCTAATACAGAAGGCTTGGCAGGCCAAGGCGTTAATGGGCTATTGCGCCAAATATTTTCTTTTGTGGTTTCTGTTCATAAAAATGTATCCCTTTCACCAAACGAACAACAACATATAACTATTGAATAGCTTGCACATTCGTAAGTAGGCTAGACGAGGCCAATTACCTGAGATACCCTTAATACTTCAACAATATTACCTGAAAGGGACGCAAGAACATTTCAAATGATTTCACTGAAGTACATCCAATATCGTTACTTAATTAAAATATTCTGAATAATTCCAATAAACCTGTAAGAATTAATTACCTTATCTGGACAGCTAATGTAAACATCGCCTGTGTTATATTCTAACTTACATTACTTAAACAAGTTAATCTACAAGGGTGGCCACAAAATTAACAAATGTTACTGCACGTTGTTTCTTGGTACATGTTTCAGATTGTGTGAACTAAACGATGGCTAATATGTCCAATTGCTGTACTGAAGAACTTGTTATTGCAGGTTGTTGTGTGCATGAGGGAAGTCGAACAGGGCAGACAATTGCAGAAGTTCGTGCTGATTTTCGAGGGTGGTATCACGTGATCCTCCTCCAAAACAAAACACTTTTGTGATGGGAAGAAACTCTTCGCCACCGGATAAGTGAAGGATGAGGAAAGAAGTGGTCGACTTTTCGCAAGAAAAGAAGCATGTTGGCTCTTCGCGGAGTGCGTAGACAGATTGCCAAAGAAGTCGACGCATAAAAGATCTGCGGAATTGCGTATGCCTTGGTCGAAAATGCAGCAGCATTTGGAAGAAGACTTAGGTCTCCGCCCATTTCGGCCTACACCTGTCCAAGAATTATCGGATGCTGACGATGATCAGAGAATTGGGGCATTTGTTGCGCTCCTTCAGACACAATACCAGAACGATGTAAAGTGAATTTTCCGAAGTGTGTGCGATCTACAGGAGTTCTCGAGCACGAAACGTGGTATTTTCATGCAAATAAAATCCACACTTTTATGAATAGGTAGAAAATATCCCTCCGAAAGTGATAATATAGGTAGCCATGGACAGCAGACGCTTGTTTGGGCCGTTCTTTTTCGACGGTGTTTTGAATCAGTATCGGTACCTGAATACGTAGCAGAACTGATTGTGAAGATGTTATAGATGGGATGGAAGCGACCTCGGTTTTAATTAATGTACAACTCAACCATTTGCCTGTTGCGAAAATGGGAAACCGTTGAAAATCTTCTTCGAGGCTGCCGACACTGTGGTTAGAACCCTCTTTCTCCGAAATGTAAGCTGATAGCTCCGAGACCCCCCAAATCACTTAGCCACTTGTTCGTTCACGTGTTCAAACCTGGCAGAGCTAGTCGGTCTTCTGAAGGGTGAGAAAAAGACGTATATTCGGTACTCCACGTACAAATAAAAGATTTAGTGACACATCCGACGTTTTCTTGACAAAACTGATTACAAATCAGACACGTGCTGTCGAAGAGAGTACGGCTTCTCCGTCATCCAATGCAGCAAAACACAAGGCCGAAAGTGACACGTAGGCAGCCTAAATGATGTCAGCTACAAAATACATGCATTCAGAAGCTGAGACCACAATATTATTGACAATATTTTGCATCCTTATCCTTGGAAGAATGGTCAGCCTTTGAATTTATGGGCCCCGGGTGTGAATTCCGGCTGGGCCGAAGAGTTTATCTGCGTAAATATTATTCATCTGGCTCGGACTCTGGGTGCTTGTTTTTGTTTTCATACACTCCTGTCGGCCGGGATGAGTGGTTCAGACGGTTCAGGCGCTGGCCTTCTGACCCCAACTTGTCACGTTCGATCCTGGCTCAGTCCGGTGGTATTTGAAAGTGCTCAAATACGTCAGCCTCGTGTTGGTAGATTTACAGGCGGTTAAAAGAACTCCTATGGGACAAAATTCCGGCGCCTCGGCGTCTCAAAAGCCGTAAAAGTACGTATTTGGACGTAAAGTCAATAACATTATTATTATTATTATTATTATTATTATTATTATTATTATTATTATTATTATTATTATTATTATTATTATTATTATTATTATTATTATTATTATGTGTATATGCATCTACATGCAACACAAACAACCGCTACAAAAACATACAACAAAGCATACGCTTGTCATCAGGAAGGGCCAAACTGGGCCAATATGTACTAAGTGCTGGTACAGTAAATTGGAATATACGTCAGGAAGGAGAATAATACTTTTGTTTGAAGATGATTGTTGTTTAAAGGGGCCTAACGTCTAGGCCATCAGTACAGGGGATTAATTTATTAACATTTTATTATATTAGTCATACACTTCTCTTTCCATTAAAATAGTTGAATAGTATATTTGATATGGTTCTTGAATTTTTTCGAGACATTTTCTGACTAAATATTTCAATTCTAATCTCTCAGGGATTTTCGTCTAAATACAAGGGAATTCTCATCTTTGTGCATGATCTATGCGCATTAAACGTCCATTAGAAAGGAGAGCGCGACACAATTTTGGAAACAGACGATACTTTATATCGAGTTTCCGAAGTACATAGACACCAATCTTCATAATCAGCCACAATGCAAAATGATAAGAGGGATACTATACTTTTAGTGTTTCTATAAACTGAATAGTAATATTTAACTTACAAATGCTGTATTTATCTACTGCCAGAAATCTCCCAAACTAGACCTCATAAACGACAACTAAATAGAACATAATTTGATACTAAAATTTAAGCCAAGTAGCTAAATATATTTCCTCCTCGACCAAATTTTGAAATGGACCAAGAATTTGGAAATAATATATTGATATGCATGATTTATACTCGTATAGGCCTACTAATATATGAAGAGAGACTGTAAGTTTGTAGCTATCTACGGGTAATCTCAGAAACTACTGGACCGGTTTAGAAGATTTTTTCGTCATTTGAAAGGTATTATCATTTCAAGGTATGTGAACTACGCATCATCCCAAATTAAAAAAGGGTTCCCTTGAAACTCGTGATTTGGCCCCATTTGCAAATTAGCACTGTAGTACCTGCATGAGTTTAGGAAAGGCAAAGGAGATAATATATTTAAACATTTTAAACCCATAGCTAGCGTTGAACTGTGCAGCTGATACGTCTGATTAACACACGTGCTACTTACTACTACGCTATCTTTTTAAGTGTGTTATATAGGGAAATAAAATGTGAAGCATCTCAGAGGAATACGTACCCTTTGTACCCTTACAACTGAATACGCTGCCTAAGCGGTTAGTCCTATTGAACAATGGAGCGCACCAAGTGTACTGGAAATTAGATCTCTTTCTCTTTGTTTCTTTCACCTAAAATCTACTTCACGGACGTGCTCAAATTTGGCAAGCCTACAACTGGAAACTTCTGTTAAGATATAGGATAATGAATAAACATTGTGTCTTAAGGGGATCCTGCATGGAAATAATGTGAAGCAAGTCATGCGAAAATGTACGTCTGGGTGCCTTAAAAGTGGATATCCTGCCTAAACGGCTAGTCCCAATAAATAACGGAGTCAGCGAGTGTTCATAAAATTTTATTTCATAGAAAAGTTTTCTAAATATTTCCTTCGTAATTCTAACAGAATTCGAGAAAAAAATATCCTTTTCTGCGTTTTGCTACAGCTCTACTTCAAGCGGATCTTGACTTGTAGTGCAAGAAAATTTGAAGCATGTTACAGAAAAATGTATACCTGGAACCCTTAAAAATGAATAAGGTGTCTGAACGGTCAACCCTCTTAAATACTGCACCAGAGTAAGTGTACTTAAAATAGATTTCGCAGAAACAATGTTTTCACGAATTTCCCTCATAACTCTATAGATACATACAAAGTATCTATAGTGTGAGTTTGTTTATATGTGCCGGGTAATCTCACAGACTATCGGACCGATTTGAAGATTTCTTTCACTATTCGAAAGATAATATCATTCTGGTAACATAGGCTATGTATCATCTCGTAATTTGAAAGTTTTCGAGTGGGAAACGTAATTTAAGGAAAAAATTGCAACAATAATAAATCACAAAGTCTGTATGTTTTACATTCTGTCTTTTCACCAAAAACGTCTTGACTGAAGGAGCTAAACTTTTGCAAGCTTATAACTGATACCTTTGGTTAACGCACTGGCTACTTTTAAGTGAACTATGCAAGGAAATAAAATGTCAAGCTTATCATGGGAATACGTACGCTTGGGATCTTAAAATTGAATGCGCTGCCTAAATGACTGGTGCTATTGAACAATGAAACGCGCTCAGTGTATCTGAAATTGGATCTCCTAGAAAAATATTTCTACGAATGATCTTCGTACCACTAATAGTTTTCGAGAAAAAATGATTTTGCTCTGTTAATATCGATGCTTCATCCTTGGTCTCTTTGTATTGGATTTTAACCGTCAATAGGCAAATTGGTATGCATTTATAATGAAATAATGAATACACCCCAACTCGATTCTGACTGAAAGCTGGGAAGGTGTCCTATCATTATAATGAAAACTCCTCAATTCGATTATGACCGGCAGTAGGCACGGGAGCCTGCCAGTATAATTAAAATATTCCAACACGTACTAGACGTGATGAACGGCGTATGGTGACCTCCCTACGGTGTTTCTCGGTAAGGCAAATAGCCGTGCAATTTGATCTAATCTTACAACTTGTAGAATACTCAATATACAGTCTGTATACGATATAGAATCCCTCCGCCTCACATAGGCAGTTTCATGGACATCATCATTCAGTTCCCTAATCTAACCGTCCTTCCTCCAAAATACGATCAATGTTGCTCTATTGCATGATTTTCACTTAGTCTGACTACATTCGAAATCACTTTTACGTGGAAAAATGCATTTCTTTTGGGAGTTGAAAACATAAAGAAAACACCGATTGAATTAAAATAATTGTTATTGTTTATGATGGAAATTCAATTACTCCTTCTGTCAATGCTGTAAATCATCTGTATCCTTTGTCTAAATCAGGGACTACAAAGTGTGGTGAATGCACGTATTAAGTGAATGCTTCTAAACAAGGAGCAAACTTACAATGTTCCTTTCTGCTACGTGACGTTTCCAACTTGTATCTTTATAACCAAGACCAATAAAAATGTTTCCCTGGAGACTCGCAATCTCTTGAGGTCTACCCACAGCTCTTTGTTCACATTAACAATGAGGCTTTCTCCACCACTACACAGCAATCTACGACTTGCTGCAATGCGCTCTTAAACATTTCATTGATGCTGAAAGTATACTTGAGAACTGCAAGGTAGGAAACAGCGCCCCTTTTAAGTAAGCCTCTCTGCATTCGAACACCGAAATCTCTATTCTGTTTTGTACGAGCAATGTTAGCGGAACAAAAATTCAGTTCTCAGTCAGAAAGCATACAAGAATTTATGAGAAAATTGAAAGACTTCACAAGACAACAATTAATGGCAACTTATTCAGTTTTGACCCGTATATTAGATAATTTTGATGTTATTAATTCAATTTAGCAAGACATCGTCGGAAGGTGGTTGCAGTGTCTATATTTATATTTTTATACACAATTGGCATTTTTAATTTATAACTGAATAGTAAAGGAAATAAGGTCTCGTGCACTATTAAACTCAATACAATGTGCTGCGTGTCACCCTTGAGAGCACTGCGTCAAATTGGGAAATTTAGCTAGGAATTCAATGGAGAACAGCTCGATTTTTAAACGAGAAAATTATCAATTCAGTCTCTAGCCTGCTCTACGTTTCAACAGTGAATACATGACCTTTTTCAGTATCAATAATAATAATAATGATAATAATAATAATAATAATAATAATAATAATAATAATAATAATAATAATAATAATAACGGTTTCAGACACTGCATACAGGTGTTTCGACTGGACGTGAATTACGCTGTTTGCTTGCAAAATTCTACATTCCCTTTTACTCGAGCAGGTGTCAGACAATTCAAAACTCTTTCAGTGATGTATTATTTATCCCTGCTATCCTTCTCTCATCCTGATGGGTCATAGATGATATCTGTATTTCACCAGTATTACGGCGGGATGCATTTCCTGGCTTCAAACCTTTGACTACTGCTTGTTTCCATAAAGGTTAAGCGGGATATGTTGTATTCAAATGAATATGTATGTATTAAAACAAAGGCAAACACCAAGTCCCTAGGCAGAGAAATTATCTAGGCATGGCTAAAATCCCTGGCCCTGGTAGAGATAAACTCCGGGACCCTCTGAGGCAAATATCACGGTACTGAACACTCGTTGTTGAGTTCGATTAATTTTCTCAGTTAATTACAAAATGTGTCACCGGCGATATTTTACCTACATAAATCGTTGGACATAGAAAAGTGAACAGAAGATTTTCCACCCTTCAGTCATCCGGCTAACTATGCTTTCTTTGAATGCGTGATCCTGAGATCCTGAGTCTATAACACTGAGGTACTGCCCTTGAAAGTAGAAAATACGTTTTAGTATACGGAGGGGATGCCCTTTCGAATAAACCTGCAACGATATTACCAGTGTCTCTTACGATTTACGCATCAAGACTTATCAAACTAAGAAACTGAAAGAGGTGTTTTAATCGTGTGATGTGATTATCCTTTCCTCTCACTCAATAAATCATGTGCATACTGCTAACCACATATCACATACATTGATTAATCTTAAAGTGACTAATGACACTCTGAAATTTGTACCTCATCGCCAAAATTCAGTACCGGCGGTGTCCACTCATGACCTTATTTTCCTTGCTTATTTGCTTCGTATTCCGAAATATAAACCTAGATATTTAACATGAAAGAACTTAAAAGACAACGACATGAATAAGTTTAGATACGATGCCTACAGTCCTCCATGACATGATATTTTAAATCTAGAAGATAATGATGCATACATGAGTAAATTAATTCATTAACACATAGCCTACATAATGAACATGCTCTACAGTCCTCCGTGACATGATATTTTAAATCTAGAAGATATTGATGTATACATGAGTAAATTAATTCATTAATACCTAGCCTATATAATGAATGTGCTCCGAAGAGACTGATAAGAGTATCCCCTAAATCTAATCCTTGGCTAACCGCTTAAGTTAAAAATACGATGCATCAGCGTGATGCTATTTTTCGACGCTACCAATGTACCTGTGACAAAACTGACTATGAAAATTATAGAGTAATTACAAATAAAATTAATCAAATTTAAAACGTAAAGATGTTCTTGAACCAGTAATTTAAATACGGCTAGTGCCTAGAAGCATATACGAGCTATGGGCAGAGGTAGAACGGTGGAAAAGGATCAGGTACCCGACATTCCACTTGACGAGCCCAACGTGTATTTCAAGGAAGACATATTCTGTCTAATACGCTTAACAGCCGATATACAGATAATGGCCCATCACATGTCCTTCAAATCAACCCTTCTTTGCCTTTCGTGTAGTCAGAACTAATGAAGTTAAGAAAGTCCTGTATTCTGTACATCCTGGGAGAGTGGTGTCGATTATATTCATATTACATTTATACTCAATATTGCTGGAGCTGTTCTTCTCATTCTCACCCATATTTTCACTCATTGCCTGAAAAATGGCACACTACTAACAGTTTGGAAGTTAGATAATGTAATCCTACTTCCTCAGAATCCATCTTCGAAACTTTTATCCTATTACTGTCAAATTTATATTCTTCCTGTACTCTCCAACGTACTAGAACTGTTGGTACGTGTTCAAATATAGGAATACCCACCTTCTCCTTCCCTTCTGGATCCGCTACAGTCTGACTTCAAGAAGCGCCATAGTACAGCAACTGTCTTACTGAAAATGACTTACGACGTCAGATAAGCAATGGACAAAAGACAAGTGAATATACTCACACTCCTCAACTTCACCAGTGCTTTAGCCACGATCAATACTCAGGTAATGTTAAAAAATCTTGAATCATTTTTCGGTACTAAAGCTTCAAACCTTTTCCGCTCTTATTTTACAGATCGTAAGCAGCGAATCATAGCTCACGATATTACTTTACAGTGGTGGGTCTGGAAAGTAAGAGGTCCACACAGGTTCTGTCCTTGGTCCTCTACAGTTTTCCCATCTATATTAATGGTATCTCCCCTAAAATAAAGTATAATATATATGAAATTTTGTCGATGACCTCCTAATTACTGCCACATTAACATGGAAGGTAAATCAAACCCGGTAAAAGGTATTAACTCCGACCTTAAACAACTAAGTGTGTACGTCAGTGAAAACACTCTCCTCTTCAACCCTAAAAACTAAAAAAGTATAATTTCTCAGAAATTATTATTCTTCATTTGTAAAATAATATACTATTCCTCCTGTGACATTAAATGCAACCGTAATCCCATTCAGTAAAGAAGTGAAGAACCTAGGTATGACCCTGACTGAAACTCTTAACTGGTCTGCACACGTAAGAAATACAATCTAAAACGACATAAGGATATTTTGCCACAATAAATAAAGATAAAACTTACCCAAACTTCGATACTATCGATACTTGACTATTGCGACATTGTCCTCGTTGATGCGACCTGTGCACAAACTACGGAACTTCAACGGGTATTGAACTGTGGTCTTCGATTTACTTTCAACTTGAGTGATGATGCTCACATAACCCCTTGCTACACAGCTCTTTCCTGGCTGAAACCTGACAGATTACGGAAGTTTTATATACTTACGTCGATATATCCAACTCTAAGGGGAAATCAACCCAAGTACATTTCTTCAAAATTCATTTGTTGTCCTCATTCCATAATAACACTAGATCTGGCACTTTCCTCACTATTCCCGTCAACCACATTTCAATTTATAATAGATCCTTCGTTGTGGCTGGTTCATGACTTTGGAATTCACTTCCAGTTACTGTCAGGAACTCTTATACAATATCAAAATTTAAGACTGCATTCAGGGATTATCGGTTAAATACCGCTGATTTTTTCGTGTAATTGGTGGCATATGATAGGTTGTGTCATTGTGGTATGTAAGCTAATAACGTAGCCATTTTATGCACAACTGGAGACCAATATCGTTCCTTTATAGTTATTATTAGGTTAATATTGTTCTTATTGCTATATTATAAATGCATGTAATACTTAGCTTTTAGCTTATGCACATAGATCAATGTTTATTGTCATACTTGTTTTTCCGTTAATTTAATATGTATTTTCTTCTATTTAGGCATCGGTTTATATTTTTCAGTTCTTAGTTTATTTGTGTTTCATTAAGCTTTTTCTCTTTCTTTTTTTATGCTCCGGATTTCTTTCCCATTATTTGTTGAGCTGTGCTTTCTTTCTTCATTAATTGTTCACCAAATCTATTATTTAGCTTAGTTACCTTTGATTTTATAATGGAATAGTATGTGTATTATCATGTAATATATGTGGTTAAGTTCAAAAGATGCCCAGAAGTTCTAACTTCACCACTGATAAAGTCAAAAATAAATAAAATAAAAATTAAAAGTTTCCTCCTAAAGATATATATGGACTCAAGACAGTGACAAGAATGATTTAAATGTAAGCTTTTGTATGTGAGTTTTGCTATAATTAAGGGTGTCCCTAAAATTAAAATTAACTGAAACAACAATTATAATGCCTTTTGATGGTTTTATATTGACCAAATAAGTATTCTCCCGTTGTGGACAGATTTCCGTATGTTTAATATTGCACAATATTGTCGATACAATTTGACTATAACATGGACGTACATTACGTTTCTTAACTATTATTTAGTGCAGTATACTTAATTGCTATTGACCTAAGGGACTATACCCTTAGTATGAAATTAAAGAATTTTTGAAAATTCGACATTCATTAATAACTCAGTTATTTCTTGCAGTACCCGAATCAAACACATATATGTTAGCAGGTTTATGGAGATAAATGGCAGCATATACAAGGCGTGGAGCAAGTCACCGTGTTAGCATTGTCAGAACATAGTAGTAGTAATGTGGTTAACCTCCTGCACTCAGGCCTTCCATCAATTGCAATGACACCCGTGACACTACAATAATCTGATGGATTTGTCCCCATATTGCAGAGGATAACGAGCCAATTTCAAGACCATATTGAGTTTCTCAAACAAATGTGGGATAGCAAATACAGTAATTTCTGAAAAGCACGGATATTTCAAATACTACTGGGAATAAGTGGGCCCAAAACCCGCTGAACTGACTGAGGGTAGACTAAGTACCTAAAAGAACGCCAAGCCAATGCTTAATTGAATAAAATAAAACACTCCCTTCCCCTAGACCCGGATCACTTTTAACTGACCAGGGAGTTTATTATAGCCCAAATTGTCTTCTAATAATTCCTTTAACTACTATTCACACCAGTTACTACATCGTAAATTATGATGAAATGTCGGTACCATAGTGCTGATATCATACCTACAATACACGTTACCTGTATTGTATTCAAAGCCTGCTTTATATAACGGGGAAGGTCCTTGAAGCTGTGAAAGGTAGAAATGTCCATTAACCGTAACCTCGGCATTAAATGAGAGAGAGTGATAAGCTCCATGCCTGTCTGTTTATGCCCCTAGGAATCAACTTGTTACTCATTCTGGTATTTGATGAGTGAATGTACTTCCAGAAATGGACATGTCTTTTCTTAAATTGTTCTACTTCCTGACATGAAATCGAACATATGTTTTTCAACATGAATTGATAAATTATTCACCACCTATATTCCAGAACAAATTTTAATTTTTTGGCTCCCTGTTTTCCCTTGCTACACACTTTTTATTATAAAAATAATTTCGTTGAATTTCAATGTGCGACCCATTATTATTTTAATACTTTAAAAAATGTGTGGAATTTCTTCTCTCATTCCATTATAATCTTCGTTCAGCTAGCAAGCTATCTAATTCTAAGTGATTCCGTTTCCATGCAGACATTAGGCGCCTCTTTCATTTTCACTACACAAGGAACTACACAACGATTCTCTTCATATTTTCCTTTTGGCGTCCATTTTTGCTTAGTTGTTGTATACCCGTCATTAATGGGCTAGTATTTTAATGATAGCAGTAATGACATCTAGCGGAGTACAGTGTCAGTACAAGAAACGGAAGTCACCTCAAGTAGCAAAAATTATCAGTCATTATATTTTGTACATGTTTCAAGGGCTTGTTTTCCTCCACCACAGCGAAATTATTGCGTTTTGCCCTTTTCCTTCCTAAAAACTTCCAGTGATTTTTCTCTTACGCTTTTTCTCTCGTTCAATAGTGACAATCATTATCATACTGATCAATAGGGGCTAATACTCCGCATTTTATTCAGGTTACGGAAACAACCACAAAAATAATCATCACCATCGCCAGTGAGTTTGCCACCACGGCAATTCAACAATATTTACAGGGCGTTGACCCCCGCCATTCATTTATTTGGTGATGGAAATCTAAATTAGCGAATATTTCAATTATTAATAGCTCGTGTGTAAAAGAATTATCAGGCACAGAAGATTGAAACTTTGGATTTCGTATCATCATCATAGTGTCTAAGGACAATGGTTTGTCTATGCAACCATTCTTTCCTGTCCTCAGCTCCTCGTTTCATTTCATAATAAGAACAATAATGGAGACTCTGTGCCAAGGCTTGAAGGAACGTTTTCCTCGGTCATCCACGGCTTTCCTTCAGCGTGATTTTTCCTTCCGGCAGATTGGTAAGAAAGGTATTGTGTTTCAAGATGTGGCCAGTGAATTTAGCTCTTATTCTTCTTTCTATCGTTAACATCAGCTTTCTCTTCCCGACAATTTCTTGCAGAACGCATTTTTGGTCTCTTTCCAATCCATTTAATCCGTAGCATTCGTCTCCACAGCCAGATCTCTAACGCTTCCAGTCGTTTCCAATCCTAATCTGTGATTCTCCAAGATTCACAGCCCCACACTCCATACAAAAAATCGCCAATTTCTTCCTAATTCCAATATCGAAATTTGCACTCATTACTAAACGACTGTTTGGCAAGTTTTATTCGCTCTTTATCTCTTTTCTGCACCTGTTGTCGTTGGTGATCAGGCTTCCTAAATACGGGAAACAGGCGACTCGTTCCACTATATTTTCAGTAACCTTGATATTGGTGTGAATTCTTTTAGAATGTTTACTCACAACTAATATCTTGGTCTTATTGACATTAATGTTTAAACTTGAATCTGACAATTCTGATGACAATACATTCAGCACCTTAGAGAACTCTTTCTCGGAGTCTCCTACAATTGCTATGTCTTTTTCAAATGGAATGCAATGTGTATGGTGCTCATTTACGTTTACTTCATTGGCATTCGCCGTAAACTTATTTAAGGCTTATTCAATAAATACATTAGAAATGTATAAGGAGAGAGAGCAGCCCTGGCTTACACCTTACATTTTGTTTGCTCTCCGGGTACTTTCCCCGATATGTACAATCGTGGTGTGTCCTACACAGAGTCGCAGTATCTGCCTCCTGCCGTTCCCCTCTAAACCTGTAGCTTTAAGAACGGTAGACATTTTTTCCAACTCACGTTATCGAAAGCCTTTTCAATACCTACAAACACTAGATACGTGTTCCTATTCCATCCTTTGTAATATTGTTCGGAGAGCTAAGATGGTTCCTTTTATTCCCATCCCCGTCCTATAGCCAAACTGACCCTGACAAACTTGTAAAATTAATTTCTTATTCATCCTGTTTTTTTAATATTGATAGTAGTATTTTGGATGTGTGAGAGATCAGAGTTATGGTTCTGTGATCGGAACATTTACGCACTACTTCCCTTCTTTGGTATCATAATCGTCTTCCTTTTGATGAAGTCTTCTGGAATTTCACCTCCATCATAACATCTGCTTATCATGGCAAATAGAAGTTCTGTCGATTTCTGGCCAATGCTTTTTAGCGGTTCTCCAGGTATGTTATTTGGACCGGTAGCTATATTTTCATGTAATCGCTGAAGTGCTGATTCAAACTCTCTCCTTGTTATTATAGGACCTTCATTACCTTCTTATACTACAGGTTCTGGTTCAATACATCTTAGATCGTTTAGCACATTTCCTCCTTCATACTGTTGTTCAAGGTATTCCTTCCACCGGGTAATGATGTGATTATTATCTATTGATATTTTCTCATTTTTATCTCTTACTATGGAGCTGTTCGCTTTAGGTTCCTGGTTTAATATTTTAATGCGGCTATACACACTGTCCGTCCTTACTTCAACAATATATTTTCTGATATTCTCAGTTACCTCAACCATCCACGATTTATTCTTTCTTCTACACAGAGTTGTAATTTGAGTTTTGTCTTTTCTGTACTTTTAATGCTTTTTGCCTTTTTTCTCTCCTGTACTGATTTTTCGTCAGTATCAGATCCAATATTTCTCTATTTCTGCGTTAATCCACGGTTTTCATGTTTCCAATCTTCTCGTTCCCAGTGTTTCATGAGCTATACCTAGCAAACCCACTCTTATAGTATCCCATTCCAGTTCTTCATTTCCTTTAGTTAATTCGTTTCCTTTTTGTACATAAACATCCATAGTTTGATGTTCATTTAGCTAGGCTAAAAATAACGGTTTCTCTTTTCGGCGATCTGTTCTGTACAGTTAGATTGGTCATGTCTAGGCAATGGTCACTGTCAATCTCTGCCTCTTGATATCTGTGACTCGTATTGACTTGATTGAGATGTCTTCTCCTGACAAGGACATAGTCATTTTTTTTTTTTGCTAGGGGCTTTACGTCGCACCGACACAGATAGGTCTTATGGCAACGATGGGATAGGAAAGGCCTAGGAGTTGGAAGGAAGCGGCCGTGGCCTTAATTAAGGTACATTTGCCTGGTGTGAAAATGGGAAACCACGGAAAACCATCTTCAGGGCTGCCGATAGTGGGATTCGAACCTACTATCTCCCGGATGCAAGCTCACAGCCGCGCGCCTCTTCGCGCACGGCCAACTCGCCCGGTCATAGTCATTTTGAAAACGGGAAGTATCATGTGGGTCTTCCCAAGTGTATCGTCTGCGCAAAGGAACGTCAAATAATGTGTTTGTCACAATCATATTGTACTGATCGCAGAAGTCTAGCAACCTCTTCCCTCGTTTATTCCTGACACCTAGACCAATCATCCCAATTTCTTCACGGTCTGGTTGCATTCCAACGATAACATTGAAGTCTCGCATGGTTCCGATATTTCCTGATTCCTTTGTCAGATTCCATATTTCATCAATGTTCTCGTGCATTTAGTCTATTTCTTCACCCGAGCTGTTTCGTGCTGGAATGTACACTTGAACAATAACCAGATTCCCGGAATTTGTATTGACTGTTGTAACTAGAATCCTCGCATTAACGTGATAGGTGTTCTTCACATTTCGCGCCCGGTTACGTCTAATTAGCAGTCCTACTCCATTACTGCCTCCATTTGCATTACCACTATAGACCATTCTAAAGTTATCACTGTAGAAATCACAATTTCCTGGCCATCTTATTTCAAATAGACTCAGAATATCTAGTTCTCTCTCATTCATGAAAATTTTAACTTCTTCCATTCTTCCTGCTTCCACCAGCGTTCTCAAATTCCACGTTTCAATTTCCATTGATTCGGTAATGCGAGGATTTCGTTCAATGACGACATGGGAAGTTTCGTTTCTTCACCTGCCCGATCTTGGGTTCCATGCCTCTTGATTAGTAAAAGATACATCTTGCTGTGGCAAAATTACGTTTCCTTAACTTGGGATTAAGTAGTGCAGTGGTTTCCCGTTGCTTTCGGCACGTAATTGAGGCCAGCCCTGACCTGAGAAACAGACACTCACTGTAGCCGTCCATAACAGACATAACAAGGATTGTTTTTCTTGGTTTACTCGACTAGGTACTTTCGCCCTCTCAGCCTTTCGGAGTGAGATTCCTCTTCCACCCTCAAAACCGTTGATCAGATTTAACATGTAGCCTGGCAAGGGGCCCTTACAAGGTGCTCCACCCGGGCCAATTGGACCAGGGTTTTTTAAATAGGTGTTATTCCTCTATCACTCGCCGTTTTATCCTGACATGTGACATGCAGATCGTGGATTTTGTATAATTTGTAGTACTCGCTACATCAAAAATTCATAAATGGAAGGAAGTAATCCTGGCTATACACAACAACTGAAAAATCGGTGATCATTTCAGAGAGAATCATAAGGAGGACAAATGTAGTTCGGAGTAATATACTACAGTATGATTGGATGATTACTATGTACTAGAGTGCTTAACTGTTAGTGGCTGTGTGGTTGGTGAAATAAAATTATATTCGCTACGAGGAGACGTATTCCTCCAGCCTACCCTCAAAATGTTAAGTTGTTGTGATGCCTGTGATTGTTGTTTGAAGAGACAATGTACTGTAACTGGACAATCATTCTCTCTTAACGCTAAACAGAGGAAAGGTAGAAGAAGTCAAAACCTACGAAGAATGAAGGTATAGGCATAAATAGTGAGAAGGAACGTGAAGGGCGTGTGAATGAAAGTCTCCTCTGACCTCCCAAATCTTGTGTTAGCGGGGTCGGACGAGAACACTTGACCATAAGAGGCCGTACTGTAAGGATGAAAGTGAGAGCAGCCTGGTGAATGTATCTGGAAACAATGCCAAACACAAATAGAGGCTCCATGGTCGTGCACCCACGCTCCTAAGCAGATATATTCTACAGTTCCCACCTACAAAGTTTCCCTTGTTAATTAATGACAGTTACATCATAATAGTGAGCGTTAAAAAAAGCAAAAACCTCGAATCCTTCAGGTGTTGACCATGACTAATGGTTGGATGGTTAATGACTTGCTAGAAATATCGAGTGAAAGTTCAGATTTACTAGACAACACTGCACAAGAAGTTTAGGTCATCCACTGTAGTTAACGTAAGAAATTTCATTTTTTGTCCATATTGAACTGAGAATTACAATAAATAAACTTTTAATGCCCGCCTATTCTTTGTACACCTGCAAATGACGCAAAAATGCATCGAAACTAGTACTGTATATAATTAGTATGTTGTAATTACATCTATACAACAACATTATTATTGTATTGAATAGGTGAACATTAAAAGTTTATTTATTGTCATCCAGTGTATGCACAAAAAGGTTATATTAGTAGGAAAGATGATGGCGTTGTTTTGAAGTTGACTACAAAACATAACACATTAGGTTTGTCCTAGCACTATAGCGTTTAACTCGAAAGTTGTACACGTTCTCAAGGACTCGAGGACTGAATGACTAATATAATTCAAACGAATCGGTGAAATGTAGGATTCGCGACTAGGTTCACATACTCTCGGTTCTCCACCTCTGTTAAATGAGCAACTTTAATGACCACAAAATTAGCATTTAAATCTTTGGATAAATCATCGATAGAACATGGGTCCTACAGGCCTAGATGAAAATGTATAAGGTTTGGTCGGATGAAAATAATACAGGGTGGCGCACGAATTTAAAAATTTAAAAATCAAATATAAAATGCAACTTATGTACTACTTTGTTAAAGTTTTGTGCGCATCTTTCCTGTTTCATGGAAATATCTGTAAAAGTGACGCTGCTGCTTTGTCTCAAAATGCCTGCATTACAGTGAGTTTTCTGCCATGGCCGACCATGTCCAACTCTTCGTTCAGAACCGCGCCAAAACTGTTTCCTTTATTGCGAATAAAAAAGTATTACGGCGACACAACGGAAATTTCGAGCTGTGTTTCACACTAGGTGGGCACCAGCAAGGAACACCATCCTTCGATTATACAGAAACTTTGAAGAACAAGGCAGTGTGAAGAAAGAAATGCGACCACATGCACCAGCCGTTAGGTTTCCTGAAAACATCGCTGCGCTGAGGGTCGCCATGCAGCGCAGTCCACACAAGTCAACGTGGGGAGCTTCAAGATAAAGTGCAATATCGTGCCATTCAGTTCAAAGAATGTTACACGGTAACCTTCAATTGTATACCTGCAAAATGACTGTTCTACGGAAGCTAACAGATCTTCGCAGGCAGAAGAGTTTGCAGTACGCCTAATGGACTAAAGATAAAGATGAAGTACTGCTTTAACACTTGGTTCTCTGATGAAGCCTATTTTCATCTCAACGGGACAGTTAATAAACAAAATGTGCGGTTATAGGCTACAGAAAATCAAGACATTATTCACGAAAAGGGCACGTATGGAGAAAAAGTGAGTCTGTGGATATCTCTGTCAAGTCGTTGGTTAATTGGACCATTTTTCTTCAGTCAGACAGACACAGTGATAGAATGACCTGCTGGGGAATGCATTCATGCCTCAAATTCTCGCTATCCCTATTCATACACAGTGATTTATGCGAGATGGTGCAACACCTCACACAGCTAACGATGTTCTTGAGTTTTTGACGGGAGTATTTGGTGATCGTGTAATGTCTCTTCGTTACCCACAGTACAACAATAATGGCGGATTCCTCTGGCCTCCTTAAAGCCCAGACTTAAATTCTTATAATTTCTTTGTGGAGCTATTTGAAAGAAAAACTCTTCGCTTCAATAACTCAAAGCCGCATGGAAATGCGTGCTCGGATTGTGGAGCTCTGCAGTGAAATTCATGAAGACCTGTGCCGCAAAGTCGTCAGAAACATACGTACTCGTCTCGAAGAGGTTATCTGCTGCAGTGGAGGCCACACTGAACATGTAGTAAGTTATAGTGAAATATATTTCCAGGTTCCAAGCTGCCGGTGTCTAAAATTTCATTAGTTTTCTGTGGAAAGTAAAGTTGCTATTCTAAAATTAAATCTATCAACTATATGACTAGAGCAAGTGATGACTACATTTACGTGCCGGATAAAAACTGCCGTGAATACACATGAAGCCAACACACTATCCTCAATCTTAGCTTGTAGTCAGTCAGACTGGTTCGAGCTTTGTTAAACATTTACGATGTATCTTCAAGTTGACAAATAAGATGAAACTGCATGGTTCTTTGCTTCGGCTACCGGCAAAATTTTCTATAATCGATAGTTGTAATTTACGCAGAAGGGTGTCTGCTTCGATGTAAATGTGTGCCCTTGCTTTCCACTGTACGAATAGGCCTACAAGGAAAATAGGAAAGTAAAAATTGCCGAACTTCCGCATATCCTGCCTGCACATCGTATCCGTGTTTGACAGTACATTGAATTAAACGCAGTTATCTTGTTCAGGAGTAATTTCAAGAGTTACGCATCCCCTAACTTTCCTTCCTATAATACCCATTTAACTCGTGACGAGGTGGTGTATTTCGGGACAGCTGATATTTATGTAACATTGGAATTAGTTCATTTTAACTGGGTATGTTTCACAAAGGTGACAACAATTTTTCTTCAAATGGATGGTTCTAAAATTTTCCAATGGTAATCAATGAAGTAATAACAAAATAAATTCACGACCATCAAAGAAGTAGTTTCCAAATTCCTTGGGTTTGGAATGTCAAACTTTCATCATCATGTTTATCAGTGTTTTTCCCGCTTAGTGCCAGGTCCGCAGTAGGACTGTTCCAGTTCAAAAGGTCGTGGGCCTTATATGAGCGAAGATTTACTCTGTTTACGTTTTTATGTATTGTATCCGCCCATCATTGCATGTTTCGTTGCTTACATCCCTTTCTGATGACTTCCGGCATGCAGCATGTCTACTTTTGCTCACAGCACATATCGACGTCGTTGTAAACAACTTTCTCGCATTTTCTACTCGATCATTGCAACATTAAACCATTTTCTTACGTCTATATCAAAAATAATTACATTCGGACCTAGATATTCCACCTGGATATCTTCATGTTTTTATCTACATGATGCTTGGTAGACGTTCTGAGTTCTTTCACAGTTAGTTAACATTCTGGATCATATTCCGGGTGAGTCAGCTGAGCCTGAAGCTTTATGCTGCTACGCATCCCACCGAACGTTACTGGTGTCGTTATGGTCTGTTTTCCTTTACCGTATACCAAGCACCAATCGCCTTTTAATCACTCACCGCACCATTACATTTGCAAACACATGTACCGTATGCGACAGGCATTTACACAATGCATCAAACTGTCATGCGGTTATGTAAAAAGTACGTGCCAATTACAAGCTTTCAGTAGGGTATGAAATGAACGCTAAAAGCGATGGCATACTGACAGAAAACTTGTGTGCATTTGTGAAACGGATGTAGTAGTCCATCTAGTAGGCTTTCTGGAAACCTACGCGTTGGAGACACCGTAGTGCCATAGGTTAACTGCAGTGCTGTTAATACAGCTGCGTTCGGATCGAATCCCACTTGATCCTGTAAACTTCATTCGCATTTTGTATTTCGAGTATCATCCACAGAACGAATGTATCCGAATGCCCTCACGTCGTGGGATATTTAATTAATTAACTTATTTATTTTTGCACTGTTCATGGTGATTAGGGCTGCTTATGTGGATGTCTTATAAGCAGGGCTGGACAGGGATAGAATGGTTGGGGGTTTGAATCCGCTTGACTGAGCAACCACCTGCTAGCGCAGTGAGTGTTCGAATAGATGGCGTTCCGCAGTAATGCACGCTTCAGCACGCTGCTGAACTGCCATTCGGGCTCTTTGTAGCATTGTAGGTGTTACGGTTTCACAGGCTTCCGTAATAAGGTTTCGAAGGCTTTCAGTATTTTCCGGCTACTGAGCATACACTACATCCTTCAAATAGCTCCTTGAAAGTGTCCAAAGCCATCTAGCAGTTTTACCGGACATAACTGGTGCCTTTCTAACAGGACCTGTTCGGGAAAGTGAAGAAGTTATACGCAAACCTCGCTCCCCCTTCCTAAACGTATTTGCGTTTGGTTGTTATCTATGCGGAAATATTTCCTGGTACAGGCGCCGTGCTTCCTGTGCGTTCTGTCTTCCTTCGTCGTAGATGGGGAGCATGTCAACATAGTCATCTGTTGAATACATAGCGAAGAAATGACCAGGACTGCTAAGCTACACCAAGTGTCAGGCCACTACTCATTCAACTTGCATGCTATTGGTCGCATGTGGCACGAATTGCCACTTATTTGATCTTCAAAGTTTGAAATGTGAATAAAAATATTTACCGCTGATAGGATTCGAACCCACCTACCAACACAACATGCGTCAAGGCGTCTGTGCTTAGTCCACTACACCACGGTGTCTGTTGCCTCCAGTTTATCAGAAAGCTTACTTCGTGAAAAACTACGTCCCGCTTTATAAACTCACAGACGGTTTTTATCAGTATGCTATCGCTTTCAGCGATAATTTCATAAACAATGGAAAGCTTATAATTGGCACGTACATTTTGCATAACCGTATGACAGTTTTATGTATTGTGTAAATGCCTGTCGCATACATGTCTTTTGGAATATTCGTGCAGTGAAGGCGCAGTAAGTGCTTTAAAGGCGACTGTAGCTTGGTATGCGGCAAAGGAAAATCGACCATCACCCCACTGACGTTCGTTCGGATGCCTAAAAGCGGAAACGTCAGGCGCGGCTGACTCAAACGGTAGTATAATTTGAGGGATTATGGTGCGATAACTCTTCGATACAAGTTGATACTTCACACTGCAATCGCATATGACGCCTATCGTCGTTCACTTCTTCAACTAAACTGCAGTTATCCATGCGTTCACCTCTACAGTAAATCGCAAATCGACAGCTTCGTTCTTCTCAGATTTTTAAACATCAGTCACCTCACGTCCTCGGCGTGAACTTGGATGTTCCGATTTCTTTGGTTCTGATGACATATTTCGATTCTCCTTTCATTGAGACGATTAATTGCTGAAATTGAACTTAATTACGTAGACAATCAAGCTCATGAATTAAAGTGAATTAAAATTATTTAAAGCGGCTAAAAACCAAAAACAGAGGTAGTAATGTTTTTCTTGTCATTTTATCAGTGAGAGAAGGGTTTCCCCTGTATTTGACCCATCCACTCTGCTTCTGATGATTCCTTTAACACTATAAACGGATTATACGAGTTTAGAGTTATATCAAATTCAGCCCTTCGTTAATTATATAATAAATGCAGAAGATTAACTGAGCATTATGCAAGCACGGTCCTACATGTGCCGGCCATACGATGTATGGTTAGCGTGCCTGCCTCTTACTCGGAGGCTCCGGGTTCGATTCTCGGACAGGTCAGCGATTTTTACCTGGATCTAAGGAATGTTTGAGGTCTACTCAGCGTAGGTGATTACAGTTGAGGAGCTATCTGACAGTAAGATGGCGGTCCTGGTCTAGAAAGACAAGGATGACGGCTGAGAGGATTCGTCGTGCTGACCAAGCGAAACCTCGTAATCTGCAGACTTTCGGGTTGAGCAACGGCTGCTTGGTAGGCCATGGTCCTTCGGGGCTGTTGCGCCATAGGGTTTGGTTTTGGTTTGGTTATACATGTGCCAGGTGCATATGAAGATATCAACCGCTTCAAATTTTGTATCACCGGGCGAGTTGGCCGAGCGGTTAGGAGTGCAGAGCTTTGAGCGCTCATCCGGGAGGTTGTGGGTTCGAACGCCACTGTCCGCATCCCTGAGGATGGTTTTCCACGGCTTCCCATTTTCACACCTTAATTAAGGCCATGGCCGCTTCCTTCCAATTCGTAGGCCTTTCCTGTCCCACCGTCGCTGTAAGACCTATCTGTGTCGGTGCGACGTAAAGCAAATAGAAAAATGTATCTAGTTAAATTTCATATAAGCTAATATTTTAAAAAAATCCTTGTAAGTCACGTATACCTTTGGACCGGTGGACGATAATGGTTTATACGTTCAGATCCTCGGAAACTCATGGAATAGGGTTATTCATTTTCTTCCCGGCCGTCATTGCTCACAGTTAACACCGTGTACATTTCTACTTTAGACTCCCGGCACGAATAGGTTAGAGGGTAGAGCACGGGTCTTCTTAGCTAAAGCTGGCGGGTCAGATCCTGGCTCAGCCCAGTCATATTTCAAGATCCTCAAATAAGCCAGCCTCGTCTTACTAGATTTGCCTTTACGTTGAAGAACTCATCCGGGACCAAATGCAACATTTCGGCATCTCCAAGACCCATAACAATTATTTTTTTTTTTTTGCTAGTTGCTTTACGTCGCACCGACACAGATAGGTCCTATGGCGACGATGAGACAGGACAGGGCTAGAAGTGGGAAGGAAGCGGCCGTGGCCTTAATTAAGGTACAGACCCAGCCTTTGCCTGGAGTGAAAATGGGAAACCACGGAAAACCATTTTCAGGGCTGCCGACAGTGGGGTTCGAACCTACTATCTCCCGAATACTGGATACTGGCCGCACTTAAGCGACTGCAGCTATCGAGCTCGGTCATAACATTATTTAGAGGAAAATAAAACTGATATTATTAACTTTCCGAGAGGCACATAGCCATGAATTCCACTCATTGTGCCCCGTGGTGTAGGGGTAGCGTGCCTGCCACTTACCCGGAGGCCCCGGGTTCGATTCCCGGCCAGGTCAAGGATTTTTACCTGGACCTGAGTGCTGGTTCGAGGTCTATTCAGCCTAAGTGATTAGAATTGAGGAGCTATCTGACTGTGAGGTAGCGGCCCCGGTCTAGGAAGCCAAGAATAACGGCCGAGAGGATTCGTCGTGCTGACCACACTACACCTTGTAACATGCAGGCCTTCGGACTGAGCATGGGTCACTTGGTAGGCCAAGGCCCTTCAAGGGCTGTAGTGCCAAGGGGTTTGGTTTTGTTTTGGATATAGATTGAGTGAAATTCATGGCTATGTGACTCTCGGGAAGTTGAAGTCTCATTTTTTATATTTTAATTTCTCGTTATGAATTGAATACGCATCCTTTCGAATGAAACGAGCATGGCATTAACGTTTTTGATAGACAGCCTTCATTGAATATTATAGAATAAGTACATATTTTGTATATAATTTTTCTTCATTTCAATATATTTTCCAATGTGATAAACACAGTATGTTTCATTAATTATTATTATTATTATTATTATTATTATTATTATTATTATTATTATTATTATTATTATTATTATTATTATTATTATTATTATTATCATTATTATTATTAGTATTATTATTATTATAAAGAAGGTGTAGTGATGAAAAATTCACTGCTAAATTTAATTTATTTTACTTTTCGAACCTGTAATCAAGTACCGTACATTCAGCGATACTACCCATTTTCATTTTTATTTTGTTCGCGACTTGTACTTGAATATGGGTGACAAAAATCTCAATAAAATGCCAATTCTGTCTTTATTATGAAAAATGAAATGCTGGACTTGGCAGGATTAGAGGATAAATGTACAAGAGGAAAGGCTCAGAAAAGTTAACAGATGATTCGTTCCCTCACAACAATGGGCGAGGAGTAGTGCTTCAACATTACAATTCCAGGATACACTTAAGATTGCCTGCGCAGAATACATTCATGAAATTCTAGTGGATTGTTCAACCTCATCAAAATTCAAGCCAGTACCTCGTATCGTCTGCCTGCCTTGCCTCTCATGGGGCTGTCAACTGTTGATTAACGGAAGTAGTCTCGGAAAATAAATAAGAGCATGACAAAGAAGTGTTTTCCTGGTGAAGAAGTGGTTGGTGCAACGGTTTCGTATTCAAATTTTCTCTCATAATTGCAATTAATTCTTGACTTAATGGAGTAGGTGTTGGTGAAGGATTTTTAACAGCCTGTTAGGAAACATAAAATTAATACGTCACTATCACTCATATCTAAGTGAACTGTAACTACCTTCTAACAAGTAAGCAATACCTCCTAAATTATATGATGTTTAACAGACGATAGGTGTAATATATATAATTAACATGATGTGTCTACACGAGTTTCCATATATTAAATGAAATATATTTATCCGTTGCTTCTGAATTAATATGCTCTAACAGTATGATGCAATAGTCAAATCACAGATATTTAAAACTTTTTCAAAGGATTAAATGAAATTGAGCCCCTATACATCGAATTTTCAGATTATTCGAACTGTTCGGCTGATTCATTGAAGAAACGGAAAGAATCGAAGTGTTTTGGTACATTTGTCATTCTGAGAGATGGTCTGGAGAAACCGACTCCGTAAATCACAGTCCGTGGCTATCAATCTCTCTTTTCCTTCTTCTGTTATACTTTCTCCACCCTGGTGAGGTCATGGATACAATTTGTGTCACATTCATGAACTTGACTCAGTTTTACCACCCGATACCATCCCTGATCCTAATGGGCAGTAAATTATTCACTTATTATGTGTCTTTGTGGTGAATGGCATATTATTTTGTATAGAAGTTATGAATTTCTTTTCTTGACAAATAAAAACCTAGTCTCCGAGCCAGAGGAATGAATCAAATTTGGATAAAATCACTGTTTCAGCCATAAACAAACAAAGGATCCTCTCAATGAAAGGCGCCACTCTGAATATTCATCCACGAGCAAAACTCCATCTCAGATTCCGTACTTCAATATATTTCGTGATTTATCTAATCATGGCACTTTGTTGTTAACATAAATTCACATTATGAATTATTATTGTAGAATATAAATTCAAATAAATACCATATTTAGTCGCTTTCAAGGAAAGAAAAATACAAAGCCTTGGAATGAAAGTTAACTATGCCTAAAAAAGCAGTGAAGTTTATGAAACTTCTATTTTCAATGCTGTCGTCAATCCCAGAGTTAAGAATCTGAATTGCTCAAAATATATCATATTGGAAAGGAAAGCGGACAAGATATCATGAGTTCTTGTTCCCAAGTTCTTCCTTAGGAGGAGGGAAGGACGTAGTGTACGCACCCCTACCGTGCAAAACTTTATAGTGCTATCGAAAGAGCAAGAAGAATCCACAGATTTTGTCGATCTCAAGACAACCAGCGTATTGATACTGTTCCACGTTCTACAGTGCTAGGCCCACGCCCTGTGCAGAGTCTGACGTTGCGCACCAAAACCATCACACGAATCAGAACATTGAACGTTAGTCAAATTGTAAAATAAAATTTAAGATTAGTCGAACAAATTTTGAACCACTTTACCCGAATTCAAACGTCATTGTTAGCAGTATTTTATATCCTGGCTGTTCCAGACCCGTGTTAGTCAAGTTCATAAATCCCTATTTTTGGCCTTATGTTAAACTGTAAGAACTGTGATCCAAACTACGCTTAAAGCATCTGAAACTAGGAAATAGATAACTAGGCCGATATTACATTTCCAAACAATCAGTTTCCAAAAATTATTTTACAAGTTTAACTCTTTCGATTTTCGTCACACTCAAATGAGAATTAAAATGTTTCGATAGTAGCAGTAGCCCAACAACGTTATCAGCCAATAGATTCTGAACATTTAGAAAGGTTAAAAATAATGTACATTAGCATTGACTCCCTACAATCCGATGCTGTCAATTAATTAGATGAATTTATCAACTTTCTTCTTCTTTCATGAATATTACCTTACAAGCAGAAATAAAGGTTCAAGATATTGTAATTCTTCTTTGCAATCTGAAAAAGGCTGGTTTGTGAAACTGATAACGCTGGACAAGATTATTGCTCATACAAATATCTGTCGGGCTCAGCTTCAAAAAAAGTGTTTTATTTCAGGATTTCGTAATACAATTGTTGGTCCCGGCATTCCTTACGTTTTAAAGCCAATTTGGCAATATTAAAAGTAAAATCTTAGAATATATTAACAGAGGCATTGTCCTTCATTTTCATGATTTTCTCCAATCTGCTGTTTAGCCGTAGACAGCAGTATACAGCTTTCTGAAGAATACGCACATACATGGACGTCAGAGTACAACTCCCATCTTCAATCAATATAATTTATATGGAAACTGTATACTACCTGTTCTGATTCTATACAAAAGACATATATGTGATATGGGAACAAGCTTCAATCACATGATGTGTTAACATCTTCACTTCATAGTTCAAATTACATTTTAAATAGTAATTATGATTATTCTCAAGGTACACAGTTCAAAAAAATTAGGGGAACATGTTTTGTAACGTCTGGTATGTGAACGTAAATTTAGTAGACGGGGTTCCAATGGTCGTACATCATACCTTGAGACCTTAGCTACTCAGGATATGTCAAATCGAAGTTATACTGTACTAAATCTGTAGGCAAAGCCATGCCTTTAAGTGTCGGGTGACCCCTCAAAATAAAGCAACTAGCGGTGCACCCGTGTATCGTTGTGGGGTACACAGACTACTGCGGTCATTTGAGCACGTTGTACGTAAACCAGCACATCCCATGAGACATCTTAACGAGGCTCAAGTCGCATGGACCGTCACTTTGATCCACGAAGGATGGACTTTTCGTCGTGTTGTTGTGGATTTCAATGTCTCTCAGTCATTTATTCATCGCTTGTGCAATCGCTACAATGAAACAGGCCAGTTCACAAGGAGGGCTGTACAACGTCGTGGACGCAGGGTGACCGATATCTGACCATGCGTTGCGGCGTCGTTCAACAACTATCGGAGAACCACAACAAAATCCCAGGAGGGTCACTGGAGTCACAGTGTATGATCAGACAGTAAAGAACAGGTTAAGGGAAGTGCATTTACGACCCGGACGTCCTGTTCGAGTGCGCCGTTTTGAGCAGCAGAATCGCGCAGCTGGCCTTCTATTTACCCGTATCCACGTCATGTGGCAACTTCACCAATGGAGACCTGTGTTGTTCACATACGAATCCAGATTTCCCCCGACACAGCGTGATGGACGTCAACGTATATGGAGACGCCGTGGTGAGCAGTAGGCTACATGCCAAATGTTTTTCTGAAAGGCGACCGATTCGTTCAAGGTCCTGTGATGGTGTGGGGTGGCATCAGTATTAATGACCGTACGGATCTTGCCGTCGTCCGTGGTAATCTTACCGCTGCGGGGTATATCGAGCAGATACTGCTAAAGCGTGTGTTGGTCGCTTCATATGGTATTCGTCCTGAATTCGTACTCATGCAGGACAATTCCAGGGATTACATAGCATGCATCACCAGAGCTGTCTTGTGAGAACTGGAAATTCCAGAAATGGAATGGCCAGCAGTGAGTCCCGAACTTAATCCCATCGAGTATGTGTGGGATAGGCTTTACAGAAGTGTTCGTGGCGTCCTGTTCCACCACAGACTCTCCAAGATCTACAACAGGCTCTCATTGAAGAACGGGACCTGATACCGCAACATGACCTCCGTCGACTTAGGGTACGTTTATGCTGCAGCTTCGCTGCTGGCACACCGCCAAGCTTCTCTGCTTGATGTTAGGCGATATTGAAACAAACCAATGGATCGCAATCGGTGCTTTTATCCTGGAGCCTGGCTCATAGCTGCGCTGCTGGCTGCTATCCTCGCCACATCCTGGCACATCGCCGGCTATCCTGTAACTTGGACTGTGATTGGTTCCTTCGTGGTAACCAGCTCTCCCACACTTCCCCTCTTCGCACTCTCGCACGATCGCCTGCTCACTTGCTATCCGAACCTGTCTTCGAACACAATGCGATTTGGAACCAGCGGCGTGCGGATCATCATAAGAGGTTCATATGGGATAAAAGAAGTGACGAGGTGACGAGCGGGCAGTAGATCTCGTTCTCCGTTTTATGAGGGAGAGTGGCCTGTTTTATCGTGTATAAAAGTGAAGTTTTTTATTTGTTTTATTTGTTTTTATTGTTAACTAATATTTTATTCTACCAGGCGAGTTGGCCGTGGGGTTAAGGGCGCGAAGCTGTGAGCTTACATCCGGGAGACAGTGGGTTCCAATCGCATTGTCTGCTACCCTGGAGATGGTTTTCTGTAGTTTCCCAATTTCATACTAGGCAAATGCCGAGGCTGTACCTTAATTAAGACCACGTCCGATTCCTTCCTATTCCTAGGCCTTTCCTCTCCCATCGTCGCCATAAACCCTACCTGGGTTGGTGCGACATGAAATAAATAGCAATTAAAAGTATTCTATTGGCTGTGTGTTTATCTATTTACTTCTATGTCAGTGCCTTGTTAATTTTTATTATGTTTTACTATTTTTAATTTTAGAGGAAAGTGAGGCATTGCGAATTAGGTCCACTACTTAAATTCGTAATAATTTTCCTCATCATTATCATTTTTCGAATGCTAGTCAGTGGGTTAATTATAACTTTTAATCCATTTTGTCTCATCTCGTACCATCAGGGGCCGATGACTTAGATGTTAGCCCACTTTAAACAAGAAGCATCATCATCAAACTATGGAATGAAGTGGCAAAAGAATGCGTAATTATTACGTCAACTTTGTTCTTTTATTCATGCAATTTAGGGGACCTCTATCATTACAATCAGATGATTTATATTAACTACCTCATTTTTCATGGAAAGTTCGACAGTTATTTTTTCAAACTGTAAATATATTTTGTTTAGGATACCTAGCTAAAGTCCATAACCCCTTATTTTACATTATTCTAAAGTGCACTATTAAATTACGAAATGAAACATTTGTAGCTTCATTCCTCAATCAACTCCCGCAGTAGAAATGCACTGAAATTCCAGGCGAGTAATTTTACACTTTGTATTTCACATTCAGTACACCAAATTACTGTAAGATGCACTCGCCAACAGAACTGCAATTCACTCGCTAAAAAAATCTCCGAGTGTATTCCGCACTTCAAAAGCTTCAGCTGGATTTGCGTTGTATCTCTTCGACGGGATAGCTCTTGTAAGTACGTCTTCGTAGTCTAAGTGTTCATCCCCTCTATATTTATAATCAAATTATGCAAAATACAAACGGCCTCAACTATCAGTTCCGCTGTTTTGAATTTCTGACTACAGCTGAGAGCTGTCTTCAGCATGCGTGCGGGACTGCTGCAGGGTAAAAAAAGCTCCATGGCGAGCAGACTGGCTCTCGTCAGCAGCGAGGTGCTAGGGCGAGCATCCACGTGCCAGCAGCGAAGCTGCAGCATAAACGTACCGTTATACGGAGCATGCCAAGCTGTGATAAATGCTCGTGGAGAACATACACTATACTGAAACTCTGAAACTGTGAAAAATAATCCACCCCGGGGGAATTCTATCACTTTGTTTTCGCACCTATTTGGACATTCCCGCTTGCGTTCTGAATATGAACGTGAATCCTTCGATGTCCTTTTGTATACGGCACTTCAACGGTAAAGAATAAAGGTTTAGTTTGTAATATACCTGGGTGTAAGTTATTGTTTTCTGGAGCATCGCATGTGTTCAAAAAGAGGTTTTCCTAATTTTTTGAACTGTGGATATAAACATATTCATAAAATGTTCAACGAATTATCAGACAGTAATTTGAACTGTTGAAGGCAGAATTACGTTCGTCATATATTGTCACTAGGTATTCTTTTAAATTCGAATTCTAACCTATACTTCTGAATTTTTGACATGAAATTTGACGTCACTTTGGCAGCGATTGCACGCGAACGGAACATCGTGATATGAACATTCCTATAAAATTAACAGATTGCTTGCTATTTAGTTACATAAAGTTTACCTTTGAGTTAAAAGTACTCCCTAGGACAAAACTAAGAAATTATGAGTACGATACTTCTGTATAGAAAACTTCAAATATAAGCTAGAATATTTTCCTTTTTGGTCCCTAGAAATATTATTAATATTATTAATATAATATTTACCACAGATAAGATATTTTATTTACCACAGATAAGATATTTATGCAGAAACCTTCATTTTAATACAACAATACAATTCATATCACAGACGAGGCGAGGACTTAAGCTTATAAAAGGAAAGGACCCTTTTGTAAACAAAGCCTTAAATTTGAGCAGGAAAGAACTAATTAATTACTTTGCTACTGCGTTAGACATACCTTTTAACAAATCCAGCATCGAACTAAATGTAATAGTGTGGTCAAAAGTAATTAGAGTCCGCTCTGAAGATAATTACCCACAGCTTCGGTAATAGATAAAATAGTATTAATGGGATTCCCTACGGATTGTCAGGCATTACACGCTCGCTATCGATTCTCCACCCCAGAGGACATAAAAAGTGCCATTCATACGCAAGCTGCACAACTCGACAAACGTAAAGGACTAGAAGCGTTCATCTAATACAATATTCGATTGTCCACACATTGAACTCTTCTACAAAGGAATACCTGGCTCGTTGTAGGTGTCTTCCAACGCACAAATATCATATAATATTTAGTCCTTGGATATCAACTGCAACTGTTATTTGTAAATTCGAATCACGAATACTGTTCGATGAGTATTCCCCCCCCCTCTAATATGTACGCATCATAACCTGAAAATTACGTAGTAATGCATATAACCCAAATGGGGAATTCTTAAGAACTAAGCAAATAAGATATTGATAAAAACATTTCTCTGTGACGAATTTGTACTACTGTATATTATATCTCTGGCTGAAATTTTTGATCATCTTGTATGTGTCTAATTCTCCGGCTTCTTGGCTGAATGATCAGTGCACTAACCTTTGCTTCGCAGGATTCTGGGTTCAATACTAAGCAGTACCTGCGATTTTAACAACGTAGGGTTATGATTAATTTCTTTGTATCATTGGTTCGGTGTTTGTGTTCGTAAACAACGAACTACACCGCCAACTACTATACATAAACATAATAATAATAATAAAATGGCATGTGGACTCCGAAGAGGTGCAGGTCTTTCGAGATGACGCCGTATAGCAACCTGAGCGTATATGGCGACGGGGACCTACCTGTGATGAATTATAATGATGAAGACGGCATACGCACCCAGCACCGAGCCATTCAAATTAGCCAATGAAGGTTAAAATCATCAACCCGGCTGGTAATTAAACCAAAGGTCAGCAACGTATCCATTTAGCCTAAGAGCTGGACAACGTAATAATGATTACAGTCCGTCAAATAAACCCAAATTCACATCAAGTGCCGTCCACGATCAATTTCGAAACATAAAAAGAACACAAAGGAAAATATTTATAGCCAAGTCTAAATATTTAAAAAATAGTTTTTTACATTGGTTAACAGAGTCAGGAGTTCTAATAGTAGTCCCCTCCTTCTCCAGAAGACGACCATTTCAACGCGCAAGAGCTCAAATGTGTTCCTCGTGAGGGTATTCAGGGCTTGTATTGAGAAGATAAAGGAGAGGGCATATACGTCATTGGTAAGACTCCAGTTAGAGTATGGTTCCGGTGTATGGGACCCTCGTCAGAATTACTTGGTTCATGAACTAGAGAAGGTCTAGAGGGAAACATCACGATTTTTTTCTTGGTGATTTCGGACAAAAAGTAGTTTCACGAAAATGTTTCAAACTTCGTGCAGGGAACACTTGAGAGGAAGGAGACGAGTTGCTCGATTAAGCGGTATGTTCCGGGCTGTCTATGCAGAGATGGCGTGGAGTGATATTAGTATACAAATAAGCATAAATAGAGTTTCTTCATATGAACTAATAAGACGAGTACTGGAATTAACACGTGCCTGGCACACATAGGTATCAATTTTACTAGCCACGAAACTGAAATTTAAAAAATTCCTTAACTTCAAAGCTACTTTAAAGCATGTACACACATTTGGAATGGATATCCGCTGCACCATATATGATTACACATAAAAATAATTTAACGACGCTATTCATGAACACAAAATAAACCTAAGAAAGTAAACAATTTTGATATTGTGTGCTTATGTTTTGGTAAGTCAAGACAATGGTGTCGCCAGCTTGCATTATGAAGCAGAGCAAAATTAATTGCAATATTCCTAGATTGTTACATTGCAAATAGTGTAAGACTTAATTGTCACTAATACGAGTTTAAAGATGTCTATTTTGAACACGAGGGGACCAAGAATACTTTGCCGTTAAAAGATAATATTACCCATTAACCCACCTTCCCAAGAAGTCAGAGGTTCAGATAGGTATCAAAGGTTCTGATCTTTCTGCTTTAGATTATTTTAAATGTTCACAGTATAATGAAAATATCAAGCATTTACAGTCGTCGGATCCAGTGAAATATAAAAACAGTTTTGACTTGTGGTCGGCTTGTTACGTACTGCACATCCGTAGATTAAATTGAAGTGTTGCGTGATTGGCGCGCTCTCAGTCCTTAACAATGCATACAAACCAAAGCCAAACATTCTTGTGTACTATGTCTATGTTCCGTAGGAGTGCCCGTGAGATCTGCACACACACACACACACACACACACACACACACACACACACACACACACACACACACACACACACACACAGACAAGAGCCGCCAGAGTGCATGTCGGTTTGTGCACTGGTTCAAATGAAGACAGTGTAAGATATGCATACATTTTATTGAAATTTCAATCTGGAGGATCATAATTTAATATTCCTACTTTATTACATTGGAGGTGCAATGGCGCACTGGCACTACCTCGCAAGCTGCCCTTGGTGATTACTGTTCCAAGTGACGGTGCAACTGAGCAACCGTCCTCTCTTAAGATGTCCAGCCTTCCGAATAATGAAGATATCGGGAAATAAAAGGGCAGAACTACGAAGGGCGTGAAAATTAACTACTTCCTAGTCCTTGCAAACTAAATACCGTCGGAGTTGGAAGAGAGCAACGGATGTCCAAGGGATTTCACACAGAAATTGTGAAGGTATGGAACACGGCACAAGTAAGAGCAAGCATTGTCAGACTCAGATAGGGACCTGAGTTCATACTCCACGTTTCCATGTTTAGAGTCCCTAAGGTTACCACTTTTAGTCGCCACTTACAATAGATATGGTTTTCCGCGAATGGAATCTAGCACCGCCAGTTACAGAGTACTCCTATGTATGTTTGTATGTACAGATATATGTACTACATCTATGAATATGTATGTTCGTACATACGTATATTGAGAAGCTTATTTCCAAAAGGTACCAAATTGAATAGCAGAATTGTACAGGAGGGAGAGGGAGAGGAAAACCCTTCCGAGTTATAACTAAAACTGAGTATTAAATTTAGCACTTTTACTATGTTCCGATAGAGTGCATTATGCTATCAAAATACTTCTGTAAAATCGTTTGCAGTTTGAGAAATATTGGGAAAAAATGTAGATCTGGCACATTTTGGATCCGAAACTCAATTTTACTGCGATTATCAGGAAATATTAGTTAAATAATATTAAACGATGTCATCGAACACAGTAATAAAAGCTGAACAAAGCGTTCTGTTGCTCCTGACTTCTCATTGCCTACATGAATATGTTATCTTTCGGCACATTCACCCCGTGGGATTTGGTACATATCGCCATCAAACGTGATTTAAACGCCCTATCTTACATAGATTTGAGTCTTTTTAACATTTTTTTTAAGATTATGGAGTTCCTACCGAGGTATGTTTTCCACCATCAACACTACTTTGAATTTATTATATTTGATATGTTTGACTTTTTACGTATTTATGTATGTGTGTGTGATACATTTGCTCCCGATTAATATTCTGCCTCTGAAGTCTTCAGCCCTAGGGTTGGTTGGAATTTGGATTACAGGACCATAGAGAAACCGCAGAAATCAATAGCGGCGCCATAATTGGGTATACAAGAGATGAAGAGAAGTAAGGTAGTTTGCTGTTGGAGCACGACTGACTCCATGTACAGCACTTCGATGACATCTATACGCACCAATCGTACTCCGAATTATTCAGCACCCCCCACGCGATCACAGGCTGAGACATCAGTGAAGTTACATTGTGCTCTGGCCTGTACTGTGAGACTCATGCAAAAATACTGCATCTATCAAGAAGTAGTAACAAGTGACTATCTATATTATAGAGTGGGTTCTGGTTAATTCGACACTCAACAGTTAAAAAATTGGATAATTTGAATAAAGGTTGTTTCCTCTTGACATTCCTACTCTATTACATGCAAAAAAATCGTTCTTAATTAGAATATTTGAAGCTTAGATTTGGATAATTCGAAGTCAGAACAACAACAACAACAACAACAATAATAATAATAATAATAATAATAATAATAATAATAATAATAATAATAATAATAATAATGAGTTAAATCAGCCATATATCGACAAACAAGCGTCGCATGAGTGGCTGACACATTCGTATATATACCCAGAAACAGAGGGCTTCATGTTCGCCATACAAGATCAAGTCATTGCCACAAGGAACTACAGAAAGCATATGCTACATGATCCGTCTGTCAATTCAGATCTGTGCTGACGATGTAATACAGCTCCAGAAACCATCCAGCACATAACCTCAGGTTGTCAATTAATGGCAAACACAGGCTTCAAGTACAGACACGACCAAATTGCAAAAATCATTCACCAGAAATTAGCCCGACAAAGTAACCTAATCCATTGTACCACGGCATGTTGGAAGTACAAACCCCAATCAGTCTTGGAAAGTGAACATTACCAAATTTACTGGGATAGAAGTATTATCACTGATAAAACTATTACCTGCAATAGACCAGACATAACTTTTGTAGATAAAAACAATAAAATCTGCTTCATAATTGACATAGCATGCCGTAATACTCACAACCTTCAATCCACACATACAGAGAAGATTTCCAAATACACCGATCTGGCCACAGAGATAAAAACCATGTGGAAACTCAACACTGCTATCATAATTCCAGTAGTGATTGGATGTAATGGTATTATACCAAAGACACTACACAGGAGCATTGAAGCCCTTGATCTCCACCCTCTCACTTACAGAGAATGACATAAAGCAGCAATACTGGCCACTTGCCATATAGTAAGAAAGTTTATTGGCAGGAACCATCCACCATACACAGAAGACTAATGAAAATCGTCCACTAATAATTATGACCGTTTATATATAGTAAATATCTCATAAATATCTGTCAAGTCTATTTGTCAACAATGTTAAATATATACCGATATGTATGAAGCATATGTGCGTATGTACCAAATAGTACTTCTTCGATGTACATTGTACCGAAGAAGATCATAAACCCAATTGTAAAGTTGTGAATTATATATAATAAAATATAATAATAATAATGATAAAAATAATGTCCTCCTCTGTGGTGTAGTGGTTAGTGTGACTAGCTGCCATCCCCGGAGGCCCGGGTTCGATTCCCGGCTCTGCCACGAAGTTTGAAAAGTGGTACGAGGGCTAGAATGGGGTCCACTCAGCCTCGGGAGGTCAAATGAGTAGAGGTGGTTCCCCTGTTCAGCATAGCAGGTGAGGCCGCCTGGGCGAGGTACTGGTCATTCTCCCTAGTTTCATCCCCTTACCCAATGTTTCACGCTCCTTGAGGCGGTAGAGGTGGGATCCCTCGCTGAGTCCGAGAGAAAAACCAACCCTGCAGGGTAAACAGATCAAGAAAAATAAGAAAAAGAATGTTATTGGCTTCACGTCCCACTAACTACATGTTTCGGTTTTCGGGGACGCCAATTTGCCGACATTTTTTCCCGCATGAGTTCTTTTACCTGCCAGTAAATCTACCGTCACGAGGTTGACGTATTTGATACCTTCAAATACCAGCGGACTGAGCCAGGATCGAACCTGAGAAGTTGAGTTCAGAAGGCCAGTGCCTCAACCGTCTGAGCCATTCAGCCGAGCAGTCGGAATTTTATCAAAAGTTAATTTTATAATATTCTACGAGCTGAAGCCTTCAAATAATTCTCTAGAATTCTTTATTTTTTGTAGCTTCCTAGTTATGGTCAGGTAGTTGCTGTTGTTGACAGACTTAAACTTCATCTCTGCGATTGTCAGTGAATGTAGGATCGGTTTTCCCATGACCATCGCTTGTCTGCGGGCATCCGTACTGGGCCACCGGTAATCTTCCCCTTCCTCCATCCTGAAGCCGCCAACCATGGGAAGTGAACCTTTCATCTTATACGTGTGTTCAAAATATTAAGGCGTGGTGCATACACTAGATCGACACTTGCAAAAGAAGTTGAAGTGCTATCATACGTTCTCAACATAATAAAATATAAAGAAAAATTAAGAGAGCTGTGTTTTAAAAACGGATGAAAGAGGAAACGAATGAGAAGCGGTGAATTTCCGGATATTCATGAATGTGTTTCAAGTGGCTTAAGCAGTCCCGTGAATATGCCATTCCATTAAGTGGCCCACATGTGCGAGTTACGGCAGAAAAAAATGCTGACAATTATTAGCATTGTTGATTTTTAAGCTATGTAAGTTTGGTTTACTGGGTTTAAAGAAAGAAATTGCATTTATTTTAAGTCGTGAAAATGCTTCAGTTAATGTTTAAATGGTTAATTGGTTAAATGGATTGGCTCCACTCATCACAGATTATGTCCGGCTTCATGGTTAAGTGGTTGGTCGAAGGGTCCCAGGTTTGATTCCCGGCAGTGTCGTGAATTGTAACCATAATTGGTTAATTCTCCAGGCACGGGGACTGGGTGTATGAGCCGTCTTCATTATCATTGCATCCTCATCAAGACGTACAGGTTGCCTACGGGAGGGAAATGAAAAGACCTGCACCAGGCCTCTCCGGAGGCCACATGGCATATCATTTCCATTCATCACAGATTTATGAACTGAAGGATATCTTCAGCGTAGATAAAACGGCTGCGTACCAGAGCATGCCAGATTAACCCTTTACATTTAAAGGGAAAAATGCAATGGCGATTAAAAATCAGCAAGGAAAGATCAACGGTGCTAGACGGGGCAAATGTGGATGTGTCTGGAAAGTCGCCGCAGCTAATGATAGGGAAATCTGCAAGCCAACGTGTCTTCAAGCTGTTAAATGGATTCCAGTACAGTACGAAGCTAACAAAAAAGCCTGGAAGACTAGTGAACTTTTCGAAAATCGACTTGTAGTGCTTGACAAAATATGTATGGGGCTAACAGGAAATGTTGCACTTCACTGATAACTGCACAGCTCATAACAAGTCTCCTAAACTCGAGAGCTTTAGGATAGTCCGTTTTCCTGCCAATATGACGTCAGTTCTGCAGCCGGTGGATCAATGAGTAGTGTTGGTGTTTGAGTCATCAGTCCATAGACTGGTTTGATACAGCTGTACATGCCACCCTATCATGTGCAAACATTTTAATTTATACATAACTACTGCATCCTACATCTGCTCTAATCTGTTTGTCATATTCGTATCTTGCTCTACCCCTACCGTTCTTACCGCCTACAATTCCCTAAAATACCAACTGTACAAGTCCTGGGTGTCTTAAGATATGCCCTAACATTCCATCTCTTCTTCCAGTCAAATTTAGCCAAATCGATCTCCTCTCACCAATTCCATCCAGTATTCCTTCATTAGTGATTCTATCTACCAGTCTCGCCTTCAGCATTCTTCTGTGCCACCACGTTTTAAAAACTTCCATTCTCTTTCTTTCTGACCTAATTATCGTCTATGTTTCACTTCCATAAAATGCCACGCTCCAGACGAAAGTCTTCAAAAACATCTTTCTAATTCCTATATCAATGTTCGAGGCGAACAAATTCCTTTTCTAAAGAAAGCCTTTCCTTGCTTGTGCTAGTCTGCATTTTATGTCCTTACTGTCCGACTCGCTGGCTGAACTGTCAGCGTACTGGTTTTCGGTTCAGAGGGTCCCGGGTTCGATTCCCGGCCGCGTCGGGGATTTTAACCTTAATTGGTTAATTCCACTGGCACGGGGGCTGGGTGTATGTGTTGTCTTCATCATCATTTCATCCTCATCACGACGCGCAGGTCACCTACAGGTGTCAAATAGAAAGACCTGCACCTGGCGAGCCGAACCCGTCCTGGGATATCCCGGCACTAAAAGCCATACGACATTTCATTTCATGTCCTTACTTCTGCCATCATTAGTTATTTTACTACCCAAGTAACAATATTCATGTACTTCCTTTAAGACTTCATTTTCTAACCTGATATTTCATCCATCACCTGACTTTCTTCGACCGCACTCCATTACTTTTGCTTTGGACTTATTTATTATAATCTTGTATTGCTTCTCCAAGACTCTGCCCATACTATTCAGCAATTTCTCTACATATTTGCAGAGTCAGTAGTACATAGTTTCAAATAATTTTATCGGCAGCGGTTTTTTTTTTTTTTTTTTTTTTTTACAAGTTGCTTTACGTCGCACCGACACAGAGAGGTAGAAGTAGTAAGGAAGCGGCCGTGATCTTAATTAAGGTACAGCCTCTGCATTTGCCTGGTATAAAAATAGGAAACCCCGGAAAAATATCTTCAGGACTGCCAACAGTGTGGTTCGAACTCCCTGCCTCCCGAATGTTTGCTACTGGCCGCACTTAAGCGACTGCAGCTATTGAGCTCAGTCAGGTTGTTATTAAAATCCTAGACAATGACACGAAGCAAAATAAAATTCATCTGGTAGTTGCTACCAAGTCGAATGTTAAGCAAAGTTTGAAAACAGAACACGGAGCAAACAACTGCAAGTTGTTTCCGTAAATCAGGTTTCAGACATAAAGCAACCAAACAGAAATTTTTCCATAAGAATTTGAAATACACCTGGAACCTGAACGATGGTAGAAGTGGTTACTAGCGTCAGTTGTGAGGTGTATTTAAGCCTAGGTGTTGGTATTGAAATCGCAGTATGTTTGGATCTTTTAGGAGACGGGAATATGCAATAAGTACTACAAAATTCCAATCCATCCGATAAATGAAATGTCGTATGGCGTTTAGTGCCGGGTTATCCCAGAACGGGTTCAGCTCGCCAGGTGCAGGTCTTTCTATTTGATTCCCTTAGGCGACCTGCGCGTCATGATGAGGATGAAATGATGATGAATACAACACATACACCCAGCCCCCGTGCCATTGCAATTAACCAATTAAGGTTAAAATCCCCGACCCGGCCGGAAATCGAACCCGGGACCTTCTGAACCGAAGGCCAGTACGCTGGCCGTTCAGCCAACGAGTCGGACATCCATCCGATGATGAAGAGGAGAGCAGTCGTGGCGTCGCAAAAGAGTCCGTATCGACCACGTCTGAAGCTTTCAAAATGGTAGGAAATATAAGGAGAATTGTGGAAACTCAGTCAAATGGGTATGATAACACGTTCCAAGTTTTAAATGAAATTGAAATTTTGTCTATAATGTAAAGCTAAACAAACACAAACAAACAAAATTCGCTAACTTCATAAAGTGAGTAATGGCATTAGCGTATTTTTACATGTGCAAAATTGTGTGTAAATACTGTAAATACTGTTGTTTTACTAGAGTTTATACAGTATATTTTCGTGTGAGAACTTTCATATAATGTACAGGACAACACGGCGGCTGTTACGGTACGGTAGAATGCATACTACTGGAATAATTATTCATTACAATGAATTTATTTTATGTGTTTACACATTACTGTACTATATTTTCTTTAAAATAGTTATTCGTCGTTAATTCGAATTTTAGATAATAGTTTCTTTCCTCGTTCTCCTTGGAGTTCGAATTAAAAAGAGTCGACTTAAAAATTATCATAACTTACATTTTTTTAAATTATTATTATTATCATCTGTTTACCCTCCAGGTTCGGTTTTTCCCTCGGACTCAGCGAGGGATCCCACCTCTACCGCCTCTAGGGCAGTGTCCTGGAGCTTCAGACTCTTGGTCGTGGGATACAACTGGGGAGTATGACCAGTACCTCACCCAGGCGGCCTCGCCTGCTATGGTGAACAGGGGCCTTGTAAGGGGATGGGATGATTGGAAAGGATAGACAAGGAAGAGGGAAGGAAGCGGCCGTGGCCTCAAGTTAGGTACCATCCCGGCATTCGCCTGGAGGTGAAGTGGGAAACCACGGAAAACCACTTCGAGGATGGCTGAGGTGGGAATCGAACCCACCTCTACTCAGTTGACCTCCCGAGGCTGAGTGGACCCCGTTCCAGCCCTCGTACCACTTTTTTCAAATTTCGTGGCAGAGCCGGGAATCGAACCCGGACCTCCGGGCGTGGCAGCTAATCACGCTAACCACTACACCGCAGAGGCGGACTTACATTTCTTTTACTGTGCATATCGATGAACAAGGGTAATAATTATTTTCCTCATTTGTTTAACATACAATTTACATAGAATGATAAAATAAACTTTCTTGAGGAAACTGTTCATTTCTGAATATTAAATAATGCTTTAAGCTATGAAATGAAAACAAGCAGAGAATAGCTTTAATGCCATTGGGAGTTCTTTAAAACTATTTGGAATATTAATGCCAGAGATGCAATATGGTTGAGTAGCTGTGTTTTTATTTGCTCCCAGGCAGCTTTTAAAATAAATAAAGGAATACAACAGATCCTGCAGTTATACACTCACACACGCACTCTTGATGTACTACACGTTCTCTAAAAGCACTAATATTACATCGCAAAACCCAGAATATCACAGTTTTCACTTCATAGCTAGGAAATGAAAATGTACTCTTGAGAGCACATGACACGCAAACGGGCAACACAACAGTATATTCCGAACATTTTACTGGGTGCGGAATGGTTATGAGCCAGCTGGGAAACACTAAAAATGACAGCACCTTTGGCGGTTGACGGATCGGGAGACGTGGATCTCCTGTCTTCTATTACTCTTCTTGCGGAATACTGATACATTTAATTAATAAATATTCAGTAAATCTTCTTTAATTTGCAAATTAATATTTACGAAAACATCCCTTACACAAAAATACCGACGATATTCGAATTTGTAATAAGACACTCCTGGATTGGAAAACTTTTCATGGGATTTAAATTTCTTCTTTCTCAAATAATTGACTTCATCTTCCAGGACCAAGTATCTACGCCAGATCTGTAACATTTAAGGCTGTTGTTTTACAGGGAAGAAGATTCATCGAGGCAGTTTCTTAAATAATATTTATTAGTACAGTGGGACGCAGTCTATGAAGCCAAGAATAACGGCCGAGAGGATTCGTCGTGCTGACCACACGACACTTCACAATCTGCAGGCCGTCGGGCTGAGCAGCGGTCGCTTGGTAGGCAACGGCCCTTCAAGAGCTGTAGTGCCATGGGGTTAGGTTAGCTTAGGTTAGGCACAATGGGATACATCGATGATACGCGGGAACTCAGAAGGATTAGCTATCCAAGTGCTCAAAGTAACCGGTGGTAACTAGGTCCCAGATTTCCGTGTGGTAATATTTTAGGTTGCTTCCATTCCTATAGTTCTCAGATTTTACTAGGTCACGCCATAATTCTATAAAATGATTTGCGTAAATGGTAGAAGGGATTCTAAAGTCCTCGAGCCCTAATTTGATACTCGGTAGAGGCAGAAAATGCAGTGCATGCCTTGGACAGCATTTCAAACCAAGAATTCCCTTGTTAAACAGATCAACCTCGGAATCACATTGTCAGTAATATGGTATTCAAAGTTTTAAATTTATTTGGGCACGCTGTGCGCTAGTGTGCTAACCTACTACCACAAGGAAATCTGTGCCCTAGTTACCACCGGTTACTGTGAGCACTTGGTTAGTACTCCTTCTGAGTGATTGTGGAAATATTCTCCGGAAGAGAACTGGCTGATCCATCATTTTGGTGCAGCAAATATGGCCGAGGATACAAGAGATGGAAAAGATTACACAAGAACCTCTTTAAATACCACAATCCTTTGAACTGAGGGAATGATAGGAGAGGGAGAGTTAGTGGACTGAAGGAAAATTGTTATTTATCCAAAAAGAAAACGATTGAACCACGAGCGAAGAATTTGTGAAATACCTCGAGTTTCACACTCCTAGCAGTGATCACTGAGTGAAATGAAAGTATCGCGATTCCCTAAACCACATTTACCGTGACCGCGGGATAACAGAATAGCAGGAGTGGGAATTTAACCGTTCTTTTCTTCACTGTTATCATTTGCATTTTCAAAGGGTCGTTCTCTTTCGTACTCCTGTTATTAGTATAACGTTTGCAGAATTCTTGAGAATTGTAGAGTGATGCCCATTAGTATGTTTCGCCATTGTGTGATGAATTTCGAGGACGACTTCCGATCATACACAAAATATCGAACCTAGTGAGTCAATAGGTTTTGAAGCATCATTTCCTAATATCACCTGTTAAATTTCTTACATTCTCTGCGCTCCATACAGAACACGTTGCAAGACCTCGGTGATGCAATATAATGGCAACTATGATTGAGAAATAACAATTAGAACTTTTAATATTGGTTGATGAAAATAGCGAATTTAAGAGAGACACTCAGTACGATCATCGATACCATCATTCATTAAATCAGCCCATCGACTTCAAAGAAGTCTCTATGTTCAACACTGAATATTATCTTTCATAGTTCCGTCGTCTTCATGTAAACAGTTAACCAACCTATTAAGAGGAAATTTTTCAGTGGAATCGTAGCGTTAGATCTCTTACATTTTAAACGTTATTCACATCAAGTGAAGGCCACTGTCATGCAAAATGTTCGTCATTCTCACAGTCTACGACGTCTTGAGGGCTGACGTCCACAGCACGCATGTCTTCAACTACGTGGTCCATTCACCAGTCTGGTGATCTACTCTGTGCGCGTCGTCTTTTAGGGTCAATTAAATGTCAATTATAGGTGAAAATATGAACAAAATACTGTATGTATTAAATTTTTGGATCTAACATCACGAATTTTGAATAGCGTAAATTACAATTTAAAATTGCGGTCTAGCTCCAGTGAATAGAGTTTTAATTCTCAATCTTTTTATCGGATTCAACTGATTTTACGCTACGTCTTTAATCACGGAATTAGTATTGCTTCACATGACATGACATTCCTCTCGTGTCGAGCCTCCCTCGTGTTCTACCGTCTGGCCATATTTGTACTACTACAGTAATAGACTCAACTGTACAACGAGCTACTCAGGCGCCAGGTGTTGGTCAGTGGGAAAACGTAACACCCATAAGGAGCCAACCCACTCGTCGTATCTAAAGCTATATCAAGTCGGAGTTGTAGCGCTGGATGTTGTCCATAAAATAAACCCACCTAAATAAGAAATTGGTTCGTCAGTCAAACTGCTAATCGTGTGTAAAATTAATGTGGAGAACGTGCAGATTTCTTAAAGAAGTTCTTAAATAACGGGAGACAAAATGTGAAATTATTGGATTTGTATCTGTCAGAAACACAATAAATAAATAAATAAATAAATAGATAAATAAATAAATAAACAAATAAAATCGTAAGGGAAGGGAATCAGTATGAAACAAAACGTCAAAAATGAAATTTACTGAGCAGATAGGTTAAGGAGACAAGACGAAATAGTGGATTGTTATTTTCAAAGATACGTATTTACATAGAGATGGCTGGAGGTTATTTTGGACGGTGGTCACAGTGGTAAGACCCATACAGGCTCACAATAAAGCTAGAGAATACGGGAGAAATTGTCTAACATGAGTCGTATCTACACTGGAGTGCTCCTCCAACGACCTGTGTGCCACAACAGAGCCGTGAAATGGCGCATTGCCTTCTTGAAACATGGCATCTCAATCAGAGTTCTCTGGGGCCAAAAAGAGATGCAGATGGTCTGAAAAAATTGTCCATTTAACGTGAACCTGCAGCCAGATATTAGGGCTTAATTGCGACCAGGATAATACTACCAAGACTAGAACTGAGCCACCTCCCGAATGGACACAAACTTGTTGACACGCAGGATCCATAACTTCATGAGGCACTCACGCCGCACTCACACGCGTCCATCATCTCTACATAACTGGAACAGGGATTAATCATAATATACCATACACCGCTACTGTTCCATGGTCCATTACCGATGTTCGCGGGTCCATACACGTCGTTCACCTCTGTGTCGATGTCTCAGCAAAGGGACACGAGTTGGTCATCGGCTGGTGACGCCTATGCGGTCCAGTTGCCTCTTTACCGTCCTGGTTTAAATTGGTTCCTGACTCCGAACATTCCACTGGGCTGTGATCTGACTCACAGTAGCCCGTCGAGCGCCCAGTATGGTTCAACGGAGACGACGTTTCGTCCGTTCGTTAAACACCTGTGGTCTTCCTGTGCGGCGTTTTGCGTAGGAAATAACATTCTCTGTGCGATATTGAAGATCCACCCTCAACACTGTTGACCTCGGAAACCTGAATTCACGTGTAATCTCCACAATGCTATGACCCATGCTTCGTGGCCGAAGACCATCCCACGTTAAAAGTCGGTTAACTCGCAACGTATTACCATCTTCACGACACGGGTGTCTATGACAGACTGTTCAGCTACGCCGCAGCTAGTCGCAACGCGTACTAAATGTACGTAACACGATCTAATATGTTGAAAGTCGGTTTCGATTACAATGCGCTCGTGAAAATTCAATATTCATGAATAACATTACATCGACTATTGTTTCTTATTATGGGCTTTGAATCTTCTCCTTCCACTCATCTCCTATACATGGCGTTACTGTTGCTCGTCGTATGAGCTAAGGTAACGTTTCTCCTCAAGTTCATTTAAATTATAATACCTATTAATGGTACAGGACACACTGGTTCATCACAGTGTTCCACTTATTCGATCCCTGCTATGAGGTGCAGTTAGGAAAGGGGAGTGTGCACATTTAACTGCAAAAGGCACAGCAGTATTCACCGCTGTCCGCAACCTGATCATTTTAGCTCCGGAGCTTGTTATTTTTAGTATGCCTGCGTAGTACTCTTGGTGAAAATTGAGAAATTGTGTTGTTTTATATTTAATACAGCATCTCATACAATAGCATTGCTTTTAACCACGACATTCCAGTCAGGTAATATTGCATTCTGCCTGGAATACTGACTTCATTGTAATGACCTATGTGGGGCTTAGTTTAGTATTTGTCTGTGTCAGTTACGGCTTCACGGGAAAATTGTTAGGTGGATTTTAATTAAACATGGTATTTCAATTTGCAATAAAACCAAGTTGGATTTTAGCTATAAGCTGTTCAAAAATTTCAGCAGGAGGGGATGCTTCAGAAAGGGCCTAAAGCTTAAAATTTAGTGTACATCAATTTCTGTTGTATTTACGCAAAATACCTTATGACAATATTAATTTAGAATCTTTGTTCTATACCTTTTTCCGATACATTAAGAAATAAGGGAAATATTAGTAGCAGGCATGTGAAAGTTTAAGTCCAAGAAGCGCTAACTAACTTTCGATGGAGATCGTTCCGGCAATGTTTTGAACATCAGTCAATATTTTTTTTAAATATTTACCCGATAGTTTGCTTTATTTTATATCGGAAGAAGAAGATCTAATCATGATCAGGAGCAATGCAAAGAAAAAGAGACAGTATGAGCGGAAAAATTGGAGGAAATGGAACGATTGAAAGGAATGAATGATGTGAGAGCTTTCTATCAGAAGTTAAATAAAAGTCGTAACGATATCCAGCCTAGAGAAAATTTGTGTAAAGGTAAATATGGCATAATAATGGGCAATGAGAAGGTAATACTAGAAAGTGGGGTCCAATATTTTGATGGAATGTTGAATGAAATTCCAGCTGATGGCCAAGAAACCTTATCTCCTGTAAATAGAGGAAAATCAGAAATAGAAGTACCGGTAACTATTACTCAGAAAGTTGAACTTGCCATTAAGAAGTTAAAGAATAACAAAGCCCCGGGAATTGATTCAATACAATCAGTGCTTGAGAAAAGTGCTAGAAAAGAATTTGTTGAACACATTCACAAACTAGTGGCCAAGATATGGGTAGCCGAAACAACCACTCATGAATGGAATGTGTATCATCTGCCCGATATGTAAGAAAGGTGATATCATGATGTGTTCTAACTATAGAGGTATCTGCCTATTATCCATTTCTTATAAAATATTTTCCAATATTTTCGTTAACAGATTGCTGCCTTACGTGAGAAATTCGATTAGTGACTCTCAATGCGGATTTCGCCAAGGAAGATCTACTAATGATCAGATCTTCACAATCCGCCAGATACTTGAAAAATATAAAGAATATGGAATTGATACCCACCATTTCCTCATTGACTTCAGATCAGCCTATGACAGCATTGAGAGAAGTAATCTCTGCGTAGCAATGTGAGAGTTTGAGATTCCTAAGAATTTGATCGCTCTTGTGAAAGCCACTATAGGAAATACTCAGAACAAATTTAAATCCAGAATATTTTATCAAGTACTGTAATGACCAAGAACGGAGTCAGGCAAGGAGATTCATTATCATGTTAGAGAGTTTTGAGCCAGTGGAAGAAAATGGTGCCCGGAGAAGAAGATATAATCACGAATTGTATAATTTATATAACGAACCAAATATTGTTAACTGCATAAAGATCAGAAGGTTGGAGAGGGCAGGACATGTGCTGCGTGCTAATGACAGAATGATAAAGAAGACAGTTAATGCAGTGCCAGAAGGAATCAGGAAATTTGGAAGTCCAAAGTTAAGATAGGAAGAACGGGTGAGAGAGGGTATAAAGATCATTGCAATCGAGAATTGGAGGAGCCCTGCACTTAACAGGAAAGAATGGGTAAACTTCTTCAGAAAGCCAAGGCCCGCAATGGGCTGTCGTGCCGGTGATGATGATAATGATGATATATATTTCACCTATGATAGCGTATGTTCGGAAGAGAATTACTTAAACTTCCTACTGTACAAACTTTTCCTGGAGAGAGGCATATATTAAAACGTCTCAAGGTGTTTTAAATCGAAGAAATCTTAGGGATCGCCGGAACGAAACTGGCCTGCTTCAAAGCCGTAACTGTGCACGTTTATGGCAAAAGACAGAATTCTGAGTAACACCTTCCAGGAAAGGAACTTTAACGAACAAATTGTATAATATACAGGCAAAATATAGGATAACGTCTCGATCTACCAGGGAAGAAAGCATTCTGAATAGTATTTTTTGTGAAGTATCTGGGGCTCATTTTCAGAGATGTAGCATGGAAAAATGGGATAAAATCTGTAACTGCTTGCATTTACTAGCACAAGGGTTATTCCGTATCCGACTATGATTGACATGTTTTTACTTCATCTCCAAAGATGTTAGAATTGTGAGGTCTAGCGAGTTATTCATTCTCATACATTTCATGGCGCTTGCTCTGACTACAACCAACAACATCCTTGAATCAAGCGACTTGACTATGTAGTAAGGGTAATATAAAAATGTCATTCAAATGTCAACTTGTATTTTAGAGATGCTGAAACCAAACCATACTTTAGGCAGCCTTGAAAATTGTTATCTGAGTTTTCTCAATTTTCCAGATGGTATAATAATGCTGACTGGCCCCGTGGTGTAGGGGTAGCGTGCCTGCCTCTTACCCGGAGCCCCCGGGTTCGATTCACGACCAGGTCAGGGATTTTTACCTGGACCTGAGGGCTGGTTCGAGGTCCACTCAGCCTACATGATTAGAATTGAGGAGCTATCTGACGGTGAGATAGCGGCCCCGGTCTAGGAAGCCATGAATAACGGCAGGGAGGATTCGTCGTGCTGACCACACGACCCCTCGCTATCTGCAGGCCTTCGGGCTGAGCAGCGGTCACTTGGTAGGCCAAGGCCCTTCAAGGGCTGTAGTGCCATGGGGTTTTAATAATGCAGCCAAAACAGCTCGTGATAAGGAAGCCCGCTAGGGCCATGGCCTGCGAAGTTGACTGCTGTCCATCCAGATGGTCTGCAGATACTTGAGTGCCACGTGGTCAATATGATGATATCGTCAGTAATTTTTCTTCGATTCTATTGACGGGTTCCACTGTCTCTCTCATCAGCCAGCTCGTCAGTTGTCCTGACTGAACTTCATTCCAGTCCTCCGTCCAGATTTAATATCTCTAAGTTCACCATGAACGCATCGGTCGTAAAACGTAGCCATGCTACCCCTACATCATGAGGCCGGCCTAAGTACGCTGCTGCTTAAACTTAGTTAGGGCTTCAACTTTTTATCCCACACCCGGCCTATTTCTACTATAATATCACTAAAATCCTCCATGGGTTACTGTGACAAGAAGAAGTAACAAAGAAAATAAGATAAAGGCAAATATATGATAAGGCGCATTGTCCTGGTGTTGTCCGATTCTTGTTAAATTATAAATCACCACCACCAGAAATTAAACTAATGGGTGAATAGAACACTCCTGTCTTTCTACGGGTATGAAGATAGCTACTTGGTGGTTGGTGAGCTAACTGTTCCATTTTCCACACGATGATGTTCTCGGAGAGCCATAAATCAGCGGAATTATTAGTTAGTTAGATAGTTAGTTAATAACTGTATCTTGTACATCTGCAATGCGCCTTGCTAATGCAGCAATAGGGTAGGATGGAGCGAGCCCCATGGGTGCACGCCGCTCTTTAATAACACGTACAAGTGGGATGAGAGTCTGTCTGCATTCCGTGGCCACCAACACAACGTATTCGATCAGATACCATCCATAATGCAAGTCACAGGCAATTTGGACACTAAATATTCCACCGCTAGATAGACCAATTTGTGGCTAAATTCAAGAGAAGGCACAGCCGTAGACTTACCTGACAACAATTAAACAATCAATTTCCTCCACGGAGAGTACTGTACGACATTGAATCTAGTTTATAAATAGTTATGCCGTGTCAGTAGTTAGGGTTATCAAATTAAAGTTGATATTACTGACGTTTAGACAGGTACGTCTGAAGTTTCCGAAGAGAATATGTGGCTCAGTTCAGCGAGGAAACGAACTGGTAGGTCATCCCAGACATATACCTACAAGATACAGTACAGGTTAAGTCAGTAAAGGCGTGTTCGGTTTACTCAGAGGGGCATTAGTTATATTCTCTATAAGAAAATAGAGATATGTAGACATGAGACTTCTAATTCTGAAGAGGCAAACTGCTCCAGATTTTATTCGGCCATCAACAGGGATCAGTTTCTAATGAAGCTCAGTTTAGAACTAATTATTTTTCCCTATTCGGTACCCAGGAAAACAGCAGTGGAAGCCTGTAAAAATCTCCATGGCCTTACACAGAGGTGTAGATCTGTACAATTAATATTCTTGCTTACTTTTTACAGTTTATTACAATTAAATCTGAAACATAGTGGATTTTAGAGCACCACAAAATTTATTTGTTGTAAAATCGCGTAGGGGTTAAACACTCATGCATTCATTAACGTTGTAATTTTAATCATTAAGCATTGATTTCTTGGTCTGTAAAAGTAGTACTGGAATAAGAAATAACGGTTAAGCTGTGGCCTACACGAAGGTAAAATATAGATTTAGAAATGAAGTGTTTTTAACGTCCATTTAACTTTAAATATTTTAAATTTTTCGTGTAATGAACTGTTGTTGATGATTATTCTTTCTTCGCCACTTTATTCTTCTTCAAAGCATATTTTCCTTTCATGTTGGGACCACCATTCTGCGTAGTGTCCTACTGCATCGGCTGGGTGAACACCGATAATTTGAATGTACTTCTGAAAGCAGTCTATGTACCTCCTCTTTAGTTTATCGTGTAGGCCGTCGTCCTTCTAAGCTGAGCTCCAGGGCTGTTGTTTTAACCGACGCTTTACCTCTTCTGACCACGTGTCCAAACATCTATAGTTTAGCTTCTCCCATTTTTGCTGAATTGGGACATACTCCAAAGGTGTTCCGAATTTTCTTATTTCTGATTCAGTACAACCACACGAATCCCAGAGATCAACGAAGCACCCTTGTTTCCTTTATATGAAGGGTTTCTCATATTGCTTCATGACAGGTCAACATTCTCCTCCATATAACGGCATCGGACGAATGAAGGTTAGGTAGATTTTTGATTTCAGGTGAAAGGGGATCTTGCGATCGATTAGGGTGCCAGTGATTTGAAATTGTTTGTGTGTGTCTAGAACAGGGCCTCTCAAACGGGCAAAATCTCACGCGTGCAAATCGAGGCGCAAGAGGTGAGTGCACTGTGCATCGGTTCCACTCGGCTCGGCTCGGACCAACGCTTCGTCTCTGGGCTACTCGGCTAAGCTCGACTCAACTCGGCTCGGATTTGGACCGCTACGGAGCAAGTGAGGAGGAGGAGAACAGGGGGAAGCGAGCGAGACAGGCGTGGGGAAAGAGAGAGATAGCGCTATTGCTCCAAATCGAGGAGTGGGGGTCTGCACTCTGGGCAACCAAGCGAAGTCGTCTTTTGCACCGTGCACAGTGCATACAGCAGGCGCATGCACCCTGACAGGCCCTGATCTAGAATAACAACATTCTAAGTTGTGTTTTCAGGAACGCAAGAAAAAGTGTTTTAAAACACACAATTATTGGTCGTGAGTAAATAAATGAGCGAGAGCTGATCGGCTGCACAAGGTAGGGAAGAACAAGGCCAGGATGCAGAGCAGAAGGGGAGAGGTAATTAAGTTCAATAACTGTGGAAAAGTGAGACAGTAATATGTAACGCCACAAATGTATTATAGGACTATCGTGCTAACAGATGGGTCAGTAAAACATGTTACGCTAGTAAGCGTACGTTTGGATTATAAATACCTCTTTTACTTTCTTAGATAGTCAAATACAATTCCAGAAAATAAAATCCTTCAGGATGTGGCCACGGAGTAGTTCAAATAAGATAATGTCAACAACCATGAACATATATGACATAAAACGGTATAAAATGCTGTGAAACTAACACACTACTATCATTTTGATAATTGGATAAAATATCTTGTATGAGGGCAAGTCTGTGATTTTTTTATTCCCTACCAGAATCTCACAAGAACTGACATTTTATACAGTGGTAACGAAGCTAGAAATTGGAACAAGAGGGAGAGGAGGAACAATTCACCGAACACCAATTTATTCGAATCAGCCAACGCTGGATGAGTTTAACACTTGTTAGTTATCATTTATTGATTTTATCTAAATTGAATCTGCGTTCCACGGGTAATCCCATAACAAGTTTTTTTTATGGCAGGGGAAAATCTTTTAAAGACACCACTCTGTGTGGGAGTTGGATTTCCACCAACTAAAAACCCCTGCCCTCTTCACTCAGACCATTCTGGAACTGCTTGTCGGCATGACATCAGAATGGAGTGATGTATGTTATTAAGTTCTTCCTTTCTCTTCTTTCTCCTTCATCCCCATAATGCTTGTCGCCATTGCCTTTACTGTGTTCCAGGCAAACGGGCTCTCTAACATAATCTGAACCAGATTCCCTGGCGTGAGTTGTCGGCTAAGTTGTTGGCAGGCTTTTCTTCGTTCTTCTTCCCATCGAACACAGTAGAAAAAGGTGTGTTCTACTGTATCCCTTTCAGAACAGTACTAACAACCATCTCCCTGCGTCTTTCCCATCTTCATGGCGTATACGCCGAATCTCCCATGTCCTGTCAGGATCTGCGACGGATAGTAATCTACCTGCCGATGTCTACATTTAAGCCAGTCTCCTATGTTGGGTATTAGCTTTTTTGTCCATTGGCCAACATCGGTTGTGCCATCCCATCGGTCTTGCCAGTCTAGTAAGAGTTGGTTCCTCGAGGCTTTCTTTTCCTCAGCAGATATAGTTGTACCCCTTTCATGCCAAAGTTTTCTCTCTGCAACGAGGAGGTCAATGGGAATACTGGCAGCTACAACTTGTAAAGCTGCTGTCGAAACAGTTCGATATGCACAGGTAACTCTGAGCAGCATTTTCCTCTGTACTCTTTCCATAGCTCTTCGGTGAATCTTCCTCCTGAGTGCATTGTGCCAGATAGGTGCAGCATAAAGTAAAATGGAATATACTGCAGAGCACATAATCTGTCTCTTAACTGTTCTTGGTCCCCCGATGTTAGGCATAAGTCTGGCTAATGCCGATGCCTTCTTCTCTGCCTTTTGGGTTACTGCCTTCACATGTGCACCAAATGTGCAATTCCTGTCAATAAGAACCCCAAGGTATCGTACAGACTTTCCTGGGATAATCACTGTATCATTTAATAAGAGACGGACATTTTTCCAATTCCTGGAACCTTTCAAAATTACAGCCTCAGTCTTATGTGGAGCCAATCTCAACTTATTATTTACCATCCAAAGGTTAACTCGTCTCAGTGATTCATTTACTCGGAAGGTCAGTTCTTCTACATTCTCTGCTATTACCACTATTGCAAGGTCATCTGCATAACCAATAGATGTTGTCCCTTTTGTCAGCTGCAGGCGTAAGACACCATCATATAGAATGTTCCACAAGGTGGGTCCTAGGACAGATCCCTGTGGAACGCCAGCACTCATTTCAAGATCTTCTAAATCATGAAATCGTATTCTTCGTCCTTTGAAGTACTTAACGATTATTTGTTGTAGATACTGAGAAATGTTCATCCTACGAATTTCTCTCAAAATAATGCTCCAAGAAGCAGTGTTAAAAGCATTTTTGACATCTAGCGTTATCAAGGCAGCCCATTTCTCACTGCTTTCTGCCTGTATTTGAATCACCCTCTCAATAGCTTGGGTTGTGGTTCTACCCTTTCTAAATCCAAACTGGTTCGATGAAAGTCCTCCCTGTTGTTCAAGTTCTTTCTCCAGTCTAGTTTTAATCAATCCTTCGTAAAGTTTGCTCAAGGTGTTTAATAAGCAGAGTGGCCTGTATGCTGATGGATCTAATGATAGTTTCCCTGCCTTCAATAACAGCACTAGCTTGGCTACTTTCCACTCATCGGGGAATTCACGCTTTTTTAATGAATCATTGAAGACTGATAAGATCCAACCAGGTGCCACCTCAACTGCATACTTGATGGCTTCTGGTGGGATTCCATCTACACCTGGTGCCTTACCAGTCTTCATATTGCGTGCTACCTCTTGTAACTCAACCACAGTGAACGGTTCTGCAACACAAAAATCTGATTCCGTTTCAAGTCTGTCATTAGTACAAGGGAACAACTCCATTGCTATGGCTTTCCTTCTATCAGCTGGGAGCTGAACTGGTACCCTGTTGATTATTCGACCGGTCACTATCTTATATCCCGCTCCCCAGATATCACTGTCTAGATCTTCGCATAGCTTTTGCCAGAGATTTCTCTTAGAATCCTTTATTAGCTTCATTAGTTGCCTCTTTGATGCCTTATAGTCAGCTTCTAATGGTATTAAGTTGACCTGGCGGATTTGTTTCCTAGATCTTGTAAGAATTCGTCTCTTGCGATTGCAGTCTTTCCTTTGCATGTCTATTTCATTGTTCCACCAGTAAGGGACTCGTGTTTTATATTTTGTTGATCCCCTCAATCGGCTGGTCCTACAAGCATCTTTAAAAGCAGTAGTTACATCTTTTAGAGTATGTTGCACTGTATCTACAGTTTGTGACATCCACTCGATTGCAATTTTAAAGGTTTCCCAATTATAGTTCCACACCGTTTTCGTGATATCATTAAGCTTCTTCGATCCCTTATCTTGAAAGTAAATAAAACGATGGTCGCTGAGAGATTCATCTTCCATAACTTCCCAGTCAACAATGAATGATGCTATACCCTGCGCTGAGCAGGTGACGTCTATGAAAGACTCTGAGTTCCCTCTGGAAAAAGTTGGTAAGATTCCAGTGTTATGAACCACCAAGTCTAGGGTCGCTATCCATTCTGCCCAATATTCTCCCCTACGATCTGCAGTTGGTGCCCCCCACAGAGGCGACTTGACATTTAGGTCTCCGAGAATGATAGATTCAATACCTGACGCCATGCAGTCCTGAACTATTGCATCTACTTCAGCTTTGAAAATATCAAAAGGGATGTTAGGAGAGATATAGCAACAATAAATCTGATATTGCTGAAGTTGAATACACAAATATCCTTCTTCTGCCCTTATACTTAGCACCTCCAACTTATCATTTAAAAAATATGCAGCTACATCACATCTTTTGTCCGTGAACCAACCACCTTCGGCTACTCGCCTTCTGTTTGGCTCGCTAACAAGCACTAAGTCTACTTTCTTTTCCAAGGCTGTCGCATACATGATGTCATGACTGTCGGATTTCCTCATGAGATTCGCCTGCAGTATGTCCATTATTGGTCGTTTAAATTCAACTTCCTTGCCTCTAATATTAGCTTCCTGTAAGTAGGGCATTTCATTTGATCTGAGCGGTGGCCCTCCACTTGGCACATGGTGCCCTCCACTTGGCACATGGTGCAAAACGAAATGTTCCCACAATCCTTCGCCAAATGGCCTTGTTGTCCACAATTTAGACAGCTCCGTGACCGGTCATCCTTAACGTCGCAGTGTGGCGCTTTATGTCCAAATCCAAGACATTTAAAACACCTTGCAACTGTAACTTTTTCCTTCACCATACAGGTTGCCCATCCCACATTTATTTTCTTTTTCTTTAACAGTATTTTCGATGGTTCCGTTGGCAATATTACGGTAGCATTCAGATTTCCGAACCTCCCCGGTCTTACGGACGTAATATTGATCTGAGATTCTTCGACAGCAGCTTCTAAGGAGAGTGCTGCTCTGAGATAATTTTCATTTAAATCCGGATCCATACCGTACACTAGAATTGTTGTCTCCTTCCTTTTTGTTGAAACCTCTATTTCCTTGACGTTTTTAGTTATCTCACGTTGTAATACGTCAGCCTTTCCTTTGCCTTCTACAGTAAGTATAAGGTCATCCTTTGCTGTTTTCCTTATTCGTTTGATTTTAACGCCAATTTTTTCGATGTTTACTCCTTCCTTTACTGTTTTAAGCAATTCGGCGTACGTTTTTCCCGCAGCTTTGCACGTAACTGTTTCCTGAGTATTGTCATTTAAGGATTTATTTTTCGATGTTAATCCCACAGAAACAGCCTGTTTTACCTGCGTTTTACCCGATTCCAAGCACCCTATTTCAATATCACTCCTACGGAACATCCATTCCAAGATTTTCCTTATATAATTCCGATCAAGGGTATCCGGGATAGTTATCAGCACCTTCTTTCTTGCATGAGTCTCAATTATCTCTCTCCAGTGGGTGAGACATGAATACAGGCTCTGCAGGTCATTTACTCCATCTTGATTAAATGAATATGGTATTACATATACATATCGCAGCTTCTCCCGCTCTCCTCCTCGACTCGTGTAGGTTTGCGTAACAGTGCGCAGGAATTCCGTCTTACCTTCCTCCAGATTAGAGTTCAGCAAGTCAGAGATTTCTGTATGCATATTCTTCATGCTTCTCATAATTCCATCCTCCTCTGTAAGATGTTTGGGATTTACAACCATTGATATATCCCAATCAGTCAATTTCCCTATATTTCCGGAGATGACGTGCGTGTTACTGTAAACACAGTCAGGCCATTCTTTATCCAATAGCTTCGCAAACTCGTCAAAGCACGTAGCTTCCAAAAGGGTCTGCTCTATATCTAGCACTCTGTCACTGAATTGCGCCTGTGTCCCAACATCACGGGTTATTTTCTTACTGGAGGTAGTGCCCTGTTCCAAATCACTCCTAGCCTTTGGATCTTCATTCACATCAAATTATTCCCATTCCCACGAACGACTACGGATTATTTCTGCCATTTGTCCCATTTCTTTAATACCTTTCTTTATCTCTGCTTTCGTATTGGGAGTCATCTTAACTAATGCTAATAAGTCTTCACTATGCTTGACTAACTTATCAATTTCTAGTCGCATCTCTTCTAATCCAACTCTTTGGTTTATAGTCTTCGTACTCTGTAGTTCCGTGGTTACGTCCAGCTCCTCATCCGACATAGTATCTCTTTGGTTTTCTACGTCTATTTCAACCTCTTTGGATTTGACATTTCTATTCTCAGTACCTCTACTCTCTTTTCTCTTTGAAAACATAACCTTAAATCATTTAAAGCAATATAAATGGCCTATTTACCTTGTCAGAAAAGGGATACCTCTTTAGCTCATCAAAGAGAGATAATACCGCGTTCTGAAGGGCAGCACTTCCACTTATAATCGCAATATATTTTAACCATACACAGCCTTTAAAACACCACTTAATTAAGCAAATACGCGGAGCACTAAACAACACCAGCCATTCAATAGCAGCACGCGAGTAGTAGTAGTAGTAGTAGTAGTAGTAGTAGTAGTAGTAGTAGTAGTAGTAGTAGTAGTAGTAGTAGTAGTAGTAGTAGTAGTAGTAGTAGTAGTAGTAGTAGTAGTAGTAGTAGTAGTAGTAGTAGTAGTAGTAGTAGTAGTAGTAGTAGTAGTAGTAGTAGTAGTAGTAGTAGTAGTAGTAGTAGTAGTAGTAGTAGTAGTAGTAGTAGTAGTAGTAGTAGTAGTAGTAGTAGTAGTAGTAGTAGTAGTAGTAGTAGTAGTAGTAGTAGTAGTAGTAGTAGTAGTAGTAGTAGTAGTAGTAGTAGTAGTAGTAGTAGTAGTAGTAGTAGTAGTAGTAGTAGTAGTAGTAGTAGTAGTAGTAGTAGTAGTAGTAGTAGTAGTAGTAGTAGTAGTAGTAGTAGTAGTAGTAGTAGTAGTAGTAGTAGTAGTAGTAGTAGTAGTAGTAGTAGTAGTAGTAGTAGTAGTAGTAGTAGTAGTAGTAGTAGTAGTAGTAGTAGTAGTAGTAGTAGTAGTAGTAGTAGTAGTAGTAGTAGTAGTAGTAGTAGTAGTAGTAGTAGTAGTAGTAGTAGTAGTAGTAGTAGTAGTAGTATGTGTGTCTAACTCCATTTATTCTTTACGCAGATGAAACCGGATTGTGGGAGCACCTTTAAATATCATCAAGCTGTGTTTAGATGGAACACGCAAACTTTCATTCAAAAATTCAGCGCTCCTTTACATTGTTATCTTTCGGGAAGTTACCACTCGTTGGGCATTTTATGAACATTTCAGACTGTTGAAGACTGAACTTAGACTTAGAATGCATCAACTCATGGATACCTCTATTGTGATATGTGTTATTAAAAATGTATGAATTCACTAGGAGTTAGCAGGAATCGAGAAAAAAAGTTCCTAATATGTCGGTTGATAATGGCTTTAAGAAATCTCATAAAATAAGATTGATTTAAACTTAATTCTAATTAAATTTTTCTCAGAGCAAGACTTGGGTAGGATGGAGCTTTTTATGTGTGGAAGTACCTTGCAATAGCCTAGACGTGGAATAATTTGGTGTAGCAATTATTGTGATGAAGTTATATTTGAGGCAGTAAAGTCAGGTTTAATGATGATGAATGTATTGTGGATATACGAAAAGAACATTCAAGGAAATACCTCTTTTACTTTCTGAGGTAGGCTATGTAACTAAACGTCGAAATTTTACATATTACTCCCGCGTCATACTTTCCGGTTCCCTTAAGACTGTTTCACTCTCAAAAGCTATCATGAAAATGTTTTGGTTTTTTAGGTTAATGTTTTAGTTTTGAGGTTCCTGTTAGGAATTTTTATTTGTACATGTCACTGTTGCATTTAGCCACCAGCTGATATCATATATAATTGTAGGTAACTGGTATCATGGTATCAGTCAGGTTCGAGATATTTTCATTCAATTGAACTATGTTTTATTAATTCACTTTTGTTTTTTATTAAACTCAAATACTTTAAAAAGGTGTTTTCAATAATTTCACACCAAAACTTAAAAGAATACATTACAAACACCGGAGAAGAACACAAAAATTTTAAAATCAAATTCCAAAATAATGGACCTTCCCACATTTCTCAAAATCTCTAGAAGAAATCATTTTAAGATCATTTCGCTACTAACAATAGAAATCACGGATCTTACGTAAAATATTCACACACGTAAAATGAGTCAAGGAAAAACAACGTCTAAATAATTCCTTTCGGAATTTATCTCATACGACCAACGGAATGCGTTTAAGTTCGCAGGTTTTAATTAGCTATCCAGTAGTGCGGTATGTGCCAGGTTCACTCGTAGAGGGACCGTGCCACTTATCGCCTCTTTTATTCCATTAATAACCGCATAGCACGTCACTAAAATGCTAAACCGACATTAAGAGAAATAATTTAATTTCTTCCTTCGTTTTGGTATTCCTGATTCGTTAATAAAAGATATTCACTTCGACGTTTTAAGTAATTCACTATCAATGTTAAATAACAATTTGTACGGTACATGTAAATAAGAATAGCTGAACAACAGGCAATTTCAAAGTTAATAAATATGTAACCTCATCTTATCCTATGATATATAGTGTGAAAATTACTATCTATCTGATTCTGTTACCGTACTGTACCCCTTGTTTTAGGGCAGCTATCCCTTGTGGATTTTCTCTCTTTCTCTCCCTCTACAATACGGCTGTTGTGTAAAAATTAAAATTCATCAGGAAAACAAGGGACGTTACACCTAATAGGTTTTACAACACTGATGCTCATTGTAGAAACTGATTTGTCCACTTTCAAAGTCAATGTCTTTCCGTACAAATCTCCAGTCTCTGATCACTGTTACTCACGTTTTCGGAGAGGTAGGACACTATAACAGATCTAAATATTTCTACAAGTATTTCTGCTGCTGTCAGGATTTACATTTCTTAGTTGGTCTTCTTTTACATCGTTTCATATGTTATTTTCCATGACACAATACTACAGGGCTTCTTAAATTTTCGTACCCACGTGTGGTATGCATCCTTCATGAGCAACCTCCATTGCTCACTGCAAGGCGGTCACATCGTCAATTATTTCATTATTATGATGGGCAAAATGTTTTCTACTTGTTGCAGCGCTTCCCACTGTTCTTTACATGCTTTACCCACAAAAAAATTATATTTTGCTTTCGATACGATAGAATTTTTGTTTCACCAACGTAAACCAAAGCGGGTCCCGCTTATCACTTTTCCAATATTGAAAAATTTTAGTTCGAAATTCAATATTTATAAGTTCGTCTTTGACGTTCCCGGTAGGCTGTCACTTTCTTCCAAATATTCGCCAACAAAATCGTTTGCTTCAGGAACACGTGACGTGTAAGTTGAAGCGAAAGTGAGACAAGACATGCTGTCCGCGTAAAAGTTATCATTATCGAGGCAGTTACTGATGACACTTGTAAATATCAGGACGTAAAAAATTAAATACAACCTTTAAAACAGATGAAAACCAACAAGTGAACAGACCACAAACATACCGTCTCCAGCTCATTTTAACGTGTGTGCAAAATTTACGTAACTTCGGCTATTCTTCTGCACGCAATCTTATATTACAAGTTTCACATTTTTCTTTCCATTGTATAAAGAAACACTTTTCCCATACAGCAGCTATAAGCGTATGTCGGTGAGGTCTCATATCAGCTGTTGGACGGTGCGAATAAAGGTAGCACCGAGCTCGATAGCTGCAGTAGCCTAAGTGTGGCCGGTATCCAGTATTCGGGAGATAGTAAGTTCGAACCCCACTGTCCGCAGCCCTGAAGATGGTTTTCCGTGGTTTCTCACTTTCACTCCAGGCAAATGCTAGGGCTGTACCTTAATTAAGGACACGGCCGCTTCTCTCCCACTCCTAGCCTTTCACTGTCCCATCGTCGCCATAGAACCTACCTGTGTCGGTGCGACGTAAAGCAAATAGCAAAACAAATAAATGTAGTGTAGAATAGTGACCTCTCGACGAGTGAACCCAGCACGGGGCGCAGAACTGTACAGCCAACCACGCTAATTCAAACATACAAACTTTAACGCATTCTGTAGGTAGTACGAGTAATTTCCGAAACTAATATTTTGGTCGTTTTGTTATCCTTGGCTCGTTTGACGTGTGTGCAAAATTTTCCTAAGATCGGTGATTCTACGGTACACGACCTTCCCTGGCTAAATAGTTAGCGTGCTGGCCTTTGGCCACAGGGGTCGCTGGTTCGATTTCCGGTAGGATTGGGAATTTTAACCATCATTGGTTAATTTAGCTGGCACAAGGGCTGGGTGTATATGTCGTCTTCATCATCATTTCATCTTCATCACGACTCGCAGGTCGCCTACGGGAGTCAAATCAAAAAGACCTGCACTTGGTGAGCCGAACATATCCTCGGACACTCCCGGCACTAAAAGCCTTACTCCATTTCATTTCATTAGAGTATTGTGTATGTGTGTTTGTGTACTTCTGTGGACTGAATACCGCCGCAGATTCGGCGACTGGAGCAGCTATCGTGGGTATAATTTGAACAGTGTTAATGGTCGTTATTGTGACGAGTATGCATAATTTGAACAGTGTTAATGGTCGTTATTGTGACGAGTATGCCTAATTTGAACAGTGTTAATGGTCGTTATTGTGACGAGTATGCATAATTTGAACAGTGTTAATGGTCGTTATTGTGACGAGTATGCATAATTTGAACAGTGTTAATGGTCGTTATTGTGACGAGTATGCATAATTTGAACAGTGTTAATGGTCGTTATTGTGACGAGTATGCATAATTTGAACAGTGTTAATGGTCGTTATTGTGACGAGTATGCATAATTTGAACAGTGCTAATGGTCGTTATTGTGACGAGTATGTATAATTTGAACAGTGCTAATGGTCGTTATTGTGACGAGTATGTATAATTTGAACAGTGCTAATGGTCGTTATTGTGACGAGTATGCATAATTTGAACAGTGCTAATGGTCGTTATTGTGACGAGTATGCATAATTTGAACAGTGCTAATGGTCGTTATTGTGACGAGTATGCATAATTTGAACAGTGCTAATGGTCGTTATTGTGACGAGTATGCATAATTTGAACAGTGCTAATGGTCGTTATTGTGACGAGTATTTACTGTTGTTTCACACTGTTTACCTGTTGCTGTTTAGTTTTTCACTATACTCGTATTTGACAATGTGAAATACTGCACTGTCTAGGTTCGCAGTTGCTTTTTGGGGCGACTGGCCTTGGAGAAATTAAAGCAAGGCGAGCATATAAATAAGATTATAGCCCTCTCAGGTAACAGAACTGTTGTGGACCTTCCTGTGTGACGGGTGGCTAAATCATGCAATAGAAAAACGCTATCAGAAAGCGCATCAAGTCTGTTTATTTTCAATATAGCTCAGTCAATTTATTGACCATTCGAATATTGTGAAGTGGTGGCGATATCAACTTCAGAAAACAGATCGATGAACCGATGAACTTGGGTGCTTACCGAAAACGAAGAACACTTATGCCACGATTCCTGCCCTAAAAACTGCGAGTTTTCTTCCTTGATGGGGAGAATTTCCTAAATGAGCTCATCTTATGCAAAATATAATTTATATTAGCATGTTGCACCTGAAAAATGCATCATCGTCACTACGGTCGTGACTCGGCCTACCTAATCAATACACAACTTTAGGAAACAATTCCGTGACATTATAAACTACCCCTCATAATGCAACCCAAACAGACCTTAGAATATACCGGTAATGGTATAGGATTTCAGGATACGTGTAAAAGGAATAGTGACGATAAAAATCCCGGGATTGGGGCCATTTATCCACTGTAAAGAATCTGCAGTAGCCAACTTCAAGTCTGCAGTAAACGAAAAAGAAGGATGAAACCTTATAGCCGACCTGGACGTCTGAGAGTATGGGACCTTTTCAATGATGTATTTCAATGCTGAATACGGTACAAAAACCCAGATCCCCGAGCTAAAGGAATCGAATGCTAAAATCCCTGACACGACCGGGTCTAGACCCGAGACCCCTTGAACCAAAAGGCCAAAATTTAGCCATAGAGCCGGACGAAAGAAATGATTAATTATGAATATTCTTCCTCGACGACCTGATTCAGGTACTGTAAATTATAATCAAATTGTAATGGCACACGTTATCTAGTGTCAGAAGTGTATTTCATAAGCCACTCTCATGGATACTTTGCTGTTTGTTTAGTTAGATCTACACATCATGGTGGAGCTTTCCCTCGGACTCTAAAACTCTGAACTATGTCCTGTAGGATCACAATTATCAAGCTTGATAGCTGCAGTCACTTAAGTGCAGCCAGTATCTAGTATTCAGGAGATAGTGGGTTCGAACCGCACTATTGGCAGCCCTGAATATGGTTTTCCGTAGTTTCCCATTTCACACCAGGCAAATTCAGGGGTTGTACCATAATAAGGCCACGTCCGCTTCCTTCCCACTCTTAGCCCTTTCCTATCCCATCGTCGCCATAAGACCTATCTGTGTCGGTGCGGCGTAAAGTAACTTGTAAATAAAATGTAGCACAATTTCCAGGCTACCTCTTCTAATGGTGAAGCGACAAATCTTTCAGTTCACAGTTTGATTTTGGATCGCAGTAGTAATTTGAACTTCAACTAATTTAGTATTGACTGATTTGTTCCTTTGGCAGAGCCTACGGGAATCTCAGTATTCTCTTCCAACAGAATATGTCGAAGAGATCAATACGGTCAACATTAGTGTCCAAAATCCAACGCATGTGGAATTACAAGGGAAACTAAATTTTTAATGAGTTACATTTTAGTAGTGATGGTTGTGTCATGGATTTTCGACATGTTAGTCAGCTGTTCCATTCGGACTTTGTGCGTGCTATTCTTCCTAATCTACATCCATCTGCTATTTAATCCGCACTATTCTGTGCCCTATTAATCCAGTTGTATGTCTCAGTAATCATAAATTGGGGCCTTCCTCCCGGTAATACACACTAATTTGAAGTTTAGACTATTTCCAATTCAGAAAACTACGTGCTTAAATTAATCCGTAGTTCGCTGGGAATCATAAAATCCCAAATCTACAGTTTGACATATCCAGTACCATACAATATATTTAGGCCACCCACTATAAACTTACAGCGATGTAGGCCTACGTTATTTATTTCATTTCGTCCACAGTGACAACACGTAAATTCAGGAAAATGGTGGTTCCACAATAAATCATATTTCTTCTCTCTGTGTGAACAGATAATTCGGTCATTATTTAACTTATTAATCTGCCTGAAATTACAGGTGACCACAAGGATTGAGAATACTGGGAAAAACAGACACATGGAAAGGAACAGATTACCCAAATTAAATGAAAGAGAAATTTTACTATTAATTTTAATTCTTATAATGAAGGAATATTTAATGAACATTCCATAAAAGTAATTTGTTTTGCATCTCTGATATGTTTTTCTATTATTCTTGCTATCTCCAATTTATCTTCCTTCTTACTCAAACAGTCGTCATAGTTTATTAATTCAATTGCTTCTAGATAGAGACGAGCACGATACTGATGGGTGGTAACAGTTTTGCGAAGCTCTCAAAAGTATTACTTACTTACTTACTTGGCTACTTATTTATTTACTTTTTATTTATTTATTTTATGCTTTTACGTCCATATCTAGAAACGTTTTTCCATTTCCTAATATATCCCAACTTAGATTAAATAATTTATTACAATCCGTGATAAAGCCGTCAATGCCACTTCACCGTACAGAAATTTTACATTCTTGAACACGATCATCGTAATTTTATTCAATATAAATACACTTACAGTGAAGATATATACGTTTTAGCAAGATATATTCAAAATAAATCTGTGTGCTAAGTAGTATTAGATAAATATTCACTAATATTAAGTTATACCACAAGCTAAGAGTGTACCAGCGTAGGGTATGCAATATTCTACCACGAGTAACGTATTGATTATTCACGGGAAGCAATTTCCAGCTCATATTGGCTGTACAAGGGCCGCGTTTCGACAGAGAAGGTCATATTCCTTTTGGTATTGTTACACTATACTTGAGTTCACTTGTCCCAGTTAATTAAGAACACAAGCCCAATTGCACTCCCTGTTAATTATTAAAGCATGCTAAGAACGTTACTCATAATCAAGCAGAATCCTGAATAATTTGGTTGCTTTTCTCAACCATTCGATTCACTCAGTCATTCATTCGTTAACTGAAGCTAAGTAACTAAAATATTCCTCTGCTTTATAACGAGCCTCCATACAAATGGAGCGCTAGCCATCTGAGAAAATAAAATGCATATTTTGTTCTCATTTAACTCATAACATGCACACCCGATGTTTTCCTAATGTTAAGACTTATTATTAACCACACGATCTGGTGTTTTCTGAAGTGGTACTTCATACGTGAAAACATTTAAACCGTATCGTAACGTAACTTTTCTGGTCGTTAATACTAATATACCAGGTACAGCCGGACTATATTTGCTGTCTGCATATCGATAATGGCTAGTGTGTTCAGCAGCGACGAATACACAGACATTATTTTAATCTGGACAACCTGGTAGGAATGCAGCCGAACCTCCAAACATACGTATGCCTTCTACACACGTATTTTGCCGAACGGTATTAGTTTTTTGTTTCATACAAGCAACTCATTTATCGAGTGTAATGTCTACATGTGTGTAAATTAACAAGTTATTAAATTTCCTTTTCTGCATCTTTGGCGTGTTTACAGACAGTAGCGGCCATTAGGGGGTGGGGCGAGGAGGGAAAGTCGGTCCTGCCACCCCCCTCCCACTTTGTGGAGTAAACATTACTTTTCTATTCCACTTTATCCAGCTGGAACTAGGAATTATTTAAAAGAAAGCTGTTTGTAAAACACTTGTTATTTTATCTGCTAATTCTCTCCTTTATTTTCTTTAATTATTTGCATTATTAATGGCGGAAATACGCACAAAATACTGTTCGTCGCGGATAACTGATTTATATAGCGCTACGACAAGTTGTGGAGACTTTTTCATGTGCTGTGAAGGAGGGTAGTAGGGGTGCATCTTTTTTTTTTTTTTTGGTCAAGGTCGTGGACACTGAGTTATAATCTACCCGCTTGCCGCGCGCATTCGTCAATCTGACAGTCTCTTTAGTGTCTAGTGTCTCTCTTAGTGTGTATTCAAATACTAAATGATTTTTAATTGCATAATCATGCCGTACTTCTATTTAGTTGTACCGGGCGAGCTGGCCTTGGGGATAGGGGCGCGCAGTTGTGAGCTTACACCCAGGAGATAGTAGTTTGGAATACCACTGTCGCCAGCCCTGAAGATGGTTTTCCGTGGTTTCCCATTTTCATGCCAGGCAAATGCTGGGGCTGTACCTTCATTGAGGTCAGGGCCGCTTCCTTCTCACGCCTAGTCCTTGCCTGTCCCAGCATCACCGTAAGTCCTATCTGTGCCGGTGCTACGTAAAGTCAATTGTAAAAAAATATTTAATTGTAATTGTAATTTCAACGGGAGCTAATACCTACTTTACTTTCACCGGACTAAATTCTTTCGTTTGTGTTACGTTATTTATAATGTAAATGTAATTAACCTCTCCCGTGGTTTATTCGTAATAATAGTTTGAGATTTTGATTCAATGCTGTACGATAATATTTTCACCAGGTCTCATAAACGTACTACGGGGCAGGTTAAATACATTTACTTAATAAATAACATTACACAAAGGAAATAATTTAGCCCAGTGATAAGGACGTTGGTATAATCTCCCGTTAAAATTACAATTACAACTGAATTGTTTTTCAAAATTGGCTTTACGTTGCACCGACACAGATAGGATTTATGGCGACGATGAGACACTAAAGGGCTACGGATGGAAAGGAAGCGTCCATGGACTTAATTAAGGTACAGCCCCAGCACTTGGCTGGTGTGGAAATGGGAAACCACGGAAAACCATCTTCAGGGTTGCCGACAGTGGAATTCGAATCCACTACATCCCGAGTGCAAGCCCACAGTTGCGCGCCCCTAACCCCACGGCCAGCTCGCCAGGTACAATTAAATAAATTTGCGGCATGATTATGCAATTCAAAATAAGTATTTGAATACACACTAAGAAACTAACAGAAACTAAAGAGACTGACAGACCGAAGAATGCGCGCGGCAAGTGGGTGAATTATACCTCAGTGTCCACGACCTTGGCAGAAAAAATATGTAACTCTACTACCCTTCCTCACAGCACATGTGAAGTCTCCACTACTTGCCGTAGCTCTATACAAATCGGTTAGCCGCGACGAACGGCATTTTGTGCGTATTTCCGCCAATAATTATGTTAATAATTAAAGAAAATAAAGAAGGTAATCAGCAGATAGGACAACATGGCTTGTACAAATAGCTCTTTTAAAATAATTCCTAGTTCCAGCTGGCTAAAATGGAATAAAAAATGTAATGTTTACTCCACAAATTGGGGGAGGGCGACTGTCCCCCCTCGCCCCACCCGCTAATCTCCGCTAGCGTTTGTAAACACGCCAAAGATACAGAAAAGGAAATTTAATAATTAATGTATACACGTGTAGACATTACACTCGATAAACCGAGCTCGATACCTGCAGTCGCTTAAGTGCGGCCAAATATCCAGTAATCGGGAGATAGTGGGTTCGAACCCCACTGTCGGCAGCCCTGAAGATGGTTTTCCGTGGTTTCCCATTTTCACAACAGGCTGTACATTAATTAGGGCCACGGCCGCTTCCTTCCCATTCCAGGCCTATCCTATCCCATCGTCGCCATAAGACCTGTCTGTGTCGGTGCGACGTAAAACAAATAGAAAAAAATACACTCGATGAAAGAGTTGCTTGTATGAAACAAAAACTAATACTGTTCGCGAAATACGTGTTTAGAAGGCATACGTCTGTTTGGAGCTTCAGCTGCATTCCGATCAGGTTGTCCAGATTAAAATAATGTCTGTGTATTCGTCGCTGCTGAACACACTAGCCATTGCCGATATGCGGACAGCAAATATAGTGCGGCTGTATCATACACCAGGCTAGAACTATGCGGTGGAAAACGAGGTTTACTAAAGCAAGGAGTGCATTAGACGGGGTAGCGCTGGGTAACATGCTGCGATCGACGTTCCGGTTCTTGTCTCTTCATATTCTGACGTAACCTCTCCGCTGACAGTAGTGCCCCTGTGAAAATCAGTCGGTAGACGTCCCAATCATCATTTGTGCATGCGGGATATTTGTAAGTAGAAAGTACCTGCGTTCGGGAGCCACCTGGTATAAAGAGGTAGTGTTTGTTTGTATGTAAAGGCTAATCTCGGGAACTACTGGACCAATTCTAGAAATTATTTTACTAATGTAAATATTCGTTATCCTTGAGGGACATACGCTGTGTTTTCTTTTCAAAACAATTCGAGCGGGGGTCACGGGGGAATATAATAAAATACTAGGCTAATATAGGCGAAATACCTAATTCATCGTACAAGGACGAGACAAAGTGCAATTTAAGCTCATGACACAAGGAACGAAACTCGGTAAGCAATACGGGCCCGGAGACCATGTTTTGAGGCCCTAAAACCAACCGTTATGGAGGTATTGGCATCACACTACCCCTCCTCTAGGAATCGGATAAAGAATTGAACTGCCGTAACCATGGCAAGGTCAGCTCCAAGATTCTACAGCGGCGAGATTATCTACAATATATCAAAAAACCTAACATGTTACAGAAATGAAAATTGGTATTTTGAATCACCTTTAAAAATGAAGGAGTACAAAATTTTGTTTTCAGAAAATCCACTTAAAAGATGAATGGTGGGCCGCGGGAGGGGGAGAGGTGCAAAGAAGTGAGGAGGGATTTGAATTATTTATATGAGGATACATATATCTCAGAAACTAAAGATGTTACAGACGTTATAATTGGTACTTGAAATCTCCTGTAAAAGTAAATGAGCACACCTTTTCGGAAAATCCACCTAGGGGGTGAAATATTATAAAAATCGGGTGAATTTTAAAGTGAGTGTCTTCTTCTGCTACCGCTTTTCCCGCACCTGAGGGGTCGTGGGACTTGACCACGTTTTACATCTGGATGCTCTTCCTGATACCAACCCTATGTGTAGGGATACAATTACTCTTGAGTGTTTCTGTTGTGGTTGGTAAAGTGGTGTGTTGAGTAAATATGAAGCGGGGAGTGTTGGGACAAACACAAAAACCTGTCCCTGAGCCAGAAGAATTAATCACGCGTGATTTAATTCCCGACCCAGCCCGGAATCGAACCAGTAACCCTGTGAACCGAAGGCCTTAAACGCAGACCACTCAACCAAGGAGTAGGTCAGTTTTAAAATGAGTATACCTATAGTGTATCTCATAAACGTAATATGTTACAATCGTGAAAATTGGTATTTGTAATCTCCTTTAAAAATAAAGAAACACGTACTTTTTGTTTTCGGAAAATCAACTTCAGCTGGAGATCGGAAGAATGGTTTAAATTATATTTATCAGGATACTTATATCTCAAAAATAAGGTGTTACAGACGTGAAGGTTTGTATTTGGAATCTCCTTTTGAAATAAAGAAACCCTTTCCTTTTTTCGACTTAAAAGAGGACTGTTTCTCACATGTAGAGTTCCATGTCGTAGGTTCCAGATTTAGCGCTGCCAGTAGATTGGTCATCTTAGCGCCAAAAGGCAATGCCACAAACGTAGTCAAAAAATATGCCCTGGGGTAAACGAAAAGCATTTTTTTCGGCGAGTTTTTATACTTTAGGGACTTTCAGATAATGTCTTAATACAGTGCCGAGGAACAATTAATTTTTATTAAATTACGAAATCCTTGCGAGCGAAGCCGTTGGTAACAGCTAGTATTTTAATAATTTATTCATTAGAAAATGAATTTCATTAGCGAATTAATGAACTTAACGGAGCGTTTGATATTGAACGATATAAACTCTGGCTGCTCCAGCGTGATAATACATATCTACCTCTGTACTGGAGATATAAAAATAATCTAATATCATTTTAAATCGATGTCAGATGAAAGGGAGTTAATTGAAAATGTGTGAACTATAACACTCCTCAATATTGAACCCCATAACAAATTTTTGATGAACTAATTGAAGCACAGCTCCTCCAATATATGAACTTCAGCAGTCTCTCGCAGTGTTTCATAGCCATTTATGGTGTATTTTAACAAAGGGTATTCAGAATATTTGATCCTCATTTGGCTGTGCTTCGACAAAATTTTCGTCTACTGCGGTAACCTGAGAATTTGTCAAGGAGCCTTATGTATGTAAATGACAATGAGTTTTAATACAAACACTAACACACAGTCCACGATCCAGAGAAACTAACCAGGCACGGCTGAAATTGGTAAATCGACAGGGCATCGATCGTGCGGCTATCTGAAAAAAGCCCAGTATACTGACCATTTGTATTAAGAACTGAGTCAGAAGTACAACACAATAAATTACTATGTTCATAACATTTGATTTTTCAGATTTTTAGGAAAAAACGTACACATTGCATTAGCATACCACGTAAATCATACTGTAAGATTAGTTTCCTTATAACAGGAATATTTTCGGTGTGTTTTTGAAGATCCTGCCATTCCCCGGACTCATTACTCAACTGATAGACAATCATATGTTTTGTTACTTCACATCGGACAGACACATAAAGATCGTACGATGACAGGACAGGGCTAGGAATTGGAAGGGAGCGACTGTGGCTTTAATTAAGGTACAGCCCAGGCATTTAGGAAAACCAATGTCAAATCATCTGACTAACTGTCAGTTTTCAGGAAAATTATTTGAAACAATTTAATTTACTGCCGATATGTAATGAAAATATTTTGTCTGGTGCACTTTATCGTAATGTCAACCCTTAAATTAGAAATAAATTCAATTATAATATTTTTAGGTAGCAACATGAATGCAAGTATCAAGTGTACTGATCTTACATAAGTATGACTTAATATTTTATTAGCATGAATTAAGTGGATATAAAGCAGTTTAACTTGAAATCACCATAAATAGTTTCGAAACTTTGTATACACTCTTTACGAGTAGGTGTCTATCAATGACATTTATATATTCGTTCACAATTACCCTCAATATTACCAGAAGTTTAATATACCGGTATATTGAACATAATAGTTAACGCTAACGTCAAAATAAATATTATGTGCAGTGGACTGTTCTTGTCATTCCGTAACAGAAACATGTCAATGTAATGAACTAGTCGTGCCTGACTTGTTTACCGAAGTGAGCGATACCAATTTAATATCGTACGCGGGTCGAACCATGTAATTACGTCACAATAATCCCCTATATACCTGATCACAACTACCACGCATCGTAATTAGCCGTTCAATAATTGAAAGCTTTATTTACGCTAGCTAATTTAGCAGACATAACTCTCTTCAGTTGATATATGATATGGTATGTATACACTGTACAGTATTACTGTAACTTGACATCCAACACAGTACTCTATGAAAGGAAGGAGGAGAGCTAATATTAACACAATGCATATGACAAAGGGGATCACTACATAATGAATGTACGCTGAATTGAGCGGGAAATATCTCCTGTATTAGTTCTGTTACAAGAATGTCGGACAATAATCGTACCAGGAATGGTCATGTATGTAATCTACTGAAACTTAAGGCCTGATGATAAAGATCCACGAATTTCAGTTCAGACGTTAAAATTTTGCCTGGTTTATTCTTTTCATATCCGAATATGAAAGTTAAACTGTGCAGGACCAAAAAGGAACGATCAAGATGATTAATAATGTTCACTTTATACCGGGTAAGTGCCATGCCAGCATACTCTATAGGCCTTACCAAAGAGTGCAACGAGGTGTTTACTATGGCCACAGAGCCTCCCTGCTTTTAGAGTTAGTACGCAACAATACGCGGACTACTACTACTACTACTACTACTACTACTACTACTACTACTACTACTACTACTAGCAGTTCCAGAATGGTCTGAGTGAAGACGGCAGGGGGTTTTAGTTGGTGGAAATCCAACTCCCACACAGAGTGGTGTCTTTAAAAGATTTTCCCCTGCCATAACAAAAAATTACTACTACTACTAAGAATAATAATAATAATCACTCACCCCACTGATTTGCATTTAGGGCAGTCATCAATGTGGCAGATTCCCTATGAACTGTTTCCATTGTCTTGTTTTAAAATATGGCCTATTTCAAGCAATTTCGAATTGTAACGAACATTCCCCTAAGAAATTATTCTACTCCCTAATTATTCTTTCTGCAAACGAATATTTGCCTCAGAGTGTCTCCTGGAATTAACACATTATCTCCGTGCTTCCCTACGGTATTCTATATATTATACAGAATTTTAGATTAGGTAGTGTACACGTTGCGAGTAAGATTATATTAAATTGCATAGCCCTTAACGTAGCCTCGGAAACGCGAAGTGAAAGTCACCATATCTCGTTTCTGTTGCGAAGACTGGGTTAGGGAATTTTCATTGTAAAGGCAGGCCTAAAATAAAATTGGGGAGTTTCATTATGATGACAGGCCCATTTGCCTACAGCCAGTCAACCGAGTTGGGCAGACACTCACTCTCTACCTATCTTTTTAAACACTCAGAAAAGCTGTCTTTGTGGTTTTCCCCAACTGAAGTCAATATAGGTCAGTACAATGATGTCAGTAGAAATGTCACGATTAAAAGCAACGCTATCATATGGAATACTCGATCAAATGTCAAATCGCACATTTTCTCACTTCTAATGAACAGTTCAGTGCTGCTGATCTAACAGGACAAAGTTCCCGAGATCCTCTACCATCATTCGTTTAAGTGTGCACACTGCTCTTTCCAATCAGCGCCTCAGAGTAGGCAACCAATAGCTGGAATACTGCGATGAATCAGACTGTTACGTCCCAATAGTACCAGACAATTTGTGGATCAGAGGAATGGCATGCCAATATTCAGGCGGGCTGTTACACTCCGTACGCAGTAGTAATCCCATATATCGGGGATGAGTGGCAACAGAGGAGACAAAGCATATGACAAACAAAACAATGGTCAATGTGATGTTATTTTTCAACAGTTTTATGATCTTTAGATATTTAAGGCCTTCACACTTAGTTTTCTTACGACTCTGTGATATTATGGCAACTAATGTAAAAGGAGTTTTCCTTTCCTCCATGACCTCCTTTTGTCTTCTTCTTCTTCAATATTCCGCTCCTCCGTGATCTCCCATGGTCAACTCTTGTTCATTTCTTACCCCGATAGCATTACGTATGGAAGCTTAGGGAGTCTTTTACCTTCACGCTCTTCGTGGCCCTTGCCTTCATTAGGTCGATACATTCATTTTTGGAAGTGTCGGAACCCTTCCATTTTTCTCTCGTATTAGTATTATGTAGAGAATGGTTGCCTAGTTGTACTTCCTCTTAAAACAATAATCACCACCACTCTAAAAATAGTCGGTACGGTAAAACAGAATAAGAATGTTCGAAAATTGTGTTCTCTATAACTTTTGTTATGTAGTACTTTTTGAATGGACCAAAAACATATGTATTTAAAAAAAATAATTTTTTGTGCCTTCCAAAAAAGTACCATTTTATCCAGGGTGAATAAAATTATTTATATCCTAGACTGTAGTTTCTTATTCGCTGACTCTACACAACGATTTTCATCGAATTCTGTTTACCTATTCTCTCCCGGCTTGGTGTATATGGACTTAGCAACAAAAATACTAATTCATGTTTTTACAATTGGCTTTACGTTGCACCGACACAGATGGGTCGCATGGCGACGAGGGAATAGGATAGGCCTAGGAGTGGGAAGGAAGCGACCGTGGCCTTAGTTAAGGTACAGCCCCAGCATTTGTCTGGTGTGAAAATGGGAAACCACGGAAATCCATCTTCAGGCCTGCCGACAGTGGGGTTCGAAGCCACTATCTACCGGATGCAAGTTCACAGCCGCGCGCCCATAACCGCATGGCCGACTGACCCGGTAAATACAAATTCATGAATATCTCTATTATAATAATCGGCACTGTAAAAATGCATATGACATAAATGATCAGAAATTTAATTCTATGTAACTTCAGTTATGTAGTACTAGCTGATGTATCCGAGTCTCAGAAAGACTGTCTTTGTGACTTTCCCAACTGAAGTCAACATAGGTCATTGCAATGACGTGACTAGGAATGTAGCGATCAAAAGCAATGCTGTCGTATAAAATACTCGATCAAATGAACAACCGCACATTTTCTCACTTTTAACCAACAGATCTACGGTGCCGACCTAAGAATCCAAAGTTCCAGTGCTGGAATGACCATGCTGCAGACAGCCACGAATATTCTTCTGTCATTATTCCGTTAATGTGCACATTGCTCCTTCCAATCAGTGCCTCAGAGAAAGGATTGAATAGCTCGAATGCCATGATGAACCAGTGTGTTACGTACCAGTAGTATCAGAAAATGTATGAACCAGATGAATGGCATGCAAACGTAGAATGTTATGTAACTCTCCAGCTACTATTTCCCGCCAATATTCATGAAGGCTGTTATACTCGATACGCAGTAGTAATCCCATATATGGGAGATGAACGGCAGCAGAAGACACAAATCATCACAACAAATAATGGTTAATGTAATGTTATTTGTTAATCAATTTTACGCGCTTTATATTTGGTAAGGATTCACATTTACTCTTCTTCCGACTATGAGATATTAGGGCATCTTTTAAAATTATTTATAGCCTAGACTGTAGCTCTTTATTCCCCGACTTCACATACCGATCATCATTAAATCTTATTTACCCAATATCGTGACTTGGCGCTGATATATACTTAACAACAAAAGTACAAATTCATGAATATTTATGTTACCGGTAGGCTAAAGATGTATAAGATACTAGCAAATGTACCCGTGCCTCGCTACGGTATTCCAAATTGTATACGGATATCGAAGTAAATTACTGTACATAAAGTTAATAATAATTTTTAAATTGCATCTCTATTGGCGTTATCCGAGAAAAAGCATAGGTAGGTCCGTAGACGTTGTTTCCAATGTAAAGTGCGAGTTGTGGAGTTGTGATGATAATGACAGGTGCACTTGTCTACCACAATTCACTATGTTTTAGAAACGCTGAAATGGGTGAAATTTGTGTAAGGTTTTCACACAGTGAATTATTTTCAGATACTTATGCAACAGCTTCAGACATAGAATTTGGCTCACATATGGCTACTGGGTGGGCCAATATTCGTGTAGAATTTGATGATCCCATCTTTCCTATAAGTGAATCAAACCATCAATTATATGTGTACAAGTGCAAAATTTAGGTAAATCCAGAAATAGAGAACAATTTAATGTATAAGGGATAGAGATACGACGAAAGGTCATAGGACCAAAGATGCAGATCACTCCAAATTGAACGGAGATTGTGCCATCCGTTCTGTGATACGACTTACCGTTTAGCCACGAAATACATCGAAAGGAAGGACTGCACCGTCATTAAAATTACCTCCATATTGCGACATTTTTCGGGGGTAAAAAATAAATATTTTAAACATCTCGTAAATTTTCCGTCGGTCACATGCTAAAAGCTATAATTCTGCCAAATTTCAATTTTCTAACTCGTGTGGGAGATTGTGCTGCCATCTTGATATGGGAGAGGAGGTTAAAAATCAGGACTTTCAGGAAACGTTTAAGCCCATAAATCCTGTAGGATCTGGATAAATATCACCGATTGTGTTCTTATGCAGATTTGAAACTCCTAGCGTGTACCCCTCAGAGAAGTTTCAGAATTTGTGATTTTTCTAGGGATCCTGAAGTCATCACCTCTTATGGTACCAAGTTTTAAATTTCTAAGGTGCCTAGAATGGTCTCACTAATTCACGTCTGTTTTCATTTTTATGCCTTAACTTATATATGTATATAGTACAGTGTATATAGATCGCGCCAAACTGACTTCCATTTTAAATATATGGATTATATTTCACCCGGTTCCCTAGTGGTTCTAGGGGCGTCTTACTCCCACAGTATGTTTTCCAGGTGGTAAGCCATTCTTAAAAGTCATACTGTAACATACACACGTCCATTATCTCGGTCATTTCTGACAATTTGTTTTTTCACCCTTTCTAACCCCCTATGCCAAAGGGGGCTGAAGTTATTTATTTATTTATTTATTTATTTATTTATTTATTTATTTATTTATTTATTTATTTATTTATTTATTGTCTTGTTTTATATGGCGGGACTCAGGCTATGAAGCCTGCTATTCTGTCCGACCATACATACACCTACATGAAGAGTTAAATATACAATAAATTATATACAGTTTAATATCTTAAGGTATCAATTATATGTCTTAATTAATCTAATACGTAGCTATGATCTAATCCTATTATGGTATAAGAAATTATTATTATTTATTGACCAGATTTGCCTCCTCTGCGAACCATGTGACCTTGCCGCGGTGGGGAGGCTTGCGTGTTCCAATGATGCAGATAGCCGAGCCGCAGGTGCAACCATATCGGATGGGTATCTGTTGAGAGACCAGACTAACGAATGGTTCATCGAAAGGGGGGTAGCAGCCTTTCGGTAGTTGCAAGGGCGGCAGTCTAGATGATTGACTGATACGGCCTTGTAATAACACTCAACATGGCTTAGCTGTGTTGATACTGCTACACGGCTGAAAGCAACGGGAAACTACAGCCGTAACTACCTCCCGAGGACATGCAGCTCTCTCTGTATGAATGATGTACTGATGATGGCATCCTCCCGGGTAAAATATTCCGGAGGTAAACTAGTCCCCCATTCGGATCTCCGGGTGGGGACTACACGAGAGGGGGCGATCATCAGGAAGATGGATACTGACATTCTGCGAGTCGGAGCGTGGAATGTTAGAAGTTTGAATCGTTGTGGTAGGTTAGAGAATCTGAAAAGGGAGATGGATAGGCTAAAGTTAGATGTAGTTGGTATAAGTGAAGTGCGTTGGCAGGAAGAACAGGATTTTTGGTCAGGCGACTACCGAATTATCAACACGAAATCAAACAGGGGAAATGCAGGAGTTGGTTTAATAATGAATAAGAAAATAGGCCAGCGGATAAGCTACTACGACCAGCATAGTGAAAGAATTATTGTCGCCAAGATAGACACCAAACCAATGCCCACCACAATAGTGCAGGTCTATATGCCTACTAGTTCAGCGGATGATGAAGAAATTGAAAGAGTATATGAGGAGATAGAAGATTTAATACAATATGTCAAAGGTGACGAGAATCTAATTGTGATGGGAGACTGGAATGCAGTGGTAGGCCAAGGAAGAGAAGGTAGCACAGTAGGAGAATTTGGATTGGGACAAAGAAACGAAAGAGGAAGTCGGCTGGTTGAATTCTGCACTAATCATAATTTAGTCCTCGCCAATACTTGGTTCAAACACCACAAACGACGGCTGTATACGTGGACGAGACCTGAAGACACTGGAAGGTATCAAATAGACTTCATTATGATTAGGCAGAGATTCAGAAACCAGATGTTGGATTGCAAAACTTTCCCAGGAGCAGACGTGGACTCTGACCACAACTTGTTGGTCATGAAATGCCATCTGAAGTTGAAGAAATTGAAGAAAGGAAAGAATGCAAAAAGATGGGATCTAGACAAGTTGAAAGAAAAGAGTGTGAGGGATTGTTTCAAGGAACATGTTGCACAAGGACTAAATGAAAAGGCCGAAGGAAACACAGTAGAGGAAGAGTGGAGAGTCATGAAAAATGAAGTCAGTAGGGCTGCTGAAGAAATGTTAGGAAGGAAGAAAATATCACCTAAGAATCAGTGGATAACTCAGGAGATACTAGACCTGATTGATGAACGACGAAAATACAAGAATGCTAGAAATGAAGAGGGCAGAAAAGAATACAGGCGATTAAAGAATGAAGTGGATAGAAAGTGCAAGGTAGCTAAGGGAGAATGGCTGAAGGAGAAGTGCAAGGATGTCGAAGGCTGTATGGTCCTGGGAAAGGTAGACGCTGCATACAGGAAAATCAAGGAAACCTTTGGAGAAAGGAAATCTAGGTGCATGAATATTAAGAGCTCAGATGGAAAGCCACTTCTAGGGAAAGAAGACAAAGCAGAAAGATGGCACGAGCATATCCAACAGTTGTATCAAGGTAACGATGTAGATAATTTGGTTCTGGAACATGAAGAGGCTGTTGATGCTGATGAAATGGGAGACCCAATTTTGAGGTCAGAGTTTGACAGAGCTGTGAGTGACCTAAACAGGAACAAGGCACCTGGAATTGATGATATTCCCTCTGAATTACTGACTGCCTTAGGAGAAACCAGCATGGCAAGGTTATTTCATTTAGTGTGCAAGATGTATGAGACAGGAGAAGTCCCATCCGATTTTCGGCAGAATGTTGTTATACCTATTCCCAAGAAAGCCGGTGCTGACAGGTGTGAAAACTACCGCACCATTAGTTTAGTATCTCATGCCTGCAAAATTTTAACACGTATTATTTACAGAAGAATGGAAAAACAAGTTGAAGCTGAGTTGGGGGAAGATCAATTTGGCTTCAGAAGAAATGTAGGAACACGTGAAGCAATCCTGACTTTACGTCTGATCTTAGAGGATCGAATCAAGAAGGACAAGCCCACGTACATGGCATTCGTAGATCTAGAAAAGGCATTCGATAATGTTGATTGGACCAGGCTATTTCTGATTCTGAAGATGATAGGTATCAGATACCGAGAACGAAGAATTATCTACAACCTGTATAAAAATCAGTCTGCAGTGATAAGAATCGAGGGCTTTGAAAAAGAAGCAGTAATCCAGAAAGGAGTGAGGCAAGGCTGCAGTTTGTCCCCTCTCCTTTTCAATGTTTACATAGAACAGGCAGTAAGGGAAATCAAAGAGAAATTTGGAAAGGGAATCACAGTCCAAGGAGAGGAAATCAAAACCTTGAGATTTGCCGATGATATTGTTATTTTATCTGAGACTGCAGAAGATCTCGAGAAGTTGCTGAATGGTATGGATAAAGTCTTAGGTAAGGAGTACAAGATGAAAATAAATAAGTCCAAACCAAAAGTAATGGAGTGCAGTCGAACGAAGGCAGGTGATGTAGGAAATATTAGATTAGGAAACGAAGTCTTAAAGAAAGTAGATGAATATTGTTACTTGGGTAGTAAAATAACTAACGATGGCAGAAGTAAGGAGGACATAAAATGCAGACTAGCACAAGCAAGGAAGAGCTTTCTTAAGAATAGAAGTTTGCTCACTTCAAACATTGATATCGGAATTAGAAAGATGTTTTTGAAGACTTTTGTGTGGAGCGTAGCATTGTATGGAAGTGAAACATGGACGATAACTAGCTCAGAAAGGAAGAGAATAGAAGCTTTTGAAATGTGGTGTTACAGAAGAATGCTGAAGGTGAGATGGATAGATCGAATCACGAATGAAGAGATACTGAATTGAATTGGTGAGAGGAGATCGATTTGGCTAAATTTGACGAGAAGAAGAGATAGAATGATAGGACACATCTTAAGACACCCAGGACTTGTTCAGTTGGTTTTTGAAGGAAGTGTAGGTGGCAAGAACGGTAGGGGTAGACCAAGGTATGAATATGACAAACAGATTAGAGCAGATGTAGGATGAAATAGTTACGTAGAAATGAAAAGATTAGCACAGGATAGGGTGGCATGGAGAGCTGCATCAAACCAGTCTATGGACTGATGACTCAAACACAACAACCAGGTTTGACAGAGTTTCTTAAAACGGAGGTGGTTTGACACGCTCCTAATTTCAGCGGGTAGGGAATTCCAAATTCTTCTGACGGCGACTATAAATGATCTACTGTAGCCAGTTGAGCGGTGAATGGGAATGCTTAGTACTACGGTGGATGATGATCTGGTAGGAATACTAGAAGGTGATGCTAGGGTAATGGAATTGTGTGGCAAGATATTCAGGTGTGTTAAGGTTCAGTATACGATGTAACAGGGAAAGAGTGTGTAAATTTCGTCGTTGTCTTAAGCGTAGCCATGAAAGCCTGCCAAATGCGGGAAAAATGTGGCTAAAACTTGGTATATCTGAAATAAATCGAACGCATGCGTTATGTGCCTTTTGGAGCTTGATGGAAAGTGAGGCGTTCAGGTTACTGTATACTACGTCACAGTAGTCGAATATTGGCATTACCATACTTTGGATAAGCAGTTTTCTTACATTCTGGGGGAGTAAATCTCTGAGTTTTTTAAGGAAATGTAAGGAATAAAACACTCGCTGACATATACCTGTTACATGACCGTTCGAACTAAGGTTTTTATCCATTATTATCACTAAGTTTTTAACTGTGTCTTTGAATTGTAACTGAGTGCCTCTTAATGTCACTGAGTGGGTATGGATGTCTGTAAGTTGTGCGTGGGTTTTTTGGGTAGCTAAAAGAATACACTGCGATTTTTGGGCATTGATTTTTAGTGCATGGTCATCGGTCCACCTACATATTCTTCCTAGGTCGTCGTTCATATTATTTATTGCAGTCAGTAAGTCACGAGGATGTGCATGTGTATATATCTGTATGTCGTCTGCGTACACATGATATTGTCAATGTTTAATTACTTGTGTTAGTCCTGAAATGAAGATCGAAAATAGGAGTGGCGCTAGCACTGACCCCTGTTGTATTCCAGTCTCTACAGATTGTTATGAAGAGAAATTTTCACCTGTAGATACACACTGCCTGCGATCAGAGAGATAGGAATATATCCAGGATAGTGTGCTTTGTGAGAAATTAAGAGCACGTAATTTTGCTATTAGTATGTCCGTGTCAACGCAGTCGAAGGACTTACTAAGGTCTAGAAGAGTTAAAACAGTAACTTCTCCCTTATCCATAGCTACTCCTATATCGTTTGCAACTTTAAGCAGTGCAGTAGTTGTGCTATGATTGCTTCTAAAACCAGACTGGTATTTGTCAAGAAGCATATTGTTATTTAAATATGCGGTTATTTGTCTGTGAACTATTTTCTCCAAACTTTTGGACAGAAATGGTAAAATGCAAATGGATCGAAAGTCTTTGGGTTCCACGGGATTGTTGGTCTTGGGGAGTGGGCGAACAATTGCATATTTCCAAAGGGAGGGGAATATTCCGGTTATCAGTGAGGTATTTATGATGTGGGTTAGAGTTGGTAGGATTACGTCTAGAGCTTCTAACAGTAACTGTGGAACAATCTCGTCACATCCTGTCGCAGTTGTCTTTATTGATCGTGCAATTCGTCTCACTTCTGCAGGAGTTACGAGGGAAAAATATAACTCTTCTCCTTCATTGTTAGTATTGCCATTGTGTAGAATTTTGTCAATCGTTTGTTTTTTTTGTTCTCTCGTCAATGTTAACAGGTCTTGTAGTAAAGTATTGGTTTAAATCATCCAGTGATATTTTAACGTCAGCAGTATGTATTTTATTTCCACCTATGCCCAGTTTTTAACGGTTTTCCAGATTGTTGTCGTGTTTCGGGTTAGCAAAATGTTCTGTGAGTGTCTTATTTTAGCATTTCTTACGGCCTGTGTGGTCCTGTTACAAAGGGTCTTGTACAGGTCAAAATCGTTTGGTATTTGGCTAGTTTTAAATTTTCTGAAATTTCCATGGAGCCGCAGGGCGTGTTACACGAGCAGTGCGTTTTGGCGCGTGTTTATTAAGAAGAGCTAGCAGTTGTGTGTTTCAGAACTCCACTTTATCATCTATATTATCTAAAATATGGAAATTATGCCAAGGTATGTTTGCAGCATCTTCTAATAGGGCTTCGTTATTTATACTTTTTAGATCTCGGAATGTAATTAATTTAGGTCTGTACTTGGGGCATTTAAGTGAATAAGCTAAATAAATTAAGTCGTGATTGGATAGTCCGCAAGCAGACATTTGCCCGTGGGTCAGTACCCTGTCAGGTTTATTCGTCACAATTAAGTCCAATAATGTATGTCACGTGGCTGTGTGATGTTTTGGGTTAAGGGGCAAAATCGTCATGTTACAAGATTCAAATATGTTGATTAGTTGTTTAGTCTCAATCATTTTGTCGTTAAGGATGTCAGTATTGAGGTCTCCTAGTAATAAAACATGCTCATACCTGGGTAGGAGGTCAAGTAAGATGTCTTTAAGGTCGGTTATGTATCCAATCTTTGGTGGGCGATACACAACACTCAGTAAGCACTTTACACCTAAAGCCTAAATTTCAATGAACATGAACTCGGGCCTTGCGCAGTATTCACTAGTTGTTTTGTAAATTATTTTATATTTTAGGTCGTTCCTAATATACATAGCTACTCCGCCGCCGGCTTTACCTTTGAGATCATTTCGGATGAAGGTATAATTTTCGAGGTGGACAAGAGAATCTGACAACCAAGGTTTCATCCAGGTTTCCCCGTTCATGACGATGTGAGGGTTGACATTAGCAATAATGTTACGGAGTTCGTGGAAATGAGGAATTAGACTTTGAACGTTAGCATGTACTACATGTAAGGAATTTGGAAAGTTGTCAAAAGCATTTGTAAGGGGATTAGTACTAGGTAGGTATGGGAGCGGAGATTCCGCTCAGCTGACCACCAGTAACCTTGCCGAAAATAGAAGCATGATCAGCACTCTCGCTTTGAGCTGCCAAACTGTACGCTATCTTGCCTAGTTATTATATGTAAATCTAATGAAGATATAATCTAAAAGTAATACTGTAGTTTGAATAGTAATTATAGTCTAGTAATTAAAAGTCTAGTGTCTAAGTTAGTTAAAACTATAAAATATGTAGTGCCATGTTAGTTTCGGTCTGTCGGTTTATTTGATCCTGTCCAATTCCGCTTGGCTCTACACACGATATTTCACACCATTGTGTTTCACAATAATCGTACCGTCTATTCTCCAACAATTGGACACAGAAAATCTAGTGATCGCTTCTTGCAACAGTTTCATCCTGATTGACGTGAGGTCTTCTCTAATTGTTTTGCCCGTTCCTTTCAGTTTCTTTTTATATTTGAATAGTTCGTTCCGTTTGCGGTACGACACGAAATTCACTGATATCGGACGCAGCTTATCTGTACTCATCTTGCCTACCCTGTGACTTCTGTCTATGTCCTCGTGCGTTAAATGTAAGCCAATACTGTCAGCTAGCTCGATGACAATTTTGTCCGTGTCCTCACCACTCGATTCCCGCACCCCGAACACACGCAGTGATTGCCGCCGCTGATATTGTTCGAGAGCATCGGTTTTAGTTTCGAGCTGCTCCCTGAGGTCTGACATTGTCTTGTCTCTGGCTTCGAGCGCTTCCCTCATCTCCTCGATTACTTTCGTATTAAAATCTATCGTAGCTTTAAGTTGGTCTATAACGGCCCTGGCTACCTGGTCTTGTATGATATTTGCTAGCGTCGCGAGTGTTTCCTTGTCTTTCAGAGCTTCCTGTAGGGCGCGCTTCACTGGGCTGTCCGTTGTTACTACCTTTCCTTTCCCTGGCATGGCTGTTTACAACAAGGATTATGTTCTTAATTACTTGTGATACACTCTGAACTGGCTATTCGTAGCACGGTAGTTTTACTTATCACTTAGTTGAAAGTTCCACACGTAAATGCCGATCTTACACCTTCAAATCACTGATAAACCTGCAGACTGAAACACACGCTACTAAGCACTGGTCGCCATATAAACATCCGGAATGTTACTATTCATCTCAGCGACCCGTAAAACTATGGATTCGGCAGTATATTCTATTATTATTATATCTCACTCCCCCCACCCCCACCCTAAATGGGGCTAAACTTTGAGTTTTAAAAAATCGGGAGTGTTACTATTCATCTCAGCGACCCCGAAAAGTATGGATTCGACACTAGTTTTGATTATTTTTGTATATCACTCTCCCATTGCCCCCCACTACGAAGGGGGCTGAACTTGGACTTAAAAATTTTCCGGAGTGTCACTGTTTATCTCAGCGACCCCGAAAAGTATGGATTCGACACTATTTTCGATTATTTTTATATCTCAGCCCCTCGCCCCCCTTCCCCTAAGGGTTCCTGGGCTGTCTTATCCCCACGTGGTTTGTCTCCTGATACTAAAAATCCGGAGTGTACAATTCACCTCGGCGGCCCCAAAAACTATGTATTCGACACTATTTTCGTTTAATTTTATATATCACTCACCCCTCGCCCCCACCCCAAAGGGGGCTGAACTTGGACCTTAAAAAATCCGGAGTGTCACTATTCATCTCAGCGACCCCGAAATGTATGGATTCGACACTATTTTCGTTAATTTGTATATCCGACCCCCTCTCTCCCCCCTCCGCCCCTAATGGTTCCTGGGCTGTCTTACCCCCACGTGGTTTGTCTCCTGATACTAAAAATCCGGAGTATACAATTTACCTTGACGATCCCCGAAAACTATGTATTCGACATTATTTTCGTTTAATTTTACCGTATATATCACTCCCCCCTCGCCCCCTACGCGAAAGGGAGCTGAACTTAGACTTTTGAAAAATTGGGAGTGTCACTGTTCATCTCAGCGAGCCCGAAAACTGTGGATTCGAAACTTTTTCGATTATTTTACACCTTGCCCCCCTGACCCCCCACCCCTAAGGGAGCTACGGATGGCTTACCCCCACAGTGCTCGTCTCCAGATAGTAAGTCATAAGTATACCAGTTTGGTTGAAATTGCTCCAGTGGTTTAGGAGGACATGTGTCATTTACGCACACATACATACATACATACATACATACATACATACATACATACATACATACATACATACATACATATATTGTATATATAGTAAGAAGAAGAAGAAGAAGATTATTCTTGCTTTATTATTACATAGAGAAATTTTATTTTGAATACTGCAGAATCTAAACATAAACTGTATATCCGCAGAAATTATTCGAATCCGAGGAATGAATATTACTTCGCTCGCGGCATGCCCAAACATGAGAATGGCTTCACTAATATTAATCATCAGTTTCAGAGTCGTGTTCATTGCAGAGGGCAGGATTCTTGTTCTTAAGAAGGATAATTGGTGCCACAATCGTCCGCTCTAACTGTGTAGAACATCGGGTAATTCTTGTAAAAGTTGCTTGTTGAAAGAAATGTATGACATGATAAATGATAGCAAGTATGAAGAGGATGAAACCCGGCGCCGGCGCCGGCACATAGCCCACGCCTCTCGAATAGCTCAAGACTTAACGTCCCGATCCGACGGACGAATCATCAACACCGTCATATGCCCTCACACCATATAAGACCAAAAACAGCTTCCTACGTCCTGGACGTAAAATGGCTCCTTGAATATTGCTTTCTCTACCTATCTTATGAACGTTGCCTAGAGACAGCGACTCTATGCATTTAATCTTGGTGACAGCACGTTGGATTGTCATATCCCAACGCACGTTTTCCGATGGTTTTTTGTTCATAACTCACCAACGAAAGCAAAATGAAAATTCCGTCTTCGAGGTACATTCGGACCCCCTTCCGTCTACCTATGTTCAAAATTTAAGATCTCTGCGTGCTGTAGATTTTGATGGGCATCGCGCAAAGACACACAGACACACAGACAAACACCTCCTTTTATAATAATAGATGAATGATAGGAAATTTAATGCTATATAACGTTAGTTATGTAGTATTTATCCATAGGACAACTTTCTTTCTTTCTTTCTTTCTTTCTTTTCTTTCTTTCTTCCTTTCTTTCTTTCTTCCTTAATCTGTTTACCCTCCAGGGTCGGTTTTTCCCTCGGACTCAGAGAGGGATCCCACCTCGACCGCCTCAAGGGCAGTGTCCTGGAGCTTGAGACATTGGGTTTGGGCCGATGACCTTCGATGTTAGGCCCCTTAAAACAACAAGCTTAAAACAACAAGCGAAACTTTGGGTTGGGGATATAACTGGGGAGCATGACCAGTACCTCGCCCAGGCGCCCTCACCTGCTATGCTGAACAAAGGCCTTATGTGGGGATGGGAATTTTGGAAGGGGTAAGCAAGGAGGAAGGAAGAAAGCGGCCATGGCCCTAAGTTAGGTACCACCCCGATATTTCCTGGAAGAGAAGTGGGAAACCACGGAAAACCACTTCCAGGATGGCTGAGGTGGGAATTGAACCCACCTCTACTCATTTGACCTCCCGAGGCTGAGTGGACCCCGTTTCAGCCGTCGTACCACTTTTCAAATTTCGTGTCAGAGCCGAGAATCGAGCACGGGCCTCCGGCGGTGGCAGCTAATCACGCTAACCACTACACCACAGAGGCGAGCAATAGGACCACTAATAACATAAATGGTTGAGAATTAAATTTAAGCCTTTCCCTAAACTACCATTTCACTCAGCGTGAATAAAATTATTTATGGTCTAGATTGTAGCGACTTATTCCCCGACTTTATATACCGATTTTTCATTCAATTATCTTCAGCCGTTTTTTCGTGATGCGCCTAGATATATACATACAGACAGACAGACAGACAGACAGACAGACAGACAGACAGACAGACAGACAGACAGACAGACAGACAGACAGACAGACAGACAGACAGACAGACAGACAGACAGACAGACAGACAGACAGACAGACAGACAGACAGACAGACAGACAGAGACAGTATTTATGGGAAGATATAAAGTGTATTTCCAGGTTACTGTGAACACGACCGATACAAAAATACCATTCATTTTAAATTCTGAGCAATGTACAGACAGCCAAAAGTCTTATTTTTTATAGCGCGTGGATCGCCAGCCCCTTATTTTTTCGGAGGTATGTAACCCAACTAACGCGTATATTATAGTCATCCAAAACACATTAGTACCTGATCCTTTAAGACCTTACTGCAAGTATATAGTTTACATAATGCTCGCGAATATGGTATAAATCATTTTTGGGAGTTTTATTTCGATTATATAAACTATAATGAATGTGCGAAACGATCACAGCTTCGAATAACACTATCTTAAGTCTGGATAGGAAGTGTCTATAAGGACTGCAACGTGCTATGCATTCAGCAAGGCTCACGGTAGCTACGGTAGCTAAATCGAGAATCAGTGCTATTGTATCAGCCAAGCTGTCTGCTACTAGGCTCGATAACGGCGTAGTTCACCTTTTTCTTTCTTATTAACGCCGTTTTACAGTGACTGTAATATGGCCACATGTCATCCTGTTCCAAAGAGTGAATGTTTGTTTGGTCCTGAAGAGGTCCGTTTTTATCCGATGTTACGTAGCAAGGTTGGACTATTGCATGATGGTGTATTGTTAGGAAGTAAAGCACTCTACATTTTCAGTGTACAAGGGTTCGAAATATCGACCACCTTGGTTAATGCGGATTTCAGCACGACGTTTTAAAGACATTATTTCACGTTGTAACATGTGGGGTGTAAGAGATTGGCATGTCACGGTGATCAGTTGCCGAAAGTGACTAGGATTTTTTGGTTTCTATGCATACACTCCTTGATTTAAATGACCGCACAGGAAGAAGTCAAGTGGCGTTAGATCGGGTTATCGGTTCCTCCCCTTCCTATCAATTTATTTAGATATCAAGCATAAACATCGTTCCGGGCGACTACTGATCAGTGAGGTGAGGCCCCGTCTTGTTGAATCCACATTCGTAGTCGCTCGCGCAGCGTCACGTTCTCCAGCAACTGTGGGACTTAATTTTTAAGAAAATGTAGGGTAGCGTACTCCCATTGGATGCCCTTCAAGGAATATGGTCCGATGAGGTAGTCAGCCAAGATCCCACACCAGATATTTACTTCCAACTGCACTTAAAATGAGCCCTGTGTTACCCAAAGGGGAATCTTCGCGCTTCAATAGTGCATATCCCATATTCACGACCCCATATTTGTGAAAAGGTGATTGGTCTGAAAACAAGATGCTTGACAAAATTGCTGCAATATTGACCACCCTGCGCAATTCCCATTGACAGATTGTTACTCTGGCATCGAAATCACGTCCGTGGAACTGCTGGTGTAACTGCAAATGATAGGCATATTGGTGAAATTTATTGTTATGCAACACACGCATGACCGATGATCGGATGATGTTAGTCTGTTGTACAAGTGTCCGAGTACCAATATGAGGGTTGTTATAGACAGCGTGCAACACAGCCTCTTCATTTGAACCAGACGTTATAGGAGCGCCTATAACGGAAGTTACACTTCGAAGCGTCCCAGTTGACCGCAATCTCCGGGTGATACCCCGGAGATAATATATTTTTACCTAATGCATGGATTTTCACGAAACTTTGTTGGAATGTCACCTACATAAAAGTAGAGATATCACGAACATTTCTTTCATAATATACAATTAACGGCTTTAAAAAAATAAAATTTTGGTTTTGAAATTTTAATTCCATTTTCTTCATGAAATTGAATTAACATGTTAATGTATATTCGTTAATTAGGTAGATAATCTTTTAAAAGCACTACGTATAGATTTTTCTGTACATAATTTATATTAGGAGGTATAATGAGAAAACTGAAGTTATTTGGTGTTCATAAAACTAAATAACAAGGATATTTAGGTTATACGTGTTATTTGGGATGCCTATTTCCGAAACATTAGTAGGCTGGTGAACCACCTGGTATATATAGACATATATTATAACCTTTCAATGGATTCCGAGTCAAAGATGAAGGAATCATTGAAGTTTATGATAGCATGGAAATTTATTGACATCATGTGAAAAGTATACGTCCATTCAATTTATGTTGGATATATTAATAATTGGAAGCAACTCGCTCAATTGAGTAATAAGTTTAAATAAATATTTAATATATGAAAATTCATAAGCTCAGAACCCCGTGGTATCTAATAAATTCAAGTATAGAAGTTTAATGTTAAAGCAAAATCAACTACTGTTGAGTGAAGAGGACTACATTCGACTGGAGAGTCAATTGTTTTCTTAAGCGTAATGTTTAATTTCGATAACAGTTTATACGACGCTAGCCATGGACTGAGTTAAATATTATAAACTAGCAAGATACCCGTGCTTCGCTACGGTATTATACTGAAATTTACAATTGAATGCTTATTGTTTTAGATATATAATCCGCCGAAATTCGCGATCTGACTCGTTCTCTGCGAGAATCCACCAAAATTCCCGATCTATTATTTTACGGCACGTTTCCTCCCATTTTTAAATCTTCCTTTCCAGCAATCGATTTCGTACTTCCCGGGTTAGGCTCAGGTATTCCTCCAGGTCAGTTGGGTCCGTAAATCTTTGCCATCTTTTCCTATAATATTTTTAATACGGATATAATCCTTCAGGAGATCCGGCGTGCTGTCATACTGGGTGCCTTGGCGGCACTGAACCCGCGACCGGACTGCATTCTTAGTCATTACCCGTCCAGGAGCCGTTTCCATCGCGGTCCGCAATTTGACGACGGTCCGGAATATTATTATTGTTATTATTATTATTATTATTATTATTATTATGTGTTGCTGGAATGGCTGATGACAGGGAAAACCAGAGTATCCGGAGAAAAACCTGTCCCGCCTCCGTTTTGTCCAGCACGAATGCCACATGGAGTGACCGGGATTTGAACCACGGAACCCAGCTGTGAGAGGCCGGCGCGCTGCCGCCTGAGCAACGGAGGATCCTTATAAGTACATTAATAACAGTAAAATCAATTGGTCGCACCTCCTTCTACACCCCACCGCCGTTAAGTTTATTTACAGCCACCCCCCCCCCCTCGAAAAAGAATTAAAAGGATGCTTGTTTCTTTATGTTTAAGGGAGATTCTAAACACCAATGTTCACGTCTATTACCTTCAGTTTTGAGATATAAGTATCCACATAAAAATAATTTACTTTTTTTCACTTCATTTCACAATAATCTCTCCTCCCCCTAAATGAATTTTCCAGCAAAAAAATACTTGTTTCTTTAATAGTAAAGGATCTTCTAAATACCAATTATCATGACTCTAACTTCTTCAGTTTTTGATTTATGTGTCCTCATGAAAGGAATTCAACTCTTTTACACTCCCGCCCTCCAAGATGGTTTCCCCACCAAAACGCCTTTTTCTTTGTTCTTAAAGGAGATCCAAATACGAATTTTCACGTCTGTAACAACTTTAGTATTACATGTATGTATTCTCATACAATTAAGTCAACTAATGTTTCAATTCTTTCACCCCCCCTTCATTGGATTTTCCGAGAATACGTGTTTCTTTACTTTTAAAGCAGATTGCAAATATCAAATTTCACGTCTGTAACATCTTCATTTTTGAGATATCAGTAGCCTAATTAAAATAATTCATCACCATTTTCAGTCACTTTTACCCCCCACCCCCCCCGCCCTCCACCCAAGTGGTATTTCCGAAAACTAAAAATATACTTTTCTTTATGTTTAATAGAGATAAAAAAATACCATTTTTCACTTCTGTAACATGTTAAGTTTTTTAGATATCCGTAAAAATTCTCATTTTAAAATTTCACCCCTTTTGGGTTCCCCTTAAGTAGAGTTTCCAAAACAAATAACCTATATTTCTTTACATTTACAGGAGATTTACACCCACTTTTTACGTCTGTAACATTTTACGATTCCAAGATATTCTGTAGATATAGTCTTTCAAAAAATTCACCCCAATTTGTCACTCCTGTTTAACCGCCATTAATTGGCTTTTCCAAAAACTAAAAAATACGTGTTTCTTTATTTTTAAAGGAGATCCCATATGCGAATTATCAGTTCTATAATATCTTTCATTTCTGAGATATGTGTATCCTCATTAAAGGCATTCAACCCATTTTTCACCCTTTTACACCCCTCCTATTAGGACTTACTGGAAACAAAAAAATACGTGTTCCTTTATTTTTAGAGGAGATTCTAACCACCAATTTTTACATCTGTAAATTTTAAAGTTTTAAGATGTAGACACACTCATTTTAAAAAATTCACCCCCGTTTTCACCCCCCAATATTTGGATTTTCCAAAAACGAAAAAATACCTGTTTCTTTACTTTTAAAGTAGATCCAAAATATCAATTTTCAGGTTTGTAATATCTTCAGGTTCTGAAATATAAGTATCCTCATGAAAGGCATTCAACCCATTATTCACCCTTTTACACCCTTCCTATTGGGATTTTCCGAAAACAAAAGAATACGTGTTTCTTTATTTTTAAAGGAGATTCTAAATACCAATTTTTACATCTATAAACTTAAAAATTTTTGAGATTTAGATACACTCATTTTAAAAAATCACCCCCTTTTCACCCCCCATTAATTGTATTTTGCACAAACAAAAAATACGTATTTATTTATTTTTAAAGGAGATCCCAAACACCAATTTTTAGGTCTGTAATATCTTCAGGTTCTGAAATATAAGTAGACTCATGAAATGCATTCGACCCCTTTTTCAACCTTTTCCACCCTTCCTATTAGGATTTTCCGAAAACAAAATATACGTGTTTCTTTATCTTTAATGGAGATTCTAAATACCTATTTTTACACCTATAACCTTTAAAAGTTTTGAGATATAGATACACTCATTTTAAAATATTACCCCTTTTTTACCCCCCTTAATTGGGTTTTCCAAAAACAAAAAATACGTGTTTCTTTATTTTTAAAGGAGATCCCAAACACCAATTTTCAGGTCTATAATATCCTCATTTTCTGAGATATAAGTAGCCTCATTAAAGGCATTCAACCCCTTTTTCACCCCTTTTCATACCTCCTATTGCGATTTTCCGAAAACAAAAAAATACGTGTTTCTTTATTTTTAATGAAGATTCTAAATACCAATTTTTACATCTGCAAACTTTAAAAGTTTGGAGATATAGATTCACTAATTTTAAAAATTCACCCCCTTTTCACCCTCCCATTAATTAGATTTTCCCAAAAAAAATACGTGTTTCTTTATTTTTAAAAGAGATCAAAAGTACCAATTTTCAGGTCTGTAATATCTTCAGTTTCTGAGATATAAGTACCGGTATCGTGATTAAAGGCATTCAACACATTTTCTCCCATTTTCACCCTTTTTCACCCCTCCTATTGGGATTTTCTGAAAACAAAAAAATACGTGTTTCCTTATTTTCAAAGAAGATTCTAAATACCAATTTTTACATTTGTAAACTTTTAAAGTTTTAAGATATAGGTGCACTCATTTTAAAACTTCACCCCCCTTTTCACCCCCTTAGCAACGGAATATCCAAAAATCCTCTCTTAGCGAGCACCTACATCTTAATATGAATGCATCCCCAAAATTTCATTTCATTATGTCCAGTAGTTTTGGCTCGGCGATGATGAATCAGTCAGTCAGTCAGGACAAGCTATTTTATATATATATAGATGATACACGTCAATTTCACCTTCATTGGCACTAGTCATGTATTACTGTTGATTAGTGTATTTAATTACTATGAACAACAAATCATCAAGAATTCGTTTGGAAATCGATCTATTAGGACAAAATTGGAGAAACAACTATATAAACTATTGAGCGCACTCCATTGTTAGCATTCCGCTCGTGAGATCAAGCAGAATATTCCTCGATCTTCCGAAATGTTATAAAAAGAATTTGAATGTTGTAAAACCGCACACAACTATATTATTGTCATTACATAATTGGGTTTTGTTTTATATAGAACTATAAGGGAAATATATTGAGCATCAGCACATATGAATGAAATGAAAGCTAGTCGCAGACCGGTTAAATCTATCTGAAAATTGCATGCTAACAAGAAAAGTAATTTGTAAGAGTAGAATGTATAGCTCTTAATAGGAAAACAACAAGGCAATTGTTGTATCAAACTATTTATATATCTGTTTTGATGTAAAATATTGTACTCATTGAATTATTAAGTTGCAGTTCTCATTATGTTAAATGAGATGGAGAACTGTTATATCGAAAGATCCGCTAGTCATGCAGGCCTAAACCTGGTGTATTCGCAGCGCGTCTGGAAGGTATGTTAATACGAGCAAATGATAATATTCCAAGGACTAGGATGATTGGACCGTGTCTTCAAGAACTCACCAATAATATGTGTACAGAAATTTGTCCTTTCTATTCTGTTAAATTGTGCATTATGTATATGTAGGTATTGTTTCATGTTTATGAGCATAATATGTTATGTACAAATGCAACTTGAGCGACGCTACAAATTAATCTCTAAGCATCTTATGGTATTCGTGAAGCGCACTGATCCTCCTAAGTAATGACACGATTGGAATTTTAATAAGTAATATGTCAATTTCATTTGGTTTTGAATGCAACTTCATGGGTTGTAATACGGGAGTTGATCGTTTCTGTAATGCGGTCTTCCCAATTGATTTGATATGCCAATATATTTGCCAATAAGACTTATTGGAATAATTGGGATGTGTTTATTGTGCTATCAAGGTTGGAAGTCTTCCTTAAAAATCAATATTTCATATAACGTGACTGAGTCTCCATGAAATAAATATTTTATTTGACCGCGTCGGTATTGATGATAAAGTTCACATGTATTTGGAATTGAAATCGTTTTCTTCGGACATTATGAGCTTGTATATTTGAATAAACGCTTTTGAATAGACATGATGCGTATATGAAATGATATGATATGGTTGAATGTTAGGGTCGTCGAGGTAATTGATAATGATATTGTGCGCTATGGTTACGTTTGAATATTTGTTGGGAAATGAGCATTACTGGTGATGTAATGTTGTCTTCGAGAAATCCCAGGAATGTTGATATTGGAAGATAGTAAAATAAGTGCTCATCATGCGAATTTTAAAGTGATACTGTGGAATATACGAGCGATTAGGGTTTGATAATTATACCGCGAGGGTACTATTTTCCGAAGAATATTATTGTAATGGACATGTGAATAGTCATCAACGATATTAATCCGAGATACGATTATGGAACGAGTGTTATATGAAGAGATAGATACATAAAACAAGAGAATCTTCGAAATAATGTTGTCCTAATAAGACGTATGAGTTGCATTATCATTGGAAGCAAATTTAGGGTCATATTACCCTATGTACAACCTAGTTATTTCCTGTAGAGTAGCAGTAGTGTTAGTGTATGTGTTTGTAGTTGCTGGTAGAATTTCAGCTATACGTAGGAAATCCTGTGAACGGATCCAGCTGTTAGTATGTCTTGATAATTTCAAATCATGATTGTTCATTACAATAGTGGGCAGATTTGAATGTTTATTTTATTAAGGTGCAGCAGCTCGAGGACATCATGATTATGTTGCTCTTTTATTTGACATGTCTTTCAATTAATTACCCGTAGTTAACTGCAGAACTTAGTTTGAGTGTCCGTGATTGATTTTCTTTTAGGTTCCACGGAATTGCACGTATTTATGTAGTGAGCACTCAAGTTGTAAATTAAGAGTTCGTTGATTTATGCGACGATTGTACTACTATATTAATGGACTATTAAAGGACAAGGTTTTGACCCATAGCGGAAATAGATATGAACAAATACATATTTCCTTTACTTTTGGGTCGGATAAAATAAGTAATTAAAATAATTGCATCGTCAATTGTATATCGTCTTTGCCGGGACAAAACCTCCTACGTGATAATATTTCGGGAGATATACTGACCCGCAGCACATACATTATGAAGAGCGAGAATACCTTGACAATATTCACACAATATTGCACCTTAGATGAGAGAACCTTACCGGGCAAAGTTCTAAGCTAAAATATTTCACGTAGGAGGTTTTGTCCCGGCAGCGACCATATATAAGCCTACAGCAATTTTCATGTAGGCAATAATAATTTGCTTGTATTTAACATTATATTAGATTGGTTTGCCAAAATGTTTTGAATCATAATAATAATAATGTAGCGCCATATGAGCAAAAGAATGATAGCAAACAAGTATTTTAATGTAATTTTTAAACTACTTTAACTATGATATTCAAAACTTAATTTATCCACCCATGTTGCAAGATATTACTTTGATTATTGTTATATTAATTAATTATATTTTATCGAAGAATTGACATAATTAAAAAGGAACATCCTTCAATTTAAATCGATTCTCAGTTTTTTTCATTTATAAATTAGGATTTATAGTAGCCTCAAACAGTTTTAAGTCACTAATTCTCATGATTGTAATGTTAACATGTTGATTATTGCCACGAGCAGTAACCGGTGCCTAATTGAACCTTCACGCCTGCGAGTGGAACGTCATATATGTCCGCTGAGTAATGCCAAGGGACACTTACAACATTTATTTGAAGCCCTGATTATATTTTTGACAAAATACGGTTACAATATTTATTGATTGGACCACTAGGAACATAAATATTTGAGAATTAAATTTTTATGCCTTCCCCTAAACTACCACTTCACTCAGCATGAATAAAATGATTTATATGCGAGATTGTGGTGGATCATTTCCAGACTTTACATACCGCTTTTAATTAAATACTCTTCAGCCATTTACTCGTGATGTTGGTGCATATGTATATATATACAGACAGACAGACAGACAGACAGACAGACAGACAGACAGACAGACAGACAGACAGACAGACAGACAGACAGACAGACAGACAGACAGACAGACAGACAGACAGACAGACAGACAGACAGACAGAGATGACGGAAAATTAAGGAGTCAATTTCCTTGTTACTGTGGACATGACCGATGCAGAAATACCTTTTTTTTAAATTCTGAGCTGTGAACAGAAAAAAATCTTATTTTATATATATAGGTTACATTTTTAAAAATTTCAAAATCTCAATTCAGGCTCGCTCGTCTACTAATAATCCAAGCCATCTACCCAATGACAGGTTGGTACGTACCGGTTAGTCGAGCAGATCGTCTCCATACTCTCAGGTCTTCTCAGCCCAAAATCTACAAATTTATCTAAACACTACTCTTTTGTCGGAAATCTTCCAGTTTTAATGTCAACGTAAAAGCTTTCCGGTCTGGCGAACATACAATTTCAATATAAATATTATGTTATAACGTACCTATAAATACATATTTTTAAACTCCATAGTAGCAAAAAATATACAAATGTTGAAATAGAATCGTGAACTCTTTTCGTGCGACTTATCGGCTGAATGGTCAGCGTTGAGGCCTTCGGTTCCGAGGGTCCCGGGTTCGATTCCAGGCCGGGTCGGGGATTTTAATCGCCTCTGATTAATTCTTCCGGCTCGGTGACTGGGTGTTTGTGCTTGTCCCAAAAATTTCCTCTTCATATTCACACGACACACAACACTACCAACCACCACAGAAACACGCAATAGTGATTATATCGCTCCATGTAGGGTTTGAGTCAGGAAGGGCATCCGGCCGTAAAACGGGGCCAAATCTACATACATACATACATACATACATACATACATACATACATACATACATACATACATACATACATACATATATATATATGTGAGTGAGTGTGTGTGTGTGTGTGTGTGTGTGTGTGTGTGTGTGTGTGTGTGTGTGTGTGTGTGTGTGTGTGACACAGTTCGCACCCGTTACCCCACTGGTGTGGGAAAAAGCTGTAGAAGGAGAAGAAGAAGAATAATCGTGAACTCTTTTAATTGCTTCAGAATTTGAGAAATTATTATTATTATTATTATTATTATTATTATTATTATTATTATTATTATTATTATTATTATTATTATTATACAAAAGTTTAGAATGTAACTATTCCTTTATATAATGTAATTTCTAGTCAGTGTAATGTTCTTCGCGAAGTACCTAATACAAGAATAATAAATGACTGGACACAATATGATTGTGTTACTCGTTTAGCACATAGTATTCAGGAGAGCCAGCCCCGTATAATATGAAGAATAAATAGACAATTTTTGTGATCTGACCTTAAAATAGTGCAGAATTTCCTGGTTAACTTTATCTCTAAATTATACGAAATATTCTATTGGTGACGTAGGAAGTCAATCCTTGAACTACAGTATATACTAAAACCGATGTGTAGGCGTGGTCGATAATGTGTTTGACGGATGAAGAAATGCGTCTCTGACGTCGAATGTGGCGCTCATGTACCCCTAAGCATCTTAGAGTGTTTATGTGTGGTGGCTTGCTGGTCTGGTGTGTTGTGGTCAACTTGTTCCGGGCAAGTAGATGGAGAAAAAGTAATATAACTTTTACCATTGATGCTTTTATGGCCCGTACTTGCAGACATGATATAGGCTTTTTGGCTTATGCCGTGTCAAGAAAATAAGGTAAAATTATTTACGTTTCACAGAAATCTGGGCTAATGATAACTTTTTGCCTGTGATGGTGAACGAAAGGTTGGTTCAGATGGAAAATTATGGTTATGAATCATAAGGTGAAAGAGAACTGTGCTCTGCGAAACGTTGAGAATTTCACCTTATTTCCTTGACACGACATAAGCCCAAAAGCCTATATCATGTCTATAATATAACTTATGTTTCTTTGAACGTGTGGTTTCGTGTTAAGTTCCACTATCCTCAGTGGTTATTTAAATAAAGAAGAACAGAAATACTGGAGGAAAGGTCTGTTAAGAAGGAATCCACACTTTCAGATGTCAACTTACGAGGGGAAGCCGACAAGTGTAACAACCCGATTTGCCAGAAATTTGGCTCCGCAAAAGAGGGGTCGAGATAATCGAACACATGTTTCAACTTATCCGTAGACACTCAACCGATTCCGTGAATATGACGTTTGCAATTTCCAGCGTGCTATACGTACCTTCTAGAGCAGGGCCTCTCAAACGCCCAAAATTTCACGCGTGCAGAGCGAGGCGCAAGAGCTCCGTGCACTGTGCATCGGTGCCGCTCGGTATAGTTCGGATCAACGCTTCGTCTCTGGGCTACTCGGCTATGCTCGGCTCTACTCGGCTACACTCGGCTCAACGCAGCCCGGATTTGGAGCGCTACGGCGCAAGTGGTGCAGAGGGAGACAGGCGGAGCGAGCGAGAGAGGCGCGAGGAAAGAGAGAGTAAGCGCTATTGCTCCAAATCGAGGAGTGGGGGGTTCACACTCTGGTCAACCAAGCCAAGTCGTCTTTTGCACCGTGCACAGTGCATGCACCCTGAGAGGCCCTGGTCTAGAGCTTAACAAGCTTTCCGGACGCTGTCGCCGTCTTTTCACACTTTAAGTCCTCGTGTTCAAATCCCGATGATTTCTTATTGTTTCGTTCTTGTACCTATGTCCACTGACGGTTACTACACGATTTTTTCCTGTCGTCTGCCTTTGTGGTGTAGTGGTTAGTGTGATTAGTTGCCACATCCAGAGGTCCAGCTTCGATTCCCGGATTTGCCACAAAATTTAAGAAGTGGTACGAGGGCTTGAACGGGCTCTACTCAGCCTCGGGAGGTTAACTGAGTAGGGGAGGGTTTGGTTCCCTCCTCAGCCATTCCCGAAGACGTTTCCGTGGTCTCCCACTTCTTCTCCAAGCAAATGCCAGGAATCTAACTTAAGACCACGGCCGCTTCCTTCGCTGTTCTTTATATTTCCCTTATGATCTTCCCAACCCCCACAAGGTCCCTGTTCAGCATAGCAAGTGAGGCCGCCTGGGCTAGGTACTGGTACTATTCCCCAGTTGTACCTCTGACCCTAAGTTTCACGCTTCAGGGCACTTCCCTTGAGGGAATAACCAACCCTGAAGTGTAAACGAATTAAGAAAGAATGAAAAATGTTTCCTATCAAGTTAGTGGATACAAGGACTTTACGATGATTCTAAAATTAAAACTGAGTTTCACAATGAGTGTTATGTATTTGTTATATACAGGGTGAAGCGAAATTTGCGCACTCGGGCGTCGCAGCGCGACTCCTCACATGCCAGCAATAAAAAATATCTCTCACAAAAGTTCGTCCTGCGAGTATATCCAGCAGAAAAAGGAAGTTGAAGAGTGGCAATCTGGCAGCACTGTAACCACAGGTAGGGTAACTACCTTTGTCAGCATGTTTTAGACGTACTTTACAATTGGTACAGTGGGTAAAGTTTTGGGTTGACATGCAGAAGGTCGAGGGGTCGATCCTCGGTTGAGGACTATGTTTCTATTTCGTAAATGTAGTCCAATTCGTCAACAGCGATTGTAGCGTGTCCTCTAGAAACCATTTGCACTTACATACTACGATCCTAGAATTGGACGAACAATCGTTTTCATTGGTCAGCTTTCCACATTGTAGGCGTGAATTTATTCGCACCACTTCATCTACTAGATGCGTTACAACGTGTTCAGCGTTCCAAAATGTTGTAAATGTAAGATGCATGTGACCTAAGAAGCGGTGTCTTACTGTATTACAGTATGTAATGTCCGATAGAAATTAGCAAATAAAGAAACTGCTCTTCAACCCAGGTATTTACCCTACATATGGTTACAGTGTTGCCAGATTGCCACTCTTCAACCTCCTTTTTCTGCCGGATATACTCGCAGGACGAACTTTTGTGAGAGACATGTTTTTATTGCTGGGATGTGAGGAATCACGCTGCGACGCCCGAGTGTGCGAATTTCGCTTCACGCTGTATATGGTATTTTCCGGGGATTACAATGTTTTGTAAGTTTATTATTACATTAACAATTCCGGGAGATACGGTACATTCCGGTGGATGATACGAATCGTAGAAACATACGAAAGAGAAATTCGACACACCACGAGCATCGGGTGAAGGCAGGTTTACTACAATTACATTTCTGTGTGGGAGTGTCACTCGGGAAAAAAACATCGTTCAGATTACCGAAGACTTCACATGTTGCCAAAAGAATTGTGACAAACCACGTATAACGGATCATTTTTCCAAAAGACTGGCGCTTGCGTGAATTTTTATTGCATCGCGTCTAGTCGTGATATCTCTTTGCTGTGCAAATATTTTGGAACAATTGATGTTTTAAATTAATTTACGAGACAGAACATTAATAGGCGATTTAACAAAACCATTCTTTTAGTAATCGTCAATGGACAAAAGTAAATACATGAAACGAAGGTAAAAGTAACAATTAATCGGAATTTGAACACGGCGCGCAAAACTGTAAGATAGCGACGAAAACCACGGCTCCACCGCGTCAGTTATATGTTCAGCGCACTAATAGGCACATAAAGCACGTCAACAACTTCAACGGTCTTTTCTCGGAAACGGCCGGTGTCTACAGATAAGCCGAAACTTGTGTTCGATTCTTTCGGCCCCTGTTTCTCTGAGTGAAGTTGCTGGCAAATCGGGTTGTTACAATTGGTTGGTTGTTTTCGTTAGTTAATGTAATTTGAAAGCTTTTCAGTTTGTTCAACACATTAATTCAAGACATAGTATACTGTACATTGTGTATACAGTATGGTACATATGCCCACTTTATTTAATGTGGTGGCCGATGACCTTAGATGTTAGGCTCCTTTCAATAACAAGCATCATCCTAATTTAATAGAATGTGAGGATGTTCATGCAAAACGAAACGTGTCATTATTTGTTTATTGTGTATTCTTTCAGGTATGTTATAGTGTTACGTATTATGTTTTTAGCTAGGTGTTAGACAGAATGAAAAGATTTTCATTTACCTTACTGGTAAGATCTTTAATTAATTTAGATATACCGGAAAGCCGAAAGGTTTTATAGTTCAAGGGACAGAAATTCTCAGTATTCCACGTGACAATATGACTGACATTATTCAGGTCAAAGGAATGTACTTTTCATGATATGAAATGAAAATTCACTGCCTGTTTCCAGTTATTCGACCGGATCAGGAATGCAATTAATGAAGCCCCCATCTAGCGGCGATGATAGGAATTGTGCCGGCTGCCGAAGACTGTCGCACTCCTCCGGGGCAATGATTAATGAATGACAGATGAAATGAAATGATATTGAAGAATGTTGCTGGAATGAAATATCACAGGGAAAACCGGAGTACGCGGAGAAAAACCTGTCCTGCCTCCGCTTTGTCCAACACAAATCTCACATACAGTGGCCGGGATTTGAACCACGGAATCCAGCGGTGAGAGGCCGGCGCGGTGCCGCCTGAGCCACAGAGACTTCCATTTTAAGATAAAGAATTAAAATGACCTTGAAAACTTTTACGAAACTTAATTAGAATTTAAATAGTATGCTAGGTTAGGAATACATTCGCAACCAGTAAAGCATTACGGCTTAGCTACAGAGCCAGAACTTAAGTGTAAAAATGTGTTAAGTTTTAAATCAGTGATCAAATGTGTTTCAGTGAAGTCAAAGACGAGCCTTCTGACATTTACTTATGACAAATATTAGACTTGTGCGTAGACTCGCAAAAGCCGCAACTGTGGTTTATTAAATCTGCCTAAGCCACGGAATAAATTCAGCAAATATAACATGTCTATAGGGTCTAGCGTATAGGGTGTAGTACTTGCAGCAATGTAACAGTATAAATGAATTTGTGACAGAAACTGACAGCCACGATACCATTGTTGGATTAGATGAATTATGGCAAAAGCGTGGACACAGTTCATTAAATGGAGTGTGTACTTGCTGTCACAAGTGCTGACACTGCTAAAGTAATTGACGTACTTCTACATCGGAAACAGGACAGACATGATTGGGAACTTACTAAACAAATGTGAAATGAAGACATTAAGAAACCATTCCGGAGATAACCCGTCATCCGCCACCGTTCAAAGATACAGTAGAATTATAGGCCCCTAGAGTCCATAGCATTGAATGTTGCTAGTACGTGGTAAGTAGGCGGAACTTCTCACTTCTACCCGACTTCAAGAACATATCCATCACACCAAGAACCATGACACGGATATTTCAACTGTAACCAAACATTCCTACCAAACAAGGCACAACCTTTGGTTTGATAAAACCAAGGTTTTAGACGGCCTTCCCCGGAAACTTGAAAGAAACGTCAGAATCGATAGAAATTTAAAAACATCGGAATAATATGAATTTAGAAGAAAGTCGAGCGAGGTGGCCGTTCAGTTAGGGGCACGCAGCTATGAGCTTGGATTCGGGATATAAAGGGGTCAAACGCCACTGTCGCATCCCTAAAGGTGGTTATCCGTGTTTTCCCATGTTCACCCCAGGCAGATGCTGGGGTTGTACCTTAATTAAGACCTTGGCGGCTTCCTTTCCGCTCCTAGCCCTTTCATTTTACATCGCCGCCATACGACCTGTATGTGTCGATATGACTTCAAGCCTATTGTGAAAAAATAAAGATTTAAAGGAAGCTTACAAAATCAATAATTCTTGGATATCTGTTATAAGCTCACCGAATAAAAAACTAGTCACCCTAGTGCGCATGCACAGGTGGATCGTTAAGCCTTTTCAGATAGCGCAGCGAACTAGTCCCGTGCTCACCCGCACACGCACTGCCTCTACGAGAGCATAAGGCGTTAGCGATCAGTGGCACATTGATGTGTAGGCTACGTCAACGTTGGTAGATGTAAGGATGGGACAGGGCGGCAAAAGGGGACAATAGTGTTTGGCCGTGCCCATGGCCGTACGGTGCGTGAAGTTGCTGGAGTTGTTGGTGTTTCGCAGTGGTCTGTTCAATGTGTCTGCAAGCAGTGATGTGCTATACTTGGCCTTGGAACACGACGTCAGCATTGTGGTCGGAAAAGGATTCTGATTGAGCGGTGATGCATTTCACGGCTTGTGAATCAAAATCGCTTCTAACCCGATAGGAATTGCTGCAGTCAGTGAATGAAGGTCCATCCCATTTTGTTAACGAGAGAACATTGCGAGCGCAACTGCATGCAATTAACATTTGGAGTCGGTCACCTCGCAAGAGGCCGTTGCTCACACAGGCACATAAAGGTGCGGTTCTTCAATGGGCTAGAAATCATCGATCGTGGACAATAGCTGACTGGCGGAAAGTAATGTGGTCTGATGAATCATGCTTTCTTCGTATATTCCAATGACGCGCGTCGCCGAGTGCACCGAAGACCAAACGAAGCATTTTATTCTGGATGTGTGCAAGGTCAGATTCAAGCCGGATGTGGGTCTGTTGTGTTTTGGAGGTGCTTTTCGTAGCATGGATTGGGCCCGCTCAATGATGTTACCACTAACATGTAGCAGCATGTGTATGATCTGATGTTGCCTTTCAGTCAGTATCTGCATGACGAGTATGCTATTGGTACCCTGAATTTTCAGGATTACAACAGCAGAGTTCATCAGCCTGGACGCATATGTGACTGGTTTTTTGAACATTATCCCACTCTATTACGTCTCGATTGGCTTGAAAAGTTACCTGACTGGAACTCCATGGAAAGTCTCTGCGACATGTTGGAGCAGCGCGTAAAATGCCGACGTCAGCATCCCCGCAATTTGGTGGAAATGCACGATCAAATCCTCAGCAAGTGGCTTAACTTGGATGTGACGTACCTGTATAAACTTGCGGACTCACTTACTAACTGAATTCGGGCGATTATTAAGTCTATAGGCTGAGTTATGCGGTATTAAATTATTTAATGATGCTTGTAATGATTACCCCAGGGGTGACTAAATCTTTGTCCTGTGAGCTTACACAGATTTCTATATGCGGATCAGAGCATGAAAATACAGGACGCACGCTCAGGTTACGTAACAGCACCGGTAATTCCCAGCTGGCTGACGAGCGAGGTGTACGTTCCAGATATTTCAAAATGCCCCACCAGGTCTCACAGCAGCTGGAGGGAGGGGAGGCTAATTAAGGTGAGGCACAGCAACCAATTCGTAGTTGATTTCCTAGGCAGACTGATTACCTCAGATTGAGTTAGGGTACAACAAAGATTACTGGTACGTACACGAAAAGTAGGCAAAATGTACATAAGGTACAAAAAACAATAACACGGTTCAACCCGTAAGAAGAACTAAAGAATTTAAGAGACCGTGGAAACTTCACATCAAAGATCTTAATGAAAATTAAAACAATTCATACTCTTTAAGTCAGCAAATAACCATTGTTTCGCCCCAGTACGACAATGGCCCCAACACTTGGAATTCCTTACCTACCCCTGCATTATAGCCTACAATGTGTCCCCTCTCCCAGCTCTGAAGGCAGGGTTAGGTACACTGAACCGGTGTTTTAAACTCCAGGATGGTGGCTAGTACGCTGTTGAGACACTTCTGCTTCTTCCTTTTCCTCTTCATTATTATTCTTGAATAAGTTATTTCGCTCGTATCCAATGTTGATACACCTCTGTAAGGCTGCATCGAAGCACTATACAGTGACAGTGCACTTGGGGAGACACATATCCCATCCTATATGTACACCTCCCTCGGCTTCCAGAATCACAAATTAAGTTCTCGTTAGGGAATTAAAATAGAATTTCATTCACTTAGGTATTTAAATAAATAGAAACTGAATATTTCCAGCCCATCTCAATCATAAAGTAATCTTTCTCTCTTACCATTATTGCAGTGGGCCTGCAACTTGAAATGGCGCCCATGACTTCATTTATTCAGTAGTAACGACAAAGGAATAGTCCACCTTATGTTTAGAGCGAACAATCCGGTACATTGTTTAATATTGATATTTTCATTTTCTGTCCTGAATTACTCAAAAATTATTCTGAATCAAACATTCAAAAATGTAGCACTTACTGAACTCGTTCTGCATCAGTAATTTATACTAATGTCATTATTGCACGGCTGGACATAAACTACAATTTTGACATCTCAGATTCTTTGCACAGTTAAAATATAACATTACCAGATTCTGCAAAATAATGTAATGATCTCCCTATTTACAGCTTCATTACCGGTTCATTGAATAATTCAAGATCCAATCACTTAACTAAAATATAATTGAATGCGCTCCGCACATAATTATTACGGTATCGGAGTAATGACTCTAGTAGAGGGGTAACTGAGTGCATATCGTCGTTGCCGGGACGAAACCTCCTATGTGTTAACATTTTTGGAGATATACTGACCCGCAGCACATACATTATGAAGAGTGAGAATGCCTTGACGACTGTCACACAATATTGCACCTTAGATGACAGAACCTTACCGGCCAAAGTTCTAAGCTAAAATATTTCACATAGGAGGTTTTGTCCCGGCAACGACGATATTCTGTATTCCTGTACAAGATTCGTTCCACTTAGGTATTATTCACCTACTTGAAACTGCTTATGTTAGGCATCATTTTCTTCTACCTTAAGTTGCGGAAATGTAAAGAGAAAACCTGTTACTAACGCGGCAGCAGGTGAGAAAGATATGGAAATCAATAATGTCCACTTATTTAACATAGCATATAAATAACAAAAGGTCTCATTTCTCTCATTCACTCTGTGTTCTACTCCAGTTATTGCACAAGACAAAGACAAAGACAAAATCACCTCCGTACAGGCCATGAAGGCCCTTGGAGGAGTGGAAGGTAAAGGCTTCCACCATTGTTAACCGCGGCACGTGATGGGGTAGAGTGGTTAGCTCTACGCCCGGCCGCCTTTGCTCCCAGGAATTAACCTGGTACTCATTTTTGGTATAGGCTGGGTGAACTTCAGGGTCATATGCACCTCCGGAAGTGAAATCTCGTTTCTTAAATCTTACGACTTCCTGACGGGGATTCGAACCCACGTCCTTCCCGGCGAACCAAACACTCTTTTAGTCACTATCGGTTTTCTTGTTGAGGCATTCTTCACACACGGTACACAGCACACAAGAGTTTCCGCTTTTCCTGTCCCGACTTCTAGGACATAAAGAACATCGTCCGAATGATACTGGTGGTTTCTTTTTTCAAGGATGGAGTCAGAGAGGTGTGGGGAATTTCTTCTTTACCATTTGAACTCATTTCGAAGCCTTTCACTCTGATACTGCGAAGCAAATTCGTTTGTGCCCCTCTAACAGCTATCCTAAGTTTCACCAGTTCCATTGCAATTGAGTTTTCATCAATAAAAAATTAAACAATGTCTATGGATGCGAAACGCGACGTGTTTTCAGCCTAGAGCCAGGCATGTACGATGAAACATTGCTGTGATCACGAGTACGAATGTCATACCATCACGTCCATATTATGTAGTTTGGGCAGGGTCTGTTTGAAGCGTCGTCATTTTCACTCCCTGATGTATTGGCACATCCTTTTTCAGGTAAGTCACTAACATCCTGTTGTGAGAGTGAATCATGTTTCTATGTTGTCCTCTTCACCGTCGTCTTCTGAATCCACTAATTCTTCGTCAGATAGTTCATAAAGGAGTTGACAAATTAGTTCCAGGTCCTTGTGAATGTTCTCAGCTATACCACGACTCATATTCACCGTCTACACTAAAGTAACTAGTCGTTCTCACAATAAACACACACGCAAGAATAAAAATTAACAAAATACGAGTCTGCCAATTAACTACCGCCAGTGCTCGCATGGGGCAATTTGTTACCCCAGTCAAATTTCTGTCACTACCGGAAACGTATCGACGCACGAAGATTTATGATAGACTGCTCAGGAGGCGCCATACAGTGTCCTTGAAAGGTACACAACAGCCCAGTGTAATGTACGTGACAGAAAAAAATTCAGTGGCCGTTTTCCAAAGGTTGGGGTAATTTATTACCCCGCGCGAGTACTGGAGGGTTACCCTTTCTTTGTACCCAACATTAATGGAGACGGTTAGATGGTTTCATTTCATATTCCTTTGTAACTGAATGTCAACATAATAAATAAGAAACAAAATATACCGAGTGTTCAATGACAGATCGGTTTAGACGAAATATCAAGTTTCATAAAAAATAACATCATTGGCTTTTGTGCGACGCTGGAACAAATAGACAGACATGAATCCAGTTTTGACGTCATCTGCCATAATGTTTTAAATATGTAAAATAATTTTTAACTTAAAAAATTCAAAAGTACAGATTGATGTTACTATTTGAACTATATAAATAATAGAGACCTACACATCCGTAAGAAGCTATGAATGGTGTCTCACATTAGAAAGCAATTTTAGAATTTTCTATCGTTTCCATGCGCGTCATATTTATAGCAAAACATTTCTGTTAATTAATTGTGTAATGAAGAATAAATGAGATTTCCTGAGCCAAAGTAAAGTGTAAATGGCTTAATAGAAGATCTTCCCTTAACGTATTTGAAGATCTAAAAATGTTACTGGGGTTGGCGGGTGTATAAACGAGTGATAAGGTCAAGCAATCGTGGTTCGAATCTCGGCTAATCGGTGATATTTTATATCTCTCGTAATTCTGGAGATCCTGTGACTATAATCACATCAGCAGTCACGTAAAAATACAAATTACATTGGTTTTGAAAATTCGACCGCCCTCAACACCCGAAACTGCATCCAGTCATGAGATCCACTTACACTTTGAATTTTTATTTGACATTGAATTTAGGTTAAATATTTATTACCCCTCTGATATTGGGACACAATAGTACAGTAGAACAATAACATCATATCCGGTTAGATTCTAGCTGCAGTACTGGTTTGCTTAACAATTGAAATATGCGAAAAATTATGCTGTTAAATACATGAACATCGTCAACGAGCCTTGTTTTCAAAATTTATACCATACAGTAATTTCTTTTTCTATTTGCTTGACGTCGAACTGACACAGATAAGTCTTATGGCGACGATGGGACAGAAAAGGTTTAGGAGTGGGTAAAAGCTACCGTTATCTTCATTAAGGTACAGTCCCAGCATTTGCTTGGTGTGAATATGGGAAACCTCAGAAGACCATCTTCAGGGCTGCCGACAATGTGGTTTGAACCCAGTATCTCCCAAATGTTTGTTTCAGAAGTCTCTGATTTGATTCCCTGCGTGGCCAGATACACCAATCACTAATTTTTCCGGCTCGGGGACAATGTGTTCCTGTTTGTCGTAATACACAACTCTTTATTAACGAACATAACACATCATTACCACCCAGAAACCGAAATATAATAATTTAATACATCCCTCTGCACAGGTTCGGCATTAAGAATGAAATAGGGTCTTAAAACTGGGCAGAAACCGTCGTGCATTATCAGCAAAATCGAAGTGGACTTATCTGATTCAATAGAGCATACACGGTCAGGAAAGAAAGAATATTCCTCTTCAAAGTGAAGGATGTAGGATAATTATACGCCCCGTACATATCCTGCCGATCGCAAACAATCCCCAGGTACGGACCTAATATGTCTAATTGGAAATCAACCACGGCGGAACGATCGTTAGTTCGCAGAGACGACGTAGGAGAAAGAAGCTACAGGAAAATTTACAAAGGAAGGCTTAACTCTCTCAGAAGCAGAATAGCTTTTGACAGAATGACTCTCAAATAAGAGTTGTTCATTGAAACACTCCACAAAGGTTTTTTAGGAAGTAATTAGGGAGGATGTTGCTTCGGGTCAACGCATTTCTTCCACCAGGACGACACTCACGGGAATAATATTGTAATTTAAGTTGTTATTCATCTCATGTGTCTCAGACTGAACGGCTGGAATCTGTATAAGCTTAGTGAGAATCAGAATGTATCACTTTACTTCGAATCTGAATAATTATAATTATTTGGTAAACTACCAATTAGTTTTCAGCCTTTTCTCTTCTCCACTCATTAAGCGCTAGTATCAATTTAATCATCCACTTCGTGTGTGTGTGCATTGTTCTTAGGAGTTTTCTACTTCCAGTCTGTTGTCCTTAGTTGGGATTGAGTGCAGGAAATCTTTATTTCTATCCTTTACAGTGACGATCAGATCTCCTCCCTTAACATCCCTATCCTCCAGCATGACACTGGAATCTTGGTGGATCAATCAATCAATCAATCAATCAATCAATCAATCAATCAATCAATCAATCAATCAATCAATCAATCAATCAATCAATCAATCAATCAATCAATCAATCAATCAATCGATCGATCAATCAATCAATCAATCAAGCAATCAATCAATCAATTAATCAATCAGTCAAGCAAGCAAGCAAGCAATCATTCACCACTGACCTCCATTTAGGGAGGCCCAAATGGCATATGACCTATCTGTTGTTTTCCTAGCCTTTTCTTGAATGATTTCAAAGAAATCAGAAATTTATTGAACATCTCCTTTAGTAAATTCTTCTAGTTCCTAACTCCCCTATCTGTAAAGCAATATTTGTTCCAGTTGTTCTCTTAAATTCCAACTTCATCTTCATATTGTGATCTTTCCTACCTATAAAAATGCCATTCAAATTTAATCGTTTACTAATGCCATTCCACTCCATCTCTCCAATGATAGCTCGGAATATACCATTTAGTCGAGCAGCTCGTCTCATTTTCCCCAAGTCTTCGTAGCTCAAACTTTGCAACATTTTCGTAACGCTACCCTTTTGTCGGCAATAGTACCGAGAAAAGCGAGCTGCAATTTTTGGATTATTTCAGGTCCTCGAACCAAGTAATCCTGGTGAGTTTCTCCATAGATTGAAACCATACTCTAGTTGGGGGTCTTCCCGGGGACTTATACTCAATCACTTTACTTCCTTACTACAACCCCTAAATACCCTCATAACCATGTACAGAGGTCTGTACCCTTTATTTACAATCCCATCTATCTGATTACCACAATGAATATCTTCCCTTATATTAACATCTGGGTACTTACAGTGATCCCCGTAAGGAACTTTCACCGCATTAACGCAGTAATTAAAAGTGAAAGGAATGTTCCTCTTATTGAATCTCACAACCTGACCTTTAGCCCCGTTTATCATCACAACATTGCTGTTGCTCACAATATTTTAACCTGATTGTTACTACATACAGTATAAAATCATTCGAAAAAGCATGGTACCTTATTCCCATTCTTTACTCATATAATTGACACGTGCAAGAAAACACAGAGATCCAATAATATTTGCCTTTAGGAGTTCCTCCTTAACGATTACAGGATGAGATAATGCTTCACCTACTAAAATTTTTTAGTTCTACTTTCTAAGAATAGGGGCTGCCTGGCCGAGGCGGTAAAGGCGTGTTCGGTTCGTCCGGAAGGACGTGCGTTCGAATCCTAGTCAGGAAGTCGTAAAATTTAAGAAACGAGATTTCCACTTCCGGAGGTACATACGGCCGTGAGGTTCACTCAGTCTACACCAAAAATGAGTACCAGGTTAATTCCTGAGGGCAAAGGCGGCCGGGCGTAGAGCTAACCACTCTACCCCATCACGTGCCGAGGTAAACAATGGTGGAAGCCTTTACCTTCAACTTCTCCAAGGGCCTTCATTGTCTTTACGGAGGTTACTTTGCTTTTTATTTTCTAGAAATATAGCCACTCATTCAGTCAGTCTTTTGTCTACCCTAATAGCACTCACCTGTACCAGTTTTGTCCCATGATCTATCCTATAAAATGAGATAGGTCAATCGCGGTACTGTCCATTAGACCTCCCGATTCTAAGATATCTATTTTATTTTGCTAGAATCGTACAAGTTAAGCTTCAATGAAATAACCTTTCATAAACCCGAACTGCCTTCTATCGAACCAGTTATTATTTCTTCAAACATGTATAATATAATAGAAATGATGCTTTCCCAAACTTACATGTAACACATTTCGAACTGACGGGCCTTTAATATTCGATTTTGTGTTTATCACCCTTTACTTTATACACAGGGACTATTAAAGTGGACCGCATCCTATCACGATCCAATTAATTTGATTTTACATTGTGGAATATTTTGAATTTAGTGCTAAGGAACGAGCATAGGAACGCTGGGTGGCCGTGTTAATTTGAAGAGGGTCGTATTTGGTGCCAGAGGCGGTTGATTGAACCTCCCCAGCCAGCTGATCACCTGGTTTGAAAACATGTAGCCATGAACAGCCCGGTGTATTTGTGACTCTGACTGTCATGAGGACTTCACAGATCCTCGGAGCGATTCCCGCACACTCCGATGCAGCAAAGGGCAATGCTTATGTCATATGGGTTTTTATTTTTATTTTTATAAGTGCCTTATGTGTGCGATAGTCTTCTCGATTATTTGCGTTGTTTAGTATTTCACAGCCCGTTGGCTGTTGTTGGATTGCGAGGTTTCCAAACCTCCGTCTCATGCACATGATCCCGATATCGTGTATTAGAATCAGTGTTTGTTTGATTGGTTGAATTTAGGGCCTGTCCTAAACAAAGTGTTCTTCCTTTATAATGCTTATATCCGGCAAGTTCGGAATTGTAATTAAGCCAATATTGAATCGATGATTATATATTCATAGAAGATACGGTTTTTAATCGCAGTCTGTGGGCCGATCAAGTCGAATTTTCTCGATGTCTGTTACAAATAGGTAGATTTCATATTTCCGACGTTATATAACGTTCTATGCCTGGGTTCTCTACCCATTGGCTTTGAATGGCCTTTAGTGTCAAATTTTATATTGTAAATTTCTTTTAGTATATAATTTGAAGTTGTATGTTTCAGACGGAATAAATCGTTTTACCTCATTTATCTTGCTGAGATCGCATTCACGGATATGTATTCTAGAACCTGTCGCAAACTTGTACGATAATTATGTCAGACACATGTGTTTTTCGGACGCACCGCGCAGCGTCTTCACTGAGCTAGGCCATATGGGACAGAATATAGGTGCATAATATGGTAACCCACGTGTTAGGCAAATTTTCGTATGTCAAGTAGTCCGGAGTTCGATGCAACATATCTCTGGCAGTCGAATGTGAAAGGGCGAGATTTCGTAGAAATCCAGTGATTTTCGAAAAGTCCATAAACTTAAATTCACGCATGCAGTTTAGGTATTATGGATTGACAAGTAAATATGTAAATTACAACATAGAGCAGGGACGAATGGAAACAGAACCGATATAACCAAAGAGTGGTGAAACCCATTTGGTGAATCACTTAGGCGTGTCAAATTATAATTCAGAACTCTATCCCAGTTAGGAAACAATGGAATGTTTTCCCATTTATGAGGTTTTTGCACTGTATTATGGTTCAGATATTTTTCAGCACAAACACAGCCAAGCGTTTGTGTGGTACGGCAAATCCTACAGCCAGAATGCGGTTCACGAGATAATCTAAGCCACGAATTGATACCAGATTGCGATACCACATCGATAGTGACGATTTGGGGCTTATGAATCATTGACCGGAACATATTAGTCTCAAGTCGAAGGAAACGTTGTGCATATGGCTATGTACTGTTGTCTTGTAATATGATGTCCTAGTTCAAGATTAGGAGACCTAGCTGATTTAATAAATTCATTTTGGGGCTAATCAATACTAAATTTTTTCAAAACAATCTGACGTCTTCCGTACCTTGTTATTGTATATCTCACAGAAGCATAAAGCTAAAATCGGTGGGCAGCTTCTCAATGATCATTTGGAGGGCCGAATTGACTTATATTATTTAACGTAAATAACCAGATGCTGGAGAAATGCAATATAAATTCATATAGGGAAATGAAACATAAAATCTAAGAAAGCCAATTGCCGAAGCGTTGTCTGAGTTGCCGCGTTTTCTTAAATAAGATATTGTCATTCTAGTGACAATTGAGGACTTTTTCGGGAGGTTGGACGAAGCCTCGACGAGGATTGAGGAACACTCAGCTACAACGAATGAACAGTTAGCAAGAATGGATGTACAATTAACGCAGGCGATGCAGGATACTAAGGACCAATGATAGCAAATAGCCATGAAACGAATGAACGGTTAGATAAAATCGTAATGGATAATCAGAACATTATGATAACCTTAATATAGTTGGATGCGAAGATTGATCTAGTACAGAATTGTTGTATGGAAGGGACGTATAGATTGTAAATACGATTAAATGAAGTACGCAATAGTGCACAGGAACAGATTAAGGCACTCGAGGCATCATTAAAGGGATTAGTGAGTCAGGTGACGAAACAGGCCGAAGATACCGCTAGAAGATTTGTAACTCTCATCATAAATATTAATAGCACTGTGCAAGAAATAGATAGAAACCAGCTCCTGATACAACAACTGGCCAAAGACACTGACAACAGGCTTAGTGCTATGTTCAACAAAGTAAGCGACCGAATAGCACACGCACAGAGGTTAGCCGAAGAAAAACTAACTGCCGAAATAAAGATAGTACAGTCCGAGACTATGATGGATAAGGAGCACAAACACTATAAGTACAAGATCGAATTCATAGATCTGTGGAACAACACTGAGTTATATAAGATATAATGTTCAATGCAGCAGAGTAATATCGGATAAATGAGAAGACAAGTAAAATAATAGACACATTCAGACAAGCGACGTAGTTCCACTGACCGAGATCTTAAGCTTACTGCGACCGGAATATAGCTCTTTGACGCTCGATGCTCACGGAGGAGTCCCCCTATATAATATTATCAGGACAAAGGACGATAGACCCAAGAAATATACAGGGGCAGATGCCAAAACGCGGCGTACATTTCTACGAGAAGTAGAAGTTTATATGGCTGAATGTACGATACCGCCGGAGAGAAAATTAAGGACGGTTGAGAAATTCCTAGGTGACTCGGTGTTGGAATGGATGACGGCATTTCGGTATACACTTAGTACTAGCGAGGAATTAAAGGAGGCATTTCGTAAGAAATATTGGGGCGCAGCTCTGCAGCAGGGATTGATAAAGGAATTGCATTCCATGATATAGGCTGCTAATTTTCCGAATAAATTTTCTCAATAATTTGTATCCGAATTGCCTAAGCTCCATGATTTGGATGTCCCGCCAGCAGCGAACGAGGGCATAGCCGCCATTTCTAAGCAATTACCGGTGGAAGTACAGAGGACATTGATCGCAGCGAATGTAAAGACCGCTGCGGAGGCCGAATTGACACTTAGACAGCTCGACGAGACTACAAATCTGAGTTATCCGAGTGTGCGATATACTGAAGCGATTCACACTGTGTGATTTAACACCAAGTCACAGCCCATTACCGAACAAGAAACGAAATGGGGAATGCCAAACATCAGGGAAGCATACGATAGAGAGATAAACATTGAATTGGGAAAAACAGAGGAGAACAGCATGGAGATCGAACCGATGGATAGACGACAGGAATGGTAGCGACAACGACCAAAATAAGAGATCTCAGAGGCAGCTATTCCCAAGGCAGATATCCAGGGGGAATATACCATTATCGGTACGGAAAGTTTGCGGGCCACAGACGGCCATACAACAGATAGAATGACATGGATGGTCGTAACGAAGGGATGAGAGGCAGGACCTGAAGAGCGAAATCGAGATTCCCAGAGATACGTACAGGAACTCAGCAGGAATCGTCAGGAGGAAGAGCCCAGGAAGGAGGCTACTGAGGACCAGAACGATATTAACAGTCATGGGTCTGAAAGCGAATAGTATCGGGCTCACAGACAGGCAAAGCAAGGGCAAGATTTGAACCAACATGCCCCAGGATACGATGCTAGAGGTGGCGCATATAAAAAAGACTTCAACATTATTACGAGAAGATAGTGCGAATCTTGCAACGAATGAACAAGAGGATGGATGGACTATCATTTGTATCGATAGTTGGATCATTCAACCTGAAGACCTGATTGGCGTTCCAATTATAGTAAATACAAAGTCTATCAAGGAATTGCCCGTAATTTATGCCAGAATAAATGATATTCGTAGTTTGGTAGATACAGACGCTACCAGGAAATCTGGCCTTCCAGAAAATTCTCAGCGAACTGCAGCCTAGAGTTCGAATTCCGATCATACACATATCAGAACTGAAAGTCAGAGAAATGATTCCCGATAGAACTACGGTGTGTAAAGAACAAGCCTTGGCGGACTTTGAGATGGGAAAGAAAAAAATGCACGTCCATGCGTGATTTTACCGAAGATGAAGAATAATCTAATTTTAGGCGCAGATTTTCTCAGAAAATTTAATGAGATCATTGACATGGGAATTAATGGTATTATATTTCGAACAAACACACAAACAAACAAGAGGTGAAATTAAACCAGTTGGAAAACGACACTAGAGAGGGCAGGATTTGGACTACCACAGCAGAACATGGAGGATATGAGTCGATCGAATTTCCGACCGATTCGGTCGAAAATTGTATTGAAATTCGTAAAACGCTTTACCCAATGATTGCAAATTTCAAATCTCAATCCGTTACCAGAAAAAATAGCTGAAGTACAGATAAACGGTGAAAACCGTGAGAAACTCAACAGCATTTTAGAGAAGCATAAATCTCTTTTCGGATCAAAACCAGGCAATATCCCCAACTGATTGTAGTAAATAGCTAGGAACCCTTCAAAGGAAAATCTTATTCGAGACCGGAAAAGTTATTTCTGAAGGTTAGAGACTTAATTAATGAGATGGAAAAAAATGATATTATCACCAAGTCGGGTACACCCTTTCTTAATTCAGTCTTACCAGTATCGAAACCAAACGGTTCTATTATTTTATGCTTGGATGCGCGGGCAATTAACAGACGTCTGGTACACGAATGTGACAAGCACCGGCTATGAAAGACATATGTAAAAAATTTGGAGAAATGTCATTTTTGGTACGGTAGATCATCCTTTGAACACATAGTTTTACATCGTGGATCAAAGTGGGTGCTCTCTAGATTTATGTTAGAAAATCAGACTGATATTTTCCAAAGACTTCCTTTTAGTCTTAAGAACTCAAGATCAGCACTTATGCGAGCCCTGGAAATAAACCTCAGTCAAGAAGTAGAGAATTTCGCCATACGCTACTTAGATGATATTATAATAAGTTCAAGAACTTTAGAAGAGCACCTGAGAAAAATTAATCTATTATTGGCAGACCTAAACAGATATAATTTTTAGGTGAATCTGGAGAAAATCAAATTTATTCCAGAGGAATACACTATTCATAGGTTACGTGATTGATGTAAGTGGGATTAGGCCTAACTCAGTCATAATTGCTGCAATTCAGAATTTCGCTACGCCTAGTAGAGTCAAGCATATTAGGCAATATCTAGAGTTATGCCAATGTTTTACGAATCACTGTCCCGCATACATAGATACGGTCATTCATCTTCAGGAATTGTTAAAGGCGAACAACAGGTGGCGTTGGATATCTAGCCAGGAGGAAGCTTTTACCTCCTTTAAAAGTGCATCACACTCCTCAACTATTGCTTTAATCCCATCTTATTATCTATTTACATTTGTATTTACCGTTTTCTACCGATCATAGTTACTTTTTAAACTCCCTCATGCCTGTCTTATCAGCTTAATAGTCCTACTTTTTCGTTCTTCCTTTCTACCAAATTCAATTTTAACTATAGCTCATCCAAGTTAAGAAAACAGTATTGCTCTTATGCACCTATAAGGAGTGAACACACCCTCTCTGAGACACCCATAATTCCCCGTGATTAATGGATATTATACAGTACTTTGTAATGTACCATGAAAGATAGATGAAAAGGATGAGGCACTTTTGCCCGTGAGTTATTAAAATAACTACATAACGTTTCCTTTGTCATAAATAAATTCGTAGTGACGAATAACAATGGCGGGAAGAGCCATCGCTTCGTTGCCTTCATTCATTTTCCTTCTTCTGTGTTGCTCGTGTAGTCCTTCACTGTGTGAACCGCCGGCAGCTCACTTCTGTAGTGAAGTCATCTGCAGTACCGTATGTGTTTGTTGCGTGTGCGTTTTTAGGATTTAAATCAGTGCGTAATTGTATTGAGTGAGAGTTATGCGATAAGGTAACGTGTGTAATTTCTTCCTTGAACATTAATACCGTCATCATTTTTAGAGTCATCTACACTTTATTTGTTGCGTCGGTTTTCTAGGCTTTATTGCCTGGAGAAATTTATTAAATGCAATGAAATGCATCCCTCTTACCTCGAGCCCATAAAAATAATTTTCCTATTTTCTCACCCAATTTATCTTGAACTTCATTGCTGAGGATTTTATATGCTGTAGTTTATCTCTGATATTGTACAAACCAACAAAAGCAATGTAAACCCCTCGTCCGATTTAATTCATAGAAATAATTTGTACCTTAGTTTCCTCCGCTTCTTGACTTGAACTTAAATACCGAATTTCAAAAATTTATGTGCCGCCGTTTTCCCGTGATTGTGTTAAGCAGAGCCGTTCGATATGGCAAACCTGTCGTCGTAAGAGCAATACTGTTTTCTTAACATGGAATGAACTATAGGAAGAAAAGAGCCTTGAGTCATTAATACAATATATTACTTCAATTTCGCAAAATACCTCATCTGATTTTCCGAGCACCACGTCCAGAATATTCTTCCCTCTGGGTGGTTCCATTACTTTCTGATTTAGCTGTCGATCCCAGATTAAATTATTTGCCATGTCTCGATCATGCTTCCCGTAATTCGCATAACCTTCTCAGTTGGCATTTGGTATGTTACTCTCATGATATATTCTTGCCTGAATTTTGAGGTCAATATCCCCAAACACTCGGCATGCGTTAAGACTGTTCCATTTTCCGTACTGGTGTGTAGATACGTAATATATTTTGGTTAGATTTGGGAAGGAACCGTCTCGGGCATAATACCAAGATTTACCTGGAGAAGATGTGCAATATTATTTAAATCACAGGGGGAAATGAAAGCCTTCCCCCCACTACGTTTTGCTCGTTGCGTTATAGAGTAATGCATTCAAACTGGTGTGAAATCCGAAACCGTATGGTAATCTGAATTCGTGACATCCTGAATGGAAGTAAACCATTTGACGATGCTGTTGATAATAATTTGAACTGACATAGTGTGTTACGACTGATAGATGGATACGCTGGTACAAATGTGAATAAAACACTTAATCAGCAGACAGACGAACATCCCCCAAGGTTTCAAAAATTACGAGCTTGATTAGGAGATTACGGGATACCCTGTGGGTGAGAGGGGCGTTATACATCTAGGTGCCTTCTTCCTACCATATGAGACGACTAAAAGGGGGACTAAGTGAACTGAATTTTGGAGCGTTGCTTGGCGACCACTGAGTCTGGCATTCCTTTTACTTACTGCGTCTGCCTCCTCACTTTCATCTTTCGCATCCTACCTCCTTTGATAAAATCTCGTTCCCTTCTGGCCCCGATGGTACTGGACTTGCGAGTTGTAGGGAATCCTTCACGTTCACGCCATTCCCTTTCTTTTCCCGATGCCTGACTTCTTCGAAGTGTCGAACCTCTTCCATTCTTCCCCTAATGGATGTTAAGAAAGAGGATGGTTTCCAAGTTGTACATTCTATTAGAATTATAACAAATAACACCACCTTGGAGAAAATGGGTCATCTGAGTCATTTTCTTTTCAATTTGATTTACGTCGACCCACACAGATATCATTTATGACGACGATACGATAGGAAAAGCCTAGGAGTGGTAAGGAAGCAGGCGTGGCCTTAATTAAGGTACAGCCCCATCATTTGTCTGGTGTGGAAATGGGAAACCACGGAAAACCATCTTGAGAGCTGCCGAGGTTGGGGTCCGGTACCACTATCTCCCGAATGAAAGCTCACAGCTGCACGACCCTAACCGCACGGCTAACTCTCTCGATCCAGCTGAGTCGGAGATTACTTATACTTGCGTCAGACTGCTCACATTCATAATTTATATCCGACCTCCCTTGGTGAGTTTCAATTCTCTTCCTACTCTGAGAGTATTAGCATTTCACTTTTCTCTGTCCTTCGTTTAATATTTATTTTCCAGATACTGTACTTCTACAAAGATCAGGTCTCTTCTTTTTCTCTTCTGATAGTTGTACGTACTTTCCATCAATACAAGGATCATCATAAGCATTATTAAAACATACAAACATACGTACCTACATACGTGTCGACAAAGGAGCTCCCAGTTGGGCTTCGTATTGATTAAACTTAGGAATACTACGCTGTTTTCCTTATTCAGTCCTATCTGTTATATTATGTTCTCCTACCCGGAGGTATCTTGTAACTTCTCAGATCTCATTTATCTTCCGTCTATCTTCTCATTTCATGGACTTGCATTTTCGTCAACAGACTACCCGGTCTTTCTCCTTCAATTTATATCTCTGGGAGAGATAATCTCCTTGATTTTCTGCTTGAAATAACAGTATTATCAAAGTTGAGAGGGAGGAGAAGAGGGCTTAATTATTCATCTTCTCGACATTTTATAAGGATGTAATTCTAGTAAGGTTTGTTGTCCAAATTTATACCATTTATAATATATTTTGAAAAAATCTGTAACATTCAGTACAAAATAATAATAATAATAATAATAATAATAATAATAATAATAATAATAATAATAATAATAATAATAATAATAATAATAATCCCTACCATGGTGTGAATTATGTGTCTGCCCCTTACCTGGGATCACTGTGTTCAAATTCTGGGTCGACTAAGAATTCTGTCTCAGGATCTAAGGGATTAAACAGGCGCACGAAACCATCTGAGGATGTTACGAAAGTAAAGCAATATGAATGAAGATGTTGATACACTGATCAGGTAGAGCCAGAGTCTTTTTGCCATTGGTAAAAAATCGGTATTATCGTAGAATGTCAAAGACCTAAAGAGATTAAATGTGTCGTCGGTTTGTTTATTACTGGGTAGTGTAAACATTGCAGTCTCTCAGATGCCTGCTGAATGAGAATTTTTCCGTGAACCATCACAAGGAGTCAGGCTTTAGATTCACAACCAAAACTCGAAATGAATTAAGGAGGCCATTTTTGGAATAACGGAGATTGATTGATTGATTGATTGATTGATTGATTGATTGATTGATTGATTGATTGATTGATTGATTGATTGATTGATTGATTGATTGATTGATTGATTGATTGATTGATTGATTGATTGATTGATTGATTGATTGATTGATTGATTGATTGATTGATTGATTGATTGATTGATTGATTGATTGATTGATTGATTGATTGATTGATTGATCTCCAGTGGCCTCCAACACACTTGCGATAAGCTGAAGAATTTATATTAGTATCTAGCTCAAGACTCTGGTAATCATGACGACGTCTGATATAAATTATTCTAATATCATTTTTAAATCTCATTTCAATTAATTGTGGTAAGTTCGTGATAAAACATACGTATACTACTCGGTAGTAACGGTGGCGGTTTAAAACTAATCATAAAATCAGCAACCACATTTTAAAGTATTCAATATTCCGACTATCTTCAGGAATACATAATGAAAAACCAAAATAGCGATGGGCTGATTCTGAACTCATAAGATTTTACTCGTAATTCATCGCAAATCTTGTAAATTCTTGCTCTAATAGAACTGGAAAATTGAAGTTTATGTTTTATGTTCTTATGTCGGAACTGACCCTGGCCATTCTGATCGTGTTTTCACATGGTTCTTTAGATTTAATCACAAGGGACCCATCCCACTTCGATGGAGCTATGACACGATTTTCATTATCACTGACATTGCCACACAATACTCATTTTTCATTTGTGGTATTGGTTGCTCATAAAAATTTGTTCCACGGGAATTTTGCCTTTGAATGGTTTGAAGAAAAATGAATGGGGCCATTGCCAAGCGGCTGTTGTAAGTTTTGACTTGAAGTACGTGCACCGCGATATGTAAAGTGGAAGATTTGAAATTTTATAGTTGAATTTAATCTCCTAATTCTAAACATATGTATCGTCAAGATAATTAGACTAGTTCAAAACAATTTTCCAGCGCAGGGAAAGGAGAGGTGTTCGAGTGAGGCAATAATAGCGCATACGACACTCGGTCGCCTTAACTTTGAGGTGGTCTCAATAAACTTCCATATTTTCGAAGTTGGTAATTTTGGAATTTTAAAATTTTAAAATTATGATAAGCCGTCTGTAATCAATAGGCTTTATTGTATTTATTGAACGTTATAGGCCTTCGCCCAATACAGTGTTCAAATCCATAATAGCCTAAGAAAATACAGAACGTGTAAACTTCCCTGCTTAAGAACAATGACAAAGTAATAATTCGATTAAATAAAACAATATAGTATTTGGAAACAAATGGCCAACGGTCAACTCACTTACGGAGAGCCGTTAGCCCTGGGAATAAATCTAATCTACAGTTATAAGTAATGAACAAGCTATGATAACTATAGTGGACCCTTCACGCAGTGGTCACTGCCCGGTAGAGCTTGTCTTCGGCGATTGCCTTAGAATAGCGAGGCTACCCACTAGACTATAAGAATTTTGAACTAATAAAAAAAAAATAGCTCCAACCAGCAGTATAATCCACTGTAATCCCTCGAATTCATTATTGATAATGTTTAAGCTATTTTTGGTCCACATGTTGTGAGAGAACATTTTCATGCTTCTTCGCAACAAAATATTCTGAAATGTTCACTATTTTATTTATCTTTTGTTGTATGCATGCAGAACCCAGTGATAAGAATTGGACATTACTTCACGTGAAATGTTACTACACCGGAGTCCACTCGCGGGCACGGTGATTCAAGTACTTCAAGATTGCAGCACTATTGCATAATGTGATGACGTCATACCTACTTTACAATATGCTTTATGTCGCAACGAAGCAGATAGGTCTTATAGAGACGATGAGATAGGAAAGGGTTAGGAATTCGAAGGAAATGGCCGTGGCCTTAATTAAGGTAAAGACCCATTTGACGGTGTGAAAGTGGGAAAGAATGGGAAATCATCTTCAGGGCTGCCGACAGTAGGTTCCAAACCCACTGTCTCCCTAATTCAAGCTGACAGCTACGTGACCCAAACTCCGCAGCCTCTCGCTCTGTACGTCATACCAAGGTCATTATATTTATTTTTTGAGATGTTGTTAAATTGAGGTACTGAACACTATCGTCGTACGTGTTGTGATATAATTTAGTTTTTAACACTTTAATATATTGTAACGCTCACAGGCCTCAGTACAGTTACGAAAGTGAACATTTTATACTCAAACGTACCTGCCACTGCATAGGAAGTATTTACAGGAATTTACACTTCACAAAGTGGTCCCCATAAATGTTCAAAATAAATTTGCACAGTAGGAAACTAATAAAGAATGAGTCACAATACCGGTCATTACCAGTGTGCTCAACCAATCCATGGGCGTTTATCGAAATGGTTTACACGTGCATCGTGCTGAATGAAGTGAACGTATGCAGTGAGTACAGTTACTCGTTCTTCATTCACTGCTCCTAGCGCGATTTAAATGGTTCCTTTAATCATTTTTTGAATGACGATGGCTGATTAGTGAAATGCAATCCCTTCCTCTTGGAAATCATAATTTTTGCACCACCCAAGAAAGAAGTTTCCGTCGTTCTCCAGCGGACAAGATATGCCATTAGAATCTACACTGCCTGACAAAAAAAGTTGAATCGCCCAGAAGGGGAGGAGGAAACGACATGGAACTTTACGTGTTGAGAGGCTATGTAATCCTGTTCCAGTGATTACAAAATCGAGAAAAAATACACAGAACTTAGCAGTACAAGCCCACTTATCAATATGACGTTGCACTCTCTCCGGCCTGGGTGCATGTACTGATTCGGCCGGGAATCGTATCACAAAGCCGTTGTAACCTCTCCTGAGATGATCAAATGTATGTTCTCCTTCCACCGCTTTTCCCACAACTGCGGGTGTGAACTGTGTCACACATATGTGGAAGTTGGTCCTGTTTTAAGTCCGGATGACCTTCCTGACACCCACCCTGTGTAAAGGGGTGCAATTACTATTGCGTGTTTCTGCGGTGGTTGGTAGTGTGGTGTGGTGTCCGAATTTGAGGAGCAGAGTGATGGGACAAACACGAACACCCAGTCCCTACCCGGCTGGTAATCGAACCCGGAACCCTCTCAAATGAAGGCTTCAACTCTGAACATTCAGCCAAAGAGTTGGACGAGCTTATAAGGGTTATGTACGTAATAAATTCGATGGATGAAGCTATACGTAAAAGCCACCTTCGGTGATGGGGTCATATGAAACAAATAGGTTGCTTAAGAAGATAATAATGGATAGTAAGAGAGAGGGAGACCAAGGAGATTCAACGATTTAATTGCAAGGGGTGTGGAACTATACGTCGCCTCAGACCTGGTTGCAAACATAAGGTTGTGGAGGCGTTCAGTTAACTCAAAAACGCTTACAGTCTGAACGTTAAACGTAATCAGCCTGCAATAACGATGCGTGTATTAATGCAGGCTGTAAATATATAATTGTGATTGTTAAGTTTTGGCTCCAGTTCTCCTTAAACGAACACTCTACACTTCACCCAAAGTTCACGAAACAAATGGATAATGTTACTCATATTCCAAACCTCTTGTATGAGTCGTCAGTCAGTATTATTATTCGGGAACTTCTATAACTTGTAGTTTGAAGCACATGGCTGTGAGTCTGTCTGTCATATCTCACATCATTTGGTGCTATAGTATCAACACATTGTGATCATTATTGCGGAAGTCCTCATTATCGATATCATCCATGAAATGTTATGTGAGGGAGTATAAATGAGTTAAATTCAATTAATATGGCACCTTTAATGCCAGTAGTAACAGTGTTAACGGCAGCCGTTTGGACGTGAGCTAATAGCCCTGCTGATGACAACAGAGATGGGCCTGAGCAATTGAGTTCACCAGGTCAATGTGCGGTGGCATCCCCACGTGTGCAGTACATTCCAAGCCGTGAGGGTCGGCAAATTAGCGATATCAGACTCTGATGTGGCCGAGGAGTTAACCCGGCTAGTATCGCCTTTCAAGCACGGAGCCTCCAATATTCACCTATTCGGAAGAAGCTACAACCATTTTGTGATTTGGAGGACTGTAGCTTATTTCGTATTAATAGCAGTTGGTATGCGCCATTTCTAATTCTGACAAAAGTGCATATCACATTGCAATACGCATTACTCTTCATTGCGTATTAACACACGATAATTCTTATGTAGGGTACTTCATAAGAGAACATGAGTCCAAGAATATAAAAAAATACGTCATTATTATTTCAACTGAGATTGGGCAGAATGTTTTAATAGAGAATCATATCCATGTATGGTTCCCATGTAAAAATTTCGCTGAGCTAATATGAAATTCATTAACTGTAGAGAGTATATCTTATATTCTGAGACACATGTGGTTTTACAAACCAACCGGAACCACGATGTAGCCAACCCGTTTGATATCCACCTTTTTGTAACAGCTCTGCAGTTTAAGGGTATCATATTTACATCTTGCCAGAAGGTTCTAGGTTAAATCCCCGGATCGTTCGATAATTGCAATTCTAGACTGAGTGCTAGAGCAGATTTCAATCGGCCTCGTAATATCAACTAATAAGCTGTATATTTTAAGAGGATCCGGAAGGATCTTAGCATTGCAAGTCACGTGGCTTGGTACCAGGCATCTTGGTAAATCAGTGACCTCTACAATGCAAGGGTCCTTTCCTATCATATATGAAAATATGTCTGCATTTAAGAATAGTGTGCACACGTAAGCTTGAATTTTCAAACACACACTTAATACCATATCTAAGTATAATTCATGAACTGACATCTTTGGCCGGGAACTCTATTCTTGTTGGTATTGTTGTCTACCTGGTATCATCACGTTGGTCCTCTTTGTTCACCTAATGTGCTTTTTTTTTTTTTTTTTTTTTTTACACTTCGCTTTACGTCGCACGGATACAGATACGACTTATGACAACCATGGGATATGAAAGGACTAGGAGTGGGAAGAAATCGGCCGTAGCCTTAATTAAAGCACAAGCCAAGAATTTGCCTGGTATGAAAATGGGAAACCACGGGAAACTGTTTTCAGAGTGCTAACAGCGGGGTTCAAAACCACTAACTCCCGAATTCAAGCTGATAGCTACGTGACCAAAACCTCGGAGTCACTTTCTCGATTTCACCTAATGTTTAAATCACGTGTCATTTATTCTCAGAAAATAAAAATACACATTTAATTACAAATTATGCTAGCAAATAAAATTACTTCTGGAGTCCCAGAAGCGTTGTCAAACTTCAGAACTGTCTTTCGATGAGGCGTTGAGAGATGAAGACTAAAGTTAGAGATCACATTTAAACATTCACTCGCTATTCCTCTGACAGTACCAGGCTGTTTACCAATCACGCAATTACCGCCACGTTGATTAATCTAATTTTAACCATTGCATTTTCACTGATACTGAGAGGAAGTGGACTGAGGACAAATCTTGTATTTATGACACCTTAAGAATTGTAATTGGTGATGCGTAAGCTCTGAGAGTAATATTGAATTTGAATTTATTTATTAATGAACAACACAGGCGTTTAGCCCCAATACATGTTCACAATAGAGTTCTACCTCAGCCACCCTACAACTATCAAATAAACAAATGAATAGCTAAATATAATAATAATAATAATAATAATAATAATAATAATAATAATAATAATAATAATAATAATAATAATAATAATAATAATAATAATAATAATATTAATAATTAGCTGGCCAACGGTTGATTCCCTCTATGAACCGTTTGCCAATATAAACATATAATATCACACTCTGAGAGTAATACTGTTTATATATTAGCTTGAAAAAAATAGACAAGCATATAGAATGGAGGAATTAAAGATTTAATCTAACGCTTGAAGCATCGGTAAGGAACATTAGTTTTAAGTACAAAATTAACACATGATAACTCAGAAGTTTAATGAGCTTTTAAAACACAGAGCAGAAAGAAACGGAAAAATCGTGTAAAACATTTACAATAACCGAGAAGAGGTACTGTAAATAACTACTGTAAATAAGGTTCGAGAGTTATCTTGGGTACTGCATAGGTATCCAACGTGTCCAATTCATTTCTGATAGCTTTGAAATTCTATATACACTACTGTCCAAAAGTTAAGCATAATCACTAAACGAGGCCATACCAGCTGATAGGAATGTCAGACGGATTGCTGAACAAATGGAGGCTGAATCACACACCATATGTCACACTACTTGTCCACAAAAACAGTGTCAGAAGGGTTCTGATAGCTAAGGTACACCTTTGACAACAACTAACAAAACTTGGCAATGTCTTCCACAACAAAATATGTTCTTAATAGGGTATATGGTTACCCCTAACGGCCACACATGCTTCGCAGCGACGTGGCATGCTCTCTATCAGATGGTGCAAGTGCTCTTTTGGCAGTCGAACCCATTCCTCCGAATGGGCAATGCGAAGGTCTTGGAGGGCCCTTGGAGGAGGCTGACGGGATGCAATTCGCCTGCTCAATGCATCCCAGGCATGTTCTATAGGATTCATATCCGCAGACCTCGCTAGCCAGTCCATGGATGAATGTCTTCCCCAGCCAGAATTCATCCACCAGAGTAGCGTGAGCGGTCGGGCATTATCGTCCATTAAGAAGAAGTCTGAACCAACGCACCTCTGAAGAGTTGAACATGTGGTTTCAGTACCTCATCCCTGTATCTCTGAGCATTAAAAGTGTTCCTCGGACTACCCATTAAGATTTGCAAGTCCTTACGGCCATTCAACATGATGTCGCCCCACAATATGACACCACCACCACCATACTGGTCCCGTTCCACGATGTTCCTTTGATTGTATCGGCTACCCGGTTCACTCCTGATTAATTTGCGACGGGAATCGTTCTGGAAAATGAAGCGGGATTCATCTGTGAAAAGCACATGCCTCCATTCATTCATGTTCCAGTTTCGATATTGATGGCTCCTCAGTAAACAGGCCCGTCTATGTGCTGGTGTGAGAGGGTCGCACACCGCTGGACGTCGGACAAACAGCCCAGCTGTTCTGAGTCTCCGGTACACAGTTTGCCGGGAAACGGCAACACCTGAGACGGCTGCAAGCCACGCCGACAATTGTCTTGTAGGTGCATTCCGAATTCGTCGGACGGTTAAGGCCAGATATTGGACCTGCTGTGGGGTGGTTACCGTTGGTCGACCTGGTACTGGCCTACGACTAACATCTCCTGTGTCTGGAAATCGTCTCCAAAGCCTGGAAATGACACTTTGTGGCACATTCAACGATACGGCGACTTCGGTCTGTGTCTGGCCTGCTTCCAGGCGGCCGAGGATTCTACCCTGCAAACGGGTTCCAAATGGCGTCGTTGTGCCATTATGTTGTCACGTACACAACGAGGCTACACTCCGCACACTATGACAGGGCAAACGCGACTGAGGGAATATGTGTCTGTGTTTACCTTGCGGTTACGCCGCTATTCAAAGCAGGAAACACACCTTTCCTATACAGAACGAACACGTAAGTTTGGTAGGTGCCTATGGCGTACGATTTGCGGTCTATTTCCTGTTGCCCTGCTTACTCGTAACTTACGCTTAAATTTTGGACGCTAGCGTACATGTAGGTGATGGACTTTCTTCCTAAAGGTGGCTTACATATCTGATAAAACGTAAGCTGCACTTAATGCGGAGCTTTAGACTTCAAACATATATGAACAGAAACAGAAACTCACTCATCCATTTACTCATATAAGTTTTTTTTTTGCTAGGGGCTTTACGTCGCACCGACACAGATAGGTCTTATGGCGACGATGGGATAGGAAAGGCCTAGGAGTTGGAAGGAAGCGGCCGTGGCCTTAATTAAGGTACAGCCCCAGCATTTGCCTGGTGTGAAAATGGGAAACCACGGAAAACCATTCTCAGGGCTGCCGATAGTGGGATTCGAACCTACTATCTCCCGGATGCAAGCTCACAGCCGCGCGCCTCTACACGTACGGCCAACTCGCCCGGTACTCATATAAGTTGTACAAATCTTGCATGTAATCAGAGCTGGTTGCCAACCAAATACATGGGATTTATGGAAAGTGTTAGAATGTGTATTCAACATATTACACTTGATAGAATGTGACTGAATCAATTTTAATATGGTAACAAACCATAATCTTCACCAGCAGTGGAAACATTGGAGATGGGGGATCCACTTGCCTGTAGTAGTACTATCTTACCAATAACAGTGAAATAAGTAATCACAAATAATTCTAGCTAATGAGTGTACTGCATCTCGTTAATTACTGAAATAAATGCGATTCGTTCTAATTCCTATTTGCATTTTCAGTTAAAAAAATTAAATACACGGAATGTAAGTGTAAATATATGTTAACCAGACTCTTCGTCCCTATATTTCATTAATGCTACACAAATGTCAACAGTATGATCCCTGGAAGCTCTCCAACGTATCAAGCGCAAAGTTTACTCCTTCACATTAGTGGCAGGTACGATCCCTCACTTGTTATTCCAAACTTTCCCCAAGATACAAAATGTAGACTATGGTTTAATTGTGCGAGAGTTGTTAGATGAAGCTCAAATTTAATATCTGCTGGAGGATCTAAAACACGAGAAACTTTAACTTCTATGGCCCTCAGGATATTCACGACCTAGTAACAGCACGAACGAAAGAGCTACACCATGCAGATCCTTAGGCAGTGAGCACACGCAACTTTTGAGTCTGTGCTGTAGTTGCATGTGAAGATTAGCATGAAAAGCAACTTACTTCAAAGCTTAAGAGCGTTACAAGGATTGGGGGATTCATTGCATGCTGTTTTGACAGTGCATACAGATCAATAATAGCACAAATATTCACATTAATTACAGGGTATCGAAGAATTGTTGTCTTCGTCAGGGACTGAAAGAGGAAAGTCTCTTCGGCCACGAGAGTATGTTTAGCTTAGTTCTGGATGAAGTAACAATATAATCGTGTTTATACCACAGCTGTACTGGCAAGCGTATGGAAATACTATCGTGAAAAATATATTCATTCACCTCCGTTATGTAGACTACTGCAGTAAAACTAAATGAACACCATGTAAGGAATACCTGTAGGTTTGAGCCAGTGGCACGATTTTAATTTCAATTACTTAAAAACACCTATGGACAGACATGATAATATTTAGGTATGTTTCTGCGTCAAAGGTAACAAAGAGGAATTATTCACATGTTACGGAGATTTTGTTCTGATTGAATAAAACATTCTAAATAACAACAACAATGGCGTGTGGCGAACCGTTTAGTGTATCAATCGGAAGTGAAAGTAAGAAGTAAGAGACGGTCGCGTGTCTGTGACCGGTCATTCAACGGGAGATAGTCCGTCATACGGCTACGTGGAGCTCGACGAGGCTTTCTATTGTGAATTTTTCTGGAACAACAGCTTCGAGGAGCGTGTTGGGGACCAGGAGTTCGACGCACCGATGAACTGTGAGATTATCCCAGTGAATATATGTTAATATGTATTATGATTGTGAGTACAAAACTGTGTCGAGAGGAAACTCAAATACGGGATAACTTGTGATTATCTAACTGTACATAGCAGTTCAATGTATTTAGTGGCTAGTAAAACACACTACCTCTCTGATGTAGTAATTTTAGTTTTAAGGACCCTAATAACCTTTTAAAATACTCAACTGTAAATGCGTGCTCGGTTCAACCAGAGGCACGTACGTATGTCAGATTCCCCGTCAGGAATTTTAAAAACTTAGAAAAGAGCCTTCTGCTACAGGAGAGACACAAGACTCCGTAATTAACCAGAAATGGGCACAAGATTAATTCCTGGATCAACGCTGGCCGGGCAGAGGGCCAAGAGTGGGTCCTAGACAGTGTTTTGAGAAGGACAGCGGACAACGGTATGATGGTAAATGGAATGAAAAGTTAGGTTGTACGTGTCATGAAGTGAAAAAGTCGTCTCATGTTTAATTACTGTGTTGATGGGATGATAGTACCTCATGGGGTACACTTTAAGTACCTAGGTGTTAATAAAACGAATTAATAATAATTCGCGTAATCATATTAACGAGGTTGTTAGGAAAGGATATTCTACAGATCCCTTCACATAGTTATGAGGGTATTCAGGGGTTTTGGTAAGGATGTAAATGAAAGTGCGCTTAAGACTCTTGTAAGACCCCAATATTAGAGTATGGTTCCAGTGTTTGGGACCCATACGAGGTCTTCTTAATACGTGAACTGTAAAAGATCCGAAGGAGAACAGCACGACTTGTGCTGGATGATTTCCAACAAGGGATTAGTGTTACCAAACTGTTGAAAACTATGAGTTAGGAAGACTTGGGAGTAAGGAGACGAGATGCTCGACTGGTATGTTACAAGCTGTCAGTGGAGAGATAACGTGGAATGACATTAGTAGACAGATAAGCTTGAGAAGAGCCTTTAAAAAGCAAGAAATATCATAATATTAAGATGAAGTTGGAATTCCAGAGGAAGATTTGGTGCATTTATTCATTTATAGGACGAGGAGTAAGGGATTGTAATATTTTATCAAGGTAAATATTCGATAAATATCCAAGTTCTTTGGAAACGTTTAAGAAAGTACCTAGCTTGGTAGGGAATATGCCACCTGGGCGCCAGCCCAAAATGCAGGTAATTGATGATTGCATAATAACGGCCTTGTTCCTTAGTGCGCTTTTGTGCCCAATCAATCAAGCAATCAATCAATCAATCAATCAATCAATCAATCAATCAATCAATCAATCAATCAATCAATCAATCAATCAATCAATCAATCAATCAATCAATCAATCAATCAATCAATCAATCAATCAATCAATCAATCAATCAATCAATCAATCAATCAATCAATCAATCAATCAATCAATCAATCAATCAATCAATCAATCAATCAATCAATCATAATCGATCTGCATTTAGGATCGTTACCCGGTTGGCACATTCCTATAAATTGTCTACCTAATATTTCCTTAAATATCATGATTCTCCCTCCACTCAAGCTTATTCGTGTATTAATGTCGGTCCACGCCATTTCTTCATTGACAGTTCGGAACATCCCACTTAGTCAAACAGCTTGTCCCCTCACTCCCAAGTCTGCTTTCCTGTGGAGTTTTTCCAGTTCTCGTAGTGAGTAATCCTGGAGTGGGTCCCGTACACTGGAACCGTACTCTATTTAAGGTTTTAACAGTAAATTATTCGCTCTCTCCTTACATCCTTACTACATACCCTAAGTACTCTCACAACCATACGAGGAGATCTAAAATCTTTATTAATTACAACCTCCTACATGAGATTACGCCAGCGATGATCCTTCCTTATATTAGCACCTAAACACTTAAAGTGATTCCCAGGAGGTTCAACACAGTCATCAAAACTGAGAGCACTTTTCCTCTTTGTGAAACATACAACCTGACTTTACACCACGTGTACCTTCAAACCATGAAAACACAACAATGTCGAGGTCTTTTCGCAATTACTGACAATTCTGCAACCTAGTTATTACTCTATAGAGTATAACATCATCTGCAAAAACCATGTCTCTGATTCCATTTCTTTACCCTTATCATTTACATACTTAAGAAAACATAAAAGATCGTCGCTATAAGACCTATCTGTGTCGGTGCGACGTAAAGCCCCTAGCAAAAGAAAACAAACATAAAAGTCCAATAATATTGCCCTGTGGAATCCACCTCTTCATTGTTACAGGATCAGATAATGCTCCCCTAAGCTACTTCATTGAGTTGAATTTTCTTACATTGTTCCCACCGATTCAACCACTCTTTTGGCTAGAATTATCTTAGCCTATACCAGATTAATTCATGGGGCACAGTGATTGCAAACTATCTCGATTCATTCAAATGAAATGTTCACATTAATATTCTATTTTCTGCATGCATTTTTCATTCAGGTGCATGCGTGTGTCTCTCGGTGCGTGTGTGTGTGTGTGTATTCGCAGTGGAATAACACCGTTCGTTAGTTTCTCATGAATAGCAGTTGAGTACTAAGCTCTGAGTACGGTTGCATTGTTGTCTTGGTGTCACCCACTCTTGTATAGATTAAAATTGAGTATGATTTTCTAAAATACTTCAGCGTTTAACGATTCTCCTGCGTTGATTACATAGTAGCAATGCTACTGATTTTAAATCCCACTATCTAACTTTTACGGATTTTGGAGACGCCGAGGTGCTGGAATTTTGTTCCTCAGTAGTTCATTAATGTGCCAGTAAATCTACCGACATGAGGGTGGCGTATTTGAGCACTTTGAAATACCAGCGGGCTAAGCCCTACAAAGTTGGGCTTAGAAGGCCAGCACTCCGCCGTCTGAGCTACTCAGCCCAACTTGATTACAATTATTACACAAAACTGAAAGTAGTTTTCTCGGCAAATAAGAAGGTTGTTCTTGTTGGAAGACGTTACATGAGACTATGGCAAACCGAAATGAACTTTGTCACTAAAAATGCATTTAATTCGTTTACATTTTTACTGCTCTCCCGAGAATTCTTGTGCCTTTTCATGAAAACATCATGCGCAAACAATTATTTTTATTACAATGAATGTATATAAATTTATAAATGAAGCAAATATGATAGTTTGTTTTCCAAATGTATTCGTTTTAATGTAATTTTCAGTTATCGCAGTATCAGCCTCTAAGGCAGTGATTCTTAAACTGTAGTACGGGTACGCCTGAAAATTTTAGTAGGGTACGCGAGCAGCCTTCAGGGAAATATTGAAGTAAATTGAATTATGGGAAAAAATAAGAAGATTTAAATATATATATATATGGAGACACGCTTCGCTTGAAAGCTTCACCTGGACTACGAGACATCAAAAAACTGTGTCACACAATGCAGACACACCCATTCCATTGAACTGTTGATGTCAGAACTGCCGAATTAAGATTAAAAAAATAATAAATTTACCCTCAATTATTAATTTGGTATAGAGTCTGAAATCTAGCGTTTTGTGAAACTTTCATACAAACAGGATATTGTGTGTAACGTTATTAAAATTGTATTTTACTTGATACAGATACTAACTCTTATAAAGATGTATCTAATTTCACAATCTCGCCTTATTTACGACGTGTATTTAAAGGATTACTTTATAATCAATTAAACTTTCCTCACTAATTATCCAGGTATTCACACTTCTTAATTTATAATTTAGGGATTTTTTCGTGGGGTTCATTGAAGTATTAGCCATGATAGAGGGGGTACAATCTCATAATAGCTTGAGAATTCTGCACTGTTTTAATATGGGACATTCTATTTAATTAATATTACATGCATATTTACAAACGAAATATATCATATACAAATAAATTTCCTTTTCACACCCTGATTTTACACATAATGAAGGTGAAAAGTAACTACGACCATGCAATATTACGGGCATTAACTATAAAGCTATTGTTTTGACGAAGCAGATCCTACATAAAAGTGTATTCATTGTTAAAATATTTATCTTACAAGAAAATATAAAATGGTATATATTTGTTTATTGCCAGTTCTAAGAGACAACTCACGCACGTCTTCGTGTGACAATTCGGTCATCAGAAGAACGTGGGAACAAGCGACTGCTGGTGGGCACCATCGAATAGTGAATGTAAGCATATCACGAATCTGAGTTATACGACTGAGAAGAGGAAGATGAAAAATATTTGTTGAAAAACTTTTTCGTCCATCGAGTCCATAGCTCTCAAGTTGGATTTGGAGTAGCATATCATATTCTTTGTTCAAATGCTATTTTCTTTTGAATAAATAATATTTTAATTTACAGTGCCCATCGAAGTTTGTGTGGTGTTTTAATATTCTGTCTGTTGTTCTTGTAATGATCAACGTAAATTATTCACTATAAATCGATGCTTTTGATTGCTATGCTACTGAGGGAATGGAAATAATTTTAAGCTATTGCAGGCACGTTATACATCATATTTATACAACTTTGTCCCTTAATTTCATAAGATAAATATAACCATGATATGAACGTATTTTCAGCATAATTTTACATTGGAAATTAAATTGATATTGAATAAATTTTATCTTCTGAACCATTTATATAAACGCAGATTATATAGTTTCAATACCTCAAGACTTTGCAGAAACAGGTACATGTTCCCTACAAGCCTCAGGCGAAGACACAAAACGTATTTTAAACACGGCACATAAGTTCTCTGGGATACTACCCACCGCCATACAGTATGTGAAGAACATATAAGGACAAACAACTTTTAAATTTGAACTAATCTAGATTCTCTTTTTTCTACATATTTTCCAAAAAAAATTAAGATAAAATTTTTTGTATAAAATTATGATTACAAACCTCAGCTATATCTGACCTAAACTTTACTGACATTCGGGTGTAAAATATATAAATACCAGATAAAACTGTTCTTGAATAATGGCTACATTTCTTAACGAGACTCTGATGTATATTTGCAATTAGTAAAGAAACCATTGACTTTCCGACGTCATTCGTAGATTACGTTACTCATTATCTCTTATGATTACAGTGTTCTGACTGATGGTCAAGTTTAGCGCCACATACACATTGAAGATCCCCGACTTCAATACTTCAACAGATATCGTGCTGCCACTGGCAGTTTCATTGATGCTACCATTAATTCAACCTCACAAACACATGCACACGCACACGCATACGCATACTGGACGAACACATACCTTTGTACACATATCCACAGTCTAGCTTAAGCAATCAAAGGGAACGGATGTGTCGTGTGGTGTGTGCCGGTTGAGTGGAGTGGAGTAAGAGGGGGGGAGTGGAGGAGTCAAGTGGAGTGTGACGAGGAAGATGATTGGTATAGAGCAATACCGGATAATTATCGGGAGATGGCAGGGCAAAAAGAAGAAGAGAACTACCAATAGAAAGGAAGGGTAAGTAGAGAAGGGAGTGAAGGGGGAGATACTGTTGGTGGCAGCGGTGGTTACCGTGCTGATGGTTATTGGGGGCGTGGAAATAAATCCAGGCCCACAGAGCAGTGGCAACATGAGCTGGGAAGACACAGAAGTTATAAGGGAGGTGGTAAAGGAGGTAGTGGAGCTCTGCCCGTTTGATCCGTTAAAAAGGATGTTACAGGAGCAAGTTCAGGAGCACGAAAAGACGAGGCAGTGGAATCAGGAATGCACGAAGGATACTAAGGCAAAAATGAAAAAGTGAGAGAGAAATTGTGTCACAAAGGGAGAAAATGGAAGAGGAGATGGTACATTTGAAGAAATAAATTGCAGACAGCAGTCATGATCGTAGGAAGAAATCCATATTTATTTACGGTGTGGAGGAAGAAAAGGCAGAAGCTAAAGAGGACATTATTTATAAAGTGGTAGATGTCATTCAAAATAAAATGAAAATTAACTTCAGTGAGGTCGATATAAATAATGCTGAGAGGGTAGGTAAAGTGAGAGGGCGCAGACCCACAAAAGTGTCGCTGATATATTCATTGATGGTGGACATAGTGACAAGGAACGCCGGCAATCTGCAGAGTGAGAAAAACGGGATTAAGTGGGATTTGGGAAGAGAGGGGGATAATAATTCCAAGATTTTGAAGAAACATTTAGTGAGAGCAAGATTGGAGGGGTTGAGGGCGTATATTAGGGGTCAGTTGCTGGTGGTGAGCAATGGGAATCGGACTGGAAGTTGGACAGTGACGAAACTGAAGGCATTGGAATAGAGTCTGAAGCAAGAAAAAAATCAGTAGGGCAGGTGAAGATGTGCATAATAATAAGAGAGGAGAACCAAGCAGAAGTGACGTATTGGAAGCGATTTTAGAAGGAGTCGGGGAAGCAGCAAATGATCGGAAGATTGAGGCCTGTGCGAGAAAGGAGATGAGGATATAGGAAGAGTCGGGGGGGGGGCAAGATATGGCAAGTGGTCATAAACTAAGTGAAAATAATGGTTTGAGGGAGGAAGCAGAAATAAAAGGTGCCTTGGCTAAAGAGAGAAGCTTGAGCTTAAAGGAGCTACGGGGTAAAAATATAATGGTGACGAAGGCATAGTAATGAGAAGTGAAAAGTCAAGTAGTATTAGTAAGAAAGCTGGATAGTTGTGCTAAAGTGAACTTGAAATGATTAGTGAATTTAATATGGAGTTTGATGGAGAGTATAATCGAATTAGGGTAGAGTGTATTTGTTATTTGTATTTGAAAGGAATAGTGAAGATAAGAGAGATTATGAGTAAACGAATGATTAAAGAGTTTTATGTTAATTATATTTGGAATGATTAACGAATTGAGTGTAATTAAGGTAATTTGGTAGAGTGATTATCTGAAGGTTAAGGGTTTGATTTGGACGATAAATATATTTGAATGATAAGTTGGCGACATGAGATAGGTGAGAATTTGAGATGATTCGTGAATTTAATGTGGAGTTTAATTGTGATTATATTTGAATTAGGGTAGAGTGTGTTTGTTAATTGTATTTGAAAGGAATAGTGAATAGTGTATATAATAGAGATTATGAATAAGTCGTGGAGTGGAGTGGGCGTTATGAGATTGGAAATTATGGCGGTAATTTTGAGTGAAGATTACTATGAGTGATTAAAGAGTGAGGAAAATGGAGGCAGTGAAGTATGGTTGGCTAATTGAGGTATGAATACGAGACTGAGTTGGCTGTATGTGATTGGAAAGTTTGATGGTAATTTTATGTTATTTGTATTTAAGAGAAGATAAGAGTGATTAGGTGGTGGGATGTATGAGAAGGCAGGTAGTACGATTAAAAGGTGGATTGTAGGTATTTAAGGGTGATTAATTATTTACTTGTGATATAATGAAGGTTGGCTGTAAGGTGATTGGAGTTTGGTCTGAGAGTGATTAGAGTTATTTGAATTATAAGTGAAGGAAAGTATGAAGTTGTTTCTGAGTGACGGTTGCGATGAGTGATTATGTTCAAGAGGTATATACGTGAACGAGAATCCAAATTATTGAACTTTAGGGGGTTGTAAACTTGAAATGGTTAGTAAATTTATTATGGAATTTGATGCAGAACGGAGTGGTGATTGTTAATTGAGATTATGTAAAGTGCGAGTAAAGATATGGTGATTTGAATTATAAGCGAATATAAGAGTGATGGTTATTTTAAATGGGTTGAGAGAGGTAGTGGCGATGAGTGAGTGTGTTTGTTAATTGTATGGGAATAAAAGTGTGAAGGTAATTTTGAGTGATGGTTGCTAGGAGTGATTATATGTTGGAACGAGAAGAGTTTGTTTTGGAGATGGAGTTAGGTAATGATGACAGGTAACTAGGAAGTAGTCCATGTAGAAAACGCATAGTGAGGAGAATATGGCACACTAACGCGGCAGGTGTTGTAATGTTAAGGCTGCGTCAGCAAACCTGAGTAGGTCAAGAGAGACGACAGTGTATGGTGTGGAATCTGCAAGGTTGCGAGTCCAGACACGAGAGATATAAAGGTCTTTACTCTTCATGTTTCGTTCTGCCAATGTTTTCATTTTACCCTATTTTACGTTATTTTTTATCCAGTTGCCTTAAGTTACTTCAAATTTTTTGTCATATTGTTTTTTGTTCATCCAGTTGCCGTATTGCCATGGCCATCCGATTTCCGATAAGGAGTTGACGATGGGCAATATGAGAGTGTCTGTCGTTTATTTTATGTTAATTTATTTTGGCTTGTTTTATCGTCTGTACATTTGTTCAGTATGGGCTAACTGATTAATTCGAAAGAGCTTGTCTAGATTGGACATTGTTATTTTTCTCGTTTAACAGATCAACTGGGTAATTTACTGTAGATCTGGATGAAAATAATTAAGATTACTTACTTGTACACATATCCTTTATAAGAGAATCGTTACCTGAAAATGAAATTAATCCTCTTTTTTTGCATGTTACGCTTGAATCTGATCATACGGATATGCCTTGAAATATACTATTGTTACGTATAAAATTCGTTTCGTTTCACTACTCTAGTTCATTTCAGAATGACCCAATAAATGCTTATACACAATTATAATCAGCTATGAATGGCCACATTTATTAATTATAGGTCTATTTGCAAGTCTCCCTCTTCCTTATAGCTCAGCAGTCGGTTCGGCCCGCTGCTCTACCTGGGAACCTTTAATCCTTACTTTCACTTCCCCAAGTCCAGTCTCGTCATACAGCAGCTGTGTGTAGACTGATGGATTTGAACACAGGGCTACGGGCCACTCGATATACAACGACTGTTCGTTAGTTCGACTCCAGAGACAGTCCAGTAATTCACAAGTCAAGTGCAGTGAATAACTAAACATCAGCAGCTCAGCAGTGTTCAGCAGGACGATACTCAAGACGGCGAATGTTAACACAGGTCCATTTACCCTCACTGTCACGATAGCTGTTTCCCTCACTGACTCACGGCGATCTTCAGTCCACAGATATATACAAACACACAGCACTCTCAAGTAGTACACAGTCCTCCGCTTCGCACGTCTGCAGTCCAGCCACTCTTTGGACACTCCGATACAAATAACCACAGATCATCGTTTAAACCTCGGTGGGACACTAGCGATAGCCAACATCTCTGTGCCCTCAGCCCAAACACCGAACCTCAACACACTGAATGTCACACTGATTTCAAAACGGAGACCAACACTCACTCAGAGTCCAGCACCAACGTTGACTCCATCACTCAGCCCAACACTGACCGAGAGTCTGCGGCTAGCCTTCCATTTTACAGTTCGAGTGATGGGAACGAGAAGTTTGGTGAGGTGGCTAGAGGCGGAACATTCCCGTTGAATCTCCAGGAAACTCACAGATAGCCAGACGACAAGTACAATATACAGAAATAACAGCTATGCCCTCCAGGCCGGCTGGAAGCTCTCCGGTCAGCTGATTTTACAGTTCGCGTGATGGGAACCAGAAGTTTGGTGAGGTGGCTAGAGGCGGAGCATTCCCGTTGAATCTCCAGGAAACTCACAGATAGCCAGACGACAAGTACAATATGAGGAAATACCAGCTATGCCCTCCAGGCAGGCTGGGAGCTCCCCGGTCAGCTGATTCACTAGTCCTTTCCAGGAAGCACCGAAAGGGGCTATCACCGGCGGCCTGGACGTAACAATATTTGACACTTGTTTAACACTTAGCATTTGGTGCGATGCTTGGACCCGTAACAGAGGAAGCCAAGACTCTACAGAATGTATGAAATCCACAAAAATACTGAACCATGCATCAAAAACTCACAACGAGAAGTAATAACGGATTAAACATTATACTCCTATAGATATTTATTAACTGTTGCTTTTTTATGAACCGTTAAAGGACCTTAGGTACAACGATAAGTTGTTATAGAATCCTTGAAGCTTCATTTTCTTCTTGTTTAACGTTGCACTAACACATCGAATGTTTACTATGAAAGAATGGGAAAGGGCTAGGATTAGGAAGATAGCGACTTAGAGCTTAATTAAGGTATACTGTATATCCAGTATTTATCTGGTGTGAAAATGGGAAACCACGGAAATTCATCTTCAGGGCTTCCAACGGTGGGATTCGAACCCACTACTTCCAGAGTACAAGCTCACATCTGTGCGACCCTAACTGATATTTGGAAGCCTTTTGCAGCCCAAAATCAATGCGTTCATCCCAGGCAGTATGTTTATTGTACTCAGGCCACTAGCTGTTCTTTTTTCTGTTCTTCATGGAAGATCTGGATTGTGTGCAACTGCGATCCATGATTTGCTCATTTGTTAGAAATATTTGGACATGTATAATGTTAATGCCTGTACTGAAATCCGTGAGGTCCGCATTACTTTATGACCTCTTCAATACTATCTTCAATCAAGGGGAATAAAAATGCATTTTCACCTCTACCACTATACGTGAGTTTCAAAACGTTCTAATTATATATTTCTGACGGGGAGTCTGTTCCACTTCAAAGTCGACAAAGCACAATGTTCTTTGTAACACTGCAAGATCCATACAACATCTGTTTCACATGTGTAATATTATCTGCTAATAGAAAACCTCGTCCACAGGAGGACGATATATGTTACCTTTGGGTGGTGCGGACGGCGTATGTTTCTGAATTTGAATGTAATCTATGGGGGATGAAAGTTAAATTTCAGAAAATGGTTATCGTCAAAGTTTGAAACATGATAAAAGCAGACTCTCATTTTGCACCAAGAACAGAGAATGAAGAAATGGACACTGCATTGACCTGAAAAGTACATTCCATCTTAATCAAGAAAGAACGAATATGTTTCCTCGTGGATTATCTATATAAAAATACGATGTTTCTAAATAGTATACAATATTGAAGGAGTTCGTCATTAATATAGATACTGTGTTCTCTTTTGTGAACCGTGACTTTCATGGAATTATTCACCACCGACCTTCGAATACGCTTCCATTCGTGCAACTCCTTACGTTCAGCTCTCAAACCATGCTAGCTAGTCTATGTAATACCATTTCCTAAGATGTACTGTAGTTAGTCAGCGTCATTTTTACTGGTTTTCCTATGATGCAATCAGCAAATTCAATATGTTACATACTTCTCTACCATAAACTATTCAGTCCTATCGTTTAGTACTTCATAATTTAAATACATTTAGGCCTACCATACAAGAAGATCATAAATTACTCTTCTAACGTTATAAGGAACACATATTTTGAAATATATTATCTATTTGTTATTCTCCCCGAGAAAGCAACCGCAATGTTCAATAACACCACTCCATTATCAGCATTGTCTACGAATGACAACATCTGGAATTGTAGTGTTCTTTAAAACTGACCTCGCACCACACATGTTCCGTGGAGAATAGTGCAGAATATTCAGAGAAATCAGACGAGTTTTGTATTTTCAGGGTAGAACTTTCAAGTAAATGTAATTCTGTGATTGATACACGAACAAGCTGGAAACAATTACCTAGAAATAATGAATAAATATTATGCCAGTTTATAAAATAATTCATTGTTCATTTCGTCATTCAGGTTCATCTTTATGAAAAGCAATTTTCCATGTGCTATATAAATGACTTGGAGTGCATCAGTCATTGGTCAGAAGGAATTTAACAAAGATTTTTAGTCAATATGCATTGAAAAATTCAGTTAAATTAGAAATTATACCTATAATAGTAAGACATTTTATGTTGCAATGATAATTGGGAGTGTGTGTGTAACAGCATGTTCTTTGCATCTCACTAATCTTACTATCCCATGCCCCCTTTGAGAAGCATGTAACTACAAATTAATGAAATCGTCGACTTAGTGCTAGTATTTCCATTACCTTTGGAACAACTCAAGTCATCTTTTTAGATCGCGCAATACCCCAGAGAAATAATTCAACTATACTTCCAATAGCCATTATAACAGTTCTCGATCTTGAGACCAGACTCCTACTCATTTTCTTACGATAATTATTTGACAGTAGGATATAATGTCACCATTAATTAGTCGACTAAAAATATTAATAACTATATTAGGGCAAAATGGACAGGTATTTTAATGTGTTTGTTCCTTATTATCGTTGAACACGTGTTAGGTGCATGGTTGTGAGTATAGTGTACTCGTAGATTTGTAAGTTTGCATTTACCTATCAGTTTATTTCCTTGTAGATGATCAGAATGTGCAAAGTATATCCCTTAAAATTACCACAGTCATTTTGCGTAAAAAAGAAGTGATTTACTACCTGAAAATTGCTGAGGTACTGCCACTGAATGAAACGAAACCCCTCTTCAAACTGAGCGGCATCGCTCTGAATGAAGATGTATGAAACGACCCTAAGAGGATCTAAGATGACCACTTATTTAGGTTAGGAAGTTGAACAGAAAAGAATGGAATGGTGAGACCAAAAATAAATATTTATATCAATTTCATAGTGAACATTTAACATAGCAATGGTATTATTAACGTTCTCTTAAATAATTCATTCAGACGATATTGGAGGCGACTACAATTATTTTAGTGATTAGACATATCAGACGATGTGTTACAGTCAGGAGATTACTACCATCATCTGGCTACCGTTATACCCAGAATTACGATATTCCTCCGTAAGAGGCTTTTGAAGCCGCTACTCAGTGGGGCTCATTTTGCTGAAGAAATGCCACGGACCGGAATAGTCTTCGTCTTGTTAGTGGGGCAGTACGATCACTTCAACATATTGGCTGGTACATACAGCTCACCTCCAATGGAGGTGTGCCTGAAAAGAGCTGCACCACCTCGGGATGAGGACACGAGTTTACTTTTTAACATATTGCCTGCCTGTCTCCGATCATTACACCATCCCTACATTTTCTCCTACGGAAATATCGGAGGATTGTAGGTAATACTCATGGATCGAAACAAACCGAGATCTATATTACCAGCTATTTTCACAGCACCATTTCCATAAGATGGCGTTTCAGTCCACAGTTCTTCGAAATAAAATTTAAAACAAGGTTCTCCTCCATAACAAAAAATTCGGCCGTGTATTCTCAAGAAACATCCTGGATTTTATTAACTTTGGGTTCTATCGACCGCCATCCATCCTATTATTTGGACTGGCTATCGGAGATCTAAGAATGTTTGCCATCAGTAGGGGGAAAATATCATCACCAAATGTGATCGCCGTTCCGAAAGGCAGTTCAACAGCTAAGGGCTGTACAAATCATGGCTATAAGAGGAACTTCAGTGACTTTTTAACTGCAACAATTCCAGTAACACCAAAATTTGTCACACATATAAAATAATGCTATAATTCTGACAGTAATTATACATATTCGTTACCATAACCACGAATGCTGGAGTAGTTGTATGTACATACTAATTATACGACCTTGTAAATATATGTACTTTAAAGTAATGCATGGCACACGTTTAATAATATGAATTATTAATTAGATTTTTGAATGGTATTGCATTTCTTCATAAGCAGTAATTTATACATATATTGTCCGTAGTGAGGGTGAGGCCAAAAAGTGGTTACCTCTATTTCGTTATTTTCTGCAGTACCGAAATCAAGTTCATTATTTTCCAAGCGTTCTGTATTCCAAGTAGATCTTGCCGAGTACGGTCGACTTTTTCATGTCCTATCAGTGTGTATTCGTCTGCAACACTGACAAATGTCAGAACGTACTAGTTTCAAAATTACTTCTACGTCTTAATAAACATCTAAACTGGGCGAATTGGAAGGGCGGTTAGGGGTGCGCGGCTGTGAGTTTGCATCCGGGAGATAGTGGGTTCGAACCCCATTGTCGGCAGTCCTGAAGATTGTTTTCCGTGGTTTCCCATTTTCACACCAGGCAAATGTTGGGGCTGTACCTTGATTAAGGCAACGTCCGCTTCCTTCCAACACCTAGGCCTTTCCTCTTCCACCGGGGCCATCAAGGGCCACGTTAAGTCTTGTTGCATTTGACACTGAACTTGGCCTTCTTTAGAGCCCAAATTTCCCTCATTCTTTGTGAGTGGGCCTGCTTACGCTCCTCTGTCCAAGGGGCACCGTGTCTTCTCTTCGGTAGCTCGTCTCGGTTTAGCCCGTTCGTCAATATTTTCTTGCGGAAGATATCTCTGTTAAGGGCGTCTTCAGCAGAGATATGTAGCATTTGCAGGTTTTCTTTGGTATTTCTAAACCAGGGAATTGTAGTTTTGGGGTTTGGATCAAAAAGTGAAAGATTTCTTTAGTTAACTTTCTTCCATCCATTCTTTTCAGATGACCGTAAAATCGTGCCCGTCTTTTTCTGATTGTGTCGGTAATTTTCTCTATTTTGCTGTAGACTTCCTTGTTGGATCTCTTTTGATGGATTCCATTTCTATACTTTGATCCCATGATTTCTCTCACAATTTTGCGTTCTCTTTTCTCCAGTTCTTGAAGGAGTCCCGTGTTGGCATTTAGAGACAGGGTTTCGGCTGCAGATAGAACTACTGGCCTCGGAACTGATTCATAGTGACGTATCTTGGTGTTTTGGGAAAGGCATTTTTTGTTGTAGATTGTGCGGGATGTTTGGTAGGCTATTTCCAGTTTGCGTACTCGCTCCTAAAGTGCTTCTTTGTCCAGTCCATTTTTCATGATGATCTCACCCAGGTATTTGAATTTGTCTACTCGGGTGATGTCCCCGTATTTTGTATGGAGTTTTGGTGGAGCCTCTTTGATGTTAGTCATTACTTCTGTTTTCTCAAAGGATATCTGCAAACCAGTTTGTTCGGCAATTTCCTTTAAAATTTCAACTTGAGCTCTAGCGGTTCTATGTCGTTTGAGAGAACAGCAATATCATCGGCAAATGCTAAGCAGTCTGTTGCGATCCCCTTGGATTTGGTTCCTATTCTCAATGGACTGTAGTTGGTTTCCTGTAATCTCACCCGCCAGGTTCTGATGATCTTTTCAAGAACACAGTTGAAGAGTATCGGGGATAGCCCATCACCTTGTCGGACTCCTGTTTTGATGTGAAAGGGATGCGAGAGACATCCGTGGAACTTCACCTTGGATTTTGTATCGGTCAGGGTGGCTCTAGTTAATGCCAGCAGTTTCAAATCAACTCCAAACTCATTTAAGATGTTTAGCAGGACTTCCCGGTCAATGGAGTCGTACGCTTTCTTAAAGTCCACAAAGACAGACACATACTGCTTGGACCTTAGTGTACAATATCTGATGATCGTTTTGAGATTTTGGATCTGTTCAGCTGTTGAGCGACCTTTTCTGAAACCTCCTTGGTATTCACCTATTTGATGTTCGACTTGCGCTTCCAAACGCTCCAGGATGGCAAGTGATAGAATTTTGTAAGTCACGGGTAGCAAAGATATTCCTCTGTAGTTGTGGATGTTCTTCATGCTGCCTTTTTTGTGTAATGAATGGATCAAAGCTATTTTCCAATCTTCGGGTAGGGTCTCCTTGATCCAAATTTCTTCTATTTGCTTTTGCAAGATATCAAGTGATTCCTCTGGGGCATATTTCCATAGTTCTGCTACTACTGAGTCCTCCCCCGGTGCTTTGTTATTTTTGAGACGGGCAATATGGCGCTCGATCTCATCTCTGTCGGGTGGTCTGGAATCTGGGTACCTGAGTAAGGGTTCCTTGGTCTCAATGGCGCTTTGCGGTTTAGAGCAATTAAGTAAAGTCTTGAAGTAATCTGCCAGAATGCTGCAATTTTCTTCATTTGACGTCGCCAGTGTGCCGTCCTTTCGCTCAAAGAATAGAGATGGTGGTTTATAGCCAGTGAGTTTGCGTTTGAAGGCTCTGTAGTACTCTCTGCTTTCATTCTTCCTAAAGTTTTGTTCTATCTTTTCAATGAGAGATTTTTCGTATTTACGTTTCTCAGTTCTGAACACCCTAGCTGCTTGGGCACGTTGGGTTTTGTAGGTTTCCCAATCATTTTCTGATTTCGTAGAGTAGTACTGTTTCCACGCATTGAGTCTTTCTTGGAGAACTGATTCGCAGGTACCATTCCACCAGGCATGCATTTTGCTTCTCTTGATTTCTGCAATGTCTTTGGCGGCCTCAACAAGGAGACTTTTGGCGTTGTTAAAGTCACAGTCATTTGGTCTAGCCTTCTCCTGGAACTCCTCGACCCTTTGCCGAAGTTTATCATTGTTGAAGCGTGTGATCTGTTTGGTTGTCTTCCTTGTGTTTGCGGGAATTGGTTTGAATTTGATAAGAGACATATAATGATCTGAGGCCACATTGATGCCTTTCTTTACCTTGACATTCATAATCTCAGGGCGAAAGTGGGTCGACATGACCTGCAGGTTGTGATTTTCGCAAATGGACACCAGTCTTTTGCCGTTGGGATTGGTTCTTTTGTGAGCAGGGTAATTTCCTATAACTTTCGTGTACTTCTGTTCACGACCTAGTTGGGCATTGAAGTCACCCAAAAGAAACTTGACATGGTGTTTGGGTATTTTGTTTAATTTTTCATCCAGTAGGTCCCAGAAATTATCAACTTCGTCTGGATCAGACTTGTTCTTATCGTTTGTACGAGCATGTGCGTTAACTAGGACATAGGTTTTGTTTGAGCATTTAATTGTGAGTATAGACAATCTGTCATTCACAGGTTCGAAATTTGCAACCGATGTAAGGATCTTGGTTCTAACAGCAAACGCAGTTCAAAGTATCACAGCTCCATTGAGGATTCCCCTTTGCGCTTTGCTCTTGAAAAATCGGTAGCCTTCGGATTGAAAAATCTCTTCATCTGGGTACCTTGTTTCCTGTAGGGCCATTATGGATATCTGATTTTCGTGAAGATCGTTGGTAAGGGTTTTCAGCTTGCCAGTTTGTGGAAGTGAATTTATGTTGAAAGTTGCTAGAAAGGTTTTAGATTTTGGCCTGAGTTTTTGACTCTTCGGGGTACACCGAGACGCTCCGGCTCGTCTCTTGCATGATGTCGAGTCTCCCCCAGAATCCGAACGAGACTCGTGCGCCGTGGTCTTCACGACGAGGGATTTATCCGAAGATTTACCCCCTGGGGTATGTTTCTTGAAATGTTGTGCCATCATGCTTTTTGACTTGACTTTGCTTTGGACGGGTACCCATCCTTTTACAACTAGGGTTGTTAGCCCTAGAGGTTGCCTCAAGATGTTTTCTGGTTTCTGGTCATTTACCAGTCTTCGCCGTAACCCTGGCAAGGGACCAGTTTTTTTTTCACGGTGGTATTTTATTTCCCTACTACCCTCTGACTCTGCTGGCGGCAGAGCCAGCGAGCTTCCCCAATTCCAATGGGACGCGCCCGATGGAGGTAACCGGTAAATCCCCACACGGGTATTATTATTATTATTATTATTATTATTATTATTATTATTATTATTATTATTATTATTATTATTATTATTATTATTAATGCATCCATTAGAAGTGCAAGTTAGTCTTACTGCAGCACAGAAACGCTCCTCCTGGCACTACAGTTCTGACGGGCCCTGGCTTAACAAGCGACACTGCTAAACCCGAAGATCAGCAGATCATTGCAGATTATGAGGTGTCACGTGGACCTCGTTACTTATCCTCTCGGTTATTATTCTTGGCTTTCTACATAGGAATCGCTATCTCACTGTCAGGTAGCTCCTGAAATTTTTAGGATGAGTGGACCTCGAACTAGCCCTGAGATCCAGAAAAAAACTCTCTGATTTTGCCAGGAAGAAAACCCTGGTCGTCCAAGTAAGAATCAGGCTCGCTAACCCTAGAGAGTGTTAGGCCATCAGTGTATTTCGAATATCGCATGCATGACGTTAAGTTTACCTCTTGAATATTTTGTATGTGCGAGTAAGAGAGAGGGAGAGAGAGTGGCCGATACGACGGTCCTCACCTTGCCCTAGGCGAGTGGGCGCGAATGTCGAAGTTCGTATTCATTATCGCGTTGAGTTACTCTTCATTACCATTAACGCTCTAGTTTATTTCCAATTGGATTGAGCTCCATTAGCTCTTCGTTATCATTAAAGCGAGCTACACTTGAAGATCTAGTTAAGCACGTCTGAAGTGCATAAAGAGTTGCTCGAGTGATTTATTAAATAAAAGTATTCATTAACTTGATTCAATACCAGTATTTTAAGTAAGATTTGGGATTACGGAACATTATAAATATGCAGAACACAAGCGATGTTGTTCTATCTTTATATACATGTAGAATACATTCTGAAGGCCATTGTTCACAGCGTACATGGATCCACGAAAGGTATAAAATAGCAGGAAATGATTCAGTTATGTGGAAATATTGTTCGTAGTTTGGCTTACGCTAACTGAGAGCTTGCATTCTAATGTTTAGAGCTTGAAATGATATGGAAATTAGTGTATCCACGTCTAAGGCGACGTCCGATGGAAGGAAACCAGAGGAAACTGAATACTAAGTAGGGCAACACGAATCGGGTAACATTGGAGCAATAGGGTAGTCGGAAACAAATTGAATTACGTATGTGAGCGTTACAGGTTTGTGATACTTATAAATAATTTTTAAAATATTTCTACACCTCGCGCCCTTGTAATTTTATCAGTTACAGATATTAGCCTTTTAGATCGCTGCACTACTGAAGAATATCTCCAGCGATGCTCATTAACAATAGGTTTAGCAATATACGCTGAGACCTTACGGTAAAACGCATGAGTTTAAAGATATGGAACCCAATTCTTCTATATTTTTGTTACACGCGCCGTTTCGTTATAACTTATATTTACGGAGATACTAGCACCTTTGTAAAAAAAAAATATTTATCTCGAATATCTCCGTTATTATTTCTCTACGTAACAAACGTAAATGATCGGAAATTGTATTTTTAACTAATTTTACTGTAGGCAGTGATTCGATATAGATAACTTGACATATGTTCGTTTGGACCCACCGCTGTAACCTATTCAAATAAGCCTAGTAAGGTACCCGGCTATCCCTAAACATTCATACAAAGTTTTGAAATATTCTGCTGCTTTCCCGTCATGTCACAATAAACAAACAAACAAAAAGCAAACCGTCGCAAACAAACAGAAATTTATGAATATAGATTTTCCGAGAAAAACTGAATAATATTCTTTATTATAACTAACAATCAGCATTCTCATCACTTGAAAATCCCCTTTCTTAGACTCAGCCGACTATCGGAAATTTAACTTTCAACATCACCCTTTTCATCTCCGGGATGTCTCACTAAATGGCTAGCTGTAGTTCACACTTTATTCACTCTGTTTCCTATGTCAGTCGCAGTTCATATTTAGTTAGTCTGGCTGCAGTCACTTGCGGTTTTTGATGAACTGACACTGCTCGCTAGCCAAGAAAACGTCATCGACGTATAAGATCGTCCACAGATGTCGTGTTTGGTTGTCCGCTGTCGCCACGTCCGTGAGGAGGATGAATAGCAGACGTGACAGAGCCGATCCCTTGATGGACGCCAGCTCGAATAGGGAAAGATGGTAAGACTCTAGCTGATGGTATGGTGCAGGAGCTGTGCCTAGAGGATAGACTCTTCATGATTACCATCTCAAGGATGAGCCCGTCGGAGCAGCTCACCAATAATTCGGAAGAACGCCTTCCCCAGATTTAAACACTCTGCATAAGCTGTATAAGCCGGCCCCGTGGTGTAGGGGTAGCGTGCCTGCCTCTTACCCGGAGGCCCCGGGTTCGATTCCCGGCCAGGTCAGGGATTTTTACCTGGACCTGAGGGCTGGTACGAGGTCAACTCAGCCTACGTGATTAGAATTGAGGAGCTATCTGACGGTGAGATAGCGGCCCCGGTCTAGAAAGCCAAGAATAACGGCCGAGGGGATTCGTCGTGCTGACCACACGACACCTCGTAATCTGCAGGCCTTCGGGCTGAGCAGCGGTCGCTTGGTACGCCAAGGCCCTTCAAGGGCTGTAGTGCCACGGGGTTTGGTTTGGTTTTTGGTTTGCATAAGCTGTATTTATCTTATCTCTGTGATCATCTATGAGCACACTACGGCGTGAATAGCACCGGTCGCTCCATTGCTTTCTTACAAAGTCGCATTGATTGTGTTGTTCATGATGCCGTGAAGGCGGCCATCGAAGATCTTCATTGTATGGCAGAGCAATCGAATGTGTCAATAGTTAGCGCACTCATGACATCACATTTGATCTTCAGAATGGGCACTGTAATACTGGTGGGTGTAGCTTGTGAGACTGGGCATTCGTCCACAAACTTGTTGAATAGAAATTGAATAATTTCGGCACCGTGCTGACCAGGTACCTTCCAGGTGTCAACGGGGTTGTCGTTGGTGCCAATTGCCTTCCTATTCTTCGTTTTAATAACCAATTCTTGAACTTCCTCTGTTGAGACTCGTGTAGCTGGTCTATGGAAGCAACTGGCTCTTTGAATCGTTGAATAAAGGATCTCCTCGTTTCATAATATTCGGTAAGTACCAACTCATTCTAAGCAGTATTGTGGATGAATCTCGAGTGACTTGGACTTGGTGGTTTTCGATATTGAAATTCATGACGTGACCGAAGTCCTCGCTTGACCGATGATATGAATTAGTAAATCGGAAGATTTTGTTCATCCCCTCCCGTGTGTTCAGCTGTTCATACAGCACCATGTAGTGCTGGGTTTAAGCTGATTGGAGAGCTCATTTAGTTGCATGCTTCAGGTTGTTTTGCTCCTTGTGTCCGATAACTAGGCGTGAGGCCTGATAGGAATTGTAGAACAAATTCTTCTATTTATACACTGCCTGATGGGTGGCAGGCCAACACCAGATTCTCTTGTCACTAAATCGCCTAACAGGCTTAGTCTTTCCGACAGTATCAGCTGCTGCAGCATGTTGTCTAAAAAACTCCTCCAGAAGGCCCCTAGGTTTTGGCTGGGGTCAATGGTAAGTGTGTAAAGAATGTTTGCCACCTCGGTTTTGTTGCGCATAGCTCCAAGGTCCTTGGCTGCATGACAAGCTTAGTGGTTCTGAAGGACCTGGGTTGAATTAATAATTGGAATTAATGTTTTAACCTCGTCTATGGCTCGGGGACTGTTGATTTTCGATTGTATGAATACACGTTCTCACTTAAATACAGCAAACGACTTTACCGATCACCAGAGTAATACTCAGCAGTCCGGTCGGAAAACTGGGCTTAATTGTTCAACGGAAGTAATTTAAAAAATAAAAGAAAGAATAACAAGAAGGAGAAGAAGAATATTATCATAATATTCCCTCCGTCATTTTGTCCGTATGCCTTCACTTGTCACTGAACACCATCGTGGCCTCTACGGCATAGGCCTACTTCTGAGAAGTTAATTACTGTTTTCTGTATACCGTTCCCTTTTAAAACAATTCCACTAAATCGAAAGAAAGAAATAAATAAATAAAGAAAGAATGAAATAAAAAAAGAAAGAAAGAGGCCACTGAGTGCCCGAGTTGTACGAGAGAGGGTCTAGCCACGAATGTACTAATTAGTAGCTTGATCACCTCGCTTAAAGCTGAAGCACTACGAACTATTAGCTATTTTGTTGTATTCATCGAGAGGCACTAGCTGCCAGAAAAGTGAATGATATTTGAAGAATATTTTCGACGATATTACTAGTCCGATGGTTCTGATATAACATGCCTGCCCCTTACTATAAGCCATAGATTGGATTTCTGGCCAGTGCTAGGATTTCGGTTGCGAAGTGAGGGACGGAAATGACCTTACTCGGTTCGACTTTCTCATAAAATCCAAGCAATGTGGCTATGGATTACTTAACACTGACCATTACACACTCTGAAAATTTGGCTAAGCATTAGTCATCTTAGCAGGCCAAGGCTTTAAAGAGCTAAATACCGAGCTCGATAGCTGCAGTCCCTTAAGTGCGGCCAGTATCCGGTATTCGGGAGATCGTGGGTTTGAGCCCCACTGTCGGCAGCCCTGAAGATGGTTTTCCGTGGTTTCCCATTTTCACACCAGGCAAATACTAGGACTGTACCTTAATTAAGGCGACGGCCGCTTCCTTCCCAGTCCTAGCCCTTTCCTGACCCATCGTCGCCATAAGACCCATCTGTGTCGGTGCGACGTAAAGCCAATAGCAAAAAAAAAAAAAAAAGAGCTGAATAAGTCGCAGGCTACTTTTTGACAACGTTGTTTTTGTGGAAACATTTTGTTCGAGCATTCTGTTATTGATTTTCCTCGCGTTGAATACATCTTCCATTTCATTCGTGTTCTGTACTCCACGCGGAATTTCGAACGTCACACCGGAATGTATAGCATGTTCGGCTTCATAACTTCGTACCTGTGGTAGGATATTATGCAACGAGCCTATAAAGACATTTATGAAGACGTGAGATCAGCGTCTTAATTAATATTTTAGGCAAGATGCATACAACTGTATATATTCTACCATAATTATATACCTTTCTTGAGTTTCAGAAATACATCTGCATGTATATCCTAATTTCTTATTCCTGTTTCCTTTTATTTCCTTCATGAAGGGGTGCGGTGGGCTTCTTTTATGATGACGTCGTTTTTGAGGCCAGGATACAGTATGTATATTAGCAATTTGATGTGCGGAGAAGGCGAGACATGAGCGGCCATGGCCTATAGAAGGAGCTGTCTCAGTATTGGCCTTGTCAAAGAGAGTGGAAAACAACTGAAAACTCTCTTCAAGACAGCCAACGGTGGTATCAGCCCACTCTCTCCAACATGCAGAGCTGTAGAGACACGTTAAAGCTGTGGCTACCGTTAAGACGAAGCCTGCTAGCATCTTATGGACCATCCTTAATGGTATTATCAGAAACTATCTGATTTATCCGTGCTTCACTATGAATCTACAGTATCATGTATACAGAATTCTAGATGAAGGAGTGTACATGTTGTGAGAAAAACTTTAGATTACATAGCTCTTAGCGTTACCCCAGACGCAGGACAGAGAATTCGCCTCACCTTCGTTCCTCACGTGAAGACCGAGTTAGGGAATTTTCATTGTAACAGCAGGCTACCTTTCCTATTGCCAGTGAAGATCAAGTTGGTTAGTTATCACCATAATGGCAGACACTCAGCCCCGACTGACTGCCTTTTACATCCTCAGAATCACTGTCACTGCAGTTGTCTCAAAGTCTCAAAGGATCAGCCAGTTCGACAGAAAACTAACATGGCATCAATATTATCGCAATAAGGCGGTTTTCAACACGTGTCTAGGTCAGTACAAATTCAGGGGAATAATGATTTATGATCAACATCAATATTTTATTATTGGAAAATATATGGGCTAATTGACCTCCGTATGGATAACGCGTAAATTCATTAACTTTCCAGTCTTTCTCCTCTCACCCCTACCATTGTGTCTGTCTACGTAGCCGGGCTGAGTGGCTCAGAAGGTTAAGGCGCTGGCCTTCTAACCCCAACTTGGCAGGTTCGATCCTGGCTCAGTCCGGTGGTATTTGAAGGTGCTCAAATACGACAGCCTCGTATCGGTACATTTACTGGCACGTAAAAGAACTCCTGCGGGACTAAATTCCGGCACCTCGGCGTCTCCGAAGACCGTAAAAGTAGTTAGTGGGACGTAAAACAAATAGCATTATTATTATTATTATCTGTCTACGTAACTCTAATCTGCCTATTATTCTCCGCCATTACTTCACTCTTGGTCAGTGTGCTACGGATCATTTCGGGACTGGAACTTATTTGGACCTTGTCTCCATCACGATTCTATTTCACTTCATTCCAGCTGAAGTGTCTTCAATGACTTAGGTACGGGGAGAGACTTTTCGATTTTTTGGATAAGCTGGTTCTTTCCAGTTCTTTTTTTATGAAGTTTCACTTCGAGATTGAGCCCCTTTCCTGACGTAGTAAATAATCCTAGGGACCTGAACCATGATGGACTACTGAACCTTTCCGCTCTTTTCGTGTCATTATATCCCCGTTCTTCCTTTCCTCTTTTTCTTAAATCTAGGATTCATGCTGTGAACCAAAGAAGATGGAACAGAACTTTAAATTCTTTCATTTATTAATCTGTACGTTCACGGACCCCTCTGGTGAGGGCCCAAAATCATTATAATGCTTCCAACATTTTTTATTAATACTCCTGCAATTATCTGCATATTCTATTGTGTACTTATTTTTATATGACACATCATTCATAATACTTCAATGATAGCAGAACGTGGTTTCGATCCACGGACCTCTGGGTTATGGGCCTAGCCGCTTCCACTGCGCCACTCTTCATTATCATGCAGTGAACCCGCATGCCGTAATATCTGACCGAGGGTATTCCCTCTTCACTTGTATAATCTAATTAAGTCTTTTGAAAATCGAAGGCATTTTAAATAAGATAGACTCACATGCGACGGTAGTGTACTGTCCTCATATTAAAGCTGGGTCAGTCGTATATGGTTTGTTACTGAGAAAAGTAAACAGTAGGAGAGAGAATGAGTGGATATCGTGAAACACACACGAACGTGTGTAGGAGCTCCAGAATTAAATGTTACAGTTCCGCCATGTTGCGGCTTATATTGTTCGATCGAAGTAAGGATATCACACTCAAACCCTCAAAATGATGCGCCAAAACAGAAATATTCCTTTCTCACAAATTATTAGAGTTACGAATAAATTTCACATCACCATTCTGCTGGCAAATCGAATTTTGTGTACACTTGCTCAGCTCCAGTGTTTAATCAGACTAATTCTTCAGGCATCTTATTTACTTTTTACTGTTGCAGGCGTACGTATCCCTCCGATTTGCTTCATATTTTCTTTCACTTGATGGTCCGCTTAATAGATAGTGTGATAGTAACACACAGAAAATCATATTTTTCTAGATTACCTTACCAATGAAATTCTCACAACCTTAGTTAGTCTCATCCAACAGTCGATCCCTCCATTATTGAATAGGAATAACCTGCAGGACTCCCTTAATGTGCATTGTAATAGCAAGCTTCCTCTTTGTTAACCAGAAATTTTAGTTGTAAACTTGCCATCTATGAACAAGGTCAAATAGTTCTTACGTGAAAGAAACCTAAACAAAGAGACAAAGAATAATGCAGGCGCCAAAACAAACAACATATTTTTCTTCGACTATCCTTACAGTTACGAAGAAAATTCGTGTACACCTCTTTCTGGGTAATCGAATTTCAGGTACAGTCTGTGCGTTACATTGTTCAGTAGGACTAAACGTTTAGGCAGCGTATTCAATTATAAGGGTCCCAAGTACGTTTCTCTCCAGCTCGTTTCACGTTTTCTTTCGCTACGTAGTCCACTTAAGAGACTGCGCGATATTAAGTAGCCAGTGAGTTAACCAAAGGTATCAGGTATAAACTTACTAAATTTGAGCTCAATCAGTCAAGTACATTTTACTTGAAGAATAAGCAGAAACCGCTACACATGGGAGGCTAGGGGTACCAGATCCATAATAGACTATATCTTAACAGACTTTGAATTCAGGAAATCTTTTAGGAATGTACGAGTTTTTCGGGGATTTTTCGATGATACAGACCACTATCTGATCTGTAGTGAACTAACTATCTCTAAGCCTAGGGTAGAGAAAGTGAAATCTGTCTGCAAACGAATAAGGGTAGAAAATCTCCAGGACGAGGAAACTAGACAGAAGTACATGGATATGATTAGTGAGAAGTTTCGAACAGTAGACAGTAAGCAGGTTCAGGATATAGAATGTGAATGGGTGGCATACAGGGATGCTGTAGTAGAAACAGCAAGGGAATGCCTAGGGACAACTGTGTGTAAAGATGGGAGAAGGCGAACATCTTGGTGGAATTATGCAGTGAGAGCAGCCTGTAAACGTAAAAAGAAGGCTTATCAGAAATGGCTCCAAACAAGGGCCGAGGCAGACAGGGATTCGTACGCAGATGAAAGAAACAGAGCGAAACAAATAGTTCTTGAATCCAAAAAAAGTCATTGGAATATTTTGGTAATAACCTGGAAAGGCTAGGTCAAGCAGGGGAAACCTTTCTGGACAGTAAAAAAGAATCTCAGGAAGGGAGGGAAAAAGGAAATGAACAGTGTTTTGTGTAATTCAGGTGAACTCATAATAGATCCCAGGGAATCACTGGAGAGGTGGAGGGAATATTTTGAACATCTTCTCAATGTAAAAGGAAATCACCATGGTGGTGTTGCAAACAGCCTAGCTCATGGGGAGGAGGAGAATGATGTTGGTGAAATTATGCTTGAGGAAGTGGAAAGGATAGTAAATAAACTCCATTGTCATAAGGCAGCAGGAATAGATGAAATTAGACCTGAAATGGTGAATTATAGTGGGAAGGCAGGGATGAAATGGCTTCATAGAGTAGTAAAATTAGCGTGGAGTGTTGGTAAGGTACCTTCAGATTGGACAAAAGCAGTAATTGCACCTATCTATAAGCAAGGAGGAAGGATTGCAATAACTATCGAGGTATCTTATTGATTAGTATTGTAACCGTTCAGGCTTCTCCAGCCCCACTAATTTAATATAATATCATTTTGCGCGATATCATTTGATATCAAGTTTATCCGCCATCGGCAATTATTTGTAATAACATATTTATTCAATGTCAATCATTTGTAATCAAGGCTTTTTGGAATCATATTGTATATATAACAACATCGTTTCATTATTTAAATTATTATATTATGTAGGATAAGAATTCATTATGTTGTAAATACGGTCAATATGTTGAGACATAGTTGTTTTCATTTCATCTCATATTTGTGTATACGGAGGATTATTCTTGAAGCTTGGGATTTTGCGTGAGTCATGGGTTTATTTTATGACCAAGGCTAGTAAACAGTGACCCGTGCGCGAGGCTTGCAAGCTGGTCAGCTATATCATCGCCACGCCTTCTGGACTTGTCGAGGAAGAAGAGGAGGGGAGCTGATGCTTCGATCTATCGAATCAGATACTTCGTTGTATATGAGTTTTGAGATTGAACTGTTACCAAGAGTGGGGGTGAGCCCGGATATATACTGATTCTCAACACGAGAACGGGACCTTACCACCTGACAACCTTACAACCTAACTACGTGAACTCCATCACTACTACTTCTAGTGTGAACATCTACTTTGAACGACGTGATTTGATATCTGAAACAGTGTGTGGTCGCTCCGCGACATAGTTATTTTTGTACAATGTGTTATCGCTTCGATACAGTACTTAGGTGCGGTTATGTTATCGGATATACGAGAAACGAAACAAGCTTATGGCTTGTGTGATATTCAGTAAATATTGTGGACGAAGAACTATGTTTAGTTCAAGTCTACGTAATTTTGGTACAAGTCTGTACCGTATAAATAGTATAGCTCAGTTGGATCGAGATTTCTACTAATATGGAAAAATTCATATCTCTGAATTTTCTCCTCATACGATCAACGCTGATCAGTTTTTACAAGTATAGGGCCAATGTCTAATTTAAAGACTGGGCAAGCAGGTAGTGCTAGTCCAGATAGCCCGTACCATATCAGAGAAGGAAGGAAGGAAGGATGTCCATGGATCAAATTCAACATCGAGAAGAAGAGAACGAATAACCACGGAAACCAGATGACTTCAACGGAAGCTGCAATTGGTGAGCTTCAATTAGATAGAGCAAGCAATAGTAAATTCAGTAAATTATAAATTCCTCCACGCTTTAAGGAAACTTTTCCGATTAATCTCATTTTTTTAAATAATAAGTTCATTTGTATTTTATATTGCGTTAATTTTCTTTCTTAAGCGATACTTAATGGTTAATTATTTAAAATCCTACCCCTGTGATTTAATTGTAAGTCTCTATGCTAGTTAATATAAATTTTGTTTTACAGTTTTATTTAAAACTGTAACCATGTCGCCCAAACATTACATAGAGAAATGGGGAACCATGGAATGTTATTTGTTTCTATTTGCGTGGCAATTTGCGGGAAAGCCACAAATAGTTTATTTAATATTCATGTGTCCCAAGATAATAACTTTCATCTCCCCAAGTGTTTTGGACGAGAGGAATCAGTTACAGTATACCAGACAAAGTATTCACTGGTATCTTGGAAGGGAGGGTGCGATCAGTCGTTGAGAGGAAGTTGGATGAAAACCAGTGTGGTTTCAGACCACAGAGAGGCTGTCAGGATCAGATTTTCAGTATGTGCCAGGTAATTGAAAAATGCTACGAGAGGAATAGGCAGTTGTGTTTTTGTTTCGTAGATCTAGAGAAAGCATATTACAGGGTACCGAGGGAAACGATGTTCGCTATACTGGGGGACTATGGAATTAAAGGTAGATTATTAAAATCAATCAAAGGCATCTATGTTGACAATTGGGCTTCAGTGAGAATTGATGGTAGAATGAGTTCTTGGTTCAGGGTACTTACAGGAGTTAGACAAGGCTGTAATATTTCACCTTTGCTGTTTGTAGTTTACATGGACCATATGCGGAAAGGTATAAATGGCAGGGTGGGATTCAGTTAGGTGGAAAAGTTGTAAGCAGTTTGGCCTATGCTGATGACTTGGTCTTAATGGCAGACTGTGCAGAAAGCCTGCAGTCTAACATCTTGGAACTTGAAAATAGGTGCAATGAGTTTGGTATGAAAATTAGCCTCTCGAAGACTAAATTGATGTCAGTAGGTAAGAAATTTAGCAGAATTGAATGTCAGATTGGTGATACAAAGCTAGAACAGGTCGATAATTTCAAGTATTTAGGTTGTGTGTTTTCCCAGGATGGTAATATAGTAAGTGAGATTGAATCAAGGTGTAGTAAAGCTAATGCAGTGAGCTCGCAGTTGCGATCAGCAGTATTCTGTAAGAAGGAAGTCAGCTCCCAGACGACCAACTTTGCTTTATGGGAGCGAAAGCTGGGTGGACTCAGGATATCTTATTCATAAGTTAGAAGTAACAGACATGAAAGTAGCAAGAATGATTGCTGGTACAAACAGGTGGGAACAATGGCAGGAGGGAACTCGGAATGAGGATATAAAGGCTAATTTAGGAATGAACTCGATGGATGAAGCTGTACTCATATACCGGCTTCGGTGGTTGGGTCATGTGAGGCGAATGGACGAGGATAGATTACCTAGGAGAATAATGGACTCTGTTATGGAGGGGAAGAGAAGTAGAGGGAGACCAAGACGACGATGATTAGACTCTGTTTCTAACGATTTAAAGATAAGAGGTATAGAACTAAATGAGGCCACAACACTAGTTGCAAATCGAGGATCGTGGCGACGTTTAGTAAATTCTCAGAGGCTTGCAGACTGAACGCTGAAAGGCGTAACAGTCTATAATGATAATGTATGTATGTATGTATGATAAACTAAACAGCAGCTTAGAAGCTTTTATTTCTCACTTATTCACTCAAATCCTGTCTGTTAAAATTGTATTTACTGTCCATAGAACTTTACGGTTGTCGGACAGCGTCAAGCTATACGGTATACCCAGCTAAAATATATATACAAATTAAACCACGCATTCTGATTTACAGTTCATTTATGGAATATATGCACCTGTCAATTGAGTGACATTTAATGACTTTTGAAACGTTTTATCGTTCAGAATTTCTATACGTATTCTAGTGACGTGGAAAGTCATGTGGTAACCATTCCTTTTTCTTGTGTTATAAATGTGGATCGGGATCGCACTGTTACTTACAGTCAATGTTTTATTGTGTTTGATAACTAAAATAATGGAATAAAATACTGTTTCGATTTATAAATGAATGTTTGCAAGTACTTCGACTCGGGATGTGAAAGATAATTCTTAGAGCATTTTCTCTTCAACACAAAGTCGTTCGAAATATTCATTTGCCAGACAACTATCCCATTGCTCAAGTGAGACCATAGTACTTCATAATACACTTTTAGTAAATCATGTTTAACTACAATGTTTGATAGCCTACGAAATAAAAATATCTTAGATGTTACGTTTTACAGGCATAATTAATGTCTTTCTTCCAAGGGATTTGTAAATCTAGAAAAATGTCTAAGAAGTTAGCAGAATCTGCTGTTTGAAGGTAGGTGCTAGTTAGCCAAATAGGTACATCACCATAGCAACACCTTTTTAAAATCACCACCTCCGTTTTGTGAGGATTCACAGAAGGTAATTGGATGTGAAAAATCTGATGATGCATTAACATTTTGTGCCATTGATTCCCTATATTTCTGCGAAATAATAACAGATGACTCATCTGCATAGGATAAAATGTTGGAGTTCACAAGTTCTGGTATTTAATTAATGTGTAGGATATAGAGAAAAGTTACCGAAGTAATACGTTGTGGAATACTAATATTTATCATTTGAAAGGAGGAATTGTTTCTACGTCGTAATACATTTCATAATTTACTTCAACGCACTACGTATACGCTGTTGTAAGTAAGAAGTAAGCAGATGTAAATAGACACCACGGACACCATAGTGTTTTGTTTCTTTAACAATATCTCGTGGACTACGTTATCAAAGGATTTAGGTAAGTCTAAAGGTACTGAAGTAACAAAATTATTGTGATGGAGATTTTTGAAACATTATGAGTAAACTGCTAGAGCAGTGAGAGTTGACAATAATTTCCTGAGTCCATGGTGAAAATTCCTAAGGAGATAAATCTTTCTAAAAAAAATGCTAGAAGGCGATTGAAAATCATTTTCTCAAGGAATTTATCTAAAGCAGAAGTTACAGGCATTGGCCTGAAGTTGTGTACACCATCGGCGTTTCCTTTCTTATGAACGGGTTTAATTATACTAGTTTTCAGACATTCTGGGAAGATTCCATTCGTTAGCGCTTGCTTTACAAGATATATTAATGGAAAAATAAGCTCATTCTTTTCACTGTTTCATTAATTTTGAAGAGATCCGTGCCACCCAGTTAAAGGAGAATTTTCTAGGCTGTCAATGTATGATTCTAATTATTGGGTCGTTACAGGGTATAAGTTAACTGATTTACCTAACCTAGGTAGCTTATATATCTCATGAATAAAATTTCCTGTGTTATTATCTATAACTGGCGACATTACCAAAGTATTTGTTTAAAGTAGTGTGCACTTCGTGTGGACGAGTGATTGTAGAATCATTGTATTAAATATATATTTTTAGGAATGTTGTTGTGAAGTTTACCTCCCTTCCTTATTTCATTTATAATTTTTCATGCAGATGTAGTCATGTTACTGAATTTTGTTACTTTTCAAACCGTTATCTTAGTATGAGCCTCTTTAGAGTGAGATATGAGAAATCTGTACTCATTGTAAATGTGTTCCGAATTGGTTGCCTTGAAAATCTCATATGTTGTTTCCATATTCTGTTCAGTGTAGTTCATTTCCGATGAATCAAACCTATCTACCAATACACTTTTTACTCAACATTCTTTTTTCAAATGCTAGGCTTTGTTATAGTGGATTCTGAATATCGCATAATATACATTGCACATACGATGAAGATACTATAACATACTATGAAGATTGAATTCCACTTTTCTATATGTAGACTTTATTTTAAGTAACGGTAATTAATTAGTTATACTGATATGTGTGTTTATGTTCTTATGGTAGACCGAAATTATATATGATATACAGTAGCTATTGACTGACCACTGTGATCAGAAATATGGCAGACTAAAACAATAATTTGAATCTATATTTTTATAATGTGATCGAATTTTTTAGATTGGTGTAATTCTTGTTGAACTCATTAAATGAAGGTAATTTGGACTTTATGCGATAGAGAAGAAATACATTAACATGAAGGACTTAAAAGGATCTTTAGGTTTATTTATAATTAAGACTTTTTGAATCGTTCATTGAGATATAATACATTATTGAGATGTGAACATATTACAGGCCAGAATGATTAAGGCGGACTACAAAGCAGGCTTTACCAAAGTATTTGTGCCAGAAGCCTCCCTCAGCGTATCGCATTCGTTAATCCAGTAAACAAAAATTTAAATTTCTAATGTTACCATATTTGATTTTCTTCCTGTAATAAAAACTAATAATTACTTTCTTTAAAGTTTATTTTAACCTCATTTACATAAACATACATTCCGATTTCTTAAAAATTATAAAACAATTTGACAAGTGGCTACTAATTGCATGTCTACACCTGGGAACTTACTTGAAAAAATCACTTGGGACAGTTCTGGAATCAATGGAACGGATGGTGTTGTTCTCTAAAGACGAAGAGTTTTACATGCGCAGTCATTCGAACCGATGATCAGATTCTACATTATCTCTGTTTCTGTATTTCGTTTTCATAATTTGTATGAGAGTTGCAAGTTATTAGTGTTTTGTAGTGGATGCAACAATGTGTCCACGTTACACGAGGGGCGATAATCCTCGCATGTGCAATTACGCCTTTATATTTTCCAGATAAGGCCCTACAGCCGTCGGACACTTACGCGATTGGGCCTATGTTCTTGTGAAATAAAATTAACGCAGCATTTCCTTTCTGGTAATCATGCGGTATAGGGGTTGTCATGGATCCAAAAGTCGATCAGGAACGTGGAGTTGCGATACAGGGTCTTCAAAGGAGTATCACAATATACTTCGGCTATTGATCTTCCTCAAGGGAGAGCAGTTCTTGCTCAGTTTCCAGGTATTTCTGAACCAGTGGTGGATAAAAATATCGAATGTGGATCCTAGATATCCCAAATGCTTCACCAATATATCACTTACACTGTCTTGTAGTTTCTTCTTTTTTAGGCAGCAAATTAAGGTGTTGGGAAAGAATCTAATTCGGTTTATCTGATTTGGCGTGCCTATGTACTCATTTTTATTGCTCCATCTATCTTGCTTTAAAATATGAAGGGTGTGACTTGCGTTCCTTGTACGTTTGAATTCTATTCATTGAAGTGATTGAATATGTGTATCTGCTGAATAAGCAAGTCTCGCAAGCCACGGATAATCATTGAATAAGTCTCTGAAGTTGCATATCTCATCGAGAAGGTACAGCCAAACTTGAAAACTCAGTTCAAACAGGCGTGTCAAAAGCTTGACTCTTGACAATTCCCTAACCTCAGTATGCAATAGCAAATGCCCATAGCTACTGTTAAACTCCTGGTACAGTTCCAAATAGTGTCCCACAAATTGAGTTGATCGTGCAGTTAGGATCGCGCAGCTGTAAGCTAGCTTCGGGATATAACTGGTTCGAACCCCATTGTAAGCAGCCCTAAAAATGGTTTTTCATTTTCATACCAGGCAAATGCTGGGGCTACACCTTAATTAACGCCACGTCCACTTTCTTCCCATCCCTGGCCTTTTCCTATCAGATATTTGCCATAAAATCTATTTTTGCCGGTGCGACGTGAAGCAAATTGAAGGAAAAAAGAAATGAAATTAACAGCTTTCAGAGCTTTTTTCGGCACATCATCAAGCGAGCTGCAAGTTATTAGTGTTTTGTAGTGAATGTAACAACGCGTCCACGTTACACGAGGGGCGATAATCCTCGCATCTGCAATTACGCCTTTGTATTTTCCAGATAGGCCCTAGAGCCGTCGGTAGTTACATCAATACATTGCTCACAGTTAAGTCCATTTTCAATCATGAATGTGTTCAGAACCAAAAATTTACCTTCGGAATTCATGTGTGTGATCATGATTTTACAAAACAGCAAGTCCTAGTGGATCGTGTTTTCAAATTGCTATGGAATTAGAGTTCATAATTTTGCATTATTGAGATACCACTGCTTTCGTGAAACTGCAACGCATTGCATTCACCCGTTTTCATGTGTTCCAACAATGTATCTCAATGTATTCGTTAGATAAAATATCGCCACACAACACATTCTTGGTGTTCCGATCATTATCCAATATTCAACACGATAAATACCAGTAGAGGTATTTATCGTCATATTTATAACGATTTTGCACTGGTTAAAAAGTTTTCCGGCTGGCGGATCAGGTTCTCCAGAATATTCTCAGTTTCATCATTCTTCAAAACGGGCACTAACTACTCAAACTTTCGTTCCGGCGGGCCTCTTTCAATGAACTTCTATTGAACGAGCGATTCATATTATCGTCTGCGAGTACTGTCACCCTTATTCTTTATTACCGTTCGCTTCTCGATTCCTGCAGTTTGAATACATGAAGGAGCGAAGAAAGAGTCTTCATTTATATTATGATACAATGATGACATCAGGGACACACTTAACTGCGCTGGTGCAACTGGCTGTGTACCAAACCAAACTACCAATAGAAACAATCCATGATATCTATTCCTCAATTTGAGAGTTGTATCATATATCGACCATGTAGTTATACATACCGCATCTAAGTTATACATCAAATACATCGTTTCTAAATTTAAAATAACGATCTATCAATTGTGTGTGCACAATAAACTTTCGCTCTTTAAGTACTGAAACTTACATCAATATAGCGGCCCACAGGGCTCCGCGGATCACAATGTCATAATGGCTGCTCTAAAGTACTAATCATGTACAAACTTCAAAAGGGTATGATCTCTTTAGACACAGAAATTAAGTATAAGAAAGGCATTCGTAACTCTCAAACGAGGTCAATAGATCAGATATACACTGGTCATGTATCTTCGTCAACGTATGAAATAAAAAATACAACATCTTCTGCATCATATAACAAATTGCCGACTGAATTAAGGAGTATTAAAACAGTCGGTATTTAAGAAGTCTGTTTTTAGATAGTTATGAGAACAATGTAGAGAAATGTATTGATTTACTTGCTACAATTTAAATATTATAATTGTTAACTATCTCCAGTGTAAGGCCAATATTGTGTTCAAATATTTATTTAACTGTAAGGGGCAGTCCCTCTCTCTGACAATAGTGAAAACAAACAAATAAATATATAAGTAAATAAAAAATAAATAATAAAAAGAAGAAGACAGGAACATTGTGGACAGAACAAAGGAAACAGGAGCACAGCCAAGGAATGGAGAGATTTTTTTTGCTAGGGGCTTTACGTCGCACCGACACAGATAGGTCTTATGGCGACGATGGAATAGGAAAGGCCTAGGAGTTGGAAGGGAGCAGCCGTGGCCTTAATTAAGGTACAGCCCCAGCATTTGCCTGGTGTGAAAATGGGAAACCAAGGAAAACCATCTTCAGGGCTGCCGATAGTGGGATTCGAACCTAGTATCTTCCGGATGCAAGCTCATAGCCGCGCGCCTCTACGCGCACGGCCAACTCGCCCGGTATGGAGGGATTTTGGGAAGAGAAGAGGAAGAAGAGAAAGAAGTGAAAATTGTGTTATCATGAGATATTCGCGTTCAAACACTGTCCATAATGGAAAAATGATATGAATGAATTAATGAAATTAATTAATTAATTAATATACGTATCGATACTCACTGGTCAGTATTGTTTATTGCAACCGATGCTTGGAAAAGTATAAAATGTATAAAGTATAAAAAGTATAAACTGACCACGGAGGACTTCATGTGTCGCTATAGCTACCTCGAACCGAGCCTAGATCTAGTTGACCGTGTACTGACCATGCGTTTCCCGACCACCGACTACGATATACACTATGCACGGAGCTTTAACATCAATGTATTGATATCCAAATCACACGATATGAACTCATTTCATTATGTAGCATGCAATTAACACGAACACGGCTGATTTTATTTTGAACTAGCACATGCACCCGTGCTTCGCTACGGTATTCTAACTTGTGTACGAATTTATAGTACACGCAGTGAGTGAGATTATATTAAATTACACTCTTAGCGCTATCCGAGAAACACCACGGGGAATATCCCGTACGTTGTCTCCGATGTAAGGTGCGAGTTGGCGAATTTTTATCGTAATGACAGGCCACGTTTCCTACTGCCATTCACAATCGAGTTCTGGAATTTCTTCTACGAGTATGACGACAGGCTCGCTTGCCTAATGCCATTCACAATCTTTCATTATAAAGAGAGGTCCCTTTACCTAATCCCAGTCACAATCGATTTGGTGAAATTTGATTATAATATAGAAATGAATCTCTACCTAACGTATTAGGGATAGAAATACGACAAATTTGTAGGTCTCTACAAATAGAGCAACGATGCGACTTACCAATCGGAAACCAATTTCCCCGAAACGAAGATCTGCACCATCATTAAAATTGCCTACATATTTCGATAGTTTTCGGGGCTAAAATGTTACACAGTTCATGAGCTTGGAAATTTCCCTCGAAGGAAAAAGTGTCCGGGTTTCGGTTTTAGCGCTCGCATACATACGGATAATTTAAGGAAGAAAACAATACAGTTAAGAAAGTCAATGTTAAAATAGGACAATAACTGAGGACAGCCGGATAGAACAAATCTGTAAATACCAAGTGTGTTTATTGGAAAAGTGAAAATGTCCTTCATTAAATTATGATGATATGAGTTCGGGATTAAAGAAAGCGGTAACGGAGGACAAATTTATTCGCAGATTTTTTAGGTAATTGGATAAGTTGATGACTTATGGTGTGATTACTTAAGCCTAAAGAGGTAAGGCAGAGGCAAGACATTAAAGCAGAAAATGAAATTAGAAGGGAAATGCAGTAAAACTTACAGCAAATACCAGAAAATACGAAGTGAAATAATGTGCAACACTCCACGGTACTATTGAAATATTGCAACAGCCACCCTTAGTGAGATTCGAAGGCGACTGTAACCTCCAACCGTATCCCGCAAAATGGCAGCTTGACGCCTCTATCGCCTTCTACATAAGAAACAACCACGAGATTTCAGGAATGATGACGAAAATGGCATTACGATACTTCCCTGGCGGCAAGCAGCCAGAGACGTTGCCATGGTAACCGGCAGGATTGTTGTTGGCTTGTGCGGGTGTCGGTCAGACTTTGCAGAGCATGAAACCCGCAGAAAATAGCAATCTTGTAGGTCATTTGAAGAGTAAGCGAAATTATATACATAACACACGTTGTTAAAAATCTACGGATTTTAGACAAAATCAATAGTATAAGAGAAAGTTGAAAGACTCTTCTGGTTTTCCTATGAACTCGTAGTCTATTCAGCGATTTTTACATCACGTGCATATCTAAACCTACTTCCAGATGAGTACACTCTAAATATGAAGTTTGGTCGAGATATATCCAGCCGTTTCGCCGTGATGGTGGAACAAACAGACAAACGGTCAAATAAGACACGAAAGCTAAAAGCAACTGATACGGTCTAGAGTTGACCTGAAACGGATACATTTTAGAAAAAATTGGCAAAACCAGCAAATTCACAGAGAGTGGACCGCTCTACAAATATATTTAAGATATATAGGTTGTTGATAGTGCAGTTTGTGAAAATTATATGGGGAAATTATTGTTTGAAGTTGGGTTAATTTTCATTACAGTATAATTATTTTCCAGTGCAGGATTGTTCCGCGTGCGATATTGATAACGGATATAGTTAGTTGTAAATCAATACTTGCGATATCAACAATTCTATAATGACACTCAGTATCGTTATGTATGTCATTATGATAGAGTTACGTCACATCTAGTTAGCGTATTACAGTATGGTCGAGCAAAAATTATATCTAAATGCTAAATATATGGATATAAGAGTCGCTTTAATCGATGACGCCATGGCGAATGATGGGGGCGCCCGCTATTTTGCATTAAAATCGAGGATGTCCGAGGGTAGTTAAAATAGTATTGTTCGTGGCTCCATGGTACAGCAGTGTTGAAAGGTACGTCATTAGAATTGTGTTGTAGAACTCCATTACACAAGCTAAAATTGTTCACCATAACTTCCACTGGACTGGAAGTCGGCTGCGAATAACGAAGCAGTCAACGGGGAACACTCACAGACAATTGAATTTGTTTTCTCTTCTAATTTGAACTATTCTATGTAATTCTATGTCAGAAGCACATATTGTACGACATAAGATTGTGGCTCTACCTGAGACAAAACCTTACTGTCTTTTTAAAGTGTTGTCATCATCACCTCCATTACCGCCGCTTTCTATACTAGTACTCCTCACAATTGTTTGTCCCGGTGTATTTTCTGCTCTTTTATTTGGCGCTCGTTTATACGTTTTGCCACTGGATTCGGCTCGCCAAGCTTTGTCTACGCCGAGGAGTTGGCCGTCCTGTTAGGGGCGCGCAGCTGCGATCCGGGAGATAGTGGGTTCGAATCCCACTGTCTGTAGCCCTGAAGATAGTTTTGCGTGATTTCCCATTTTCACACCAGGCAAATGCTGGGACTGTACCTTAATTAAGGCCACGCCCGCTTCCTTTCAACTCTTAGACATTTCCTATCCCATCGCCGCCATAAGACCTATCTGTACCGGGCGAGTTGGCCGTGCGTGTAGAGGCGCGCGGCTGTGAGCTTGCATCCGGGAGATAGTAGGTTCGAATCCCACTATCGGCAGCCCTGAAAATGGTTTTCCGTGGTTTCCCATTTTCACACCAGGCAAATGCTGGGGCTGTACCTTAATTAAGGCCACGGCCGCTTCCTTCCAACTCCTAGGCCTTTCCTATCCCATCGTCGCCATAAGACCTATCTGTGTCGGTGCGACGTAAAGCCCCTAGCAAAAAAAAAAAGACCTATCTGTGTCGGTGCGACGCAAAGCCGCTAGCAACAAAAACAAAAACACTTTGTCTACATTTTCCTGAATCCGTATATCCCACAAGCCATCAACCATTTAATAATTTAGGTCAGTTTTCTGATCGTGTCTGAAGCATTTAAGACCAGACTTCGCTAGGATACCACCTAATGGCCATTTTTAACAGTCATTCTCTTCAAATCATTGTCCATAGTATGAAGTCCATTTCTACAGTCAGACATCTGCTTCCATCACTGATATAACCGTTGTACGTTCAAACATTTTTGTTCTAATCGCAGAAAGTACATTCATAAATAACATCATAGAGTTCGATAATTCCAGAGACTTTTGTCTTGAGGGTTGAATCCGGCACTCTTCGTGTGTTGATGATGATTTCATATGGCTGGGCAGCAGCTGTCTTGGCTCGTTAAGGCCATAAAAGACTGTATGATCCATGGTTTTCATTTCAACCACGTTGTATCGGTTGACACATTATCAATGTGCTAGCTGTGAAATCCTGAAATTTAAAATATTTCATCAACATCATTCGTGAATTGCCTCCTGTTACCAATTAGGAGTATATCGGAGTTATTTAACTATCTTGGTTTTATCTCCGTTATTTACTGCCCTTTTACTCCTATTTCTGTCCGACTCGTTGGCTGAATGGTCAGCGTACTGGCCTTCGGTTCAGAGGGTCCCGGGTTCGATTCCCGGCCGGGTTGGGGATTTTAACCTTCATTGGTTAATTCCAATGGCACGAGGGCTGGGTGTATGTGTTGTCTTCATCATCATTTCATCCTCATCACGACGAGCAGGTCGCCTACGGGAGTCAACTCGAAGGACCTACACCTGGCGAGCCGAACATGTCTTCGGACACTCCCGGCACTAAAAGCCATACGCCATTTCATTACTCCTCTTTCTGTTAGATATTTCTCGTCACTTTCCGTCCACATATTCTTCGGTTCAACCTTCCCTCAACCTCACAACTACCATTCCTTGCTGGTTCATTTTGTTATCATGTATACACTACTCAAGATAAACTTGCCAGGATGTCATAATGTACGATTTCTTCTACGGTTTCCAGACATGTCGTCTTGATATCACTTCTAACTCTCTTGATTATTATCCATAGGATTGCCATCCCCGAAGCTTGGAACCTATGATCGCGGGTATGAAAATTTTGGACTACAGTAAGAGAAAGTAAATTTTATTTAAAAAAGTGCCATGGAGTTCTATTATTCTAATCAAGATTTCGGCCGTGATTTCTACCTTAATTTTAGAACTCTGTTGCTTTATTTTTTGGAGTCTTACGGATGATTTCTGGACGGAAACTGGTATTTTGATTCACGGTACGGAATTACTAAGACGCCGGAAGGGTACTACTCCAACACAAGAGGAAATATTTTTTTTTTTTTTGCTAGGGGCTTTACGTCGCACCGACACAGATAGGTCTTATGGCGACGATGGAATAGGAAAGGCCTAGGAGTTGGAAGGAAGCGGCCGTGGCCTTAATTAAGGTACAGCTCCAGCATTTGCCTGGTATGAAGATGGGAAACCACGGAAAACCATCTTCAGGGCTGCCGATAGTGGGATTCGAACCTACTATCTCCCGGATGCAAGCTCACAGCCGCGCGCCTCTACGCGCACGGCCAACTCGCCCGGTAGAGGAAATATTAGGACATGCTAACTCTATGGGAAGACATGAAATAATATTTCGAACTGCTAGACCTTCGAACGTCGATTGCAATTTACCATGCAGCTGAGATATAGCGTCGGTTCATGGTTGATTATAAAATCAAGAAGCAATGTGGAGGGAAATTAATTGATTTCATATGAAATTAATGATAGTGTATGGAGTTTATTACTGAATATCCAAAGTTACACAATGGATAATGACCTAAAAGGATCACGGAAAGTTGATTGCCATGCGAACCATGATAAAACTTAACAATGAGGAAACGATTGTGCCGAGTACGACGGACCTCATCAATGAATCTGGTTGCCCAGATATATAGACCTCCGTAATTTCAATGCATGCAATGCATGCTCAATAGCTAGAACACTAAAATTGGAATGGCAGAGCCTTTCATAGTGCGTCCTTATCAACGTTGCAAGCAAGGAAGCGTGACGCGGATATTCCGATTTCCCTCTACTACAATTGGACTAACACATATACAAAAGATGCCACTGATGCATGAAGCAACAGAGATACCTATATATGCAGTATATAAAAACCGCAAGAGAGTCGTTTATTGAATGAAAATGAAATATTACTTCTTGCAGTGAAATAATTATCGCACTTATTTGTATGAAGGATGACACAAAAATCGCCAGAAGATAGGGTTAGAGTTAAATGCAATAACATACATGCTTGTTATTTGTGTCAACATCACTATGCATTAACAACGGAGAAAGAAACGGGGAAAATAAAGAATTAAATAAAGGAATACATAACTAACTAAATAAATACGCGTAAATAAATATAAATAAATAAATAAATAGAGGAAGCAGTGAATAAATAACAGAGATGTTTGGAAACAGTTGGAGTTTATTTATAAAATATGTAACTATTTTAATTACGAACGTGCTCCAAAACATCACGGTGAATCAAATGAACTACCTTAATTCTGGATATAGGCCTACACACACAGGAACAAAATAAAATAAAAAAGTAAGTTAAGTTAAGGAAGGAAATAACATGTTTCCGTTTATTGTAATCCTGTATATTGTACCGTATGTTTAGCTTCTAATTATTTTATATATTTCAAGTTCTTAACCAATACATTGGTCGCCTCCTAGTTCCGAGGTGGTGGGACTCCTTTTAGGGACACCATGAATTGAGGTGAGCTGCATATATATTGGATCATTTGTTAACAGCGTTTGGTCATGAAATATTAAATTTAAGGTTTCAATGTGAATCATTTTATTCACGTAATAACATTAGAAGTTGATGGGACGTTGGTTCGTTCTTTCTCTCCACTCCAATTCACGATGTTCAAAAGCTAGATACAAAAAATTAAGAAAAACTTACCGAAGAGGAAACTTTAAGGAAATTTTGTACAGCGTGCTATGTGCAGTTAATGAAGTATTTACGGATTGTGTAGTTTAAACCAAATTATTGTAACAAATTACATTGCAATATTTCGAAAGGGAATTGATTAAATATTAATGGTACTGTCATTTCGATACTCGGTCGTTAGTATTTACTTTATAAAGCGACTGGTTACTCCTTTGTTTATAATTTTCCTCAAAATGTAACTGATTAGTACTTTTTAATGCAGAAATTGCATTACTTATATTTACCGAAGTACTTCGGAGTAAATATATAAATAAACCCCTCAGAAGGAGATATGATACGATACATTTTCTTTCCTCCCTGTAGCTTTTTCCATACACTAGGTGTGTCATGCATTTAAGTTAGTGAACTTGGATTAATTTTAAGGCCGGATGGTCCTCCAGGCTTCGACCATATTTGGAGGGCTGTATGCAGGTACTACGCGTACTTTGATGCTTGGCGGTATTGTTTGTTGCGTGTAAATGAGGAGAATATTATGACAAACTGAACACAAACACCCAGTCTCAGAACTACATACACGGCTACGATTCCCGCTAGGACGGGTTTTGAATCGGGGATAACCTGTAACGAAGTATTTCAACCTTTCAACCAACAAGCAATTTATTTATTCACGAATATGAACTTCTATAGCAAGGAGTGGCAATATGAGTTATGGTAATAGTGATCATATCATGAAACATATGGTATAATACATTCACTACTACACGCAAATAAAGCGTTATCAAAATCACTATTTGCTATAGGTAAAAGTATCGTTCAGGTAGGATGATATAAATTGGCGCATAGACTTCATCTTATTCCGTAAATATACTACATAATTTGATATTAATAATATCCTTAAAGAGTTACTGGAAGTTAATAAATATGTTAAAGTGAATAAATGATTCAGCATTTAACAGAGAAACATTTCTTGTAAAAGATCATCGCCAATACTAGCGTATTTGCTCCGAAGAGAAATATCTCCAAGAAGCTCTTTTTAGGCTATAAAATCATAAGCTTCATGCTCAATTAAAAATGTAGAAGATAAAATATGTATGAGTGAGCCAGCTAATGCGCGGGCTTGAAATTATTGTTTTAAGGATTGTCTAAGGAATTACGTAATTCTGGAAGTTAAAAGGTCTTCAACTAATAACTTACGTAAATATTTTCCATGGAAGATGAATATACCCGTAACCCTTTAAAGCTCAATCTTCTTGCGTATAAATTCTGATAATGCAAACTCACGAAGTTTCTGATTCTAAATGAACAAGAAGTTCTTAAATGTGTTTGGATACATATAGACGGACGCCATTTGACTTTTATGGGTACAGTAAATCCAATATAGAAGGACTCCGTTTGACTTTTTCTCGTACAGTAAAGCCTATCACTTCGGTATGTTAACCATTAACGGGAAGGTACACCTTTGAAGGTAAAAAAAAAATGCACTATTTTTATCCTAAAGTGTCTAATAGATTTTGGTCTTTCAAGTGGTGAAATAATTTTTAATATATCTGTAACAGTTTCCGAGATACAACAAAAATATATGTAGCTGTCAGCTGATCTGAAGAACTCCACGCCCACGTGTCAGCGCCGCATCTGTTTGAATTATTGCGCTCCTTTTGAAAATTGGCGCTACTAAATCTCTCTCAGGCATGCTCCGTATTACATTTTTCTCTTTATATGAGGAACAGGACCTCACGTGATGCTTTTGTTTACAAATATATCTTGGTTCCCGCGGTAACGGAGCACATGTTATCTTGAGAGAAAAAGTTATAATAATTCTCCTGTGTTTTAGTACAGTTTTTGCAGGTGGTTGTTCTAAGAACTTTGAAATGGGTAAATGCAAAGCAGTATATTGGCCTAAGAAAGCCAATTTCCGTGGAAATAGGCATACAACTGCAAAAAATTGCATTCGTGATTAACCTGACCTAAACTGTGCCTCAGCTAAGAAGCTTATGCAAGACTGTGGCAATGGCAGTAGTGGTTTAGATAATGTAATTTTTTTAAATGTAAATATTATGTTCGAACCGTTGGAAATGTGCCTTCGGTTTGTATGTGGGGAAAATGTGGAACTCCATGTACATAAAATAATAGGTTTAGGTTGTAATGTGACCACAGTGTGCAAGAAATGTGGTGTAATTGGTTCTTTTGAGAGTTGCCATAAATTAGGAAAAACAACCACGTTTATTCCATGAACAGACGGATAATATGCTGCGAGGTGGTTAGGGCAAAGTTTAGCAGGATTAGGTATGTTTTGCGGTCTAATGATAAGCCACTAAGGGATGGGGTTGCGAATTTAATTATATTTCTTTCATTACCATTTGATTAGTTTACGTTTTGGTAAGCAACGTTAATTAAGGAGGCCTTCTGCCCCTGGTGGTTGTGAAAAACTGTAGGTATTTAAATTATATCCTAAATTAATTTGTATTTTTTTCCTGTTTTGTAAACATTCCCTTCAATTATTTTATAACAACAATTCTGCCATTACCGCCCCTGCCTCCAAACCTGAGCCAGTAACTTCGTACACTCGCCCTCCATATTCGCCCATCTTATCTGCACCCATGGAGCGAAATGTGGTACTTTCGACGATTGGTTCCTAACACGTGAATCGAAGGAGTGATGAATACTGAGGTGATGAAAAGACAAAACAAGAAGACTGAAGTTCTCAGATCTATTTATTCACGAATATTTGGGACACAAGATCCTACAATTGATAATGCTGTTGGGGGGCGGGAGCTCTCCGTGCAAAGATCCTTATGATTTAGTTTTATGAACACCAAATAATTGACATTTCCCCTTATGGTCGATAAGGCTCTCCCTACTGTGTGTCCTTACTCTAAATTGATCCATGGACCCAGCAAAGGTCCGCCTCTCTGGTGTGGTGATTAGTGTGATTAGCTGCCAACTCCGGAGGCCCGGGTTCGATTCCCGGCTCTGCCACGAAATTTGAAAAGTGGTACGAGGGCTGGGACGGGGTCCACTCGGCCTCGGGAGGTCAACTGAGTAGAGGTGGGTTCGATTCCCACCTCAGCCATCCTGGAAGTGGTTTTTCATTGTTTTCCACTTCTCCTCTAGGCAAATGCCGGGATGGTACCTAACTTAACGCCACGGCCGCTTCCTTCCCTCTTCCTTGCTTATCCTTTCCAATCTTCCCATCCTCCACCAAGGCTCCTGTTCAGTATAGCAGGCGAGTTCGCCTGGGCGAGGTACTGGTCATTCTTCCCAGTTGTATCCTCTGACCCAATGTCTCACGCTCCAGGACACTGCCCTTGAGGCGGTAGAGGTGGGATCCATCGCTGAGTCCAAGGCAAACCCAACCCTGGAGGGTAAGCAGATTAAGAGAGAGAGAGGAGAAAGAAGGACCTAGCAAAGAAAAAACTACTATGCACAATACCGCGCCAAGTACTAAAGACCATTCTAGAAACATGTGATTATTTGCACCTTAAAATAACACAGATTGCCGTAATACGATCGAATTAATAGGTTATGCCACGTGCTCTCTACTGTAAAGAAGTTAAATGAACACTGTAAACCATCATTGAAGACTTTGACACGGATATTAACTTTCAAGGTTGAACGGCCATGCTGAAGTACTGAACCTCTAACAAGCATTATGCATGTTGTCGTCGTGGCTCAAGCGGTTATGGGCCGGAGCACAAAGTGCATGTGAGTATCGTCAGTGTATTGGTTCGAGTACAGCATAAGGCAAACTTTTTCAACGACCGAGGTGCTCAATTTTAGCGAAAGTTACAATAATCAATACTTTCTTGCTATTCGTTTTAAGGGTTGCGCTCGCATTTGTCGTCTTTCCTCTGAATATGGGGGCGGGGGGGGGGGCAGGATTGGAAAGGAAATTAGCGTTGGTCTTTTATGAAGATATCGTCCCGGAATTTGCCTGGTGGCGAAAATAGGAAGCCGAGGAAGAACATTTTCAGGACGGCCAGCATGGGATACGAATCCACAGCCTCCTGAGTCCAACACACACAAATAATAATCCACAATTATCAGGTCACCTCACAGCACGATGTATTCCTGTGAAGGGTACGTTGAGTTGTTGCTAATTTATGGAGAAAGTAGGGTTGAATGAATAAGTATGCCACGTACTCCGTAATGGTAAAAAGGTAAATGAACACTGTAAAAGTATCATTGAAGACTTTGACATGGATATTAACTTTCGATGCGGAACCGCCATACTTAAATAGTAATCCTTTAGCACCATTGCAGTCCTTCGTAGGCTCTGTAGCCATATATTTGGAAGGACATCTAATTGGAACACGCTACCATCATTTTCTTCAAACACTGGCCCGCCAGATCACCCGATCTAACGCCACTTGACTTATTCCTGTGGGATCAAATAAAGCAGGTAGTGTATGCATAGGAGCCTGAAAATCCTGGTCACCTACGGCAAATCATCACCGAGGCGTGGCAAGCTGTTACGGTACACCTAATATGTTACAACGTACAAGAATGTCTTTAAAACTTCGTGCACTGAGCTTGATAGCTGCAGTCGTTTAAGCGGCCAGTATCCAGTAATCGGGAGATAGTGGGTTCGAGTCCCACTGTCGGAAGCCTTGAAGATGGTTTTCCGTGGTTTCCCATTTTCACACCAGGCAAATGCCGAGACTGTACCATAATTAAGGCCACGGCCACTTTCTTCCTACTCCTAGGCCTTTCCTATCCCATCGTCGCCATAAGACCTATCTGTGTCCGTGCGACGTATAGCAAATAGCAAAAAACTTCGTGCTGAAATCTGCATTAACCAAGGTGTTCAACATTTCGAACATTTGTCATCATCATCATCATCATCTGTTTACCCTCCAGGTTCGGCTTTTCCCTCGGACTCAGCGAGGGATCGCACCTCTACCGCCTCAAGGGCAGTGTCCTGGAGCTTCAGACTCTTGGTCGGGTGATACAACCGGGGAGTATGACCAGTACCTCGCCCAGGCGGCCTCACCTGCTATGCTGAACAGGGGCCTTGTAGGGGGAAGGGAAGATTGGAAGGGATAGGCAAGGATGAGGGAAGGAAGCGGCCGTGGCCTTAAGTTAGGTACCATCCCGGCATTCGTCTGGAGGTGAAGTGGGAAACCACGGAAAACCACTTCGAGGATGGCTGAGGTGGGAATCGAACCCACCTCTACTCAGTTGACCTCCCGAGGCTGAGTGGACCCCGTTCCAGCCCTCGTACCACTTTTCAAATTTCGTGGCAGAGCCGGGAATCGAACCCGGACCTCCGGGGGTGGCAGCTAATCACGCTAACCACTACACCACAGAGGCGGCCTCGAACATTTGTTACACTGAATATGCAGGGTACTCAACTTCCTACCTGCAGACCAACATGTCGTAGTCCAACCTGGCTACGTAACATCGGATTAAAACGGTTCTTTTCAGGACCAAATAAAAATTCACCCTTTGTAACAGGATGATATGCGGCCATATTACAGTCACTGTAAACGGAGTTAACAGATAAAAGAAAAAGTGTATCAGCTGTGACTCGAACCTACTACTACACAGCTTGGCTGATGAAACAGCAGTGATGCGTCATTTAGCCATCTTCGCTACCGCAAGCCGTGGTGGATAGCTAGCACGTTGTAGTCTTTATAGACATTTCCTGTCAAACCATAAGATAAGTGTTTTTCGAAACTGTGATCGTTTTACAAAACCGTTAGAGTTTCAGTAATAGAAATAACCTTGCCCCTAATGATTTATACCATATTCACGAGCATTATATAAACGTATAGTTATACTAAGGCCATAAAGAAGCAGGTACTAATGTTTTGTTTTTTGTTTTTCCGCGCGTAGAGGCGCGCGGCTGTGAGCTTGCATCCGGGAGATAGTAGGTTCGAATCCCACTATCGGCAGCCCTGAAGATGGTTTTCCGTGGTTTCCCATTTTCACACCAGGCAAATGCTGGGGCTGTACCTTAATTAAGGCCACGGCCGCTTCCTTCCAACTCCTAGGCCTTTCCTATCCCATCGTCGCCATAAGACCTATCTGTGTCGGTGCGACGTAAAGCCCCTAGCAAAAAAAAAAAAAAAAAATGTTTTCTTCCTTTCTTAATCTGCTTACCCTCCAGGTTTGGTTTTTCCTTCGGACTCAGCGAGGGATCCCACCTCTACCGCCTCAAGGGCAGTGTCCTGGAGCGTGAGGCATTGGGTCGGGGGATACAACTGGGGAGAATAACCAGTACGTCGCCCAGGCGGCTTCACCTGCTATGCTGAACAGGAGCCTTGGTGGAGAATGGGAATGATGGAAAGGATAGGCAAGGAAGAGGGAAGGAAGCGGCCGTGGCCTTAACTTAGGTACCAACCCGACATTTGCTTGGAGGAGAAGTGGGAAACCACGGAAAATCACTTCCAGGATGGCTGAGGTGCGAATCGACCCACGTCTACTCAGTTGACCTACGAGAGTGCTGCCCTCCGCTCCAGCCCTCGTACCACTTTTCAAATTTCCCAGCAGAGCCGGGAATCAAACCCCGTCTCCGGGGGTGGCAGACAATCACACTAATCACTACACCACAGAGGCGGATACTAATGTTTTTCGGATGACAATGATATAAGCGTTAGTTGGGTTACCTACCTCCGAAAAAATAAGAGGCTTGTGAAACATCCGGTATAGTACTGCAGAAGGTTACAGTTGATGACAAATGGAAATGATTCAATGTTTGAAGGGGTAGGACTTTTACAGTTATTGAACACTCATAAACGTAAATGAATACACTGATTCAACACATTGCAGTTGCCTCAGCTCCTAGTTTTTATTTACATTTTCAGGATTCCCATGTTGTTTATACATGACCTCTGCTTGCTAAGTTCATATTCATAATAAAGGCCAATGAATTTCCTTTTGCTAAGTTCATGGCCCAAGTATGGTTTCATTACATAGGTGCGGCCTTGTAATACTACTCTAAGCGTGCTGCCCTCCGATGGAAGGTATATGAGTGCGTCCTAGAGAAAACAGGTCTGTGAGCAATGTAAATGTTTGAAAAATTTGCCAACAATAACTACGTATCATTTCACATATCTATCTAAACTGTGTCCTTCTGCTACCATAAGGAAAAATTAAGGTCTACAAATCATAACATGCACATCCTGAGTGTCATCTTTATCGATTTCGTTTAAAATAGGTCGACATATCACTCAAACAAATTACATTGAGTATGCTGTTTATTATTATTATTATTATTATTATTATTGTTACGGAGATATATCCGTGGTAGGTAGAGGTGAAAGAAGGTGCGGGTGTGAATGGGTTTCAAGCTACGAAATTAACGTGCAAGGTAAAATTAATTTAAAATTTAACTAGGTTATATTTTCTTTTCAAAAACAAGAGATAACAATCATAACAGGTACAGAGTAGCAAAAATGTAGGTACAATATTACTGGGTTCGGGCTCAGTGCCCTTACTTCATAACTCTTGGGCAATCAGCCCCGCCTTACTCCAAAAAAAAAAAATTTTAGCCAAGGGGCAGAAAACCCCATTCCTGCCCAGGAGCACTGGCTCCAAACATTACACATAAAGCCTGCACGAGGCATACAGAAACAAATTTCAAAGAGCGATCCGCTCTCAAAATTGTAAGCCTATCACAAGGCCACACCAAACTCTACCTTCAAGCTGTCCTCTAAGGACGTATTTACAGGGGTAAAATACCCAAACTACGGAGGTCTATTACATGAAAAGAAGGTTGATTACATGACCTCTAAAATAACAATTTGAGAGGAGGCGAACTTGCACTCCTAATACACTTTGTTTTTAAAACCTAATCTGGCTCTGGGCCACTAACGCAAGGGCTAATCCCATACTACAGAGGTGACTTAGAGAAGAACACTTTACATTACATAAACGAAGAATAGTTTGAGAAAATAAGTTCACCTCAAAACAAATGTGAGTGGGAGCTCGAGAGGGTTAGCACTCTCTATCCCAATATGTAGCTTTACAAGAACAAGATGAAAGGAGTAATTACATTTTAGGAAAAGGTTACATGATGGAAATGCTTCGAACCCGCCGCGAGTGTTAAACTGCCGACCTAGCAAGAAAAGAAGTTATTAATAGGCCATTACCTGGTGTTGAACGGCAGAGGAAGAAAGAGGCGCTTCCCGCCTCCTGCTATGTACTTAATACACTGAAAGATGGAACAGAAGTGGCCCGGAGACCCCAAAATCAGCAGTTTATATCCTCTCGCGGAAGATTCTAGGCGTTAGGGGAAAGAAAACACCCTCCCACAAAATCTTTATTGGCTAGGGAAAAGAAACCCCTACATAGAGGAAAAGAAACACATTATTGGTGGAAAATTAATTAAAGAAATTCGGGATTGGCTAGATCCAAACTAAGGGGAAAAAGAGGGGTATACAGCCAACTTAAACAATGACAGAAGGAAATTTAACAAAGAACAAACTCTTGAAATAAAAATTTCTCCAACAAAATAGTTCTTTAACTCCGCACTAGGTCGCACTATTGTTGATCTTCAGTAGTATCCTCTAGAAGAGAAAGTTCACACTTCTTACTTCAAGCGAAACAAAAACACATCAAAAGTGACACAGTTCAAAAACTCAAAATTTTCCACGTGGTGACATCTTCTGAGAAAGTAGAGAATTAATAGAATAGATAAAGTTCAACCTTCCTCCAGAAGAGGAGTTTCAACTGGCGCAACTTTTAAATAAACGGTGTAGAGGTGTACCGCCCGGTACAGACCTCCCCCCCCAAAAGTTCCTCCAAGGGGTAACACAGAAGAACATAAGCTTTGTTTCCAAAATAAGGTCCAAGTTTTGATGTTGATATTAAGATTAATTGCGGAAGCATTTATAAGATTTTAGTAATTTGGTTGGTTGCAATTTCAAAATTTTGTTGTTGCAGGTGCAGTAAAGTTTTTCTGTTGTAGTAGTTGAATTTCTGAAGATAAACCTTTAATGCTTAAAAGTGAAGAAAAGTTTTGCAATGTCCACCAAATATTGTTGTTGAATTCCCAAGTGTAATTATTGCTTATGGTGACTGTCCATGTAGTTGATGTAGATTGAGTCGGATGGCCGGACCGGCCGTTGCAGCTTGCGTCCAACGGAGGCCGCTCGGACCCCTCAAGTACCCTGAGATACCGCTCGCCCGCACTATGAGGGGAGCAGAGGTGTTGAAGTACGCCGCGCCCGCGGTGAACAGATACAGGCTGCGGGCATGTAGTAGGTCGTGCGCCGCACATCAGCCTTGGCTGGGAGGAGAGCTCCGGTTCGCCGTGCACATGTCGTCTTCGCTGGAGAGGAGGGGGCCCATCCCCCTCCCCAGATCTGCACGGCGCTGCGCGGCTGCGGGGGCGCTGAAACATTAAAGCTAGGCGGCAGAATTGTGTTGGACTACCATCTTCTTTGAGGGTACAGGCTTGTGGAGAGGTTGAGGGGCCAGCGGCGTGTAGATATCCATGGCATTTACTATTATGAAGCCACAGCGTAAGGTGGAGCAGGAGACGGGAGCGTGGTAATGGCCGTGGCAAGAACAGGATGGCAGTTTAACGGGTCGGGGCAGGTTTTACACAAGGCTTACATCTAAAACCAAAATATTACAGAAGGGGCAGAAAGCCTTAAAAGTGAAACTCAAAAAAAAATATAACCTTCATATCCTTTCAAAATAATATGGAGCAAGTTAACACAGAAATTACACCGGTTTCACCTGGGACAGGTGAACTCTAAATATCCTCTCGGTGGCTGGATTACTTAGCAATAAGGTAACCGGCGTAAGAAAATCGAGAATGATACAAGGCCCATGAAATCTGGGGGCAAGCTTGCCCGCGGGAACAAAATTTTTGACCATAACCTGGTCACCTACCTTCAAAGTGGAGGGTCTCCGTCCACGATCATACCTTTCCCTAACCTTTTCATGAGACACTTTAAGATTGGCTTTAGCCTTCTTCCAAAGATCTTTAATGTTATCCGGATCTATTGTCTCGGGTAGAATGTCATTCAAAGACCAGAGGTTAGAGAGCGGCGAGTTGGGAACAAACTTGAACATCAAAGAAGCTGGAGTAAACTTGTGAGATTCATGAACCGCCGAATTCAAAGCAAAAGCTATCCAATGCAGGGACGTGTCGCACCTGGAAGGATCTTCATGATGATAGGCAATAAGTGCGGACCTGAGATTACGGTTAACCCGTTCAGCCAGAGAAGGTTGAGGGTAATAAGCAGAAGTAGTTACATGAGAGATGGACAAGTCAAAACAGAATTTACGAAATAAATTTGATGTGAACGCCTTAGCATTATCAGATACAATATATTGACACGGACCAAAAGAAGCAAAAATAGAATTTAAGCAAGTAATGGTTGACTGAGCGGTAGCCAGCTTAGTCGGAAATAACCAGGAAAATCTTGTAAAACCATCTACACACACAAAGATGAACTTGTTGGCATTGCCCTTTGACTGGGGGAAGGGTCCCACATAATCAATATACAGGCGTTCCATGGGGCGCGACGCTTGATGAGAAGACAAAAGGCCTACTTTAGTGGACATGGTGGGTTTACTGATCAAACAAGATTTACAAGCTTTTACGAGTTCCCGAATTTCACCGTCCATACCTTTCCATATGAACATTTCACGAATCTTTTCACGAGTTTTAAAGATTCCAAGATGCCCCCCCAATGGGGTCTCATGATAGTATTTGAAGATCATAGGTACAAGAACCGCTGGAACAACAACTTTCATCAACTTATCATGCCTCGAAGGGCAACATAGAACACCATTCCTCAGAACATAAGGGACAGCATGTTCCCCAGAAGAAAGGGTTTCCATTATCGGAGCCAGCGTAGGATCTTCACGTTGGTATTTCTCGATATCCCTAAAGAGCATGGGAGCATCGGTTAGGATGGCATTAACCTCGGATAGTATGGACTCGGAAGGTGATGAACTGTCGACCGGTTCATGGGTCTCGACCTCGTTTGAAAACATACGGCTGAGTCCATCAGCCACAACATTTTCGGTACCTCTGATATGTCGTACATCAAATTGGAAAGCAGAAATACGGATGGCCCAACGGGCTATACGACCAGTACGACGCGGCCTACCTAAGACCCAGCTTAAGGCTTGATTATCTGTCTCCAGGTCGAATTTGACATGTTCCAGATAGAGACGGAACTTTTCTAAGGCGAATAAGACTGCCAACCCTTCGAGCTCATAGATGGAATACTTGGCTTCTTGAGCCGATAGAGTCCTAGATGCATAGGCGATGGGACGCCTCCCTAGTTCAGTCTCTTGAAGAAGGACTGCAGCTACAGCTGACGACGACGCGTCCGTTTGGACGATGAATTTCTTCGAGAAATCAGGCATAGCAAGTACAGGGGCATTACAGAGAGCTAATTTAAGATCTTCGAAAGCGGCTTGTTGAGAAGGTCCCCACTCGAATTTGATGCCTTTCCTACGAAGAAGGTTTAAGGGCGCCGCTCTATTAGCGAAGTTAGGAATAAACTTCCTGAAGAAATTCACCATACCAATGAATCTAGCGATACCTTTGATGTCCTTAGGAGGTTTAAAATCACGGATGGCCTGTGTTCTAGAATGATCGACAGCTACCCCATCGGGTGACACAATATGCCCCAGGAATGACATTGAGGGCTTAGCAAAGGCAACCTTGGACAACTTAACAGTTAACCCAGCCTTACGAAGGCGATCGAGAACTTCTCGCAGATGATCTAGATGTTCTTCAAAAGTCTCGGAAAATACGACGACATCATCCAAGTGGTGATATAAGTACTCAAATTTGATGTCGGAAAAGACCCTATCTAGTAGTCTAGTGAGCACAGCTGCCCCCGTGGGGAGCCCGAAAGGCACGCGGTTGTATTCGTATAAATTCCAGTCCGTGGCAAACGCTGTAAGATGTTTAGACTCCTCGGCAAGGGGAATTTGATTATAGGCCTGATTCAAGTCCAAGATAGTGAAGAACTTGGCCTTTCGAAACCATGAAAAGCAAGAATGAAGGTCGGGAAGGGGCACTGATTGCAACACCACCTTCCGATTGAGAGCCCTGTAATCAATGACAGGCCTGAAGCCTCCTTGGGGTTTCGGGACTAGAAAAATAGGCGAAGAATACGCTGACTTAGAGGGCCTAATAATACCATCCTTCAACATCTGATCGATGATTTCTTTCAGAGCCTTCATTTTAGGTGGAGATAGCCTATACGGTGGAAAACGGACAGGAATCGAATCCGTGACCTCAATTTTGTATTCAATAAGGTCAGTAACACCAAGAGTATCAGAGAACACCTCGGGAAACGACTGACACAGTTTGCGAATACTATCAGCCTGCTCCTCAGGTAGATGTCTAAGGTCTAACAACATCTCATCCTGGGTAGGCGAAATAGATGAACATGATACAGAATTACACTTTAACAAGGGAATTCTACAATTGGACGCAAATTTGAATCTGCACGACCTACTCTGGAGATCGAGCACAAGACCAGTGTGAGAAATAAAGTCAGCTCCCAATATAATGGGGCAAGACAATTGCTTGGCCACAAACAATTTAATTTTCCATGTAAATTTGAAAATCCGAATTTTGACCAGTAAGGAACCTAGAATTTCTAATGGAGATGAATTAGCCGAAACGTATTGAACAGGAGAAGAGACATAGTCAGGGAGTTTACAAACAGATTTCAATTTAGAATACCAATCAGCCGAAATAATGGAACAAACACTGCCTGAATCTAAGAGAGCTGTTATAGGCTCGTTATTTAACTCAATCTTAAGAAAAGGAACAGGTGCGGGGGTATCCGCCGCAATCCTAAGACACTCTTTAGGGCATTCAAAAGATGAATTTGAAGGCTGGTCGTTCTCTGCATTTACAACCTGTTTACTAGGGGCTGAGTCTCGGGAATATGGATTCGTCGGCTCAGCCGACGCCACTAGTCACTTTTTATTATTGGCATAGCTGGAATTTGCACCAGAAGTTGAGCAGGAGGGGGTGCTATTTGAGTTTGGGCAATTCTTGGCGATATGTGAGAAGGCCCCACACTTAAAACAGCCTTGTGATGACCCTGCTCCATTCCTTGTCCCACTTGACTTGATCAGAGGACACTTATTCCGCAGATGGTCAGGCGACCCACAAGCATAACATTTACGGGGATTGACTGGTCGGCGAGGTGGAGGCCGAGTGTTACTAAAGGAAGGCGGGGGTTCTTTCGCCACACGCAAAGAATCGGCGTATCTAACTCCTTCCGCTGAGACTGCCAATGCTTCAAGTTCCGAGAACGTTTGCGGGCACGCCGCGAAACACAAATATGACCTATAGGATGGTGAAATCCCTTCGACAATAGCTTGCACGATCTGATCCTCAGGGAAGTGGAGAGCAAACACCCTAGTATAAAACTTAATATCTTGGATGAAGTCTGCCAGGTTTTCATCCAAGCGCTGTACCCGATAATAGTATTTCTGAATAAGGGAGGACCTGGCCCTAGCCGGGATGAAGTTAGCTAGCAAATGGGCATGGAAATCCTCAATAGAAGATTGCTCGGCAATGGCTCTAACTATTTTGTCAGATAGAACACCAATAGCATAAGGATAGATAATTTGCAAAATTTGACATGGGGAAAGAGAAAACACAAGGGCATGATCCTGAAATTCCACTAGAAATCTTAAAAATGAAATTACGTCACTGGTGGTGTTGACGGAAAACTTAGAGATACCTCTAAGCAACATTGCCAATGGATGAGGCAAGCTGCTGAACCCAGGTGACATAGTCGTTAAAGGTTTCAATGGCAAAGAAGTTAATTCAGAGCGGATGTTACTCAATGACGCACGGCGTTCAGATTCGTTGTTCAATGGGGCAGAGATAGTTTGAGCAGCAACGGTTATCCTATTGACTTCTCCCTGAGGAGGCTCTTCCTCGTTACCTACATTCACCGTGGCGGGTTGATCAGTTTTGGGAGGAGCCTCGCCGGTTAGCAATTGAGTGACCTTATTAGACAATTCAGAAATAGTTTCAAGGAGCGTATTAGCGTCCTTCCTCTGAACGTCATTCACCTTTAGAGACAACAGATCATTAACTCTATTTGCAAAGTGATACAGCCTGCCTTGCACACGCTTAATTTGATTAGGAGATGGATCGTTTTCATCAAAAAAGCTGACTACCGATGCTAGCCCAGTAATATTCTCGACAATCGTGGAAAGAGAGTCATCAATTTCTTTCTCTCCCAAATTGGGGATGGAAATGGGCAAATCAAGGGACTCTCTAAGCTTGTTAGTATCTATTGCAACCGTGCCTCCAGATTGAACGTTTCTGATAGTTAACTCATATATCAACTCCTCTTTGCGCAAGTAGTTAAGGAGGAGAACATCGCGAGGGCCGGGCATGATGACAGAACAATTTTGAAAAACTCAAAAAATTCCAGCAACTGAGAAAATTGTTAGAGTTCGAATCAAAGCAATATTTAGCCGTCAAAAGGGGCTAAATTGAGACCCATTCAACCACGCTCTGCTACCACTTGTTACGGAGATATATCCGTGGTAGGTAGAGGTGAAAGAAGGTGCGGGTGTGAATGGGTTTCAAGCTACGAAATTAACGTGCAAGGTAAAATTAATTTAAAATTTAACTAGGTTATATTTTCTTTTCAAAAACAAGAGATAACAATCATAACAGGTACAGAGTAGCAAAAATGTAGGTACAATATTACTGGGTTCGGGCTCAGTGCCCTTACTTCATAACTCTTGGGCAATCAGCCCCGCCTTACTCCAAAAAAAAAATTTTAGCCAAGGGGCAGAAAACCCCATTCCTGCCCAGGAGCACTGGCTCCAAACATTACACATAAAGCCTGCACGAGGCATACAGAAACAAATTTCAAAGAGCGATCCGCTCTCAAAATTGTAAGCCTATCACAAGGCCACACCAAACTCTACCTTCAAGCTGTCCTCTAAGGACGTATTTACAGGGGTAAAATACCCAAACTACGGAGGTCTATTACATGAAAAGAAGGTTGATTACATGACCTCTAAAATAACAATTTGAGAGGAGGCGAACTTGCACTCCTAATACACTTTGTTTTTAAAACCTAATCTGGCTCTGGGCCACTAACGCAAGGGCTAATCCCATACTACAGAGGTGACTTAGAGAAGAACACTTTACATTACATAAACGAAGAATAGTTTGAGAAAATAAGTTCACCTCAAAACAAATGTGAGTGGGAGCTCGAGAGGGTTAGCACTCTCTATCCCAATATGTAGCTTTACAAGAAAAAGATGAAAGGAGTAATTACATTTTAGGAAAAGGTTACATGATGGAAATGCTTCGAACCCGCCGCGAGTGTTAAACTGCCGACCTAGCAAGAAAAGAAGTTATTAATAGGCCATTACCTGGTGTTGAACGGCAGAGGAAGAAAGAGGCGCTTCCCGCCTCCTGCTATGTACTTAATACACTGAAAGATGGAACAGAAGTGGCCCGGAGACCCCAAAATCAGCAGTTTATATCCTCTCGCGGAAGATTCTAGGCGTTAGGGGAAAGAAAACACCCTCCCACAAAATCTTTATTGGCTAGGGAAAAGAAACCCCTACATAGAGGAAAAAGAAACACATTATTGGTGGAAAATTAATTAAAGAAATTCGGGATTGGCTAGATCCAAACTAAGGGGAAAAAGAGGGGTATACAGCCAACTTAAACAATGACAGAAGGAAATTTAACAAAGAACAAACTCTTGAAATAAAAATTTCTCCAACAAAATAGTTCTTTAACTCCGCACTAGGTCGCACTATTGTTGATCTTCAGTAGTATCCTCTAGAAGAGAAAGTTCACACTTCTTACTTCAAGCGAAACAAAAACACATCAAAAGTGACACAGTTCAAAAACTCAAAATTTTCCACGTGGTGACATCTTCTGAGAAAGTAGAGAATTAATAGAATAGATAAAGTTCAACCTTCCTCCAGAAGAGGAGTTTCAACTGGCGCAACTTTTAAATAAACGGTGTAGAGGTGTACCGCCCGGTACAATTATTATTATTATTATTATTATTATTATTATTATTATTATTATTATTATTATTATTATTATTATTATTACTACGTGTTGCAGAAGGAGGTTAAACAAGGTGCCGGGCTGAATGGGTCTATCTACAGTATCAAGAATTGAATTAAAATTGTAAAAAGTTATATTTTTATTTTCGAACTAAAAACTTTACAATCTTTCACTGAGTGAACACAATAACATATCAGGTACAATGACAAACTAGAAACAAGACAAGAGAGATCCTGATTGTAGTGATTGTTACAAATCCTGGGCTTCAAGCCCCTCGCTTCACAATTTCTGAGCTCCCAGCTCAAATTTACAAAGAGCACAAATTTATTCAAGGGCAAAAATCCCCTAATTCATGGAGCACTTGCTCCCGAAATACAATTTCTACCCTTCTAGAGGCACTCTTTACAATTACAAAATTTTAAAAAGAGCTAACAGGCTCTCGGTTCCATACTGTCTACTCAAGGCAACATTACATCAATCTCGGGTCTCTCAAACCACCATTTACAAATGGAACTTATTTTTACAGGGGTATTAAAAATCCAAACTACTGGGCCTTCGTGGAATAAGAATAACCGGTTAAATTAATGGCCCGAACACAAAATGAATGGAGGTGTATACTTGCACTCCTAGATATGAACACTAAAATAACCTAGGCTCTAGCCGATGAAATATGGCAATTCCCAAACTACTGAGGTGACACGTATAGAAATTACTTTACCACATTACAGAATGAAAAACAGTTATAAAACGTAGTCACCTCAAACCAAGATGAAGGGGAGCTCGACAGGATAATTCACTCTCTGTCCCCGATTTACACTTAAGGATTTTATGAAGGTTTTACATTAGTCGGAAGGAAGTTACATTTTAGAAAAGCTTGTTACATAACTAAAGAGTCGGACCATTACCTCGGGTTAAATTGCGGAGTTAGCAAGAAGGAATAAAGTTATGTGGCCATTACCTTGTAGATGTTCTAGATGCCGACGAAAGAGGCCAACCGCCTCCTGCTTAACACACACATACACACTCAGATAGACGTTGATCAATTGGCCAAGAATCGTGAAAAGCCGCTGTTTATAAACCCTCAGGGAAGGTTCGAAATCGTTCAAGACTAAACCAGCCACACCCTCTTAATTTAATTGGTCAATTTCAAAGTTACACTCAGAATCGAACAAGAAGCCTGTGATAGGTTGAAACTTAATTACAGAAATTTGGGATTGGCTAGATTCAAAACTCGCGGAAGAAAAGGTAGATATTGCCAACCCAAAATAAATGAACATCAATCAGTTACAAAACCTAATTATACAAAACTTATTTAAATTATAGGTTCTTTCACATTGCACCAGAGGGCATGATCATAAATTTTTGTAGTGTCATCTATGGGAGAGTATTCAAACTTCTTGACGAATGGCAAACAAAACAAGGAGAAATTCACTCAGTTTAGGAAACTGTACAATAACAAAATTGCATAATATTTCGGTGGTGACATCTTCTGATTAATGTTCCAATTTCCAGTAGTAGTATTTTCCACATTAGTTCGATATATGAGTTCATTAAGGCGCTCGATTTGAATGTGCGGCGTTGAGGTGTACCTCCCTGTATTATTATTATTATTATTATTATTATTATTATTATTATTATTATTATTATTATTATTATTATTATTGTTGTTGTTGTTTTATTGTTTTTGTTGTTATTTTTAGCCAATATCATAGCCTAAAAAGTTGGTACAACAATCACAGAAATACCTAGTATTCGTCACATGAAAATTATGAGTGAGATTGCTATTTATTATAATTAAACTAAGCCGGAATATTTCGAAAACATTACGATGCATGTGCTGTAGTAGTTTCAGCCGATCTGTAATTTATGAACATGGACGATCTGCGTCGTGCAAATGTAAAATGCAAGTTATAAATATATTTTAATAGAATCGCGATATGAAACAAATCTTTTTGTGCAAAACCTTGTGTCTAATTTAGATGTTTCAATTACCATATTTTAGCTATACAGGAGTAATGTATTGGGGAAAAACGTAACGAATTTACCAGCATATTGCACGATTCTCATTGGCAGCACGATTGGATCCACAAACCCTGGAAACTTCGTTTTGCTGTTTATTTTGCGACAATTTGATCTGGGACCGGCATGCGGCTAATTTCAGCATGTCATGCAGCACAGCATCACGTAGCGACAAGCCCATGGGGTGTGAGCTTACTAGCGACATCCCTGTTTAGTTTAATTAAAATCGATTACGGTCACATCCTGCCATTCAGAGCCGGTAGTTTTTCTGTTATTCGCCTCATATCTTTCATGAAGTTTCTGAATTTATTCCCAGTTAGAGACCTCGTGTTGTTTGAACCATAAGGATGGTCTGTATGTTAATGTGTTCTGAAACTTCCAGGAAGAGGTAACATAACAAAATCAAAATCTCTCGTAGGTGGTAACGAATGCACTGAGCTAATGAAGTCTAAATCATTAAAATCCATGCAAAGCAAGTTAGGTCTGCCATGTGGGCAGTGTAACACCCCCGCCCTCCCACCCTTCTCGGCACTTTTCGCCCTTGAAAGGGCTTTGGCCTGCCCAGCGACCTCTGCTCAGTCCGAAGGCCTGCAGATTACGAGGGGCTGTAAGGTCAGCACAACGCATCCTCTCGGCCGTTATTCTGGGCTTTCGTGACCGGGGCTGCCATCTCACCATCAGATAGCTCCTCAATTATAATAATGTAGCCTGAGTGGTCCTCAAACCAGCCCTCAGGTCGAGGGTCGAGAGAAAAATCCTTGTCCCGGCCGAGAATCGAACCCGGGGCCTCCGGGCGAGAAGCAGGCACTCTACCCCTACACCACGAAGCCAGCTGGGCCGTGTAACGGTTTTCTCGAATTCAGTTAATGGTAGATTCGAACCCCATTGTGGGCAGCCTTATAGACTGTTCGCCGATGTATCCCATTTCCACACCTGGCTCTACGCTTACTTCCACTCTACGCCCTTTCTTATCCCATCGTTACCGTAAGAACTGTCTGAATTGGGGTGAGGTAAAAAAATAACTAAAAGAAATTAAACTTCACAAACAAAACAAAACAATAACGTTTTCTACTTCCGGTGTAACATTAGTGACTTCCAGAACAACCTTGCCATCCTTTTGGCTAGTGAGTTACCCGAGATGGTGGTGGTGATTATTGTTTTAAGAGGAAGTACAACTAGGCAACCATCCTCTATATAACGCTAATCAGAGAGAAAAAATGGAAGGGGTCCGACACTTCGAAAAATGAAGGTATCGGCCAAAGGAAGGCAAGGACCACGAAGGGCGTGAAAATGAAAGACTCCCTAGGCCTCCATACGTAATACCGTCGGGGTCGGAAAAGAACAAGAGTTGACCAAGAGAGGTCAGATAGGATAGATGAAAGTGAGGAGCCTGGCACAAGTAAGTGGAAGCAATGCCAGGACTCAGATGAGGGCCCCGTGGTCGCCAACCCACGCTCCAAAGTTCAGAGCCCCTGGGGCCCCTTTCAGTCGCCTCTTACGACAGGCAGGGGATACCGTGGGTGTTATTCTACCGCCCCCACCCATAGGGGGAGTTACCCGAGAGGTTCTAGGACATGTTTCATGATGGTGATTATGACAACAATGATGATGATGATGATTAAGGGACGACTTCCGTGCCCTTAACTGAATGATCAGCATACTGGTATTCACTTCAGAGAGCCCTGAGTTCGTTTACAGTCACATAGAGGATTTTACCCACAATTGACAATTTCCCTATCAAGGGCACTGAGTGCTTGCGTACGTATTAATACACTTATCTTTGTTTATACACAGCATAACAAATATGAACACCACAGAAACACGCAATTTATTGTAAATACAACCCTCCACGTACGATAAACATCAAGAAGGCCATCTGGTCGTAAAACTAGGTCAGTTCCACAGGCCTTACCAACGCTAACAACTTAGAAAAAGGGTAAGAAGAAGAAAATATGATGATGACGATACTACCACGATGGTGATGATGATGTGACGACGACAATTTCCTTTCTATGTTTCCTAACATCATGTTAGTGGCCATGAACATGCTTGAATGTTCCACAATTATGTGATTATGCATTCAAATGACATCGGCAGTGATTTTTGGTGGATGGAATTACAGTACAATTTGTCACTGTGCCTGCGAAATACTGACCCGCAGCACTCTTCCAACGATAATTCATCATATTACTTGCACGATACTGAACATCTGATGACATAACCCTACCACCCAGTGTTTTACAAACATACATACATACATACATACATACATACATACATACATACATACATAATCATTACAGACTGTTATGCCTTTCAACGTTCAGTCAGCAAGCCTCTGTGAATTTACTAAACGTCGCCACAATCCTCTATATGCAACTAATGCTGTGGCCTCATTTAGTTCTATACCTCTTATCTTTAAATCGTTAGAAACTGAGTCTAACCATCGTCATCTTGGTCTCCCTCTACTTCTCATACCCTCCATAACAGAGTCCATTATCTTCCTAGGTAATCTATTCTCCTCCCTTCTCCTCACATGACCCCACCACCGAAGCCGGTTTATGCGTACAGCTTCATCCATCAAGTTCATTCCTAAATTAGCCTTTATCTCCTCATTCCGAGTGCCCTCCTGCCATTGTTCCCACCTGTTTGTACCAGCAATCATTCTCGCTACTTTCGTGGCTGTTACTTCTAACTTTTGAATAAGATATCCTGAGTCCACACAGCTTTCGCTCCCGTAAATCAAAGTTGGTCTAAAACAGACCGATGTAAAGATAGTTTCGTCTGGGAGCTGACTTCCTTCTTACAGAATACTGCTGATCGCAACTGCGAGTTCACTGCATGAGCTTTACTACACCTTGATTCAATCTCACTTACTATATTACTATCCTAGGAGAACACACAACCTAAATACTTGAAATTATCTACCGGTTCTAGCTTTGTATCACCAATACGACATTCAGTTCTGTTGAATCTCTTACCTACTGACATCAATTTAGTCTTCGAAAGGCTAATTTTTATACCATACTCATTGCGCCTAGAGTTGCATAATATTAGACTGCAGGCTTTCGGCAAAATCTGCCATTAAGACCAAGTCGTCAGCATAGGCCAGACTGCTTACGACATTTCCACCTAACTAAAACCCTCCCTGCCATTATATCCCTTTCAGCAGATGATCCATGTAAACTACAAACAGCAAAGGTGAAATTATTGTTTTGTTATATGCTTTACTTCGCACCGACTGTCGTGTACCGACCTCCCACGGACTCGAACCGGCGGACTGCCAGGTGGAAGGCAGCCGGGATTCGCAGCCGAGTCTAGAGCTCAAGGTGTCAGAGGAGATTAATTAGTGTTAGAATAATGATAGTCATCGACATGAGACACCTTGTAGTACTGTATAATAAGTATAATAATTATAGTTAGATTTAATAATTGGAAAGCAGAAGGAAGCCTTCAGCTAAGTATTGGAGAGCAGTTTGCGAAACGCGCTCGCTTACAAAAGTTGTTGACTAAGAGTGGAGACTTGTTGATCACAACAAGGTATTTATTGTGTATCGACAAACAGAGCTAGTATGGCAGCGGGCCGCCGAAGCCGACAAAGAAACAAAGCCCAGTGCAAGGCCATTCAGGGTCAGTACAGATGCACTAGGGAAACAAGGAACGATGACGATAAAGTAAGACAGAAAACAGTAGTGCCTAGGTAGCAGCACTTACTGTGACAACTATTGAGAATAGCCACTTGAGGGCGCTAGTGACTGGATGATCAGTTTAGCAATGCCCGTAAGACCCAAGGAGGTAGGGATAGAACTTTGAGTTCAGGAGCGGAGATATAACCCCTGGCCAAGATGGCGCGGGGCCTTCTTCCAGCTAGTAGTTCGTACTTGTCAGAACGATATTCTGTTCGGGCGTAGCCCAAGTGCCGTAGGGCAAGATTCAGATAGACGCGTAGTAGGACAGTAGGCGCGTGGATCAAGCTCGCTCTCTCTTTAGATCTTCACATTCAGACTTGTAAATATACTGTACACAGTAGTTGTAGTTGTCCTCAGTAATAAAGGACAGGTAAATAATTTCATCTTTTATTTCGGGAGTTGCGGGACGAGTCATACCTACAAATTACCTCCCTACATTCCGCTCGGCAGGACAGGTAATACTATAACATCCAAGTGCCTGGTGACCAACCTACGAGATCGTCTCACAGGACAGGTAGGTCACGACAGGCACGTATAAAAATTTGGTGTCAGGTAGTGCAGGGTCCCGAGTTCGATCCTCGAACAGTGTCAACTCGCCGAAATAACGTGAGAAAACCGCGACTTCGTAGAAGATTGTCCGTAAGAGAACCGCGACTTCGCAGAAGATTTCCGTGTGAGAAAATCGCGACTTCGCAGAAGATTGTCCGAACCGTGCTACCGCGTAGTTTCGTTCGTGTGCCGCGCATCGCAGAAGAGGAGCATCACTACCGCAGCCTACTAAGCCAGCCCAGCAGAGAGGTAGCAGTCCAGTAGCAGACAACGCCATCCGGTGGAGACGCAGCACTACAGCCGACTACTCATCCAGCCCAGCAGTGAAGCAGCATTGCAGATTAAGGTAAGCTGAATATTTATTTCAAATGGCACGACAGAATAGTTCAGTACCAGCAGACCAAGGCACTGAGATGCTTGACGAGGTGGAATCAGTAAGTATGAGTGGGCCTTTTGTTACAGTAGTAGAAGGACATCGTCTCATTGGACGAGAGTTTGATGGCAGTCAACCAGATAGATTGCATGAGTTCATAGCTAACGTAGATGCTGCTGTTCGTATGATTAAGGATGAGGATCAAGAGTTGTTTTTCAAGTATATTTTAACTAAGGTTACGGGCAGAGCCCGAGATAAGTTGTTGTACAGACGTGATATACATAACTGGGAGAAAGCCAAGCGGGCATTGATAGAATATTATGGCCAGCAAGGCACGTTAGATTTGTACATTTGTCAAATGTTCCAAACAGCGCAGGACCCGCGAGAATCAGTCGCACTTTGGGCGCACAAAATAGAAACATTGTCAGCTTCTTTTAGAGAGGCAATACTTGAGGATGAATTAGAGGAGGATCGTGACGCGCAGTTGAAAATAACGAGAAAAATATGTGTTGCTAGTTTCATACAAGGGTTAGCCAACCCTAGAATACAAGCTAGGGTACAGTCAGAGAAGGGCATCACTTTTGAGAGGGCAGTTGCACTTGCACAACAGGAAGAAACCGTAATATTGTCAAAGAAGGCACGAGAAGGCCTACAACACAAACATAGTTCAGGGTTTAGCAAGCGCAGACCAGAACAGGAGCGCAGTGCAGCACCAAAGTGGCATACTAAGCCAACACATGCTAGGGAGCGCAGTGCAGCACCACAGTGGCATACTAAGCCAACACATGCTAGTGTTAGGGTGGTCTGTTACAATTGTAACCAGGAAGGCCACATAGCAAAGAACTGTAAGAACACAGGAACGCAGGGGGCTCACACCACACAGACCACTAGTTCCAATACAGCTACAGGGGGCACATTCAGTAAATTAAAATGTCGCTATTGTGGGAAAACAGGACACATTGAACGTGACTGTAGAAAGAAACAGAGGGACAAGGAAACAGAGGTACGAGACACGGTGCGCATAGTACGTACACAACCAAACCCAGTGACAAGGGAAAACAGAACTTGTTATCGTTGCGGCCGGAAAGGGCATATACAGGTGAATTGCCGACAAGGTGTACACATTCAAGGTGCACGCACTCAAGGTGCACACACTCAAGGTGCACACACTCAAGGTGCACACACTCCGGTGATGCGTACGGATAACCGCAGGTGCTATTCGTGTGGCAAACAGGGCCATATCCAAAGAAATTGTCGAAAAGCCCAAGGCAAGTCCACGGGCAATAGGGCCATGAAAGGCCAAACTCAAGGTGATCGCATAGAGGGCAAGGCCGTAAGATACCGAGCCCAATGCGAACATTGTGATAGGTGGTCACATCGAACCCAAGACTGTTGGTTCAAAAAGAAGGGCGGCAGTACGCAAGCCACGAAAGCCTCCGCGGCTCAGGCGGCAAACTAGAACGGGCCCGTAGCAAGGGGACAGTTACGGAGGCCCGCACACCAGAAGGTCCCAAGAATTCTGACGTAGAAGGCACGGTGCTGATTCAGGTCGCAAACCAAGGAAGACCGTTGAGATTTTTGATAGATACTGGGTCCGATATCAGCCTAGTAAAGAGGCAATCGGTACCCAAGGAATGCATGATTGACGGGAGCAAATCAATTGAATTAGCAGGTGTAAGTAAGGGAATAATTTACACTCAAGGTACTGTACGTTTTGCCATTGGAAACACAAGTCACACATTTCATGTGGTAGGGAGTGACTTCCAATTAACACAGGATGGTATAGTTGGGCGAGACCTCCTGACAGATAGCGTGATTGACTATAAGGAAGGTCATGTCACCATAAGAGGGCGACAATACCCTATGGGGGCACGAGAGACGAAGGTGATCCGTCTCGAACCAAGGACCCAGAAGGTCGTTGTTATAGAAGTAGATCGGAATCTACCCTTAGGAATTATTGAGAAGGAAGAGGTGATACCAGGGGTGTACCTCGCAGGGTGCCTGACTAAATCAGCGCACCACGAAGCAGTGGTTAGCATGATGAATACCACTGAAAAGGCAGTGACTTTACACAGTCCACGAGTGCACATACAGGAGGTAGATAAGACCTGCCTAGCACAAGTGCGAAAGGTAGAGCAGAACAGTAGAGTGGCAAACGGAGAACCGGCCACTCAGAAGCCCCGATCACAGCGAGTGATAGACTGTTTACGAGTTGATCACCTCACGCAGGTAGATAAGGAAGGGATATACGCCATCTGTGCTGAGTACAATGATATCTTCCATCTTGAGGGAGACAAACTAACTCACACTGATGTACTACAGCATGAGATCCCTACACCCCAAGATCAACCTCCAATTAATGTACGACCGTATAGACTTCCCGAAGCACAGAAAGGGGAAATACAAGCTCAGATAGATAAGATGCTGAGTGATGAAATTATCACACCTAGCACATCAGCCTGGAATGCGCCATTACTTTTAATTCCGAAGAAATTAGACGCTTCAGGGAAACAAAAATGGAGGGTCGTGATCGACTTTCGTAAATTGAACGAGGTAACGATAGGAACCAGTTATCCCCTGCCATTAATTTCAGAACTGTTAGACGCCCTTGGCAAGGCGAGATACTTTTCAACTTTAGATCTCGCGAGTGGCTATCACCAGGTGTTGTTGAAGCCTGAAGACAGGCCAAAGACAACATTCTCTGCGCTAGGACGCAAGTACGAATTTAGGAAAATGCCCATGGGTTTGATGGCCGCGCCAGCCACGTTTACGAGGCTGATGAACAATGTGCTCACAGGGTTAACGGGTATAAAATGTCTGTGTTACCTGGATGACGTCATTGTGTACGGGAGTTCAATCCAGGAGCACAATGCGAAGCTAAGAGACGTATTTCAAAGGCTGAGAGAGAACACGCTGAAACTCCAGCCAGATAAGTGTGAATTCCTAAGAACCGAAGTAGCGTTCCTAGGACATGTAATTACTGACGAAGGTGTCTTACCAGACCCACGTAAAGTACAGGCCGTTAAGGACTTTCCGAGGCCGACCACTAGCCGCCAGATCAAGCAGTTCTGCGGACTGAGTGGGTACTATAGGAAGTTCATACCTAACTACAGCAAAATCGCGAAACCGCTGTATCAGTTAGTGAAGAAGGACGTTCCCTTTGTATGGGGAGACGATCAGGAACAAGCGTTCCAGATACTAAAGCAAAAGCTAATTGAGGAACCTATATTGCAGTATCCGGATTTTGAAAAACCATTCGTTGTTACCACTGATGCGAGCAACGAAGCGGTTGGGGCGGTATTGTCACAAGGACCTATCGGGAAAGACCTTCCAATAGCCTATGCAAGTAGAACGCTTAACAAAGCAGAAATGAATTACAGCGTAACAGAGAAAGAATTGTTGGCAATAGTGTGGGCAGTAAAGTATTTCAGACCATATTTGTTTGGTAGAAAATTCACTGTTGTGACAGACCATAAGCCGCTGAAGTGGGTCTTCAACGTGCAAGATCCGTCTTCACGCCTGCTAAAGTTCAGGCTGAAGCTAGCGGATTACGACTTCGACGTCGTATATAAGCAGGGCAAACAGAACTGCAATGCAGATGCCCTGAGTAGGAATCCCACTGAACCCAAGTGCCAAGCGCGAGTGGTTAACTCGGCTCAGCACAGGTCTCACTCAGAAATAACAGTAGAAACTCAGGCCTCAGACGAGAATAGAGAGGAGGTACTGTCTTCAAAACCCGAGGACGCTACGGCAGAGGGAATTGAAGCGGACGGTAGCGAAGTTTCCGAGGACGCTAACGCAGAGGAGATTTCGCCCGAAGGTAGCTTATCTGAGGAAGAGAACGAACTAGGCGAAGCTGAAAAGCTAGCCATTTTGAAAGAATGTCATGATTCTTTGGTGGGAGGCCACCAAGGAATAGCGCGCACGTACGCCAGGGTACGTGAACGAATTCAGTGGAAGGGCATGAAAGGGGACATTGAGCGCTATGTACGCACATGTCCCTCCTGCCAAAAGAATAAAGGGACCAGACCAGACGTCAGGGCTCCCATGAGAATTACGGATACCCCGAACACAGTCTTTGAGAAAATATCCCTAGACGTAGTTGGACCTCTTCCGTTGACAGAGGCAGGAAACAGGTACATACTGACATGCCAAGATCAGCTGTCTAAGTACCTAGTAGCGAGTGCCATGCCTAATCAGGAGGCAGAAACCGTGGCACGGACGCTAATCAATAACGTAATAAGTATCTACGGGATACCAGAGCAGATTCTCACTGACCAGGGTAGTAATTTCATGAGTGATGTGTTTAAGACGCTGTGTAAAACGCTGCGCATTCGGAAAACACACACTACGGCCTTCAGGCCACAATCGAACGGTAGCATAGAGAGATCCCATAAGGTGCTCACGGAGTACCTAAGGCATTATGTCTGCTCGGGGGAGCAGAATGACTGGGACAAGTATTTGCCTACAGCTAGCTTTGTGTATAATACCACAAAGAGCACAAGTACAGGGTTCACACCCTACGAATTAATTTTTGGAAGGAAGGCAAATATCCCAGGTGTGCTGCAAAAGCCACCTGAAATGAATTACAATGAACACCAGAACGTGGTGGAGGAACTGACGGCACAGCTTAGGCGAAATCACGAGGCCGCCAGAAGGACTTTATTAGAGCGAAAAGAATTAGAGAAAGAACACTACGACAAAAAGCAAAATGAGGTCACCTTTCAGGTAGGTGATAAGGTTCTATTGCGCAATGACGCATTGCGAAGAGGAAAATCCAGAAAGCTAAGCCCACCATTCGAAGGTCCGTACGAAATAGTAGATGTTTCAGGGGTGAATTGCACCCTACAGATGAACAAGAAAGGAAAGCGGGTTAAAGTACATAAGAACCGTTTGAAATTGTACATGTAGAAACGGGAACTGGGAATCAAATGGTAACACACATCCTGTCTTTACCTTGCAGGTAGACAGCAGATATGGCTCTAATGCTAGGATTGTTGTCCATCGTAGTAGCAGTGATAGTCGTGACGTCACATCGCTACAGAATAGCCGGAGAAGTACTGGATGTCAAGGTGACACCATATGAGAGTACTCCAGGGGCATACTTCGACAATCAGGGTGAGATACAGTTATACCATACGGAATGGGCACTAGTTACCTATGTAAACCTGAATAAATTAAGTGATGTATTTTCAAATGTCAAGAGACACATACACTGGACTCAATTAATATGTACACAGTTAGAAAGAAGTACTAACCTAACATGTCAACAGGATGTTAAAATGCTAAGTGCACAATTAGATAGAATTAGGGAATCGAAGGAATTAATTACGAGGATTACTAAACCAATAGGGGAAACGGATAACACTAGGCGAAAACGAGGCCTAATTAACGCAGTAGGTTCCATCGCAAAGGCATTATTTGGAACATTAAGTCAAGAGGATGCCGATAAATATGAGTCAAAAATTAGTGAGTTAGAGCAGGAACAGCTTTCAATAATGAAAATTGCAAAAGACCAGATGATAGTAGTAAAATCAACATTGCAATCTATGAACAGCACCATTTACGATGTCACAGCCAATGAGCAGAGATTAACTCAAAACATTGCAGAAATTAGATCTTATCTTGCCAATAGCACGCTTCAGATTACAGAAGCACTTAAGCAAGTAGAATTAGAAAACTCAGTGAATAGGCATTTAATTGAGATTGAAGGCCTTCTCATACAACTGTATGAGCATTACAGTGTTGTATTATCAGGTATAATGAATGCTCAGGTAGGAGTCATTCAGGTGCAAATAATTTCACCAGATGATATTATTAAAGGTTATAAAAAAGCTCAGGGAGATTTCCCTAAAGGATTGTCCTTGCCATTTGACTTAAAATCAGCTTACGGCTACTTGATTTACAAGGTAGCCACAGTGGAAGTGTTCGCTAACAAAAATTATCTAGTGTACGTCATCAAGACACCCCTTACAGATAGGGTAACTTATACAATGTATCACATGATTCCATTCCCCACGTATATGAAGAGTAATCCACACCACTTTGTTTATCTTCAAGAGACCAAGGACTATATCCTTATGGACAAGGAGAAACAAACTTATGTTCAATTAGACAAAGATCAGGTAAATCAATGTAAGGTAGTAACACCCAGTTGGAGACTATGTCATGTTAAATTCCCTATTAATACAGTGTACACTCAAAAGAGTTGTGCTGTCCAACTTATCTTAGGAGTTAGTCAGATTCCAGATTATTGTGATAAAAGAATACTTCCCGTTCAACAGCTCATGTGGATACCTATCAGAGCTAACAGATATATATACGTATCCCCAGAAGAAGTTAAAGTAACATGTATGTGTAAGAATACCACCAGTGATATCAGGTTAACAGGCACTGGTATTCTTGTTTTAAGTGCAGGTTGCACAGTATATGGGCCACATAGTAAAATACAAGGTGTAGGTGAAGTGAACACTACACAAAGTAAAGACTTTGTACCAGAAGTCACACTTGATTATGACTGTTGTGAACAAATAGGTAGTGAAATCAAGTTAGAACAGATACCCGAAATGAATAAGTTGTCCTTAAATAATTTGCTAAATCACATTAACGATTTACAATGGGCTACCCATAAGACACAAGAAGTGGAAGATATGGTGAGACAAAAAGAAGAAGAACTGCAAAGACAAATGGTCTATCAGCATATTAATGTGTACAGATATATTGTGTGGATAGTTGTTGGTATCATAAGTTTAATTTTAATTTGTTATTGTTGTAATTGTTGCTGTCCGAAACTAGGGTTTCCAGCAAAGAGATGGTTTGATGATGCACGGGCTCATTGCCCTAATATATGTATAAAACAAACGGTAATCACGAAGGGAGATAAGGTTAAGACTTCAGATGAGGATTTAACTATATTCCAACGTCCCAGGCGGATCCGGGGACGCCCGGAGATGTCTGCGGAGATCATGGAATTACACTCCAGGCCTGCTGGGGGACGCCCTAGTACGCCTGAGAGATCTATAGAAGAAGTAGAAATGGATGCAAGTGATAATCAGAGTAGAAAACAACCTTCCCCTTCACCACAGGGTCGCCGATCCTTACGTACCGGCAACATCAGAGTATAAATAGTGTAGGACAGAAATGGACGCAACGTATGGTTGCATCCATTTCTTCCCTAAGGGGGGAGATGTCGTGTACCGACCTCCCACGGACTCGAACCGGCGGACTGCCAGGTGGAAGGCAGCCGGGATTCGCAGCCGAGTCTAGAGCTCAAGGTGTCAGAGGAGATTAATTAGTGTTAGAATAATGATAGTCATCGACATGAGACACCTTGTAGTACTGTATAATAAGTATAATAATTATAGTTAGATTTAATAATTGGAAAGCAGAAGGAAGCCTTCAGCTAAGTATTGGAGAGCAGTTTGCGAAACGCGCTCGCTTACAAAAGTTGTTGACTAAGAGTGGAGACTTGTTGATCACAACAAGGTATTTATTGTGTATCGACAAACAGAGCTAGTATGGCAGCGGGCCGCCGAAGCCGACAAAGAAACAAAGCCCAGTGCAAGGCCATTCAGGGTCAGTACAGATGCACTAGGGAAACAAGGAAAGATGACGATAAAGTAAGACAGAAAACAGTAGTGCCTAGGTAGCAGCACTTACTGTGACAACTATTGAGAATAGCCACTTGAGGGCGCTAGTGACTGGATGATCAGTTTAGCAATACCCGTAAGACCCAAGGAGGTAGGGATAGAACTTTGAGTTCAGGAGCGGAGATATAACCCCTGGCCAAGATGGCGCGGGGCCTTCTTCCAGCTAGTAGTTCGTACTTGTCAGAACGATATTCTGTTCGGGCGTAGCCCAAGTGCCGTAGGGCAAGATTCAGATAGACGCGTAGTAGGACAGTAGGCGCGTGGATCAAGCTCGCTCTCTCTTTAGATCTTCACATTCAGACTTGTAAATATACTGTACACAGTAGTTGTAGTTGTCCTCAGTAATAAAGGACAGGTAAATAATTTCATCTTTTATTTCGGGAGTTGCGGGACGAGTCATACCTACAAATTACCTCCCTACATTCCGCTCGGCAGGACAGGTAATACTTCAACATCCAACGGCCTGGTGACCAACCTACGAGATCGTCTCACAGGACAGGTAGGTCACGACACGACACAGATAGGTCTTATGGCGACGATGGGAGAAAAAACAGCTTAGGAATGGGAAAGAAGCAGCCGTAACCTTAATTAAGCTACAGCCCCAGCATTTGCCTGGTGTCAAAATGGGAAACCACGGAGAACCAGCTTCAGGGCTGCCGACAGTGGGGTTCGAATCCACAATCTGTCAGATGCAAGTTGACAGCAGCGCGTCATTAACCGCACGGCCAACTCTACTGGTAGTTGGAAGATTACAGCCTCGTCTAACCCATGTAAGTACCCTGAACCAAGAACTCATTCTACCATCGATTTTCTCTGAAGCCCAATTGTCAACATAAATGCCTTTGATTGATTTTAATAATCTACCTTAATTCCATAGTCCCCCAGTATGGTGAAAATCTTTTCCATCGGTACCCTTTCATATGCTTTCTCTAGATCTACGAAACACAACTATCTATTCCTCTCGTAGCAATTTTCAGTTAGCTGGCACATACTGAAAATCTGATCCTGACAGTCCCAATGTGGTCCGAAACCACACTGGTTTTCATCCAACTTCCTTTCAACCACTGATCCCACCCTTACTTCCAAGATGCCAGTGAATACTTTGCCTGGTACACTAATCAGTGAGATACCTCGATAGTTGTTGCAATCCTTCCTATTCCCTTGCTTATAGATAGGTGCAATTATTGCTTTTGTCCAATCTAAAGGTACCTTACCAACACTCCATGCTAATATAATTCTATGAAGCAATTTCATCCCTGCGTTCCCAATATACTTCACCATTTCAGGTCAAATTTCATCTATTCCTGCTGCTTTATGACAATGGAGTTTATTTACTATCCTTTCCACTTCCTCAAGCGTAACTTCGCCAACATCATCTTCCTCCTCCCCATGAGCTTGGCAGTTCTCAACACCACCAGGAAGATTTCCTTCTGCGTTGAGAAAATGTTCAAAATATTCCCTCCACCTCTCCATTGATTCCCTGGGATCTATTATGAGTTCACCGGAATTATTCAAAACACTATTCATTTCCTTTTTTCCTTCCTTCCTAAGATTCTTTATTAAAGCTTGACATAGCCTTTCCAGGTTATTACCGAAATCTTCCCAAGACTTCTTTTTGGATTCAACAACTATTTGTTTCACTCTGTTTCTTTCACCTACGTACAATTCCCCGTCTGCCTCGGCCCTTGTTTGGAGCCATTTCTGATAAGCCTTCTTTTTACATTTACAAGTTGCTCTCTCTTCATCATTCCACCAAGATGTTCGCCTTTTCCCATCTTGACACACAGTTGTTCCTAGGCATTCCCTAGCTGTTTCTACTGCAGCATCCCTGTATGCTACCCATTCCCTTTCTATATCCTGAACATGCTTACTGTCTACTGTTCGAAACTTCTCGATAATCACAGCCATGTACTTCTGTCTAGTTTCCTCGTCCTAAATAGTTCCTACCCTTATTTGTTTGCAGACGGATTTCACTTTCTCTATTCTAGGCCTAGAGATACTTAGATCACTACAGATCAGATAGTGGTCTGTATCATCCAAAAATACCAGGAAAACACGTACATTCCCAACAGGTTTCCTGAATTCGAAGTCGGTTAAGACATAGTCTATTATGGATATGGTACCCCTAGCCTCCCATGTGTACCGGTGAATAGCTTTATGCTTGAAGAATGTATTCGTAACTGCTAAATCCATACTAGCACAGAAGTCCAGCAAACGCTCCCATTCCTATTAGCTACCCTATCTTCCCCACATTTACCAATCACCCTTTCGTTTCATTCAGTTCTATCTCCAACACTCGCATTGAAATTGCTCATTAGTACTATCGTATCCTTGTTGTTGACCCTGACCACGGTGTCACTCAATGCTTCATAAAACTTGTCAACATCATCCTCATCTGCACGCTCACATGGTGAATACACAGAGACAATCCTCGTCCTAACTCCTCCAATTGCCAAATCTACCCACTTCATTCGCTCATTTACGTGCCTAACAGAAATTATATTGCGTGCAATGGTATTCCTGATAAACAGCCCTACCCAAAACTCTGCCCTTCCCTTTTTAACACCCGTCAATTACACTTTAAAACCTCCTGTCTCTTCCTCATTATCCCCCCTTACCCGAATATCTCTTACTCCTAGCACATCCAGATTCATCCTCTTTGCTGACTCAGACAGTTATACTTTCTTTCTTCCATAAGGCCCATTGATATTGAGAGCTCCCCATCGAAATCCATTTCTTTCGCCAGTTTGTTTCCACGGAGTCCCTCGCCTGTCAAACGGGAGTGGGACTCCGTTACTCCCATAGGTCCGAGGCTTGCTAAAATGTTCTGAGCTCGGTAAATTAATGAAGCAGGATGCTACCCTACTTGCACATAGTCCAAGTGAGGATCTCTCCTCTAACGGGTTATGGACCACCGGTGGATTGTATAGTCCTAGCCGCCTGCGCACAAGGAGGGCCATGACTCAGAATATGTCCGAGATGCCCACTCCCATTCCATAGCAACTGGTATCCCGCCTCTCAGGACCACTTACTAGGCCACTAAACCGTTGCCCATGGTTCACGAACTAGGACGTGACTACAGTAGTCCACACCATGAACCAAGAACCAAGGTTTTAGAATGAATTATTTCACTTAGCTATTTTCATAGGCGAAACGACCATACAGAGTTTGGAAAGCAATTATTAAAGATTAATTTTGACTTTCTCAGAAGGAAGAAACACGGACGGAAATCAGATGGATAGAAGCATTAGTAACGTATCGTGCCTTTGATTCTTCTATCTCATATAAAAGTGTCTATTATAATTATTATTATTAATTAATTAAATACCGAATTAAATACTAACTTTTCAATGAAGTTGATTATTGCGAATTACACACACATATCACACACATATATATGTATCGTTATTGGGTGTCAGCCACTATCAAATGCGACAAATTGGCAGAGCAACTCCTATTATCTCTCAAGTTATGGCGTATTACACTTACAAATTTCACAACATATCGAATTACAGGTTGGAAAGGGATATTGCAGTCAAATTTTCCACAATGTAAGATTACTTGAATTACTCTGCCTAAAATAATTGTATGAATGCGCATTTCAAAACAACTATGTTGAAACCAAAGTGTACATCTTAAAATGTCAGATCCGTCATCACACCATTGAATTTGAAAGAAGAAAGACACTTAAAGAAATTATTGAGGCAAGCTTGGCGTTGATGTGTACTAAAGTTTGTTGATCATAAATAACCTACTCTTCGCAATATTGCGTAGCATTGTTTACTACTAGATTACATTGGACAGTTGATTGGATTACTTCCAGAACTGCTGCGTGGAGATATTCTCAGATAGCCTCCGCGTGACTAGGTCATCCTCTCCATCAGCTTCCACAACCTGCTTAGCAACTTACCTATTTAGTTTTTGCGACCTAGTTCCACTCCTACCTATGTTTCTGTGGTCTCTGTCAATGTAAAGACGCAACCAGAAATGTACAACAACTTCAGAAATAATACATGTTCATATCGTGAAACATGACTAGCAAACAAACGCGTCAAGCGTACTAGAAAATTCAAGAAAGTGCGTCTTTTTGAGTGAAAAAGAATTATATATCCTGAAAAGGAGAATGTCTAGTGGTTGTCTGGCAACGCTTAAGTAAACATTCTATGTCATGTAGCTTGCCTTCTGTGTTGCCATTCGTCGCACGATCAGATGAAAATTGTGGTTCCTGATGTTTTAGTGCCTATTATTTTCAAGTATTAGACCTACCATGAGACCTAATTAGGGGGACATAAGCGAATATTCAAGACTAGAGGGAAGATAAGGGAAATGCTTATCTGGAAGAGTATGGATGGCGAGATTAGGGAACTGGTTAAAGCGTGTAAGTCTTGTTTAATTAGCAAGCCCAAGTTGTCTACAAAGGGCTATTGTCATCACACCAAACATCTCGCCCTATGGAGCGATTTTAAATAGATTACGTCGGATCCTTCACTCAATCTAAAGGGAATGGGAATAAATTCATTATTGTGTGTGTATGGATGATTTCACACACAGTTTAACGTGACGAAGAATGTGTACCCTCGGTTCGGACCTCCACCTCCTAAGGTTACCACCGTTTGAACAGCTTTGAAGTCTCAAAACATGTATATAAAAAACATGTATATAAAGTTGGAAAATTACTTGAAAGGGAGCCGGTTCTAATTCGTTTTTTTAGGTAAAGTAATCTTTATGTTGTTTGCGAGGTAGTTGCAGTCCGGTCAGTTACGCCCAAGGTTGACGACAAGAGCGGTTGCCACTGCCGATGTCAGGATCGGTCCGCCGAAACCCCAATGTACCCTAAGATACCATCCTCCCGTATACTGAAAGGATCAGCCAAGGCGATGGTCACCAGGGACCAAGTAGCATAGTGCTGCCCTATAATAGAGTGGGCGGTTGAAATCCAGCTTCCAAGCTACTCCCAATGATCACCGTCCCCAGTCCACAGTCCCCACTCGAAGCTTCAGCTCTACATTGCCATTGCTGAGGAGGTTTTTCAGTTTAATGTGAGTGCTTCGCGCATGTTGAGTTCTTGTCTCAATCTTTAGGGTGAGTTAAATTAGCCGTTCAAATAAGATTTTGATGTATAAATGAGTATAACTGTTTAATTACATATTTTAAAAATGTATTAAAATGCATTTTATTTAGGGTACATTTCTTACAAAAGTCTGAAATATATATTTATTATATACTAAAATATACAAAAGTACTATTATTGCAGCATATGATCTTATATAATTATTATACAAATTAACATAACTCTACAGAAATATCATCTTCTTCTGCCCCTTAATCTGCTTACCCTCCAGGGTCGGTTTTTCCCTCGGACTCAGCGGCGGATCCCACCTCTACCGCCTCAAGAGCAGTGTCCTGGAGCTTGAAAATTTGGGTCGGGGGATACAACTGGGGAGAATGACCTGTACCTCGCCCAAGCGGCCTCACCTGCTATGCTGAACAGGGCCTTGTGGGGGATGGGAAGTATGGAAGGGATAGACAAGGGAGAGGGAAGGAAGCGGCCGTGGCCTTAAGTTAGGTACCCTCCCGGCATTCGCCTAGAGGAGAAGTGGGAAACCACGTAAAACCACTTCGAGGATAACTGAGATGGGAATCGAACCCCCTCTACTCTGTTGACCTCCCGAGGCTGAGTGGACCCCGTTCCAGGCCTCGTACCACTTTTAAAATTTCGTGGCAGAGCCGGGAATCGAACTCGGGCCTCCAGGGGTGGCAGCTAATCACACTAACCACTACACTACAGATTCGGACACAGAAATATCATACAATAGAAAATATGAACCTATCAATACTTTCTGGATAATATATAAATGTACAGTAAATTAATAATCAGCCCGCCTTGATCGAAGTTCAGAATTCATTCCCATATTCCAGAATTGGCCTCCGTGGACAATTTCTAACGAACACAAGTCATCATCCACTTCTGAAGATAATATCAATCCGATTGAATGAATATACTGTATATTGGACGTTTATAAGGAAGTTTACTTTTACCACATATGGTACATAGGTCTTACCTATCTTTCAGCATATGAACCAAGTCTCCCGATATATTTCTTCCATGGCTACATTAATTAACTCATTTTGCAAATGAAAAAGGAAGATTATTAGGTCTGAAGTTTAGTATTTTTCTCTTTGCTATTGCCTTTACGTCGCACCAACACAGTAGGTCTTATGGCGACGATGGGACAGGAAAGGGCTAGGAGTGGGAAGGGAGCGACCGTGGCCTTAATTAAGGTACAGCCCCAGCATTTGCCTGGTGTGAAAATGAGAAACCACGGAAAAACATTTTCATGGCTGCCGACAGTGGGGTTCGAACCCACTATCTCCCGAATACCGGATACTGGCCGCACTTAAGTGACTGCAGCTATCGAACTCGGTGTAGTTTAATTTGAACAGCCTTGAAATTCGAGAATAAAATATGTATGCACCCGGACTAACTGAATTCACAGAAATTTTCAGAATCTTTGGCAATTTCAAGGATAGTTTTCGCTGATGATAGCTACCAGGGTGAAAATATTCCAAAATTCCACTAACATACTTTCTAAATACACAACAGTAACCCTAATTTAATAAGTGACATTGTTAGTACCGCATTCCAAATTTCAGTTGATCTATGTTTAGTACCATTGTTCGAGGGAAGAATGGAAAATAACTTTTCCTTTCACGAAATATTTAATGGTGAAGAAGAATCCGGATCAGCGACTCTTCATCCTAAGCTGGACTAAAAAGACTACAGAAAAATACTATTTAATGAGCAGGTTTAGAAAACATTCTCAAAAAGAAAAAGGTCTTACCTATCTCTCAGCATATGAACCAAGTCCCCCGATATATTTCTTCCATGGTTACACCAAGCTGAATGTGTTTCCTGTGCACGAACGATTTCAGAACTTTATTTGAACGGAAGCATTTACCTGCTACAAATTTCTTGAGTGGCCCAAGGAAATGGGAGAGCTGCATAAATATTGATAATGCAAAAGCTGGGAGATTTCCAATAATCCACTATACTGTCAAAACCTCACACGGCATTATTTTCACTTCTTCTGTCTACTGATGTTATTCATAGGATTACAATGGTTCGGTTCAGATGAAGAATTGAATTCGGTCGTGCGCAGGTGCAAATCTCCCAGACGGTAAAATTCCATAACGAGTTGTATCCAACTGGGTGTCACCATTGGAGGAATATACTAGAGACTCGCTTCATATGCTAGCATATAGCTAAAACATGTAGTTCCTTGTGCTTAGTTTTTTTCTAATAATAATTGTATGAAATGATAACCGTTACTTTTCGAACTTCTCTCGTCCCATTAGAAATTCTAAGTTTCTTCAGTATTAAAATATATCAACACCAGAATCTTAAAAGCTGCTACTATATTTGTTTACATGAAAACTTTAATGAATGGATGTTGAAATTTAATTTCATTAATCCCATTTTAAACCTTCCTTTAATTTTGAGTTATGCCGTACATTTTATTTGGTTAGAAGGCAATTCAGTAAAATATATTGTACTATTATTTTTATCAACATTGGGTACCCAAACATTGTTCGATTTATCTGCAAGGTCGGCTATGCAATGAGATGAACCTTCGTTGCGAGTTTTTATGACTGGATGCTCTTCCTGACGTCAATGATGTTAATGAGTTGAAATTAATGACGCGGGATTATAGTTATTAGGGAGAGGCTGAAACTCGGTGCCGGCACATAGCCTACTCCTGTTTAATATCACCAAGGTGTCTGCTCAGCCCTTAACGTCGCCATCCGAAGCACGAATTAACGTCGATAGCGTTATACTCCCTCGCTCCATATGAACACTGCGGAGAAATTGGCAGTTAAATCCCCGCTTTTGGCGCACAAACGAATGATTAGAAATTGTATACCACCTCATCTTCTACATTGCCGACAGAGATTTTTGTGGAGAAAATTTTTCCAACCAACAGTAATCGAACCGGATAACCACGGTGTCAGACCATATAAACTTGACGCCTGAACAATCATCGCCAACAGGCATCTTTTAACATGTTTATAAGCCACAATAATCTTGTAAAATAATCACATACAGTATAGAAAATGAGTTCAATTAGATACATTACTTTCAAGATAAAAGAATGTCATCATGTGCATTGCCTTAGGCAGAGTAACGGGGAAATTTCATTAGCAAACGTAACCTAGGAAATTTGATATTAATATGACTTTGAGTATTATTCACTTTTAGGTCCATCTGAGCATCGTTACCGAGCGTATTGTGGAAATACCAACGAGGAAGCTGCTCCACCACACCGGACTGCCTTAGGCTCTCGCTGTGTTCGATTCAGCATTTATTCCCATTCAGAAAAGACAGCCTGCCGTTGATGCTTAATTAATGCTCTGAATATTGTTGCCTCTTTTGTAATCCTCCTCGACCATTATCTCCTGAAAAATGGCCAACGCTGTTCCTACTGATCATAAAACAAGGAAAGTGGAAGGCAGGCGTCAAACTACAAGAAATATTCAACATTTATCGCTATTAGACTTTCCCAAAATCGTTACTAACTTTGGTATTTTAGAGAATTGCCATGTACTGGTTCAGTATCCAGATACATAAAACCAATTTCATAACTCTGTAATACATATTAATAGAGTTGCTTGTGTATATACTTACAGTATTTAGCATTACATTAAACGGAATGTTGCAAACTCTGAAGTAAACTCAAAGCAATTTCAATCAGCAGCCATGGATTAGTGATATTACAATGAAGATAGTTTGACACTTCTTACTTTGAATATTTACTAATGAATCTACTTAAATGTATATTGCATATAACGGATGGGTATACACTATTAAGAGTGACAATTAGAAGCGCTAGGAGGGGCAGGCAACACTAAAATGATCCAAATCGTAGTATGTTGGTATATTTATAAATGACAGTGAATGCAAAGAAAATGTTTAATTGTTTTATCTATTCCTGGTTCTCATCATTCTAAATATTTGTGAAAGTGATAATTGTTTGACAGTATTAGTCTAGAAATGAGCGCTTGTACATGTGTGCTACTAAAATCATTGTACCTTTACAATAATTACTAACAAAATTGTTGTTGAATTTGTTGATATAATAAGAAGAAGAGCGTTATAGCATTGTAAATCAGCTGGTGGTTTGCAACTCATGTAAAGGATCTTAATTCGGTCTGTAGTCGTAAACGATAAAGGACAAGGGTGACTAAAATTGATGAACTGGGGTAAACTAAGATGGTTTTTAAGATCAATAATTGGGTTTCAGTCTGCTTTACGTCGCACTGGTACAGGTAGGTCTTCAGGCGACAATGGAATAGGGAAGGGCTTGCAATGGGAAGGAAGCGACCGTGGCCATAATTCAGGTGTGAAAATTAGAAACCACAGAAATACATCTTCAGGGCTACCGACAGTGGGGTTCGAACCCACTATCTTCCGAATGCAAGTTGACAACTACGTGACACAAACCACAGCCACTTTCTCAATAATAATAATAATAATAATAATAATAATAATAATAATAATAATAATAATAATAATAATAATAATAATTATTATTATTATTATTATTATTATTATTATTATTATTATTATTATTATTATATAAAATACATAGCTCTCCATTATATACTGTTATGCCTTTCAGCGTTCAGTCTGCATGCCTCTAGAAAAATTGCTAACGCCCTCACAAGCCCCTAATTTTAACTAGGTCTGTGGCCCCACTTATATCCATACCTCCTATCGTTAAATCATAAGACACTAAGTCCAACCATCGTCGTCTTGGTCTCGTTCTCCTTCCCTCCATGCCCGAGTTCATTAATTCCTAGGTAACCTAGCCTCCTCCATTCGCTTCATATGACCCAACGACCAAATCCCATTTATGCGTATCATTCAAGTTCATTCATAATGTAGTCTAAATCTCCTCAGTCCGAGTACCCTACTGCCACTCTTCTCACCTATTTGTATCGGCGATCATTCTCACTACTGTCATGTCTGTTACTTCCAGCAAATGATAAAGATACCCCGTGTCCACCCAGCTCTCACCCCTGCAAAGCAAAGTCGGTCCGAAAGCAGACCGATGTAAAGATAGTTTCGCCTGATAGCCGACTTCCTTTTTACAGAATACGTTTGATCGCAACTGTGAGCACACTACATTAACTTTAACACAAATCCTAAATACTTGAAATTATTTACCGTTTCGAGGTTTGTATCCCCAGTCCGACATTCACTTCTCTTGGATTTCTTACCTAGTGACATCAATTTAGTCCTGGAAAGGTCAAATTTCATACCAAACTCATTTCACCTATTTTTAAAGTTCCAAGATATTAGAATGCAGGCTTTCGGCACAATCTGCCATTAAGGCCAAGTCATCAGCGTAGGACAAATTGCTTGCTATTTTTCCACCTAATTGAATACCTCACTGACATTTAATACCTTTACGCATATGATCCATGTAATCTATGAACAACAAAGGTGAAATATCATAACCTTGTCTAAACTCTCTAAGAACCTTGAATTAAGAACTCATTACACTACCAATTCCAATAGCAGCCAATTGTCAACATGAATGCCTTTGATTGAATTTAATAATCCACAATTAATCACACAGCCCCCAGTACGGCGAACATTTTTTGAGTTAGTATTCTGTCATATTATGCCTTCTCTATATCTACGAAACATAAACGTAATTGTCTATTCTACTTGTGGCATTTTTCACTTACCTGTCACATACTGAAAATCTGATCCTGAAAGCACCTCTGCGGTCTGAAACCACACTGGTTTTCATTCGACATACTCTCAACCACTGATTGGATCCTCTCTTCCAAAATCCCAATGTACACCTTGTTTTGTATATTGACCAGTGGGATACCTCGAGAGTTGTTGCAATCCTTCCTGTTCCATTGCTTAAAGATAGGTGCAATTACTGCTTTCGTTCAATCAGTAGGTTCCACACTAACACATTTTGCTAAACATATTACCCTATGAAGCGATTTCATCCGTGTCACCGAACTACATTTCAACACTTCAGGTCTAATTTAATATATTCCTGCAGCTTTATGTCAATGAAATTTACTGACCATTCTTTCCACTTCCTCAAAATTAATTTCACCATCATCATTGTCCTCCTCCGCATAACTTTGGTTGTTCGTGACGTCTCCAGGAATATTTACTTTTATATTGAGAAGGTTTCCAAAACATTCCTTCCACCTGCCCAGTGATTGTCTGGAATCTCTTATTAGTTAACCTGATTTACCCAAAACACTTCTTTCTTGTTTTCTTCATCGACGTATAATTCCCTGTCTGCATAAGTCCTTATTTGGAGTCATTCCTGATAGGCCTTTTTTTTCACATTTACAAGCTGCTCTCCACAAAAATGTTCACTTTTCCCATTATACACAATTGTTCCTAGGCATTGCCTTACTCTGCGTACTACAGCATCCCTGTATGACACCCATTCTCATTCTATATCCTGAACCTGCTTACTGTCTATTGTTTGGAACTTTTCACGAATCATATGATTATTTCCTCGTTTTGGAGATTTTCTATCCTCATTCGTCTCCAGACAGATTTCACATTCTTTATCCTTGACCGACAAATACTTAGTTTACTCATAGAAGATAGCGGTCTGTATCACTGAAAATGCCGGGAAAACTCACACATTCCTAACAGATTTTCTGAGTTCAAAGTCGATTATGATTTAGTCTATTATGAATCTGGCGCCCCTACCTTCTCATGTGAAGCGGTGAATAGCCTTGTGCTTGTAGAATATATTCGTAACTGCAAATCCCATACTAGCACATAACGCTAGAAAACGCTTCTCATTTCTGATTGTTTGCATATCTTCCCCACGTTTACACATCACCTTCTCATATCCTTCAGTTCTATTTCAAATTCTGGCATTGAAATCGCACATTACCACCATTTTATCCTTGGTGTTGACCCTGACTACGGGGTCACTCAGTGCTTCATAAAACTTGTTAACTTCATCCTAATTTGCAATCTCACATGATGAATACATTGAGACATAACTCGGCCTAATTCATCCAACAGTTAAATCTGGCCACATCATTCGGTCAATTACGTGCCTAACAGAAATGATGTTGCTTGCAATAGTATTCCTGGTGATCAGTCTTAAATCTTTTACTGCCCTCTCCCTTTTAATACCAGAAATGAATTAAAAACAGAAATCTATTTTACTTAAGTTGTTTCTTTTCAGATATAAGTCTATTACCATATTATGTTTTCGTTTCCAAGTAGTTTATATATTCATTTGTTCAAAATTAAATTCGGCAGTTTGAAGAACCTTACAGTCATAAATTAACTAAGTTGAAACTGAAAAGAAATGAATTAATATATCACAAAGAATTAATGTTGGAGCAGGAAATTACTGCAGTTTGCTAACAACTCGGTGGCTATGTGATCTACAGACAAGGCGAGCACGAGAAAAACAATGATTATTATTATTATTATTATTATTATTATTATTATTATTATTATTATTATTATTATTATTATTATCATTATTATTATTATTATTATTATCTAAAATTAATGGTAAATGGGCGCCATATGTCTCCAAAGAATCCCTTAAATTTTGATAACAAAAATGATTAAGATTGGTAGATCTTTAAACTTCTAAATAGCGCACGTAGTTTGTAAATCCAGTATTCTGTTAACTAGGTCTTATCTGAAAACCCCTGAAAATGATACAAATGTATAGGATCATATGATTAGGCTACCATTAAAAGGTATACTTTATATATTAGTTTATAATATTGAAAGGAACATATTCTGACTGGCTAAGAATTATTTGAGAAGAAGACATTTGCACTCTAAAAATTGAAAACAATTTATTCTCTGTACTGACAATCCAACCACCTATCCACCCAGCAATGTATACCCAGCATGGCCATGTGATTGTGTCTGTTGGAAATATTATGGCCATCTCGTGCCGTCATCCTTGGTTCATCCCTCCCAACACATCGTCCACATTCGCATTACCAGTTTTGTTTCCCCATTCCAAGTGCTTACTCGCATTTCCAACTTCCTTGTCGATATAAGGAATTCAAACTCATAAGAGATAACCAGTCCATCGTGACCTAGACATATCTGACATACCTTTACACCGAATAAATGCTCAAATTTATGTTCAAAACAATTAGTAAGGCCACCAACGATAAAATGACCACTGCCCATATAGCACACTCGAATCATGAAAGTATATGTCGAAGAGTGTACAAACAAATGGCAGGTAATGATGTAGATGTTGATTCCCATAGGGAACCTAAAATATTTGTCCTGAATCAATAAATTTATAATACCAATATAATGGTCCGGTAGTGGACATTATAAATTTTCCAGCTAACGCATTCATGGTTGCCTGCGTTTCGCCCTCGTGTGCTAAGTTAGGCTCGTCAGTTGGGATTTAGCACACCACCCAAGACGCAAGGCTAGTGCATGCCGTGGAGGCCAAGGACGAAGGGGCGGGCCACCTAGAAGGTAACGCCTTCTCTCTGGCCAGGAGATTTGGCGGGGTTTGGAGATTTGATGGGGTTTGATGATAAAAGGAGGGAGCTTTGATTTAGTGATGTGGTGATGGGGCCTCTTGGCTAAGGGTGTAGTTCTGTTCTTTTGCTTTTTTTGAGTTTTAATTACAGAGGTTACATTCATTCATTGATTTTACAATTACGGTTTACAGTACTTTATGGGTTTACAATTTGTTATAAGACAGTTATTCAAGTTATGGTTGAAGGTTATGGAGAAGGAATTGGGTAATTTGCTGATATAGGGTGGAGAAGTTGAGTAGTGATGTGAGTAGGACTTGGAGTAGGTAGGATCGGTTTTGGAAGTTTAGGTGGTGGGATTGGGGATTGGGAAGCCGGGCGCGGTTGTGAGAAGTGGAAGGGCGTGGGGAGGGTTGCGGGGGAGATCGAGATGGCTCCACACGGTGTAGGCGGCCGAATAGTCTTATCCCCTGCTGTATCAGTCGTTGGGCTTCTTCCGTTGTCTGGAGTTGGAGCCTCAACATAAAGGTGGGTCCGGCTTCGTTGAATATCCTGGGTGCGCGAAGGAGATGGATGCCGGTCTGTCGAAGTTCCTGGTTGATGAGGTGCTGAGGTATACCTGGGTTTATTCCTCTCACGACGTAGCTGGGGTTGGACTCGGGCGGTGGTGGAGATGATTCGTTGCATTCGAGCGCTGATGGTGATGGTTGTCTGGTGGTTTCCATTAATTCCTCATCGGGTGGCTGGGCCGTAGTATTGGGTGGGGTGGGAGGAATGGGAGACATCATAATAGGGGAGGTGTGGGTCGAGACTGTGGTGGTTATGGGGGTCTTAGGTGAGGTGGGGGTATGATAGGTGGCGGTAGTGGTAGTAATGGTAGTAGTCGGAGTTGTGTAAGTGTAGGACTGGGGTTGTTGTGGTGGGATGTAGGTAGGTGGCTAGGTGCAAGGTTTCGGTGTTTGTGGGGGGATGTACTCGGGCGGCCGGGTTCCCGGTTTTGATTCGAAGTGGCAATGAGTGTACCTAAAATTAAAGTGATAGTAATTCTCCATGTGCTGGGGGCATGGGTCTACGAAGAAGTGTCGTCCGAGGATGAATATTCCAAATTTCAGCGCCTGCTGGACGTCGTGAGTTGTGGCCAGTTGGATCAAAAATTTAACTGTAGGGATACAGTTTTCTAGGATTCTGGAAGCATTTGTGCCTGGTAGGCCGCAGTTTCGTAGAGAACGGAGGAGACCTCCGTCCGTCACAGAGAGATGAACACCTTTAAGGACACAATTAGGCATGATTGGGGAGGCCGACTTCCTTTCTGGCGTCTGGCCTAATTATGCTGTTTAGCACGGCAGGGTACAGAAGTTAAAATTGAGGAGTTCCCCTGCCGTAATGAAAACAGGCGTGATCTGCTGCCTGACTGCTGAGGTTATTTCATTCCTGTCCTTTGACTAGAGCTAAACTAGTAGCTCTTTGGCCTTTGATTGTTGATTTGTTGATACTTTGGCTTTAAACGTGGTTGTATGTGTTGTACATACGTCGTTATTTATTGTTGACTTGGCGCAGAGATCGCCGGACCACCAAGGGGAACCAGCCCACGGAGAGGACCCGCACCACACCACCCCATAGTCTTCCCCCGCTAGTCCCCGTTTATTGAATTCTTTCTTTGTACATTTATATTTACATATATTTACATTTGGTAATTGTTTCATTGAGCTTCTTCTTTGGTTAGAGTCTTTAAGTCCTTCTTGCTGATCGTATACACTACATATGTATCAATTTACAATAATTACATATCAAGCACAAGTTATACATTTTACACAATTTTATAGGTAAATTTGTTGTTTCGTGGTGCCTCTTGCTTGGCTATAGTTTTTCGGTCCATTTTGTTTTGTATTGTAACATGTGTGTTAGGTAATACGATCCATTTTGTATTTCACTGGTTACATTTACTATTTATTTATACAGTGGTTTATACTACTTAGTACGTCTCGTGCGGGGTATGGTCTGTCTTGTCTTGGTGTTATTTGTTTGTTTATAAACATCTGTAGTAGTACTACTAGTCACATGTTTGTTTGGAATGTCATTCATAGTCGTTGTAGTCACTGTGTTAGTGGGTCAGTCAGTGTTGTCAACAATGCGGTAGTAGTAACTATGTGTTCATTGGTTTTTGGTCTCGTCTTGTGGCGGTTTATATTTTGAATTTTTATCTTTGCATCGTTTCCCATAGGCTACTTGAAGCCACCAGCAGTGCCAATGCACTATGAGAGCTATGTCTCATTTCCAAAAATTGATGCCTACCTGGCCATCAAATGATGTAGACGTTGATTCCCATAGGGAACCTAAAATATTTGTCTTGAATGAGTAAATTTATAATATCAATATGGCACACGAGGGCGAAACGCAGGCAACCAAGAATGAGTTAGCTGGAAAATTTATAATGCCCAATAACGGACCATTATATTGGTATTATAAATTTACTCATTCAGGACAAATATTTTAGGTTCCCTATGGGAATCAACATCTACATCATTTGATGGCCAGGCAGGCATCAGACACAGCTCTCATAGTGTACTGGCACCGCTGATGGCTTCAAGTAGCCTATGCAGTGGCCTGCAGATAGGCCACCTGCCAGAGCCTATTTGAATCCAACAATAGCCAACTGCCAACCAAGAATAGGCAGTTCAACCAGCAGCCTGTAAACCCCATATACACAGGCACAGAGCATTTGTCAGAGCCTGTAAACCCCGTATACACAGGCACAGAGCATTTGTCAGAGCCTGTAAACCCCGTATACACAGGCACAGAGCATTTGTCAGAGCCCTCAGTGTGGTTACTGGTTCGGAACTTGTCCCGTTGCGATACGGCAAAAATACACCTGTTCCGACCGTACCCAATGAGTGAGCGCCCTTACGCCGGTCCTGAAAAAGAGTTTGACCCAACCAGTGCTTCACCTTACCTTCTCTTCACTCTATATACCATGAACCAAGCACAAGACTGGCAATCTTATGTAGACTCCACCCTACAAGCCTGGCAAGCCATATCTGATATGGCTGCCAGCCTACCATCCCCGCATGACACTTTTTCACTACAAGAAGCAATCCCCACTCAAACTCAACACACTCCACCTCCATCAGCACTACAATACACCCCTAGTCCACTCAGACATCACTCTCCATCCTACTCCCCTGCCTCACCTGATTCATCACCCCTCCTACAATCACCCCAGGAAGAAGAAGAAGACAGCGACAGAAACGAGGAAGAAGGAGGAGAAGGAAAACTAAACATCACGGAAGATATTGACTACACAGATCCCCTCTTCTGTGTACGTGGGAACACCACCTTCCCTGTATCCCAAAAATGCCACGTGCTTATCTTCAACCTTAGAGATCCAGACCCGGTCCCACTGACCAGGAAAACGATCATTACCAGCCTCATGCCCATCTTCGCTTAACACATTGCAGTCATTGAGGAGTCACATAATAATCTACTTTTGGTAACTCCATATCGAAATTCCTCAATCCATAACATTCTGGAAGCACTCGAAAAGAGCAATATTCCAACGCCTATCATCATTAATCCCATGAATAATGATGTCAATCAGCAAATAATTCTTCCAACAAAAACTGTACATCAAACCACTCAAACTGAACTCTCCTCCGCCACCACATCTCAAATGCAACCAGCAATACAACTCAGACGACCACGCCCAAATACCGAAAGAAAAACCAGCACTCCAAAGAAGACCAAGACGCCAACTGCACGAGAAGAAAACCGAAGAAAAAATATACCCAAACCGACCCCTTCTACCTCACTGCAAATACCATGTCACAAACCACTCCATCCATCCAGCACCAAGAATCTCAAACAACTCCAAACACACAAGATAAATCTCACCAAGCATATCCTGCAGCCTCCGACATTCAAACCCAAACTATACCGTCCCTCCCCGCCTACCACCCCCCCCCCCATTGAACCGACAAATCAATCCTATCAGCCAGTACCACCATCCACTCACAAAATAAACAAACCTCAGCCAGCGCACATCTGTCGTCAAATCAAAACCAAGCAAACCGTTCCAATACGCCTCTTCTTCCCGCACCACATTTCAAATCCAAACCCAAACCTCGCCCACCACATCCTTCCCTAACCATTCTCTGCTACAACTGTCTAAAACTTAACCACTATGCAGCCATACGCAAAAATAAGACTAGATGCAACCGCTGTGGTGGTCCTCACCACCACCGTGACTGCAAAGTACCACGCGACCAGGCAACCTGCGCTAACTGCCACGGAAATCACGCAGCATCTTTCCCTGGTTGCCCATACTTCAAAACAGCCATGAAACAGAAACATCACAAAAACACGCATCGAAAACCTCAGTCAGTCTCATCAAAACAGAAAACCATTCGCCCACCTTTACTTACTACCACCACCTCCCAAGATAATACACCCAACAATAACCTGCTCCTCCTTATTCTTAATCTACTCCAAAACCACCTCCAAGAAACTCAGGGTCCCCTCGGTGGACTGAGTAGCCGAGACCCTGAAGAACCAAACCAGTAAACCCTCCCCTCCCTCCCGCCAAGTAAAGCAAGAAACACCAAATACGTCCTCAATTCTTCACTGTATCTGCCTTCACATATCTTGAAAACACCAACTAAGATGAAGCACTGGTTCTCGGAGACGAGGCGGTGCACATAACTACATGCTGCCCATTAATAATGCTGTTATTCCAAATTACATCTGCACACTCACATTAAATGCAAACGAAATAGCTTGCAGAATGTGTAGTCCCTGCGAAGTACCAGATAAATGCCCATTACCACATAAATGGTAAATCCCGGGCGTGGTTAGTGTTTGGATGGGTGACCGTCCGAACACTGCTGCATATCTGAAACACTAACTACTGTGTCAGCCACACACTCAGGGAACAATCGTTTGAGCTCCATCTAACTACACTCTAAAACTTTCTCCACCTAAAATTCAATTCACTAATCCACAGTTAAGCAACATTGAGCGTGGTCACCCATTGGATGGGTGACCAATGACTGCAATTTCATTTCTTCACTAATTATTAACCTTCAATAACTACCAACGACTCACTAAAATAATCACTTAATACGTTTCCTTAAATACAAATATTCACTAAACTGCTGGGTGAGGAGCGTCCAAACGCGTCGGTACCAGCAAAACTAACCAAACTCCTCCTCCCGCGGGAGGCGGGCCTTAAATTTGATGATGGATCCACGGTATGCACTAGCCTTGCGTCTTGGGTGGTGTGCTAAGTCCCAACTGACGAGCTTAACTTAGCACACGACGGCGAAACGCAGGCAACCAAGAATGAGTTAGCTGGAAAATTTATAATGTCCAATAACGGACCATTATATTGGTATTTTAAATGGCAGGTACGAAAACGATGTAAGACTCAGAGGAACAGTGTCCACATAAATGCTATTTACGACCACCGCGAGAACATAATGGAACAGAATGAAAGAGAATAAGACAAACTTCCTTGCTCAGACGTATTTATTAGTTTCTGCTTACCAAATATTCTTTAGTAACCACTACAGTAGATGTTGCTTCATTTGGGAAGATTACGAACCGTCGTTCTAAGATACCCATTTTCACGTAAATATAAACAATTTTCGCCTTATCTTGTGAACTCACGTAAATTCCTGTAATGCTTCCTGCTCCAACGGATGAGTACTAAAGTAACTTTGTTTCACAACTACGTTCCAATAACCTATCTGTGAAGACTAATTCACATCAATTTTATAAAATATGGTTACAATTATATCTAGTAATCTTGATCTGTTTACAGTGTGTAACTTAACTGAATATAGTCCGGATCCATTGTAACTGTTCTTTCTCCTCATCAAGACACATGGGGAGATGAATGTTATTACCTTGGGACACATGATTATCAAATAAACTATTTGTTGCTTGCCCGTAAATTGCCACGCAAATAGAAACAATTAACATTCCATGGTTTCCCATTTCTCTATGTGATGTTTGGGCGCCAGGGTTACAGTTTTAAACAAAACGTAAACCAAAATTTATATTTAATAGCATAGAGACTTATACGTAAATCACAGGGGTAGGATTTTAAATAATTAACCATTAAGCATCGCTTAAGAAAGAAAATTAACGCAATATAAAATACAAATGAATTTATTACACAAAAAATGAGATGAATCGGAAAAGTTCCTTAAAGCGTGGAGGAATTTAGAATTTACTTTACTGAATTTACTAATTGCTTGCTTTATCTAATTGCAGCTGACCAATTGCAGCTTCCGTTGAAGTCATCTGGTTTCCGTGGTTACTCGTTCTCTTCTTCTCGATGTAGAATTTGCTCCATTGACATCCTTCCTTCCTTCTCTGATATGGTACGGGCTATCTGGACTAGCACTCCCTAAATGCCTATTCTTTAAATTAGACATTGGCCCTATACTTGTAAAAACTGATCTGCGTTGATCGTAAGAGGAGAACATTCAGAGATATGAATTTTTCCATATTAGTAGAAATCTCAATCCAACTGAGCTATACTATTTATACGGTACAGACTTGTACCCAGTTCCGTAGACTTGAACTCAACATAGTTCTTCGTCCAGAATATTTCCTGAATATAACACACGCCGTAAGCTTGTTTCGTTTCACGTAGATCCGATATCATAACCGCAGCTGAGTACTGTGTCGAAGCGACAACACACTGTACAAAAATAACTATGTCTCGGAGGGACCACACACTGTCTCAAAATCAATAACGTCGTTCAAAGTAGATGTTCCCAGTAGAAGTAGCGATGACAGCAGAAGTAGTAGTTAGGTTCACAGCAAAAGTTGTAGTTAGGTTCACAGCAGAAGTTGTAGTTAGGTTCACAGCAGAAGTAGTTAGCAGCCGTTCTCGTGGTGAGAATCTCTATATATCCGGGCTCACCCCCACTCTTGGTAACAGTTCAATCTCAAAACTCATATACAAGGAAGTATCTGATTCGTAGATCGATTTATCAACTCCCCTTCTCTTCTTTCTTGACAAGTCCAGTAGGCGTGGCGATGATGTAGCTGACCAGCATGCAAGCCTCGTGCGCGGGTCGCTGTTTACTAGCCTTGGCTCATGAGTTAAACCCATGAGTCATGTAATTTTCCACGCTCAAGAATAACCGTTTCCGTATACACTAATATGAGATGAAATGACAACAACTATATTTCAACATATTAACCAAATCCAATACATAATAAATTCCTATCTTTCATAATATAATAATAAATAATAAATGATGTTATAATATATACAATATGATTGCAAAAACCTTATTTACAAATGCTTGGCGTAGAATAAATATCTTATTACGAATAATTGCCGATGGCGGATAAACTTGATATCAAATGATATCGCGTAAAATGATATTATATTAAATTAGTAGGGCTGGAGAAGCCTGGACGGTTACACCATGGCTAAATGGTTAGCGTTCTGGCCTTTAATCCAGTGGGTCCTGAGTTGTATTCCCAGCCAGGGGGAGATTTTAATCTGCATTGTTTGATTCCGATGGCTTGGGGTCTGGGTGTGCGTGTGTGTGTGTGTGTGTGTGCCATCTTCGTCATTAGAATTCATCATATGTGTGATCCCATTCTCACAGATGCGCAGGTCACCTATACGGCGTCAAGACCTGCACCAGGCCTCTTGGGAGACCACGCACCTGCATTATTTATTATATATAACAGTTTCTAGCATAATTACATATAAATACAAGGAATACATTGTTACGTATATAACGTGTTACAGAGGTGTTAAATAGTACATGTTTTTGACCGCCCATGAATATTATAACAGCATGAAAGAGGTCTACGTCATATCAAACACGTGCGGAATTTGTAGATTATTGGACATTTGTAATAATATGGTACTCGTTTTAGGTGCAGACCCAGTGAACCTCAGGGCCATGCGTCTTTCAAGAAAGGATACTCTTGTTTATAAATATTTTGAATTCCTGACGGAAATCGAACCCACGTCTTTCTGAGTGAATCAACCACGCCTTTACCAGCTCCTTTAGGCAGCAACAAGATAGAACAGTGGCATGTATAAATGTTTAATAAGGTACTAGATGTAGTATTACTGCTTGAGTTTCCTGTAAAATATACCCAGGTAAATGAGTCACTATTATTGATATCGCAGTGAGATATATCGTATTCATTATGCTTGATGATTCACATAAACAACTATTCAAGTTGCAGCTGTAGGATACGTTTCTACGTCTGCCATAGTACTGTAGCATTTTGGGGCCAATTTTCAATTATCTCAACAATATAATTCGAAATTTCGAACCAGTAAGAGGCTTAATGTAAGAGAGTGCCAATTTATACCAGTCCATCTTGCATCATGTACCTACCTTATTTTGACGCCTGTCACGACTGTGGAAATATATGTGTTTTGGAGAGACCATTTGACAATCGTGTGCATCAATTTCACCCTCTTTCCCTTCTGACCACCCGCGGGTCCGTAATTAACTATTATCAGCATTCGTAATACCGAAACCAAGAAACAAATGCTCACAGAACAGATTAACGCGTACCGTGTTGCTATAGATCATTTAATATTTTCGCGGTTCCTTTTGTAGTCTCTCAGGAAAACATGCAATGCTTAAGTATTTCATGTATAAAAATTCCACTGTCTAAAACCGGGATAGAACAAATAAATTTAGGAACATGGAGATACTATTGATTGCTGACAACTCCCTGCTATATGGTCAAAAAAAGACAAAGCGTGTATGTGTAAATATCAGCTTGAACGATAAAAACGAGAAAAGTAGATTTGAGTGAAAAATGGAAATACAACTTTTTATCATACAGATAAAGATTTATGCAGTAGGGCTAATCACCTGAATAAGTGTTTTACCACGGTCCACGTTAATGACCGTAACGTGAATTTACGATTTAATAGTTCAATCCCACGCTGCGAGGCACCTCGTAACTTTTAGATATTCTACCAGAAGAGCAGATATCAATTACAAGAGGAAGGGATATAAACCGGGTATATGAAGTCTGCAAAAATCCCCGTCTTACAGGTTATCAAACAAACGACCTACAAATACTCTAAGAATAGAAGGGCAAACAGATTTTATTACTTACACTCCGCAATGGTATCCAATCAGTAGAATATATGCCACACTCATTTGGCCAAGCAGAGTGTCCCGAGTTTGAATTCTGGAGAACGTATGTAAAATGAGTGATAAATTCAGTACATGGCGAATGGAATAATGTCCAAGTTTAAAGTCCTAGATTGACCATCAAGGATCCGTCGACGTCATACGAAGAGTGGATATTTGGCGTGAAAAGGAAGACACGAGGAAATTATTCACCAATTTTTATATTTGAAAACATACTACGTTCTAAATTTCAAATTCCGTGAGTATACCAACGTCGACATACGATGTCTGGAAATCAGAGAAGGTAAGTTGTCAATTTTTATTAGATTTGTGATAGTTCATAAATCACACAGTCGCACTGAATTTAGATGTGAGAGATATTATTGTCAGTATTCGATTTATTATTATTATTACTATTATTTCACTTGTAGGTTTATTATTAATATTGCAAGCTCGAAGGCCTCCATATGTGGTATGAGTAATTTGTATTGTACGTACAACGGCTGGGAAAAGCACTGCTATTCATAACTTGGAAAATTTATGTGAGTCATGTGCATAAACAGAATCCGTTTATTTTGTAGTCGGAAATCTCCAATGAGTCATGTGAAACACCCCAGAGTCTGTTGATGGTATTATTGTCTTGAGGCCAGGAAGAGGTTCAGGGCATGGTCTCGACATGGGGATCTGCTCGTGATTGGCTGGCCAGGAGCTGAGGACTATATACAGTATGCATCGGATCAAACGGCGATAAGGAAAGATACGGTACGGGAGCACGGGAATAAACTTCTAAACCCACTGGACTGGACTGGTATTCAAACGTTTGTGGAAAGTGGCTGTTATTATGTTTGTGGAACGTGGTTGATATACAAACTGTAGAGTGCTTAGGCACTGGGTATTGTAGGCTCATTCTCCAGGAGCAGGTAAAACGCCGCTGTTCGCCCGCTACAAACCCGCTTGCGGAACAGAACCATGGGGTATTTGTAGAGCTGTCTACACGGGCGGTTTGCACGCCGCGGGTGAACGCGTCCATGAGCGGACAGGAGGGTCTAACGCCAGCAGAGGCGTTATTCCCGCTAGCGGTAGAACAGCGAATCATTCTCCACGTGGCGGCAGTGAGCAGTTCACCCGCCTCTGTCGCACGATATGAATTGCCTGAAGTGTAGTATATTCTTTACTAGCTGATGCACCTGTGCTTCGCTACGGAATTCTACATGGTATACAGAATTCTAGGTTGGGTAGTGCACATGTTGTCAGCAAGACTGTATTAAGTTCCATAGCTCGTAACGTTACCCTAGAAACGCGACGGGGAAGTCACCGAACGTCTTTTTTAATGTCAAGACTGTATTAGGGAATATCCATTGTAACGATAGGCCCGCTTGCCTACCGTCAGTCAAAATCAAGTTGGGGAGCATCATAATGGCAGACACTCAATCTTAACCTGCCTTTTTTACATCCTTAGAAAGACAGTCTTAGTCATTTTCCCAACTGAAATTAACATAGGTCATTACAATGATGTCAGTAGGAATGACAAGATTAAAAGCAATCTTTTGATATGAAATACTCGATCAAATGAGAAACCACGCATTTTCTCACTTTTAATGAACAGTACTACGCTGGCGATCTAACAATCCAAATTTTCAGAGCTGGAGTGACCAAGCCGCAGACAATCGTGATCCGTGAACACGCTTCGTCTTTTTTCGGGGGGGGGGGCGGCAGGGTCGAATGGTGGAGAGTCCCAGGGCCAAAACTATGCCCTTTTACTACTCTGTTTCCTAGCAATACACAATGAATCGAAAAATCTCAATTCACTACACTGGCGGGGGAAGAAACTATCTGACTTGGAGGCAAATTCTTCCTCAAAGCCTGAGGAGAAAGCCCCTCTTCACGGCTAATTTGGAATAAAATGAATATAGATTTAATAAAAGTGAAGCGGAAGAAGCTTTTCTTAAGAAACGGCTCTTTTCAGGGTTGAATTTTGAATCATTTAGTGAATTGTGGTGCTATAATTTGGAGTAGACCTAAATTGTAATTCTAGACCAGGCCTGCTCGTCAGAGTACGGATGGAATAGCTGGAATACTATGATGAACCAGTGTGTTACGTACCAGCAGTATCAGGAAACGTACGAACCAGAGGAATGGAATGCTAAAGATGAACGTTTTCTAACTCCCCAGCTATTTCCCGCCAATATTCAGTCAGGCTGTTATATTCTGTACGCAGCAGTAATCCCATATATCGGAGTTAAGCGGCAGCATAAGAGACAAAGAACATCACAACAAACAATGATCAATATAATGTTATTGTTGATGAATGTTATGCGCTTTCGATATAGGCCTTCACATTTAGTTTTCTTTCGACTCTGAAATACCACTCTTATCATAGTTGGTGTGGTGAAACTGAATAAAACATAAAGGTAAGTGTGTATTCTGCTCGAAGGCAGGTCCGAACCTCCGCAGAGGTGTGCCTGAGCCGGAGTTTACGTGCGGTGGAGTGACCAGTTCTTTTCCGCTCCCCCATCCCAAGCTTGACCACGCCCAATGTTGCTTAACTTCGGAGATCTCACGGGATCCGGTGTGGCAGCCCATCCCAATCTTGACCACGCCCAATGTTGCTTAACTTCGGAGATCTCACGGGATCCGGTGTTTCAACACGGCTACGGTCTTTGGCAATAAAACATAAATGATCGGAAATTGCATTATCTCTAACTTTTGTTATGCAGTACTTTTCGATAGGACCAATAACTTATTGTAGGTATTAAAAATACATTTTAGGTGCCTTTTCCTAAACTGCAGTTTCATCCAGGGTGAAAAAAATTGTTTATAGCTTAGACTGTAGTTTCTTATTCCCAGACTCTATGTACCGATTTTCATCATATTCTGTTAACCCATTTTCTCCTGCTTCGGCGTTGATATGGACTTAGCAACAAAAATATAAATTCATGAATGTCTCTGTTGTCATAGCCGGTACGGTAAACATGTAAGAGACATAAATAATCGGAAATTTAATTCTATATAACTTGATTTATGTCATATTTATTGATAAGACCACTAAATATATAAATATTTGAGAATTAAATTTCAGGACTTCCCCTAAACTTTCACTTCACTCGTTTAGTAATACGCAACCTAATAAGTTCAAAAAGTTCATCGAATGAAGCAACTGACATTCTATAATATTGGAAAAACATTTCCGGATAGTTCCTGTGTTCGCACAGCTTTAAATGAAATTGTCCAGTGGTGAGTCGATTCGATAACGCAGGGTGAGTCCACCAACGTCTTTTCTTACCAGGTTTACTTTTTAATATTGCTAATAACTGTAGTTGAACAGCTCCGACAACACAACCTATTTGTACGACATCCATCATTACAGTATGGCGGGTTTATCGCTGGTGGAGAATGGCTGCGCGTTCGCCGGCGTTTTTTGGCGCTGTTTACCGGCGTCAATTCAACCGCTCGTGTAGAATAGGCAAAAAGTTTGAGCGTTCAGGCGGGCGAACAGCGGCGTTTTACCTGCTCGTGGAGAAGCAGCCGTATACCTTGTGGCGGCTTGGTATTATATGTTGGTGAAAGCTGGGAGGGGCTATACCTCAGACATTCGAGAATTTACGTTTTAGAATGACAAGCGTCTGTGGCTCAAGTGGATATATCTTTAAAACGAGTGTTAGATTCAGTGAACACAGTATTATATGGTACAGTATCTGTGTGATATAATAAGTGCCAATTATGAGAATCTAAAAGTCGTGGTGATACACAGAGATAGTGAAGGGTACTTATCTACATTTATATGTGCATTGTTCAATGGGCTAACTGCAAATGGTGCTTAGTCCTCGCTTTCGTTTTCCTACTGTTTTCATTGTTGTTGTTATATATATGGAGTCTTCCAGCAATATTTTGTGTGTGTATTATATGTATATTTTAGTATGTTGATGAGGTGCTCATGCACGAATTTTATTGAGAATATATTTAGTTATTTTAGAATCAGTGGATATATTGATGAACCTAGATGCATTACCTACCTATTTAGTCATTTTCCGAAGGTTAGGTAAGGCCTGAGGCAGATTTGCCACTACGCAGCTTGTATGTGCGCGCCCTGAGAGAGAAAGAATGATTATCATGCTCTAGCAAAATTCGAGGGATCCATTCTGGTGAACTCTGGCGCCCGTACTACGGTTACTTTGATTAATTACTTTTATTAATTTATTTTATTTATCTTAACAATTTATTCCGTTATTTATTGATATATTATGAATTATATTTCAATTTACGCCCATGTGTGAGGCAATTATTTTATTCTATTCATATTTTGTTATTTTAAACATATTGCTATAGTTAATAATGCTTAAATTTATCGGTATTCACAACATATTACAAATGGCTGCCCAACGTAGAGATGAATGATTGCTACATCTGTTAGGCTCATAAGCGTAGGTGCACTTGTCAGGTATGGATATAATTATAAAAACTATGTCAGTGAAGTGTTTTATATGAATGTGTTATATATTTTGGAGTATGAAGAAATGTTTTAGCGAGTCGGGTATTATAAAATTGAGAAATAGAGAAGTTGTTAAAGTTTTTGGTATTTTGAATCAGGAGAAGATAAGTCAAAAGAATTCCTCCACATTGAGTCTATATAATTTACGCGAGAGTAGCGAAATGGCTGATAGTAGGAAGGATCAATCGGCAAAGATAGGTGAGGAACCCGTCTCACACTCAGCATGTAGGGGTGCAAGGGGAGGCTTTCTCTCTTAGTATGCTTCAATCGCTATTTAATCAGTTCAGTGAAGAGTTGAAGGGTGAATTTAATAGTAGGTGTGAAGAGTTGAAGGGTGAATGAAATGTTGTTAACAGTAAGAGTGATGAGTTTTCCAGTAAGATGGATAGTCAGAGTGAGGAACTGAAGAGTGAATAGAGTTTTCTAATTAATTAAATATGCAGCATTGATAGTGAATTAAATTCAGTCAGTACGGAACTCTCCGGTAAGATTGATGGTCTGTGTAAGGAGCTAAATTCAGTGAGTGTTGAATTATCTGATAAAATTAATAGTTTAAGAAATGCTGTGAATGGGAGAATAGATTAATTAAATCAGAAGTTTTGACCATCAAAGCAGGGAAATTCAGGTAATCAGCAATAAGGCTGAAACTCAATGCTTGAAACTGAGTGAGAAAATTGAATGCCAAGTTAATGTAGTTAGGGAGGAATTTGTAGGAAACAGCAAGGGATGTGGTGAGATAATGTAAATAGTGGAAGATTAAGTCGAAGAACTAGATAGAAAAAACGAATCAGAATGTTTTAGCGAAGCGAATAGGTGAGAAGACTGAGAAATTGGTGAAAGACCTCAAGTCAGAATAAGGAAATGCCAAAATGGTAGTAGAAGAAGGAATTGACGCATATAACGTGAAGTTAAGGCAGGAGATTAGTCAAATCCAAGTAGGTAACGGTATGTGTGGTAGGTACGTATCTGACACGAAGGACTCTGAATTAACCAAGTTTAATGGTCTGCAGTTTAATCGGATGGAATTCTTGTGGGAGTGAAGCTACTCAGCTAAGGGAAAGAGATCGCGAGCTATTTGGCCAATATAGACCTCAGGAAGGTGTGTCTATGACGGAATATTCCTTGACGCATGTTCTGATCAGCCAGAATATTGAAGGAGAGAGATACAGTCCGCCATACTTTGAGGCATTTTCCTGAGAACCTCGGATTAGCTGCATGTTTGCAGATAATTGTTACGATTAAGGAATTAGAGCAACCTTTGGAGAGGTTTAATGCTTTCGAATGGCAGGGGAGGACTAGGCAAACTGAAGGTAGGAATTAAGGGGATAATGGGAGACAAAGTAATCAGCAAGGAGGAGATAGGAATAATCTGAATTTCCGCCATTCTAGGCAAGGGAATTAGGGTGGTCATTCCGGAAGGGGAAACAGTCACTCTAATCAAGGGAAATCGGGAATTATGGAGCGTACGGATCCAATACCTCAAGATCAAGTGCAGACATGATAGTGGACAGGCCAGTAATTTAAGCCGGAATCGTACTTCTTAGTTGGGTCAGATGGGCAGTCCGATACCGAAATTTTCATTCGCGTGATGAAACACGTAAGGTATGATATAGACGTGAAAGAGAAATTATTGTATGATCATATGTTTTGTGATCAGAGAGATTCTGAGAACAGGGGTGTGATGAATGTGGGGAAGATGTGTCGGATGACTAACTTTGTGCTCGTGGTCATTGTAATAGCAGTGTTGCGACCGATAATCTTGTGGAAGTTTCTTAAACTGAAAGTAATATTTTTTCTGAAGGTGATAACGATTGTATAGTAAGTGAAGAGTGGTTACGGAGTATACATCAAAATGAGGATGCTTTTGTTGATTTGATTGTACGTGAGAGGATTATGGTTAGATCGATTATGTGTGAAAATTGTGACTTTGGGTTTAATGAAACTTCTGGTAAGAGAGTCGAGAGTAGCAGTGTTGTTGGCATGAAAGTGGTGCGACTAGGAGCCGGTATGGAAGGTGGTGAAATTGATTAATTGTTGGGGCCTTACTTAGTAATGCTAGCGATTTCGGTATGTATCATGGTAATTATTTCAGTAATAGAGTGAGTGTGAGTGAGAATGGAAATGTGCATGAGATGAAAGAAAGTATATTCAAGCGAGTGTGAAATATTTTGTTTAATGCTGAGAGTTGTGTGAATGAAATGAATGACGTGCTGAATAATATCGATGAGGAATGTGTGAAAAAGTATGTGGTCAGTTTACTTGCATTAATTATGGTTTTGTAGTGAAGAAACGTAGAGAGATTTTTGCGCACTTTCTAAATAGGTATTTTTTAATGTGAACTTTGTTATGAAGGTTCCGAATGAAAGCTTGTATGATTCTTGTGTGACTGGATGCGATGAATGTTTGTGTGTGAGATAGATTGGTTTCTAGATGTAGTCAGATTTTATTGCGGTATGTATTCCTCGTCTATCGATGCTCATGTTAAGATTATATATAGCTTTTCATTTATATCAAGGTCCGTATACTGTGGACAGTAAAATAGGCAAGCGTGCGTATCGACTTCTAACTTCTAACGACAAGGTCCATGGGACATATAATATCTATAGCCTTCACAGGTATAAGAGATAGGATCTGCATCTTGGATGTAAGTATTATCAAGTTTGAATTAAGTGGACAGAGGAAAGAAGGGAGTGTGTTCAAGGAGGTATGGAACAATCAGTGTATACAGTCATATAATTATCGTTTTTTGGACCAATTGTATTTCGCGTGTGCGAATACAATGCCGTAGACGCAATGTATATACCTTTATCACAGTAAATTATGTGTTCAGTAGTAAAAAGGGATTGTATTTAAGGATATATGAAACAATCGGAGTTGTTTGGATATATCCATATTATTATTAATTATTTGGACGAATTGTATATCGCGCGTGCGAATACAATGAAGTAGACACATCATTATCACATATATTTAAGTGTTCAGTTATGTCATTCTAGGAGTATTTATGAAGTTTTTTGTTGTGAATCATGATATATGATATAATCGATTCAACAAGGGATCGTTATGTGATAATACATATATCACACCCTTGCACTGCATTTAGAAGTGAGAGATATTATTGTCAGTATTCGAATTATTATTATTATTATTATTATTATTATTATTATTATTATTATTACATTCGCACGTTTATTCTTAATATTGTAAGCTGGGGTCTCCATATGTGGTATGAGTAATTTGTTTTGTACGTACAACGGCTGGGAAACACACTGCTATTCATAACTTGGAAATCTTATATGAGTCATGTACATAAACAGAGTCCGTTGATGTTGTAATCGGAAATATCCGATGAGTCATGTGCAACACCCCAGAGTCTGTTGATGGTGTTATTGCCTTGAGGCCAGGAAGAGGTTCAGGGCGAGGCCTTGATAAGAAGATCTACTCGTGTTTGGCCGGTCAGGTTCAATCTCGATGTATCATGCGAGAGCTGAGGTCTATATATGTATCTGATCAAACGGCGAGAAGGAGAGACACGATACGGGAGCACGGGAATTAACTTCTAAACACACTCGACTGGACTGGACTTCAGACGTTTGTAGAACGTGGCTGTTATTACGTTTGTGGAACGTGGTTGACCTACAAACTGTGGAGTGCTGAGGTACTGGGTATTGTATCACTTGTGGCGGTATAAGATAGTGAAATCTGAGAGGTGCTATACTTCACAATTCCAGAATTTACGTTTTAGAGCGACAAGCGTGTGTTGCTCAAGTGGATATATCTTTAAAACGAGTGTTAGATTCAGTGAACATAGTATTATGTGGCACAATATCTGCGTGTTATCATAAGTGCCAATCATGGGAATCTTCAAGTCGTGCTGATACACAGAGATAGTGAAGGTTACTTATCTACATATATGTGATTTGTTCAGCGGACTAACTGCAAATAGTGACTTTGTCCTCACTTTCGTTTTCCCACTGTTTTCATTGTTGTTATAGTAAACATGAAGTCTTATAGCCATATTCTGAGTGTTTATTATATGTAAATTTTGACGTGTTGTTGAGGTGCTCATGCTCGGATTTTATTGAAAATACAGTTAGTAATTTTAGAATCAGTGGATTTATTGATGAATCTAAGTGCAGTTCCTACCTATTTATTCGTTTTCGAATGTTAGGTAAAGCCTGATGCAGATGTATCAGTACGCATCTTTTATGTATATGACCTGGGAGAGAAAGAATGATTATCGTGCTCTTTCAAAATTTGAGGGATCCATTCTGGTGAACTCTGGCGCCCATACTACGGATATTTCGATTAATTATTTTTATTAATTTATTTTATTTAATTTATCTTATTAATTTACTCAGTTTAATGATATACAGTACTTTGAATTAGATTGCAATTTACGCTCGTGGATGAATCGATTAAGTATTTTATTCCATTTATACTTGATTATTTTAATCATATTACTATGATTAATAATGCTTATATATATTGATATTCATATCATATTACAGACTAAGCTTTAGTTACGTTCGTTTCGTTTCGTTTCTTCGAAACATTTCGAAATATATTATTTTATCAATGGACTGAAATAAATGAGCACTTATTTTTAAAAACTGAGAGATGTTTTACTTACTGAATATATCTGTTTACATATTACATGGATGTTACTGTCTATGGGAAATAAGTATCTTTTCACATTACGCACACTTTACATTTTGGCTTATGTTTCATCTTACCAAAAACAGCATTAAGGAATAATGCAGTCTACAATAGCACACAATTAGCAGGTGTGAGTAAGTATGTAACTATTACTAGTTCTCCTCGGTAGGTTGCAGTATAAGTAATATTTTACTTTCAGAATTATCATTTCCATAAAAAGACTTTCATGTGGAAGAAAATAACATGAAAATGCATCGTCCTTCCAAATGGATGGCAAGGTAGGGAAAGTCAAATGGTCTCCAATTTCTAAGCACATAGGTCAGGATAAAAGGATGTCTTTAAATATTAGTCGTAAACAAGTTCTATGAATATAATTAGTTGACAAGCTCCCTTCCCGTTAAATTCATTAATCTATCGTATAGTATGTTTGAACCAAAAACTCCTCATTGTTTCAGATCCACATTTCTATAAAAGGAAAGTAACAATTTACTTAGTATTACTAGTATTACAATAAGGAATATATATACGTGTTGGTAGTAACTCAAATATGGTAGAGCTGTCCAGAAAATTACCTAAACATTTGTGTGTGAAACATTCATTGATAGTACTGAACCGTACACTCCGTGAAAGTCAATCTAAATTGCACAGAAGATTCCAGATCATATATTGGATAAATGAGTGAACATTTTGAAAGTATGTACAACATTACGGCATGCAGGAGTAAACAGGATTGTGTATATGTCAGGAGTATGCATACGCAGACACAAACACAGCAATATTCTACATTATCTCTAAAGGAAAAAGTACTTAACCATTGACAAAAAATAAATTATACACGTACTACATCGAAGTATAAACTTATTGAATGCATAGCAACTTCGCTAAGCGCAAGCACTTTTCAATCACATTAGCCTAATAATGCCCTTGTAACTTTAAATTTGGTAACAGGCACAAGACATCAAGGACAGTTGCTGGAGGCGACCGATTGAGAACAAGTGTTTATGTCCCCGTTAGGTAACTTCTATATGGCATGAAAACTTGCGAAGTAAGCATCAATCATTCTTGATGGTTAACATCATGCCGTAAATGCATAGGTAAGGAAATCAAATATAATATATAAAAATATGCGTAATAATATTGAATAATTTGCATTTTGATTTCAAAACCTGCAGCTTTACTAGGCTACACTGCTGTAAAATACTCCTGAAAATACATTTTAGTACAGTATTTCGTCTAGTGGTACTTGGCATTCTTTTACTGCACGTGCAAATTCGTCTGGCACTCGATACCGGACGATTAACGGAGTCTGATGTCAAACGGGTCATTAAAAAATTAGCATAACAAATATTTATTTTCTATTACGGAAATGAAATGTACTACAATAATACTGTTCAAATAATTAATATTCGTCTTCTTTTATTATTATGATTATTATCAATTTGCTTTTAGTGGACCACAGACAGAAAGAAGCGTGAGGGGTAAATGGCTGGACAAAACATGAATCAAAGATTAAATTCGACAAATTTATCAATGAATAACTAGTTTATTTTCTAGGAAACTACAAAAACAGAGAAATAAGAAGAGGAATTTAACAATTGATAAACTAAGGAGGTTTACAATCGGGAGAAGCGACTCTCATTTTCTCACAGGACTAACAGCCCAAGACAGACCAATAGGCCTTATAATCTTTATAAACCTTTGGTATCGGGTAGTCAGGCACAAGCCTTTGCACACAAGCTGCTCAGCAGACCGAATATACAGTAGAAAGGTACAAGTTTACAACCAAAAATGAAACCTGAGTTTTTAGAATCAGATTACCACGAGGGAAATCGAACCCTTTATCTTTATGAAGGTCTCGAACCCTGAGTCACACTATGCAATGTACGGTTTACATGGCCTACGGGACTTTAATATTATACAGATACATGAATTTACAAAATGACTTCAACAAAACTCTAGTTGCTAGTACTTTCAGTAGAATACACTATCTGCTCTAAAAGTTTCAACGGCTAACACACTCGCCACCGTATTCCATATTGGAGCCATATCCGAAGGCGAATCAAAAAATCAAGAAAAGAAACAGGGGCCGAAGCGCATACTACTCGTCCAAGGTAGGGAAAACAAGGTGAAATAGAAAAAGGCCGAAGACAAAATAGGTAAATGGAGGCTGAATATACTTCAAGCACTCCTAGATAAAGACAAATTATAAAACCTAAGAGGTCTTAAGACCCGGCAACACAGAGATTAAACCATGCTACATGGTGACTAAGAAAGAAAAAGTCCTAAAGAGGGAAGCAATCTTTAGAAAGTAGAAAATCATCAGAAAACAAAGTGAATTAGAGAAACGAGGGTACACACTCGTGCATCCTTACATTTTACGACAGTACCGAGCTAGTTGGCCGTGCGGTAACAATATTCGAAATCTGAACCCTATTTCGACTGTTGTGATGGGATATATAGAAACGGTGGGTGCAAGTTAGTGAGCAATTTACAACGTGATCAAAATGCATTTGTGAGATACGTTTGCAACCTACGGTACTTATGACCATGTAACTCCTTCATATAACCACCTATCTTGGCCCCGACTAGAAATCCGTCGCACTGTGCATACCATATGTCTTCTCCATAAAATCCTTCATTCTTCACTGCCATTTTATTTTAATTCATATTTCAAATACCTCTCTTCTTATCACAGTCTTAAGAAAAGATCTACTAATATTTCCATCTCCGCTTATATACCCATAAAACTGCCATCTACGATAAATCATTCACAGCAATTGCCTGCCATGAGTGGTTCCTCATTCCTGATAGTATCAGAGCGTTAAGCGCTATCCGCACTTTCAAGGAAGCACTTTGGAGACATTTTATACACCAGTAAGGATCATATATAAGCTTGCTGCTGCTACTCACAACCATTCTATTGTCATGGATTTCCTGGTAGGGGATAAGTCTAAAATTCTTACCTGACTTAACTTCCAAAAGTTATTAAATTCTATGTACTACCGTACCCCTTTTTTACATGTAGGATATTACATTCATGAATGTATTATTGTAATATTTCTAATTTATTTCATGTTAATTTAATCTCATCAGTCATCATTCTATTATTATTATTATTATTATTATTATTATTATTATTATTATTATTATTATTATTATTATTATTTTTATTTGAATTAAATGTAATGTATATTTCAGTGCCCGGTAAGATGGAATAGAAGACATGAAATACTTTATCTAGCCAGATAAAGTGAAACACTGGTAAACTAAACTACTAAACCCCTCGAAAAATCACATGCTGACTGCAATTAATACCATGTAGCCACTCCAGGCCACAAACAGATCTCGTATCTCTGTACTAATGAAATAATATACGCTATCGCTTCGAAACTAATGTCGTGTTTTAGAAGTTCAGAACTCCAGTGTGCAGACAGGTTTACCTTGCTGTCGATGCTTACGCGGCGATAAGTATTATGTATATTTATTATAACTTTCTGAGAGGAATATCCTGAAATTCAGAAAAGTAGTGTTAGTAAAAGATGCCAAGGCGAGTACAAAATGAAAACTTCAAAAAGGCATGACTCAATAAGGTTTCGAACCCTTACTGCGCCATGTAGTTCGTCCAGGTACATCTAACATGCTTAATTCCGCGCAGCTACTCCCAGCGTGAACGTTGAACCCTTGCAATCCCTTTTTTTTACGAGGAGAGCGAAAGTTCTCGCCTTCGTAAAGTTAATAATGTGTTACAGCCTTACGATCCGGTTTTATGACTTTATTGAACGGTGTAACGGTAGTAATTACATGGCGTAATCTATAACATCTGCTGTACATCATTTGCGTGCCATAGATTATTGTGAAAAACACGTTTCCATCAATTTCCATGAGATGAGACTATACAAAACGACGATGAATTGACATGTCCGTGATTGGTCCTAACTTATCACGTATTCTATGGCATCGTGACCACCTTTCTTTATTTTAAAAGAAAATGGCCTGCGCAATTCTCTACCTCAGCTAAAGGAGAGGCTATGGAATTTACAATGTAGTAACATTTCGTAGAAATGACTAGAGAATTCTACTGCGCCCTACATAAAATTGTATAGTGTTTCTGATATGGGCCTCACTCTCTTGTACAGTTTTTGAATTGTGCTGGGAATCTTTATTGGGCGAACTGTATATGCTGGTTGCATATGTTGGGGTAAATAGGGGCAGCTTTACCACCCGGTATATATATATATATATATATATAGAGAGAGAGAGAGAGATTTTCAAAAGGCTTTAGATAAAGTGGATTACGATGTTTTAATATGAATTTAGCAACGTGTAATTTTGTAAGTCACTATTGAAACTACTACTGTCTTATTTCAAGAACAGACCTCAAGTATCAAAGTATAAAATTCACCTATCTCTTAAGGTTACCCCTCATTTCGAATTTCCACAACAATCGAATTTGAGGCCATTATTATTTTATTTTTAACAACCTCTCCGAAATATTAAAATAATTCTAAAATGTATTTTTTTCCAATTACGTAAAGTTATTTAAATCAATCAGAAGTAATTATGACTGCGTCGAACTTCAACTGGACAGGAACGAACTAAGTAATAGATCAGAGACCATAACTTACGTCTCGATGTTAATGTAAAACAATTAGTTTCACTGTATGAAAATTTAGTATCAGTTATCAGTAAGAAATCGAGGGAAAACTACTACGGATGTTTAGTGAAGTATGTGATCTAGGAGTAAAAATTAACACAGGACATTAATTTTAAAACTCATGTAGATAATATTGTCAGCAAAACTCACAAATATATGGGATTTGTTATCAGGAACTCATTATGTTTTCCTTTCGAGACCTTGGTATTATAGTATAATTCTCTTTTAGATCAAGACTAAAATATCCCTTGATTATCTGGAACCAGTATACAATTAAGATAAATCTAAATCTTGCCTTCGAAATCCCTTCATGAAAATGGCCTCCTGCTAAGCAGGGCTTCGCTCGGATAAACTCGTTAGGCGAGCAGTCCTAAAGAGTGTGAATGCATCATGTGGTGCACTTTTCTTGCCTGTTAGTGACACATACATTTCTAACCTATACATCTTGTCTGTTATATATTCTTGTTCATATATCAAAACACACATAAAATTTTACTTTACATTTATACACTTAGAGGAGTTCTTCAAGGGTATCCCATTCTTCTCTGTCTCTTGCACTTCTTGTCCACCGTGCACCAACCATTTTCTTGAACGTGTCACCCCATCGGATACTCTGCCTTCCTATGTTTCTCTTGCCGATTCTAGGATCCCAAAATGTTAGTCTGTGTGTCCACCACTTGTGCTCCATTATTGCTATGAGGCCTCCCCATTTCCATTTCAATATATACGCTATGTTGAGTGCGTCTCATATACCGAGCTTTCTGCGTATCTCCTCGTTCCTCATTCTGTCTTTCAGCGTAATGTTGAGTATTTTCCTTTCCATCCTGCGTTGGACTATTTGCAGCGTTCTTCTTTGCTTCGAAGTTAATGACCAGGCTTTTCATCCAAAAAGCAATACTGGTACTACACTCTTCTACAGGACTACGGTCTTCATACTTAGCTTTAGGAAATTTTCCCCTAAAATGAATTTCAGGGACCAGAAATATTTTCCACACTTGACGAATTCTTCTCTTAATTTCTTTCTCCACATTGTTGTGGAATGATATGTTGTGGCCCAGGTACATGTAGTCCACTACGTACTCCAATGGTTCACCGTCTATGTTTACGGGTTCTGCATCTGCATTGGTCAACAGCTCCGTTTATCCTGGATTTATGGATAGGCCAGTTTCCTTGCTGACCTTGTCTAGTTCCTTTAACATCCGTTGCAAGTCCGATGCTGATTTTGCTATCAACATGATGTCACCTGCAAACCGCAGGTGTGTCAGTCTTTGTCCATCTATGTTGATGCCGTATTTAGTTTCACATTTCAGTTTCCTGAACTGGTTTTTTAGCAGGCGTGTGAAGATTTCCGGTGATAATGAGTCTCCCTATTTCACACCTCTCCCTAGCTCGAAGCTCATACCCTCCATCTCTGTCCTTACTTTTGTCGGGCTGTTTTGGTAGAATTTTGCTAAAATTCTGATATATCCTTTCTGAATGTTTTGTTTTTCTAGAGCTTGTAGGACATATTTGTGTTCCACGCAGTCAAAGGCTTTGTTATAGTCCACAAACACTATATATGCCTTGAAGTCGAATTCTTACAGTTTTTCAATGAGTTGGTTTACTGATTGTAGGTGGTCCACCGTGCTAAACCCTGATCTAAAACCTGCTTGCTCCATAGGTTGTTTCTCCCCAAGTGTCTTTGATATTCTCTTAGTTAGGATTTTTGTGAACAGTTTATTTGGACTTGGCAGTATACATATCGGTCTATACTTGTTGATGTCGTCTTCTTTATAGGGTAAGATTATTGTGCTTTGTTTCCATTCCATTGGTATTTCTTTGGATTAGAGTATTGCGTTGAAGAGTTTCACGATGGCTAGTACGAGTTCCTCACCTCCCTGTCTTAAGTACTCCGTGAATATGCCAATATAATTGATAATAACCAAAGAAAATGCCGTAGATATGTTTATTGCGAGAGGTTTGGTTATTATCCCCACTATGAATCGTACGCCCTAATACTCAAAGCTGTTGATGCCAAGGAACTCTCACACAGAACAAGTCAGGATATTTACTTCTTTCGTGAAGTAATAAATAACAAAATTCGAGATAGTAAAACCAGAGAAGTAATTAACACGTACGTTCATAAGGTAACTCCCAGTAGATTCAAGATTATGTTTTTCGTACCGAATTCTTTCGTAAAGTAATAAATAACAAAAATGGAGATAGAAAATCTTGGAAAAGAATTTATATATTTCCAATGTAACTCCCAGCATATTCATAATTATGTTCTTCTTACCGAGAACTAACACATTTTCACACAAGAACAACCCTATACACAGAGTTATAGCTCACTATAATCAAACGCACCATCTCAACATGGACATTGACAGCATGTCGAGAAACCAGTTTGGTACCTCCTGTGAAAGTGTGTTGCTGACTTTGGAAGATAAATGACGTCTTCTTATAACTGAATGTATGCAATACTAATACTATTTACCCTCGTTCTTCTGTAATTAATTTCTGTTTTTCACGTAAACCATTCATTTAGTGTTATTAATATTCAAGTAGTAATGAACACTGGAGTTGAGGAAACCTGTAATGTACAAAACAATGCTATCACAAATAAATAAATAAAAAAATGAATAAATAAATAAATGAATGAATGAATGAATGAGTGAATAAAGAAATAAATAAATAAATAAATAAATAAATAAATAAATAAATAAATAAATAAATAAATAAATAAATAAATAAATAAATAAATAAAGAGAATTACGAGTTGTTGGAAGTAAGGAAGATGGTGATACGAATTTTGAATTTGTCCGGATGAGAAATGACGATATATTCAAGTACCTGAGTTTACTAATGGACAAGACTTTCCCTTGTAATATAAATGCATCCCACAGGATAAGTCAAGCAAGGGTAGTTATTGTATTCTTAAAATGAAACGTTTGGAATCGGCACATATCCAGGCGAACAAAGAAAGTAGTCCTGCTTGTTGGGGATAAAGGCATTCTGAGATTCGTCAGCTTACTTTTAAATTCTCGTTTGACCATTTTGGTAGATTTTACGGTAGAGGCGAAATAACATCTATCTCGTGAAAAAGCAAAATTTTACCGAAAAATTGTCTTCATTTGTCTTACATAATCTACTTTACGTTGTTAAAAATGACAACAACTTTCTCCTTTCTTGTGAAATGTAAGTGACTAACGGGGATTTGTAACTTTGAAGGCTGAACTTTACTAAGGATTGCATTGTATTATTAATGTTCTGATCCCAAGCGCAACTGTATTAAACAAAAGAAAATAATAAAGTACACTATGGTCGCTCTTGATGGCACAATAATGAATTGTAAACAGTGAATTATTATTCAGTGCACCTTGTCACTTACAAACATACTTCACCAAGTTAAAGAAGTTATTCGTGGAATAAGGAGTCATAAAGTATATGGCAGTGTTTCGGAAGGAGGCATTTCAGATCTCGAAAGTGTTGATGCTTGTAATACTTGATTTTCAAAGGAGCAATATACAAATATTTCACTCCTTCGATTATATCTGCCATGCTAACATTGTATCTCCTATTCATGTGGAGTTTAAATCATTCACGTGAACAATGTTATTACCTGATTAGAAAAAATACTCAAGTAAAACATTCCAAAAATAACTACATTGCCTTCAAAAATTGCTTTGATCGTTAAGGTCATATGCAGAAGATATCACTGACCGTGGTATCCCCTTTGAAATAGCCTGATCGGATACTGGATACAATTTTTACATCATTGTAATGAAATAAGTAAAGCAATTTGTACAAAAGTGGTTTCAAAGTGGCGGAAATACACGCTTTGGCAAAATCAGCAGCAACAAATATATTTTAGTTTCAAAGCTTTCCTTCAACCATAGAACGTATAGTGTAGCATTTAATTTGTATTTTCCCTTCTGGTGAGATATGTCTGAGTTACTTCTATACTTATTTCCTTCCACAGTAATAATATGGATTTGCCAGAGTGGCAAGTCTATACTGATCGACGCAATCATTAATGTAGAATATGATTTTATATTCACGTTCAGAATCAATATTATTCGTAACTAGCAAATGTAACCGTGCTTCGCTACGGTATTCTGCATTGTATAGGAATATTGAAGTAAATACTGTACATGCAGTAAATAAGATTGTTTTAAAATAGCATGTCTCTTAGCGTTATCCGAGAAACAGCACGGAGAGGTCCCCATACGTTGTTTCCAATGTAAAGTGCTTGTTACGGATTTGTGATGATAACGGCAGGCTCACTTGCCACTGCCATTCACAATGGAGTTTAGAAGTTTACATTATAATTGCAGGCCCCATTGCCTACTGCGCGGTCACAATTGATTTGGGGAGTTTCCGTTTCAATGGCAGCCCCCTTTCCTACTTCCAGGCATATTACAAATTGAGGAGTTTTTATTATAATGGCAGAAAACTTCCCTACAACCAGTCAAAATTGAGTTGTGCAGTTATCTTTAAAATGACAGGCCCTTTTTCCAACTGCCAGCCAGCTTACTGCCAGTCACACCAAGTTGGTGACTTTCCATCAAAATAGCAGGCCAGTATTCCTAATGCCAGTCACATTCTAGGTGGGTACATCTGTTTATAACTGCGGGAACGCTTGCCTACAGCCAAACACAATCGGGTAAGGGGAGTTTTGAACAAAACTGCATGCTCCCTTGCCTTCTGCAAGTCAAATCGAGAAGTGAATTATTAATTACAATGGTAGGCCTGCCATATTAATGCCAGTTACACAGGAATTGGAGAAGGACCCCATTCCTACTGCCAGTCAAAGTCGGTGTGGGGAGTACTGATTATAAAAGCAGACACACCCTTTCTCGACCGCTACAAAATCGACATCAGTGAATATATATAGTTCGACGAAAGTATGTGCTTGTTTACAATATTGCAGACCTTCATTTACAGATTAATTGCTGCTAAAGGGTACATCATATCGAGAAAGGATTGAACCATAAGACGCCGGATTTAGCGGCCTAGATTGCTGGTCATATGATATCTCGTCTATTCATGGATCAGATTGAGTTAGAAACGTGGAATAGGGTAAAATTTGTGTAAGATTATCTCACATTGCATTGCTTTTCGGATAATTAAGTGACAGCTACGTACATAGCAATTGGCTCACATATGCCTACTGGGTTGACCAATTTTCGTGTCGAGTTTGATGATTCTATCTTTCCTATAAGTGGTGGAAGGTATGAATTATGTATGTGAAAAGTCCAAATTTACTTAACATCGAGAAATAGAGAAAAATTAAACGTAAAAGGGATTGAAATACGACAAAAAGTCGTAATACCAAGGTTGTAGATCACTCCAAATTGAACGAGGATTGTGCCATGCATTATGTGATAATACTCCTCGAAGGTCTGCAGCATCATTAAAAGTGCCTCCATATTTAGATATTCTTCGGGATAAAAAGGGAAGAATTTAAAGATCTTGGAAGTTTTCCGTCCGTTACACGCTAAAACGTATAATTTTGCCAAATTTCAATATCCTTCTTCGACTGGCAGATTATGCCGCAATGTGGGTTTTTTGGTGAGGAGTGTAAAAACTAGGACTTTCAAGAAACTAAACCAAAAAATATGCCGATGGTCATTATTACCCCTTAAACGTGTAGCTGTACGAAAATTTCGCCAAAATAGTCAATGTACAGGCACACAGTCATTACGATTTTATTTACATAGATAAGGAACCTACTCCACGTACAAGACCTTTTCGACTATATCCGCTAGACTTAACCTGAAAAACGGACCGTGCATGATATCTCCCTTATTAATCCTCCTGTCGAAAAAATGCACATGAAAAAAGTTTTAGAAATGGATTTCCATCAAGTTTGGTCCGTTTCCAGTCAGGTTGGTCTTACTGCATATATTGTGTAAGAGTAAAATCACCATTTCGTTTCCCTATAAACTGCCAGTCCATTCCGGGAACATGAAATGTTATTGACCTTTAACACCTACCATTGGACAGGTGGATGTTAATGTAAAGTTTGTCTCAAATATCTTCAGTAGTTTTCAAGTTGTAAAAATACGCTTTACACGCACTCGCTCTTGAGTTAAATCCGGTGGGACTTGTACCGGAAAATGGTCATTAATGATATCTCCCTTATTAATCCTCGTATTGAAATAATGCACATGAGAAAACAGGCTTAGAAATTCATTTCCATTAAGGCAGGTAAATTTACATTAAGTTTGGTTGTGTATATTTTGTGGGATTGCAAAATCACGGTTTCGGTTTCGTATTATCCCACAGTCAATTCAGGCATTTAGAAACAATATTTGCCCTATAACCTACCAAAGGACAGGTGGATCCTAAATATCAAATTTGGTGGAAATATATCCAGTAGTTTCCAAGTTATAGACAAACAGACAAACAAACAAATAGACAGACACCAAAACTGAATATATGCAGATGGTCATTATTACACCTGAAACGGATAACTGTACGGAAATTTCGCCAAAATTGTCAATGTACAGACACACTCTAGAAGTGCAGACCTTGATTTCGATAGTTACTGCTTTAAAATATACGACGTAACTACAAACGGACTTCACAATCAGACGCCCCTTTCAGTGCTCTACATGGCTGGTCCTATGACATCTTCTCGTATCTCCTATATTTATGGGTTATATTGAGTTAGAGTCATTGAATGGGGTGAAATTTTGTACAATTTTCACATACTACTTTATATTTTTGATACTCATGTGACAGCTAGAATCATAAAATTTGGCTATAACATGGCCAATTGTCATGTCAATGTGCGTGCCGAATGACATGATTCTACCGTTCCTATAAGTGTGCCAAATGAAAACATATACGTGTAAAAGTACAAAATCAACTTGAAATCGAGAAATACAGCTGTATTTAACGTATTTGGGATAGAAATACGACGAAAAGTCATAAGACAAAAGTTGTAGATCTATCCAAAATGAAACGCCATTTGCTTTCTGACTTGTGATACGACTTACTGATTAGCCAGCAATTACCCCGAAACGAAGGTCTGCACCGTCGTTAAAATTGCATCCATATTTCGGAATTTTCCTGGCCAAAAGTTGTACATTTGCATAGCTTAGAATATTTCCTCAAGAGTGTCCAGCATTCGGGATTAGCACTCGCATACATACGTGGTAATTGAGGGAAAAAATAATACAGTTTAGTAAGTTGAAATTAATAGAAAATGGATTATAACTGAGGACATCCGGATGACGACAAATATGTAAATACCAAGTGAATGTATTGGAAAATCAACTGCTCCTCAATGAATTATGCCGGTGTGAGTTATGGATATAAGAAAGCGGTAATCGGAGAGAAATTTAGGCCCAGGGATTCTTAGGTAATCAGTTGTGTTATTACTTAAGCTATTCGAGGACGGTTATAACCTCCAATGGTATTCCGCCAATATCCCGCAGAATGGCCGATTGACGACTCTCTTGATTTCCACCCAAGGAACAACCACGAATTTAGAGGAATGATGAGGAAATTGGTAATACGTCACTTCCCTGCCGGCAAACAGCCAGAGACGTTGCCATGGTAACCCATATATTCGTTGTCGGTCTGTCGGTCACTCGATGCAGAGCATGGTCTCGGCAGAAAAAGTAAATTTCTCCGTCATTTGAAGAGAAAGGTAAATTATGAACATAACAAAAGTTGTTTATAATGAAGAGAGCTTTCACATACGGTCTTCAGAGTTTACAGAAAATCAATAGTATAAGAGAAAATGGAGGAAAACCGTTGTGGTTTTCCTACAAAACCCCCGTCTTTTCAAAGATTTTAAAATGATATGCATATCGAAACCTTCTCCGGGATGAGTATACTCTAAATATGAAGTTTGGTTGAGAACTATCCAGCCGTTTCGACATGATGGTGGAACACACAAACAGACAAACAGACACGAAAAGTAAAAACCACCGATTCGGTCTTGAGTTGGCCTAAAACGGATAGATATTTGAAAATTTGGCAAAACAAAAGGAATTACAGACAGCGGACCCCCTACAACTTTATTTATAAGACTAGCAAATGCACCCGTGCTTCGCTACGGCATTTAACATTGTATCCGGATTTCTACGTAAATTAGTGTACACATACATACATACATACATACATACATACATACATACATACATACATACATACATACATTATCATTATAGACTGTCATGCCTTTCAGAGTTCAGTCTGCAAGCCTCTGTGAATTTACTAAACGTCGCCACAATCCTCGATTAGCAACTAGTGTTGTGGCCTCGTTTAGTTCTATAACTCTTATCTTTAAATCGTTAGAAACCGAGTCTAACCATCGTCGTCTTGGTCTACCTCTACTTCTCTTACCCTCCATAGCAGAGGCCATTATTCTCCCAGGGTAACCTATCCTCCTCCATTCGCCTCACATGACCCTACCACCGAAGCCGGTTTATGCGTACAGCTTCATCCATCGAGTTCATTCCTAAATTAGCCTTTATCTCCTCATTCTGAGTACCATCCTGCCATTGTTCCCACCTGTTTGTACCAGCAATCATTCTTACTACTTTCATATCTGTTACTTCTAACTTATGAATAAGATATCCTGAGTCCACCCAGCCTTCGCTCTCGTAAAGAAAATTTGGTCTGAAAACAGACCGATGTAGAGATAGTTTCATCTGGGAGCTGACTTCCTTCCCACAGAATACTGCTGATCGCAACTGCGAGCTCACTGCATTAGCTTTACTACACCTTGATTCAATCTCACTTACTATATTACCATCCTGGGGTAACACACAACCTAAATACTTGAAATTATCAACATCTTATGGCATTGTATCACCAGTCTGACATTTAATTCTGTTGAATTTCTTACCTACTGACATCGATTTAGTCTTCAAGAGGCTAATTTTTATACCATACTCATTGCAACTATTTTGAAGTTCCATGATATTAGACTGCAGGCTTTCTGCACAGTCTGCCATTAAGACCAAGTCATCAGCATAGGCCAACCTGCTTTTTACACTTCCAACTAACTGAATCCCTCCCTGCCATTTTATAAATTTCAGCAGATGATCCATATAAACACGAACAGCCTTGTCTAACTCCTGTAAGTACCCTCAACCAAGAACTCGTTCTACCATCAATTCTCACTGAAGCCCAATTGCCAACATAAATACCTTTGATTGATTTTAATAATCTACCTTTAATTCCATAGTCCCCCGGTATAGAGAACATATTTTCCCTCCGTACCCTATCATATGCTTTCTCTAGATCTACGAAACATGAACACAACTGCCTATTCCTCTCGTAGCATTTTTCAATTACCTGGCGCATACTGAAAATCTGATCCTGACAGCCTTTCTGTGGTCTGAAACCACACTGTTGTTCATCCAACTTCCTCTCAACGACTGATCGCACCCTCCCTTCCATGATGACAGTGAATAATTTGCCTGGTATACTAATCAATGAGATACCTCGATAGTTGTTGCAATCCTTCCTGTTCCCTTGCTTATAGATAGGTGCAATTACTGCTTTTGTCCAATCTGAAGGAACCTTACCAACACTCCACGCTAATTTTACTACTCTATGAAGCCATTTCATCCCTGCCGTCCCACTATACTTCACCATTTCAGGTCTAATTTCAGCTATTCCTGCTGCCTTATGACAATGGAGTTCATTTACCATCCTTTCCACTTCCTCAAGCATAATTTCACCAACATCATTTTCCTCATCCCCATGAGCTTAGCTGTTTGCAACACCACCAGGATGATTTCCGTTTACATTGAGAAGATGTTCAAAATATTCCCTCCACCTCTCCCTGTGATCTGTTATGAGTTCACCTGAACTACTCAAAACACTGCTGCTTTCCTTTTTCCCTCCATTCCTAAGATTCTTTATTACTGTCCAGGAAGGTTTCCGTGCTGCTTGACCTAGCCTTTCCAGGTTATTACCAAAATCTTCCCATGACTTCTTTCTGGATTCAACAACTATTTGTTCCGCTCTGTTTTTTTCATCTACGTACAAATCCCTGTCTGCCTCGGCCCTTGTTTGGAGCCATTTCTGATAAGCCTTCTTTTAACAGAGTGAGTGAAATTATATTGAATTGTATGTGTTTTAGCGTTAACCGAGAAACAACCACGGAGAAGAACCCATACTTTGTTTCCAATGTAAGGTGCCCGTTGGGGAGTTTTTATGATAGAAGCACAACACGTTTCCTACTGCCTTTCTCAATGGAGTTCCGGAGTTTCTACCATAACGGCAGGCTCACTTGCTTACTTCATTAACAATGGCGATGAGGAGTTTTTATTATAAAATTGGCCCCTTTTCCTAATGCCAGTCACAATCGAGTTGGGTCGCTTTGATTTTATCCAAGAAATGCAGCTCTATCTAACGTATAAACGGTCTAGATACAACACAATAACTTAGGACCAAGGTTTTAGATCTCTACAAATTGACCGACAAATATGATATCTGTTTTGCGATACGACTTAGCCTTGAATTACGCCGAAAATAAGGTCTGAACCGTCATTCAAATTGCCTGCAAAAAGTTACACAATTGAACATCTTGGAATTTTTACACAAAGAAAAGAGAGTCCAGTTTTTGCGATTAGCAGGAAGAAAATAATACGTTTAAATGAGTTGAAGTTAACTGGAGATAGGATAGTAACTGAGGACAACCGGATAGGACATATATGTAAAAATACCAAGTGGATGCATTGAAACAAAATTAAATGTCCCTCACTAAATTATGATATGAGATACGAATGTAATAAAGTTATTAATTAAGCCTAATGAGGCAAGGCGGAGGTAAATAAATAAGGCAGAAAACGGAAGTAGAAGATAAATACAGTAAAGATTTTAGTATTAATTATAATGATATTTGCTTTATGTCCCACTAACTATTTTTTAAGGGCTTCGGAGACGCCGAGGTGCCGGAATTTAGTCCCGCAGGAGTTCTTTAACGTGCCAGTAAATCTACCGACACGGGGCTGTCGTATTTGAGCACCTTAAAATACCACCGGACTGAGCCAGGATCGAGCCTGCCAAGTTGGGGTTAGAAGGCCAGCGCCTTAACCGTCTGAGCCACTCAGCCCGGCCAAAGATTTTTGTAAATGCCATTAAACACCTTACGGTGTGAAAAAGATTACCAGGTTACTTTATAAGGTTCACCCCGAATTATATTCGTTTTGTTTAACTCAGGTGTCCAATTGAGTCCTTAGACACTTAACACTTCCTTTTCCTCCTACGTGTTATTACTTCATGGAGAGTCTGCTCTGATTCTTCCCCACTGGTCACCAAGTTTGCTGGAGCATTATCTCTGAATATGGATGTTGGTTGAGAACATTTAATTCATCAATGGTAGGATTTTAACTACTTCTCCTTCGTGTGGTTCTCTTTGTCTTTCTTTCAAGTCCCTCGCTTTACACTAAAGGCAGGAAACCAAATCCTTCCACCAAAATATCTCAAATAGTCATATATTTCGGAATGTTTGACTCTTTCGTGATATTAGTTCTGTCCTTCTCACTTAATTATCGCTGTAATGTTTAACCGTTGAATCCTTTTGAATCGCCTAGACATGGATTCCACTAGTTACTGTATAGTATGCAGGAAAGAAATACCTTATACCACTAAAGAGCCTATTCTTATTTGGGACAATCCACTACCACTGCAGTTAATAAGGGAAGTATCTTGATAATTTTGTTCTATAACTTTATCGTCTATAGTATGATACACGTTAACATCTCTAATTGCTTCAATAGACCTTCTACTCTGTTGCTATGGAAACGATGGAGACATCAGTTAAGGAATTCGGAGTTTAATAAAATTTGAAAAACCTCATATGTGAAACCCTTTCAGATACAATATCAAAGGTAAAATTTATGGGAGAAATGTCAAAACCATTCGAGATTTATACAGGTATAACACCTGGCGATGGTTTATTTGCACATCGTTTTCACTGTATCCTGGAGAAAATTTTAAGAATTTTTGAAACATTCATAGAACACGAAATTTACCAATACATTTGCGGAGGAAGCAAGAAGGCGTAGAATTAAACAGTATGGTATTTCCACGCGACATTGTTGTACTTTCTGAAAAAGGAAAAATATGCAGCAAGATAAATCAATATCTTGTAAGAAATAACCAAAAAAATCAGGTCTAAGTAACTCTGCATCAAAAAACATTTTTCGAGCATACAGAATACTTCGAATTTTTTAAAGACATTCATTGGTCGAATCCAGAAACTGAAGTAATGTAAATATTTCAAGAAGATGCTTTGGAAAAGCCTAATGTAGAAGAAAGGATACAAAAGATAAAAAGGCCATATAGTATCACCAAGAATTGTTAAAGTAAAATGTGCTTAAACGTATCAAAATAAAGTACTTAAATGTAGCAATGAAACTGTAATGTCATAACGCAAGAGAATGCTTAGTATTGAATTGGTAAGGTAAGGGTTGTTCTGCGCGAAGGCAGGTCCGAACCTCCGCAGAGGTGTTCCTGAGCCGGAGTTTACGTGCGGTAGGGTGGCCAGTTCCTTTCCGCTCCTCCATTCCCTTACCCCCCACCAACAGCGCGTGGCAGCCCATCCAACTCTTGACCACGCCCAATGTTGCTTATCTTCGGAAATTTCGCGGGATCAGGTGATTCAACACGGCTACGGCCGTTGGCAGTATTGAATTATTGAATATATAAATTTTAAATATTGGGTAGATAATCATTAGAATAATACTGGTTCCAAAGAAAGCTACAGAACTGTGGAAATTAAGTAGTAAGAAAGAATTGTACTAGAAGTTAGAAAATATAACGAAAACAAAAAGAATATTAGAGAGTGTTATTTTTAGGCATATCTTCAGAATGGATGAGAACAGATTAGCAAAAGAGACATAAAAATACCTTAGGTAGAAAAAGTCAATAACAACAAACCAGATTCAAGAGTTAAAGAAAGATTTCGATCGAAATAATATAAGAGGAGAAGAACTCAATGGTTAAGGAAACTGGTAAAAGCTGATCTGAGAGAAAGAAGACACGCAGGAAATGGATGGATTATTGGGAAGAAAGAAATATCAAATTCTGAGAAACTGAAATTTTTCACGTACCTATCAGGCCTTATAAATAATAATAATAATAATAATAATAATAATAATAATAATAATAATAATAATAATAACGTAAATAAATACTTAATCACCCTTTATTTGAAAATCAATATCATCAGTTCTCCATCTCATACAATATCCCTCGCACTTCACATTATCTCCGTAATCCATGCGATTGATATTCATCTAAATGTTAAAAATAATGATGGGACCTCGTGATGGCTTTTCACTCGCCTATCAATTACCTTGCAGAGCTTCTCAATTACTGAAGGACAATAGAACCAAAGCCCAGTCCGTGTGACATCAATAGATGATGCCCGCACACAGGAGGTCAAGAGGTGTTTGGACGCAGGGGAGTATTTGCTCTCTGTATTTGCAACGTGTGTGTACGGGACAGCACTAAATTTGACGAATGCAAAGTTTGATTGATTTATTCACCGATGTTTATTTTCATTCCCAGAAACAGGTGCACAAAAATAAGCTCTCTTGATACCAGTGAATCCAGGAGCAACACAGAAACGTATTCATTTTTATATTATATTGTCCAAATGGCCGTTTCCCACAAAAGGCATTTGGTTATCGAACAGCGGTTTTCTTTAGAATTTAGAAAGAAGACAAACCTCCCTGGTTTCATAGAGAGTTCGGTCCATGATTTCCTTCTCTTCAGTTGGAAGATATGTGGTTTACAACACTCAGTATGAACTATTGAATACGGGTCATGCCTTAAATAAGAAATCATCGAGAAAAGACAAGTAAAATTCCCCGTGGAAGACATCAAACAGTGAGGAACGCTGCCTTGCCTATAAATACAGCACTCACATAAATATTTAAATAATGCTTACTAAAGAATATATTATCACAATTTAAGCGACATCAACAGATAAAATACTTCTCACCAAACCAATAGAACAAAACATGTAACAGAGTTGGCAACTGCTCCGTTTCAATATATAGTAAGCCTTCCACAACACAAGGAAATCCACAGCAACAGTTACGAATACCACCAAGTGCCATAAAATAGGAAATATTGTTGCCCATTCCTACGTGCTTAAATATATTTATTTTGGTTCATTTTTAATAAAAGTTTGTTAGTGTATGACTTACGAGGAATCTCTATGTCAGTTTACGCTCTCATCTCCTCGTTGGTTTTTGGGTGTCTGAGAGGTATGACACCGTACACAAATAAAGTTGTTGGGGGTCCACTGTCTGTAACTTCGTTTCTTATTCTAGTTTTAAGAAATTTAACCGTTTTCTCTTTTAGAAATTTACTGAGTTTATAGGTGCATCGTTAAAATTTACTATTGGTCTAGTAGGAAATGAGTTTTGTGTATTTTGGGGAGGGCTCTTAGTGTGGGGAGTTTTGGATTTTTGATGGTGAGGCTTTCTTTTTCTTGCTTTAAGTGTGTATTGTAATTTAAGTTGGTTAAGTTACCTTTTCCTAAAGAAAGACAGATCTCACTTATAGAAGACAGATCGATTAAAACAGCCTCGTACTAATGAGATAACTAAATAAATAAGCATAACATAATAGAGAGCACAGGTACAATATCCTTTGACATCACTAACATGAACACCAAGATACCAATAGATGAATCCATTAAAATTATCTTAAATATTCTTACAGAAAACACTTCACTGTATGAAACGAAGGAAGTTATTAGAGTTCTTAGAACAACGCTACACAAAAGCACCTTTACATTCAACGACAAAATTGATCGTCAAAAGGAAGGATTAGCCATGGCTCACCATTGTTGGATATAATAGCAAACTTTTTTCTGAATAACTTGGAAAACATCTTCTTAACAGGCCAGCATTCAAAAGGAATATTACACTGGAGCAGATACGTAGCGGACATAACATGCATATATGATAATCCACACCAATTATTAAACACATTAATTTCTGTGCACAAATCCCTGAGATTCATAATAGAGCCAGAAACCAGCAAGACAATAAAATATTTAGACATCACAATCAGCAGGAATAGTGATAACCTGTTTTACAAAGTATAAAAAAAAGCCCACTCAGACGCCGCACACTATTGACGAGTCGAAGCACCCATACACACACACACACAAAAAAAATAGCAGGAATGAATAAAATGATACAAAGAGCTATTTCCACACCAATGAGCACAACGAATTTCAATGAAGAGATATAAATCATTAAACAAATCGCGAAAGAAAAACAACCACCTTCCGGGCACAGTAGAAAAAATATTAAATAAACATAAAAATCCTAGGGAAACCACCACACATGACACGGAAATATACCTGTTTCTAAACTACGTTAACAATAACACATACAAAGTAGCTAGTATTTTCAAGGAACAAGGTTTAAAGTAGCCTTTAGAACGAGAAACGCACTGCAGAGACGCATCAGCAAGTGCAACCTTAACAAGGAACCTTTCGAAAAGTCAGGAGTCTATGAACTCAAGTGCCAAGAACCTTACTGCAATTCCACATGTATAGGTAAAAAAAACGCAGTTTCCACACAAGATACAAAGAACACAAAAACGCAATCAGATATAATCGGAATTCAGCCTTCGGCGAACACATATACGACAGTTCACACCATTTCACAGACATCAACATAGATCTAAAAATTTTTACACACCAAAATAAAATAAAATTGAATTTAAAGGAAGCAATCTAATTTACATCGCAAGAAAAGCTTAAACAACCTAAATGACCATACACATTTAAAAAATTCCCTCCTCTTTGCCCTACTCGCATAACATCTGGACAACACTAACTCTTTAAATTTAGCATTTATCATATTAACAACATACTTCAATTCCATACTTGATTTACCTAAAATCATTGACTTGCATTCATTCATAGTACATACAAGTACATTATATTATGAATAAGTTTAATAACCTTTTCTCCCGTCTCCAGTGATGAAGGAAGGTTCCACAGCACTCCAATTACTCGGCTTCTACTTTCCCCCTCACCTCTCCCTGGTGCAGTATACTAGATTATAACATCGAGTAGGAAGGATCAACAACGTTCCATACGTTCCTATCCTGCTTCCCCTCTCATCTCCGCGACCACTGTGCTATGCCCAAAAATTTTCATTTGCCTCTCCATGAGCACAGTCCTGAAGTAGTGCTTGGTGACAACGGACTTGATAAGTACAAAAGTTTTTTCATTGTGTTACTACTTGTAAATAGAGACTGCCTGGCCGAGGCGGTAAAGGCGTACTCGGTTCGCGCGGATGGATGGGTTCGAATCCCCTTCAGGAAGTCGTAAAATTTAAGAAATGCGATTTCCACTTCCGGAGGTGCATATGGCCCTGAGGTTCACTCAGCCTGCACCAAAAATGAGTACCAGGTTAATTCCTGGGGGCAAAGGCGGACGGGCGTAGAGCTAACCACTCTACCCCATCAAGTGCCGAGGTTACGAACAGTGGAAGCCTTTACCTTCCACCACTCCAAGAGCCTTCATGGTCTGTACGCAGATGACTTTGCTTTCTTTTTTTACTACTTGTAAATTCATTATTTGTCAATACTTGTTCATATTATCACTTAACGCTCTAATCAATGACAAGTTTACGCAACGTTAACAATACTGTACATATATACGCATGTTTTAAGTGATTTCATAGAATATGAGGGTGTTCTTGTAGATACATGTAATTTTTGTATACAGTTTGTATTTTTACAGGTATGTTCAAGTGTTCTAATTTATATTGGAAATTATTGTGTTTGACAGCCTGGAAATTGTTTGTCTCATTTTACTAAGTCGTCACTGGAGAGTATGGCTTCCTTCTTAACAAAAAGAAAATAATAACCCATTTAGCACAACAAGACTGCTTAACACGTGAGGTGGTCTCCCCGCCGACCGCTGCACGATATTGGGTGTATGAAGCTAATCGTGAGGCAATGTTCTTCTCTTAAGGGATAAGGTGTACCGTTCAAGTGAAATATCGATGGATAAATACTGTTCCGAGGTATCTGTGGAACAGCAGCGGTGAAAGAAGGTGCGGGTTGGAATGGGTCGAAATACAAGACCAAAAGATTAATCTAAAATTTCAATAAATGTTATATTTTCAAAAATATCAAAACTTAACAAGATTTAGAGGCAATTTAACATTTTTTCACTAGGTAAAATAACAATGGAAAAATCAGGTACAAGAATAATTTTACAAATGAAAGAACAAGTACAATATTCGTTACAAGCCCTGGGCTCCAAGCCCCACTTTACATTCCTTGAGCTACCAGCCCAACCTTGCCAAGGAAATCATTTGATTTAAGGGCAGAAAACCCCATGATACCAAGGTGCACTTGTTCCTAATTACCATGTTAAGCCTCCTAAAGGCAACCATCAAAATTCAAGAAAGAGCATACCCGCTCTCGATTTTACAAGCCTCTCAAAGGCCACAACAAACTTTACTTCTAACTGCCCTCAAGGCACACTTACAAAGAAACAGGGGTATCATGTACCCAACCTACAGGGCCTTCGCATGAAGGAAAACAACAGGTTAAGTTACTGGCCCAAAATACAGTAAGGACTGGAGGCGTTTACATGTACTCCTAAAGACACCTTTAAAACCTATGTGGCGCTAGGCCGATTACACAGGGGCTAATCCCAAGCTAGGGAGGTGACTCGTATGAGAAAGCTTTAACACATTAAGGAAGATTAGAAAACGTCACGAAAACGTAGTCACCTCAATTTCAAAATGAAGGGGAGCTCGAGAGAGTAAAGCACTCTCCATCCCCGAATTACAGTTCAAGTTATGTGAAGTTTTTACAAGGATTGAAAAGGCTTACATATTTAAAGAAATAGGTTACATATTAAAGGTTTCGAACCTTCCCCGCGAGTTAAACTGCTGAGCTAGCAAGAAATAAAGATGTTAAAAGGCCATTACCTTGTTGAAGAGCTGCTGCCTGAATAACGAAGCGCTTCCCGCCCCCTGCTACATATTCACACACTGAGAAAGATGTTATACGAATGGCCCGGAGACAAGAAAATCAGCAGTTTTTATACCCTCGTGGAAAGTTCGAGACCTTTCATGAATGATAACAACCCGCCCTCAAACTTTTATTGGCTACAGTACACAGTTACACACAAAATTGAAGAAGAAAGCCCCGATTGGCCGAAAATTAATTACAGAAATTCCCGATTGGCTACATTCAAAACAGGCGGAAAGAAAGGTTTAATATTGCCAACCCACAAATGACAGAACAAAATTTAGTAAAGACAAAACTTATGAATACAAAATTTCTTCAAGAAAGTTCATTCCTTCACACCAGAGCGCATTATCATAGTTTTTGGATAGAGACATCTGTTAGAGAATGTCCACACTTCTTGGTCAATGCAAAACAAAAGCAAATCAAAAACACACAGTGACATCTTCTGATAAACAGTAGAGTTAGTTCAGTTGTTAAAGTTCAGGGTTTCTCCAGTAGAGAGGTACTTTAAGGCGGAAAATTCAAATGTGCGGCGTAGAGGTGTACCAACCGGTACAAATACAATCAAAACTGGTAGAAATGTACTTAGGAGGAAAAACCCAATCGTTTTGGAATACTTGCTGGTGTTAGCAGAACGACCAATTTCGTCAAACGAAATGCAGAATGCTCAGCAGAAATAGATATGCTAATTTGCTTAACGTCGCACCGACACAGACAGATCTTATGGCGACGGTGGAATAGGAAAGGCCTAGGAATGGGAAGGATGATTCCGTGGCTTTAATAAAGTTACAGCCCCAGCATTTGCCTGGTGTGAAAATGGGAAACCACAGAAAACCATCTTCAGGGCTGCCGCGGATGCAAGCCCACAGCTGCGCGTTCCTAACCGCACGGCCAACTCATCCGGTCAGCAGAAATATGAAAGACCACTAGCTCAGTAACACATATCAGTGACAACTAATGAAGATCGCAAGCGCTTAAAAGTATATAAAGCAAGAATTGCAATTGTTACAAAATTATGCTCAACCCCGACGGAAGCTATGATTCCACGTTAAAAGTAGTGAAGTGCATTTGGATAAACACTATAATCGATTGCAGCAAGTATCTCAAAAATAGATCTCAAATGGATGCACGAATTAGAAGGAATTTTCTATGGAACAATTTATTGAAACCCATGGTTCATCCAACAGAATCTCAGATTTATCTACCAAAAGAGACAAATGTCATCTTTGAACACTCCTTCGAGTCAGTGAGATACTGGAATTGTACATTCCAAATAACTGGTTGCACGCTTGTGAAAGAGCCATGCGGGATCCACAAGAATGTCACTGAGACTGCTATAACCAGTTGACAACAGACAAGGTAACATCCAGGCTAATGAACCGAATACTTATGTTTCTTAGAATATGTCTTTAAAATGATCCTAAGCATAATGGCATCGTAAGCCTTCGTATAGTTTATGATAAGAATCATACAATGCACAAGACAATTTCTTTTCCTCTGATACAGTAACTTAGGTTGTACTTTATGAATGTTCTTTACAAGAGCAAATCAATTCATTCTTACTGTGCACTGCTTGTCGCAATATTCGCACGCACATTCCTTCAATGAATATCATCCAAGACAAATACAATCAAAACAACTTTCAAATCTCACGTCCCTTCCCGCCCTTATAAAGAGGGAGACTAATAAGTGCATAAATATACCGAAAATGTTGCAGTGATCGCACCCCACATCGCAAATTCAGTTGCACTTTATTCAAAATAAAGTAACGATATTTACTAAATTATATTTTCCGATCACACCATCGAAATCTGAAGGACACGAACATTTCCTACATTAAATTGTAATTATTTCTGTAATAGGTTGCAGAAATCAATCAATCAATCAATCAATCAATCAATCAATCAATCAATCAATCAATCAATCAATCAATCAATCAATCAATCAATCAATCAATCAATCAATCAATCAATCAATCAATCAATCAATCAATCAATCAATCAATCAATCAATCAATCAATCAATCAATCAATCAATCAATCAATCAATCAATCAATCAATCAATCAATCAATCAATCAATCAATCAATCAATCAATCAATCAATCAATCAATCAATCAATCAATCAATCAATCAATCAATCAATCAATCAATCAATTTTAAGTAATGTGCCTGGCAGGCGACTACAGGCTCATGAAAAGATCATTAAATTCAGTCTCAGCAAGATCAGAACCACCGCTCGATTTAAGTCATCCGAGGTGACAGCGTGTAACATGAGAAGGAATAGCCAAGGATCCTGCATAGTCTTCACCTTAACAATGATCCTACTCAATCTGTTTCGCATGCAGAGTGAAGGCAGATGAAATTGTGCATCAGCTTTTGCTTATTGGAATACAAATTCCTCATGTTTGGATTGAGGAGAAAGCAACAGATCGTCAGCCCAAACAAAACATTGGGCTCTAACTACCGTTCACGTATTTGGAATTAGAATCGGTGCTGAGAATATGTAAGGATGGCAAAACAGTTGGTGTAGACTCTTGAACAAATTAAGAACATTGGCCTCATAACAATCCCTTATTTAACTGGGCTAATAAAGGACTGGGTTCAGTCTACTAAAAACCCAAAAAATATGGATTAAAGTCACTGCTTTTCACCAACGTGGCCAAAATTTTGATAATATTGAAAGTTATCGACTTGCTATGGCAACTTTACTAGGTAGCAGAGAGACTCATACTTCACCGACTAACAGGAAAAGATAGTGCCACTTCTTATACCTCAGCAACCTGAATTCAGAGTAGGGAAAAGCTGTTGATCACAAATGATAACACTGAAGCAGCACACTGAAGACAGTTTCGAGAGATGGCAGATGAAGGCGAATAGCTGGGGCAGTATTCATCGCTTTGTCGTTAGCTCATGATACAGTCAGCATAAAATTTCCGCTGCAAAAGCTTTAAAATGTCACTAAAGACTACCAGCACACGTGTATTGCAAGAAAACTCCTTCAGAATAGAAGTCATTTTGTTGAACTTCATGGAAAGGGAAGTTCGTGTAGACCACAGGAGAATGGATTATACCATGGGTGGCGCCATCCGTTTTGAGCATCACTTTTAACAACCAGCCCCTACTTAAAGGAATGGAAACTTTCATCTACGCAGATGACCGTACTATTACTGCACAAGCTAATCAGTTTGAGACAATAGAGGTAAAGCTGCCCGACGCCCTGGAAACAATCCCTGCCTAGCAAAGGGGAAATCACTTGAAACTGAATCCTAGATTACCCATTGCTCTTCTATCCATCTTAATAATGGTGACACTCCGGACCACTTGATTAGGAATCACCCTGGAACATTGTGCGACCCCAAACTACACTCTCAGTGTTAAAAAGCATCACTGCAACACTATACAAAAAGTGTCTGTTTGGGAAAGTGTGGTGCAGAAACTAGTAGGCACAGCATGGGAAGTACAGCTTAGTACACAGAGGACATATTCAGTCACGCTGTGCTATTCTGCTACTCAGTGTGCGTGCTCGTTGTAGTATAACATCTATCCATACAAGAGAGGTGGACGTTGCAATCAATGAGACCTGTCGCATCATTAAAGACTGCCTACACCTCTGGATAAGTTGCAGTGCCCTGCCCGAATTTCACCTCGTGACATACGTCGGAAGATAGCGTCCATGAGTGAAAAGAAGAAGGCTGTCTGTACGGCCACAAGATAGCATGCCTAAGCCTCCCTTCCAGAAAGAAATTCGTCAGAACAACAGAGGCTCTTACAGGGACAGAACTCCAAGCTGGACATTGTAAATGGAGAGAGAGTCTCAATAGTTCCAGATAATTAATGACAACAATAAATTAACTTCCTGCTGAACATACGGAAGGATGGTTGACATAGAAAGGTCAACAAAAAGCGTTCAGGTGTTACAAGATGTAAATCTAAGCTTTTGAAGTGAGATTTTCAAGTAGAGTCGACTATATTTCGATGTGCGTCTTCACAGTCATCATTTCATTTTATTCATTGCAGACTGTACCCAACAACACGAACTATAGAAGCTCTTATCTATGTAACATCTGACACTCTGAATGTCGCTAATTTCTGGCCGGTAACAAAATAAAATGAGTGTGAACTCTGAGAAGAAACTTGTGGTTCACCACTTTGGGATTGGGGCTACAGTTAAGACGACACAAGTACTTTAAACACAGCATGTATTTAAAAAGTTATATCAAATATTCTACTCAATTCCGCAATTCACAACATTTCCTTTTGTCAAATTAATGATAGAAGAGGTCATTGATATAACTCCCCGCCTTATTTTCGTTTCATCCCGAAGCAGGCACCAAGAATTTGAATTGATTATTTGACTGTTTGCTTAGAATTAAAATAAGGTATATGGACTTAATTTTACTGATCCCTCAGATATTTAGAACCATTCTGTAGTAACGTGACTTACGTGTTTTGCGCCAAGATTAATTAAAATTGCCTATTTTTTGGAAGAAATTTTGGAATTAATTGTAATTAGTTGCAATACAAGTGTCGGTTGGAAGGTCCTCTTTTTGTTGTCTTAATGTCGGCAAAAAATGGACTTAAGTTAATGTAGCCCTTAGGTACAGAATTCTTTCTTTTGTATTTCTTAGGCATGAATATTGAGTATTATATTTACATTAAGACGTAAGTTGAATATTTAAAAGTTTCTTTAGATTAATACGTGATACTACAAATATCAGCTTTGAGTTGCTTTTATATTTGAGCACACCACCTACCCATAACAAACACTGTGCACTTATACCCCATTGTATTCAAGTAGAATTCACAGTGTTCAGTCGACAGCTTTTTATTTAAAGAAATTCGATACCTTGCGGTTGCGCTGAGCTGTTTTCGTGTTTATTTTTGTCCTCAAATAAGAAATTATTGAAAATCGCAAGCGATTAGGAGTGACTAACAATTGTTATTTTGGTGTATCTGAATTCAATTTATCTCGCAAATTCAAAACAGTTGTCCAAATACGACTTGTATATGTACAATGTATACTTTTATAATTGAAAGTACTGAGTCTTAATAAAAAGGCAGAAACGTTAGCCTGTACATTGCTGGGATGACCAGGGACTTCCCCAGGGACCGTTTGATTCAATTCAGACACTGGCGGGCAGTAAGCCTCATCCTTAATCTAATTGAACGTTTGTAGTTCATGCTTTATCAACGAGTTCGTATGCTTCTTGGTTCACCACAAACTCTCTAGTGGCCTTTCCCAGCATGGTCGAGGAATTGGGGTGCATATCCCCACAGGATATACTCCACCACGTGCGATAAATTGTGCGCTGATGTAGAACGATCATCTGTTTCGACAATAGAAACACACATTTATGAATTCTTGAATTATATGAGAATTTTGTCGCATAATTTTCACTTTCCTTTCTTAGATTTGGAAATATGTCCTTATCAAATGGACTTGTTTAACAACCATTACAAAATGTTAGGCTCTACGGAAAGTCAAATTTGATATCGGGTGATTCCTAGTCAGATAAAAAACAGCGAGAGTACTACTACTTTCACGATTGATTTCCCTGTACAGTCATTTAAGTATTTCTTCAACTTACGTATTTCTCAGATATATAAAAATGTGAATAAATCAGTAAGAGTAAAATTTTAACCATATCGTCACAAAGTCCAGACCTCTGCCTGGATCCATTCTTGGTGACATATATTTATAGCCAACTACGTTTCCTGTTTTCGATAGAAATAGTTTGTTTTCTCATCAAACTGGATTAGTTTCATGATTGCATTGAAAATATTACCGACGTACGAGATTTCGAAGTAACAATATTCCTTATACAACATGGCTATGTGATGAATGATTTGAAAGTTTCACTTTCAGGGTCTGCGAGTATATTTTTAGTAGGCTTGGTGAATTAAGTGTATAATCACGTCTTGTGGCTAAGTTAGAACGTAAAAGAAAACTCCTTCTAGTTTTCCTAGTACACTTCTTCACTGACACCTTGCTTTCTTTTACGCGTGACGATTGAAATGCTGGGTGTCAACCAGCCATTTACTGAGAATTCAACACAAAAAGAAAGAAGGATAGTTCTCGAGGGACAGCTGCCATTGGCAAGGGGTTACCATGAAGTGCAGTCAAAAATTTAGTTTAAAAGTAAAACAGTTTTTCACATAAATTTTGGTTAATGGTAAATCAGAAATCTAAAGTCAGATACCTTGCGGAGGACTTGATTTATTTTATTTCTCAGTGAATAAGTACATTATTCCCATGTATTTATTACTCAATATTAATTACTTATTTTTCTCAAAAAGATATCGTGGCTCTGGCTGTTTTACAGGCACTTTTACATCAAGTATATAAACTGTAAGTAAAATTTGAAACTTGGACTAAGATCACCCTTACATTTGTTAACAAATAATCCATTATTTTTCAACGTCAAATTAGTTAATAACACTATAAAGTTGTTTAGTCGGAAGATGCACGAAATTTAAACTTAGAACACTATAACTTACCTGTTGAATGTCTATAAATGGACTTCAACATCATATTTTTTCATAATATTACCCATTCACAATCTTTAACAGTTTGGGCTACGTAAGAAAATCAACATACGTACTGTATTATAAGTTACTGTATTATAAGTGGCTGATATCTGAGAATATTCTTCTAGAACCTTAACATTCCATTCTGTTATTTATGTGTTCTTTAACAAAAACGTTGTAGTTTCCTAAGTATCATATTTCGTACTTCGATAGACTTAAAATCTTGAAAATTATATCACCTGTAAACGTGTATTCATAATCTTTTAAATAATTGTTACTCACTACTCATTACATATGTATTACACACTAATCATTACAACTCAAATGATAATCTGGTAAACAATGGGGCGGGGGACATTTTATACCTACACATATTTATAATTCCTGTAAAAAGACACAACGCCTATTCATGTTTTATTACGATGTTGTCTCAGAAATGTAATAGAGTTATTTTAATGATTCCACTCAGTCAGCCGGGCTGAATGGCCCAGGAAGTTGAGCGCTGGCCTTCTGAATACGACTTCGCAGGTTAGATTCTGGTTCAGTCCAATGGTATTTGAAAGTGCCTTGTGTCGGTAGCAAAGCTTGCGTGCCCCAGTGATCCCGAGAGCGATGCCGGCGGGTGCTTCAACTACTAGCAGAGCCACCCAAGCCAGTAAGGCCGAGGGTGAAGAACCAGACTAAACGACAATCCGAACATACACTGACTGACAGAGCAAATGCAACACCAAGAAGGAGTGGTCAGAACTTTATGCCAATTGCAGGGTAGACTGACGTCACTGAGGAATGCTCATGATGTGAAATGCGCCGCTGTGCTGCGCACGTAGCGAACGATAAATGGAACACGGCGTTGGCGAATGGCCCACTTCGTACCGTGATTTCTCAGCCGACAGTCATTGTAGAACGTGTTGTCGTGTGCCACAGGACACGTGTATAGCTAAGAATGCCAGGCCGCCGTCAACGGAGGCATTTCCAGCAGACAGACGACTTTACGAGGGGTATGGTGATCGGGCTGAGAAGGGCAGATTGGTCGCTTCGTCAAATCGCAGCCGATACCCATAGGGATGTGTCCACGGTGCAGCGCCTGTGGCGAAGATGGTTGGCGCAGGGACATGTGGCACGTGCGAGGGGTCCAGGCGCAGCCTGAGTGACGTCAGCAGGCGAGGATCGGCGCATCCGCCGCCAAGCGGTGGCAGCCCCGCACGCCACGTCAACCGCCATTCTTCAGCATGTGCAAGACACCCTGGCTGATCCAATATCGACCAGAACAATTTCCCGTCGATTGGTTGAAGGAGGCCTGCACTCCCGGCGTCCACTCAGAAGACTACCATTGACTCCACAGCATAGACGTGCACGCCTGGCATGGTGCCGGGCTAGAGCGACTTGGATGAGGGAATGGCGGAACGTCGTGTTCTCCGATGAGTCACGCTTCTGTTCTGTCAGTGATAGTCACCGCAGACGAGTGTGGCGTCGGCGTGGAGAAAGGTCAAATCCGGCAGTAACTGTGGAGCGCCCTACCGCTAGACAACGCGGCATCATGGTTTGGGGCGCTATTGCGTATGATTCCACGTCACCTCTAGTGCGTATTCAAGGCACGTTAAATGCCCACCGCTACGTGCAGCATGTGCTGCGGCCGGTGGCACTCCCGTACCTTCAGGGGCTGTCCAATGTTCTGTTTCAGCAGGATAATGCCCGCCCACACACTGCTCGCATCTCCCAACAGGCTCTACGAGGTGTACAGATGCTTCCGTGGCCATCGTACTCTCCGGATCTCTCACCATCGAACACGTGTGGGATCTCATTGGACGCCGTTTGCAAACTCTGCCCCAGCCTCGTACGGACGACCAACTGTGACAAATGGTTGACAGAGAATGGAGAACCATCCCTCAGGACACCATCCGCACTCTTATTGACTCTGTACCTCGACGTGTTTCTGCGTGCATCGCCGCTCGCGGTGGTCCTACATCCTACTGAGTCGATGCCGTGCGCATTGTGTAACCTGCATATCGGTTTGAAATAAACATCAATTATTCGTCCGTGCCGTCTCTGTTTTTCCCCAACTTTCATCCCTCTCGAACCACTCCTTCTTGGTGTTGCATTTGCTCTGTCAGTCAGTGTATATTAAGTCCCTTTATTCGGTTATGATAAAGTCTTCAACGATTGTAGTGGCAGAGAAGAAGATCTTCCGAATGGTGTAGTTGGCGAAAGAGATACTCTACTCTCTTTAGGGAAACACAGAAAGAAATCGCAGTCTTGTACAGTATAGAAGAGGGATCCTCGAAGACTAAGGGAAGAAAACGCAACAGAAATTTGCCTGCTGGGTGGTTTAATTAGAAGTATCGCCACAAAGCTCGGAAGGTAAAAGCACTTTATTATTATTATTATTATTATTATTATTATTATTATTATTATTATTATTATTATTATTATTATTATTATTATTATTATTATTATTATTATTATTATTGTTACGGAGCTTTCCGTGGTAGGTAGAGGTGAAAGAAGGTGCGGGTGTGAACGGGTCTCAAGCTACGAAAGTAAAATTAATTTAAAATTTAACAAGGTTATATTTTCTTTTCAAAATAAGGAAATAACAAGCATGGCAGGTACAAAGTAGCAAGTCAAAAGGGTAGTTACAATATTTACAGGATTTGGGCTTCGCGCCCTGACTTCACAATGCTTGGGCAATCAGCTCAGTTTTACCCCAAACACAAGTTTCAACAGAGGGGCAGAAAACCCCATTCATGCCTAGGAGCCCTTGCTCCAAATTACACTGGAAAGCCTCCATGAGGCATACAACACTCAATTTTTAAAAAGAGCCACTCGCTCTCAACTTTAAGCCTCTCAAAGGCCACACCAAACTCCACCTTCGAGTTGTCCTCACTGGACATAGACACAGGGGTAAAATACCCAACCTACTGAGGTCTATTAAATGAAAAGAAGGTTGATTACATGACCTCCAAAATAACAATTTGAGAGGAGGCGATCGGCACTCCTAATACACTTTGTTTTTAAAACCAAATTTGGCTCTTAGGCCACTGATGCAAGGGCTAATCCCATACTACGGAGGTGACTTTAGAAAAGAAACAAATTTACATAATGTTAAGGAAGAATAGGTTGAGAAAAAAGTTCACCTCAAAACAATATGAGTGGGAGATCGAGAGGGTTAAGCACTCTCTATCCCAATACGTAGTTTAAAAGGTAAAATAGATACCAGATTCTTTACATTTTTAAGCAAGGTTACATAACGGAAAAACTTCGGACCCGCCCCGAGAGTTAAACTGCTGAGCTAGCAAAGAAAGAAGTTATTAATTGGCCATTACCTTGTTGTTGACCGCTGCCGAAGAAAGAGCCGCTTCCCGCCCCCTGCTATGTACTTTACACACTGAAAGATGGAACAGAAGTGGCGCAGAGACCGTAAAATCAGCAGTTTATATACTCTCGCGGAAGGTTCTAGGCGTTAGGGGAATGAGAACACCCGCCCACAATCACTTTATTGGAGAATAAAGAGAAACCCCTACACAAGATGAAGAAGAAACACATTATTGGTGGAAAATTAAGTTAAGAAATTCGGGATTGGTTGAATACAAAACAAGGAGAAAGAGAGGGGTATACAGCCAACTTAAACCATAACAGAAGAAAATTTAACAAGAAACAAACTTTTGAAATAAAAATTTCTCCAAAGAACAGTTCTTTTTCTTCGCACTAGGGTGCACTATTGTAGTTCTTCAGTAGTGTCCTCTAGAAGAGAAAGTTCACACTTCTTACTTCAAGCAAAACAAAACCACATCAAAAATGACACAGTTATAAAACTCCGAAATTTACAGGTAGTGACATCTTCTGAGAAAGTAGAAAATTAATACCGTCAATAAAGTTCAGGTTTCCTCCAGCAGAGGAGTTTCAACTGGCGCACCTTTTGAATTAGCGGCGTGGAGGTGTACCGCCCGGTACAGACCTCCCCCCCCCCCCAAATATTCCTCCAGGGGTGACACATGAAATTTGTTTGAAAACTAGGTCCAAGTTTTGATGTAGATGTGGAGATTAATTGCCGAAAAATTTATAAGATTTTCTTAATGTGGTTTGATTCAGTTTCAAAATTTTTGTTGTAACTGGAGAAGTAAAGTTTTTATGTTTGTAGAAGTTGAATTGAGAAGGAAAACTTTAGTTTTAAAATCGAGGAAATAATTTTCTAAGTTCACCAGATTTTGTTGTTGAATTCCCAAGTGTAGTCATCTCTTATAATAACTGTCCATGTAGTTGATGTTGATTAAGTTGGATGGCCAGACCGGCCGTTGCAGCTTGCGTCCAGAGGAGGCCGCTCGGACCCCTCAAGTACCCTGAGATACCGCTCGCCCGCACTATGAGGGGAGCAGTGGTGTTGAAACACGCCGCGCCCGCGGTGAACATATACAGGCTGCGGGCAAGTAGCAGGTCGTGCGCCGCACATCAGCCTTGGCCGGGAGGAGAGCTCCGGCTCGCCGTGCACATGTCGTCCTCGCTGGGGCCGAGGGGGCCCTTCCTCAAGCCCAGTCGCGGCACAGCGCCGCGCGGCTGCGGGGGCACTGAAACATTAAAGCTAGGCGGCAGAATATTGTTGGACCATCATCATTTTTTGAGGGCACAGGCTTGGTGGAGAGGTTGGTGGGCCAGCGGCGTGCAGATAACCATGGCATTTAATATAATCAAGCCACAGTGTGTATAGCAGGAGACGGGAGCGTGGTAATGGCCGTGGTAAGGACAGAATGGCAGTTTAACGGTGCGGGGAGGGTTTACAAAAATACTTACATATGAAACTAAATTTTATAGAAGGGGCAGAAAGCCTTAAAGGTGAAACTCAAAAAAAAATATAACCTTCATATTCCTTTCACGATTATATGAAGCAAGTTGACACAAAATTTACACTGGTTTCACCTGTGACAGGTGAACCCTAAATATCCTCTCGGTGGCTGGATTACTTAATAACAACGTAACCGGCGTAAGAAAATCGAGAATGACACATGGCCCATGAAATCTGGAGGCAAGCTTGCCCGCGGGAACAAAATTCTTGACCATAACTTGGTCACCTACTTTCAAAGGGGTGGGTCTCCGTCCACGATCATACCTTTCCCTAACCTTTTCATGAGAGACTTTAAGATTGGCTTTAGCCTTCTTCCAACGATCTTTAATGATGTCCGGATCTATTGTCTCGGGTAGAATGTCACTCAGAGACCAGAGGTTAGAGAGCGGCGTGTTGGGAACAAACTTGAACATCAAAGAGGCTGGAGTAAATTTATGTGATTCATGAACCGCCGAATTCAAAGCAAAAGCTAACCAATGCAGGGACGTATCCCACCTGGAATGATCTTCATGATGATAGGCAATAAGCGCGGACCTGAGATTACGGTTAACCCGTTCAGCCAGAGATGGTTGAGGGTAATAAGCAGTAGTTACATGAGAGATGGACAAGTCGAAACAGAATTTACGAAAAAGATTAGATGTGAACGCCTTAGCATTATCAGACACAATATATTGGCACGGACCAAAAGAGGCAAAAATAGAATTTAAGCAAGTAATGGTAGACTGAGCGGTAGCCAGCTTAGTCGGAAATAACCAGGAAAATCTAGTAAAGCCGTCTACGCATACCAAGATAAACTTGTTAGCATTTCCCTTAGGCTGGGGGAAGGGTCCTACATAATCAATATACAGGCGTTCCACGGGGCGCGACGCTTGATGAGAAGACAAAAGGCCTACCTTGGTGGACATGGTTGGTTTACTGAGCAAACAGGGTTTGCAAGCCTTCACTAGTTCACGTATTTCACCGTCCATACCTTTCCAGATGAACATTTCACGAATCTTCTCACGAGTTTTAAAGATTCCAAGATGCCCTCCTAATGGGGTCTCATGATAATACTTGAAGATCATAGGTACAAGAACAGCTGGAACGACAACTTTCATCATCTTATCATGCCTCGAGGGGCAACATAGAACACCATTCCTCAGAACATAAGGGACGACATGTTCCCCAGAAGAAAGGGTTTCCATTATCGGAGCCAGCGTCGGATCTTCACGTTGGTATTTCTCGATATCTCTAAAGAGCATGGGAACATCTGTTAAGATGGCATTAACATCAGATAGTATGCACTCGGAAGGTGATGAACTATCGACCGGTTCATGGGTCTCGACGTCGTTGGAAAACATACGGCTGAGTCCATCAGCAACAATATTTTCGGTACCTCTGATATGCCTGACATCGAATTGGAAGGCAGAAATACGGATGGCCCAACGGGCTATACGACCAGTACGACGCGGCCTACCTAAGACCCAGCTTAAGGCTTGATTATCTGTCTCCAGGTCGAATTTGACGTGTTCCAGATAGAGACGGAACTTCTCTAAGGCGAGTAAGACTGCCAAACCTTCGAGCTCATAGATGGAATACTTGGCTTCTTGAGCCGATAGAGTCCTAGATGCATAGGCGATGGGTCGCCTCCCTAGTTCAGTCTCTTGAAGAAGGACTGCAGCTACTGCTGACGACGACGCGTCGGTTTGGACGATGAATTTCTTCGAGAAATCAGGCATAGCAAGTACAGGGGCATTACAGAGAGCTAATTTAAGATCTTCAAAAGCGGCTTGTTGAGAAGGTCCCCACTCGAATTTGATGCCTTTCCTACGAAGAAGGTTTAAGGGCGCCGCTCTATTAGCGAAGTTAGGAATAAACTTCCTGAAGAAATTCACGATACCAATGAACATGGCGATACCTTTAATGTCCTTGGGAGGTTTAAAATCACGGATGGCCTGTGTTCTAGAATGATCGACTGCTACACCATCAGGTGATACAATATGCCCTAGGAATGACATAGAGGGCTTAGCAAAGGCAACCTTGGACAACTTAACAGTTAACCCAGCCTTACGAAGGTGATTGAGAACTTCTCGCAGATGATCTAGATGTTCTTCAAAAGTCTCTGAAAATACGACGACATCATCCAAGTAGTGATATAAGTACTCAAATTTGATGTCGGAGAAGACCCTATCTAGTAGCCTAGTGAGTACAGCTGCTCCCGTGGGGAGCCCGAAAGGCACGCGGTTGTATTCGTATAAGTTCCAGTCCGTGGCAAACGCTGTGAGGTGTTTAGACTCTTCGGCAAGGGGAATTTGATTATAGGCCTGATTCAGGTCCAAGATAGTAAAGAACTTGGCCTTACGGAACCATGAAAAACAAGAATGAAGGTCGGGAAGGGGCACAGATTGTAACACCACCTTCCGATTGAGAGCCCTATAATCAATGACAGGCCTGAAGCCTCCTTGGGGTTTCGGGACTAGAAAAATAGGCGAAGAATACGCCGACTTAGAGGGCCTAATAATACCATCCTTCAACATTTGATCGATGATTTCTTTCAATGCTTTCATTTTAGGTGGAGATAGCCTATATGGTGGAAAACGGACAGGAATCGAATCCTTGACCTCAATTTTGTATTCAATAAGGTCAGTAACACCAAGAGTATCAGAGAACACCTCTGGAAATGACTGACATAATTTACGAATACTATCAGCCTGCTCCTCAGGTAGATGTCTAAGGTCTAACAACATCTCATCCTGGGTAGGCGAAATAGATGAACATGACACAGAATTACACTTTAACAAGGGAATTTTACATTTGGACGCAAATTTGAATGTGCACGACTTACTCTGAAGATCGAGCACAAGACCAGTGTGAGAAATGAAGTCCGCTCCCAGTATGATGGGGCAAGACAAGTGCTTAGCCACAAACAGTTTGGTTTTCCATGTAAATTTAAAAATACGAATTTTGACCAGTAAGGAACCTAGAATTTCTAATGGGGATGAATTAGCCGAAACATATTGAACAGGAGAGGAGACATAGTCAGGTAGTTTACAAACAGACTTAAATTTTGAATACCATTGGTCCGAAATAATTGAACATACACTACCTGAATCTAATAGAGCGGTTATAGGCTCGTTATTTAACTCAATCTTAAGAAAAGGAATAGGTGCGGGGGTATCCGCCGCAATCCTAAGACATTCTTTAGGGCATTCAAAAGATGAATTTGAAGACTGCTCGTTCCCTGAATTTACAACCTGTTTACCAGGGGCTGAGTCCCGGGAAGATGGATTAGTCGACTCAGCCGAAGCCACTAGTCACTTTTTATTATTGGCATAGGTGGAATTTGCACCAGAAGTTGAGCAGGAGGGGGTGCTATTTGAGTTTGGGCAATTCTTGGCGATATGTGAGAAAGCCCCACATTTAAAACAGCCTTGTGATGAACCAGCCCCATTCCTTGTCCCACTCGACTTGATCAGTGGACACTTATTGCGCAGGTGGTCAGGCGAACCACAAGCATAACATTTACGAGGGGTGACTGATCGGCGAGGTGGAGGCCGAGTATTACTAAAGGAAGGCGGGGGTTCTTTCGCTACACGCAAAGAAGCGGCGTATCTAACTCCTTCTGCTGAGACGGCCAATGCTTCAAGTTCAGAGAAAGTTTGCGGGCACGCCGCGAAACACAAATATGACCTATAGGGAGGTGAAATTCCCTCTACAATAGCCTGTACAATCTGATCCTCCGGAAAGTGAAGAGCAAACACCCTAGTATAGAATTTAATATCTTGGATGAAGTCAGCCAGGTTTTCATCCAAACGCTGTACACGATAATAGTACTTCTGAATCAGAGATGACCTCGCGCGGGCGGGAATAAAATTTGCAAGCAGGTGTGCATGAAAATCTTCAATAGATGACTGTTCGGTTATGGCTCTTACTATTTTGTCAGAGAGAATACCAATTGCATAAGGATAGATAATTTGCAAAATTTGACATGGAGAAAGAGAAAACACAAGGGCATGATCCTGAAATTCAACTAGAAATCTTAAAAATGAAATTACTTCACTGGTGGTATTAACGGAAAACTTAGAGATACCTCTGAGCAACATTGCCAATGGATGAGGCAAGCTGCTAAACCCGGGTGACATAGTCGGTAAAGGTTTAAGTGGCAAAGAAGTTAATTCAGAACGTACATTAGTCAATGAGTTACGACGTTCAGACTCGTTGTATAATGGGGCAGAGATAGTTTGAGCAGCAACGGTTATCCTTTTGACTTCTCCCTTAGGGGGCTCTTCCTCGCTCCCAGCATTCATCGTGGCGGGTTGATCAGTTTTGGGAGGAACTTCCCAAGTTAACAATTGAGTGACCTTGCTAGATAATTCAGACATATTTTCAAGCAGCGTACTAGCTTCCTTCTTCTGAACGTCATTCAACTTTAGAGACAACAGATCGTTAACTCTATTTGAAAAATGAAACAGCCTAGCTTGCACACGCTTAATTTGATTAGGAGAAGGATCATTTTCATCAAAAAAACTAACTACAGAAGCTAGCCCAGTAATATTCTCCGTGATCGTGGAAAGAGAGTCGTCAATTTCTTTCTCTCCCAAATTGGGGATGGAAATGGGCAAATCTAGGGAGTCTCTAAGCTTGTTGGTGTCTACTGCAACCGTGCCTCCAGATTGTACATTTCTGATAGTTAACTCATAGATCAACTCCTCCTTGCGCAAATAGTTAAGATGGAGAACATCGCGAGGGCCGGGCATGGTGACAGATCAATTTTGAAAATCTCAAAAAATTCCAGCAACTGAGAAAATGGTTCGAGTTCGGAACTGAACAATATTTAGCCGTCAAAAGGTGCTAAAATGAGACCCATTCAACCACGCTCTGCTACCACTTGTTACGGAGCTTTCCGTGGTAGGTAGAGGTGAAAGAAGGTGCGGGTGTGAACGGGTCTCAAGCTACGAAAGTAAAATTAATTTAAAATTTAACAAGGTTATATTTTCTTTTCAAAATAAGGAAATAACAAGCATGGCAGGTACAAAGTAGCAAGTCAAAAGGGTAGTTACAATATTTACAGGATTTGGGCTTCGCGCCCTGACTTCACAATGCTTGGGCAATCAGCTCAGTTTTACCCCAAACACAAGTTTCAACAGAGGGGCAGAAAACCCCATTCATGCCTAGGAGCCCTTGCTCCAAATTACACTGAAAAGCCTCCATGAGGCATACAACACTCAATTTTTAAAAAGAGCCACTCGCTCTCAACTTTAAGCCTCTCAAAGGCCACACCAAACTCCACCTTCGAGTTGTCCTCACTGGACATAGACACAGGGGTAAAATACCCAACCTACTGAGGTCTATTAAATGAAAAGAAGGTTGATTACATGACCTCCAAAATAACAATTTGAGAGGAGGCGATCGGCACTCCTAATACACTTTGTTTTTAAAACCAAATTTGGCTCTTAGGCCACTGATGCAAGGGCTAATCCCATACTACGGAGGTGACTTTAGAAAAGAAACAAATTTACATAATGTTAAGGAAGAATAGGTTGAGAAAAAAGTTCACCTCAAAACAATATGAGTGGGAGATCGAGAGGGTTAAGCACTCTCTATCCCAATACGTAGTTTAAAAGGTAAAATAGATACCAGATTCTTTACATTTTTAAGCAAGGTTACATAACGGAAAAACTTCGGACCCGCCCCGAGAGTTAAACTGCTGAGCTAGCAAAGAAAGAAGTTATTAATTGGCCATTACCTTGTTGTTGACCGCTGCCGAAGAAAGAGCCGCTTCCCGCCCCCTGCTATGTACTTTACACACTGAAAGATGGAACAGAAGTGGCGCAGAGACCGTAAAATCAGCAGTTTATATACTCTCGCGGAAGGTTCTAGGCGTTAGGGGAATGAGAACACCCGCCCACAATCACTTTATTGGAGAATAAAGAGAAACCCCTACACAAGATGAAGAAGAAACACATTATTGGTGGAAAATTAAGAAATTCGGGATTGGTTGAATACAAAACAAGGAGAAAGAGAGGGGTATACAGCCAACTTAAACCATAACAGAAGAAAATTTAACAAGAAACAAACTTTTGAAATAAAAATTTCTCCAAAGAACAGTTCTTTTTCTTCGCACTAGGGTGCACTATTGTAGTTCTTCAGTAATGTCCTCTAGAAGAGAAAGTTCACACTTCTTACTTCAAGCAAAACAAAAACACATCAAAAATGACACAGTTATAAAACTCCGAAATTTACAGGTAGTGACATCTTCTGAGAAAGTAGAAAATTAATACCGTCAATAAAGTTCAGGTTTCCTCCAGCAGAGGAGTTTCAACTGGCGCACCTTTTGAATTAGCGGCGTGGAGGTGTACCGCCCGGTACAATTATTATTATTATTATTATTATTATTATTATTATTATTATTATTATTATTATTATTATTATTATTATTATTATTATTATTATTATCACGTACATGACAGTTGGGAAATATCCCGGTGGCAATGACCACTTACAGTAGTGTGATAATGAAGTTAAAACATAACAAAAACAACTACTGCTACTACACCACGTGTAGGCCTACAACAAGCAATTCCACGAAAAAAAATATTACAAGAAATACTACTATAGTAATATTCTAAATCCAGTATGATCATATACAAATTCACACACCTTAAGTATTTCCAGTACTTAGCACTACGGCTTACAATACTAGAGGTTGAGCTTTCTACTAGCTTAAGATTACAACATCGTCATATATAAATTTACACGAACCCTAAGTATTTCAAAATTTTACGTTAAAACTAACGACAATAAAAACAACAAGAGTACATCAAGCAATTCCATGGATAGGAAATATTGCAAGAAGTACTACTAGTTTAGCATTCTAAATCCAACATCGTCACACACAAATTAACGCAAAACTTAAGTCAGTGGCATGCACAGAACCCCAGGTACCCCAGCGCTACTGGAGCAAGAAATATTGTATTTACATTTTTATTACTTATAACTCTTCTTTATCAAGTAAAAAAGCTGCATACAGCTATGTCAAGGCATGTACAGCTGTCTCGATAACACGTTCGCTTTACCGCTGTCCAGGCCTCTCCAGCGAGCTGGGTTTCTTTGCCGGCGCGAAACCAGTGCAGGTATCTCCAGTAAGCTGATTTCCTTTGTAGACGTGAAAGGGAGCCACCCCAGCGAAATTAAAGTCACATAGATGACGTATGGCGTCAGAATCAAAATATCCATTTTATTAAATCAATTGTAATAAAAAATATCTATTTTATTTTTGGATTTCGGCATAGGCAACATGAAGTTTCGAGGAGCGATTCATTGATGGCACATGTAGGGGATGCTTTTTGATATACGCGGACAAATAATTTAGGTTAACCAGAATGAACACACAGCCAAGCACGAAGTACAGAAATGTTATTTACTTGCTTTGTATGAATGGGTTTGCCTGTAATGTGGTATATTTTGAATTTTTGTAGCGTTACTCTTAGATTTAAGGTGAGCATTTTGCGAGTTCTGTGGCATTCATCGTGAATACAACAGTGGAATACGTCGAGAGGAATATGTACTCTCGCTTGTCATTGCCGTGCCCACGCTCAGTAAGCAAGTGGAACTGTAAAACTTCGGTGACAGTAAAATATCTGCTAAATTTCGCTCATTGAGATTAGGTTAGTGTTTTTAAATTTAAAAGAATTTGTCTGAGCATATTTCTGTGAGCACCGTGACTATACTATTACGAATCTTCAGTGGGTTAAACAGTAAGTAAACTATTTAAAATTTGCTGCAGGTTATGTTATGATGGTGCCGTAACTGCCGCGAATACCAATTTGGAAATATGTGCGAGTATGTCGCTGAAAATATTCTTATTTAAGTGAGTTATAATTTCATAAGTTCTTTCATATTTAAATCGTTTTATTCATTGTATGATCTGTTTATATACCACTGGTAGGAACACCTGAGTCTAACCGCATCACCAGGTGGAAGAGCATGCTGCCGCCTGATACTCCTGCAAAGGAAGAGCTAGCTCCAGGAAATGACCTGCCCTACCCTATTTGGAGATCACTTAATCGTCTCAGGGTGGGCGTACATCTTTGCAAGACCAACATGCAAAAATGGGCCATACTTCCAGCTGATGGAGACGCATCCTGCGAGTGTGGTGTAACACAAGGTCCAAACCACCTGCTCATCTGCCCCCTACTAGAACATGCCTGCACTACACAGGACCTGATCGAGGCGAACACCAAGGCCATCGGAGTTGCTACATTTGGGTAATTATGATGATGATGATGATGATGACAGTAATGTTTGCGTTAAAGAGTGGTGGGGCTGAGTTTGCTATTTTTTTCCAATTTCTGCAGCTGAGGTAACGAATGTGTTCACCGCACGCCACTGACTTAAGTATTTACAGTGCATAACAGTGCTTGGTAACTATTAACTTAACAACACCGTCATATACAAATTAATACTCTGTGTTTGTACCACAAGTTTTCAACCTTTTACCATTTTTCCTCCCTCTTCCCTTGCATTAATATTTCAATAATATTTCTCGTTTTCATTCTAGAAATCAGAATATACTGTATATCTCAAATATGATACTTTTCCTATATTTGGTTATATTTGTTGCTTAAACTGCAAGTACTATATATTCAAAAGACTATGTCCGGAGTTTCTCACAAATTGTAGGTTATGGCATAGCGATTGGTTCCCTAAATGTCGCGGTGACATTGTTGTTTACCTTCATATGTGCATTGCATGATGAAATGTAAGGGCTGGTATCTCAATTGTTCGTATTCGAAGAACTTCATAAAGAAAATCCGACGTTTCTAGTGGGCAATGGTTAAATGTTGCTATGCCTTGAGATATATGATCAATGTACTTCGGTAGATTTTATAATTCTTCAAAGTCGACTGCGATTTAAACATGTTTATAATTCTTTATCCTCTTCCGACCCAATGTCTACATATGTGGACAAATATGTTTTATTCTCCGACTAACAATGAAATTCCAATTTCCCTCCAATTTTACTTTGAGTGTGTTCTCAAAGGATCTCTCTTAAACTTCACTGTTTTTCAAAATTCTATAACCTCCTTGGTAGCACTCAGCAAGTTGGCGGGAAGTGAAGACATGGATACATTACAGGACAGCCGACTTACATGTAAATACTTGTTAATACTTAATTTACGGGCTTGTCTGATAAACTCTTTCAGTTAGTTTCTGGTAATCAAAGACCCGAACTGACGAATAATGCAGAAATGTATTATTATTTTTATTTGGTGTCGACTGTGTGTGCATGCAAATTATTTTGTCCACACATGTGGACATTTGGTCTTACCAACAATAAGTTGCTCAAGGTAATGTAGGGACCATGTTGCCATGGTACCTAATTTAACTAAATCTACATTAATCTAGAACACACAGGGGGAACTCTCATAAATCATCATACTTATTTAGTTACACAACCAATTTGTTTCTAGGTTTGCCGGTCATCTTCCTCTAGCCATAGATGTTAAAGACGTGAAAAAATGCCGAAATCCTGGCTGCAATGAAAAAAAGCCGCATTCTCTGCATAACATGCAAAGTCTACTTGTGCTGTCTTAAGGACAGGAATTGTTTTGTGCATTTCCATAGATAAAGGGGAAGAAAACTTACAGTCTGTTACTGAAATAACATGTAAATATGTGTTTCTCTTATGTGTTCATGTCAGCTGATTCAAAATATACAATATATTTACAATTTATTTAAGTTGACTCCACTCTTTATTGAAGTTAACCCATTATCATACTTGAAATATTAGTGGATTTCACCATTTATTCACAAAAGTGAACATGATGCATAGACATAATACAGACCTAATGTCCACATTTGTGGACAAATTATATTAGAAACGTCTGAAGTCAAAAAATATAAACACTGGTACATATTGTTCATTTAGGAATATAAGAGCTCAGAAATATGGATTTCATCATAGTTGTCCACTTGCATGGGCGTTGGGTCTGAAGAGGCTTTTCCTATATTTGGTTATATTTGTTGCTTAAACTGCAAGTACTATATATTCAAAAGACTATGTCCGGAGTTTCTCACAAATTGTAGGTTATGGCATAGCGATTGGTTCCCTAAATGTCGCGGTGACATTGTTGTTTACCTTCATATGTGCATTGCATGATGAAATGTAAGGGCTGGTATCTCAATTGTTCGTATTCGAAGAACTTCATAAAGAAAATCCGACGTTTCTAGTGGGCAATGGTTAAATGTTGCTATGCCTTGAGATATATGATCAATGTACTTCGGTAGATTTTATAATTCTTCAAAGTCGACTGCGATTTAAACATGTTTATAATTCTTTATACTAAAGATAAAACATGGCTACATGTTGGCTGCAGTGGTGATCCACATTAGATGCGAGGAACCTAGCTTAAGTTCAATTGCAGTAATGCCCGTCACTAAAATCTATAAGAATTTATATACAGTATCTACCTTGAGTGGCATTATTCTCATAGGCCTACCAACTAGATCAACTTGACGCATTAACTAATTTGTAGACGGTGATCAAAAATTACGTCGAGGGTACGATTTCCATTGCACATACAAATGTTGATGTATTTCCCTGGGGGTATTTGGGGAAAAATTTTCTCGTTCTTACAGCTTTTACGATATGTTTATCTTTTCTCAACATAATATAACCTTCGGCTTCCTTCAAGTAAAGGCTGCCCTCTGGACGAAAACATTTCAAACATATCGAAGGTGTGCGCGTGACACCTCGTAATCCCAAAAATTATTATACAGAAGAAACATAAAACTATCTCTGGCTTTTCCTTTTAAAGCTATTTCTGCCACTTTGTTTTACATTTGATTTATTAACAATCCTTCGCAGTATATTTACAACTTATGGCATTTATATCCTGCCTGTAATAATTATGTGGAATAGTTGAGAGATTACGCATTGATTGTTATTATTTAAGATGATCAATCACAATAATTGTTCTAGGCATTGAATTGCTGAACCGTAAAGAGAAGAGGAAAAAAAATGAAGGTTACAATATACTTTTGAAATGTTATTTTAATATGGTCATTTGTTTGTCCATTCCTATCGTTTCTTTCCCCACTTTCAGCTTTTCACTGTAATTGTTGTGAAAATATAAATGTGTTCGTCGACTGATGTCTGAGTTTTAGTTAATCTTTTCAAGTAAACACCAAATATGTCATCGGTGATTTTGACATGCCGACATCGTACGGCATAGATTACCACATGCACTTCTTGTGCCCTTCGATACTTCTGCGCGCTTCTTTCTGTGATCTTCGGATTCCGGGATCGACAGTTTACCACTGATCTGAAATGACCACAAATTGTGTGGAAGATAAGATGATATGATAGAAAAAAACTAAAAATAAGTGAGTGTATTAATGAAACTTCACTAACAGCATTCATTTAACCATGTTTCGAACAAGGTCGTGTTTTGTAAAGTCTGAGGGACACAACCAGAGTACGTTATTTAATATGCTTTTTTGATGCACGATTTATTTACAAGTGGAAGTTCTGGAACTCTATCATTCGTGTATTTAATAGTGGTTTTCCTTTCTGTCGTAGGTGTGCATTTTAAAATATGTACCAGTGAAAGCATTACATCCTTCTTACACCGCTTAGTCATATTACTGATGAGAGCAAGTGACGCAGCTTAGAGAATTCAAAGGTTCTTGTACGGGTGAACACAAACTGGCGACATTTACATGTATTACTTTAAAGGGGAACTGTCCAGCTCACTCTGCCGGGAAACAATTACAGCCTCCACAAAATGGAAAGATCAAAGTGCGCAGTGAAGCGCCCCTGGTCTAGAACATTCATCAAAATAATGATTGTGGACTTCAAAGCTTCTTCTTATTTAACAGACACGTTGGTCTTATCATAGCATTTTAATTCATTTTATGGATGTAAGCCAGTTTATATAATAATTATATAATTAATTATTACTTTTCAGAAATGTGGTATTCATGGAATAGGTACCTATTCATTCCATATGTAGATGAATGGATCTCAGTATCGATATTCAGTAGAAGGAACATGGCAAATTTTAGTACATTTCCAAATGAATTAGAAAGCGAGACATAAATTATATAACACAGGACTACAAACAATGTTTATGTAAAGTGGAAGAAAATGTTCATTTTGAAATGAAAAAGATAATTCATACTCAGGGTGGCCAGATGTTTTCTGAACTAAAACTTTCTGAACGAAAATGGCATTCTGAAACCTAGATAATACTTATATACAACGTAAGAATTAACTCAACAAATCATAATTTTATGATGCTTAGTCGTTTTCTGAAAATTTTAATTCATTCACATGACTCAGTCACTACGTTTAAACGTATTTAAAAAGCAATAATGCCGTTTGAACCATCAGTAAGGCCTTTCCCTAGTGGTACGCAACACCTTAAACGCCTGTGGACGATGAAGTCTTGTGAAGACGGACTAATCTTCATGAATAACGCATGATTAGCAAGTTTGTTAGCAGATTTCACCACTTCGATTTTGGTGGCCACCTTGGGAATTGGAATTAACTCTCCTTAGCGGAGTATTGCAACTCTTAGGAGTTGGCATAAGCTAGCTTATGTCTACTTTCTAAGTTGCCACTACTCTGATTTCTAATTTAAATCGAACATCGCCCAGCTCTCCCTATAAGTACGAACAAACTTGGGCCTTATGTATCTATCTTGATCAGTTCTCCTAACACAAGGCTGTAGGCGAGCAGGGACAGCATCTAAGATAGGCGGCTAAAGAACTTGCTCTATAATGTGAACTCACTTGCGTGATGTGACAGGGAGAAACAACCGTTCCCTTCTAGCATATAACAGTTAATATCTAACTGCGTTTACAATATTTTAATGTATTTTAAAAATCAAAATTTATTTTGAAAAATGAGGTTTCCTGTCTTTCTTGCTACGATGTGTAATCATATTGCTAATGCCTCTACACTCTATTATGTGTGCACGTTGTGGGAGAAGTCACTGAAAATTTTCACGACCGAATTTTACTCTAAATAAACGTTCAAGGCGTTAGTTCGTGTTCACTTCATATAGTACATAGAGAAATGTTAAGTACAGAAAAATTATGTCCAGCCTCTCACCAGTGGGATCCGAAACCACAACCTCCCGATTTCGCGTCAGTTACTCCATCCAGTTGAGCTATGGTGGCCTAGGTCATATTTAATATATTGGGAAGGACATGAGCTACATGTGTGGCCCGTTGTGGGCGAATGCAAGTAATGATTGGCCTTGTAGGTTGAGCTATTGCTCCTGTTTTTCTGGATCCTTTGGATGCTAAACTTCGTCTTGTTGCGTCCCCTTCAATTAAGAGCAGCGAGTGTCAAATGGTGCAAAAGCTGATAACTTATTAACTGTACGTAGATACACCTTGACATGCATACTAGGCCCGTAAGATCATTGAATCATGGAGTTGGGAATTCGATATCCGGAGGATTTGTGATGTTTATTATTCGAAGCTCACGCTTCTTACTGATGCTATATATGAAAAACTGGTCTCTTGAAATTTCCCAATCATAATGGAGTCTATCTTATAACTCCCAGTGTTACCAGGCCTCGTTCATATACAGCCATCGTTTGTGGTTTTTGAATCTAGTATCAGCAAGGACTTAATAAATTAAGATCAATGCAGAATTCTACCAGAAGACTCCTTATTCCTTTGTCCGAGCCCACATGCTCATACTACATTAACGTTCCTTCCTTGCGTCCTAGACTACTTTAAAATTACATATATTTTCATCGACTGTCACACATTATATTAAATCGCTTATATCATAGCAATATAGTACTTTACTAGTATATTGTGATTGACTTAGCGCATATTTTAACCAGATCAATACCTTATCTGCACAGATCATAGCACCTTTTTTTTTACAATTGCTTTACGACTCACCGACACAGATAGGTCTTATGGCAACGATGGGATAGGAAAGGGTTAGGAGTAGGAAGGAAGCGGCAGTGGCCTTAATTAAGGTACAGCCCCAGCATTTGCCTGGTGTGAAAATGGGAAACCACGAAAAACTATCTTCAGGGCTGCCGACAGTGGAGTTCGAACCCACTATCTCCCGATTACTAGATACTGGCCGCACTTAAACGACTGCAGCCAACGGGCTTGGTGATCATAGTAACTGACTTGGCATATAGGCCGTATTCATATTCCTTTTCAAAACCAAGTTGTGTATTTCACCTACTTGTTAAAGTTTTGATTTGTAGTTACCTCTCTGTCCGCCTCTGTGGTGTAGTAGTTATTGTGATTACCTGCAACCCCCGGAGGCCCTGGTTCGATTCCCAGCTCTGCCACTAAATTTGAAAAGTGGTACGAGGGCTGGAACGGGGTCCACTCAGCCTCGGGAGGTCAACTGAGTAGAGGGGGTTCGATCCCTCCTCAGCCATCCTCGAAGTGGTATTCCGTGGTTTCCCATTTCTCCTCCAGGAAAATGCCAGGATGGTACTTAACCTAAGGCCACGGCCGCTTCCTTCCCTCTTCCTTGTCTATCCCTTCCAATCTTCCCATCCCCCCGCAAGGCCACTGTTCAGCATAGCAGATGAGGCCGCCTGGGCGAGGTACTGGTAATTCTGCCCAGTTATCCCCCGACCCAAAGTCTCACGCTCCAAGACACTGCCCTTGAGGCGGTAGAGGTGGTATCCCTCACTGAGTCCGAAGAAAAAAATCCAACCCTGCAGGGTAAACAGATTAAGAAGAAGAAAACAATTACCTCACTAGAAATAATGTTTCTCCAGCCAACCTTTTTCACTTATACCAATAAAACATAAATTCAGCGGACTCCTTTCCCTTTTCAAATCCCCTAACCTTCCACAACGATTCAAATTTCTAACATTCAATGTTTCAACTGTCAAAAGACCAGCCTTCCTCTTCCTGGTGATCTTCCACTTCTCATTTAGTCCTCACCATGAAATCCAAGTGGGGGACTAAATCATCTTCAAAATATATTACATGAAAAGGAGCTATATTCAGACATCATATAATCATATTGAAGTCGATATATTATTCAGAATTATGGTTACAACTTCTGGTTGCATTGAGCCATTCAACAGCAAAGTATTTCAGTCAATCACCCTGACATCCACTATTAGAACTTGCAATATGCTGCTGCTCTGTATTGTCTCCCACGTAGACTTCCTAAAAGGTCACTTTGTGCCATTTGGTTCAACAGAATCAAATCCTATAAATCGTTTTGTGGTATTTACGTTATGTCATGCAAGAGCTAAATAATTTTCAACATAAGCGATGGGGCATTGCCTGTCATTGTTATGTGTGTAACAGCTCGTCCAACCCATCCTGCTCGCTTATTGTGGACTGACACTTTCAGTTGGAACATTTCAGACTGCATGGCTAAATGTTTAGCATTATGGTCTTCGGTTACGGGGGTCCGGTGTTTGATTCACGGCGGGGTCGGGAATTTTAATCATAATTGTTTAATTCCGCTGACACAGTGGCTGGGCGTACGTTTCGTCTTCATCATAATTTTATCCTCATTACGATGCACAGGCCGCCTAAGGGCGTCAAACAAAAGACCTGCATCTGGTGAGCCAAATTTGTTCTCGGACACTCCCGGAAGTAAGAGCCATACGCCATTTAATTTCAGTTGGAAAATACTTGTCCCCATGTTGCCACGTTTTTTTAATCAGTCAATTGGCTATACGTCTGTACCATCTTTGCATATTAACCATTCGTACAGCCTGCCTGATGGCAATCATCGTTAATGCGTCAAGTCCATATGGTTGGTTATCGTGGTGAGCTGTGGGAATCCCGTTAGTGGAGAAAAATTCTCCATTGGAATGTTTGCCGACAGGGTAGGAGAGGTCGTGCTATACAATTTCTAATCACTGTATTGCGTGCCAAAAGACACGATTCGATTCCAATACGGAGTGAGGGTAGATTGCGCTGTTGATGGTGATTCGTCCATCGGATGGCGAGGTTAATCCATGAGCAGACCCACTTGTTATTATTGAAAATTGGGGGTCACTTTAACCCTACCGCATTATAATCATCCAGAAGCGCAATTCCCTCAAAAGTGTCAAACAGAAAGAACGGCACTGGGTGAGCCGAACATGTTATGGGACATACGCGTCACTAAAAGCGGTACGAAAAGAAAATTTCACCCGTATATTATTATATAACAAACTCCAGGCATAAGAAAAAGAACAGGATTGATATGCACGATTAAAATTGTCTTGATTAATAAACCTAACATAGACAAATACAAAGATACATAGGTGCATTCTGAATTAGATTGGATGGTACCATTACTATCACATCGCCAGTTTCAATATTCTATTTCCTTTCCAGTTTACATCGGCTATATACTCATTAATGATATTTCATTTAATTTTACTGTATTTATTTCGTTTATGGCCATTGGCTTCAATGAATGTTGATTATATACCGGTACTCAGCATACAAGGAGAATCAGCTGCCTCTATAAATATTTTGTTCTGCAGCCCAACAAACGCGTAGGGTCATCGTGAGATCGATACTTCTTTGATAGCATCCCGTATGGTACTAATGCATTGTAAGCACAGCCTGCCAACGATTATGACCAGTATTATCGATCCTACCATGTGACTATTATAACCTTCCAATGAATGTTAGATTGGAGTTGGTGAAGGCATTGGAAGTCTATGGTGAATTCAACATCAATGTAATCGTACGTCCGATTACTATACGTCCAAGTGTGTCAGAAACCCAAATAACTCGCTCAACTATATGAACAACAGGCAATGGATTGAAGGTATCGGCAAAGATGATAAGCTCTGCACCCCGTGGTATCTCGTTAAATTACGGTGGATAATAAGATGTCGTGGCACGCAATACAGAATCAAGTAAATATTGCAGTTTCCTCAAGTAAAGTTTGTTAAATGTAAATAAATGGCGAGAATATCAATGATAGAAATGTATCGGAGGCCTTGGAATGAGTTGAATTAATTGGGCTAATTTCAATCTGTATATGATGGCCATACCCTGCTTATCTAGTCCGATACGATTCGATGATCGAAACTGGTGATGAAATTGTCGATTGATAACCAAAATATTATGTGGCAGATTGTTAAACGATTTCCTTTGCCGACGTAAATGATCATGCAAGAGTGCTCCGTATTAAGAAGTCAGGTGTTTGATTGTCAAAAGGATATAGAAGTTAGGAAATATGGAGAAGTGTTTTAAAAAGAAAACCGTCTGTTATTATTGTAATCTGATATTAGATTTTGTTTTCAAATAAGAGTAGACTACAGTTCTGTTGGAAACTTAGAGAGGATTAGAGTTGTTGCACAGGTAGCGAAAGAGATCAGACGAAAAGCTAGATCACAATACAATATTGACAGATTGTAATAAGAATAACCTTTGTACGACGAGATACGTATCGTGTTTTCTCAGAATATTGAGGCAAGTGGTGTATACGAACATTGTAAATAATATCAATGCATGTAACCCTGTTCTAACAGATCATTATAAGTTTCAGGTAACATGAAGCCAGAGATCATTGGATACGATTATGAGATGTTTCTGAATCCCAGCATGCTCAGTTAAATTACTATAGGGTCTCGATAGACCTGACGAGAACTGGGATGGACACCAATGGCTAAAGCATTAATGCTGGAGGATGAGAAGTGTCTTCTTCGCGAAGCCAACGAAGGATGTGTACTCAAATTCAATGTCTTATTATCCCGCTATGTAGCCGCTTTTTAAAGTAGGGTCGTATGTTTTTCATTATGTCAATTTGTGACATGCCAAATTATACGACTTGAAGGCGACCATCCTACTTGTCAATCATTGCCTTACGATGGATAAGAGTGTTGTAAAATTGTATCGTAGATGATCCTGAATTATGATATATCGTACGCTATGTCGTGTGAATCTAAGCGATCGCCAGCAAGGTTAAGATTTAGGCATGGATAAGATTCGTGTTAAGATAGTGTCATTTTGAAGATATTTTAGTCCAATTCGTGGTTCGAATATATATTAGAAGGAATCGATAATCATAATGTGCGTAATTTAGAGTCATCAGCGATCATATTCTTATGTTGACCAGAGTGTTCGGGAATATAATTGTGATGTTGTTATTATAATATTGCGTTAATATGGTGATGAGATGAGTAGTCTTCGTAATATGAAGTGCCTGAGTATATTTTCCTAATGAAATGAGAATTCTTTGAGAATGACATATGTGTGATGTGATGAAATGTTTATTATGATAGGATCGTCGAAATATGTAAATGGTTGATATTATATGAATTGTCGTGAATGTGTCATTGGGATTATGCATTTTATATAATGATGCGATGTAGAGGTCCTGATGAGATTTATTGTGGTAGGAATTGAATTAGTCATGCGTGTGAATTCGATATTGCTATAATATAGGGTAATTACTTAGGCATAAGGCGGTATTTACAATGATATTTCAAGGTATTTAGAGAACACTGATAGTATGATCGTCTAAATTACATTAAATACAGTATAGATAGTTGCGCACAATATTGGATTGACATAAGATCTTCACGAATGAATAATACTGCATAGTTGAGAACCATGTCACAAAGGGGTGTGTGTGATCTTCATTTATATAGGGTGAGTAAATTAATTCCTCTTGCTAGCTGAATTTCTTTTATAGACCATTGAGTTGACGCTTAGAGCTGACGTAGTTTTACAGGTTGATTTCGCGGAGGACACCAGAGCTGCAGAGTCATCGTAGTTTTGAAACCATTGTAGCTGTTTTCAAATGTCCATTATTTAGGTACCGGTGGAGCTCAGAAGAGATCAATTTCATTTCTTATTTGCTCAATGTTATTGATTGATGGATTACGATGTTGTCTTGTGTTATTTGATCATTTTCGTGACCTGTATAATTATCATGAACATGGATCACCGGTGCGTTCAAGTTGTTAGACAGATTTTCAACAAATTAAGCGATAATTTAAGCATAATAACGGGATGTTGAGACATTTATTTGAGTCAGAATAGGCGTGCCAAGCCAACAAGAATTAGCGATTTCTAACCATCAGTTTGAAGATAAATGTGGCGAATGATAGACTTATTTCAATTTTATGCCTTCAGCATTGAGATATTGATTTTCCTTTGATTTTTCCAATTAAATCAACCGATTAAATCAATACTATCACTGATATATAAAAGGAAATATTGACAATAGTTTGAAAGTTAGGTATTTCTTTTTATAATTAACGTAACATTCAATCACTTCTGATATCCATTGGTGTTGTTTACATTCTTATTAATCTTGTACTTGTTATTTAAAATATTTTCTAGTCATTAAACGGAAAATCCTTCCATGAAAGTTATATTTTCGGTGTTCTCATTTTTATAATATAAGGAACGTCATGATGATAGCCTAGATTAGGATAGTAACTAGCAATCGTTTTCTCACGTCAGTCGAACCAACATAAATCCAACAACGATCCTGTGACCCAACTCAGTGAACTTTCACGTCCCTTGAGTGGAGGCTCATGTATCTCCGCGTGACACCGGCCGAGGCGCAACTTTAACATCAATAACCTTGAACTGAGAGATTCGTGAAATGTCACACTACAGACCGATCGAAAAATATGATATTTTTGCAATCATTTATTATACGTCAGCATATCATGTAACTATTTTAAGTTCAACCATGTTTTGCCAAGTGACCGGGTATTGTAAAACGCTAACAACGCTTTAAACAACGATACAGTGACACGGATAGCGTACGAAATAGATAGCTGGCGGAGTAACATACTCCAAGGCATTCTTAATACATGTCTCATTTTTACAGCTGTGGCACAGCGCATGTGGACAAACGCTAGCCTACAAATTAACGGAACATATTATTGATAGTTTGATTTCTACAACCTACAGAATTGTTTACTCGATAGGAAGCTCGGCTGCTTAAACAAAGGTCAGTGATAGCTACACGCAAGCAGTAAATCTCCGCTAATATTGGTTTTGCATACGGTCGGAATGAAATCGCTTCAGTCATTCACCGTGTATTCTATGGACGAATACGTTGGCATGCTCCTTACCTACTCGAAAGAAGAAGAGAATTCGTTGCAAGAATTCGTTGCAGGCACTACGTTTGTACAGACAGACGAAAACCGACTGCAAATAATTTTTCGCAGGGCTGAAAAATATTTACGAACAACAGAGGTACTGCAGAAGATACGTCTTGTTCGTGAGAAGTCCATAACATCTGGTAAGAATTAGGAATCAATATAGGACACATCTTACAATAATCCACGCACAAGTACATGGACAATTGCACTACACCTGTACATCAGCCAGGATTCTGCACTACAAATACTGCATGCGGATAAATATCACTCCTACCATCTACAACTAAATGAGGAGTTCCATGGATGGATTTCAAAGCTTGGATGAATTTCTGTTGGTGGCTATAGGAAATATGAAAAAGGGCGCAGCATTCTTGTCGTAAACCTTGTTCTCGGGAGAATCACAATGCCACAATAATGGTACCGAAACCTGCCACGACTTGCACTACAGGAGTGGTGATAACTCCCGCTGGACGCGACAGGTTGCCTATCAAATGAAATGGGGAGTAAATGGAAGATGTGGAATCTTGATTGCCTTATTGGACCAAATTTGTTTGAGTGTCATTTAATAGGCGCACGCTACCTGCACATTCAACGCTATGAATTCGCACATCTCCTGCAGTATTTGAGACTTGGAGAACGTTTAACGAAGTGGTTTCACCAGGATAAAGCTCCACCACATTGAAGGTTAGCCGTCAGTAACTATCTAAATGAGGCACATCGAGGAGAATGGGTACAAGGAGGAAGACCTGACGCTTAGCCCACCCGGTCACCGATTTAATGCAGTTACACTACTCCCTGTGGGGAAATTTGAAAACAGCAGTTTAAGGGGATACTGAGCTGCCTATCTTACCAATGTTAAATTTGTTTAATTCATGTTCCTTTCTCTCGGGATCTAATAAAGTTATGAAAATGAAATTTATGTCACATTTTATTCAAACCTTACTTGACATACTGACGGAGCGTTTTTGTAATTGGACTTAAGGGGACTCAGATAAATATTTTTTAAACAGTCAATAAATAGAATAATTTTTCCTAAAAACAGCCTAATCTCAAACAGTTTTTATATAAATCAGGAAATTCCTCCGTTAAAATGTTAACCAATATGAGACAAATTAATGATGAAAATTACACAGCTCTGTGATAAATAGTCACTTAGAAAAAGGAACATACATTTGAAAAAATTGGAAACCGAGAAAACTGCAATTAAAACTCTCCACACACATATGATTTTCTCATTGTTAGCGCATGTTTAAATTAAAATTGTGGCGACTTTGAATTGTTAAACTATAATGTATTTTACATCATTTTAAAGAACAGACTACAGAGATTCGTAAAATATAAAAAAATTTAAAAATGATGGTTTTGACCATTTAACCGTTCCGTATCCCCTTAAGTCCAGGAGCCAGGAAATCCCGAGCACCTTCGGGAACTCATCACCAAAACCTACATATTAATAACACCGGCTATGTTACAGCGCATTAGGATTTCCATTCAGCGGCGTGCTCAGATGTGCAAAAGCCAAGCAAGTCATCACTTGAAGCACTTGACAATGTACATAACTAACCACTGTTAGTGCAGCTTGTTTACCCCTCACTGCCTATCCCAACTTCGTCCGATCCTGATGACGTATCTGTCCTTCTAAGGCACACAGGATATTTCCCCTACATTAAGAGCCCCATCACATATAAGACTGTCGCACCGTAGCGTTGACTTGCTCTTACCATCCACGTTGTACCGCACTGCGGCAAAATGCTTGTAGATTACAGCCCATGCGATGGTTTCAACACGGTTCCAACGTGCACTTCGTGTTTCACAGACGTTTCATTTATATATCCGATCATTTAGAGAGCGCCCTCGTGGTTTCTGCCATTTAGTAATATTATGACATAACAGCCTCCTATTTTCGTGCAGGCCGTAAATACAAACATAACCGTGTTATGGTGTTTATTGTGCGTTCAGGACTTAAATGAAGCTATGATTTTCATAAAACAATATTGCTAGGGTCACCTAATTCACCCGGTACAGAGTATTAGTTTGTGTTTCATAAGAAACAACTCACAGCTTGTGCTGAATTTTCTAGTTAATTTACGTAACGTACGTTAATGAATATCGTATTTAGTTATCTTCGTGTTGTATAAGTGTAGAATACCAAGAAGATGGAATAAATACAGGGACGGATCTCAGATGCAGAGACAACTGGGAGAAGGACATTTGATGAAGCGAGTCTTTCATTAAACTGCTCGTGTCGAGTAATTAGCAGAAGCCAACAAGCTGACGAGATCCTTCTCCACTCTGAGGCTTACATCTGCTTGTAAGAGCATTACCGCAAGAAGAAGTACTACCATTTACTGGAGCTTAGGGAAACGGGAACCTTCATCTGTGGAGTTAAAATATAGAACGTGGTATATCCTATGTGAGGAGTTGTTCATACGTGAATAATAATAATAATAATAATAATAATAATAATAATAATAATAATAATAATAATAATAATAATAATAATAATAATAATAATAATAATACCCTTAATTAATCATTCATATATAATTCATATTACAATTACAAAAATATTTATAGGCCTAATAATTCTTTGTAATAAACTGTATGCACTCACATTGGCATTTGCAGGATATATTCTCACGTGTACGTTGTACTGAAATGTGACATTGCATACTTTGCATGATGATATTTTGTTGAAAGGTCAAACTGTCCAAGTTAAGAATGTGTCATCTATATTCATAAAAAACTGTGTGCGACCACATGGACGTAATTTTAATATTTCAGGAAAAAACTATTATACGTATGCTTTCTTTCCTGCTTGGGCACAACCTAAAACTCGCACTAATTGTAAAAAAGGAAACAATTTCATATCGTCGTTGCAGGAACTACAACGTGTAACCCACAATGCTCTTCTTATCCGTTTTGTTCCTTAAGACTGGTCACGCCTCCAAGCCACTTTTGGATATGCAGTCTAACAGAAGTTTTCATTGTGTTCATGTTCCTAAGTGCAGTGTAAGGGAAAATGAACATTACCGCAGCGAACTGTAGCAATGTATCATTTCCTACAGTGAACTGTATTAAGGATCATTTTCCTTTACACATTCGCACAGGGAAATGAATACAGCGAAGAGTTTTCTGATGGTCTGCATATCCATACGTGGCTAGGAGGCTTGACTTGTGTTAAGGAAAATAATGGATAGTAAGAGCATTGTGACAAATGAGTTACTGTTGGTTGTGCAGACTGCTAAGGAGTCTTTGTTAATTCATATTATGTTATTGCTAAGTATATTAATTAAATTCTGGTAATATTTACTTACTCAAAAAGAAAACGGAGAACTTGGTGGTTAACTGACATGTTGTAACTCATGTATGTTTGCAAAGCTTTCATTTATATACTCTTGTATTGTAACCAAGTACACCGAAAGTAAAAACAGATAAATCTCTATAAACACGGGAATCTCGATGTCAAAAGCTAGGAACGGATGTGAAGCAATACAAAAAATTATTGAAATTTTGTGATATTTTAATGGGCACTTATTATGAAGAAATAGAAGTAAATAAAATTTCTCCCATTTTGTTTTTTTTCAGTATACGTGCGTAGTGGTAGTAATAGTCGAAATTCTATATTCAGGGTGTAAAAACCGAGGCAAAACATTCCTGTAAAAAATTGTGATATTGTAAGAAAGCGAGGAAGATTTTCGATCGTTTGATATCAACTAAAGAAAAACAAACACCAAGAACGGTGTGAAAGTTTATGACATCTTAGATCCCGTATACTTTATAATTAATAATACTTTTTTTTTTGCTAGGGGCTTTACGTCGCACCGACACAGATAGGTCTTATGGCGACGATGGGATAGGAAAGACCTAGGAGTTGGAAGGAAGCGGCCGTGGCCTTAATTAAGGTACAGCCCCAGCATTTGCCTGGTGTGAAAATGGAAAACCACGGAAAACCATCTTCAGGGCTGCCGATAGTGGGATTCGAACCTACTATCTCCCGGATGCAAGCTCACAGCCACGCGCCTCTACGCGCACGGCCAACTCGCCCGGTAATTAATAATACTTATCACACTTATTAAATGTCATTTCATGGTTTCCTTAATTTAAACATTCGAAAAGGAAAGATCGGTACACATCCGTCGATATTATAAGGACTAAACCAGACTAAGCTAACACAGACTCAATTTTTCTTTAAAGGAGGAAGCCATTATTTTCCAATGTCGACTTAGGTAATACAACTTGTAAGTTTTCAGTAGGTAAAAGTACGAATTACAACGCTTAGAGCACTATAATATAACAGAAAAATTAAGTGTATACTTAGTGCTCCGATAGAATGAACAAATTTAAGTTATATTATGCTTGATGGCGAATAAATGACCTGCAGAAATGTGTCTAGCGGCTGAAAAACACAAAAAATGAATACCTAGACTTCTGTCCAGATCTCAATTACACTATTACTGAAATGGCATCAACTCGTTGGCTAAGAAAATATCCATAGAATTCGAGAGAACCATTATCCATGATCCGATCCGTAGCAATCTACGGCTCAGCAAGCTGCGACCCCAAAGCATGAACAAGCCCTCCATATAATGGTCATAAGACTGAAAAAGCTCGACCATGTTTGGAACATATAGCCAGAAACCAATACGATTTGCACCTATTATAATAAGTAACCGATAAGAAGGCCTGTAAAGAAGCCTACATGTTATGAAAAGCAACGACTGCTCAGTTACAATGCACGTAGAATCAGATTATAATCCTCCCAAGAAAAGACAACTCGACAGAATCAAGATTGGCATGCTAATTGCAAAACATCGCTCTCCTCATGATGCCCCCGAGAGGAAAGAGTGCGAAAG